>NC_135317.1:24144371-25379371 GCF_048772815.1 Callospermophilus lateralis | reverse complement strand
AAAAGGTCATTGTTTTCAAATCTCTCTTTTCTAGTCATTTATCACTAATTTTAATTATATATACTTTAAAATGTTACCATAGATTTTATATTTGAAACAATGCTTTGGCTAAACAACATAGCAAAAATTCAGTGAGTATGAAGGTGGGGAGGGAAGTAACTATCTATTTTCAATTAACTCTCTTGTCTTCTACTTTGTATTATTTTGTACTTTCTCCCACTACAGCAAGTGGGAGCATCCTCTTTGTAAAAATGTCACATGTATTTCTCACCATTTGATAAAAGAAGACATTGAGATCTTATTTGTTGAGTAAGCAATACCTTCAATATGATTATTTTGGGGACTTTAAACAGGATGGTAAGTGGCAGTTTTTATATACAATAATTTTCACACAATATGTTTCATTATGGTACTCTTCTCAGTTCTCTACCCTGTAAGATTTTCTTTCTTTTATCAAGAGAGGATATTAGAATTCACCTTTCCTGTACCTCAATTACCAACCACATCTCTTATGTTTGATTTAGTCTAGTTGACATTTTATTTGATACTCATTTGATATGAGCAGAATTGCAATAGCTGCTGGGTTTATGATGGACATCTCTTCTCTCAGATTTTCTTCCCTATGGAAAGCCACTAGGCTTCAGACATGTAATTTCTGTTTCCTGAAGGTCTAAACAGGACCTTCGAGGAGTTCTGTTTCTAGTCCACATTGCCCAGACTGCTCCAGATGAGCCCTCTTATGGGGAACAAGTAAAAGAGCTAAAAACTATCTCTCTCCATTTCTACTTTCTTTCTGTCTCTTTGAAGGCATCAGGGAACTACCATGGGAGTGAGATTTGTAGGACCAAGATCCAGAAAAAGATGGAATGGGAGAACCCAAGTGGGGTACATCTTACATGTAGCTGCCTGCTTTGCTCCCTGTGACTACAGAGATAATACCTAGGGCTGCACAGAGATCCTTGTGGTCTCCTAGAGCTACTGGGAAGGGTGGGAGTTGATTAGTTGGTTTTGAATAGGATCACAATAGCTACTGGGTTAAGAACTGCCTTCTGGGAACAAACAAAAGTGGACAAAGAGAGAAGCTGAGAGGTAAATGTTAAATGCTCAAGAGAAAAATGACTGCTTGAATCAGAGGGAGGTTGTAATTGGTAATCAAAGTCCCATTAAAAATGGAAACTCGAAGCAGGCAACCTGAGTGTTGAATCTGGCCTGCAAATAGGACTTTTATTTTTTGGACTATACACCGTTTTTTAACATTTTGAATTAGCTGCCAAGAAGAATCCAGAAACTACAAA
The DNA here is from genome assembly GCF_048772815.1 of Callospermophilus lateralis. NCBI lineage: Eukaryota > Metazoa > Chordata > Mammalia > Rodentia > Sciuridae > Callospermophilus > Callospermophilus lateralis. The sequence goes on along the minus strand of NC_135317.1, from coordinate 25,378,076 downwards.
ACAAATTTACAATGTAAATTTCTTGCTTTTATTAAAACATTAGACCTAGAGCTGTATGCCTATATTCCCTGCAGCTACAGTGAACTAGAGTGGAGGAAAGCTGCCCACATGAGCTGAGGCATATGTCACCAGCTTCTCCTGGGATCTGGGTTTGTAATTCCTATGGGAAAGCCATTAATGGACCTACCCAGGGTTCTCTCAGTGAGCAATGACCTAAGACTTGGTTGGATTCCCCAAATGTTTTCTCTGGAAAAGCCAGCAGTTTTACCTTTACTTTTAGAAAGCAAAGCTTATGGTTTTGTAGGCAAATCAGCAACAAAGTCTTATAGTACTGTTACCCACAAAGCAATATCATATAAAATATGTAGATATATTTTAAAATACTTCGGCTGAACAAGTGTTTTATAATTTTCAATTAAAAAACCTCCCCTGAATTATCAGAGGGATTTCAATTATCAGATTTAAATCCTATAAATATGCCAATGGAATTTAATTAAAGCAGATGCATTAAATATATATACATTTGATAAAATATTTACTTAAGTATCTTTTCAGATAAGCAATATTTATATTTTTATTCTATATGGGAGGCCCTACTGAAAACTATAAAAGGGAATTTATATATTGCTATATTGGCTCTCTTTTTTCCTGACTCTCACTGAGAGATCTCTTCCAAACAAGAATTATGACTTATAAGAACATTAACTAATAGAACATTATAGAACTTAATAAAACATCAACTGTCACCTCTTGAATTATAACTGAAGTGGAACCACATGATATCCCACTTGTGAAGCAAGAAATTGAGCTCAAAACAAATATTCCTGACTCTTGAAGCTGTACTAAATTTGACACTTTTGGGGGAAATGAAAAGAAGCAATTCGAATGGACTTATTAAAACAAAACAAAAAAAAAACCACTCCAAAGTAATATTTTACTTAATTTAAGAAAGTAGAACATAGTGCCATATCCAGCACTGGGATTTTTTCCTCCACTGCTCACATATTTGCTCAGTATTTCTCCAACATCCATGATAGTAAAACCTGGCAATTTCGACCTTTTACTTTTCCTCAACACTGCTATTCAGATCAAACACACACTTTCTCAAATCCAGGGATTCCTTAAGAACTTGATATCTTTCAGACCTAACAGACACAATCAGTGGTGAAGGTATTCTGTAGTGCCTTGAACATCCATACAGCAGGAAGGAGACTCAGGGCAATCAGAACACAGAGGGGCAATGGTGCTGGCAAATCAGTGGAGGGGTCTTCAGCCTTCACCAAGTTACTCCAAATGACTTATTTACCTGATCATGACACACCACCACTCATTCTGAAGATCTTCACTGTCTGACCTACCCTAGCCACTCAACTGAAATGCTTTCCCCATGATCCCTTGGAACATCCCCATTTCTAATTACAAATAATCATTACCATTTGCTCTCTATCTAGCAATGACTAATGATCACTTTTCCCTCTTTCCTGAAATTCTCTTTTGTGATCTTCATTTAATGATCAACTTGAGAAATATTTATTGTATGCCCATTCAAAAATGAAGTGTCAGACAAAAACAAAAGACAATTCACCTGCCAAGGAGTTCTGTCTAGCAGGCAAAACATGGCCCATCTATAACATTTATCCTCTTAAAAAAACAACTCGCCCAAGGAAATCTCTCATTGATTCCTACTCTGCCTAATGAACTAGGATGACTCTCTCACCAGCCTGATGTTTGTGTCTGTCTATAACACAATTTTAACCTCCACTGTTCTTCCCTACCTTTCCCTCATTCCAGCAGCATTGGACCACTTCTTCAACAAGGTCCTGAGCCTCCCATTACTGATTCAAGTGATACTGTTTCTTGATTGGAATGCTTTTTCTCTCCATACCTGCTTGTCAAAATCTGACTTACTTTTTAAGAAATAATGTAAATAACTATTAAACCTATGAAACCTTGCTCCCAATCAGATTTTCACCTCCCAGTCTCTAAATCCCCACAGCAGTTCCTACCTTTATGAGAATACTTGTGCGTATTATGTTTTGTATATACTTACTTATCTGAGTTATCTAAGATTAATAAACTCCAAGTTTGTCAAAGCCATGGACTATGTCTCAAATCATCTTTGTTTTCTGAACCTTTCAATTTAAATCTATAAATATTCAGAAGATAGTTACTATATGCATGGCATCATACTAAAAATATAATGGGTGATCAAATATTAGATTTAATTGAATTTAGACAAAATCATTTCATAGTTTCCTGATAAGAGATGCATAGGAGGTACATATTTCAGATGGCATGTCTAAAATGTCCCTATTGTACACCATGAACTTAGAGTTTAGATAAACACAGAATTTAAGGTTGAAATGATTTCACTCAAAATTCTGATGGCATGTACCACTATTTTCTCATTGCTGCTAACTCCATTATGCACTGCAATCTTTTGTATGTGACCTTTAAGTGTGTATAATTTTCTTTTAATCTGACATCCTCTAATTTCACAATAATGTGCCTTGGTGTGCATTTTTATTTATTCATTATTATGAGAATTTTTTAGGCTCTTTTAATATGGAGATTTATATCCTTTACTTCTAGGAAATTTTCTTGAATTACTTCCTTGATAACTTTATTTCCTTTGATTTCATTGCTGCCTCTTCCTAGAAATTGTTTTAGTTGGCTGTAAAACCATGAGTTAATTCTGTACTTTTCTCACTTTTCTCTCTACTATTATTCTGTTTATCTAACTTGTTTGATTTCCTTCAATTTATCTTAAAATTACTCTACAGAAATTTTCTTTTGCTTATTACATTTTTAATGTCTAATAACTTTTCTTGCTCTTTGATTACTTATTCCTCTTTTACAGTCTGTTCTTTTCTTTGTAAAGGCATGTACATAGGTGTCTGGTAAAGTTTTCTTTTATTTTCTGTATTGTCTCTATCTAAAGTTCTGAATACTGCTTTTATGTTGTATACTTTTCATGTTGGGTAGTTACTAGCTATTTAAGAGTGAGTCACCAGAGGCTGTTTGTAGAATGATTAGGACTTTGGCGACTTATGGACGTCACGGTAAAATAATCTAGCTCTAAAATATTATCATCTGTAAGTATTTTCCTTGAGACAGCTCAGTTTCTTCAGGGAAGATCCTCCAATTTCCTGCATAGCAGGAACCTGATGGAGAAGAAGAAGGTAGAGTTCTATCTTGCAGTATATTATATTTTAATCTCAACTCTATTTTCAGTCCCGAGTCTTGACTCTGTGGTGTTTCGGTCGTCACTCAGTTCTGCCAATAAACACGCACACTTCTGCACCCCTGCCTTCTGGCGTTTCTCCTGACGCCTGTAAATCTTGGACTTTTCTGGGGACCAGTCAGCCAGCTTGGGAGTCTTTCTGCAGGCCAGCAGGGCTCAGCTTCTTCTTGTACTCTACTAAGGCATTTACCACGTCCCATATTTTCTTTTGCTCTCCAGGCCTTACAGCTTCATGCGTTTACTTTTAGTTTTTTTAAAATTTTTTTAACCACTCCCATTTTTAGGATGTAGAAAGATGCACAAATGAACTTTTGAAGTCAACCTGCTTTGTTTTTTAACAGAAATCTCAGCTCCTTTAGGCTTTAACTCCACTGTTCCTGAGGTTGTTGCCCCCACATTTAGTTACTACTCCCCTTCATCACAACATCCCTTCTCCTCCTTACCACACAGAAGTTCCCAGTGCTCCTCACTGCCTAAGGTTAGTGATATTTAAACTCCATGAATGAACATTCAGGGATGTCACAAATGATTTAACTTTCCTAGGAAATGTGTTTATTGTTTTAAATCCTAAATCTCTAAATCTTATCTTGTTGAGAAAATGTTTTACTAGTAAAAACACTTGTATCTAAACAATAAACAAATGGGCCACCATTTACCATAAAATCACCTCTTACTAGTTCTTAGGATAAACCCTAATTTCTAAGGAAGCAATTCTCCTACTAACTGGTCTATGGTCCTGGAGTCAGACTAACTAGGGTTAAATGTGGGCTCCATTCTTTCTAAGCTATGCAATTTTGGGCAGCAACCCAGTCTTATGGTGTCTTAGCTGACACGGCTTTAAAACAGGGTGAAAAGAGCACCTCTCTCTTAGCTAAGAGCAAATAAGTTAATGCATGGAAAAGTAGTAAGCACAGGGCCTGATCAACTGTAAGTGCCTTTTAAATTTTATCTGTCATTATTATTCCTCTTCCCTGGTGTCTTGTGTATGCTATTCACTTCCTTGCCTATTTAATCATCCTTTAGGATGGAGCTTGATCAGAAGAAGAGAAGGTAACCCACAGAATGGAGAAAAAAGTATTTGCCAAAGATGTATCTGATAAAAGGATTCTTACCCAAAATATATAAAAATTCAACAAGAAGATAATCCAATTAGACAATGGAAAAATGACCTGAACACACCTCAACAAAGAATATTACAATGGCAAATAAGCTGATGAAAAGATGTTCTACCACTTATGTCGTTAGGGAAGTACAAGTTAAAACAACAGTGAGGTACCATTACACACCTATTAGAATGACCCAAGTCTGGACACTGGCAACAGCGAATGCTGTAGGATATAGAGCAGTAGCAGCTCTCATTCCCTGCTGAGAATGGGAGATGGTACAGCCACTTTGAAAGACAATTTGGCAGTTTCTTACAAAACTAAACATACACTTACCATAGGATTCAGCAACTGCACTTCTTGGTGTTCACACAAATGAGCTGAAACTTATTTTCACACAAAAACCAACATGAGGATATTTATTACTGCTTTATTTATAATTACCCAAATCTGGGAACAACCAAGATGTCCTTCTGCTGGTGAATAGATAAACTGTGGTATATTCAGACACTGAAGCATTATTCAGCATTAAAAATAAATGAGCTCTCAAGCCATAAGAGGGTATGGAGAAACCTTAAATGCATACTGCTAAGTGAAAGAAACTAAAACATTATCATTTTGATTACATGATATTCTAGAAAAGGTACAGCTAAGGAAACAGTTTTTTAAAAGTTGGGTTGGGGAGTGTAGTGAAAAGAGGCAGAGCAAAGAGGATTTTTAGGGCAGTGAAAATAACTGTACATGTTCCTATGAGGATAGATACATGCCATTATGCATTTGTCAAAACTCAAAATATATACACTAGAATGAGCCCTAATGTAAACTATGGACAGTAGGTGATTATGTGTCAATGTAGGTTCATCAGTTGTAATTAACATACCACTCTGGTCAGGATACTGATAGTGGGGGAGGGGCAGTTAGCAGTAGTTGTAGGATACTGATAGTGGGGGAGGTGCAGTTAGCAGTGGTTGTATGAGGACTTTACTTTTTGCTCAGTTTTGCTGTGATCCTAAAGTTTCTCTAAAAAATAAAGTAAAAGAAAAATGCAGCTCAAGTCCTATCTCTTCTGTGAAGCCTTTTTCTGATATGCCAGTCCACAGAAATCTCCACTTTTTCAACTAAAAGAACTTGCTGACATTTGATCCTTAATCATACAATGCCTTCTATTTCTACAGAACTATATATACTTTGAAAAACATACATATTGTTTCTCTCTCTCTCTCTCTCTCTCTCTCTCTCTCTCTCTCTATATATATATATATATATATATATATATATATATATATATATATATTATCTCCCTAACTAGAAGCTCCCAAGAATGACATTTCATAGCTTTTGATAGAATCCCACAATGTCTAGTAAATTTGGGAGGGAGGGCAGGAAGAAGGCAGGAAGGCAAGCAGGTAGGAAGGCAAACAGGCAAGGCTTGTTTTATTTCAGGAAAACATTAATTTGTAGGGTTACATTACCCAAGTCTTTAAAGGAATGAGCACATAATCAACATTATGTTTACAGAATCCATCTTACTTTGATGTCTTTTGTTGGGTTTATTTATAATTTCAATACTACAGAATCACAACATCTTTCCATTTTAACACACAACTGTCAAATCCATCCAAAACACTACTATCACTCTCCTATGTTACTCCCACAGCCTCTTACTATGTCTTGCTGCTTCCTTCCTTGAGTCCCTTGAAGGTGGCAGCCAGGCTGAGATTCAAGAGCAAGTTACTCCTCCCAGGCACAGCCTCCAGTGCTTCCATCTCCCAGTGCTCTACCAAGCAGGCATCCTGTCTATGGGCACCACCTTCCCAGCTCCCCACCCCTAGGCTTTTTACACTCATCACACTTATGCAGGTCCAAGTCCACTAGTGTTCTTGTTCTTTGAACCAATGAATGGCATGGCATCTCCCATGCAATTCTCTCCTGTCAGAGAGATCTTTCAGAAATAACCTACCTAAAATAGTAACTCTCAGAATTCTCTGCTCCTCTACCTAGTTCAACCTTTATTTTTCTTTTTAGTATTTTTCACTTGTCCTTAATATTTAATGTTTTCTTCCTAGAACATAAGCTTTGTGACAGCAGACTTTGGTTTTGTTCACTGATAGATTTACAGCTCCCAGAAATAGTATCTGTATTATGGTTGGCACTCGAGAATATTTGTAAAATGAATGAATAGGTCAGGTAGCAAACTGATAGCATTTAGTGTTTAACAGCATCAGTGACTTCTTCTCAAGAAATATCACATGTAAGGAGGGAAGGACTACTCACTCCACTTCCTTGAATCTAAGACGTCATCAATTATAAGACACATTTATTTTATGCACCATTAAGGAAATAACCCTATCAATTAAGTTAAGACAATGCATTTTTACCACTTAGGAATTTTATTTTATGTTAATTAGACAAGGTATTCTAGACTTACTTAGACCTACTTAATATGTCACTTATCCATACATTAAGAAGTGAAGTCCTAAAACCTCGTTATTTTCAGTGTCTAATTCTTCTGAGTTATTTTTCAACACCAAGTTGTCAAAATCCATGCTTTACCACATAGTATCAATCTCTATGTCAGCAAGAATGTTAGAAAGACAGCATTTTAGGCTCAAAAAGAACATCTCTGGGATTACCTTACAAGCCACTGACACTTATTCTGCAAGTTTTGGTGCATGTGTGCAGGTGATGACAACTGTGTCACGACAGCTGCCAGGCAATGACTGTAAGATGCATCTGGATTTCAGAAATGTTAAGACAGGAAAAAACATGTGCATCTAAGAATCCATAAACATGTTTTCCCCAATATAAAACAGGTTTCAGATGTCTTCCACAATTTTATTGTTTGTACTACAGATTTATTTCATGTGTGTTCCCCCAGTTAAGAATTATAGCTAGAAGAATCATCTGTCAGACCTATAAAAGATGGCACTGATGTGTACATGTAAATGCACCATCACTTTATCATTATGGATAATGTCCTATTTTCTTTCTAATTGAATTTAAGAGGAAGGAAGAGCACAAGACAGAGGAGAGAAAGGAAACCCAGCACAGAGAGTCTCTTGAAGATATTATCACTGCTGGAAAAGTCACTGTCACAGATCAGTTCTCCAGTGACCCAAGGGAGGTCTCATCAAAGGCTGAATCAGAGCCTGCAAGGCAGCGTTTGTCTCTATGCTGGGTATCTCCATTCCTTAGGTAGGTGCCATAAAGCTGCTGCACTGAAAAAATGTATAACAGGAGCAGGATGAGATCAACGCTTACCATGTGTGTCTCTGATCTGGAACTTATTTCATGTAACCACTTGTATTTTTGGTGAGTTAACATTTTATAAAGCAAAATGTCATGGTGTTTAGGTTCTCAGAGTGTATTTCTGTGTACATTTTAAGAAGCAGTGTTTCAAAAACATGAAATATGCAAAAGAGATGAAGGTATAACCTTAAAGAAAACATAATATCCGTTTACTTCAAAGTAATTGGTTATTTTGGTTTGCCTTATTAATATCCCTTACCCCTTTTACACAGCAAGGCTGTGTAAATTGGGTTTCCTTCTAGTTTTGCTTATTAAACATTAAGCAGAATATAACTCAATGTTAGCTAAATGTGTATTTTGGGCTTTATAAGAATGGGTTGACACAACTGGTGTTTACATTTGGGATTACCTTGAGCTACAGAATATAGAAAAATTTTTTGTTTCACTAGTGATTATGAATGCTCTATTAAGACACATAAAACTCAGACTCATAATCAATTTCTCTCTTTCCCCACTCCTTTTGTCTCTCAACTTTTGGACATTTGGTGCAGAACACATTTAGTCAGTATTCTGAGGTTTGTGCTATCTAATGGATTACCAAGTAGTGGGGATGCCAGTCACTCTGGTGAACTGAATGCAAGTGTGCCTAGTGCACTCAGTATTCAATGGGCTTTTGTGTTTTTTTAAGGGGGAAAGAGAACTATTGGTTCAGGTGAAAACTGATACCACTCTTTAGGGCACAGATCGACTTCTTATACTATTCTAAACAGGATCAATTGTCAAACTGACTGAGATGGGTGCTTTTTCCTTTCTAAGAGTGCACATGGACATGGAGGGAAGAGAAAGAAAGGAAAGTCAAGAGAAAATGAGATTAATAAGAAAAATAAGTGAGAATCAGGTTAACATTGGAGTTAACTGATGTTCATTTCATTTTACTTCTTAAAATATCAACTCCGGCTTTGAATATGGCACTAGTTTAAATTTCTAAGAATCATTTTTCCCCAAAATGTAACTAAAACATAAACCCATAGAGGATCTTCATTTTTGTATTGCCACAGAGTAGCATAATTATTTTCTTGAGCAAGGATAACTTACATGGAAAATATATTCTGATTTCTTATTTGTGGCACTTTGTACTTCTCAAAGACACTGTGTACATGTGTTATTTCACCTATCACATTGTGTTACAAACAATTCATTTGTTTTTGTCTTATCTGTGAGGCTGAAGACAACACAACAATACTCTGAGAAGGCAGGACTATCACAATCATTTCTGTGTATCCAGTATTGGTATATACAAACTGCCCATAAATATTTGTGGAACTAATGTAACAAGCACTCAGAATTTATACTTGTTGATTGACTGCCTAGAACTAACTTATAAAAATTACAGAACATTCAATGCTATCATGATCTAAAATTTGGAAACATGGACTTAATATCTAAGATATCAATTTTAAAATAATCAAAAAATAATTTTCTATTATCTTACTTTTTAGACCCTACATGAAAATCTGTATTTTATTTATTTATAAAACCTTGTTGTGTCAGAAATAAAAAATAACTGAGGTCCTATCCTTAGGGTCTACCAAATTTGAATTGTGGGCTTATATTTCTGGGGACCCAAGCCCATAGTTAATCAGAATTTTGAAGATCCATGCAAATCTACTCTCAGATGAAAAGACAAGAATCTCTTTATTAAATGAACTTCAAGGTGAACATGAATATGAATGCAGTATAGCAGTTAAGAACAGAGTCCTTGGGGTTCACAATATGCCACTGATGAGAAGCAGCAGAGGAAGACATTAGTTGACTTTTTTAATCTCATGCATCAGCAGTAAAATGAGGATAATAATAAAACTGACCCTGAGTTACTATGAGAAGTGAATTAAATGAGATAACATGATACATATAAAACATTTTTATGATTATTCAGTTTGTAAGGTGGTTGAATCAAGTAAAATATCTAAAAAAAGCAAAAGCAGTCTGAAAAACACTAAGCAATGTTATTATTACTATTAAATGCTCTTACTGGCATTAGATAGCAATGAACAGACTTAATCAGTAGAATAGGTTCAAATTAAGTTCTTATTAAATTTACAATGGGTACCACAGATTGCTAGATATAATCCTGGAAAGAAAAAGTTGACAGATGAATAAAGATTGTTTTTCCTCTAGAGATTTTCATATATATGTGCTATAAAAATATAAATCTTTATATTTTCCCATGTTAATTTTATAATAATAGAAAAAAGTGGATCATAAGCACATCTATAGTACTGCTGACTACAAAAATTAGTTACTCAAAATTAATTTCTCAGATTCTGTTTCTTATGGAATACTTGACCTTTTTTTTTTCCTTAGTCACACTGTGCTTAAAAATGGTGATGACTATACTCAGGTACTTTCCCCTTTTCCCTTAGTGTCCTAGAAAAAATAAATTTGACTCCTGAACAATGATATAAAATTAAGTCTCCAACAACTAAGCCAAAGGAATTTGTATGTAGACAATTTAATACATTACTATGGCTTTAGAAATGCACCAAAGACACACACACACACACACACACACACACACACACACACACTTACCTTTTGTTCCAGATGATTATATTAGTTGGACAGAAAAATCAATTTGTACTCCCTAATCTGGAACAAGGCTGGAAAAGTGTGGCCTGGCAGTTAGCATTATCCATTAATAACCTACTCATGGATGATGAAGAATCAGTTACACATAATTCAAGTAAGTATAGTCCATCCTCTGTATCTATGAGCTCCACATCCATAGATTCAATGAATTGTAAGGAAAAAGATATTTGGAAAAAATTGCATCTTTGTTTTCCCTTGTGATCATTCCCTGAGCAATACATATAACAATTATTTACATAATACATTGTTTTGGGTATAATAAGTAATCTAGAGATGACTTAAAGAACATGGAAGGATATATGTAGGCTATGTACAAAAATTATACCATTTTATGTAAGGAATTTGAGCATCTGAAAATTTTGGTATCTACAGGAGAAGGTAGGTCCTAGAACCAACTTTCTGCAGATACTGGGGGCGAAACATGCACATTGCCTTTCTGTCCCTTTCTACCTACCCTCCTCCTACCTACACACATATCTTGCCTATGTAACTATTGGCCTTTTAGGATTTCTCTTAGGCTGAATCTTTAATACTTATATAGACATGTAATTTCTTACCTGGGCTCACCGACTTACTGTTTTCTACTTTTGTCACATCTATATTTTTATTTTATTTATGTTTTGCAGTGCTAGGGATAGAACCCTAGGGCTTTATGGATGTTAAGTAAACATTCTACCACAGAGGTCCATCCCTAGCCTGGTCTGGATGTTTAATTTATTTATTTGCTTCTAACTTCTTTAGAACCATGTTAAATTAGAGTAAAATCTAATCCTTAAATGAACATAAACAGTATTCTATATCTTTGTATTTATTAGTTAACATATTGAATAAAGGATACTGTCTTATTTTTTTAACCTTTTTTAAAAAATTTTAATTATTTTTATGTGGTACTGGGGATCAAACCCAGTGCCTCACACATGCTAGGCAAGCGCTCTAACCACTAAGCCACGACTCCAGCCCCGATACTGTCTTATTTTTAAAAAGTAGAAAACATAGGTAAGCTATGTGAACATTAATAAAACCTATGTAGTCCTAACACCCAGAGGTACTGACTCCTGTGCTTATCTTCATTCACATCATTCCTTAAGTGGAAAGGACTAAATTGGTTAACAGTAGCATAGATATTATAAGTCTGTTATCAAAAGCAGAAAAAAAACTATTTCCCTCAATACAAATGAAGAGATTCTTATAATTCTAGTTATAGGTAGTGAGACTTGTCTCTGTATAAAACAATTTCTAATGTTTAGAAATTAAATTCTCCTGAGAGAAATAAAGAGCTGAAAGAAAAGAATCTAGAACGCAAAACTTCCCTAGACCACAACTATGCATTTCAGAACAAATACAGTTACTACATTATATTCATATATATACATTACATTCAAGTTTCTGAGAATTTTGCTTTGATAGCAACTAAAGAGTAATATTCTCTTCAACATGCCATTTCCAACAGAGCAAGCAAATGTAGAACACTGAAAAATAATCTGCTTTGGGCATGAAAATTTTGCCATAAATACATGCCTTCGACTATGCAGTGTAACTTATTTTATAACATGCCTACTTCTTCAGAGGTGGGCATCAAGAAATCTCCATATTCCAGAACACAGTTCTCTGAACCTGAAAACAAAAGTTACTAAAAGGTATCTATCTACCAAAAACACCATCTGAATTACTTGGTTAAAAAGCTAGCCTTGGGCTACTACCTAGGTGACTAGGGGTAGAAAGGCAGAAGACTGGCAACCGGAATAGAAAAAGCATGACAAAGGATGTCTGGAGTACTATAGTTAATTAGAAAATGTCTACAAATACATTAAAATATCATTTTTGACACAAAAGACAAACTTTTGTGGGAAATTCACTTATGAAACTCCCTTTGCCAGTTACCTGATGATATAGGATAAAGGTAATTTTGTTGGAGTTTAACTATTTTAATTACTCACTCCACAAAAACTTGAATGGTATTCAACAAAAACTTGAATACCATTAGGTACTAAGTCCTGGGACACAGAAGGGAATACAACACAAAAATGCCAGCCCATATGGCACATAGATTCCCATGGAAATAGATAAAACATAAAAAGAGTACCTATTTCTATGTGTTTTCATACCATCTAAACATCTAAAACAAGCCTCAATAAAGGACTTCCTAATCTTTTGTTTTAATATCAAGGTTTGATCAGCATCTTTTAAAATAAAATGTTGGAGGCAGTAAAACAAGTAATTCTTCATTTCAAAAAAAAAAAAAAAAATCAGAGAGGCTGGAGCTCAGTGGTAGTGCACTTGCCTGGCATGTGTGAGGCACTGGGTTTGATTCTCAGCACTGTGTATAAATAAATAAAATAAAGGTCTATCAACAATTAAAGAAATATTTTTAAAAATCAGAAAAAAAGGTAACAAGAAAAATTAATGCCCAAATTTAGAGAAAATATCATCCCTGTGATTCCAAGGCAGACTATACTTTTCTATTTTGCAATTTTTCTGTAATGTGCATATTTAAAAATCAAAAAGAATATTTGTTCACCTAAAGTATCACAATCAAAATAATGAACTTCCAGCCTTTATCAAAAGAAATGAATTTAGTGTTGAGAGAGGGTAAAGAAAATGGTCGATGTATACCCATAAGGATGTGGAAATGACCTAACTGTTGGCTTCTCTATTATTGTTGAATAGGCACATCACGGGATTTCACAGGTAATTTCAAACTCCCTAGCAGAGAACTTGGCCTTTTTTTAGATTTTTTCCTTTTCCCCTACCATTCATATTTTATTGAGGACAGAGGGCAGGCAGGTAGGAAAGGGGTGCTGGCTGCTATGAAGGAATAAGAATCTGATAGGTGAGGGGACCAGACGGGCAGATTCAAGGTCGCTCCATGATCCAGTAAATGGCTTGTGGGTGGAACCTGTCCTCCCTGGGATCCCTCAGCTGGCAGATGTCACAGGAGCTCACAGAAGGTAGGCAGAAAGGAATTGGGAGTGATGGTTGTAATTCCCTGAGCACCCAACTCAAAAGTGAGAATGCTTATCTAGGGCAGGGAGGGGACAGTGAGCTAATCTCTGAGTATCTACCCAGCTCCTCTACATTTCTGGAAGACTTCGATGGTTCTCTGTGGAGTCAAGAGTTTTTATACCAATTGACTTTCACATTGGATTAGCACAAAATAAAATTTGGTATACTCTACCAAAAAGAAGTTTTGACTTTCCACCTCTCCCTCAAACTTTTCCAAATGTCCCAGTACCAAGTGTCGAAGAGTCAATACTAAAATAGTATTTACTCAATACTAAAAGAGCAAATCTAAAATGATATATACACCATGCTGACAGAAAGACAATGAATACTTTCTTTTTAATGGCATCAGAATAAGCAAAAAGCATTTTGTTTATTAAAAAATAATTGCATAAATAATGTCAACTGCATAGTTCAACTGTCATAGCTTTTCTCTATCAAATATTATAAAATTCATACCTTACAATGCTTTTATTTTCAAAATGAAAATAAACAGCTTTGTTATTACTTTATATCAAATGCTAACACTATACAAATTTCTCTTTCAAGATATCTAGCCTTGGTTTTTATAAAAGTTAATCATGTGTACAAAAATTCAATTCTTACCCCATTTATTCCAGTACAATGGATGAACAACTACAGCAATATTTGTATAGTGAATAAAAAATAAAAATAATTGAGGAAGGGAGTCCTTATTTTGTTTGTATTAAAGCATATTTTGTTTGTATTTAACATGAAGTTTTATCATCATGCATCAACTAGTCTATTTAATTCAGGATGAGCACCAAAGCAACTAAAGGGGTGGGGGGAAAGGCTATTATTACTATTATTATTTTTTTGGCTATGTAGTAAACATGATAACACTAACTTCAAAAATAAAATGGAAGCCTGAAAAAATGATTTAGTTCATTTTGAAACATTTTAAACACACTGGCAAATATTAGAAGAACAAATATTGGCATTAGTTTTCATGCAAGTAATATCACAGAATGTAGATAAAAGTTCCATTCGCACCCCAAAATACACAAGAGTCTATTTTCATCATTCTCTCTCTCTCTCTCTCTCTCTCTCTCTCTCTCTCTCTCTCTCACACACACACACACACACACACACACACACACACAATCTATAACAAATAATTAAGATACACAAATTCTATTTATATCATTATTTAAGAGGTGACATAAAGCATTTTTAATTGCATCTGACTCCTAACTCACACACTTTGAAATCAAGGATATCATGTCAGCCTTCATCTTGAACTGTAATTTCTGTAGTAGTATTTAAATATAGTTGATCATATTTTGACAACTCTTGTTTCTCATGTAGCAAGACAAAACATAATAAAGATACTATGAGAAAATTAACTTTTAGGCAGACCAGACATCTTACATAGATGATTTATACACATGGAGAGAAACTAATGACATTAGATGGCTTAACTGTGTAAGTTGGGAGATACAAACCAGCACTTCAATTACACATCTTAACCTGCTTTTGTTATCTCTAAAGTGATATAACTGAGATAAAATGAATTCCAAGTAGTTTCTAAATGTTTCAAGGAGTAGCATTATTACTCTGTAACTTAAAAATAGAACACTTTTTATATGTACCAGGATGTAAAACTGGCATTTGGCAGTCAAAACACCAATAACTAAGTAATAAACTATCATCAAGGGATTGCTAACTATCTGTTTTACAAACTTACCATTTTAGTGAGAACACAGTATTTTCTTCTTTTGAATCAACAATCAAGTTTTAAGCACCAAGCAAGTAGTTTCAGGATGTTGTACTTTTATTCCAGTGATACTTAACAGAAAAACACAATGGGTCACATTATTCAATGTCGCATTATGACTTGCAATGTCTTGAGGATATAAAAAAGATACTGAGGCACTGTTTGATATTTGGAATGCGTCTGGGTTATTATTTATGTTTTACAGAACAGAAAGATATTGGGAGAAATTAACAGATGGAATTATCAAAGTACAAATTTCACAATGGAAAAAAAAAATCCCAAAAGTTTAAAACTCACTGATCTTCCTTGATTTCAGGAACAATGAATATATCTACCTTATTAGGAACCAAATACAAACCTAGTCCAAAACCTTTCAACAATTAACAATCGGTTCAATGATGATCTGTTAGTTAATAAGCAAAAACGATTCAAATAGGAAGAAGTACTCAATTATAGGCTTGAGAAATCTGACAATATTCATGGGAAAGGGGCAAACATTTTAGCTGAGCGTGGTGGTGCATGCCTGTAATTCCAGCAAATTGGGAGACTGAGGCAGGAGGATCAAAAGTTCAAGACCAGCGTCAGTAACTTAGTGAGACCCTGTCTCAAAATAAAAAGTAAAAAGGGTGGAGGATGTGGCTCAGTGTTAAAGTGCCCCTGGGTTCAAATCTTGTACCAAGGGAAAAAAAATAAGTAAAAATAAATAAAAATTTCTTTTGAGTGTGAATAATGAGTGAATAGGCTGCTGTTTTTAAGGGGGCAAAAGCAAAATTAAAATGAACACAATATATTTCAACACAGGCCTGACAAAAATTTTACTGTGAAGATGGAGTAGTACCTTCCAGATTTCAATATATCTATCCACTAGCATGATATTCTTAAATGTTTAATGAATTAAGAGAAATGTGATTTTTGCTTAGCTCTGACATTTCAGTGTTTGATCTTATAACAATGTCAGAATTGAAAAAGAAAAGCACTTCTTAAAAAACATACAGCTTCTTTAAAAAAACTTAAATCTACAAATTTTCTTCTAAAACATTCAACTAACAATGGTATCAGCCATATAAACTGAAAGCTCAAGATTTTTAAAATGCAAATGTTTATTTTAAAAAAATTATAAAATCTTTACAGGAAATATTTTCCATAGTAACAGTTTTCAAATAATTTATGTGATGGTGACCCACATAAAAAGTATGTTACATCTTTCATACTTATATGTAGACTCATGGAAATATATCTGTAGAAGTACAACAAAAGCATCATGAAACAGTGTTTTGCCCTTACTATGAGTGATGTATTCTATTTTAATCTTTTTTAAATGCTGAGTTTTAACCCACTAAACTGATTTAACAACCATTAATGGGTCATGACCTGAAATTTGAAAAACACTGCTCAGTACATCTCAGAAAGTCTGGAGGGGGAGGTGTCAAAGGGAGGAGTTGATGGAGTGCTTAAGCTTAGTTTTGAACAAAAATAATTTGAATAATAGACAGCTAAAAATAAAGACTTTCTAAAGGAAGTAGGACAATACCCTCAACTCTTGTAGTCTGAATGTGACATAATGTATTTTAGTAACTAGAGTGGAAAGAATAGAAAAACTACCAAATAAAACTAGCCTTACCTTTGACTTCAAAGTAAAATTAATTATGTATTTTACTAATTAAATTTCCAAGAGGCATAGTAGGCATTATTAACAAAACCAAGGAAGAATTAAGAAATACATAATGTCTAAGACAGTTTTTGGCCTAGAAAAGAGCTCCTGAGAATTATCCAGGGATTCCAACTTCCTTCAAAGAGAGCACCACTAATATCCTCCAGATTGGCTGGCCCAACCCCTACCATCTCAAGAAAATGTTTACATTACAGCTGGGTTCAAATGGAAGGTCAGTTAGCTTTAAGATTTGGGAAACTAGCAATAGCTTTTTAGCCACAGCATAAATCACTGTAAAAAATTATTAACTTTCTAAATTGACAAAAACAGTCTCACTTGATTTCAATGCTACCAAATCTCCTTAAAATATTTGGTAAGAAGATAAGTTTTATTTAAAAAATGTTTTAACTGCAAATGAAAAAGCTCTTTTCAGGTTTCATTGCATTATTTTAAAAAATGAAAACAATTAACTGTGATTTTTATCTCCATTCTGACTTTAAAAATGCCAGTTTGTATCAAATAAACAAGATAAGGCATCTATATTGTACAAATTCAGGTTTGTTCTTTAGAAACCATTTATGTGAATAATACAGAATAGACACTAGGAGATTATTTTCTATTTCATTATGTTACACAAAAATCAATATGACTTTATTTGGAGTACGATGGCTAGAAATACATTTTATCATTTATGTATCAGAACAAAAGCACAGCATGAAAAGCTCAACATTATAAACAAAGATTGGAATCACACAAACTCACTCATAGCATTAATCTAAACCAACAAATGAACCATTTACATATAAATGTTTATAAATTTGAACAATTTTTGAAGTTAGTATTAACAACTGAACAAACCATTATGGAATACAAGGAGCAACTACAAATGTATAAAATGATTTTCTATGTACGTCAAGGGGAAAAAAAAAGTCATTTGGCATATATAGCCCAGTCCCTATTGGGGTTCTGTGTATGTATTATTTCTTAAGTCTTTTAAATACCTGCAAGATTAGATTTATCTCCATTTTAGAGTGAAAACACTGAGGCTTGGGAAGGCACATGGTTTGCTCATATGTATGATCAATCTTTGCAACACCAAGGCAGCACATTGAGAGATTTAAACAAAGACTGCCAAATTCTTGGTCTGCTCACCCCTTCTATGAGCTCAATTCTACTTCACTACCACAAACTGCTTAAGAGACCACGACCAAGAGGCACCTATGTAGAACAGACGACCACTTCCCCACAGGAGACTGATGCTGCACCTCCTTTACCTCAGCCTCCTAGGACACACCTTTCCATCATCAACTAGGTTCTGATCCACTGTGGTTCTACAGCCGAGTCTGGCTCAATCTCCCATCCTTACCACACTCTGTGACCACCCAAACTCCCAATCTATCATTGGCAAACTCTCCTTTATGCCTTGAAATGCTTCTTTCACCCTCCTGTTAAACCAGTGAGGATACTACTTTCATTGTAGCCCCCTCGATTGGTGGCAATTGATTCTTTCTTCCATATATCATGTAACAAACTGGAGGTGAGGTAAGTTCCTCCCTGCTCCTCTCATTGCTTTTACACTGTTTTCCCTCCCTCCTTCTGCAATTCTTTGAAGCATATGCAATAAGGTAATACCATATACTATTCTTCCTTGTACCAGTCATCTTTGGGCCAAAGGAGTTACTCCTTTCCATTTTGTAGAGGTTTCAAATACCTGGTTTACTGTTCGCTCCACTGCTACTCAATGGACCCTAGGCAACAGAATGCAATATAGTCTACATACAGAGAATATAACAGCGTGAGAGGCTGAGCGCCCATTCTACCCCTGTTGGCTGGCCTTTTACCTTGTTCCCCTGTGACTCTGTTTCCTCATCTGCAACAAGAGGATAATCACGGAATCTGACCCAGCCACACACTCTATACACAAGAGTCCCCTTATGCTCTTGGTTCTCTTGTCCAGCCCAGGATCTACAAGTCAAACTTGAACCTCCCTTGCATGGTCTCAATTCCTTTGCTCCTCCTTCTCATCATCACATTCACCTGGCTAAATCCCAATCCCAGCTAAATCCAGCTCTTCACTTACTCCATGCCTACACCCAGCAAGCTAAATTTGGTCAGAGAAAACACACAATGACATGGAAACACATTTAGGGAAAAGCCACAACACTGTCCAGCAATTCTCCACTTCTCTAGATAATATTTTCTCCCAACCTTCATGAAGACTATTTTGCACCTTCTCTCACTTCAAGCCTTCACACCCCGCTTTCTTTACCATTCTCAGCCATTACTGCTTCTTGCTTTACTCATTTTACCAGCAGAAGCAACTAGAACCACATATGCTTCCCAAATTGACCAATTTACCCAAGGCCTTTGCTCTTCTACTTATTCCGTCCTAACCAATTGCCCTTTCGCAACAAGATCTTTCCCATCAGCATATAAGCATGCTGTACTATCTTCAATCCTAAGAACAAAACAAAAAACCCTCCCGATCCAGCTATGTTCCCATATATCTATTTTGGTTATGTCTAAACACTTGAACATTGCCTATGGGGACTCATCTCTACTTCCTAACATTCCATTCTTTCTGTATTCAATCTTCTCCAAACAGACTTTCATCCCCAACTCTCCTTTGAAATTGCTTTTCAAGGTCATTGATGGCCTCTGTGTTGCTCAACTGTCTTTACCTTTGCCTTAGTCTTTATCTTTCATAACTTCTTAAAAGTATTTCCTTCTTAATACCCTTTCTCCTCATTAGCTCCCAGAATTTCTTCATATCTAATCCAATAGCAAGTCTACTTGTTAGCCCTTCATTGCCACCTCTGTAGGGCAAAGCAACTGTGCCACCAGCCTGATAACAACCTCCTACTCCAACCCCTACCTTCTATCTTCCACACTGTTGCTAAACCATAAATTAGATCATGCCAATCCCCTGATCATTCCACACTTGGGCCTACAAGGCTCTCTAGGAACGGACTCCTGCCTCTCTCAAATCCACCAGCTCCCCACGTTTATCTACTGCATTGTGTCCAGCCTCTGTTCCACCACAAAGACCACCCCGTCATTCCTAGAAAACACAGGGCTTGCTTCTGTGAGAGAGCATCTGTACTTGTTTATCATCTGCTTGAAATCTGGTGACCTCAGAGATCCCCATGGTTTTCCTAAGTTTGCTCAAAGGCCACCCTGCACTCTTCCAAAGCAGGTCCTCTCCTCACCCTCATCCTCCCTCTTTTCCCTCCTTGCTTTTCTTTTCTCTCAGCACTTAATATTGCCTAAAATTTTACCAAATGTCTAGTTAGTTGTTTTATATTCTGTTTTCCCAACTAAAATGTAGACACCGAGGAAAAGAACCTTCTTTCATTTACTGAAGCATCTTTTATGTCAAAAAACATGCTTACACTTGTGAGCACATGAGAAGTACTCAATAAATGAGTGCTGAATGAGTGAGCCTCAAAAGTAGAGGTGAGGCTTGAAGCCAGGTCCCTGGTTCCAAAGCCTGTGTTCCTTCCAGTACATGACATATTGTATTATTGATATTTCTGGAGGGAAAAAATGAGATAACTGAGTCTGAACCCAGTTAAATTTCTTTTTGTTAATCAATTAGCTTACTTCAAAAGTGTAAAGAATTTATTATATAAAGACTATGCCTCAAATAGTATACAAAATAGAAAAGCACCATTCTTGAAAGAAAAAAACTGGGTTGGTTTAAGGCAACACGATATATAAACACAAAAATAAGACTGACTTTTAAGACTTCTTTAAATATTTCAAAGTTGCACTGGAGCAACTAAACTAGGATTTGATCTACAAATTAAATATATATACTTTAATTTTAAAAACTCACCTATTATAAGAAACATGCCTTTGACAAATGTATCCATCTTTCATGTTTCATTAAATAGAAACTGTATGCTAGACATGGTGTCAGCTATTATAATAAAGTATACTAAAATTATGCACGTAAGTATAAACAGATATATTGACATATTTCAGAACTGAGTTTCACATTTCTTGAAACTGAGTTCTTATGTTTATCACATTTCTTAGCTCAGACAGTATGTATGATGATGAGTTAAAGGTGGGTGATGGGATAAATCAGGTTAATTACACTATTTTACTATTGCATATAATAGTTTGTATGTGTGTTTGCAACTTAAGAATGTGGTCAAAATTAGGAATACATACATTAATAACCCAAAGAAGGTTAAAACAAAGACAATCATAACGAATTCTAGCTATAGAAAGTAAAGTTTAAGTTTTGTATAGTACCTTAGTAAGTAACTACCGTGTAGCATCTGAACCAAACACTTTTGGGTAAAGTGGAGGAGCTACACCAAAACAATTTACAGTCCGTTCACTCATTTTGACATAATAGATACAATAGACTATTCAGACTCTTAACAAGACTGGGGCTTTAAAAGCTATATGACATTAATAAACTGAGGTTGACATATTCTTTAGGGCTAGAAAGTCCTTGCTCTAAACTCTAACAAGAATTCATCCTTTCCTAGTGAAAGCAAAGGGAAGAAAGAGCAGCTGCTTTTCCTAAACGTACTGGGAACAGGAAAACTAGCTTGTGATAGGCACAGAGGTAAGACAGGGACCTGTTTTAACGATATATCTACCCCATAAAGCAAAGCCCAGTGGTCAATTATTTAGCAATAACATTTTTACTCTACCTTCACACTAACAAGCACCAACTATTAAAGAAATTACTATTTAAAATGTTTCGTATTTGAGTTCTCAAGTACAAAAGCCTAGGCGGCACTTAATGTCTCATGCCCTCAAAAACAACTCGGCAAGATAAGAAGTACTGACATTTACAATAGATTTTAGAGGACTTTTACAGTGAAACTCCAACTCTGGAATCACTAATGTGCAAACATTATATGAAACTAAATTCCTTCTCACTCACTCTTTTGATATGTATTTACTGAAAGCCTGCCACATGCCGTACAGTGGGTCAAGCTCTGAGTATAAAGTGATTGACCAGTGATGATCCCTGTCCTCCTGGAGTTTATATAACCTGGGGTAAAAAATGCAATAATTAAATCGGCACAAAACTCTTATCCACAACTTATGATAAATGCTGTGAAATAAACCAACAGTGTGAAATGACCAAATTTTATGTGATGGGGCAAATACCTACTCTGGACAAGGATCTCCCTCACTCTGCCAAATGGGTAAAATAGTGATGGTGTGAAGACCGAGTAACTGAGCATTCTTTTATCTCCCGTGTATTTTAACACAAATCTCTGATATCATATGATGTCACAAGTAAATAATATTTTAGCTTAGTTCTTTGAATCAGTATCTAAAATAGAACCACATATTACAATTGGTTGATATGTCACATAAATCTCTTTTAAACAAAGATTATTTCCCCCTCCTCTCTTTTTTCATGCCATTTATTTATTTGCTCAAGAAATTGGGTCATTTGTTTGGCTGAGGGTCACATGCCAGATTTAGTTGCTTCTTTCTCATGGTATCATTTGACCTTTATCCTCTGTATTTCCTATAAGCAGGTAATTGGACTCAAGGTAGAGTTCTTTGGCAAGAACACTCCTAGGTGATGCAGCGTACTTCTTACTGTGTCACACTAGTGCATAAATGTCTGGCTATCCCACTTTTAGTGAGATCAAGATATGCCAACTGGGAAAAAAGTGTGTCCCCAGTATAGTAGATAACAGTGTATGTCCTGCAACAGGGATTATTCAGAAGATAAAGGATACCAATGAAGCTGGGACACAGGTCAGATTTGTAAATTAGATGTTGAGTTTCCCACCTAAAAAGATTTTTTAAAATTAATCTTAAAACACTATGGTATAGTTGAGTTGACAATATTTTAGAAGCAGGATTAAGTTTCTAATTTCTGTGTTTTATGAGATAAAGAAGTAAAAAAAAATTCCTTTGAGTATAGACCAAGGAGAGGATTAGCTGGGTCAAATAGTGGTTCCATTCCCAATTTTCCAAGAAATCTCCATACTGCTTTCCATATAGGCTGCACCAATTTGCAGTCCCACCAGCAGTGTATGAGTGCACCTTTTTCCCCACATCCTCGCCAACACTTATTGTTGTTTGTCTTCATAATAGCTGCCATTATGACTGGAGTGAGATGAAATCTTACAGTAATTTTGATTTGCATTTCTCTAATTGCTAGTGATGATGAACATTTTTTTCATATATTTGTTGAGTGACTGAGTGTATATCATCTTCTGAGAAGTGTCTGTTCAGGTCATTGGCCCATTTATTGATTGGGTTATTTGTGGGGTTTTTTGGTGTTTAGTTTTTTGAGTTCTTATAAACTAGAGATTAGTGTTCTATCTGATGTGTGAGGGGTAAAGATTTGCTCCCAAGATGTATATTATTATCCAAAGTACATGTATGAAGACACAAATTGGTGTGAATATACTTTGTATAAAATCAGAGATATGAAAAACTGTGCTCTATGTGTGTAATGAGAATTGTAATGCATTCCACAGTCACATATAAATAAAAAAATGAATTAAAAAAATAAAAAGAAAGAAGTAGAAAAGATATAGAATATTGCCTGGAGAGAGCAGGGCACTGGGCATAGTGAAACATACCCATAATTCCAGTGACTCGGGAGGATGAGGCAGGAGAATTGCAAACGGAAGCCAGTCTTAGCAATTTAACCAGACCCTGTTTTAAAACTGAAAATAAATAGCTGGGCATGGTGATACATAACTGTAATCCAAGCAACTCAATGCTAGGTGCCAGTGACTTAATCTGTTGACCCAGGCACTCTGTAGCTGTAGAAAAACTATTTGGGGTATGTACATTATAGTGCTTTCCTTTTTATCATGTGAATCCCCAAATTGCCTCTACCAGTTACTTTCAACAATTTTGTTTTTAGATGGTATGTTTGTCTGCTTGGCCTGCTGCAACGGAATGCCACCTAGTGCTTAAACAATAGAAATTTGTTTCTCATAATTCTGGAAGCTGGAAGCCTAAAATCAAGGTGTCAGCAGATTTGGTTTCTCCTTAGGTCTCTTTCCTTGGCTTGCAGATGGCCACCTTCTTACATAGTATGAATAATCATATGATTTTAGAATTCTGGATAATAAATATTTTAAAGTAAATATGACTCCTTGTGAAAAGTAGGGGTCCTAAATCCACATGCCCTTAAGAACCAGAAAGATGTAGTAAAGAAGCCAGGCATGGTGGCCACACCTGTAATCACAGTGGCTCAGGAGACTGAGATAGGAGAATCCTGAGTTCAAAGCCAGTCTCAGCAACGGGGAAGCAACTTGTCTGTAAATAAAATACAAAATAGGGCTGGGGATGTGGCTCAGTGGTTGAGTACCCTTGAGTTCAATCCCCAGTAGCCTCCCCCACTTAAAAAAATGTAGTAAAGAAAGCAGGCTGGGTACATTTTGAAAAGGAGGCTGGGTCGTAATGGCAAAACTCAATAGTGATTGCCAGCTTTAGGTAATTGTGGCCATTATGGAAATAAAGCTCCATGTTCCCCAATCTTCTAATTTTAGAGAAAAATCCAACAAGTGGTTATTTGGTATGTAAAATTTATCCATTTTAAAAATAGTGGCAACAAAATCAAAGCTTTAAAATACACTATGGGAGACAAACTAAACATACTTACAAGGATGAAGATTGGGCCCCATACCCTACCCAAGTTACAAACTCTGGTAACTGTCCTCCTGCTGCCAGCTGCTGCAATCTACTAAACAAAGCTACACAGTATTTTGTAAATATTTTTAATAAAACAATATTACATTAGATCTGTACTATCATACTAAGTACAATAATGCCACTTGTTAAAATACATTTCTGTATTTTACTTATGTCTCATGTAATCTGTGAAATTCATGAGGAAATATTTGCTTTTATAGACAAATTTCAGTAAGTTAAGTATTGTGTCTTAAAAATCTAAATATACTTCCTTAAATGATAATAATTACTGTGTCTGACTAGGCCAGATTTTGTTTACTAACAGTATATAATCAAAATATCTTTAGGGTTTGAATACCCAAGGGATTCTACAGGCTTGCCTGTTATCATTCCAGTTTTATAAAGAAATATGTTTTGGGCATGTCAATAATTAACACACATTTATTGCCTCAAAGCACCTTCATTTAAAAGATCTAGTAGAGTAAGACTAAACTTTCAGATTTGAATTTTTCCCTAAAATTCATAAAATCAAAGTCAAAATACCATACACATCTCCAAATATATCATATAGTACTGAGAATGTGGCAAATTAAAAATAAAAAATACTTAAAAGCTAAGGTTAAGAAACTAGTTAAGATTAGAAGTTCTACATATCTGGTAAAATATCATTTTGGGTCAAATAATATTTGTTCTAGTTTTGTTCCTTTTCAACAACTTAAAGTATGCATTATTTCTTACTGCTATGAGAATTAAATGGGACCTAGGAAAGTATCTGACATATTAGACTATTAAACAATGTTTTTCTGATCTGGGTCTGTTCACCAAATTATTCCTAGCTTTTATTTATTTAGTGGTTAGTAAAAAAATAATTTCTTAAATATTTTTAAATATTAAATATTTAGGAATCTGTATATTGTAGTTAGTGTTGTCCATTTGAAATACATCAGACTAGACAATAGGTCTTTAAAATGAAAGTAGGAATATTTCAGTGTTCATAAACAGTAAGTGCTCAATGAGGAGGAGATTAAAGGACTCTGTGAGTTCAGGAAAATAAGAATCACTACCATCAAGTAGAGGCTAAAGATTCAGTATTATATAGACCTGGATTCAAATCCTAGTTCTGCCAATTCCCAATTGATTCCTATTCTGAAAATGAAGACACTAATATCTACTTTGCAGTGCTAATTCTCTACATTGTATTGAGAATTAAATAGGGCCTAAGGAAGTATCTGGCATGTTAGACTATTAGTGTTAGTTTCTTTTTGTTCTGTATTTATTGTTATCAAACACAATTACTTACAAAATTTAATTTGTCCTCCTTCCCAAATAAAAAACAAAAAATGTGTTCATCCTCCCATTTCTTCTTTCATTTTCTTTACCTTGCATCATCTTTTGAAATTAAGTTGTTAAATGATACAGCACTATATCTAATTATACTAGTACAGTGAAGGCCAGGGAAGCTTCTGGTAGAATTTGGTGAAAATACTATCTGAGGGTAGACAGTGGTGGAGGTCAAGCCCTGAAAATGGTTGAGTATAGTTTTACCCACGGGAAGTTTCTTAAGTCATCCCTTAACTTCTGATTAGCACAGGTTTATGCCAAACTTCAGCATGAATGAGAGTAATAACTAGAGCTAGCTCTAAACAACAGATCCTGGGTTCCCAGAGGTTCTGATCCAATAGATGAAGAATGGGGCCTATGAACTTGCATTTGAAAGAAGCACTAGCAGATGCTGCTGGTCAGTGGACCACCCCTGACCAGACCACCAAACACATTTAGACAATGGACTTCCAAGGAAGAAGAAATAGTCACAAGGTATAGTGGACATGTAAAATGTCACCTTCAATTCTCTGGTTTTGAAATCAAGTCTTTTTGGATGTAAAAACTGCTAACCTCTAGCAACGCATATCTCAGATGTGGTTCTTTCTGTCCCCTGCCAGTCCTCACCCCAGTAGTAGCAAAAGCAGCAGCATCACCTGGAACTTGTCAGAAATGCACACTTGGGGGACCCATTCCAGACCCACTAACTCAGAAACTTAGCTAGGCCCAGAAATCTGTGATTTAATATAAGTCCTCTAAATAATTCTGATGCAAGCTAAAGTTTGAAATCCCCTGATCTAGTAGAGATTCAACTACCCATAAACACTTCAAACAGAGTAGATCCAAATTAATCTTTCTTACATATCAAGTTTGCCTGTAAATGTTTGTTGAAGAAAGGGTTCTGTGGCTTGAAAAATGTTTGATATTAGCTTCTGTCTCATTTTGTGCTTTGTGGCTCTGGCAGCATGGAATAACCCGGATGCTTTATATCTTAGAAAAAGTCTTGTTACTTTCCTTCACCAGATCTCTGTGACCCAGGTTTAGAAGGAAAAAATGTGTATGTTAAGGATAAAAATAGAAATGACAATATCATATAATGACAGATGACCTTTAAAGGTGTTATGTATTGGTCTAAGATTTTTGCATTTATTAACCTATTTAATCTTTATAGCCATCCCATGAAACAGCTATTATTAGAATTTCAAGTATAGTGTCAAATATCTAAAAATCAGGATATCTGAATTAAGAATTTGAATTTCTGGTTTCTATTTTTAAGACAAACTGTAAACATGGAAATAGGCAGCTGAGCCAAAAAGTAGCATTCTGCCGTTCAAAGATCCCCACCACTAGTCTCCCTTTATCATTTTCTTTAATATCTGGTTCTAAAAGGTACTGAATTTTGTGATGCTTCCTTTATAAAAAAAAGAAAGAAAGAAAAGAAAAAGAAGAAAAAGAAAAAAAAAGAAAAAAGAGGATATATCTATGTTTATTCAAGAAGGGATGGAATGGAGAAGGGAGGGAATAGTGCAATTAAAGCAAATTAGAAATGCAGAATAAAGGCTTTCATGGGGAATTACTTGCCACTATAACTTCTTTGGGTCACTTTGTAAATCAGCAACTTCTATAGGTCACTTTGTAAATCAGCTATTTGTAAATACCTCTTTTTTCTTTTTCTTTTTTTTTTTGTATCAGGTATTGAACCCAGGGTTGCTTAACCACTGAGCCACATCCCCAGGCCTTTTTATATTTTTAGAGACTCACTAAGTTCCTTAGGGCCTTACTAAGTTGCTGAGTCTGGCTTTGAACTCATGATCTTCCTGCCTCAGCATCCCAAATCACTGGGATTACAAGTATGCTCCACCACACCTGGCTGTAAATACCTCTTAAAAGGATCCCCCTTCTAGGGGCTGGTATTGTGGCTCAGCAGTAGAGCACTCCTCTAGCACTGGGTTCGATCCTCAGCACCACATAAATATAAATTAAAAAATAAGGTATTAAAAAAAAAGGGATCCCCTTCTTTCTATTCTTGCCACCGTTGCTTTAGTTTGGGTCCTCACTGCTTTCTGCTGATCACTGTGGAGTTTGTTTTACTGATTCTGTCCTACAGTCTCTTCCAACATCAGTCCAACCTCTATTGCTTCAAACTAAACTTTCTAAAATACAAATCTGACCATTTTGCCCACTTGTGAAGACCTTTCATAGCTCTACATTATTATAATAGTAGCTTTCAAACACATAAAACCCTCTTCTGAAGAAAAAGTTTACCTAGGAGATAAACATTAAAATGTACAGGATGACAGATAAAGTACTATAAGGCTCTGCTACAAATCACCTATCTAACACTGGGAAAGCCATTTCTGTCTGTGGTTAGACTAAATCAGTATTTTCCAAACTTCTGGCATTTGTGTATTATCTTCATAATTTTTTGCAATATCAGCATAACTTTTGAATCATTTTTATCTCTTTTCTCTTAAATTAGCTAGTAATAACTATATGCCCACTTTACCCTTGTTATAATCAGTACCTGTGAAATCATAGGATCCATGTAGCAATTATATTTTTCTAATTATATATATAAATGCTCATATACACCTAAGTGTTCATTTTTTTCACTTAAATTTCCTCACTTGCCAACAGAGAAATGCACATCATACATTGGGAAATATTGAATTTCAATGACTTCATGTAGCATTACAACTTAAGACCTAGGTCTAGTCTCAATGACAACTGTCCTGAAGGGCTGTAGATTCTAAAAAGGCCACTGAGGCACAGTGTATCAACTGGAGGTATGAATATGCCCAGGTTTTTATCTTTAAAGAACCCAGTATGCAGTGGTGTCATTCCCTATGTGCCAGACTAAGGTCTGATTTGCACAAAAAATTGCTAAAAGTTATTCAAATTATTCACAACTAGAAAGCTAAGCCTCTTGGCTCAACAGAAACTTCGCCCCCAAAAAAAAAAAAAAAAAAACAAAAAAAACAGTCACCTAATGTCAGCCCCAAATGCATAGGAGAAAGTAAAGTATCACAGAAAGGCTAGACTTTATATGCAAAGGTCTTAGGTAAAAACATGCTACTGGGTTAGGGATGCCATGGAGCTACAAGAGACCAACAAAAGAGCACAGTGCCTTTTTACTCCAAAACACAAAGTAGTAGCAAATAAGCAGAAGCCACCAAGGTTTTATGAAAAAACAGCCACCTTTCTAAATCCATATTTTTTTCTGGATTTTCTCTGAAAGAAGAGAGCTTTAGAATAAAATCTTTTTAAAAAATTTGTTCTAATTAGTTAGACATGATAGTAGAATGCATTTTGAAATATCATACATAAATGGAGTATAACTTCTCATTTTTCTGGTTGTACATGTTGTGTAATCATATATGCACATAGGGTAATAATGTCTAATTCATTCGACTATCATTCCTACCGCCATAGCCCCTCCCTTCCCTTCACTCCCCTCTGTCTAATCCAAAGCACCTCTGTTCTTCCCAGCCACCCTGCTATTGTGAATTAGCATCTGTGTATCAGAGAAAACATTCGGCCTTTGTTTCTTTGGGATTGGCTTATTTCGCTTAGCATGATATAGAATAATAATCTTAATCAGCAAATTGTCCTCCATACAAACACTGGGTTTTTCCTTTGAACCAGAGTATAGCTGTAATTGCCGTGTGCTTCTGATAGCACTGACACTGAGCAATGGATATTGAATAAATAATCCAGAACTGCTTCATTGAAATGTGGGCATGATCAGGTATCTTGCTTGTTTTACCTCTTAGTTAGGAAGAAGTGCCAATAACAGAGCAATATTACCATACAATATTGAAAATAAAGATAAGATACTATGAAACTAAAGCTTTAGTAGGAAAAAAATCAAAGGATAGTTGTGGGGGAAGAATTAGGTTAAGTGTCAAACATCACAAATGCATTCTTATATTCTCAAGCAACAAAAGAAGAATCTTTTCATAGGGTCATCTACTATCCCAAGTCCAACTTTAAGTTTTGTAAAGAAATACTATTGCTTTGCAATATTTTCACCTCTTGACCTATAAATTTCATTAAAAAACAGATGTAACATAATTGTACCAGAGCTCTGATTAACCAAACTAAAAAAATTAATACATTTGGATACCAAGGACAACTTTTATTTTCACAGTGCACAAAAAATAAATGAATTCTCTCTCAAAGGGAGAAAATGTTGAATAATTTATCTGAAATAAAATTGGGAAAAAAATCTAATGTCAATAACTAAAAAGAGGGCATGGAATGGGACACAGACAATCTTTCCTTTTTTAATAGAATTCCAGTGTAGAAGAAATAAAAAGCAAAAGAATGTCAATATTTTACAACCACCATTATAATACACAATTTAAACAAAAATCATCAACGAATACTAAAAGAATGTTCAAAAATAAAAAGTACAGATGTGGGCTGGGGTTGTGACTCAGTGGTAGAGTACTCATTTAGCATGTGTGAGGCCCTGGGTTCGATCCTCAGCAGCATATAAAAATACATAAATAAAATAAAGGTATTGTGTCTAACTACAACTAAAATATATATAAACTTCTTTTAAAAAGTACAGATGTATTTTTCTTGTCATTACATTAAATATTGTTCACCCTGTTAGCCACTAATTATGAAGGGAAAACGTTAACTTTACAATGAAAAACTTTGGTAAACACTATTTGAACTAACGAAATAATCATCACCAAAAAGAGTGATAAACCAACATTATATACTTCCTGATATAATGCACCAAAAGGGAAACAATAACACCCACAAAGTGTCCCTGCCAAAGTTTTTTACTGGAGTTTAATCATGGGAAAACGATCATACACACCACATTGGCATGTACTTGTCAATAATGATACTATGATAAAAGATTTTTTAAAAAATAGAATTTGAAAGATTATTAAAGACTAAAAAGACACAACACCTTAAATGATTTTTGACTGGATCCTGAACTGAGGGGTAAAAAGACAGCTACAAATAACATCACTGGGAAATGGGGGAAACTGAATATTGGACAATAATACTGCATGGATGTTAAATTTCCTAATCTTTGATTATACAGAGCTGTCCTTGTTCTTAGGAAATGCGAGCTGAAGTACACATGGTTAAGTGTCACAATGTCTGTAATAACTCTTCAGTAGTTTAGAAAATATAAAGTTTGGGGGTGTGTATGTGTACACATATGCATCTATGTGTTCAAAGGAAGAGAAAGCCAATGGGAAAAAATGACAGAATTATCAAATTTGTAATAAATTTTCCAAAATGTAGATAGCAGCTATCAGTTAAAATACCAGAAAGAAAAGATGCGCAAACACCTATTTTCTGAAAAGAAATTATTTACATATGACTGTCACAGGTCTTAATCACTTATAAAAAAATTTAAATGTAATATTTT
The DNA here is from genome assembly GCF_048772815.1 of Callospermophilus lateralis. NCBI lineage: Eukaryota > Metazoa > Chordata > Mammalia > Rodentia > Sciuridae > Callospermophilus > Callospermophilus lateralis. Next base: position 25,347,077 of record NC_135317.1, on the reverse strand, counting down.
AAGTGTCTCAATTCTTCTGATTATTCCTAATAGATATAGGTATTAATTTTGTTAGACATTACATATACAAAGTAACTCTGCTCATGACACATCTCATAGTGAGTCTAAAATATAATAAGCCATTGAATTCAAAGATCATGGGGAAAAAAATCTGATGACCAAATGAAACTGACCATCTAAACAGTTACACACAGTATTGTTTTCTATTCAAGCCCAATTTCAAAGGAAAGCAGTTTTCAATGGTTGGTTGGTCAAAAACAACATTAAATAGCAAGCACTAAAAAGTTAATTGAATGTTTGCCAAAAAGAGTAAGACTCGTTTTTATACTGGATAATTAATTTCTTTTGTTTTTATAAGAATTTTAAAGAGTGACCAACATGCACCCTGTGGGTAATTAACTTCATTCAAGAAAGACTCCTTACTTTTGTGGCATGAACTATGCTGAGGTTTGGAAACACTCCAAAAATACATTTATCTGTTTTAAAATTTTTCTTTCTATAGTTTTTTTTAAATCTAAAAATATACATGATAGTGTTACAGTATTTAAACTATTACAAATATCAGTGACAGTACATAACTAGATAAATCCTCATAAAATACAAGTTCATGATATGATTCTCTGTGTGTGTGTGTGTGTGTGTTGCTGGGGATTGAACCCAGAGCCTTGTACATGTGAGGCAGGCACTCTACCAACTGAGCTATATCCCCAGTCCCGATATGATACATTTAGAGATGAATTATAATAAAAAGCAATGATTCTTAGTAATATTTAATATATAACCTAAAAATTAATTTTTGCTTACTGATCTAAAATTTAAAAAAAATCTAAATATCTGGGGAATTTCCATAGATATCATGAAAGAAATATCTGTATACATTGCTACTTCATGAACCATTATCTTAAAAAGTAATTTAAAAGTTTTATATGGCATCTTAAATGTAAATTATTTGGTGACAAATATATGATTAAAAAATGTTTTATGATCTCTACTAATTTGGAATGAAATTAACATGATTTCAATTAAAATATTTGTTTTCTTAATATGAATCCTATAGAGCAAAAAGTTATATAAAATTGAATGAATAAAACCCTACCTTCTATCTTCTTTAGGTAACCTCCCCTAAATTGGGGAAATTGCTACTTAAATGTGTCTTACAAGTTAAAATTTTTCTATAGTTTTTCTGTAGTAGCTAAGAAAATTAGAATCATTTCATAATCTTCTACTTTCTATTTTCTGAAACTGGGATTTCAAATTTCACATTACAGAAACATAAAAGTTCTTAGTTATGCCAGCATCACAATGTTTGTGCTTGTTTTCTTGGTTCCTTTCAGGGTCATAAAATACTAGCAGCTCTCTGGCCTCCCTTTAGCCATCTACCCATCAACTACAGTCATATATAAAACAGGAACCGATTTTATCTGCAACTTTTAACTACCCTCAAACAACTAAAACCCAAGAAATGATATAGTATCCTATTTATTTCTTCACTAAAATGATTTTGACAAATGCTGCCATTAACCGGCTGTGGTGGCACATGCCTGTAATCCCAGCAGCTTGAGAGGCTGAGGCCCTAAGTAACTTAGTAAGACCCTGTCTCAAAAATAAATCAAAACAAACAAAACAAACAACAACAACAACAAAACAGTCTATGAATGTGACTCAGGGGTTAAACGCCCCTGGGTTCAATCCCTGGTACCAAAACAAACAAACAAAAAAGTATACAGTCAGCCCTCCAGAGCCATGGGTTCCACATCGGATTCAACCAATCATAGACTGGAAATATTTGAAAAAACAAAACCGAAAAGAATAAGAAAAAACAAAACCCCACATCTGTATTGAATACATACAGACTTTTTTTTTTATTCCCTAAATGCTGTTAAGCATTTATATGATATCAGGTATAATAAGTAATCCACAGATTATTTAACATATATAGGAGGATTGCTTGGGCTATATGCAAATAACACGCCATTTTATGCAATGGACTTGAGCATCTATAGATTTTTGTATCTCTTGGGGGGAGATTTGGAATCAATCCTCTATGGTATTGAGGGATAACTGTAATATATCAATAACTGCTATAGAACACTATTATATAAAATTATCTTCAGCTTAAGTGTTTAAGATGTATATGAAACATAGATGAATTTTGTGTTTAGACTTGGGTTGCATCATTAAGATATCTCATTATGGCTATGCAAATATTGCCAAATCTGAACAAACTCAAAATCCAAAACACTTCTGGTGTTTCAGATAAGGGATGTGGGCTGGGGATGTGGCTCAAGTGGTAGCGCACTCGCCTGGCATGCGTGTGGCCCGGGTTCGATCCTCAGCACCACATACAAACAAAGATGTTGTGTCTGCCCATAACTAAAAAATAAAAAAAAAAAAAGATAAGGGATGAGCCACAGTTTTTTTTTTTAATTTTTTTTTTAAGAGAGAGAGAGAGAGAGAGAGAGAGAGGAGAGAGAGAGAATTTTTTAATATTTATTTTTTAGTTATTGGCGGACACAACATCTTTGTCTGTATGTGGTGCTGAGGATCGAACCCGGGCCGCACGCATGCCAGGCGAGCGCGCCACCACCCGAGCCACATCCCCAGCCCGAGCCACAGTTTTTGTGTGCCTGCAACCTGTCACATGAGGGCAAGTGTGGAATTTCCCACTTGTAGTGTCATTTTGGCACTCAAACATTTTGGATTTGGGAGCATTGTGGATTTCGGATTTTTGGATTCACAATGATCAAGCTTATAAGTAAAAGTTTCAGTCTGACTGATTTAACATATCATCCTTCTTATGCTACTCTCTTAAATGTTCTCTTAAAAATGCTAGCAGTTGGGATTGGGGATATGGCTCAGTTGGGAGAGTGCTTGTCTAGCATGCACAGGCCTTGAGTTCAACCAGCACCAAATAAATAAACAAACAAATAATAAATAAAATGTTGGCAGCCGATTTATAATAACTCTCCTCTTAATAGATGGAGGAGAATTTTACTTGGAAAATGAACCCTCATAGGGACCTACATTTAATTTTTCTCAGAGAAAAAGCCAATTCCTAATCACTCTAAACTTCAGTCCATCAACAATAATCCCTATCACACACATAAAACCTTCACTCAACTTTTAAGTATGTCACTGTCAGATATTGAAGCACAAACAGAAATCACAAAACATTTCAGACAATTTCCACCAAAATAAAATCAAACTCAGAGTAAACAAAGATAATTCAGGAAGTAGAAGAAAATTTATGCAAAAAATAACCACTCTTCTCAGAATAAAGAGAAAACAAAACCTTGCATGACACAATAAGAAAGTGCACAAAGGAGCTGGGATTGTGGCTCAGCAGTACAGCGCTTGCCTAGCACATGCAATAAAGGCGCTGAGTTCAATCCTCAGCACCACGTAAAAATAAATAAAAGTACGTGTCCAAAAAAGAAAAAGAAAAGAAAATGCACAGAAATCCTCAGAACAAAAAAGGGGAAGAAACACAACAATGAACATATATTGTGGCAGTCTTATTGTTTATTTACCCAAAAGCTATTTCTTCTGTCTTCTCCCATGGAAAAAGGAGTCTGCCTTCTAGAAACTTCAAAAGTGAAGGCAGGCTAGATTGGTGATTTGACAAAAATGAACATTTCATGTGAGGCTTATAATTTTCACAACAAGACACTGTCAATAAAGGAGCCCAGAGAACATCAAGCAGCAGGGTCTTCATGAGCACAGCTTCTTGAGCCTCCCCAGTTCCCACAGAGACATGCCTGGGTAGGTGGTGTTCTGACTTTCTAGAATGAAGTCTTCCTTGCAAAACCCAAGCTGGGAGTTTATCAAGCCTCATCCAAATCTAACATACTCACTATATAACCGCAAAAGGTTCCTTTAAGCAAGCAGTAGCACCTAATTTAACATACAAGTTCTGGAAGTGAGTCCAACCTACTACATCTGGTCACTGGTGTATGATAATAACAAAAGAATAGCATATGTATTATTTGTAGACAGGCTAAATCTGCCAAGTTGTATAAAGGAATGAGAACAGCAGTCAGGGATTGATGTAGTCAGCTTAGGAGTGGCTATATAACCTAGTTCTGTAAGGGTAACTACACCACTGGAATTCTGAGAAAAGACTTTCTTCCCAATTAAATGGGAAAAAAAAAACCACTTAAGGCAAGTCCTCCTCTATCTTTCTGCTTTGGTATGTTGTATAAGAATCCAATGCAAGAGGGAAAGAGTATGCCACCAACCAAGAGAAACAGAAGAAAGAAGAGAAATCTGGATTCTTAATGACACTGTTGGGCAAAATAAGTTTTCACAATATATGTCTTGATTTTGTAACATACAAAGTTGCATACACAGTAATTGGGAATAAATATTTAATGAATGAATGAACCATTAAACACCTGAGTTTTTGAATTAAAAATTTAACACAGGAAAATATCCTATTTGTTAATATGCAAATTGGTTATAAGTTAACTATCAACAAAAATCATTTACCGTTACAACGTATATGCATAATGTAACACTATATAACACTATTGTACTTGTATTAACAAGCAAAGTAGATACTGCATTTATACTGGCAATGCTCCATACACAACAAAGCTAAGTCCGGTAGATACAACATTTTTAAAATGCATGTAAACTATTTAGATGAATTCTTTCTGCTGACAATCCCAAGGGAGAGAAGAGAAAATGATGTGTTTTACCCTAAGAGCTCAAAGCTCTCTTGGGAGGTGATTCAATTGAAATTTTACATTCAGTCTAGCCAGGCAGTGATAAACAGATGCCTAAATTAGCTGTCTTATACCATAATCAAATATCTTTAAGAAAAAAATTTCCTAACAAAAATATAGACAAGTGAAGAGAGAAGATAAATAAAACATAAAGAAGCTTACTATTATTTTTAGAAAAAAATGTTTTTAATAAACTTCTTCAATGTATACCAAAGGAAACAGCCATGCCTTTTGATATACTTACAGTACTGGTTAATTTGAACCTTGGTGAAAGTTAGCACACTAATATATAATTAAAATTTTTATATCAACCTTTTAGAAACTGAAATAATTTATAAGTTTTTCTTAAATTGTTGTCATGTACAAAACTTAACTTCTATCTGTATCTTTTACTACAAGCATTTTCAACTTTTTTTTTCCTGAAAGTAACTGGAGGTACAAATAAAAAATATTTCAATAAAAGATGAAAAGTTAGCTGGGTACAGTGGCTCATGCCTGTAATCCCAGTGGCTTGGGAGGCTAAGACAGGAGGATCACAAGTTCAAAGTCAGCCTCAGCAATGGCGAGGTGCTAAGCAACTAAATGAGACCCTATATCTAAATTAAATACAAAATAGGGCTGGGAATGTGGCTCAGTGGTGGAGTGCTCCTGAGTTCAATCCCAGTACCCCCCCCCCCAAAAAAAAGATGAAAAATTAAAACTGATTCACAAAATTACTACTTTATATCAAAACGGGTAAAAATTGTATAATTAACTAAAACAAATTACACCCAGTAAATGAACAATGGGAGATACCTTCATTAAAAACTTCGAACATCCATTTACCTGACTCCCTGGCCTAACCCAATGCTCGCTCGCGCTCTCTCTCTTTTTTACCCTCACTGTCTGCAGCAAGTTTGCAGCTAGCAGAGGGTGGAGCCATGCTCCAATAGCTCCAAATACACTGGCATCTACTAGCTCAGCTACACACATACCCAAAACCAGTTGTGCTGTTCTCAAACTAGTTTTTGCCTGTTGTACTTGTTACTGTAGTTATGTTACTAAATTAAATATTAACCATGAAAATATGAGTGTAAAGGAGACTTGTTTCTAATGAAATCCAAATCAATTGCTTCAGAAAGACTCAATATAGACTAATCACAGGGAAAACAATGCCTTTCTGATGCAGTTGCAAGTGAGAATTAAACCACAAACTAGAAGGACTAAGCATTAAATTTAAAGAATTCTGCACTAATTACTTTGTTCTTAAAGTTCTAGCTTCACCTTAAAGAAACTGAAACTGTAGATCATGTCTGATATGTAAGGTTATGTTTTATTCAAAAAAGGCAACATTAAATTCCACTTGAAGAACCAACAAAGAGACAGGACCACACTTCAAGATACACTGGATGGACTATGAATATGTCTTATCTTAAAATGCTTATGTTTTCACATGTGAAACTTATTCCTACTTAAACTCCTTTTCTGTGATTAACTAACAAGATATAATAGGAAAGAGGCTTCTAGTTCCTTATGTTGGAACCCAGAACACAAACACGGTTGTTCACTAACTAGTAGGTGACTCAATTTAGCATGATAAACTGCTATGAAAGAAATATGAACAGGATGCTAAGAGCATCCCAGTAGGCTTTGGTAGCAGGGAGAGGTTAAGAAAATATGAAATGAATTGAATCTTAAATGGGATATACAAGGCTAGCAGGCAGATAAAAATAGGGGGTCATTCCAGGCACAGAAAACAAAGGCAGACAAGTAAGAAACCATGGTGAACTTCAGTTGACTGCAGTTTAGGCTGCCACGAGTGAAGTTCAAAGAACATGACTGAAAGCATAATGGAGCAAAAGCTAGTTCGTGAAGGGTCTTACTTGCAACAGAAAAGAGTTTGATTACTTTATCAGGAAGGCAAAATAATTTGGACAATTTTAAGTGCAGCAGTAACCAAATAGGTTTCTGTTTCAGGCTCTAGCCACAGCATGGAAGATAGAACAGAGGAGAGAAGAAGATAAAAATGGAAGAATGACTAACTGTAAAACTAGCAATCCAAAGTAGAATAGGACCCATGGGATTGGAAAATAATATGAATTTAATATTAAGGAGGCAGAACTTACAGGAATTAGAAAGTAGATAGGAACAATGTGAAAGAATTGATAAGAAAGACCCCCAACGCTTTTGCCATAAGAACCAAGATACACAATGAAATCATTTAACAAGATATGGATACTGGGGAGAACCAAACCAATGGAAGAAAAAATTAATTCTGTCTTGGAAATAAGGACTATAAGTAATGTTTGCCAGTAGGCCACTGAATATGAGTCTGCTCCTCACAAAAGGAGGTTTCAAGAAGAAATAGGAGGGGCTGGGGATGTGGCTCAAGCGGTAGCGCGCTCGCCTGGCATGCGTGCGGCCCGGGTTCGATTCTCAGCACCACATACAAACAAGGATGTTGTGCCTGCCGATAACTGAAGAATAAATATTTTTAAAAAAATTCTCTCTCTCTGTCTCTCTCTCTCTCTCTCTCTCTCTCTCTCTCTCTCTCTCACACACACACACACACACACACACTCTCTCTCTCTTTAAAAAAAAAAAAAAAAGATTAAAAAAAAAAAGAAGAAATAGGAGGTATACATAAGCCATGCACAAGAATGGTTAAACGTATGTTTCCTGGAGCCAGACTGAGAGTGAATCTACTCTGTCACATACTGTCTCTAAGACTGTGGGCAAATTACTTAACCTTTCTCTGCTTATGCTTGCTCATCTGTTACAAAGAAATAAGAATAGTACTTACCTCAAAGTCACTGTGAAGATTAAATGAGGGCCTGGCACATAGTGTGTGCCACTGTATGTTAGTTTTGTTACTATTGTAACCAAAGTTTTTAGTATGACTGAATCATCCCCCAAACTTGGACAGTGAGAAAAGAACCAAAGATGAAATTGTAGAAACACTAAAATTTAAGAGTTAGAAGAGGGAGAGAGAGCAGAGGCAGAAGACAGGAAAGGACTTTTACAGAAGCCAAGAAAATATATTTTCACAAAAAGAAAAAAGTAAGTAATATTGAGACCATGAAGATAGATATAAAGTACATAAAGTTCTAGAAAGGTGGATTAGGACAGAGAATGAAGAAATCACTGGAGATTTTGATAAAAACAGTTTCCACAGAATGATCCTCAAACTTAAAATTGTATACATGAGTAAAGAAAATAAATATGCATCTTACCTATCCTATCCATGTACTTTAATTAATTAATTAATTAATTAATTAATTTTTGGTGGTGCTAGGGATTGAACCTAGGGCCTTGTGAATGCTAGGCAGGCACTCTACCAACTGAGCTATATTCCCAGCCTCCTATCCATGTACTTTATAAATTTGTATATCTATTCTGTCATCATGTGCTTCTCTCTCAAGAAACAATATACATTTATGGGAGTTTTTGTACATCAACAATAGAGAAGAGGAAAATCTAATTCAAATTATCTATTAAGAACTTTTAATCTTGGGGGATAAATTCTTATTAGATTTTTATTTATTTATTTATTTATTTTTTTAGTTGTAGTTGGACACAATACCTTTATTTTATTTATTTGTTTTTATGTGGTGCTGAGGACCGAACCCAGGGCCTCGCCCGTGCTAAGCAAGCACTCCACCGCTGAGCCACAATCCCAGCCCCTCTTATTAGATTTTTAAAAGCATAATGTGGCTAGCTAGCAACAGGCTTAGACCAGGAGTAGACATCTAAGTGCTGCCATGTTTGAGCATGCATATATTATAATTAGTACAGTGTATTCAATGAAAGGCTTTTAGACTAGCATCTTTTAAAGAAAGCTTTCCCTTTGTTGAGGGTACCTATATAATCCATAAGTGTACCTTGCTGAGTATACATAAACTGTCACACATTGCTATATACTAAAAGCAAGTCAATGACCATAGTCAACCCCTCCATACTACAGACTTTCTGGTCTTTTTTTCCTCCATATTTTTATTGGTACATTATAATTATACATAATAGTGGGACTCATACATGTACATGATATAATAATATAATTTGAACAATATCATTCCCCAGTATCTGCCTTTTCCTTCCCCTCCTTCGTCCACTTGATCCTTTTCTCTGATCTCCCTTCAATTTTCAAGAGAGCCCCTGCCTTTCTTTTTCGTTTTCTTCTCTAGCTTCCACATGTGAGAGAAAACATATAACCCTTGCTTTTTGGAGTTTGGCTTATTTCACTTAATATAATCTTCTCAAATTCCACTCATTTTCCTGTACATGACATAATTTCATTCTTCTTTATGGCTCAATAAAACTCCATTCTGTGTATATATAGTACACTTTCTTGATCCACTCATCCACTGATGGACACAGAGGCCTTCCCAGTCTTCTTTAGGAGACCTTATGCATATTATGTGACCTGTGCCTATTATTGATGGAATAAGACTCATTGATGTTTAAATGTATTCAATGCAAATAAATTTAATGTATCAAAGTGTATTGGATATTAATAAGGTTTAAAATACCTGTACATACAAATAAATAGAAGTTAAACATTTCTCCTGTGTTCCAATAAATTATCTTATGTGCTCCATTTTGGAAACTACTATTAAGAAGGTTGAAGAGTGAAGATATAGTTAAAGAGGTTAAGAGGTTAAAAAGTAACAAAATGTGTTTGAACAGTGTTTCAGAAGCTTGGCTGTAAAAAAAAAAAAGAAGAGGTATAGATCTTGGCCAAAGAAAGACAGAATTTTAAAAAAGGCTTTAAACATTTTTGTTAAGATGAGAGAGACCTAACATGTTTGCAGGTGACAGCAAAGAGCCAACGGAGAGAAAGAACTGGGAATGAGAGCAATGGACCCTAAACTAGATAGATGGTCACACTCACTGTGATGGCAGAGGTGGAAGGGATATTTTAAAATATAGACTCAGAGGCCTGGAAAGCTCCATTAAAAAAAAAAGCTGCTCAAATTATTCTGATATTGCTGGTCCGTGGAATGAAGCTGGAACCACTGGCCTACAGCTCAGATAAAGTTTCCAATGCTTCACTTTTTCAACTCTATAATTTACATTGCTATTCTTTATTAAGTGCCCAATTATAATTATAAAGAACTGTAATCACCTAAAAGGTACAATCAGGTATCTTTCCCTCTAATCCTTAACTTTTCCTTTATCACCCCCAATTTTAGCTTGGATTGAAAAGCATTTTCCTCAGACTGCAGATGATTCAGCATCAAAACACTCCTGGGGTTCTTATCTGTTTCAGTCCCAGGCAGTCAATTCATCTTGCCTAAACAGTCTGCAGTTATCACTGGGAAAGTCTTATGTTGCATTTTCATCTACTCTGCTCTCTGATCTCCTGTTCCTTTCCCCATAAGCAACAGAAGTGGGGAAAGAAAAAGAGGAATAGAGAAAGAGAGAAGAGCTACACACGAAGTCTCTTCATTGTGAAGATAAAGCCTTTCTTGACTCTGTGAACACAAAAAGTTCTCTCTGTGCTGACAAAAATTTCACAAGCAAAATTTTAAGCTGGGGTCATAGCTAAACCATTTTACATAGAATATCAAGTTCTGGTGTCTCCTAATTTCCCTTGGCAATCCATTTAACAGCAGTACCAGCTGATAGACTGCTTTAGATTCAATTTTCTTAATATTTTTTTAACAAGCTTATATTCCATATATAAAAGAGAACATCAAGCCTATAGTTTCCTTGTTTATTATATATTGTAAGAAAAATGATAGTAGGTACATATTCAGGATTTAAAAAAAATTAATATAGAAGGATTAAGGATTGTAATAGGTAGGAACGTGGTGGAAATAAAACAAAGAACATCTAGAAGAGGGACAGGAGAAGGACCCAGTATTTTAAAAGGGAATGAAACAGTTGGCACCAGATTGGGGTGGAGGTTATGTCTGACATGGCAGGCTCGTCTAAAAGCATCAATACAGGGAACATGTGGCTTACACAGGGCTCTACAAACCTAAAACCCCATGATAGGTAATGAAAACTGTGAACATGAAGTAAGTGTTCAGCACCATGAGCCTCCATTTAGAGAAAAGATGGTGGTGATGCTAACTCGTTTGCTAACAGGTAAGAAAATACGCATGTTTATTCTTGCAGGAGGAAAGACTAATTATCTGAGAGTGAAGACTGTGTAGGAAAAGCTAAGATTAAGGAAATAAAAGAAATATTTGAATTAAAGACAATTATAATCAAATATAGAAGCAAAGGAGAAAATGAATCTAAGAGACAGGAAGAATAAATCCAAAACTGATGAGACTGGTTACCTACACAGGTAGGTAGACACACAATAATGTAGATCAAATAAGAAAGGGACACTTCTCTGAGTATGCCTTTTTTGTACTACTCTTTTTCATACTATGTTAAAATTTTATATAAGAAAAAATCGACAATGAAGAAAAAGCCTAAAAAAGAAATATAAAGAAATGAATCTAACTATATTTAATCTAGCTATATTTCAAATGAATAATGTAACTACACTGGGGGTAGAGGAAAAGGAACTAACTCAAGTAAGTTTTTTGCATCTTGTAGCAAAATCTATGCAATAACTCCCCATACTCCCTCTATCCCTTCAAGCCCTTTCAAGTAATTTTGAACACAAAATTCTGGATGTAGAATAGTCTTGCCTTCCATGGTCTTAGTTATCTGTAGTCAATTATAGTCCAAAAAATACAAAGTGGAAAACCCCAATAATAAACAACGCACAAGTTTTAAACTGTGCATTGCTCTGGGTATGGTGATGAAATCTTGTACCATCCCATCCCATCATGCTCAGGACATAAATCGTTCCTTTGTCTAGCACAGCCATGCTATATACACTACTCACCCACTGGTTCCTGAGTGGCTACTACTCTTGTCCATTAGTCATCTAGTCGCCTAGTCAGTTATCAGATCCACTGCACTGGTATCACATTGCTTGTGCTCAAGTCACTTTTATTTTCTTAATAACAGCCCCAAAGCACGAGAATAGTGATGCTGGCAATTCAGATAAACCAAAGAGCAGCTATAAAGTGCCTCCTTTAATTGAAAAGGTGAAAGTTCTCAAGAAAACAAAACCATATGCTGAAGCTACTAAAACTTACGGTATGAACAAATTTTTTCTATCAATGAAATTGTGAAGAAAGAAAAAGAAACTCATGTCTGTTTCCTTGTTGTACCTCAAACTGCAAATGTTAAGGCCACAATTCATGAAAAGCCCTTTGGTAAAATGGAAAAGACATTGAATTCTAGGGTTCAGTACCATCTGCTTTTTTAGGTATCGACTTGAAATGTATTCCCTGCAGATAAGGGAGTGCTGCTTAATCTACCTTCAAACTAGTGATTAAACAAAAAAAAAGTTGCAAACAAAATTTGAACCCTAGATACATTAGCTTGGGTTAGCAATTCTAAAACTGATTTCTATAAATTCTACAATTAAACAAATACACAAGAAAAAACTGTAGTACTAAATTAGAACTGAAGGGGCTGGGGATGTGGATCAAGTGGTAGTGCACTCACCTAGCATGTGTGAGGCACTGGGTTCAATTATCAGCACCACATAAAAACAAAAAAAAGATATTGTGTCCATTTAAAACTAAAAAATAAATAGAACTGGAGTTATAAGTTTGCTTTTAATATAGAGATAATTATAGAAATAGACATAGATGTGTGTGTGTGTGTGTGTGTGTGTGTGTGTGTGTATGTATTTCATACCTCTGCTAAGAGGAACTAAAGCAATGGCACTGTTGCAGTAATAACTAATCCTAGTATTCTGATTTTGGAATCGAATTTGTATTCTTCAAAAAGAGGAATTAGGCAGGCACAGTGGCACATGCCTGTAATCCCAGCAACTTGAGAGGCTAAGGTAGGAGGATTTCAAGTTTGAGGACAGCCTGGGCAACCTAGAGAGATCCTGTCTCAAAAATCAGAAATGAAAAGGGCCAGGTCCAAGTCCATTCCCCAGTACTAAAAACAACAACAACAACAACAACAACAACAACAGCAAAAACAAAACAAAACAAAACAAAACAAAAAAACGAAGAACTAGAGCTCTTTGGAGAAATGACTGATTCCAGGAGTAGAACTGAGAAGTACAAGAGCCTGGATGGCCTTATTGGGCCAGAAATAAGGAAATGCACAAAGAAAAATGAGAACATGTCAAAGGACATAGGAGGGAGCTTGACAGGTTTCTATGGTCAGAATCAGGCACAATTTAAGCACCAAAATAAATAATGGCCAGAGTGACGGAGCACGCCTGTAATACCAGCAGTTTGGGAGGTGTAGGCAGGAGGATCTTGATTTCAAAGCCAGCCTCAGCAATTTATGGAGGCCATAAGCAACTCAGTGAGACACTGTATCTAAATAAAATATAAAAAAGGGCTGCAGATGTGGCTCAGGGGTTAAGCACCCCGGAGTTCAATCCCAGGTTAAATAAATAAAGATAGAAATGAGCTATAATACACGGACTCAAATAAGAATCCAAATGTGAACATTGATATTAATACATGAATAAAAAAGCATAAAGATGGTATGTTAGCTTTGAGTTACCACAACTAGATACTAGAGACAGCTAACTTCAAAAGAGGGAAAAGTTTATTTAGCTCACAGTTTTGGAGCTTCAAAGTCTAAGACTGGGTTGTGGTGGGGAGAGGGGCTGGCAAGGTCATTAGTTTCCCCTCTGGGGCAGAGGACAATGGCATACCATAATGGGAGTCCAGAAAGGAGCACACTAACACATCTTAAAGAGGAAAGAACAAGTAGGGTCCGCCTTGCTCCTTTTATGACAATCTTTTAGTGAGAACTCAAGGGGCCTCATGCAAACTAATTCACTCCCCCAACAACCTAAGAACCTCCATAGGGCCCACCTCCCAAAGGTCCTACCACTTCTAACAGCACCATGCAGGGCACCAGCCTCTAATTACAGTGACCCTTGGGAGATACTGAGCACACATCCAAACCATAGCCCAAGGGAAAAATCTTCCTTATAGTAGAATGCCAACTAATTAATGTAGAAGGAAGGATGGCATTAGAAATTTACCACTCAGCAACTATTTGTAATTATTAACTTAAGTAAAAATCATGAAGGGATACTGAAACTAGTGGGTAGCAGTTGATAAAAAACAGTATATTTATATAGTCTCAAAGCATTTCCTCACAGATAGATAGATATCAATGACAAAAAGGAAAATAATAACTTGATAGCAAAGAAACATGGCAGATACCACCTTGCCCAAGTAAAATTACCATCAAATCAGCACCATGGAGATCTTCATATGAAGTAGTAGAACACACGATCCTTTCTATTGTGTTTTTGACAAAAATTAATTTGAATTTTATGAGGAAATATTAGACCAACAGAAATTGATGGACATTCTACAAAATAACCTTGTTCTCTTGCAAGGTCATGAAGGGCAAAGACAGACTGAGCAACAATTAAAGAACTAAAGAAATACCCAACCTGGGATTCCTAACTGACCACACTGCACCAGATAAAATTTCCCTTTCTTTTGCTACTGAGAATATTATTAGGACAACTGATATGGTCTGCAGATTATAGTACCATATCACTATTAATTTCCTTGTTTTGATAACTATACTGTTATATATGAAAAATTCTTCATTTTTACAAAATGCATACTGAAATGCTTAAGGGAAAGAGCATCGTATCTGCAACTTACCAAACAAAACTCAGAAATTTAAGAGTGTACACATGCAGAATTAGAACAATGAAGTTCACTTTTTGTGAACTTTACAAAAAATTAAGAGATAAGTGTTAACATTTGGGAAATTCTTTGTGCTACTCTTGCAAATTTTTGTCTGCAATTATAAAAAAACAAAAGTAAAACAAAATCATTATATTAACCCAATCATTGTTTAATACGTTCTGCAAGGAACCCATTGAGCCATTACCTAAGCAAGGCTTGCACACCACCAGTGGCTATCTGACTACTCACCACCTTTAGACACTGATTGTTAGAGAATTTATATTGAGTTTAAATCTATCTCAGTATATTTTGCATTCATCAAACCTCCCTGCCTTTTCCTGTAGTTAAAGTATTGAGTTTCCATCATCCTTAAGGTTTTTTTTTGTTTGTTTGTTGGTGTTTTTTTGGTGCTGGGATTGAATTTACCGCCTTGTGCATGCAAGGTAAGCACTCTACCAACTGAGCTATATCTCCAGCTCCTCCCTTAAGGTTTAATTGTAACACATTCTTTTTTAAAGGCCAGTCTTCCTGTTCTCATTTCCTGCTTCTGAAGATTCCTTTACTTATCCTCATAACAATGTTATTTCCTCTACTATAAAATGGGGTCGATGAACCAGGTGACCTCTAAGATCTTGTCATGAGCCAGTTTCTAAAGATGTAAGGCTTGAGGAGTATGTGCATGACTCACACTAACATGCTGAAAATGAAGAATACGCATGTTGCGATGGACCAAACTTCCAAATCTAACTTGTGAAGATTAATGTTTTTTTCATCATCTCCAATATGCAGATCTCTGCACTATGCTACAGATTAAAATACCTTCCAAAATTTGAATAAGAAAACACCTTTATATTACTAATGGTTTTTCCATAATCCAATAAAATATTTAGTGTATCACTTCAGGAAACAGCTGTTTGTGAAAATCAAACCTGCTTGGTTTACAGTTTTGAAACCACTGGAGGTACCCAATTAATATCTGTTTAACAGAACTTTCTACTTCCTTACATTATTTATTCCAGTACACACTTATAAATTTACTGAAAGGGCTAGTATGAAAACTGATCAGCATCTAATAAACATCCTCTTGCCACAAATTACAGTTGCATTTCATTCTTCTTGTTTTTTCTTTAAATAAGTCAACTAGGGTAAACAGAAGGTAGACAACTTATCCAAAGTTACACAGTAAAGTAGATTTCATATTGGAATAGGGTTAGGGATTGTATCCAGTCACAAGGCACATGCTTTAGCACTCATCAGGACCTGAGTCTGAGCCCCATCACTACGAAATAATAAAGCTGGAAGAGAACTCAAGCCTTAAAGCTACTCTGTCAGAGTTCCTTCTAATCTATCACTCTGCCAACAGTATTAAACTGTTCTCTCTAGGACAATGTTTTCAATACCCTTAACTGTACAATTGTTATCCTATCTTATCTTGAGGGGGCCTCCAGAAATTAAAGCTCTCTTGCTCTCCTTGTTTGTAAAATATCTATAAATATTTACTTGATATAAAGAACAAATTATCAAATTCATGCTTTATTACTAAATTTTATACTTAAACTTACTATTTTGTGTTTGAGAGATAAATCTTCCTTGTTTATCCCTTTCCAAAGTTAATTAGATCACCTTAACACCCCTCCCCCACACTTGTTTTAAAACAACATATCATCCTTTTAAAGAGAATTGTAGAATTTTTATATACTTCTAACTTACAGATATTAATTAAAGGCAATTCTTGAGGCTTAGGGACTTAGGATACTGAAATAAACTAAAGACTCTTGGAACTCACAGTAAAAAAAATAGTGTATTAATAAAGCTAACTTTTGCTGGGCATGGTGGCACATGCCTGTAATTCGAGCGACTCAGAAGGTGGAAGCAGGAGGATCCCAAGTTCAAGGCCAGCAACAGCAACTTAGTGAGGTCCTGTCTCAAAATAAAAAATATAAAAGGGCTGGGGATGTGGCTAAGTGGTTAAGCCCCCCTGGTTTAATCCCTTGTACCAAATTAAAAAAAAAAAAGTCAAAAGTCTAATAAGTCTAATATGTATTATCTTTACATGAATTATTATCTTTAATGACACACGTTGGTAAAACTTGGATTTTTTTTTAAAAAAGAAGGCCAGCCAGGCACAGTGGCACATGCCTGTAATTCCAGCGGCTCCAGAGGCTAAGGCAGGAAGATTGTGAGTTCAAAGCCAGTCTTAGCAAAAGCAGCGCTAAGCAACTCAGTGAAACCCTGTCTCTAAATAAAATACAAAATAGGGCTGGGGATGTGGCTTAGTGGTTCAGTGCCCCTGAGGTCAATCTCTGGTACCAAAACAAAACAAAACAACAATAACAAAAGAATGCCAAAGTCTAAACAATATTTTAAAAGTCACACATGAGTCTATAAAGATAAAAACTGTGACCTGTTAGATAAACAAAATGAGTTACCCAATAAGTAAAGAAGAAAAACTAAGCATCTTAAAAACATTTCTCAATATTTTCAATGCTGTCCGAATTACCTCTCAAATAGAGCCTGTAATCACAACTTTTATTTTAGAAGTTCGTTTTAGGGCTTATTAATATAATACATTTCTAAATGTTTTCTAAATATCATGTCATTTTCCAAAATTAACAGTTTTCTTTTTGTTGTTCATTTTAATCTTGTGAAAAAGATGAAGGTACAATTATTTAATTTCATATATAAAAATAGTAGTTCTGATTCAAAATCATGAGATAAATGTATAATCAAATACAGTATGTATGAGTATGTTACCAACTGAAATCCAAAGGTGCATTTCATTAATTATGTATAATTCCAAAACGCTCTTATACGTAAGTTTATAATGAATACCCTACCATACAGTTTAATTATAATTGGCAAAGATAATTTCATATAAAGTAATAATATTTTTTTTCTTTTTGTACTAGGGACCAAACTCAGGAGGGGTGCTTAACCATTCAGCAACATCTCCAGTGCCCATTTTATTTGTTTTTATTTTTGAGACAAGGCTTCATTAAGTTGCTTAGGGCCTTACTAAGTTTCCGAGACTCGCTTTGAATTTGTGATCCTCCTGCCTCAGCCTCTAGAGTCGCTGGGATTATAGGTATGCACCACAGTGCCCAGCAAAAAAGTAAACTTTTAAAATAAAAAAGGCAAAAAGAGAAATTAAAAAAAGAAGGATGCCTCATTACTATCAGAAAACAGTACTTAAAAAATTCTACACATGGACATATTAAACACTTCATAAAATTATGAATTTTTAAACTTATCACATCCAAAAGAATTTCTGGATAGTACTGGAAACAATCTAAATGTCTAATGACTGTAAATCAGTTGCATTAATTAGAGTGTATCTAGAGAAGCTAGCATCCTCTGGGTTCTTTACTTAGATGAGCCCCTTCCAAGACTACATACCTTATTCTAAAAACTTTTTACTAAGTACAAGACACACACAGACACACACGCACAAAGTACATCCATCCTACATATACAGCTTGAAAACTTTTCACACACTGATCACACCAAGATCAAGACAGAGAGCTTCACCAGCAATCCTCTACTTTGCAGTCCCCACTACCCTTCCCAAGCAACCACCAGTCTTCCAAGGGCAGAAGTGCTGCTTCCACCTGGATTCTTTCAGTCAATTCAATGTTTGAGGGATTTGTTTTTCGCACTGCGTGCAGCCAAAAATCCTTTTTCATTGCCAATAATGTTTTAATGTATATATTAAGTATATTTCTATCTGTTTACACACACACACACATCCATTCTAATGTTGATTGGCCTTTATATCCACTTTTGTATTTGCAATATTTTTTATTACTTTCTTTAAAGAGGCTATCAAAATTGTAAAAGCTTTAGGCCTCACAAAATCAAAACCTGCTCCTGGGTATAATCATATGACTAAATATCTGACATCTTTTTTTTTTTCTTTTGGTACCAGGAATTGAATCAGAGGCATTTTAACCATTGAGCCACATTCCCAGTCCTTTTTATTTTTTACTTTGAGATGGGGTCTCATTAAGTTGCTTAGAGCCTCACTAAGTTGCTGATGCTGGCCTTGAATTTGGGATCCTCCTGCCTCAGCCTCCCCAGCAGCTGGTCTCAGATGGTGGCATGTGCCACCATGCAAGGCTCTTACATCCTTTTTGAAATCCTGTTTTAGAATAATTGATAGCATGAGAAAGTTAGATGCACATTATTTGTTATCTATCATTGCGCACACCAGTGGAAAATAGTATGTAAACATAAATGTGTACACACACATGCCATACTACAAAGTACACATCTATTTAAAGGACACCATGAAATGTAAGGTGACAGAAACATTAGCTGCAATGTATTTTAGATTTGGATTGGTATTACAGTACAGGAACTATCTCTCTAGCCAATCTTTCCCTTCTCAAAATAACAAACGATATGAAAGTAATACTCAAAAGAGAGATAGAGGCATTTGTTATATGGGTTAAAATATGTAAATACTAAGAGACCTTAGTCTATTTCTGTCACAAATTAGCTTTTATGACCTTGGTTAAGTCATTTCATCACTAAGTTTCAGCTGCTTTATTTTTTAAATAGTAGGGTTATAATCTCAGAGGTTACCTCAGCACTATTTTTTATTTTACTGAAACAGCATTTGAAAATTTCAATAATGTATTATGCCATACTCTCATTATATTCCCATTCATGTTGAAAATGTTTAGAAATTAAATAAATATTTTCATAATAGTTTTTCTAAGTGTCTTAAAAGAAATGATCAAGAAATTCCAGCTTTGAGATTGGGCTAAGAAATATGGCTACTTATTTTACCAAAATTTTGAAAATACTGAGAAACTAATTATGTGAAATACATTCAAATATGAAAGGAAAACAAATGGTCCTAGGTATCCATATTCCTACCTCCAACATTTCCAATTCCTAATCATGATTCCCAAAGTTACAAATTCAAGTACCTTTCAAAAAATTATGAAATCAGTATTAATAATACTAAAGACTCACAAAGACTAGTAATTTATTTGCTCAGAAAATCTATAAGATTCTCAAATATATGTGTGGTTACAAGAGAGGGGTAAAAGTCAAGTTATAAAGTAAAATAATTTAAAAATCCAGATAGTACAATAACAGTAAGAAATAAATGTCAGATGTGGAATCTTTATTTTAAAAAAGAGTAGTGAGCAGATAGAAAAGTGAGCAATTTAGGTAAAGGAAGTTTAAAGAGAGATTTAAAAATCAGGATGACAGTTTTATTTAGATTTGCCAAAGATAAAGGAAGCAAATCAAAGTAAAAGTGATAGGTTTAGCATTGTCCTATTTCCAGTACAAGAAAAAAGTCTGGAGGAAGAATCATGCACTTCCCAAAGTTTTAGTAATCCATCTGAGGAGGGGGAAAACAGTTTTGCTAGGTGGAAGAAAATTTAAAGCATATATGAGGATTTCAGTAGAAATAATGATTTTGGCTATTCTCCAAAGATAAACATAATTAACCCAAAGAATTCTCACAACTATTAGAATTATTTTCAAACAAGCTGAGTAAATAAACAAAATATGATATAATAATTGACACCATGACTTTCTATACGGCTCTCACATGTGAGTTTGTAAGACTTCTTTCTCCTATGTGGACAATAAGTTCATTTCTAATAACAGCTAACTTTAGTAGCTATTGTTGCAAAAAACAAGTTGTTCTTTTATGTTTAATTAATATAAAATCAACAGGCAATTTTTTAGAAAATAATACATACAGTAAAGTACCTGCATACTGCCCATTTCACTCAAAATCAAATGCCTCTATTCACGAGTTCCTAATTAAATTGAGAGAAAACCAGGTCTACAGTCTGAAATACAGGGACTCTAAGAACGAAACTAAAGTACTGTTTTCAGGTAATACTCAAATCTTTAAAAAAAAATTTTTTTTTTTTAAGAAGCACCTTACATTATTTTAGGAAGTTAACCCTAAACAATGGTCTCATCTTTCTCTTATTAAAATTTTCTATATCATGACTACTCAAGAACAAAGAAAAGCAAAACATAAAGACTGCACAAACTAATTTATCATACATAAAATTTTTTCTTTAGGTCATTAGGTGTCTCCCTTTATTATGCAGAAAAGTCAAACTTCATTTTTATAAACATAAATTTGAAAGTTGAATAGTAATATAAGGTTTCTATCACTTGTTCACAGTTTTGAGTATATTCTGTCAGTAAAATTAACCTCATGAGAAATAAATAATTTTTAAAATTTGCTTCTTTTATTGCCCTAATTAAAGTAGAATTAAAATGTTCTCCATGAAGCTTGCCTGTTTTTGCAGTGAATTTTTCTATAAGTAGATAAAGATTTCTCCTTTTTCTTTTCTTTTTTGAGTAATTAGACACCAGAGACTCTGGGGGGTAAATTCGCTAAACTGAATATATCTAAAAGGACCATTGTTCTACTTTTAAAGCTCTAATTTTCTTCATATTGCATTAGACCCACCACACAAAGATAACTTTTGAAGAGAGACAGTCTTCCTCTGTCGCACCACTTCTGCACTGGCCGCCCTGCACCCTTCACGCCTGCCCGCTCCAGCACAGACTGGCTCAGTGGAGGCCTCCAGC
Organism: Callospermophilus lateralis; assembly: GCF_048772815.1. NCBI lineage: Eukaryota > Metazoa > Chordata > Mammalia > Rodentia > Sciuridae > Callospermophilus > Callospermophilus lateralis. The sequence goes on along the minus strand of NC_135317.1, from coordinate 25,326,088 downwards.
GCTTCCCTTACCTGTGGGTTACTCTTTCTTACAACAGAGTTTATCTAATCCAGCAATAAAATAAACCGACCTAATGTTAAGGAAAAATTGTCATTCCTCAGGCAGAAAAAGAAATGGCTAAGTAGGGGGAAATGTAGCCTCATATTATAAAGATTAATAAAAATAAGCCTCAAAGAGCATCACTTATGGAAAACATTTAATATTTTCCAGAAATGGTGCCACATGTTTATATTACTTTCAATTTGAATGGTAAAATAAACAATATATAAAGTGTTGAGAAACTGAGGGGAAAAAACAGGAGGGATGATTATGACAGCAACAGAGTCTATTATTTACTATCATGCAAATGACTGATAAATAACACCTAAAAAGCAATGTGAAGACTGGCTTCAGTCTCCTTTATTTAATTATCAACTAAAATAAGAAAACTTCATTTAAAATAAGGAATACCTACAAACTGATCTTAGTGAACACTGAGGAACAAATCCATTTCTGGAGATTAAGAAGCACAAATACAGAAAGGCACAGAAAAATTCCAAACTATAAAGTTTAGAAGGTTTTCTTTTTAATAGTAATAATAAAAAAGGGAAATAATGTGAATTCAATACCCAATGTCTTTAGTTTACAAATTTAAAACAGCTATGTGATATTTATAGGTAAAGAATCCAACAAAACTTTTCTGTGTAACCTGTATCTTGAAAGGAAATAAATCCAATCTTAACATTTCTTCTAATTTTGTGGCCATGTTACCAACAGAAAACTTTGGGGGAAAAAAAAAGGAAAAGGAAAAACATTGTTCAGAGTCTATATTTTTAAATATATCCATGAACATAAGAGATAAAGTATTCCACTAGTTAAAAAAAAAGTCAATGAAAATGTTTAGGATGCCTTTTTTTGTCTTTATATAATCAGTTCAGAACAGAAATTCTAAAATAATCAAAATGTCTCATCATCATCTCTTGGTATGTGTGAGATGTCTTTTTTCCAACCACCATTCCCAAACTAAGGAAGCAGAAAATCTGATTTATGCATCAAGGCCTATGGGTAAGATACATATCTATATAATGTCAAAAAATGATTATCTTAACAAGTAATCTCAACTTAAGTTTGTAATTTATAAATGCCCTCTAATATTTATTCTTTAAAAAAAAAGAAAGGGAAAAAAACTATCCCCTAAGACTTCAACAGTACAGGTTTAAATCTAGAGTAATTAATGATTTCCAAAAATGTCACTTAAATCTGCTGTTTCTTTACTCTAAGATGTCTATAAAATTAATTGTACTCCTAAGCTCCATTCAAATAAATAAAAACAATAAGAGGTATATTTTATTTGACAAGCTCACAGCCTTAAAAATTCATTAAGAGTTTGGCAATAATATTTTCAGTACATTTTACTATTACCTATCGATCCTGATGCACTTGACTTATCTGTAGAGATAAAACTTATCTTGACCTTGCTGAATACAAATAGCCTAGACTAAACCTGTGATGGCCTCTCTGGGGGAAAACAACGATAATCAATCGTTACCAAGATGATAGAGGGAACTGTGCTCAATACAAATAAATGATTCAACAAAATGGAAATTCGTTTTATTCTCACTTTGTAATAAGGAATGAGAAAACAATAGTTTTAAATCTATAAATGAGTAGCATTAAGTTATTGTCTTTAATTCATCCAAACATATTTTTAATCAAGAAATCAGTACAGCCTCTTTAGTAGTCCTCTGTTATTTGGCTGTTCTCCAAAACACCTGGCCTCATCTGTCTCCTGATGTACCCTAAAGCACAAGGAATATGGGGAAAAAAACTAGAATGTCTTCTTTGGGGACAGCTATAACATTAGAGAAACTTAGAAAAAAACAAAAGAGCTTTCATAAGGTGCACTTAAATTCTCAGCTCACATTTTATTCCAATTTCACTAAAATATTCTAAAATTACTCCTATAGCAACTAATACATAAAAGATATTTCTAAATGTTTTCTTTATGTTACATGATAGCATCCCTAAATGATCTTACACCTGACTCTCTTATTTTACCCCTACATTTTTATTATCAAAGCAATAGCTAAGTAAAGTTAAATTACCTATTCTGCTTTCCTAAGTCTGTAATATACAAAGTTAGCCAATGCAAGTCCTTTTCTACCTTTTATTAAATAAAAGCATATTTTAAGATACAGAATTAGCAATTTCAGAGTCAACTGGACCTCTACCTAAAAGTATTTTTAAAGTTAAAAAAAAATAACTACTTTATTTATTTATTTATTTAAAAAGGCCCATTCCCTAATTTTACATGGTCATCAATAAAGAGTTAAAAAAAATCATTAAGATTTCTGATTCTCAAATAATTTTTGTAATGTCAAATAATTTTCTTTGGTGAATATTAAAATACAGAATGAAATTAATTTAGAACACATTGAATTATTATGATTTTTTTCAGCTCCAAATCATACAACAAATAATTTATAACATGGTTTGGAAATAAGATTCCTGTTTGTTTTAAAATACTTATGGAAACTTTGAGATTTATGGATAAATTATAACTTCATGAATTATATCTCTGACAATAAAAAATTCAAGCTTGGATACTGGCTAACCTCACTGCCCTCAAACATTTCCCAAGATAGCCAAGCAATGAATGTACATTTAATATTATTTCATGTAACATTTGTGTTCTTTTGAGAGATATAACCTTAATTTGCCTTAATATTCACTATTCTAGTAGTTTGATATCCATATAAATATTGTGAGATTTTAAGGAAGCATGAAAAAGAAATTATACAGAGAATCTGCTAAGTAGATGAGTGGTTCCTTAAGCAATGCACTAATGATTTTTTTAAAATCCTGCAAGAATTAGTTGTCCTCTATTATTATTCAGGGCACCTGAACACAAGATATTATTACTATGGCACATTAACTCTCCTGTTTCTCAAGATAGAACCAAGAATTTTAAACGCTCCCTATTGAATAATCTGCTCAAAGCCCCTAAATGAAACATACTTTAATTTTACATATTTCCATCTATAGTATTGCTTAGTGCTGATAAACAGCAATAAAACTTTCTATATTTTAATAGGCAAGTTTGGGCACTGTCTATAGATGAGCACAGACTAAAAAATAACACCATCCACAACTCTGCCACAAAGAATAAGGCTCGATTGCTAATTATACAGGGAACTGATTTTAATTACACAGCGAATATTGCTTTTAAAAACACTTTCTAAAATGCAAAGGCAAACTATGGGAGTTAGAGAAGCAATGGAACAATTCTATCACGTTACAACAGTGCCATCTACTGGCAAGTATAGCACTTTGTATGTTAAGAAATGACATTTTAGAAAATAAAGCCAGGAAGAAAAAACTTTAATTATGGAAAATTTGCTTACTTTCTTTAATGTAAATTATGAAATTCAACTTGTGTCACTTTAAAACCTAAATCAATATTTAACTTTACATCTGAAGATCTTCCTGATTAAATTTATAGTTTTGAAATAAATAGAAGTTGAGAAATGTGGTTTCCAACTATATACCAGAGACAAAATCATGTTTAAATGATGAACAAATAATAGAAATATATGGATAATTCAATATTTCTTAATATAAGACTCAGATACTTCATAAGAGAAACTAAAATCTCATTCATTAAATGTTTTTGTTTTGTTTTGTTTTGAGACATGGTCTAGCTAAGCTGCCCAGGTTGGCAGTGAACTTGTCATCTCTCCAGATTCAGCTTCCCAAGTAGCTGGGATTACAGGTGTGTACCACCATGTCCAGCAAATGTATGAATTTTTACCCCTTAGCCTATCATAATACAATGTATGACTGCACATATGGCACGATGCTACATCGTGTACAATCAGAGAAATGAAAAGTTGTGCAGCAATTATGTACAACGAGTCAAAACGCATTCTGTTGTCATATATACTTAATTAAAATAATTAATTTTCAAAAGGTGGAGTCAATTTAGATTCAAAGAAAATTTACTTCTCTACTTATTTCTTTAAATTAGCATGTATTTTTTAATTATTTTCATTTGTTTTAACTAGTTATACATGACAGTACAATGACCTTGAAATATCATACATTTGAATCAGATGGGATATAATATCTCATTTTTCTGAGTATATAGGTTGCAGAATCATATTGGTCATGCATTCACATATATACACACAGTAATAATAATGTCTGTTTCATTCTACATTCTTTAAACCAATAAATATTTTTGTAAGAATATCCTTTGTTTCAGCAATAATTATCAATTAGCACACAAATACCAACAGCAAAATAGCCATCATTACCAATATACTTCCTTTGTTGATATAAAAACTCTGTCACACTTGGATTTATTAGTAATCAAAAGACAACATTTAAAGTGACATGCACCTTGGACATCTTTGAATTTTATACTGTAAGACAAGAAATTTTAAAAAATTAAACTAACTGCCAGGCTTAGTAGTGCACACCTGTAATCCCAGGGACTTGAAAGGCAGAAGCAGGAGATCGATCACAAGTTTGAGGCCAGCCTTCGCAATTTAGTGAGACCCTGCCCCCAAATAAAAAATAAAAAGGGCTGGGGATGAAGCTCAGTGGTAAAGTGCCCCCTAGGTTTAATCCCTAGTAACCCCTTCCCCCAAAAAACTGAATTTATAAACTTTATGAACAAGCATATTAAACATCTCAAATGAATTACTACTTGGTATGCTTAAAACTACAGATGGTAGTCTTATCCCTTACCTTAACAGATTATTTCTGAGACACATGATCTAAGTCACAGAAATTTTATTTTTAGAAGCAGTACAAGAACTTCATAACTGTATAGGAAACCAATTTGTTTTACATAACATGAAACCAAACTTCAAGAAAAGTAATGCTAGAATATATTCCTTTAGTATTTTAAATAAGGAGAATGGGCTGGGGAGAACAGGAGAATAGGATCAAGAACAAAGCTACCATAGCAAGAAGTTTTTTGGTAAGAGGATAAAGTCTTAGGGGGTGGCTGGGAAAGGACTTTAAGAAAAAGAGAAGGAAGCACAAATCTAACCAGAAGTGTGTCAAGTTCTGTGGCTTGGCAGGGGCTAAAAACTTTCAAGTGAGAAAAGTTTGTTGAAGATTTAGTAACTTACTAACCTGACTCTTCTTTACCAAAAGACCCCCATTTCTCACCAACAGTTACATTTCCAATTTTATACAAAACATCAATAGAAAAATGAAACTTACATTGAAAATTTTATTTTGTGAACCTGCCTGAAAGTATCTTCTATTAGGAGGCAATAATCATGTAAAGAAATCATATTCTAAATAACCACTAGAAGAAAACCAGAGAACAAAACTAATTCTGAAAGGAGCAGAAAATTACAACAGAAGTAAAAATGGAGAGAATATAATCATACCCTGATGGATATTTTGTCTGTTTGTTTGGTTTTTTTTAATGGAAATACTTTCCATAAGTGCCAGCACTGGTTTCTGAAATACAGTAATTCTAAAGCACAATGACTGATGAGAATTTCAAATGTACAGGAGTGAGGGATTACAAAAAGGAAAAGGTCCAAGTGAATATTTTGGGGATCAATTTTATTTCCTATTCATAAAATGAGTTAAACTTGTATCTCTATTCAACACATAAGGAAAAAGACAAAGACAAAGACAAGTTCTTAGAGCACGATTTTTTAAGGCTGATTACTATGTGTACAATATTCTAGGCCATCTTTTCTTTCTCCTAATTTTCTAATTCTTTTTTTTTCAATGCTTGCCTACATTGAAATGAGCAAAAAAATGAGATTAAAAGCAGTCCACAAAGAACTTAAATCCATAAAAACTATTTATTTTATGGTAAAACTTAAGAGTCAGGCACAATAAAAGGGGCAAAAGGTGTGTGTGTGTGTGTGTGTGTGTGCAATTTACAATAGAAAAAATACTAATACTTCATAAACATATTCATTGGTAATCAACAGCATGTAAGACGTAACTATTTTTCACCAATCAGTCCAGCAAAGATCAAAACAATAACACCCATCAGAGAAAGATACGCAGGGAAAGGCGCTGTCCCATGCTGCTACAGGAGTGCACTGTATAACCTTGCTGGGGGGCCATTTGGAGTATGCATCAAAAGCCTTAAAAATGTGAAAACCCTATAATCAATCCAGCAATTCTACTTTTAGGAATTTTTCTTACTGAAATTACTAGAAAATACAAATAGATTTTTGGATTAAGTATGTCAACAAAAGCACTGTTAAAACAGGGAAAAATTCGGAAAAATCTAAATGACACAACAGGAAACTAGGTAAATGAATCATGACATACCTATATAAGCTATGCTGCCATTAGGATAAGTTAACAATGACATACAGCAGGGAGGAAACCTAAATCAGAACATAGGGTATATGGTATGATCTCACATCATATGTGAAATCAACATGTATGTGTGTGTGTGTGTGGGGGGGAGCCAAGGAGATAGATAAGATATCCCAATGTGTAGTGGGATTATAAGATGTCTTTTTTTTATCTGTATTTAAAAATTTTTCCAAAATTATATTTTTCTTAATAAAGTTTTTATTTTTAAAGTAAAAATAGTACATGAAAGTATTAGTATTTGAAATCTTCAGATAAAACAAAACCAAAAAAATCAGGACATATTCTATGATGTGTTGGTTTATACTCCATACTCTTAACCCAGTGATCTGAGTCCCAATCCTGGAACAAACTTAAAAAAAAAAACAAAAACTTATTCTTTCTTTTTCTCTTTTTATGGGGTACTGAGGATAGAACCCAGTGTCCTCTACCACTAAGCTACAACTTCAGCCTCTAGAAGGAACTTTTTAGAAGGCAATATGGAGTTGTAATTCAAAGCATGAATTCTGGAGTCAAATTTCATATATTTACTAGCTGTGCAATCTAAGGAAAGCTTAAGGTTCTCTGTTTCCCATCTGAAAAATCCAGCTATTAACACTTGCCTCTGGGGTTATGAATTTAAACAAAACCAAAACCATAATAATTATCATACTAAATGTTGTTATTATCTTTGTTCATTCTTTCTAGGTGTCAAAAGACATTGCACTAATTGGTGCAGCCAATATGGAAAGCAGTATGGAGATTCCTTGGAACACTTGGAATGGAACCACCATTTGGCCCAGCTGTCCCTCTCCTGGGTCTATACCCAAAGGACTTAAAAACAGCATACTACAGGGCCACAGCCACATCAATGTTTATAGCAGCACAATTCACAATAGCTAAACTGTGGAATCAACCTAGATACCCTTCAGTAGATGAATGGACTAAAAAATGTGGCATATATATGCAATGGACTATTACTCAGCAATAAAAGAGAATAAAATCATGGCATTTGCAGGTAAATGGATGCAGTTGGAGAAGACAATGCTAGATGAAGTTAGCCAATCCCAAAAAAACAAATAGCGAATGTTTTCTCTGATATAAGGTGACTGACTCATAGTGCAGCAGGAAAAGGGAGTACTGGAGGAATAAACAAACTCTATTAGAGTTTGGGAGGCAGAAGGGTGGGAGCGGAAGGGAGGGGGCAGGGGGTTAGCAATGATGGTGGAATGTGATAGATATCATTATCCAAAGTTCATGTATGAAGATATGAATTGATGTGAACATATTTTATATACCGAAATATGAAAAAATTGTGTTCTATATGTGTAATAAGAATTGTGATGCAGACCGCTGTCAAGTATTTAAAAAATAAAAGCAAAAAAATAAAAATAAAAAAAAGACATTGCACTAAGAACTTCATAGAGTATTGTTGCATCTTCCTAGCTACATGTGAGGTGAATGCTACCTGTGATTTATAATTTATGTATGAAGAAATGAGACTTAGAATGTTTAAGAATCCCTCCAATAAAACATGGCTACTAAAAGGTTGCTCAGAATTCAAACCCAACACGGCCTTGTGTACCTATTAGGTTTAAAGTTTTAACCACCAGGATATACAGCCTCCACTCCTAAAATGTCACTATAGTTGTACCAGTGTTGTTCTTGTTGTGTAACTGGATGATGATTTTTTACTGTCCTTACTTTAGAACATTTCCCTTGTCAAACAATAAAAATGTAACTTTTCATTTTGACTAACAAATAGGCCAATCTTACTTCCTATTAAAACCTATGCAAGCTGGGTGCAGTGGCACATGCCTTTAATCCCAGTGGCTGGGAGGTTGAGTTATGAGGATCCCGAGTTCAAAGCCAGCCTCAGCCACTTAGCAAGACCCTGTCTCTAACTTAAAAAAAAAAAAAAAAAAAAGAGTGGTGTTGGGGATGTGGATCAGTGGTTAAGCATCTCTGGGTCCAATCCCTGGTACCAATTAAAAAAAAAAAAAAAAACCCCATGGAAAACTATACTGTACTACTCATTCTTAAACTTTCAGGAGCCACCTGCTCTTCCATATTCAAATAACAAATGAAATGAGTATTTACCTTCCTCAAAGTCTACAAATACTACAGTACACTGTGGAATGTAAAAATGGTAAAATACAGGCAATTTGGCTCATTCAGAGCTAGAGTGTGATTTTTAAATAAGTCAAAAAATATTTGTGTTTTGTTTTAGGGGTTTTTTAAAATATTTTTTTAGTTGTTGATAGACCTTTATTTTATTTATTTATATGCAGTGCTGTTAATCAAACCCAGTGCCTCACACATACCAGGCAAGTACACTACCTCTGAGCCCCAGCCCTAGCCCTGAAGAAATATTTGTTTTTGAGCTATAATTTAAATGATTTCTTGAAGCTTCAACATCAGCATTATGAATCTAAAAGAAATGAGATAATTAATAAGTAATAATTCCTTCCCCTACATACAAAACATTTTTGTGTATTTGAAATCACATCTTTAAAAACTGTTTTTAATTTTGAAATTTTAACTGCATATTGATCTAAATTTAAAAAAAAATTTGTTTTTGACTGCTGAAAATTGAACCCAGGGCCTTGTGCATGCTAGACCAGTGCTCTATCGCTGAGCAACACTCTTACCCCTAAAATTTAATTTACCTTTTAAGTTTGGAGTACCATTTCAGGTAAATTACATTTTAGTGTATTATAAAAACAAATTCATAAACCTCCTTTTGGTCCTCCAACTCCGCATCAACTGGATATACTCAACACCCCAGGGTGTTCTTGAAACTTACTTTAAATTAGGTTTTCTCTTTCATCTGGCAACTTCAGCTTTTCAGATCACTCTATCTTCTTTCTAATAACTTGAAACTCTTCAGTGGTATCCCATGGCACTTAAAATCCTCATTCTTCTCCCTGATTACCAGATAAGGACTGACCCCTGCTTCGTCTTATACCACTCTCTTGAAGCAGATCCTAGACACACTGGCGTATAGCTGTTCCTTGAACACATCAAGTTTAATCTTACTCCAGAGCTTTTGCACTAGCTCTTCTTTTGTCTAGCACGCTCTCCTTTGTTGATCTTCATGACTGGCTTATGTGCCCCCTTCTCAGAGGAGGCTTGCCCTGAAATTCTATGGGCAGTTGCCATTGCATGCCCGAATTTACATTCTCTACTTACGGAACATTAGCATCATTTGCTCTTTTCTTATTTGGTGACTATTAGCTCACATTAGAATGCAAGTACCTGAAAGAACCACCTGCCCTTTATTGCTACATCCCAGTGCTCACAAATGATGGCACAGAGTAGGTATGTATTTAAAGAATGAAATTTAACTTTTTAAGTTTACTAATCATAAAAATAACATAATGCACAATGAAGGAACTCATAATATTTTAAAATTATTTCACAATCCAAGAAAAAATTATTAATATTTCTATGTACCCATTACTAAAAAAGACTCTCAAATATATATATATATATATATATATATATATATATATGTATATATGTAAGTGTATGTATAAATATATATAAATTTTTGGTGCTGGGGATTGAACCCAGGTCTTGGGCTTGCAAGAAAAGCACTGACTCTACCAACTGAGCTATACCCCCAGCTCCTCAAATATTCTTAATTACCTACCTATGGGCAAAGATTGAAAGGATATACTGTTAAGTAAAATCAAAACTCAAAGTGAAGAACACTATATGTTGTGTGATAGTCTAGGTAAGAAATGAAGGGAGAAAGAAAATACAGTTGCTTTTATCTGCATAAATAAAAACCGATACTATGTAAGAAAAACAAAGGAGCAAGTACAAGGAATGAAACGGAAAGGAGGTGTGGCAGAAACCTTAATGCTGTTTTGATTTTTGATCAAAATGAAAATATTGCCCATTCAAGGCAAATACTTTTACCAAATGCCACTTTCCACATGCCTGCACGCAAACTGCCAGGTGCTACTGAAGTGAAGTCACAGAAGACGGCCTGTTAGTATCACTGACCTCCTCTAGGCCTCAACACAGCTCAGCAAGCTGCACATTCTTAGCTTCTTGCTTTCCTACTTTGTAAATCACTATTTTACCTTCCCCACTCTTCTTGAATTCTGACTCCTATCCCCCGCTAACTTTACTCGCAGTTCAGCACTGTTTTATTCTGTGTTGTGTGGCTGAGGACTAAACCTAGGGCCTTGCACACACTAGGCAAATGTTCTGATGTATATCCCTGGTATATCATTCTGAATCACTTCAGTCAGAAGGCAGAGACTAGGAACTTCCTAAAGACACCGCTAACTCTATGAATCTCTGTGGAAATCCTCCCATAACAATGGAAAATGTCTTATCAAAGAGAATCTCTCCACACATGGTCAATTAATTGTCCACAAAGGAACCAGGGCTGTTCAATTGGTACAGGAATCATTTAATATCTACCTGCAAAAAGAGACGGGGTAGGGGGGGAAAGGAGGGAAAAAAAGCACTATTCTGACACTACAAAAGTATCAACTCAAAATGGATCATAGACCTAAATGTAACATCTAAAATTCAGAAATTTCTAGAAGAAAACATAAGAGAAAATCTCCGAGATCTTGGATTTGGCAAAGATTTCTTAGAACATAAAATACAAATCAGACACATAACCCCAACATTCTACTCCTGGGCATTTATTTACTCAAGAGAAATGAAAACATAAACCTACACAAAAACCTGTATGTAATATTCATAACTGCCCTACTCCTAGTTGGCAAAAAACTTTCAAAGAAGTGTCCATCAACTGATTCATAGATATGCAAGTTGTGGCATATTCAAAATAAGGAATACGACTCATCAATAAAAGGTAATGACTGCTGATACACACAATACTGATGAATCTCAAAAGCACTGAGCTAAGTGAGAAAAGACCCATGAGGTTAAATACTAAATTATTCTATTTATGCGATATTCTAGAAAAGGTAAATGGTAAGGAATCGGGGCAAGAGGACTGAAATATAAAGGGGTATGAGAGAACTTGCTGAGGTGACAGAAATATTCTATATTCTTATGTCAGAGTGGTAATTGCACAGCTGTATATGCTTGTTACAACCCATAGAACTCTATATCTATGAGGTGTGACTGTTACTGTATATAGATTACAATTCAATGAACCCAACTTAAAAGAAAACACAGAACAGTCTAGTCTCTCTTTATGTGTTCCATATTCTATATCATCTATGGCATCTTAGAAACTGCAGCCAGATTCTTTCCATTACTAGCATTCAAAGAGGTTCTGTTTTCACTAACCTTTAAAAAAAATCTTTAATCTTTAAAAAATACAAATGTTGCCACAAGTGCTGGCTTGTAATCCCACTGATTTGGGAGGCTGAGGCAGGAGGATCACAAGTTCAAGGCTGATTTCAGCCACTTAATGAGACCCTATCTCAAAATAAACAAAAAAACAGGCCAGGGATACAGCTTATTGGTAAAGCGTCTCTGCATTTAATCCCTAGTACTGCCCCTCCGCATCCAAAATCTTCTCAGGGCTCTTCCTATCCAGCCACTATCTAAGCTACTCACCAGTCTCACTATTCTCATGCACAGCTAAGTTTCAGAACAAGTTTTCTAGATGTGTTGTCTGCACTGTCTTGTTAGATTCACTTTTTAAAAGACATATTCTTAATTGTTCACAAAGGAACTGGGGCTGTTCAACTGGTACAGGAATTATTTAATATCTACCTGCAAAAAGAGAGGGGGTGGGGGAGAAAGGAGGGAAAAAAAGCACATCAACCTACTCTGACACTACACAAATATCAACTCAAAATGGATCATAGACCTAAATGTAACATCTAAAATTAAGAAACTTCTAGAAGAAAACATAAGAGAACATCTTTGAGATCTTGGATCTATGGAGTAATGGTGGTAGCAGCATTGCTTTTAGGACTTCATAAATCTCCCCATGAAATGAAACAATAAACATAATAAAATAAGTGATAATATTTACAATTAAAGGAGTGAAGTAGGTAACCCCACCAATACCACATGTAGGTACAAATGATCAAGAGACACCTATTATCAACATCTGTTTCGTAAAAAGTAGAGAAAAGCACACCATTTGAATTAATCTGAGAACAGAAGGACCCCATAACAACCAGCAGGCATTTACCGGAAAGAACAGGGGCCGGTGAGAAGAGTGGCTGAAACCAGGAGGGATTCTGACCATTCTAGCACCAGATGAACACCAAGGCCCTGAGAGAAATTTGAGTGGCTGATGAACTTTCAAAACTGAGGGCAAGAAAGAGAGAGGTCATATACAGTAGGGAATGATGACATGGCCAGAAATTTTCAGAAATCCAGCTGCCATATTTTTAACACTACATGAAAACCAAAAGAGGGAGCTCTAGGAAGTTAGAAAAGCTATCTGCGCCAAGCCTTCTTAAAGTTCAAGAAAAAATAATCTCAATAAAATGAGCATCTGAAAAGCATCAAGGTCAACCCCCGCCCACTGCCCAAAAAAATTTCTGTAAAAAAAAAGAGATACAACGGACTAATATCACACTGAAAATGAAAGACACAGTTCCATACTGAAACATGCTATTCCAAAACAAGTTGAGGACTATTTAAAAATTATATAAAGTCTAAAAAAATTGAATTAGTAAAACTCACAAATAAGGTTGAAGAAGTAAAATAATTAGAAATTTTAAAAAATCATCTTTGAAACAATGACTAAACTAGAAAAGAACACAATTGCGAATAAATATAATAATGTCTTAAGAGACACAGAAGTTGAAAGGATGCTTTAGAAAACAGAAATAAGTTAAGAGACAAGAAAATATTCAAAAGAAATGGTAAATACTATGAAAAGTGAAGAAGCCCCAACATATTGGTTAACAGAAGTCCTAAAAAAAAAAAAAAGAAAAAGAAAAAGAAAGAAAGAATGCCAAGTAAAGATAAGAACATAAAGAACAAATTCTAAGACACTACTTCTGTAAAGTTTTCCTGAAGAAAACTTTTAAACTACTTTTAAAAAGAGGACAATGTACCTGAAAAATATCAACTCGGAACAACCAATACCAAGATATTCTGATAAAATCAGTAGACTTTTCAGAGAAAGTGGGGAAAATCATTTGATCATGGAAAGAGTAAAAAGAACTGTGACTTACAAGGGAAAGAAAAAAATCTCCAAACAGACCCAACTAACAGCAATGAGTATCCTGGCACCCAGATGATGGTACTGAAATATCAGTTCCCAAAAGAGAAGCTGTTGACTGGAGTGTTCAGTTTCCAGTAATGTCAGAGAACTTCGCATCAGAGCAAGCCTTTCTCAAGATAACAACTAGGAACTCTGATTAAAATATAAAAAACAATTGGCTGAAGGTACTAGAAAGCAACGAAATGCACATAAAACTGAAAGGGAGTCACAGCTTGGAAAAGGAATAATACTGGAGAGTTTCCCATTTCTGTGGCTTTCTGACTGAGGGTAAGCCCTGGTCTGTGCTTTGCAAAAATCACTAGAGCTCAAATAAAAACCTGTAGTTTTACTGTCTTGAGAAACCAGAGGCCAGAGTGTGGGAATTTATAGCTGAATCCTATGAAAAACACAGCCACAAAAGGGAGCCCAGAGTTTTTGCTTATAAATTCTGCCCAAATTTCAGACTGACCTTGGAACTATGTGCAGAACAGACTTCATGAGTTAAGCTAAGGATTAAAAAACTGCAGTTTCCAAATGAGTTGAAAACATGCCTACACAAAAACCTGTACATGGATATTTGTAATAGATTTATTCATATTTGCCAAAACTTGAAAGAAACTAAAAAAGTTCTTCAAGAGGTGAATGGATAAATAAACTGTAGTACATTAACACAACAGAATATTATTCTGTGCTAAAAAGAAATAAGCTATTAAGCCATAGAGGAATCCTAAACATAATTACTAAATGTATCCTGCTGAGAGCCACGGCAGAGTCTGTATGGCCCCTGACATTTTGCCAACAGTATTGGTTGACAGGCAAGGCATTACTATCCGCCTCGGCCGCTACTTTTGAGTTCTCGTGCTACTTTGGAGTTCTCGTGGGGATTCCCAGAGATTCCCCGAGAGTTCCCATTGGTTGGAGAAGTGCAGGAGGAGGGATTTCCGGGAGAGATATTTCTGGCTGCGGGTTCCTGGACGAGCCGTGTGGTGTTCGGGAAAATTCCCCGGGAGCATGTGTGAAGTGTTTTCTTGCAGTTCAAACATAAAGTTTGTTCCTGCTTCAGTGGCTCGTGATTTGTGCCCAGCCAGACTGCGGCAATTGGCGGCCCGTGCGGGAACGTCTGAAGCTTGGGGGTAAGTGAAACTGCTCGCCCCTAAGGAAAGGCAAGAGAATGGGTGACCATTTTAAAAAACAATGTGTTCTTGTTTTGATTTGCTTTGTTTTTGTTTCAAGCTGCCTATCCCTAGAACTTTCTCAGGCAGACTGGGAAAAATGGTTGGCTCAAGGTTTGAAGTTGTTCACCCCTGAGGAAGAGATAGAAATAGACCACAAATGCACATGTCAAGAAAATAGGAAAACTGATACAATGATTTTTTGTTCCGTTTTTGTTTCATTCTGTTTCGGTTTTGTTTTGTGTTATCTTATTGGGTTGCGTTATCTTTATAACAGATTAGAAATTAGTAAAAAACAAACTGAAAGACTGTTAAGTAAATTGCTCGAGGTTCAGACCATGGAGAAAGACATTTTAGATCAAGCAAAAGAGAAGGTCTCTCGAGCTAGTCAGACAGAGGAAGAAAATTTAAAGGAAGAAAGCTTAGAGGAGAAACAGTTATTAGGGAAAAAGCTACAACAGGAGGCTGCTACTAACACCATTCTATCACCAAAGGGCGTAATTCAACCAACAGCTCCACCTATGGAGATAGCTGAGTGGCCCTCAACCCCCGTAGTTGATAGATGGGATCCTGAGACAGGACCTCAAAGATTAGCATGCCCTGAACTTGAGCAGGCAGGAGGGCAGCGAATTCACTGTGCTTTAGATTTCAAAACAGTGAAGCAGTTAAAGGAGGCTGTAACAACCTATGGTCCTCAAGCACCCTTCACTGTAAGCATGGTCGAATCCATTACCAACTTGGACATGACGCCAGCAGATTGGGCTAGTATGTGTAAATCTGTGCTAAATGGAGGACAATATTTGTTATGGAAGGTTGCCAATGAGGAATTTTGCATGGAGATGGCTAGGCAAAGTGCAGTAGCCAGTTACCCTCAAAGAAATCAAGATATGTTATTAGGAAAAGGACCTTATGAGGGTCAACGGCAACAAATTGAATATGATCCTGCTATATATGCACAAATTGCTGCAGATGCAGTTAGGGCATGGAAGACTTTACAAGGACATGGAGATTTGCAAGGTCAATTATCTAAGGTAATACAGGGAGCTAATGAACCTTACACTGAATTTGTAGATAGTAATAATTTGAATTATTCAAACAGCTACCAGAGTTTTGGGGGATACAGAACAAGCAATGCCATTAATAAAACAACTGGCTTATGAGCAAGCAAATCGTTGGTGCAGACAGGTCATTAGACCATGGAAACATGGAGATTTAAACACATATATTAAATTATGTAGAGACATTAATGAACAAGGGCAAGTCGTGGCAGCTGCAGTACAACAGGCTTTAGATGGCAGGCCAAAAACATGCTATAATTGTGAACAAACAGGACATTTTAAAAGGAATTGCCCCATAGGAGGAGGGTTTAACAAAGCTAGGTATCAAAGGAGTAGAATACCAGGTATTTGCCCACGATGCCGGAGAGGGAGACATTGGGCTAATGAATGCCGTTCTCAAACCACCATAGAGGGTACTCCATTATCAAAAAATGGACAAGGACCAGCTCCATTGTCAAAAAACGGACAGGGGGGCCCAATGCTCTAGGGCCCACGACCACAAATATACGGAGCACTGGAGGAACCCAGAAACACCATGGAGGAACCCAGCAACACCATCAGGGTAGTGCCCAGGACACATTATCCATCAGATCTCTCATCAGACGAACCAGAGGGAGTGCAGGGTTGGACATCTGAGCCTCCGCCAGAGCAGTACTAACTCCAGAGATGAGAGTTCAAATCATTCCCACAGGAGTAAAAGGACCTCTTCCCCAAGGAACAGTAGGCTTATTGTTAGGACACAGTTCTTCTACTCTAAAAGGACTTATGATAAGTCCCAGGGTAATTGATCCCAATTATGAAGGTGAAATAAAAATTACAGCTAGTTCTCCAAAGGGTATATCAGTAATTTCACCAGGAGATAGAATAGCACAGTTATTAATAATACCCAGCCTACATGATAAATTTTCCAGTAGTAGTATAGAAAGAGGTTCCAGGGGATTAGGCTCCACAGGTGTAGATTGGGCTATGCTCTCTTTGAATTTAGATTCTTGCCCAATGCTAAAACTAAATATTCAAGGACATGAATTTAATGGGCTACTGGATACAGGTGCAGACCTTAGCATCATATCTCGTCAAGAATGGCCAAAACATTGGCTGTTACAAAAGCCACTCAAACGCTTTGAGGCCTAGGAGTGGCAACTAATCCCCATAGAAGTGCAATGGTATTAGATTGGAAGGATCCTGAAGGATGTGAAGGAACTATACAGCCATATGTATTGGATCATCTTCCTATAAATTTATGGGGACGAGATGTCCTAGATCAATTAGGTTTGACATTAACAAATAACATCAATCCAAATGCGCCCACTGTTAGGGCTAGACAAGGTTTCAGGAAAGAAAAAAGATTAGGAGAACAAGGTATAGCAGCACCAATTCAAATAGATCAAGGAATAAATAGACATGGACTGGGTTTTCAGAAGGGGTCACTGAGGCAATAAAAATTACTTGGAAATCAGATAGACCAGTATGGGTTCCTCAGTGGCCCCTGACTAAAGAAAACATACAAGCAGCCCATAACCTGGTCAAACAACAATTAGCAGAGGGACATATACAACCTTCCGTATCTCCCTATAATACTCCCATTTTTGTCATTAAAAAGAAATATGGTAAATGGAGATTATTGCAAGAATTAAGAGCCATTAATAATGAGATGGTTATTATGGGACCTGCTCAATCGGGGATTCCTCAATGGTCTGCTTTGCCAAAAACCTGGTACGTTTTAGCAATAGATATTAAAGATTGTTTTTTTTTTCAATTCCAATTCATCCTGAGGATAGTCCACGTTTTGCATTTACTATCCCTGCACTGAATCATGAAGGTCCTGATCAGAGATATGAGTGGAAAGTACTCCCTCAAGGGATGGCTAACAGCCCAACTATGTGTCAAATTTATGTTAACAAAGCAATCCAGCCACTTAGAAATCAAAATCCTGAACTAAAAATATTTCACTATATGATGTATTGTTAGCACACAAAGATAAAAACATATTGCTGGAATGTTATGCCACACTTACAAATTTATTAAAAAATTATAATCTAGAGATAGCAATAGATAAAGTACAATTAAATTTTCCAATTAATTATTTAGGAGTTCTATTATCCTCAACCATGGTCCGTCCACCAAAAATTCAAATATGAGTAGATCAACTCAAATCACTTAACGACTTTCAAAAGTTATTAGGAGACATATTTGGATAAGGCCTTATCTAGGCATACCAACAGGAGAGTTGGGACCTTTATTTGATATCCTAAAAGGTCCATCAGATCCAAATTCACCCCGCATGTTAACGCCTGAAGCAAGAAAGGCATTAAAAATTATTGAAACATATATGGAAAATATGCATTTGGATAGAATTGATATAAGTTAGCCTTTATTATTTATTGTAATACCAACAAAAAATATTCCTACAGGAGTATTTTGGCAAGAAGGTCCATTATTGTGGATACATTTATCTTATTCTCCTAACACTTTCTTACTAGGTATCCTGAGGCTGTAGGACAATTAATACTCAAAGGAATAAAAGCAGCAAAGGGAGTGTTTGGAATTTCTCCCAATAAAATTATTACTCCATATACTATGGATCAAATTGATGAGTTAGCTAATGAGTTAAACACTTGGGAAATAATCATGTGTAAATCTAATGTTTCATTTGATAATCATTTACCATCTAATCCTTTGTTGTCTTTTTGGTCTTCGCATCCTGTAATTTTTCCAAAAATGACAAGAAAAACCCCTATCATGAATGCTCCAAATGTATTCACTGATAGGTCAAATAATGGTACAGCAGCAGTAGTTACCCCTGGTCAAACTTTTACATTTTTAGTACCCAAACAATCAGCTCAAAAGGTAGAGCTTAATGCAGTTTTACAAGCTTTTATGATGTTTAAAGATTCTGTATTTAATTTATTTTCTGATAATCAGTATATAGTTAATGCTATAGTATCCCTTGAAGATGCTGGTAGGATTTCCCCTTCCTCTACTGTTTTCTCTTTGTTTTCCACTATACAAAGTCTAATCTGGGACAGAAAAGATCCATTCTTTATAGGACATATCAGAGCACATACAGGATTGCCTGGGGCCCTTAGTTTGGGCAACAATTTAGCAGATAAAACTACACATGACATACATATTTTCTTTACACCAGAAGAAGCAATAAATTTTCATAAAAGGTTCCATGTCAATGCTAATACTTTACAAAAGCATTTTAAAATAACTAAGGAACAAATTAGACAAATAATAAAACAATGTCAAAATTGTGTGACCTTTTTACCACAAGTTAATCTTGGAGTCAATCCTAGAGGACTGATACCTAACCATATTTTGCAGATGGACATCACACACTTACCAGAATTTGGAAAATTAAAATATTTGCATGTTACAGTTGATACTTCTTCCGGATTTTTGATGGGCTCCCTTCATGCCGGAGAAAAAACTAAAGATGTTATAGCTCATTGCTTACAAAATTTTGCCACTGTGGGCGTTCCAAAACAGTTAAAAACAGATAATGGTCCTGGTTATACTTCTACCTCTTTTAAACAATTTTGCTCATCATTTGGCATACTCATGTAACAGGAATCCCATACAATCCTCAGGGACAAGGCATAGTTGAAAGAGCTCATCAAACTATTAAAATGTACTTATTAAAGCAAAAAGAGGGAATTGGGAAGGGGTATATATCCCCCAAAGATAAACTCAAAATAACCCTTTTTACTCTAAACTTTTAAAATTTGGATTCATCAGGGCTAGTGCTGCAAAAAGGCATATGTGTCCAAAAAATGTACATAAGCCTAAGGTACTTTGGAAGGATATTCTAACAGGACAATGGAAAGGTCCTGATCCAGTGATTGTCTGGAGTCGGGGTTCTGTTTGTGTGTTTCCACAGGGAGAACAACAGCCGATTTGGATTCCAGAGAAACTAACCAAAGCGAATTCTACAGACCAAAAAAAAGGTGATTTGACTCAAATCCATAACAGCTGATATCCAGAGCTCCAGTTTGGCTATTCTTACATCTGTGACAGTGATTAACCAGGATGCTTTTTTCAATATTTACTTTATTATTGCCTTTTCCCACATCATAAAGTTCTATTTTATTTTTGAGCTCATACAGACCTAGGTTAATGTTTTTCTGATCAGTTTTATTTTTTGACTGTGGAGTTTTTAAACATTGCAATGAAGATTTCACCTAGGTAAAGCTACAAGGCCTTTACTATTGTCTTATGTGTTGTATGTTATGTGTGCACACTTCTGTTTTGTGTTGTATGTCTGTATGTGCATATGTCCATATATCATACATGAGGAGCACTCATGAATAAATGGATCTGAATTTTTTTATTCACGTGATTTTAATGGTTTAATTTAGATTGGGTAAACAGCTGTTGAAAATTGTTTTAATATGTGAACAAATAAGGAGGTTAACAGATCTGTTTGTTTACTTTCACCTTTCCTTTTCATTATATTTAATAATTCTGTTCAGGATAATGTAAATTGTTCAAAAAATTGTTTTCTTAGTGCCTGTTGGAATGTTACATAATTGTTTTTCTAGCATCATTGCCAGAATTCCTATCTTCATCCCAGTGCCGGTGAAGACAAAGATAAAACCAAACTACAGCTTCTTTGATAGTTATTACAACAAACTGTATAAACTGATGCATCAATGAATAATAACTCAACAAGTAATGCTCAATCAAGGAGTCGATTTACTTTGGGAGGAAATGGACATATTGACAGATTCCTCTCCTTTGAACTGCTTGCAGAACTTGCCTGGACTATGTATCACTTGTATGCATTGTGAACTATCTGTTGGTGCAGCGAATTGTGGTAGTGCTGGAGTATTTTTGCTGATGGTGTCACCGGTGGTACAATTTTTGAAAGGAGCCCTCAATTGGCTTAGTGTCGTGGCATTTTGCATCCTCCTCCCTTCTACTAGTGATGGTCTAAAATTTGGGGGCCAACAGAGGTGAGGCAAAGAACCTCACCCACCCCCCCACTGGTGCAAAGGCCTATCCACAAGTATGGCTGTATGCTGGACCGGCAGTCAGTGACGGGTATGATCCAATTGCAGTGGTACCAACCTAAGACAGGAGGCTGACGCCTAGAGGTCAGTTCATCCGATGACGGGTAAGAACCATATGTTGAATTGGACAACCTAACAGGCATGGTCCCTAAGCCACATTGCTTGTTGTTTAATTAAACAGAAGGGGGGAGATGCTGAGAGCCATGGCCGAGTCTGTATGGCCCCTGGCATTTTGCCAACAGTATTGACAGGCGAGGCATTACTATCCACCTCGGCCGCTACTTTTGAGTTCTCGTGCTACTTTGGAGTTCTCGTGGGGATTCCCGGGGATTCCCTGAGAGTTCCATTGGTTGGGGATGTGCAGGAGGAGGGATTTCCGGGAGAGATATTTCTGGCTGCGGGTTCCTGGACGAGCCGCGTGGCATTCGGGAGAATTCTCCGGGAGCGTGTGTGAAGTGTTTTCTTGCAATTCAAAAATAAAGTTTGTTCCTGCTTCAGTGGCTCGTGATTTGTGCCTAGCCAGACTGCAGCAGTATCCTAAACAAATACTGTATAAAAAGCTAATATGAAAATGACATTCTGGAAAAGGCAAAACTATGGAGACAGTAAAAAGATCAATGGTGGGCAGTAATTTGGAGGGACGGAAGGAGAGATGAATAGGCAGAGCACAGAGAATTTTCAGTGCAGCGCAACTATTCTGTATGATACTATAATAGTGAATATTCATCATTACACATTTGTCAAAATCAACAGAATGTGCAAGAATGAACCCTAATGTAGACTATAGACTCTGGGTAATAACAATGTGCCAGTGTAGATTCACCAATGTTACACTCTAGTTTAGGATGTTCACCGTGGAAGAAAAACATATGGGAGCTCTCTTTACTTTCTGTTCTATTTTGTTGTGAACCAAAAACTGCTCTTAAAAAATGATATCATATAAAAACAAAATATGAAATATGTATGGGTAAGTTTATAAATTATGTACAAGAGATGCATTGAAAACTACAAAACTCTGCTGAGAGAAATTAAAGAAGATGTAAAGAAATGGAGAGATATACTATGTTCATTAATTGGAAAACTCAATATTGTTAAGACATCCATTCTCTCCAAATTGGTCTATAGATTTCATGCAATTCAATAAAAATTCCTTCAGACTTTCCTGAAGAAACAGATATGCTAATTACATTCTACAATTTCATGTATATAAAATTCAACAAATGTAAGCCAATTTATGTTGACAGACAACATGTCAGTGATTGCCTGGGCACAGAGCTGAAAAGGAGGAAAGAAAGTATTAGGAAACTTTCTGGAATAATGGATATTCATTATTTTGACTATTACAATGGTTTCAGAAGTATGTCCATATGTCAAAAACTTTATCAAATTGTACACTTTAAGTATGTAGAGTTTACTGTACATCAATCAGACATCAATTAAAACCGAAAAATAGATAGTAGTTCAAAAAACACACACACACACATGCAAATACATCCCCAAATCAAAACCTAAACAGATTTCAGCAACTGCCTAATGCAAGAGATAATAATGAGTTTGTGTTGAGCAAAATTAACTACCTGCTGAAATAAATATATTCATCAGAGAAAAGTTAACAGAATCCATAGTCCCTACAAAATACCAATAACAATGTCAAGAATATAATAAAAAATTGTTAGACATAGAAAGAAATAGGAAAATCTGATCTGTATACCAGAAAAAAACAATCAAGACCAATACTAAAAAGATTACAAGATGCTATTATTACTACATTCAAAACATTAAAGAAAATAGGCTTACTGGCAATTTCAGGAAAGAAATGGAATTATAAGAACAAATCTCACGGTAAATAAAATAAAATCTCTTTAAATTTTTTTGTAGTTGAAGATGGATAGAATGCCTTTAATTTTATTTGTTTATTTTTATGTGGTACTGAGAATTGAACCCAGTGCCTCACACATGCTAGGCAAGTGCTCTGCCACTGAGCTACAGCCCCAGGCCAGAAGTGTCTCTTTATATAAAATGATCCCAATGTGTAAATCAAAAGTATAGGGATCACTTTCAGAGGGAGGAAGAGACTATAATTGGGATGGGGCTAAAATACTAATAGATAATTTCGATTTCTCATTTCTAAAGTTTAAAGATTATTTTCAAATTAGGTAGTTAGAAACTTTAAATTTAAAAATATCAGCAAGGTGGCCAGGCACAGTGGCACAATCCTTAATTCTAGTATGCAAGTACTGGGATTTTAAATTTTTAAGGGAAAACATTTTGTTATTAAAATGTCTTCTCTTGAAATTTTAAAATTTCCTGTGGCACCCCTGTGAGTTCACTGTGTCACGCAAGATAGACTCAACAAAGAGTTTTTGAATGGTAAAACTAGTCCACTGTGTGCTTACTCTTAATTTATCAATTAGCTAAATGAATTAATACATATTTTAAAGATAATACAGTAATGTTTTTTAAATAAGTACTACCTTATGGGATCACCAAATGCATTTTTCAAATGAAAATTCAAATATTTAAGGATTCATTTATTTTTTTCTTTTTTGGGTACCAGGAGCACTCAAACCACTGAGCCACATCCCCAGCCCTATTTTGTATTTTATTTAGAGACAGGGTCTCACCCAGTGCTTAGTGCCTATCCATTGCTATGGTTGGCTTTGAACTCTTGATCCTTCTGCCTCAGCCTCCCGAGCCACCGGGATTCCAGGCATGTGCCACTGCAACCGACAAGAATTCATTTTTTGAAAACAATTTTCAAAGAGTGAATTTCAAACTATTTAACTGCCATTGTAGCCATTTTTAGTATGAGATGAACTGAGAGACACAAATCAAGGATGCTAAGACATTACATATAATAAGTGTCATGAAATAAATTCTCTAGGAGCCATGTTTAATCCACAATTAATGAGCACCTTCTAGGCATTACATGTAAGTGCTAGGAATGAAACAATGAATAAGATGGACAAGAGTACTTTCTCATGGGTTACATTTTAGTAGAGAGGGAAAACAAACTAAATGAGTAAATTAAAGTACAGCCATAATATACCATAGGAGGGAAAAGAATGAACACAATTAGCAAATGAATCCTTTTCTATTTCCTTGCCCCATTCTCAAATGGAGGATGATCCAAAGTGCTCTTTATTAAGGGCAAAGACGAGGAGGCAGGGATAAAAGAAGTGAGATCAGGTAAGTAAACAGTTGAAAATCCCACCTCCAACATGATTTCAGGAATTGGGGATATTAGAATATGGGTCCTCACTATTCTCTAGCCCAGTCTGAAATGGGCTAGCAAAAAAGCTCAAGTCAGTTTATCTTGGAAATCAGTGCTGCCCTCTGGAACTTAGAACCCACATCGCAGGATTTGAAGATAGGATGTATATATATAGAACAGAGGCTAAAATTTTCAATAAGGTGCCCCAAAAAAGCATCAATGAGAAGATGACATATGAATAGAGACCTGAAGAAAGTGAAGAAGCAAGCAGTAAAGACTCTGATGTCATCCTCATCAAGTCTCAGGCCCACTGACAAAGCCGGTATCAAGGGCCATACAATAATGTCAACTGTTGTATCTGTTGGAAATTTGATATCAAGTCTTCAAAATCAAGTAATGTCTGAAGACACTGTAGGTCCCAGTTTTATTACAACAAGAGCATAAATTTTTGTGTGCTACACTGGCCTTTAACATACTGTATTTGACATACTATATTTCTTATAACAAGAGGGCTAAAAGGGATTTGTCATTTATGGTTGGACAGCACTGTCAATAAAAACATAAAGGAGGGAAAAGATAGAATTGTTTCTTTATAATATCAATAAGAGCAACTCATTTTAATGAATGTGGAAGGCAGAAGAAGGAATAGATTGTTTATTTCTCATTTCTTTCCCATCAGAAGGTACTCAGTTTTCTACCTCGTACCCATTTTGAAGAGAACTGGGTTCAGATAAGTAGCAGAGTCAAGAGTGTAATCTATGAGCATTTTCTCACTGATAGAAAAAGTGGTTTCTTGGATGAACAAAAATCAGAAACAGGGCTAGAGACATAGCCAGTTGGTACAGTGCTTGCCTTGCATGCACTAGTAGTTCCATAATTTCTCTTATTTTCTTCTTTTTCTTTCTTGACCTTTCTTTAAATCCCCAGCACCACAAAAAAAAAAAAGAAAAAAAAAAGAAAAAGAAAAAAAAATTAGAAAAAAAAAAAAAACTCTATCATGTACCAGTGGATCTGAAGATGATGATGATGGCAACATTAAAACAATTAATAACTGCTGCTCTTGACATATCTGGACATTACTCTAAGTATATGTTGTTGTGTGTATGTATGTGTGAGTATAAATAAATTAAATTCCACAACAACCCTAAGGTAAGTTCTTATTAACAACTGATGCACTGAGACTCAAAATAAATAAGATCACAATTAATGAATTAAGACACTGCTCACCCATGACACAGCTAAGAACTTAGGAATCAATTTTAGATTTCTCTGCCTCCCAGGTCAGTAGAATCTTTAACAAAGCCTGGAGTGTTCTAACTAATAAGTCAGACACAGAACTAGTGAAAAACTAAGTATATTTGAGAACAAATGACCCTCGCCAGTGATAATTGTAGCCTCACTGACCTCTGGGATTATGTCATCTAGGAGGTTCCAAAGAATCAAATGCCAAAAAGAAAAATGAAATATAAGGCAAAACAGCCAGAATCCAAATCCATATGATAAAAAATTACTAAAAATTACTTGTAATATCACTCATTTATTTGATTTATAAATAAGTAGCTTTAGAATAAAGATTAAGATTTTATTATTCTCCTATCAGCGAGCGACCTCCAACAACCAGGCCAATCACTACTTTGAAAAAGTAGTTTTTTCACTATCAGATATAAAGGAAAATAATATGATTCCATGTCCCTATCTGTAATAGCACAGAGCTCAAATATTAATATGCTACTGAAGTAATTCAAACCTATTTGTAATCTGTCAACCCCATAAATCCTCAAATTCCACTCTTCCCTACTCTTATCTCCCCCAAATAGTTCCATTGACAGATAAAGTTTCTGAGAAATCCCTAAGGTTGGCAGTTAAAATAAATAAATAAATAAATAAATAAATAAAATATATATATATATATATATATATATATATATATATAGAGAGAGAGAGAGAGAGAGAGAGAGAGAGATACACATATATCTATATATATAGATATATGTACATATATGTGTATGTATATGTGTGTGTATATATATATATATGTGTGTGTATATACACACACACACACATATTTCAAAAACTCTGAAAAGACTGTGAGGAGTGATACAGCTGAAAATTAGTTTTCCCCCAGTGAATATAGAGAGCTAAGAGTAGTTCCATAAGTTCTCTTATTTTCTTCTACCTTTTTCTTTCTTGACCTTAACAAAAACATCACTTAAGATACTGAGGTAAATAATCATGTAAAAAAGCTAAGAGAAAGCTAAGAGCTTTTCTTAGATATTTATATCCGTGTGAAAGAAAAAAGTCATTATTTCCCTCAAATCAAAATACAATTACCCTTTCATGAAAAACACTCACAAATACGATGAAGAATTCAAGCAATATAAAATCAAAATGCCTTTTAAAACCTCAGAACCAGTCTGAGTAGAGTCCTGTGACAGTCCACCAAATAATACACTATCCAGTGTACACTTTAATGTTCCAAAGACTTGCCGGCACCAACTCTCACTCTCTGGGAATACCCATTGCTATTCTACAGGCATCCTGCCAACTTCTCCTCCAATTCCAGAGAAGTTTCTCTGGGACAAATCATCTGAGGGAGCAGTGGTAAGAAACAGGTCTAACTTGCTAATGGTATAAAAACCACATACCTGTGATAGGACAGACAAACTATCAGAAAGAAAATTTGTTTAAGATCCTGCATTTTATTTCAGTTATCATTGTTTTATTTCTCCCTCTTCCTTCATTTTAGGCATCAGCATGATCACCAAGTTATATCACCTTAGAAACAAGTGCTTACTTGTACTAATTGTTACTCAAAATTGTTTTGATTTCTTTAAGAAGTAAGTTCAAAAGAAATTTCAGAACATTAGCTAGGGAATTTATAGTCCCCAAGGTACTCTTTGGGGTTAAAACTAAAACATCATTATCACAGAGATAAAAAATACCATCATTAATTCCTTGGTTTTTGTACTCTTAGTCTTATGAATTTGTGTGTCATCCTTGCACAGGGGCCATGCTAATCTTCTCTGTATCGTTCCAATTTTAGTATATGTGCTGCCGAAGTGAGCACTCTTAGTCTTATGAATAGGTGTTCCTCCAAAAACTAATCTGATATTGGGAGATAACTGTTTTATAGAAGAACCCGCCATTTCACGAAGGACTCAGGGCAAGTTTCCTTTAAGTAGAGCCCATCTATCTTCACTTTTAAGTTCTATTTTTAAAATTTTGAGTAGTATCAACTTTTCCAGATCCACATCTACTGCAAATAGTGAGATCCACCCAGTGGTGTGCTGGAGTAGATATATGGTTTAAAATTACATTTAAAATTAAATCATATAAACTCAAAATTCAGTTACATTGAAAACAAAATAAAATTCACCACTCTTAAGCATGTTATTCTGCGACTACTCCCATCTTGTATGATGGAAGCATTATACACAGTGTAAGCTGCACTTCTCTTCCTTACATTCACTGGCATCCCATTGAGGACTTGAAATTGCCCATGGTGACAGTATGTACATGAAAATCAAAATATGCTACAAAACACAGAATGTCCTACTGTTGTGTTGATTATCAAGATGTAAGAAAGTCATAGAGAAAATGTTGAAAATTCAGATTAAAGTGTACCATGTATGTAGCCAATCCATGTGAATAGCAAAAAAAAAAAAAAAAAAAAAAAAAAAAGACCTGAGGAACTATAAAGACTACTATCCAACTCAGAAAAAAACTCACTCTTCATTCAAAATGAAGTTTCAACCTATGTCTGATGTTTTACTTTTTGTCTTCCTCATTGACATAAAGGAAAATATCAACCAACATTCAAGTTGGAACTATACTTTTTCAGTTATAACACTGGTTTCATTATAGATATGAGAATTCAATAAAAATTAACAAAAACATTCTTTAAGAATGCTTAAATTTGTGTATCTTCTTGTACCTGGCATAAGAGTGGGCACAAAGGATTTGTTTGCAGGGGACACATGTTTTCTTCCAATTATCTTCTGGAGGCAGTTTAGAGACTACTGCTTACGAAATCAATAACAAACTTAAATATAAACTCTACAATTGTTTCTAAATATACACTGATAAGAATTTCTGTGCCACACTAACTACTCCTGATAAGCTTCAGATACATTCCTATAAACCTGATGATTCTTGCTTTTACTTAATTTCCATATCCCTCATTCAAAGGGCAGAGTGATTTTAGTAATGAAATCAGTTACTGGGTCCT
Source organism: Callospermophilus lateralis (assembly GCF_048772815.1). Lineage (NCBI taxonomy): Eukaryota > Metazoa > Chordata > Mammalia > Rodentia > Sciuridae > Callospermophilus > Callospermophilus lateralis. Next base: position 25,297,906 of record NC_135317.1, on the reverse strand, counting down.
TTTGCTAGAGACAGTTCATCTGGATCAAGCAGTATGCTGGTAAATGTAAACAGTAAAACAACTGCTTTCAGACTGGGATATGTATATATGTTCAGTTTTATAGATATGAAGCATGTATGAACATAATTAAAAATAATAAAAACATAGTATTACTTATGATAAATTCCATAAAACCATTTAATTCTTACAAAATGTTTTCATTGATATTTGCCAAACTTATATGTTAGTTGCCAAACTATATTTATAACTGTTAAACGAATGTAGTTCTGACATGAATGTCAGTTTAGACTAGAGGACAGCAAACTAAGTAAGGATTGGACGATAAATATCTTAGGCTTGTGAAATATATAGTCTATGTCACATCTACTCATCTCTGCCAATGCAGCATCAAAGCATGGTGTAGACACCATGTAAATAAATGTACACAGTGAGGTTCCAATGAAATTTTATTAACAGAATCAGGCTGCTGGCCAGGCACAGTCTGCTAACCTCTGGTTTACTCCACAGCAAAACAAGGAAGATGTATGTCAGAATTTTGCTTGTCAATTATGTAAACTGTTTCTTTGTTTAAATGTGTAACAGTTTTAAATTACTGGAAGAATATGTTATCATTTTTGATACTACTTACAATGAAGTAACTAAAGACTCTATACGTTTTGAAGTTTAACACACATTTTCAACATTACTTTCTTAAATCTAGAAAATCAACAAAACAATAAATCAAGCCATTTGATTTTAATATAATTTATTTGATTATAAGTTCATATAATTTAATTTTTTAATAACGGCTATGTTTCACTACCAGTCAACAAACTTCTTGCATATTTAACAATATTTAGCAGTCAGCTCTCACAAGTGGAGCTAGCTCCAGCAAGCCACTGGATGTTAAAGATGGGACAATCCAACATCAATGGATAGGTGTCACTGGACCGGCAGTCATTAAACTTGTTTAAACCAATGGCTCATAACAATACTTTAAAAAATACACAAGTAATTGGTCACTATTAGACAAAGCTACAAAGCCAACTCATTATTGTAAAAATTGCTGAATGAGAGGGAAAGAGAGAAAAATCAACCACTCCCATTCTGTGGATACTACTATTTGGATCCTAATTCAAACAAACAGTAAAAAATTAGCCAATAAACATTTATGATATTTCTGAGAAAAGTAAAAATTTGAAAAAGGCCTTATTATCTCATGATATTCATGGATTATTAATTAAAGGTAGGATAATACTATTGTAATCGTGACAAAAATAGTTTTTGATCTTTCAGAGACATATATATTTATGATGAAATAATATGATATTGGAGAGTTCCTTCAAGATAGTAGGAAAAAAGAAGCAGTAAATGGGAGTCTAGATGAAATAAAACTGACCATGAGCAGGTATTGTTGAAGCTGGGTGACAGACATGAACATTAATTATTCTAAATCATTTACTTTTGTGTGTTGAACTTTTTCTATAATAGAAAATGCTTTGAAATATTAAAATGCTTCTATCCATCTTACTGACAGTAAAAGTCAAATTCCTACTGCAGGCCTCCAGTAAGGATCTCTGATATATCTCCTGACCCCTCCTCTAACACTGCCTTCACCACCATCCTGCTCCAGTCACACTGACCCCAAGCAGTCCCGCAAACTCCCCCGCCACGTGCTCTCCTGTGGGCCTTGCACTGGCCATCTACCTGCTTTAAGTGCTTTCCCCAGGCATCCTACTCTTATCTCCTTTAAGTCTGCTCAAATGTCCTTTTCACAATATTTCTCTGACCATCATATTTTTAATTGTGTCTTTCTTCCCCTCATCCAGCATTTTCATTTCCCCATATAAGGCTCTACATTTTTTTCATAGCACTTATGCCCTTTCAAAAACACTAGGTGAGAGTGGGCGGGTGCTCTTGGAGTGTTACACAGTGTGAGTGGAGAGCTGTTGTTCTACCTGATCCAGTTAAGGAAAGTTTTACCGAAGGGAGTAAAAAGAATATATGTGAAACATTTTGACATAGGATCTGAAGGCTGTACATTTTTATGAATTGAATCCTTGGCCTCACAGATGCCAGTCCAATGCTGCATCACTGAACTACATCGCCAACCCTACACTGTATCCCTTTAAGGTCATCAGTTTTCCCCATCATTTGTTATGGTGGCATTCTTAAATCTCTACCCTGTAAAGGAATGATTAATCCATTAGGTCGGTGGCTGCTTTCTTAAAGAAAGTCATAAAACTTAAGTGCAGATGGGCTAATCTGTGATAGAGCTATAAGCTATGAATTCTTCTTATCCTTTGAGCTAAGGTGCAGAGGTTTAAACAAGACTTTAAGTAACATCCACCAACAAGCCAGGCCAGTGAAACCTACATCTAGTCTGTGTGCATGGACTTGGAAGGCTATCTACTTTCATACATCACATTTAGACCTGAGCTCTAGGGAGGCAGGTTTATGAAAGGAGTGTTACCTTGTGCACCACCTTTACTCTCAGCTCAATGGAATTTGTGACCACCCTGGCAGACCTCCAAGGGGAGTGCAGTTGTCCCATCTGTCTGGATTACTTGAAAGACCCAGTGACTATTAACTGTGGGCATAACTTCTGTTTTGACTGCCTCAATCTGTCCTGGAAGGATCTAAAGGATTCCTTTCCCTGTCCTGTTTGCCAATTTTGGTTTCCACAAAGCAAGTTCAGGAGGAAGCCCCAGCTCTGTAATTGGACTGAAATTGCTAAACTACTCCAGATCAGAAAAAGCAAGAGGAAGAGACAAGAAAATGCTGTATGTGAGAAACATAATCAATTTCTGACCCTTTTCTGCATGAAGGATCTATAGATTTTATGTACCCAGTGCAGTTTCTCTGCTGAACATCACAGGCACTACATTTGTCCCATTAAGAAAGCTGCCACCTACCACAGAAGAATTCTAGAATCTAGCATTCAGCCATTGAAGAATAATGTGAAACGAGTTGAAAAAGTGCTAATTCTGAAAGGCAGGAAATCCCTTGAGCTAAGAAAAAAGGTAGAATATAGGAAAGAAGAAATAAATTCTGAATTTGAGCAAATTAGATTGTTTTTACAGAATGAGCAAGAGGCTCTGCTTAAGCAGATACAAGAAGAAGAGTTGAACATTTCATCAAAACTAAATGAAAACCTTGTAACTTTTTCAGGTCATGTTTCCACATTAAAAAACACTTAATGAAGGAAATAGAGGGCAAGTGTGTGCAGTCAGACCTGGCATTACTGAAGCATGTTAAGAGTATACGCCAAAGGTATCGAAACCTAAAATTCCCTGAACTTTCTTCATGTGGGTTAAAGAAATATGGTTTCTGTCTTCCTCCACAGTATTCTGGCTTGGAGAGAATCATACAGCAATTTCCAATAGATGGTTTAGATCTCGACACAGCATATCCTCAGCTTATTGTCTCTGAGGATAGAAAAAGGGTAAAATATGGAAGAACAAAACAAAGTGTTTGTTATAACCCAAAGAGATTTTATCTCTATCCTGCTGTCCTGGGTTCTAAGACATTTAATTCTGGTACACGTTACTAAGAGGTAGACGTAGGGAACAAACCTCAGTGGACATTGGGTATGTGTCAAAACTGTCTTCCTAGGAAATGGAGGAATCGGCCATCAGTCCTAAATGGCTTCTGGGCATTGGGGCGATATTTTGAGAGTGGTTATGTTGTGTTTGGTGCTAAAAAAACCCCCGCTTCTGCCAAGTACCAAAATTCAGTAAGAATGGCATTTTTTGGGGGGGGGAAGGGAGGATTGAATTGGGTAAGATTTCCTTTTACAATGTGGATGACAGGTCTCTCCTGTAGAGTTTCAATGATTCTTCTACCAAAACCAAGTGGCCTTACTTCTATGTTGGAACAGATTCTGAACCTCTTAAAATCTTACCAGTGGATGATGAAAGATAAAGAACCTGGTAAATTATTATTTTTAGTTTTCAGGGCTAATAGTAAATTTAATCCCATTTCTAGAATCTTTTTGAGCTTTACTACTGAAAACCAGAATACATTTTTCTTCCTTATTTTCAGCAACTATAAAAAAACAAGATAGTAATACAATTTCATAGATATTCTGAATAGCAGTTGTCAAGTTCCTTAAATTCTAGTTTTAAATAGTTGAGAATTAATATGTACAATAAAACATTTTGTTTTTAAAAAAAACACCATTCAATTTATTTGTTGTTTATTATTTCCTGTCTGTTCTACCCCCTAAAGTGTAAACATAGCAGAGATTTTTGTCTGTCTTGTTTACACATATATCTTCTGTATTCACACCAGTGCTTGGTCCATACAAACAGAAAACAATAAATCTGTGCTAAGTTAACTGAACAAACAAGTAATAGATACCATTTATTTTGCTATTATAATGAAATATCTGACAGAGGCTAACTGTATAAAAAAAAGCAGTTTATTGAGCTCATAATACTAGAGGTTCAAAGTCCAAGATTTGGTGGAGAGTGGAGATAGGGGCATTGGTTCAGCCTCTAGTGAGATCCTTAATGGCATCTGATATCACAAGGGTGGGAGCATGTGTGGGAGGAAGAGATTACATCTTGAAACAGGAAGCCAGAGAGAGATTCAGTGGCCAGGCTCACTCATAACAACTCACTCTCACAAGAGCTCAGGAGTCCCATGAGAGGTACCTTGATCCCTTTTGAGGGCAGTGACCCCAATGACCTAAGGACCTCCCACTAGGCCTCATCTCAGAAAGTCTCACCAACTCCCACATCACCACAGTGGAACCAACTTCCAACACATGAACCTTTATGGGACGTATTCAAAACATACCCTAAACATAGAATATCATTAAAAAAATGTGCAAACTACCATAACAACATAGGACACTAAAACTAACTTAGAAGTCTGGGGAAATTAGAAAACAAATCTAAAACCCTAGAGATAAATTTGTTTTCAATACTAGAATATGTATTGCAAGGCTGATAGTTTACATAGTATCAATGTTTAACTTTATATATGGTATGGATTTTTCCTACTATGTAAGATTTCCCCAAATTGACAGCATGAATTATCCCATCAATCCCAGAATAAACTGAATGCAACACTTTCTCAATTATGAGAGATCAATGAAAAAGAGTAGTAACTGTCCAATTTATTTCTTAATTAAAATGTAGTAAAGATTTAATCTATAGGTACATCAGTGAAAATAGAAACTACCACTAACTTTCACAGATGTTGGCTGAGCAATTTACTATGGCCTGAAGAGAGAGAGAATATATCAGAAATTGGAGATCCACATTTGAAAAAAAAGTCTATAGTTTGCCACTCACTGGATTTTGACCATTTAAAATAAATAACATGCTCTCCTCCATTTTTATATAAGAAATTTACACAAACCCCCAATAATTGTTAAATTTTGGTATATGCTAATTTGCAAAATATATAGCAACAGCAAAAAGTAATGAACTAAGCAATACTGAATGAAACTGTATTTTATGAACCACAACTGTTGTATACATTTAAAACATAGTTATGTGTATGTTTTTTTAAAACATGGTCTACAGACATTCTATGAAATAACCCTAATCTTTTAAAACATCCAAGGCCTATCTATAGGATTAAACAAGTGGCATAATGTAGCCCAAATTTCCTTTCTGGATCTTTAAATCTTCAGGATATTGCCTTGTTAACAGGATTTCACTTTCCCTGAATTACTAAATTTTAACCTTAAAAGTTATCATCCAGCTGAGCAAGGTGGTCTGTGCCTAGAGTCTCAGCCAAGTATTTGAGACCAGCCTGGGGTATGCAGTGAGATTCCATCTCAATCAATTAATCAATGAATCAATCCCCCCTCATCTTATTTTGCTAATCTATAAAATAAAGATAATAACAGCAGTTACTTTCTGTGGTTATTATGAAGATTAAATCAGCTAATATGTGCAAAGCCCTTAGATCAGGATGTGGTACCCAGGCTGTTGTAGGTACTAAGGGGCTTTTTTAGGCACTAAAAATTTCATCAAATACAGAATTTTGCCTCTGATCCCTCAAAGTATGATCTAAATTCACCAGATTTTATTTCCTTTTGTTACCAAAACTTAGAAAGACAAAGTTGAAAAAGGAAAATATCAAAACAATCTCGCCATAAAACATCTGTAAAAACATGCAAGGTTTGTCAAACTCTAAACAAATGTTTACTAACAGGCTGCACTACCACAACAGGTTAAATACCACTCTTCAAGGCTTGACAAACCTGCAGTATTTACAAATACAGTTATGATATGCATCATATAGATACGTAAAGGAACAATTTTATGCCACTCACTTCATTTTTCCAAAGCACTTTTCTTAATAGTACATAAACAGTTCTAGCTATCCTCTCCTTCCCAACAAAGTCAGCTTTAATAAAAACTAATGCACTAACTATTTCATTTGAAGTTGAACCTTAAGAAATTCTTTAAATGCAAAACTAAGTCCATCCCTGTTTCATATTTAATTTGCAATAGGATATCTGGCAGCTGTCAAGGGAACTGGAAAGGGCTGTTAGCTGATGACTGGATGCCTGCTGAGATGGGCTCCACACACAGGTAATACTCAATTGTAGACAAAATCTTCTGACCTACCTCTCACTCTCCTTTAAAGTTAATCTGAACACAGTATACATGAAAGGAAATGAAAAATGAGTTTTTCTCCTTTACCATGGCACTGGGACTTCCTGAGTTTTTCATTCCACTGCTGATTGGTCCACAACTACTATTTTCTTCTAACTATTCCCAATTGTATCTGTCAGCCACAATTAGGGTTGTACACTCAAGGAAGGTGTTAAAATGTAATAATGCCATTAGATCTGAAAAATATTTTTTTTTACCTTAACACTCAGTATATCAGGAAGAATTGCCATTACCATTTAACAAATAACAATGAAATCTTTATATTTTAAAGTCATTTTATGTATAATTTATAGAAATATGTACAAAAGTGAAGACAATTTTATTAGAAATTTAAATACGAATTTATATATACCAAATCCTTTATATCATGTAAATCTTAGTATTTTAAAATACTATCATATATTCTTCCAAAAGAGAAATGATTTAGGTTCTTATCACAAACTTATTACTACATGATGAAGACTTTCCTAGTAAATAACTGACTACATGAGACTGATACTACTTCTTTGCTTTTAGAATATATCAATTCTTAAATTAAAATTAAAAAAAAATCTGAAGATCCACAGTGTAGAATTTCACTTATATGATCAATTTCTTCTCTGTCATCTTATCATTAAATGTTAGAATCTTTGCATTTATTTGACTTTTTAAACAACACTGAGCATGTCAATTTTTCTCTTTTCCAATAGTGCCAAAAGAACTAACATTTAACATAAAATTAAAATTTAAAATACTAAAACTTTCAATTGTATTCAAGTGAAAACTAAAAACAGACTAAAAAGATGATATTCTGATCCTTTTTAAAATATTCTGAGCCCCAAAATAATAAAAATGAAGGATAATAATTTATATCACTATTGAATTTTTCTCTGGACAATTTAACCATTTTTTCAATTTCTTACCATTTTAGTTTTTTAAACATAACTGGGACTAATCCTTGAACAATAAAACAATTCTATTATGGTAAAATAGCAAAATATTTTAAGATGCAGGAAAATACGTTTTCCCAAATCCAATTATACATTAGGCTAATACCTAATATCATAGGCCTAGTGGACATATGGTAATGAAGAGACATAATGAGTTTTATTCAGTATTCTTTTTTAAAGAGAGAGAGAGAGAATTTTTTTTTTTAATATTTATTTTTAGTTTTCGGCAGATACAACATCTTTGTATGTGGTGCTGAGGATCGAACCCGGGCCGCACACATGCCAGGTGAGAGCACTACCGCTTGAGCCATATCCCCAGCCCTTTATTCAGTATTTTAAATAGTAAACTTCTCTCTTTTGATAGCTTCCAAGGAAGAATAAAAATGATGAAATGCTAATCTTTTCAAATAGTAAAAAAAAAAAAAAAAAAAAATTAGAGTCAATGGATCCTAACAGTGTATCAAGGGTTAAAAAGAGTTTTTCTCAAATTATGTTAAATGTTAGTGCCAAAAGAACTAAAAGTAAAAAAATTGGAATAGAACATCTATTAAATTAGACACATTATTTCAAGAGCAAAGATGGAATAAAATAGGTATTCTGTATTACTAATGGTAACATAATAAAGTACTTTAAAAAAGGAATTTACCAAAAATTACTTTTTAAAACATCATACTTTTAGATGCAGTATTCAGACTTTTTCAATAAATCATAAGAATTCACAATATTGAGAATGATATGTGAATAAAAATACTTATTGTATTGGTACTTGAATAAATTAAAAATTAGAGGAGATCTAAATATTTAATACTTAGGGATAGCCTACCATAAAGTCATTTGAAATGATGATTATAAAAATTATATAGCAACATGGAATAAATTCTTCACCTCAGATGAGATCTCTCAGTTTTTAAATCAAAATGGCTAGCCAGGTGCAGTGGTGCACACCTGTAATCCCAGCTACTAGGGAAGTTGAGGTAGAACAACTGTTTGAGCCCCGAGTTCAGGACCAGCCTGAACAACATAGAACCCGTCTCAAAAAAAAAAAAAAAAAAAAAATAACAGCTTACTCCTATAAGTATACATTCATAGATATCCATTTAGCATTCTGATAAAGATATCTAACAAATTTGCATAACTTCATAATGCCAATCTCACAAACGTATTCTTGCTTCTGCATACCCTACCATAACTAAGAACTACCCAAACCAAATCATTTCCGTTCATTTGATACATTTCCTGTTTACCCCTAAACTTAATTCTGTCTAGCAAAAAGAAATGAGTTAATGGCTAGAATATAGTGAGTTAATCAAATGAAACAGTACATAAAATTATATACTGTAATTATTCTATGCTACAATAGGCTCTGAGCACACACATGCACATACACATATACAAACACAAAGACTTAGAGGACTACATCAAAATAGTATCAGAGGTTATATTCCACTGGGAATATTTTTGTAGTTCCCACATTTCAAGTACAAACTTTAAAATAAAAACAACCCTCCAAATGTTTAATCTAAGCTAGTAAAAAAATTATACTTTGAAATTAATTCCAGCGGGATTTCTAGGATACCAGTATAATCACACATTCATTATGGCATTGTAAACTGATACAATTCTTTTGGAAAGCAATGTGTAATATGTGTCAAAAAACATAAATGTGTTTATACCTCTGACCTAAAAACTCCTGGGAATTTATCATAAGGAAATAATATAAAAGAAAAACAGGCACAAGGATATTTGATGATGCTATACTACTTTAAAATAATAAAAAATGCTAATAAGAGAATAGCTTAGTAAATTATGGTATATTCTTTTTTAAAAAAATAGGAAATAAAAATACACAGGCACTGAGAAACACCATTAACAAATATGGTTTTTGATAAAGAACATAATGTGAGTACAAAGAACAAAACTACAAATCGGATTAATTAGTTCGACTAGCCAAATATTCTATTCATACCAGAAAAAGCGATAGGATACACTAAAATTAAGGAAAGCTGCTGTGTTAGAATGAGGGAACTGTGTTAATTTCTAAAGTATCTTTTGATGTTGAAAATCAAAACATGAAAGCAAAGTAGATAATAATGGATAATAATTTCAAATTTTGAAAAGAACATCTAGAATTTCAGAAAGGATGATATAAGGCCTTTGCTGAAAGGAATTCTGTTCTACATATAAAAGTCTCCTTAAGGCAAATAAATATTAAGCATGTTCATATGTAATCATCCTAAGGAAGTTCCAAAAAAGCCAATTATAGACAAAATTGTCATTACCCTTTCTAAAACTAGCCATGATTGATTTCTAAGTTGTATGTTTTTTCTCAAAAAATTGAAAACATTCTTTGGCATTTAATTGGATATTCCCTAACACTTAACAAAGGAAAGAGTGCCACCTACTGAATTATAATCCCTTTTCATATAAAAAAGAAATTGATTTTCTTATTCATACTACAGAATTTTAAGTTTCCACCAAGAGTAAAGTAGATGATAATAAAATATTACTAACAACAGAAGAGTGCATTTAAATGTTACATTCTGAGTACATAACACTTAACAGAAATAAATTATAAATTGAAACTAAATCTAACATTATATAAGAAAAATGATCAATTCATGTGTGTTAATTGTGCACATGGCACTGTAATAAGCACAAAATATCAGCAATTAATTAACACTGAAACATAACTTTATCACAGTGTTCACAGTAAAAAAGAGATGCTAGAGGGAAAGGGGAGGTGAGAAAGGCAGCAGGACAGGGGAAGAGAGAAGCTTTACTTTTTTCCTGTGGTAAAATAAGATGCAAATAAATAACTACATTTAAGTATTATTTAAAATTTAAAATCTTAAATATGTATAAGACTTCAAAAAAGAATCTTACTAAAGCATACCAGTAAAATTCAAGTACAGCATCAAGAAACAATGAAGGCAAATATAGAACTGAAAAGATAATTCGTAAAGATCCACATATATCTTCATTTTATTTTTTTCGCAGCTAATCCCTTTTCCAAGACTGAATTATATTGTGGGAAATAGTTTCTGTGGGAAACAGAGGAAAACCTCCTTAAACAGAATGTGGGAAAATCCCATCAACAGGCACAGCCAGGTCCTACTATGTGCCACAGCACTTTACACAGCACACAGGATGCCCAGCCTAGAATGAACCAGGGTAGACAATAGTACAGGTCTGAGATATTTATTGTACTGTGTTTTTCCAAAACACATGGTATGTCAACCATTAAACTTAGTACTGAGACTTTCAGGAACAAATTGTAAATGTAAGGCTGTCCTCAGAAGATCATATCTAAGACCTATAATAATAGGCTACATTTATATCTCGTTCAATTATAACAACAATTCCAGGGAGGTAATAATTCCCATTTTACAAATGAGGAAAATGGCACTTGATATAGGAAATAACAGACATACGATATTTGGGGTAGAGTTAAAAAATGACTTTGGGGCTGGGGTTGTGGCTCAGTGGTAGGAAGCTTGCCTCATATGACTGAGGCACTGGGTTCGATCCTCAGCACCACATTAAAAAAAATAGATAAAATAAAATTATTGTGTCCATCTACAACTAAATTTTTAAAAAGACTTTAAACTGTCACACATCAAAGAAATGTAAAGTTATACATCTTTAGTAGTCAAACATATGACAATGGTGGATGTTATGCATCACTGTACAGATGTTGTTAGTGATTTAACTTAAAGCCCTAATCCAAAAAACTAAGGATTGTTTAATCTTTTGTAACAAAACTTATTTTAGGTTTTTAGCAATTTGTGTTCAAAGAGTCCAAAGATGAGCTACTGAGCCTCTGTCTCCAGCGTGAGGCACGGTGCCTGGTACAAGGAGGCGCTTATTCACTACCCAGACCATCACCCACCTGCTGTAAATCAAGTGCACCTGTTGCCCTTCACAAGCAACCAAGTGCACTCTGGGTCTCAGGTTCTAGTTTCATTAGGTAGTCTTGAATTCTACCTGATTCCTATTTTTATTTATTTACTTATTTTTATGTGGTGCTGAGGATTGAACCCAGTGCTTCACACATGCTAGGCAAGTGCTCAAGAGCTTCAACCCCAGACCTGATTCCTATTTTTAAAAAATAAATAAAATGTTGCTACAGCACTCCCTGAGGGATATGAGTTCCACTGTAAATTCTGACTCCAGATCTGACCAATCTGCTTAAGATCTGGATGTTTAGATTCTGGTTACCCACACAGTCTCCCCAGCTTGAACCTTGGCTCCTCTTGGTATCACCTCTACAACTACTCCATCACCAAATCCTGTCCATTAAATACTTCCTCCATACACTCCTTTATATGAGCTCTTCCCTGGATAAGAGCTGTAACAAGCTCTATCAAGTCTTTCAGTGGCATCTCCTCCCTGAAGTCCATCCTTGTAACTATCACTAGAATTTACTAAGGGAATCATCTCCACCCCCATTCTTAAAAAACAAACAAAAAAAACCACATTGATTTCACCACTCTTTATAGCATACTATATTAGAAACCTCTGATACTTATAGTTTGGCTGCCCACTCAACTTTCCCTTAAATATCCCAAATTATAATTTAAAATAATACATAAACAATAGTCTGATCATTCTGAAGAGGCTTGTAGACATTAGGAAAGCTGAAATGAGATAAAGGGAAAAGATCCATGTAAAAGTAATAGAGGAAAACAAGAGATTAAAAATGTCACCAAGTGAGCTACCACACTTTTGAACATTACACAAAAAACAACAGAAGAGGGAGCACTGCAAAATTAGAAAGACTACCTTGAACTTCCTTCCAAACTTCAAGAAAAATCAGAGTCCTCAGCTCAATGATGGTTCAGCTTATAATTTTTTGACTTATTATGGTGAGAAAGTGATACAAATTCAGTAGAAATTGTACTTCAAATTTAACTGTTCCATTTTGAGAAGTGGTATAATACTCCCTTGAGTGCTGCACAGGGACAGCAAGGCACAGCTTGTGGTCTGCCACTAGATCACAAGGAGACACAACCAATGCTTTACAGTGTAGTGTGTGCTAAGCTAGGATAGTTGGCACATGAGCTGTGCTAAATGCATTTTCAACTTACAAGGAGGTTATCGGGACATGGCCCCACTGCCAATCAAGAAGCTCTAAAGTCACACAGCAATTTCTTTTTTTTTTTTCACACAGCAATTTTCATAAGGAAAAGGAGATTAAATACCAAAATAACATCCCTGCAGACAATGAAACTAAAAAATAGAAAGTCATTCTCTAAAAACAAATGAACACTGTAATATTGTGCCATGGTTTAGACGTGGTTTGTCCCCCAAGTGCTCATGTATTGAAAACTTGGTCCCCAGGGTTGTTATGGTAGGCCACAGGGACTAGTGGAAGTTCATTTGAGGCACTGCTCTGGGAAGAAATTAATGTACTTCTTATGGGACACTGGATGGTTGTTATAAAATAAATAAATAAAGTGGACCCATCCCCACTCTCTGGATTCCTGTCTGGCCGTGTGTTCTCTCTCTTTCATAGGTACTCTCACTATGATGTCATCTACCACAAGGCCCTCATCAGAGGACAAATCAATGGAACTGAATCTTGGACTTGCAGCCTTCAAAACCATGAACCTTCATAAACCTCTTCCTTTATAAAGTACTTAGCCTCAGGCATTTTATTACAGCAATAGAAAATGTGCTAATGTAGTAATATATTCTACTTTAAAATGATCTAAAAGACATAAGAGAATACAAATCACAATTAGAAAAAACTCAGAAATAAGGTGATAGAACTCAAGAAGCAGCTATATCTAACAATGTATTTATAGAATAATTTTGGAAAATTGGGGTAATACGAGAGCATAAGCAAAACAGAAAAATCCACTTGTTTTAGTAATCATAAGTGATAGTTTCAATATTGTACATGTAATATGGGATAAAGCAAATGAGCAATTACAGAATATTCTAATGTCACGATCTTCTTTATCCCTGAGAACCAGAATTCTTGGTATAGAAAATAGTATTACTTATATAATTTGAAAAGTAAAAATCCTGTAGTCCTGAATTTGAATTGGAAATATCTATATGACCTAAATGGATATTTCTCAAATGGCCAACAGCTATATGGAGAAAATCTCAGCATCATTAATGACTAGGGTAAGCTATCACTTCACACCTGTTAGAAGGGCTGTTATTAAAAAAAAAAAAAAAAAAAAAAAAAAGATAAGTAGGTCAGGCAGAGTGATGTATGCCTATATTCCCAGCAGCTTGGGAGGCTGAGGTAGAAAGATCCCAAGTTCAAAGCTAGCCTAAGCAACTTAGCAAGACCTTGAGCAATTTAGTGAGACCCTGTCTTAAAAACAAACAAGGGCTGGAGTGGCTCAGTGGTTAAGCATCCCTGGGTTCAACCATCCATGATACCAAACAAAAACAAAAACAAAAGCAACGATGTAGAGTAAAAGCAGCTTTTACACTGTTGAGAGAAATATAAATTAGCATAGCCATTATAGAAAACTGTTATGATGTTTTCTCAAAAAATTAAAAATAGTTCTATTTTTAATAGAATCTAGCAATCCCACTTTAGGTATTTACCCAAAAGATCTGAAATCACTAAGTCAAAGAATTGTCTGCTCTCCCTTGTTCACTGAGCATACACACAACAACCAAGTTATGAACTCAACCTAAATAAACTGTCTATCCACAGACCAACGGGCAAAGTAACGGCAGCATTTTCACACAGTGGAATATTATTCAGCCTTAAAAAGAAATCTTCTTGGGGCTGGGGATGTGGCTCAATGCGCGCTCGCCTGGCATGCGTGCAGCCCGGGTTCGATCCTCAGCACCACATACAAACAAAGATGTTGTGTCCGCCGAAAACTGAAAAATAAATATTAAAAAATTCTCTCTCTAAAAAAAAAAATCTTAAAAAAAAAAAAAGAAATCTTGTCACCTGCAACAACATGAGTAGAACTGGAAACACTATTCTAAGTAAAATCTAAAACAAACTCAAAGAAACACAGTGTAGAATGTCACCAAAAGCTGGTTGGAAAGGAAAGAGGGAACAAGGAGAGGCTTAAAGGGCATAAAGCCTTAATTAGGGGGAATGTTTTCTTTTCTTCTTTGAGATATAGTGCACAATGTTCATTTAATACAGTAAATAATAATGTTTATACATTTCAAAAGCACTGAGAATGTTTACACATTATCATATTATATTGTTATATATATTACATATATTATTACTATACATATACTAATAAATTTCAAATATTCTCACCACAAAAATGGTTTGTGTGGTGATGGATATCTTCTTAACTTGATTCAATTGTTCCCCACTGTATTCATAAACCATAACATCACTTTATACTTCATAAATATATACAACTATAATTTGTCAAGTTACAATTTTAAAAATAAAAATTAGGCCAGGGGTATAGCTTAATGGTGGAATGCAAACTTAGCAGGCCCTGTGTTCAATCCCCAGCACCACAAAACTAATAATTAAAATTAGAAAATAAAAAGATCTGGGTGTGGTGGCTTACATCTATATACCCAGCTATGCAGGAGGCTAATGCTAGAGGATCATAAAGATTTCATAATGATATTGTTTAAAAAACTAGTCACTCTCTAAGGATGACAAGGGACCAGTTCGTTGAAAACTAGGTATATAACATGAAGAAAACAGGTACTTATCTTGCTTTTCCTATAAGAATTAGACCACTAAGTTACTAAACAGTGGACTGGTTAAGGATTTTCTTATGAAAGTATTCCAAGTGAAGAATAAAGTAAAAACAAAATGATATCACTATTTCACAACCCCCAATGAATGAAGGGATCACATTACTGAGCATCAACACTGCTAATATCAAAAAAAGTGAAAACCACACATTATTAACTTCTGGATAACACAACACTACCAATATCATGCCCAAAGTATCAAAGAATCTGATCAAGTCTCAGATTTCACTGCCGATTTTGAGACATACACATTGAACTGCACTGAATACGAAATCAATAAAAAAAAAAAAAAACAACTGTGGAAAATTCTAGTGTGTCAAATGGCCCAAGTTTTTCAACAAATAAATCATAAGACAAAGAAAGAAACGGGGGCTGGGGGTGGGGAGAAACTTGCAAATTAAAAAGATTTTAAAAAATATGAAACAAAAATGGAGGGAAGGTGAAGAACATAACTTAATGAGTCTAGGGAATACACATTTGACTGATAAAACTCTCAGAGAAAGAAATAATTCCTATTAAGCCAAGAGAGTGGTTATTTTGGGAGGGGTGGAGGAGGGCTATGAAATGGGGCTGAGCACCTGAAAGGACTTCTGAGATAACTGGTAAAGTTCTGTTTCTTAAACTGGGATACAGTTTAAAAAGTATTAAATATTCATCAGATCAGCCAATTAGTTAGATAGTAATTTGTGATCTGAGTGAGCACTGTTGAGAAAAAAATGGTCTGTTGCTACAACAAAATACGTGGAAAAGAAAAGGAGAGGAGCAAAAGTTGGATTATAGCAGCAATCCAATAAAATAATAGGCAATGAAGTGAACAGAGTTTTGAGTCTAAGGAGTTTGAAAGTTTCACATGAAAAGATCTAGAAGGATTCACACCCGTTAAAAAGGATTAATCTTGGGAAATGAGAAAATGAGAACATGAGGAAAGAGAAAGAATCGTTCATTTTAAGCTTAATATACTTGGGGGATATTTTTTTTCAACAATGTGTTAATTTTTCCTCAAATCTGTAAATGTTCACTTTTTAAAGGGCTTCATAATAAAAACAGAAACTTCTGGCAGAAATGAGACAAATACCCATGCAAAAGATTTTCAAATAATTTATGTAATATTTTACATTCAAAGTGGGAGAGTATCCAATACCTTAAGAGTGGGCAATAAATACATAGTGACTTCTTCCAAAGAGTACAGTATGGAAAGAGGGGGAAAGAGTCACTTCAACGAGAAGAATACTACCTTAGCCAAGTGAACAAGGTCAACTTCAACAGAGACAAATCACATTGATTGACAGGGAATATTAATTATGTCCTTGACATGAGGCTCATACTTCCAGATTAATCATGAGAAAAACACCAAAAGAACTCTAATAGAGGGGCATCTTACAGTATATGTGACCCGTAATCTTCAAAACGGTCAAGGTTAACAAAAACCAGAAAGTCTGAAAAACTATATCTTGAACGGGATCCAAGAACATAAAAAGAACATTATGTAAAAACTAAGGATAGGTGGATAATATATGGACTTTTATTAAAAATAATATATCAATATTGCTTCATTAATTATAACAAATACATCACACTCATGTAAGGCATTAATAATATTATACTCCGAGTACAGAATATAAAGAAACTGTACTACTGTCTCACTCTTTCTGTAGATCTAAAAACTGTTATAAAAATCCTTTTATTTTTATTTTTTTAAATAAAAGCCTTAAAGGTAATAACATTATTGTATTTTTACCAAGTTTAAGTCAAGGTTGTTAATTTTCCTGCAATAAGTAAAACATGATTTCTATTTCTGTGTTTTCTTTCCCAAGCAAGTATTTTAAAGCAATCAACAGACCACCAGAGAGACCCTCAATGACCAGGGCCTACGGACCATACTTTGAGAACCAAACAATGGCTTTGACATAGTATGCTATTTTCAGACATTCTTCAGCACAATATAATAGGAAGCAAAAAATAAATAAACAAAAAGGAGGTACTGGTGTGAATCTGAAAAGATGTATGGAAAGCTGACTCTTCACATTGGGTACCAGCCATGAGAACTCTTAACAGTGCAAGCAACAAATACATGTATAAAATATTTGTGAAAGGTCTCATTTCTAAACATATAATAGGATACAGTAGGCAAGAACTTCTTCTAATCATCTCCTACTCTATTCTCTTCACATTGCTGATAATCAAACAGCTCCTTCAACAGCTATACCTGCTCAGTTGTTTAGTGGTCCCCTGACTCATAAGTATGTGATGTCAACACTGTTTTACATTTATATTTATTGTAAAGTGCCTTGAGAAAAATATATATTTCAACTCACAGGCTAATTTCCTTAAGAGTAAGGATGGAAAAATGGGAAAAGCATTCCCATTAAGTGTTTTGTGTATTTAAATAAATGTCTTACAAAATATCTCTCTTTATCCTCCCCAGCGTCTACAATAGTATAGATGATAAAGTCAGAAAAATAGAATTACTTGGAAAAACCAGAAACTCAATAACAAGTTGAGTCATGTGTGAATGACTCTGTGAGGTCCAGGTCTTTCTGCCACAGCATGCTGCCTCTCCAGGCCTCTGTTCCTGCATACTCACCACAGCACTCAGAGGGCTGAGCACACTTTTTTTTGACATGAATCAACTTGAATGATTGATAAGAAGGTAGTCCCAAGACAGTACTCTACTAATAATATTTTATGAGCAAATCTGGCCCTGTCTATAACCTGTAAGGAAATAAAAGTAAAATAAAGAACTTGGTGAACCATGTCATTGTCAAAGTTGTTCACCTCTGTACATATCACCCTTTGCACCACTGATCAGAATACTAGGAACTTTCTAACATGCTGTACCCATAAAAAAAATTCAGATTGTAAATGATTTATTAAGTTGATTTGTGTGGTTATATTAAAAAATAGTAACCACAAGGTTGCATTTTATATCTTTTCCCCAAGAATAGGGAAAAGGTTTTGATAAGCATCTTATTGTACTGCCTGCCACTTACTGTATCTTTCTAAACCACATGCGTATCTTATGAATCAGCAATATTTTTGCTCCTTGGATCATCCATAAGTGTTAGCTGAAATAACAAAATCAGACTGAGTAGGGTGGCACTCATCTGTAGCCCCAGAACTCAGGAGGTTGCGGAGAGAGGATCATTTGAGCCAGGAGTTTGAGACCTGTCTGGGCAACGTAAGACCCCATTTTACAAATAGACAATGAAAAGAGAAGAGAGGAGGAAAGGGAGAGAAAAAAGAGAAAGGGAAGAGACAGAGAGAAAGGAAGGAAAGAAAACAGTGTTCTCAAGCTTATATTATTCCTCCTTTAAAATAATTACAGTGTATATTGCATAAAAACTTTATTATTTTTTGAAATCCAGAGTTGCCCTACCATAGAACTATTAACCCAGTCCTTTTTATTTTTTTATTTTGTATTTTGAGATAGGGTCTCACAAAGTTTCCCAGGCTGACCTTGAACTTGAATCCTCTTACCTCAGCCAAGCTGGTGGGATTGCAGGTATGCACCACTATATCTGACAACATAAAAATCTAGGTAAAATTCTTCTTTTGCTTCAAATAATACAAAAAAGAAACTCCTAAATTTACTGCAGTATAATAATTTCAGCCCACAAGTCTATATCTAAAATCTTAAACTGTTTCTCACATTCACTCACTATCCAAAATAATAGTTACATTATCTCAGCAGCATTTAAATGTGATAACCCTAACCTTATGAGAATTTTATTGTGTAATACTTGCATGCTATGAAAGTAAAACAAGAAAAGCCAAGTGATTATGAGTAAATTATTATCTAAGAGTTTTCTTTGGTTTTGGATGGTCAGTTTGATAGGGTTTAATACAGTATTAAAAATACTTACATAATTCTGTTAGTAAACAAGTGCAGGTTATGCATGGACCAATGATGAATGTATGCACAAAACAAGGACTAAGATTAATCTAGGAGCTGGGGTTATACCTCGGTGGCAGAATATGTGCTTATCATGCATGACACTCTGGGGTTCAATCCTCAGTGCCAAAAAACAACAAGAATTAATCCAATGTTGTCCACCTAAGTCCAATTCTTTGTGTGCGTGTGTGTGTGTGTGTGTGTGTGTGTGTGTGTGTATGCACGCGCACATACTTGTGCATGCACTTGCATACATGCACAATGGGGACTGAACCCAGGGCCTTGTGCTTCTTAGGCAAGTGCTCTACTATTGGGCTATACCCCCACCCAAGAGTGCAGGTGTTTTTTAAGAAGCCTGGGGAAAAAAAAGCACCCAGAACCCCAAATATTAACAATGTAACTATTAAATAGTAGATAGAAAGATAAGCAAACCACAAAATAGATTTAGAAGGCTCCAAAAGGCACAGAGAATGTGAAGTAAAATTTTTAACATGAAGAAGGCATGAATTCTGTCATTTGATGACACACAGAAGTCTTAGTTGTTAAACTAGACTACCCAAGCGTGTACACACACACACACACACACACACACACACACACATAAATATATAATTTATTTATTTATTTTTATGTAGTGCTGAGGATTAAACCTAGTGCCTTTGCATGTGCTAGGCAAGAGCTCTACCACTGAACCACATCTCTGCCCTAATTCACTGATACAAAATCCATGACCTCATGCCATTCTAAGAATCACTGATGTGCCAATTACTTATTAGTATCTTTTCTTAAATTTCTTCTACTATGCTTCAACTTTCTTCTTAGCATTCGATTTCATCTCTTTTTAGCAAAATTACAAATATTGGGTACTAATAAGAGGCCTTCCAGCAAAAATATTCAGAGCCATACAAGATTAAATCTCAAAGTACAACAGGATGTATCATTAGACTGATAACTTAGCACTCCTTTTATTAAGAGATACAGAATGCTTAATAAATCACACTTAACAGCAGCAACCACTTGACATTCATGGCCTTCTAGAAGAGAAAAAAATTAGTCATTTTCAATCCACCTACTACCATACCTCTACTCAAGAAATCCTCCTTTGATAATACTGGTTTTTAAATGCATTCATTACATTTTATTTTGTTGCTGTTGTTATTGTTGTTATTGCAGTACTGGGGATAGAAACCAGGGCCTTATGCATATATGGCAAGTGCTCTACCACTGAGCTACATCCCCAGCCCTTGTCACATTTTTAAAGTAAATAAATTTCAATTTAAAGAAGTTGTAACAAAAGTAGGTTTCTAAGATCAAAACATTAAGTAGAGGGGGTTTTAAAAGAACAACTTTACATAGGAGAATTTACACAGTAAGATTTTCTCAAAGATAACAGTAACAGAGGCTATAAATACAAATAAATTCAGAGAGGAAGCAGAATTTTAAGCAGTTACTAAAGGTAGTTGGGGATGACTTAGGAGTATCTTAGATTTCCAATAGGACTGAAAAGGAGAAGCAAGGAATTTCAGTAAGCAGGAACCACAGTGTCTAACTCAATTCAAGAACATTTGTTGAGGGGTATATTCCTGGCTTCAGTCAAAAACCTACAGTGGAGAAATCTAAGGTATTGAGAAGCATCTATTTCCCAAGAGCTTAAGCCAGAAAACTACAGTAATATTCCAAAAGGTATAGTGAGCTCTTTCTGTATCTCCCATGGCTATTAACAAGCATGGGTAAGCTTCACTTTCAGTAGACTGAATTACAGCACTAGTACTATTCAGTCCAGTCCAACAATCCACAACAAAGCTCTACAATTTAGGTCCAATATTTTCCCAGTTTCTCAGATGAGGCAACATGGAAACATAGACTTTAAAACAACTTTAAGCAAATTTAAATCAAATCAATGAAACAAATTTAGGTAACACTTCAAAATGCTGGTTAAGTGGAACAAGAAATTGTAAAAAATGAATTGCAAGAAACTGCAACCTTTGGGCATTGCTGGTAGAAAGGTAAAATGGTGCAGCTGCTGTGGAGAACTCTATAGTGGTTCCCTGAAAATTAGATATGGGGCTAAGGGTGCAGTTCAATGGTAGAGCATGTGCTTAGTATGCATAAGGTACTGGGTTTAATTCCCAGGACCAAAACAAACAAAAAAATTAGATGTAGTATCACTATGTGACCTAACAACTCAAAAGAATTAGAAGCAGGAATGTGAACAGATATTTGTACACCAATACTCACAGCAGCATTATTCCACAAAAGCCAAAAGGTAGAATCAAACAATGTCCATCAACAGATGACTATATAAATAAATGTGGAATATATTTATATCATAGTATGATTCTGCCTTAAAAAGGTAGAACATTCTGATACATGCTACAACACAATGAGCCCTGAAGACGTGCTACTAAGGGAAATAAACCAGTCACAAAAAGAAAAATACTTCAGGGCATGATGGTACATGCCTATAAGCCCAGAAACTCAGAAGGTTGAAGCAGGAGGATCTCAAATTCCAGGCCAGCACGGGCAATTTAACAAGACCCTGTCTCAAAATGCAAAATAAAACTTAAGAAGACCAGGTGTGGTGGTACATGCCTATCCCAGGGACTTGGGAAGCTGAGGCAGGAGAGATCACAAGTTCAAGGCCAGCCTTGGCAATTCAGTGAAGCCCTAAGCAACTTAGAGAAACCCTGTCTCAAAATAAAAAACAAAAAGGGATAGGGATGTGTCTCAGTAACCACTAATGCCCCAAGTTCAATACCCGATACCAAAAAATAATAATAAAATAAATAGAATGAGCTGGGAATGTAGCTCAATGTAGAGCAGCCCATAGTTTCATCCCCAATACCACACACACACACACACACACAAAAAAAAAAAAAAAAAAAAAAGAGAGAGAGAGAGAGAAAGAAAGTGAAAGACAGAAAGAAAGAAAGATTGATCTATAGAGACAGAAAATAAACGACAGTTTCCAGGGCCTGAGAAAAGTTGGGAATGGGGATTTATGTTGAAGGGGGACAGTCTGAGTAGATAAAAAAGTTTTGAAGATAGATGAAGGTAATGATTGCAACAAGAATGTGAATGTACTTAATGTCACAGAATGATACAACTGAAAATTGTTAAAATGGTCAGTTTTATATTTTATCACAATAAAAAAGTCATAAGTAAGATTTATTTCTGTTATCATTTACATTAATGAAGTAAACATGTGATTCTAGAATTTTTAAAATGGAAAGAAATTGCAACTTTTTCATTTTTTTTAATAAAAAGATATACGTACACATACAATGTAAGTTGGAGACCACAAATTACTTAGGTAACTCTTTTAGAAGCTAAGTGAACTTAATGATCAACATGATGAAAAATCATGCAGGAAGAACTGAACTGTGCAATGGGATTGACCACTAAGACTGATTACCTATTACCATATTTTAGGGAAATTGTTGAGATTCTATGCCAATTTTTTTTTGCAAAAAAGTGGGTGTATCATTATGTGGAGCTGTTCTTTTTTTTTTTTTTAATGTGCTGGTATTATTTAAACATCATTTATTACTAAACTGTCTTTCGTGCAAGATTAGGATGCACTTAATACTTGTGAACATTCATTAATGCAGCGATGATGATTACACAGTGTCATACAATATTTTATATTCAACAATTCTGACAAAACAATAAACATTTATACCCATCAAAAAAAAGAGATTAGTCTGTATAGAATCAGTGAATATTCACAACTCATTAGTTGTTCCTAGTATACAACAATGGCATTCAACTTACATTACTAATAAAACACCAAAGACTTTCTTCACAAAAAAAAAAAAAAAAAAAAAAGTCCTAAAATTCATTTGGAAAAACAAAAGACCCAGAAGAGTCAAAATAATTTTAAGCCAAAAAAGCAATGCTGGAAGCATCACAATATCTGATTTCAAATTACACTACAGAGCTGTAGTAACAAAAACTGCATAATATTGGCATAAAAATACACACATAGACCAACAGTACAGAACAGAAGACACAGAGACAAACACTCACAGATACAGTCATCTGATCCTTGACAAAGATGCCAAAAACATATTGGAAAAAAAGACAATCCTTTTAACAAATACTGCTGGGAAAACTGGTTATCCATATGTAGAAGAATGAGACTAGATCCTTATCTCTCACCCTGCACAAAAGTCAACTCACAATGGATCAAAGACCTAGACCATAGAAACTATGCAACTCCTAGAAGAAAACAGGTCAACATTCCAACATACAAGTGCAGGCAAGGGCTTTCTCAATAGGACTCATAGAGCTCAGGAATAATATCAAGAATTAATAAATGAAATGGTATCAAGTTAAAAAGCTTCTGCACAGCAAAAGAAACAATAAAGAATGTGAAGAGAAAACCTTCAGAATGGGACAAAATATTTGCTAGCTATTCTTCTGACAGAGAATTAATATCCAGGATACATAAAGAACTAAAAAAATTTAACACTGAAGAAAAAATAACCCAATTAATAAATGGGCAAATGAACTAAACGGACACTTCTCAAAATAAAAAATACAAATGGCCAACAAATATAGGAAAAAATGTTTACTCTTAGAAATCAGGAAGATGCAAATAAAAACTACACCGACTTCATCTCACTCCAGTCAGAATAGCAGCCATAAAGAATGCAAACAATAACAAATACTGAAGAGGATGTGGAGAAAAAGCAACACTTTTACACTGCTAATAGGATAATAAATTGGTACAACTACTATGGAAATTAGTATGGAGGTTCCTCAAAAGACTAGGAATGGAATAACCATATGATCCAGCTACACCACTCCTTGATATTTATCCTAAAGAATTAATTGACACATTATAGTGTCACATGCATGCCTATGTTTGTAGAAGCTCAATTCACAACAGTCAAACTATGGTACCAGCCTAGGGATCCGTCAGTAGATGAATAGGTAAAGACAATATGGTATATATACACAATGATGTTTTATTCAGCTATAAAGAAGAATGAAATTATATCATTTTCAGAAAAATGAAAGGAATGTGAAACATTATGCTAAGTGAAATAAGCCAAATTCAAAATCAAGATTGTATGTTTTCTTCCATATGTGGAAGCTTAGAAGGAAAAAGGAAAAGAAAGTTGCAGGTGTGGGTCTCATGAAAATTGAAGGCAGATCAGTAGAGTGAATAGAACAAATGGCCAGGGGACAAGCGGGAGGGAAACAGGAAACATTGGGGAATGATTCTGGCCAAATTATATTGTTACATTGTGTGTATCTACAAATAAGTAAAAACAAATATTGCCATTATATATAATTATAATTATATTATATATAATATACCAATAAAAGTATGGAAAAAATAATAAGGGGGTAGGAAAAGAGCTATACCAATTTTTCTTTTTGTTTTAAAGGTTCTCTAATTTACTTAACATTCCATTCTCAATTTAAACGTCTATTGAAAGTCCCTCTGTGGTCAAATTTTTTCTCCCCTACTTAATATTTACAAAGGCGAAAGATAACTCATTAGACATAACCTTGATTATACCAATGCTCTAAGTAAAAGTGCCAGGGGCCAGGGGGAAGGAAAGAGAAAACTTGGGATGCCAAGTGCCATGTTTGTTAGTTTAAGGGTTAGAATAATTTATAAATAATGCTAAAATATTTTGATTGCATTTTTAGAATTTATATGTAGCATAGCATATAAAGTTAAAAAGATTAAAAATTCATTAATATAGTCACTAATATATAAGGAACAAACAACCACAAACCTTCTTGAGAAGACACAATGGGTGGCATGTAATCAGGAATGTATTCTTTTCTTTCCTCTGCATCTTTACTTCCAGGTTGAGGAAACTGAAGTACATTGTTCTTGCTAACAGGAAATGAAGGGATTTGATGTGGGAAAGTAACAGGTTCAATATTATGAATATAGTCTTCTAGTTCATGTAGACTAACCCCCATGAGTTGGAAAGCTTCACCAACATCATCCAAAATAGGATCTGTTCGACCATCTGAAACAGAGTAAAAAGCAAATCAAATTAGTTTTTTTAAACTACATGAACATTTCTAAAAATATTAATAAAAATGTATTAAGTACATATACAGCTCAGAGTCAAATATATTAAGTATTTAAAACCTAATTACTGGAAAAAACTTAATAGATTTTTAAACAGAACATTACATAATTTAAATAATAAAAAGCTGATTCTTACAAAGTGAATTTTAAATGTAATTTAACAACCAAAGCATTACAGAAAATTACACAAATAGCAGACAACAAACATAAAAAGTAATTTACAAACTGAGTGTGGCGGTATATGCCTAAAATCCCAGAAACTCAGGAGGCTGAGCAGAAAGATGGCAAGTTCCCAGCCTCAGTAATTTAGCAAGAGCCTCAGCAACTTAGCAAGACCCTGTCTCAAAATAAAAAGGACTGGGGATGTACTCAGTGATAAAGTACCTCTGGATTCAATCCCCAATATGTAAAAAAAAAAAAAAAGTAATTTACAAGGCCAGAGATGTAGCTCAATGGTAGAGTGCTTGCCTGGCATATGCAAGACCCAGGTTTGATTCTCAATACCACAAGAAAAAAAGAAAAGTAATTTACAGATGGTTGAAAGCGTCTAGAACAGTGGCTGACATAAAGTCAATGTCCAATAAATATTGCTATTATTATTTTTATCATGAAATAGCTAATATGCTATGTTGACTAAGCAAATGCCTATAACATTTTCTCTGTTATTCACTGATGCATCTCTGGAACCTAAAACAGTGGCTGGTACATGATAGGTAATCAATAAATATGTGTTGAATTAAATCACTGAAAATTTTTATTTTATTGGGGGAAAAGTACTGAGCTACATCCCCAGCCCTTATTATTTATTTATTTTTTTATTTTGAGACAGGGTCTTGCTAAGCTGCTGAAGCTGGCCTCGAATTTATGATCACCCTCCTGAGTTGCTGGGATTATAGGTATGCACCGCCGTGCCCAGTTCAATTTTTTAAGTCCAAGAATATTTATAAGGAAGGATTTAGATCATAAAGGTAATTTATATGTAAATTTTCAAGTGTAAGTCAAAGACATTACATAAAATGGATAGGAACAAAAAGATAAAAGTTAGATAATAGTTTCTTTACAAAAGCAGTTTTTTCCTATGCCAATAGCAGAACTTTTTTCCTACCTTTGCAGAACTGAAAGTTCCTAATTCTTTTAAAACTTCTAGGAAAATTCCAGTTCTCAATTTCCAAAGACCCCAAAGAATATTTTTTACATGAAATCTTTTATGAATACCTCAAACTCAATATATACGAGATTAAATCACACTATAAAGTGGAAAAGAAGAATCAAAATTTGGCAAGAAGTAGACAAACATGTGCTCACAGGACAAAGGAAAGTCTGAAAAGACATCCAGTCGAGGGTTAACAACTCAAAAAGATAGAAGCTGCAGCAAGAGGAATAGTATGGTTGAAACAGAAGACTTACTTCTTTTTCTTTTTTTTGGTACTAGCGATTGAACTCAGGGGAATTCAACCACCGAGCCACATCCTCAGCCCTATTTTATATTTTACTTGGAGACAAGATTTCACTGAGTTGCTTAGCACCTCGCCATTGCTGAGGCTGGCTTTGAACTCGAAACCTTCCCGTCTCAACCTCCCGGGCCACTGCGATTACAAGGGTGAGCCATTGTGCCCAGCAGAAGAGTTATTCCTAAATTCAAACACCTGCAGTCTGAATTTTTCTACAATATTGGTTACTTTTGTCATGTGTAAAAAATAAAATATAAATATCATTATTCTTACTGAACGTAGACATGCACTTTACTTCCTTATTAAAGTCATTATTACTCTCAATCAAAAAACAGAATCATAAATTCCTCCACATGCTATACAGCCTCAATTCAAGAACTTCTGGTGTTTCCCTCTCCCCACCCTTCTTCTTGCCATAGATGTCAGATTTTTATCCATGGGTATACATTCCAGATTCCTGGTAGATGCTAAAGCCTCATATAATACTGAATACCATATATACTACTTTCTCCTATACATAAATACCTATGATAAAGTTTAATTTGTATATTAGGCATTAAAAAGAGGTTAAAACAATAACTAATTATAAAATAAAACAATTATAACTAAATAGTCTGATAAAAGTTTTTTAAAACTTACAAATTGTTATTTCTAGAATATTCCACTTAATATTTTCAGACCCTGAGTACCTAAAATCACAAAAAGTAAAAATACAGATAAGGGGAGCACTGCTATATCTTCAAATTCTGCCCATCTGAATATCTTCTGTACTTCATCTCTAGTATGATTCTGTTAAAATATCACTTTTAACACTGTACCCCTCCCTCCAATTTAAAGTATGCAACATTTTCTACCATGTTTTACTTCTCTTATAAAGCTTTTAAGTCCCTCCATAACCCGATTTCACTCTTTTGGCTATTTTCCCTGAACATTCTCCAAATGACCAGCTGCATATGTCAAGCTGGTCACCTTAGTGGGTACTGTTATTAATCTCACTTGTACATCTTACTTCTCCAACCCAGAATTCTCTGTACCTTTATATAACCACACATAGCTCAACTCAAATCTCATCTTTTCTGTGAATCCTTAGCCCACAAACACCTCTACTTTCTCCTACTCCTTTTGCATTTACTGCCTATACTATGCAATAATTGAGAGTACTAGTATTGAAGTCATTTTTTAAAATTTAGCACCTGTTTTCACTGCCTGTACACATATTTCACACATAACATAATACATAAAAAAAATCTGCTCCTGAATACTTGGAGAAACTGTCACCTTAGGAAAATTTAAAAATTATTTATTGAATTAATAACTTCCACTTCTTGCTTTAACTTGAGAACTTTTTTTTTTTTAAGGAAGATGTACTATCAGTTTGTTTCCGTTGACATGTTAGAGATTGTGCCTTGTAATCTGTTCCCACACAAAGCACAAGGCTTAGTTCATAGTAGTAGTCAATCAATGTTTGTCAAAAAAAAAAAAAAAAAAGATTTAAAGTAAGGTAGAATACAAGATTGCCCAGTAGTAACTTAAGGTTACAAATTCTATTTTAAATAAGGATAATAATGAAAAAAGAACCTAAAAATGTCTGTCTAGTACATATATCTGAATCCGCATTTTTAAAGTCAACAAACCACAATGGGGAATAATGAGCCTGATAATCACATTCTCACTAAAATGAAGAAAACTGACTAGAAAAAAAAATGGATAATTAGGAATAAGGTTCATATTACAGTGTTACAATGATCCTCAATGACTTTGGAATACCTAATAACATGAAGTGCCCTGCATATTCTAGTTCTGTATATAAATTACAAAAGGTAACTATGTATTCAGGGAATATTTTGAGTACCTAAAAGTATAACATCTGTCCTTATATAGCAAACTTGGTAGCAAAAATACAATCTGGATCTGCCCCAATGGTAACAGTATACTCAGGGATCATTGAGGGGGTCCTGAAAGGAAAGAAGTGAAGGTCAGGAGAGTATCTACTGGTATTATACTTACAAGACAACAATGAATGTTTGCAGTTCCCAGTTTAGAAGTATTGGTGAAATCAAGCATTCAAAAAAATAAAAATTTTACAAATTCAAAAGGTGAAATCCAGAATAGCTATTATGATAGTGAAGCAATTCATTCATTAATTTATTCCACAAATATTTTCTGGATGCCTATTATATATCGGCAGTATACTAGGTTACAGAATACAAATACAATCAATTTGTTTCTGGAGAAGGGGAGACATACTCAGACATTAACAAGACAAGAGTTTAAATAAACTCAACAGAAATATGTACAGGATTATGAGAAAAGATAACATAAGTTTCCTAGAAAAGTGATAAGCGAACCTTAAAATCTCAGTAGTGTTATTGATGGACCAGGGTGGGAAGGATGCTCTAGCAAAACAACATGCATAAAAGAGTGGATAGTTTAAAATGTTTCAGAAAAGGCAGGTAGCTCAGCATGGTTGCAGATTAGTATGGCCGGGTGGCAGAAGATAAGAGAAATGTTGGCTCTCAAAAAGTACTATGTGATATTAGGAGTTTAGATTTTTAACCTGTAATTAGTGGAGTGCAACTTTAGTATTTATAAGAATAATGATAGTATCAGATTTGTGTTATAGACAGATTACTTTGGCAGCACCCCGGAAATAAGAATCAATCTTGGGGCCTCAGAAGTACAGCATATCTATAGGTCTCAATTGTTTAATGGTAACAAAATATTCATTGAAACATTTCATCTAGTTCTCCAATTCGCCACGTAAATAATCATAACATGATATGTAAATGAGTGCTCCTCCAACAGATGTATTCATATGCATGCTTCACACATCAACAAAATGATTCCAAATTAATAAATGACACTAGCTCCAGATACTTCCAAACATTCACTTAAAAGACATAAATACTGTATTCCAGATTACCTTGAGAAGCTCTCAAATAACCTATGATCCCTCTACCACACTTTGATAATCACTGACATAGAAACAGAAAGGAGGAAGCCAATGGATAACTGAGCTATAAAAGTTAATCTAATTAGAGAAAAGACAAAGTCGGCCTTGGGAAGTAATAAGTGGAGATGTTGCCTGTGAAAGGGACACATACAGAAAGAAGAGGCAGTGTCCCTAACGTAGAAGAGCTGTCAACGAGTCTGTGTAGTTAGGAGCTCAAGAATGGCCAGTCTTGTAAGAAACGGCCGGTAGACGGAGCGCCTGTGACAACTAGTTGTAGTAGTTTGCGGGCAAAGGAGGAAAAGGACCAAGGTAAGAGGTGGTGTAGGGCATTCTGGGGATGGTTCTACTCACAGCAAACAGGAGACAATAAGAAAGAGCGAGGCACACTTCAGAGCCGAACAAGGTAAGGGGTGTGGAGCTGGGAGCGAAGACCGGCTCCCCGGCTGGTGGCGGGAAGTTAGCGGATGAGGAAGAGACACCCAAGGGATGACTTGAGTTTGCAGGGACAGGGGAAGCCCAGGGGCATCGGAGGCCGAGAAGGTGGCACATCTCGGGGCCGGGTGCAGAACGCGAACCCCGGGGACGCCGAGAGAGGGACGGGGAGGCTGAGGTGTCACTCGTGACTTGCCGGGGCAGCCCTCCCGCACCCAGCCCGGTACTCACAGAGTTCAGAGTACCGATGGCAGCCCCGGCCCAGCTGCTGCAGATATCGCTGCAGCACGTCCGTGAGGAGGTGGCAGGCGCTGAGCTGCACCGAATCCCAGCCCAGCGCCTGGCAGATCTGCGCCACCGAGACCCTCAACAACGACCTGGAGTAACTCTCGCACATCCCGCTGCGTGGACGCCACCGCAGCCCTTGCTGCCACTTCTCTCCAGCCCCGCCGCCTGACCTTAGCAGAGCCCCCGATTCATTCTCTGGGGCCCCCGCGGCGGGGAAATCGTTCCCCCCGACCCCCGGCGACCACCTCAAAGCCCCAGCAGCACGGAGCGCGCCAGCCTGAGAGCCGCCATTTTGGACTCGCTCCGCCTCCCGCTGGACGGCCGCCGGGGCGAGGCAGCACGAGACGAATGCCGGTAGCGCCGATGAGAAAGCTCCGCCCCGTGGGAGCAGCGCGATGGGCTCGTTATCGACTCTCGGGCCTGAAAGTCGGCCGGAAGCGGACGTGTGGAGAGAAGGTGGAGGATGCGCCCGGGATAGCAGGTGTTGGGGGGTTTCTGGGGGTCTGGCTAGGAGGAAGAGAGAATGTTGGTGTTCTAAGGGGCAAGGGGGGGAGCTGGTATAGGACGTTGGAATGTTAGACATTTGATACTCATGGTGTTAATATTAGAGAGTGCAGTGTTACAAGTTAGGGACGTGGGAATTTCAGGTGCTGCCCATACGCAGATCTAATCTGGTCTTGTCTTTGCTAAAACATAAAATAAATACAAGTGCTGCTTGCCACTGTGCGTTTTGAATAAAGTACATACTGTTCAGCACGCTCCGTGACCAACTAATGGGGACGCCACAAAAGCAGTGACAAGCAATATTTTATTATTATTTCTTCTTTTTAAAAATGGAATCTCATCCCTACCCAAAACTCCTGCCCTCATTCACCTCATTGTGATCCCAACTCTTTTCCAATACAGCTTCCCAGCTACACGCACGCAAAAACAGGTGGGCTGCTAGTGGGCGGGGGTTTGCCAGTTTGAGGATCCCCGGACTCTGACCTACCTAGGGTATAGGTAGGTTTCCTTCAAAGGACAAACCAGTACCATAAATGCATGATGTAGGCAGTGTGCTGGGAATGGTTGCCTCCAGAGCCTTCTTCCAGCCCCAGCTGAGTAATTGCTGGATCATTCCAAGATGCTGGAAATGGGGGTGTTGAAATAAATAGCTTGGTTTTTAAATATTGAAAACAAAAATTTTGTTTTGTTTTGAATTGGGGTTTCTCTACGTTGTCCAGGCTATCCTCAAACACTTAGGCACAAATGATCCTCAGCCTCAGCTGCCTAAGTACCTGGAACTTCTTACTGCAGGTGCCCACCAACAGGCCCAGCCTATTTAGAATGCAGTTTAAAGTGTTAATTTGCCAGCCAAACTAATCCCAGAGCTAAACTGGATTTAGCCTGTGAGTAGCCAGTTTGTAATGGCTGATCTACTTGGTTTCTTAAATATGCCCTTCTGTATCACACAATATTTAGTATGAGTTTATGTAGCTTCCCTCAATAAATTGTTTCTGAATAGTTCCATATAGCTTCTACAAGGAACTATTCCAGAACCTTGAACATAATGGATAGTCAAGTTTTTATTTGTTTATTATTTTATTTATTTATTTGGTACTGGGGATTGAACCCAGAGGTGCTTTACCACTGAGCTATATCCCCAGTCCTTTTTATTTTTTTTTTATTTTGAGCAAGGGTCTTACAAAGTTGCTGAAACTGGCCTCAACTTTGATTTCCCTGCCTCAGCCTCTTGAATCATTGAGATTACAGGCATGCCCCCACCACACCCAGCAATATTTCAGTTTTTAAAACTCTTGAGATCTCAGTTCTGAAAACATGGTACTTTATCCAAATGACAATCTTCATAGAAGGAGCAAGGTATGAGGTAGCATAATGTTGACCTTAAACTCCACCATTCATACTTCTGTCCCCAAAATTGTCAGGGACCTTTTTAATGTCAAATCTTTGGGATGCTTTTCAGTCCTAGCCTTACTTGACCATTTTGTAGTTATTTGATAATGTTGAACAATTCCTTAATTTTGAAACTAACTATAAACACAGGTATACACTTCATCTAGATTCACCAGTTAACATTTTTGCCACAATTAGTTTATATTTTTGTACTTATATGTACAAAAGTTTTTCCCCAGAAAAAGTTGAAAGTAAGTCACAAACTTCAGGACACTTAACCCTGAAATATTTCAGCATGTATCTCCCCCAAAACAAGCATAGTCCCCTGTATAACTATATGTATGACTCCATGCAGCACATTTGGTTCTCCAGGAAGCCAACTCAGAGAGGTAAGCCTGGGTATGTCTAAGAGTGCTCTGACATCACCTGTGGGAGGGAAGGGATGGAAGCAGAACTGCCTTGTGTTGTCAGGAAGATCTTAGACAGTCCTAGAGTGAGTGCTGAAGCTCAGGTGACCCTTCAGAGTTGTCTTGAGTCAGGACAAGTACCTTAATATTCCCATGTTGATAGATTACTGTGTGAGGGAAAAGAGTTTGTGATCTGAGGCCAAGTTGCTGATGGAACTGAGTCTGTTCCAAGGGAGGTTGAAATCCTTCAGACCTGAGGATGCTGAGCAAGTCATGATGATGTTCACCACAATCTTCCCTCAGGTCCACTTCCTGGTATAAATCTGGGAACTCCTCCTCCAGGATTGGGGTGGGGCTTTTGGGGAAACTGTTAAAGTGGAAGGTCCGGAGATGAGTTACAGCCCGTACTGCTACAGATAGGCCTTAATTGATACTCATGGCTTTTCCCTCTACCCTTCATTCTAGATTTCTCTCACTTCTGGTCTCAGTGGTTTAGCTGAGCATAACCCAGACCTTCATGTGTAGGTGTTCCGTGGTTTCGATGTCCTTTTCAGACTGTGGCTGCTAAACTTGTCAATATACCTTCAAAGTTGAAGAGTCCCAAAAGGCACACAGACACACCCCTTGCATGCCAAACATTCCTCCTTGGCCTCCTGTAGTATAAAAGCAGCTGAGCCTTCTAATTAACCAGTGTCAATCACTCCTACCTGGATGATGACTTCTGCGTTTTCTGCTATCTCTTGGCTAAGGTACCTAAGAAACAACTGTAACTAACATTTCAACAGGACTGCTGCTGTGTTCCCTGGGAAAAGCATTGTCCCTTTTGGAAACAGCAAGAACAGGAACAATTTCCCAAGTAGGTCACTTTGAAACTCCAGCTTCTGCCCCTGTCATCTCCCTGTTTTGAGATACTCACACCACAGAAAAGTCATTGACTTAAAGTGCACACAGCATCCTGGAGGATTGTAGCCCACCTCGTGAGGTACTGCCTGTGGGCTGCTGCTTTAGTTGTGCCTGCAAAATAACACTCCATTGCACTACCAGGCTCATAGCTTTTGTGGTGCAGTACGACATCACCAGTGGACTTCATTGCCTTGTGTCTACTCTCACACCTCCTTTGTTATAAAATGGGTCCCTTGGGCTGATGTAGCATGAGATGAGACACCATTAGTCAGATACTCTGAGCAGGAAAGGCACATCCAAACTCAGAATATGTGTCTGTTTCTTACTGAAACAAATGGCTGCTTTTTCCAGGATCAAAGAGGCCCTGTATGGTCAACTTGGTCTTCTTGGAAAGTATTAAAGAATGGGGGGGGAGGGGATTCTGTAGCACAATGCCACAGTAGGGTGGCTTAAACAACATGTACCTCACAGTTCTAGAGGCTGGCAGTCCGAGATCAAGGTGCTGGTGGGTTTGGTTCCTCTGAGGCCTTCCCCTTTGGTAGAGGGCTACCTTTTCAGTGGCTCATGAGGCCTTTTCTCTGTGTTCACACCTCTCATATCTATTCTTCTTATAAGACAACTAATCCATTAGGTCATGTCTCCACCCTTATGACTTTATTTAATTTTATCTCTTTAAAAGTCTTAACTCTAAATATAGTCAAGTTCTGGGGTGCTGCTGGGATTACACATTTGGGGGTACATAGTGCACTTTATCAAAGAGAGTCACTAGGCCTCTAAAAATGTTACTAAGGTAGTGGACCCCTAAATCCTTTTTTTTAAAATAATGTTTTTAAATTATTATTTTATGTGGTGGTGAGGATCGAACTCAGTGCCTCAAACATGCTAGGTGAACACTCTACCACTGAGCCATTGCCCCAGCGCCCCCCTGAATCTTTATCATAGAGTTTTTCTCCCACCCTCTGAAACACATGCTTTTTATTGTAGCCTTTAAAGTACTAGCCACTTCTTATTTTTCTAGTATGATTAACATGATCATGTCAATGAAGACAGATGATGTTTTATGCTCATCCAACCAACAGAAAACCCATTGACTATATCATGACAGAGGGTAGGGGAATTAACACAGATCCAAGGCAAGACCAAAAGGCATCTGTTCAGCCCTTCAACTCTCATACATCTTGCCCCACAGGTCAAGAACCACCATGGGTGGTTGTGCCAACACCCCATACATCTGTTCCATTCAGAAATCAGGGAATTGGCCACTGAGTGGGTCCTTAAACCCAGGAGATCCAGTGTGAGCTGGGTTTGGGCCAAGATTCCAGGGATTGTTTGACTTCAAATGTCCCCATTACAAAAGAGGGGCAGGTGGGGTCCACAAAGACTCTGCATAGCCTAATTTCATTCTTACCTTAACCCCTCTATTCAGCAGTCTGCAGAACATGTGGGTACTCCCTCCAGTGGTTGGTGACCTGAGTAAATGGCTGCCAGTTCTTTGGGCAAGGTGTCGGGGAATCATTTGTTACCTTATCCATTTGGTGTTGCAGTGTCCTTCCCCCTGAAGATCCTCTCCTTTGGTCATGAAGTGTCAGGATGAAAAGTGACTAGGATTTTGATACAATATAAGGGATCATGGCTAGTTATTGGTGTGACTGCTGTGAACCACCTGGTTATCCATTCTTAAATTATTTTGATTATGCCTATCAAGTAGTCTACTATTTGCTGTCTATTTCACCTGGGGATTCTTTGTCTGTCAACCATCTCTATAACTCCTCGGGCAAGCCCAGCTCATATATCTATTACATACATTTGTGTGTGTGTGTGTTATATATATATATATATTTTTGGAAGGGGGTGCATACTGAGATTGAACCATTGAACCAGGGTCATTTAGCCACTGAGTCATGTTCCCAGGCCTACCTTCTTGGTTTTTTTTTTTTTAATATTTTTTAGCTGTAGTTGGGCACAATACCTTTGTTTGATTTATTAATTTTTATGTAGTGCTGAGGATTGAACCTGGGCCTCGCACATGCAAGGTCAGCACTCTATCACTGAGCCACAACCCTAGCCCCCTACCTCCTATTTTTAATATCATGATAATTGCATTCACCTGACTTAACCAGTAAGCAATTGAGCTCTGTGACCTGATCTTTAGAATTTTAGGATCATTTGCGGGGAGGTGGGGGCAGGCTTGGAGGGTACCGGGGATTAAACTCAGGGGCAATTAGCCATATTTTCAGGCCTATTTTGTATTTTATTTAGAGACAGGGTCTCACTGAGTTGCTTAGCGCCTTGCCATTGCTGAGGCTGGCTTTGAACTCACGATCCTCCTGTCTCAGCCTCCAGAGCCACTGGGATTACAGGGGTACGCCACCACACCCAGCAGAATTTTAGGATCTTGTGATTCCCACATTTCTAGAATATGTAGCGCATTGACACATTATTACCAGCTAGTTTCATTGTTAAATGATACCAGTTCATCACTGGTGAAAGTTCCCTTTGGGAACTGCTGTGTTATGCAAGGAGTATCTGTGCTCCATCCCTCACCAGTGCTGAAATCTTTAGAGCCAGCCAGGTGGGTGAGCCAGCTTCAAAATCCCATCTTAATACTTGCTCTCTTAGGCCCCCCAAGTACAAACTGTCCCAAGTTGGACAGTCCTGGAAGCAGTCTTTGAGATGTAGATTAACCTGCAGAGACACCTTTGGAGTCACCACCTAGGAAACAGGAAAGGGATGGAGGAGGGCAGGATGTAGGATGGGAGGAGAGGAAAGAAGAATGAGGACAGAAGGGAAGAAGCAAGATTTGGTGGGGTAGGGAGACCATGGGCTACATACAGCCCACACTCAAGCCAATCCCACAGAGAGCTATAGAGCTAAAATGGCACTTTGAAGTTGTCCTGAGTTAGGTAAAGGGACCTGGACCTCAGCCACCTACATTGACCAGGCATTAAAAGTGGGCTGTTGCACATCAGGGAAGTCATATTGCCTTGTTATTAGTAACAAAATTCCATCACTTGTAATTTTTGCCTGCCAGATCTCACCATTGTAGAGACACCTTTTCTTACTTTAAAATTAATCTGTAAAATGATACTTTCAGATTGAAAAACTTGCTTCTGCTGGGCATAGTGCCTCACAGTTGTAATTCCAGCCACTTGGCAAGCTGAGGCAGGAGGATCACAAATTCAAAGCCAGCCTCAGCAACTTAGCAAGTCCCTAAGCAATTTAGTGCATCCCTGTCTCAAAATAAAAATAAAAAAGGGCTGGGATTTGGCTCAGTAGTTAAGGACCCCTGGGTTCAGTCCCCAGTACCAGAAAAGAAGGCCCCAGGATGGGGATGTAGCTCAGTGGTAGAGCACTTTATCCCCAGCACTGCAAAAAACAAAACCTGCTTCGTCATGACTTTTAACACCCGTGGTTTTATGGCAGCTTTCTGATCTCTTTTTTGCAAAGTGTTGATTTTCGTAAGTGTTGATCACTTCTTCTCCATTTATTACCAGGCAGTCTTCTATAAAGAAAAGTTCTCCCACCTTTTCTAATATCACTATGTGGTCAGAAATTCTTTTTTTAATTCAATATGAATGTGTTTTAATCTATCACAGTTATTTTGATGATTAAATCATCCCCTATTTGACCAGTTGGAGCCTATACAAGCCATGGTATTGGTTTTTGTGTTTTATTCCATACCAGAAATTGAACTCAGGGGCACTGTAAAACTTAACTACATCCCCAGTTCTTTTCATTTATTTATTTTGAGACAGGGTCTCAAATTTAAGTGGCTGAGGCTAGCCTCAAACTGTAATCCTCTTGCCTCAGCCTCCTGAGTCCCTGGGATTAACAGTATGCATCACCACACCCAGCACCACTGCCATATTCTTGTTCCATGGCACTATCATTCATTGGGCATTTCCTTACTTGATTTTCTAGGCTCCCCTTCTGCTTTCCTTGGAAGGGCCTCATCTCTTTAATGGGGCTTAGTTCTTTTTAATGAGGAAAAGTTATCTATGAATAAAGATGTGAGTGCTAACAGACCTCCATTAGCACAGTGACATTTTTGCTTTAGGGACCTTGAAGTGGATGGAACATATGTTGTATTTAATGTCCTAAGTGCATGTTGATATCACTAATTGAAATCTAAAACAGCACATTCCTTTCCTCCTTCTGTGTCAGCTTTATATCTTCCTTCTCTCAAAGGGAGAACACTGGCTTCAGTAATATATAAGGGTTCCTTTATCCTATAATGCCTCTGCCTGCTTGTTAAGTCTTTGTTTTCTTTTCATGACTCACCCCAATGGTTTTAATCATTGGCTTTATACTTTATCTCACATTTTTCCTGAATGCCATACTGGTGTGGCTCACTGCATCTAATGACCAATGTCTGCCTGGATTTCCTGTATACACCTTAATATAATTAATGCCCAAAGCTAAAATCATTGTTCTTTCTCTGTGTTCTTCAGAAAGTGGGAGCTGTGTTCATCTCATTCACTGTTAAGTACCCAGTATATAGCATAGTACCTAGCAGGTAGTCAGTATTCAAATAGATAAAAGCTTTTTTAGAACAATTCATCTTGCAGTAATGTATAAAATGGAGTAGAATACAACTCTGAAGATAATAATACACTGAACTGTATACTTTAGAAGGGCAAAGTTTATGCAAGATGAATTATATCTCAATGAAACTGTTATTTTCAAATTAAAAAATTAGAAGCAGTAAGTGTGAAGGCCAGGAAACAGGAACCTACTGCAAGAGTTATTGCAGTGAAATAGAGAGCTGCTTTCTTTAAGGGCACTGGAACCCAAGTAACTGTAGACAGCTTAGTAGGGCACAAGTTATGTTCCTCACCACTACTACTATGTGCAGAAAAAACTATCTTCTTTTGTGTAGTTGGCAAAGCATACTGAAGCCATGTTCAGTTTTTTTCCTCATGATCCTATGTTGGGTCTGTTAAGAGAAATGCAGAATTTCTAATAGTGCCATTTCCGCTGGGTATTGCTTTCCTTTATACATAGTTAATTAGCTGGTGTTTAAAAGTAGAGTAAAAAAAACCAATTGATGGCGCGTTCATACGAACAGCAGTTACGTAAATTTTCTTACTTTTAAGTTGCAACACAAATGAAAAAGTTGACGTCACTAAGATGGGAAGAATTCGTATTTCAATTAAAAACACTCAATTTCAAAAATAGACGATGAATGAATGGGCTATTACTATCTTTTCTCTAATCAGATTGTTAAAAAAAGCAGTTTTAGAGTAGGGGGAACCAATCCTATGCACTGTTGATTCAACTTTACAGTTATTTTGAGAGCAGTCTGGCAGTGTTTGTTTTAAAATGTACAGTTTGTACTTTGCATAGTACTAGCAGTATCATAGCCAATGAGGTTTATCCAAGGCACAATTAGTAACTGAAAATTTACATAATTTGAGTCATTGATTCTACCTCTAATAATACACCAAAGTATACAAAGACTAAGTGCTGAAAAAGGTAGCACTTTACTAATGTAGAATGTTCAAGTTGAAGCAAAGTGCATAATATGACCCTTTAATTTTCAGAAATCTGGCCTCGAACTTGCGATCCTCTTGCCTAAATCTCCCTAGTAGCATGCAGTTGGGATTACAGACATGCACCATGACACCTAGCTTCTCATCAGTTTTGAATATGAGCAACAACCAAGAGTTTGCAGGATCTGGGGAAAACTTAAAACAAAGATTGGCAGGCAAACCAGGTCAAACTCATGAAGAATTTTTTTCCTTTTACATTTTGAAAGGATTGTCTGAAGCAAAACAAAAGAAGCAAAGAATATGTTGCTGAGACCCTGTGTGGCCCAGAAGGCCTCAAATATTTACCATCTGGCCCTTTACAGAAAATGTTTGCCAACCCGCTGGAACAGAAAATCTAGATACCATGCAGGAAAAGCATCAGATAG
This sequence comes from Callospermophilus lateralis, assembly GCF_048772815.1. NCBI lineage: Eukaryota > Metazoa > Chordata > Mammalia > Rodentia > Sciuridae > Callospermophilus > Callospermophilus lateralis. The sequence continues at coordinate 25,258,441 of NC_135317.1, read as the reverse complement.
AATTATTAATATGTAAAATAAATATCTTAGGGATTATTTAAAATACAAAGAATAAAAAAATGCAACAGAATTATCAGGTTAAAAAAAAAAACTTAACAAAGAAAAAAAGATAATGTGCAGGCTGGGGATGTGGCTCAAGCGGTAGCATGCTCGCCTGGCATGCGTGCGGCCCGGGTTCGATCCTCAGCACCACATACAAACAAAGATGTTGTGCCTGCCGAAAAACTAAAAAATAAATATTAAAAAAAAAATTCTCTCTCTCCACTCTCTCTTTAAAAAAAAAAGATAATGTGGATAGAAAATTCAAAAAGAAAAGACCAATCCAGAAAGTTAAAATCCAAAGAGCAGGAGTTGCAGAAAGAAGGAACTCTTCAACAAAATAATTGATGAAAATGTCCTTCGACTACAGGTTTTTATATTTTCTTGACTGAGTCTCCATAGCTAAAAAAGTCTTAAGTATTCAACACAATGTACAAAAGGACTCCTTACCAAGATCATTGTAAACTTTCACAATAACGAGGACAAAGGTATCTAAAAGTTTTTGGGGCTGGATGGGTATTGAGGGTGTAGCCTGATGGCAGACCATGTGTTCAGTTAACATGATCTAGGCCCTGGGTTTGTTCCCCAGCACCAAAACCCAACAACAACAAAAAGCTTTCAGAGAAGAAAAACAAGCATCCCAAAGTTCAGATATCAAATGGTTTTAAAACTTTTGAAGTGTCACATGGAGGCAGGAAGATGAAAAAGCCAAATCCCTTTAAAAATTCAGAAGGAAATCAATTTCAAACCTAGAATCTTTACCCAAGCAAATATTTCTAAATGTGCAAATGGAATAGACATTTTAAGGCACAGGTCTTAAGATCTTGGGAGCCTTTTTGTTGGAAGCAATACAGTACTGATTTCTTTACAGGTTTGCACTTGCTAAGTGATTTTTTTTTAATCAATGTTCAATTCATTGTTAAGAATATAGTTGATAGAAAAATAAAATGATTGACTCCTTTCTAAATATATGCACTTACATTTTTAATGGTTTTTAAAAGTTATATACATCAATTATAAAATATTTGAGAATGGGTTTTATGTTTTTATATAGTTTATATTTTTTGGAATTCACATTTTTTTTTTAATTACAAAATAAGTGCCCTACAAAGCCAACATGGCACATAAACTCAATTCAGGCATCCAAACTTGATGGTTATATGAATGTGAATATCATACTTAAATATTTTCCTAATGTTTGCAAAAGGATTTTATTAGAAAATTTATTTTGGGACAGGGATGTAGATCAGTGGTAGAGCACTTGCCTAGCATATACAAGGCCTGGGTTGATCCCCACCCAGCACTGGAAATAAATAAATAGAGTATATGCCTAGAATTCTGTATCCCATGTATGAGAAAAACCAAATGCCTCCAGTAGCATTTTGCTGAAAGACTGCAAAAGGAAATTTTTTCAAAAGAATGGCAGCCAGGGCTGAAAGTGTGATGTACAACCCCTCGTAAGCTGGCCCCAAAGAAACTAGACTTTTTAAGGCGGGTAAAATTAGAAGAGCTTCTTAAATTTCTTCCAAAAAATAATTTCACAGTAGCATACTAACATTTTTAATGTTTTAACACCTCATTTTGAAAGGTGCAGTCATTTTTCCTTAAGAGACAAGGGACAATGATTTTCTTAAGTTGTTTATTGTAAGATAATTTACAAACATCTTGCTGTCTTTAGTAATTCAAACAATGAACCACATTTCTTCTGACAGACAGCAGTAAGCTAAAAATAAAATCAGCTCAGAGAATTTTCCTTCTTTACCTGAAAAAGAAAAGTAAAAAACCAGTAAAAACCATATAGTATTTTTTGGGGAAAATAACGATGTCAAGAGATAACATATTTTGGAACATAAAGAACTGAATTTATAAAATATTCCAGTGGTTCTCAAATTTTGGTCTGTGGAAACTTTTTATAAGGGCAAAACTATTTTCATACTACTGTTATTTTTTGTTTTATTCTCATTTTATTCATAGAGTGAATAAATAAAAAATTCATGATTTTTCAGAGGCTACATGATGCATGACATCACAACAAAATGAATACAAAGCCAGATGAAAATCTAGCTGTCTTCTGTTAATCAGACATTAAGGTGTTCTTTGACCATAAATTTTGAGAACCACTCTTCACTAACCTACACATAATATCTCAAAATAATGTTAATTCTCAATCCTTCCATATACTTTTCTATGACCAACCAATTTATTTTTAAAAAATTTAATGTTTAAAAAAAAAACAAGCCCCAAAGCCCACTAGCTTCCATAAATTGGCTACTACTACAAATTGCTCTGCTCATCTAAAATCTCTTAGAGAAGCAGTTTTGTTATTGCTAAACTGGCTTTAGTTTTATCTGGCTAGGTTTCTTTTCTGAAGGAGTATGAGAAGAGCAAGTGCACTTTACCTCTCATCTGGGGATGGAACTTGATCATTAATCCCTGGTTATTATATTAGAAGAAAAAGACAAACACAAAACAAGCACGTCAAAAAGCAGTCCATGCTAGTTAATCACAGTCCATTTCTTTACATGCTACCTTGAGTATATCATATAAATGCTAACCTAAGTATTCCTTTAAAAATAACTAAATGATATAAAAAGCTATAGATTTCACCGTGATTAGAAGCAACAAAAATATGTTCATGCAAGTAGGCAAGACTGAACATACAAATTTAAGTTACTATTTTTTCTATAGTTTAAGCTAGCAAATTGCCACCTCAAATATTATGGTTTATTCACGCATTTAATTTCATTACTAAGTAGTCAATGTGTTTGTAATTACGTATTACAATTTGAATCATAAATTATGAGTTATAGAACATGCAAGTCCAGTCATAAACGATCCAACTTTGGGACTGCATAGCTAACTTCTAAAATAAAGATTTAGATTACACTTCTAGAGTAAAAAAGTAATAGTCAAGTTCCAATTATCTGGATTTTGTCCCCCCTAAATTCTCAGTTTTATGTCCCAATTCCCCACTCCTCATTTCCATCCTGATTCTCATTTTTACACAAGTTTTATCATCACAGTTCATAAATCACCTTTTCAAGAGCAAAAAAAGTACTTTTGAGTCCCCTGGATGATCTCACACAGCACCCAGGCCTTCAAAATGCAGCCCTCTCTCCCCCTCCTCTCCCTACCCAGGCCTTCTCAATCCATTGTAGGACATGGTCCCATCCTAGCCTCAGGAGCATAGAGAAATAAAAAAGACAATTTTTAAAAAATAATTGTTTAGTTGTAGATGGACCCATACTTTTATTTATTTATTTTTATGTGGTCCTGAGGATTGAACTTGGTGCCTCACATGTGCTAGGCAAGCGCTCTACTCCTGAGCTACAACCTCAGTCCCAAAAAGACAAATTCTTGATATGTTGTTAAGTGCCAAGATAAAGGGAAGCACAGAATTCCAAAGAAGAGTACCTTACTCAAACTGTGAAGGAGGGTTTTCTAAAAGAAAGGATTCCCCTAACCCAATTGGTAAGGATAAACAGGAAGCAATTAGATAAAGAATCCAAAGATCAAAGGGGAAATAAGAATGACATTTTAGGCAAAAGCTCAAACCACTTCTTTGGAGGTGAGAAAGAGAATGATGTATTTGAAGACCTGAAAAGAGATCAAAGTGACTGAAGGTCAAGCAAGCAAGAAATAATGAGAGATTAGACTGGAAAGAGTGTTCATGGCCAGAATACATAGGATCCCTTATAGCAATGCAGAATGATTATATTATAAAGAATGGATTCTGTTATTTTCTTAATAATGTACTAAAGATCAGCAAATTTTTTCTGTGAATCAGACATACTGTCTGACTTTTTATAATCCTTTAAAAATGTAGTTCTGGGCCAGTTTGCTAACCCCTGTGTTTTATTCAACATCTGTTTTTTTCTGTTAAGCAGCATGCTACAAACAGTTTCTGTTTGTTTTAAGTGCCTGTGAAGTGTCAGGTGTAGTGGTATACACCTGTAGTCCCAGTTACTTGAGAGGCTGAAATGGGAAAATTGCTTGAACCCAGGACTTCAAGGTCAGCCTAGACAACATATCGAGACCCTATCTTAAAACAGAAGCAAATACAAAAACTTTAACCCCCACATTTTCTTGAGGAGGGTTGGTACTGGGAATTAAACACCGAGGCACTTTACCACTGGGCTACATCCCCAACCCTTTTTATTTTTTATTTTGAAACAGGGTCTTGCCAAGTTGCTGAGGCTGGCCTCTAACTTGCAATTCTCCTGTCTCAGCCTCCCAAGTCATGGGATTACAGGTGTGCACCACTGTCCCAGCTCAACCCTTTTTTAATTCAAGAGAGAAATCTATGTTAGATGGACCTAAAATATTACATAGGTATTTAAATTAGTAGGAGGTTAAGATGATATAAGTCAAAGTTAATTTGCTATACATTTCATCTTTCATCACACATATATTTTTCTTATACTATTAAAATATAAATGTCTTGAAAGAGGATTACATCCTTAACACTGTGCCTAGCATTGTACTTTGCACACTGCAGATGTTCAACTTAATAATTTTTTAACAAAATTCCCATTATCTTATCCTTTGTTTCACAATCACTAAATTTTCTCTACCAATTTTCTTGAGGACGGCAGTATGTATCTATGGTACTCGAATAGAAAACAACAATTAAAAAGAATTCCTGGACTCTACCTCTATTCAATGGTTTATAGAGTTATGCAAAACCAGTCCTATAACTCACAAAGTATGGCTTATAATGCTTTAACTATCAAAGACAGATTTTACAAATGATAATCATTCATATCCTCCTTCCTAACACTTATGGAAAAGTGAAAGCTAGCAATACCATGATCCCTGAACAGAAGAAACTAAGCCTGACTGTTTCAACTGAAACAATAAACCAAAGATATCTCATTTCCATCAAATCATTATATCCTAAGAGTAAGACAAAAGATTAAGCAATGAATCATTCCAACCTTAATAGACAAAACAAAACCCAAAACTTTTAAGCAGCCTAGGCTAAACAAGCACATGCAAGGTGATGAGTCAGAAAAACCTCTCTGAGGGAACAATCTGTAATTACTTACAGAGCTGCAGCACCAGAGATAATTTCAATCAACTCTTTTGTGATGACAGCTTGTCGGGTGCGGTTGAATGTCAAAGTCAATTTATCAATCATCTCAGCTACCAGAAAAAAAAAAAAGATAATAAAACCAAACAAGAATAATTGGTTAATTAGCCTCTTGCTCATTTTAAAATTAAGATTCTTTTTTTTTTTTTTTTAAGTTGTGGATGAACACACAGTATCTTTATTCTTATATGGTGCTGAGGATCAAACCCAGTGCCTCACAGATGCGAGGCAAGCACTTTACCACTGAGCTACAGATCCACCTCAAGAGATTGTTTCTTCTTGGATTCCCAAACTGACTTCTCAAAAAGAATTTTATGAAGGCATTTTTATATCTTCCATAGGCTACCTTGCACAGTATTTGCAAATCTATAAAGTAAGATGCATTTCCCTCTAAGGCAGAGAATATATTGTTAATGGTGTCCCCCCGACGCCCCCCCTTGCCTGATTATGGTACTGGAGATTGAATCTAGGGGCACTTTAACACTGAACTATATCCCCAGTCCTTTTGTATTTTTATTTTGAGACAGAGTTACCAAGTTGACTTCAAACTTGGGATTCTACTGCTTCAGCCTCGGTTTATAGGCATGAACCACCACACCTGGCTCCTGTTTTTTGATGCTACTCTGGGCAACATCAGCAGAGGTACACCCTGGGCTCACAAGCATTACTGCTAGTTCTGTCCTTATTGTGCACTTACAAGCGTTTTTGCTCGCATTATCCATAGCTGTCATTCTAGCACTTTGCTCGCTGGTGGTAGACTCCTTCAGGGAGTAATAGATGATGTTGGCCAGATTGTATTCTTGGTAATTTTGCAGCACATCAGCATCAATATCATCATAGATGCTCATGCTCTCTGTTAAAATAAGTGATACATTTCTTTGAAATTATACAGAACAAAGACTAAGTTCATCAAAAACAACTTAATAGTATAAAAATCCTTTATAGACATTTTAAAGTTAAATAAATCTGTTCTAATAATTTCATCTATTTCTGTACTATATATCATAGCATATTTTCAGCAAAATATAATGTTAACAAAGCCTTTGATATTCTATTTGAGAAATTTAAATACAAAGAAGCTGACATTCAAAACAATTACTAAACTTCATGGTTGTTAAGTCCTCTGGATAGCACCAACCAGAGTATCACAAAACCAGCAATTTTTTTTCAATAAAACAATTACTTCCCTCACCACCCACTATAGTGTGATACAATAATTTCAAGTTAGCCATTTAATTATTGAAGAAATATGAATGTCAATCTGGAAAATTAAATGAAAGAATCTTTCTAAGCATAAGAAAGAATGAGAGAACTAAAAGCTGATATGAATTTCAGTTTTAATGTTGTAAAAATATATCAGCCCATTTCCCTCCTTCCATTTCCCTGGATTGAACCCAGGAATGTTTAAACCACTAAGCCACATCCCCAACCCACCCCCAATTTTTTTTTTTTTTAATATATTTTCAGTTGTAGGTGGACACAATACCTTTATTTATTTTTATGCAGTGCTAAGGATTGAACACAGTGCCTCACATGTGTGAGGCAAGTGCTGTACCACTGAGCCACATCCCCAGCGCCTCCAGCCCTTTTTAATTTGGGTCAGGGTCTTCCAAAGTTGCTTAGGGCCTTGCTTTAATTGCTGAGGCTGGTTTTGAGCTTGCAGTCTTCCTGCCTCAGCCTCCTGAGCTGAGGTGTATATCACTGCACCAGGTTTGTAACAGGACATTCTGGACAAATACTACATTCCTTAGTGTACAACTCTCTCCATTCCATATCTAAAAATACTTTCCATATAAAAAGTACTTACCAGCACTTGCAATGGTATTAAGAGAAAAGATGGGCTTTTCTTCTGTCTTATAGGAGATTACAGACCTAGAAATCATAAAAGCAAATATAAATCTCAATAATTTTTAAATTAAAACATTTAGTTATTTAAAAACATGAATAGAAAAGAACTTTGAATTCTAATTGTTTCTTGCCTGAATCGATTAAAGATGATAGAGCCTTCATCAAACTCATATCCAGAATTTAGTAATTCAAGAGCAATGACCGATGCATCTCCAAAAGTAGGGGGCTTTCTTCCCACGTCTTTGAATGTCACCAAAAACTGATCCGAATGTGTCCTACAGAACACATAAAATAGTTTAATATCACCAGGGAATAAGTGTTTAGGGAAATATGAGTGGTGATGGCTCTGAGTTAAATTGTTGTGCATATTATCATGATATGTTGTGCATATTATTACTCCTTTCCTTAAGTACCTGTAAAGTTTGGACTACAAAATCCAAGCTTTCTTATTTTATATTCTCTTTGCCTTTATATCTCTTTTAATCCTAATAAACTATTGTTGCTTTCTCACATTTCAAGGCTGTGACACCTCCTAAAGTTCTTTGGTTTACTGCCAAAACCTTTGGACATTCTCGTTGTATTCAACTTATGGTACAGATGAGGGACAAAAGGGAAAGCAAGTAAAAAGGGGGGAAATATATATTCCAATATTTCCTGAAAAAACATAAAATAAAAAAAAAAAATCTGTGTGAATATACCAAAAAAGGTAACTAAAAACGATATTTGATTAAACTATCAAAGAAACTTCCATTTCATCATGCTTGCACCATTATGAACACGAACAACAGACATTTTTAATGTACCTATGAAGTATGCCTCTGATTTTATCACCAACTCCAACAAGCATAACTTCTTTTCCAGCTGCTGTGAGTGTAGCCACCTCACTTTTCATCTGTTTGGCAACCGAAGAATGAATAGCACCACAAAGTCCTCGATCTGAGGATACACCAATAAGGAGGTGTTTCTTCTTGTCTTCAGGTACCTTAATATCAGCTTTCTCATACAGAGCTTGAAACACACATACACACACACAAACAAACAAACAAAAAAAAAGCTTAATATGCAATTTATAGTAAGTATAACAATAATCCCTAGTTTACCAAAGCATGCTGTTTTCACAATCTGCCATTAAATTTAAGTGACACTTGACAAGTATAATCAAAAGTGTCTGTGTAGGTACTCTATTTACAACTAGGCTGAAAACCAGAAAGGTTTAAATCTGTATGTAAGAAAATTTCCTAAGGGTCAATTAATGACTAAAAGAAATCTCTAGTACAATTTAAAAACTTGTAAAGAGCGCAGAATTATAGAGGCACCTACTTGTCTAGATACCAGACTTCTAGAGAATGCAAACTTCCAGCATACAACTGAAAGAGCAGGAAACAAATATTTACTAAGCCGCTTATATAATCTGCATATCAAGTTCTTACAAAAAACTACTAATTTTGAAGTAATGACAGACAATTTATTTTTGGTATTATTTATCAACTGTGTTGGACTAGTCTTCCAAGAAACAAAGGCAAATGAGATTAAATGAGATTAAAGATACAGTATTTTACTATGAAAATACTTGTGAGAGAAAACAGGAATAAGTCAAAAGAGGCTGAAGAGCCATCTACCATGATGCAAGCCTGACCTGCAGGAAGGAGAGGAGGAAAGGCTAGGCAGCAGATTTCTTCACTACTGGCAGTTTAAGGCTGCTGGGAGTCCAAGTCTCCCTAAAACAGACCTGCTTTCCCAACTGCCTATACTCAGTCACTGGCTAGAAGCAGCCCTTGGGAAGGATGGCTTGACCAAACAGGGTTTTAACAGCTGGCACTCCCTGAGGTTGCAAGATACATTTTGCAGCCATTACATTCACCCACTTCAACAACAACAAAAACAAGGAACAGAGCACTTAGCATTTAGGCCTCCCAAATACAAGGCCCTGGGTTAATCCCCAGCACCACAGGGGAAAAAAAAAAGAACAGAGCACATTTATCCACTTCAAGAAAATTCCTGCTATTTTCCTCTTCGGTATAAGACAATCACAGGATCTCCCATAAAGAATAGAAAGAAGTAAATACTCAACTCCAAAGTTTGCAGAGTGGGAAGAATACCTCTTTAAAGTTCTTTAAAAAATGTTTTGCACAGCATAAAATGTCTATTTGAAAATCTTTAACATATTATTAAAAATTGGTTTAATTTTTGTCTTTGTAGTCGTAGATGGAGTATGCCTTTATTTTATTTATCTATTTTTATGCAGTGCTGAGGATTGAACCCAGTGCCTCACACATGTGAGGCAAGAGCGTTGCCACTGAGCTACAGCCCCAGCCCAATATTTAAAACTTTTAACCATTTCATATCTAGCAGTTCATACCTTTTTAGTTTAAAGGGCATAGAAACTGAATGGCAGCCTTGACTTGAATTTTCATTTTTATACTGCATATAACTCTATTCAGCCATCTGAACCAGTTTCTTATTTATTTATTTAGTGGTTCTGGGGATTGAACCCAGGGCCTCATGCACACCAGCTAAGAGCTCCAGTACTGAGTCACATCCACAGCCCCTGGTTTCTCCTTTATTAAATGAGTATTTTGTGGCTATGAACTTTTGGGGGGAACATTATTATATTTATTAACAAGAAAGGTAAATAGTTCAGTGACTTTCCTTTTTATATATAAATAAGTCAAAGAATAATTTTTTAATGAACTCTTCTGTTTGCCAGAGTTAACCTGGCCTTAGTTTTGGCTTGAGAAATTTGGTATGAAAATGCAGTAATTAATATACTACATCTCAAGGGCCAGGGGTACAACTCAGTGGTAGAGTCTTGCATAGCATATACGAGGACCCCGGTTTGATCCCTGGCACCATAAAAAAAGTAAAAGGAAAAAAAAGAGAGAGACTGTGGAGATAGAATTATTGAATGCCCACTATGCCACACATTATACTTAAAAGTTAGGTATCCAATAATATGAGTAAGACATAATCCTATATAAACTGGAAATCACTGACCTACTCTAGGTTAGAAATGAGCATCACAACCAACCTGAGAATGAGTCTTATGGGAGTCAGTGGGCTTGAAATGACTGGATAATTAACCTACCAACTCTCTTCTGTACTAAATATTAAAGTGAGAGGCCATTTCATCTGAGACCTATTCTATTTTCTTACATAAAATTTCCTTCTGCAGGATAAATGTATGCTTAAAAAGGTAAAGAAGAGTACAAAAAGTTACTGCAGAAGGCAATTCTACATTTAGTGCATAGATATGCTTTATATACAATCTGCAGAAAATGTAAAAATATATTATCTTCCATTTGGAAATAGCAAACTTTGCCTTCTAAGTTCATATTTAAACATTCTGCTTGCTAAAACATTCTGTTGGTAAGAATCATTTTCCTTTAGTCCTATTCACTTGTACCTTTACTGAACAGTGACTGTTCTAGGTGCTGGGAATTCAGGAATGAAGCTTCTACTCAAGTTGGGGAGTCAAATAATAAAACAAGTAAACAAGGACAGGTAGTGTCATGTAGAAAGAAGGAAATAAGGAAGTATAATCCAAATGCATGAAGTATTGCAGAGATGATTCAGGATAAGGTGGTTTAAGAAGGTCTGCATGAAATGAAGAGGAGCATTTTGAGCAGAGGAAAATAAAACAGCAGTGTGGGTGCGGGGAGGTATGTGGGAGGTACAGAATTATGTAAAGACTTGAAGCCCACAGTAACAACAATTTTCTGCTAACTAAAGAGATTTTAGGGCAGAGGTCAGCATGAACTGCTTCACAACCTAATCATTCTGGCTGTGGGATGCAGAAAAAGTGGAAAGTGGCAAAAGCAGAAGTAAGGATGCCAGTTGGAAGGCTTTAAGAACTGAGCAGTAGGGACTATCTTCTTTAAAATGAAAAATATTCTTTTGGAAAGATATGAGCCCCAAATTTAAGAATTTAGATGGTCCTGAGCTGAGACTTTTTAAGGCTAAGTGGCAAATAAATGGGGGCTTCCTCTATGATTTTCTTCACTTTCAAATTTATGTAAGTTTCATAATAAGAAGTCAGGCACAGTGGCACAGTGGCTCAGGAGGCTAAGGCAGGAAGATCGCAAGTTCAAAGCCAGCCTCAGCTGCGGCAGTCTGGCTGGGCACAAAATAACCAAGCTGCCAGGAGGCACTTGTAGGTTCAAACAGGAACTCCTTTATTGCCTTAACTCTACCAGCACTCCACATGCCCTCCCCAGGAACTCTCCCAGCTCTCAACCGGCTCCTTGAGGTGAGTACTCAATGGGAACTCCCTGAGAACTCAAAAGTATCCGATGCCAAGGCAGCAGGAGCCGCCCTATTGCCGGACAGCAGGGGCCTATATACAACTGAATACACAGCCTGTTTCAATCCAGAATCATCCAGTCACAGCAATTATACACAACTTAACTTAATTATCATCATCTTAATGGCTCCCTGGCTCACCTCTCAACCACTCCTTCTGGCAAAACTCAGCAACTTAGTGAGGCCCCAAGCGTTTATAATAAGAAGTCAGCACAGTGGCACAGTGGCTTAGGGGGCTGAGGCAGGAAAATCGCAAGTTCAAAACCAGCCTCAGCAACTTAGTGAGGCCCTAAGCAACTCAGTAAGACCCTGTGTCTAAATTTAAAAAATATATAAAAAGGGTTGGGGATGTGGTTCAGTGGTTAAGCACCATGGGTTCAATCCCTGGTACCAAAGAAACGTTTCATGATAAGAAGTTAAAAATTCTTTGAGGTAGCCTTAAGTCAATGACACAAAAAAATGCATGAGTTCAAAGAAAATGGCTACAGGTCATGGTGGGAACTTTCCAGTTCTTTCCAATTTTGCTTATTTCCAAGAAAAATCAATAATCAAATAAGTATAAAAGCATCTAAAATATATCAATTCTTTTTGAAATTATCATCTCACTTTTTTTCTCCATTAGAAAGAATAATCAAGAATGGACTACATAAAATTATTAAAGAAAAATGTGTTAATGCTTTTGAAAGGATAAGAATTGTGATTAAGTGTCATAAAAATGAAGGTTCTCAGCTATTTTACCTGTTTCTACATCACAGAGATTCTCAAAACACCATTACAAGTCATATCCATGACCACTCCATCAGTTCTCCTTTGCAGGGCACCATCTCTCCACCCTCAATCCTCTCACCCTACAGTCCTAAAATACCATATCAAAGGTAACACGATGCAATCAAGCATCTCTCTGTCTTATGTACTATCTTTTCAAGTGCTTTTGATGGTATATTTAATAATATAGGAAATACTTCAGAATATTTAAGGTTACATATACAGTGGTTAACACAGTCACTTCTTGCCCATTTATATGTGACCTTGGGCAAGTTACTTAACTTTGATATGCAGGGACCCTAACAGTTCCTATTGCAGGGTTGCTATGAGTCTGTGTAGAACGTCTGTATGTGAAAATGAGTACATGTCAAGAATTCAGAATAGGCCTGGTATTACAGAGAGTACTAAAGAGAAGTCATAAATAACCTTTATGTTTAAACCGTTCTTCATAATTTGTGAATCAAATTCTTCTCTTACCCAAAGATCCTATTCCATACACTCGAGCTGGTTTCAATTCCCTCTCAGCTCGGGCATATTTTGCTGCTGCTACCATTTTCATAGACTTGGTAATTTTCTGGATGTTTTTGATTGACTTTAATCGCCTGGTAACTGAAAATTGAAAGGAGTTACAGTATAATTTCATTTGTGAATTCACTGAAATTTTTTCTAAAGTGCAAGGTAGAATAATTAGCACTTAGACCATCAATAATCACCATGATATTAAACTGGTGTTCAGTTAAAATTAGTACTAATAAAGGGCATGACTAGCTGTTATTTGGACAGAATAAGCAAATGGCAACCTAAGAGAAAATAGTACATTATATATTTAAAACACTAAATGACACTAAAAATAGCCTTAACCACATATTTCACAACATTATGTATATATGTATATGCAAACATTATAAATTTTTCTAGTTATATCATTATTACTCTAAAGACATGGAATAAAAATTTTTCATTATACTTTTCTAAAACAAGTCCAACATCTCACATACATAACAGATTCATTTTGCCAATTATGATCAGTATAAAATGGGCTCAAGTGGTATATTTTGAAAGTATTTTTATTTGTCAAAATTTAGTTTTCCTTAATTAACATATTGAGACATATAACATACTTACTATCTTTCAGAGTTGCCATATTTCGAACTTGGATCCTGAGAATAAAAGTTTTAAAAACAGTTTAGTTTTCTGAAATATAGCTCCACTATCCAAAAAACATGTTCAGAGTTAATGTTTAAATATCCATGAGAAACAATCTGTCAAATACAGTAGTCTGAATGTACATAAAAAGACACAGACATAAATTCCCAATAGTAATAACCAAGCAAAACTTTGTTTTGTTTGGCCTAACTATAACATAAACTGTTTGCTTAAGTCTCAATGGTAGTAAAAAACGCTCCATTCCCATCTCCATCTTTGCTTATATTACTTCCAGGATAGAAAAGTCTTTTTCCCTCATTAGGCTAATTACTTAAAATCAAGGCCAGACACACCTAAAAAGCAATCCTTGACTAAATTAGGGAAAAGCAATGTTTTAAAGTAATACTGAGCATCTAGTCCAGTGCAATGGTGCACACCTGAATCCCAGTGAGCTGGGAGGCTAAGGCAGGAGGATTACAAGTTCAAAGCCAGCCTCAGCAACTTAGTGAGACCCTGTCTAAAAATAAGTTAAAAAGGATTGGGGATATAGCTCAGTGGTAACGTGCCCATGGGTTCAACCACCAGTAGCAATAACAATTATAATATTAATATAATAATATATAATAGTATCAATCACAGAGCCTAACGTGACCACATGGATGGAAGTACATTTATTTAAAATTATTTTTACCTTTTTAAATTCAATGAAATAAAATTCTATGTTCCAGTAAATAGGATATGGTTTCTGACCACCAGAAATGTATTATCAACTCAAGTTTTACATCAAATTTAATCAAATATTTACCATCTTGAATATTAAAATGCCAATGCACATAGATAAAAATGATTAGACTTGATTGAAAGTTAGTGAAAGATGAATAAGAGGATACCTACCCCAGCAGAAAGACAACATGTTATAAATTATTATCTTTAAGCCTTTGTATTCACACAAAGTACTCATGTTGGCCAGCAAAGCTACATGGGAGAACTGAAGAATCAGTAAATTTGTGCATAAAGCCAGGCCAAAGGTGGACATTCTCAGAACTGGATGCAATTTTGAAAGACGATCTCATGGGCTAGGTATGCAGCAGGAGAAGCAGGAAACACAGGTTGTGTTTAAATGTTATTTTAAATATTTAATATTTTTAAATATTAGAAACTAAAGCAGTGTAAGTTCTATTTAGGAGATAGTACAGAAAAGATGAATCAGTTGAGTTTTCATATAGCAGTGACAAGCATGAAATGAAGCAGAAATATGAATGAATATTCATACTATGGAGACATGGGCTGCTGATGCAGCTTCCAGACAAGAGACAGCAAGAATCTGGACTAAAGAATGAGCAAAGCAATGAGACTGGACTTAAGAACAAACTCTTAGTGAGAAGGAAAACAGTAAGACTGACAAAAGTTTACAATTTGAAGACCTGAGTGCATGATGCTGTCATAATCAATATAGAAAAACTGAGTTGGGATTAACACCCTGGAGATAGTGAGTTTTGAAAAATAAGCAATTAAAAAGACTAGGGAACAGGGTAGAACTGTCCAATGATAAGTGAGAGGTTTTGAGAGTTGAAATATAGATTTAAAAACTATAACTAGTTGACGTTAAAAGTAAAAACTGCCAGGAGCAGTGGCGCATGCCTATAATCTGAACAGCTTGGGAGGCTGAGGAAGGAGGATTTAGAGTTCAAAGTCAGCCTCAACAAAAGCGAGGCACTAAGCAACTCAGTGAGACCCTTTCTATAAAAAAGGGGCTGGGGATATGGCAAAGTGGCTGAGTGTCCCTAGGTTCAATCCCTAGTACCCCCCCCAAAAAATCAAAAACCTACCCCAAAACAGCAGGTCAAATTAGAAGCAGAGAAGTACTTCCTAAGAAGCAAGCATCAACCTAATACCAAAACCTGATAAGAAACAAAAAACAGAGACCAACATCTCTCATAAACTCAGATGCAAAACTACTCAATAAATGTATTAGCAAACCAAATCCAACAATATATTTAAAACAATCATACACCATGGCCAAGTGGGGCTAATTCTAGGTATGCAAAGCTCACTCAATGCTCAAAAATCAAATAAGATAATCGACACATTAACTGGTTAAAGAAGAAAAATCATACATTAATAGATTCAGAAAAAAGCATCTAGCAGATTCTAACACCCATTTATGAAGAGCCTCTCAGTAAACTAGAAATAGAGGAGTGCTTCCTCAACCTAACAAAAACCATATAAAGATGGTGAAAAACCAGAAACCTTTGCCCCTAAGACTATGAAAAAACAATGTCTCCTCTAACCACTTTATTCATCACCATACAGAAAATCATTGAAAATGCAGTTAAGTCAAGAAAAGGAAGTAAAAGGTGAACAGATTGGGAGAAAAGAAAGAAAACCTTGTTTGTTCATAGATGACACAATTATCTATGTAGAAAAATCCCAAAGAATCAGGAAAAAAAAAAAAAAACTCACCTGGAACCAATAAGCAATTACATAGCAAGAGTGCAAGATATAACGTTAAATGTAAAGTTCATTGCTTACCTATATACTATTATCCCTCAGAATCCACTGGGTTTGTTTCCAGGACTACTCATGGATACCACAATCCTCAGTGAGCAAATCCCTTATATAAAATAGCATGTAACCAACCGATATCCTCTTGTGTACTTGTGTAAGTGTATCTGTGTGGTGCTGGGGACTGAGGCCAGGATCCCACCCACATTAGGCCAGCACTCTACCACAAAAGTTACATCCCCGACCCCATCATATAAATTACCTCTAGATTAGTTGTTGTATTGTTTAGGGAATAATGATGGGAGGGTAGTCTGTACGTGTTTAGTACATATGCATTTTTTTTCCAAATATTTTTGATCTGTAGTTGGTTGAATCTGCAGACACAGAACCAGCACATAAGGGCTCACTGTACCAGCTTCAAACAAATGGAGTTTGAAGTCAGAAAACACCACAGAATTATACACATAAAAATAATTATAAAAGAAAGCTCTAAATAAATGGAGAGATTCCATATTCATGGCTAGAAACTTCCAATGTTACTAAGATCAGTTCTTTACAATTTGATATATAG
Organism: Callospermophilus lateralis; assembly: GCF_048772815.1. Lineage (NCBI taxonomy): Eukaryota > Metazoa > Chordata > Mammalia > Rodentia > Sciuridae > Callospermophilus > Callospermophilus lateralis. The sequence continues at coordinate 25,242,176 of NC_135317.1, read as the reverse complement.
ATACAACACAATTCCAATCAAAATTTTAGCAAGTTACTTTGTGGACATCAATGTACTAATTTTAAATTTAATATGGAAAGGCAAAAATCTAGAACAAACAACACTGAGGAAGAAAAAGAGAACTGAATCTCACTACTTGACTTTCTAGTGAAAGACTTTCTAGTGAAAGAACAGACAAAAATAGAATAATAGTCCAGAAAGAGACCCACACAAAAGTCAACTAATCTTTGACAATGGAACAAAACCGATCCAACAGAAAAATAATACTATTTACAACATAGAATGCTGGAACAATTAGACACTTTCACAAAATTAGCTCAAAGTGAATCACAGATCTTTTGTAAAATGCAAAAGTATAAAATTTCCAGAAGATACCACGGAGAAAATCTAGGTACCTGGGTTTCACAATGAGATTTTAGATTCAACACCAAAAGCATGCTCCATGATTAAAAAAAAAAAAAAAAAACCAACAAATTTAACTATCAAAATCTAAAATTTTGGATCTGTGAAAAACACTATTAAGAGAATGAAGACAAGCCACAGACTGGGAGAAAATATTTGCAAAACGTATTTCTGATAAAGGACCTGGACCCCAAATATAAAACTCTTAAAACACAAAAATAACAAACCAACCAAATAAAAAAATGGGCAAAAGATTTCCACACCTCACCAAAGATTTAGATGGCAAATAAGCACATATACTTATTAGGGAATTGCAAATCAAAATAAGATACCACTATATACTTAGAAGAATCCATTAAAAAAATAGCAAGGGCAGGGTTTGTGGCTCAGTGGTAAAGCGCTTGCCTCACATATATGAGGCACTGGGTTCAATTCTCAGCACCACATGCAATTAAATAAAATAAAGGTATTGTGTTCTTCTATAACTAAAAAATTTTTAAAAATGATAACAAGTATGTGGAGCAAGAGGAACTCACATTGACGGCCAGTGGGAGTGCAAAATGCTATAGTCACTTTGGTAGAAGTGGTTTGTCAGTTTCTCATAAAGCTATAATATCTAATTACACAATCATGCTCACAGGTATTTACCCAACTGACCTGAAAATATGTTCACACAAAATCCACACACAAATGTTTACAGCATTTATTCATAATTGTCAAAACCTGAAGGACACCAATATGTGACTGAATGATAACTGAACTCTGGTACATCTGCACAGTGAAGTATTATTCAGTAATAAGAATAAATGAGCTATCAAGCCATAGAGACAGGAAGAGACCTTAAGTGCATATTTACTATATGAAAGAAGACAATCTGCAAAAAGCTATATATTGTGCTAGAAATGACCATAGCAACAGTAAAGAGATCAGTGGTTCCCAGGGTTTTGAGGACAGGGGAGGAGGAATTTTTAGGGCAGTGAAATTGTTCTGCATGATAGTGTAATAGCAAATATATGTCATTATGCACTTGTCAAAACCCATAGGTCTGTATAAGAGAAAGAGTGAACCTTATTGAAACTATAGACTCAGTTAATAATAGTATCAATAATGGTTCCTTAATTGTAGTACTTATACTACTATAAGATATTAGCAGTATGGGAAACTCTTCAGAGTGGTAGATGGGTACATGAAATCTCCATACTAAATGTTCAACTTTCCTACATATCTAAAACTCTACTAAAAAAATAACGTTTTATCAATAGTAATTTTTAAATGCAGATATGAAATGATATGTGTTCTATGGTCTCATTCTTGTGATTGTGTTTATGTGCATAAAAATAAATATGGAAGGTCAAAACCAAACAATTTGTCTTAAGTCTTGACTTATCCAGCATAATACTAGTATTACTCATTCATAAAAAAAAGAGGAAGCAAACTACATGTAAAATAGGAGGTTTTACACATTTAGTATGAGAATGGATGTACTAAAAGATTAAAAACTGAAAAATACTGCCAAAGTCTGACAGAGTACAGACTAGGGACATAACAATTGTTCTATTAACAACTGTTGCTCATAATGGCATCTGAAAAGTAATACCATTTTTGGCTGGCTTTCTTTTTTCAGTATAATGACTTTTTCACTCCAAACACTTAAATTTATGGGCTGTCACAAATGACATTTGGATATTATGGTTTTAGACAGACATTTCAATTTAACTGACACAAGTTTCTCATTAGAGAATACTGTATGAAACAAACTTGAATTCTATGTCACATCTGGATGAATATACTATTTTGGTTTTCCTAAGTATTCCAAGTGAAAGGTATGAAGAGGAAACATTTCCGTTATCTGTTATACTGTGCACATGCTATGATTTCATGTGTTTTGAAGCAATCTCATATTCAGCCTTCATTTAGTGATAATGATGACTTTTATGTTTTTGTTATTTTGTTTTTTACCATCAAAATAGCCATGAACTATTTTGAGGGATGGCTTGATTTACTGAATTTTGTGCTGAGAAGATTTTGCACTGAGAGGACAAGTTCTGAATCACTGCATCATGTCCTGAGAAAGCCTCAGGAGATAATTTGTGAAACTTGAAATACATCAAATACACTGGATGGAGAATCACACCAGTCAGGATCACCAGTAGCTACTATAATCATATAACATTGTTAGAAAACCTGAACACAGCAGAGGAGGGAATCATGACTGGCTCATTGTTCAATGAAATTGCAATTTGAGACATTTTTAAAAACAAATAATGCTTTATGTTACAAAAATTAAGAAGCAGCATTAACTAATTCTCCAGGGAAAATATGAAGTGTGTCTAATTCTAAAATAGAATGCCAGTGTAAAAGTCCATCACCACTCTACACCAAGAAGTAGTACCTCACACTTCAACCCCCACCATGGTTCTATCTTCTTCTCTTGGCAGATATGATAATCTTCTTACACTTTTAGGGACAAAGGTATTGGATGATGAACCCGGAGGTGCTTTATCGCTGAGCTAGATCCCTAGCCCTTTTTATTTCATTTTTTGAGACAGGGTCTCATTAAATTACTTACAGCCTTGCTAAGTTGCTGGTACTGGTCTCGTATTTATGATCCTCCTGCCTCAGCCTCCTTGAATCATTGGAACTAAAGTCAGGTGCCACCATAACCAGCTTGAAGCACTGATGTTTGATGAAGAGTCATATTCTACCTGTTAAATCAACATTCCCAAAGGTCAGGACTATGACCTTTATATGCTGATTGAGATTCTAATTTAGGCTCCTCACAGTAGTTGCCTCTGAGAGCCCTTATTTAAAACAAACCTTTATTAAAATACCTTCAAATTATCTTGTAGTTGTTTTAATAAAAGTTATTTTTGGAATTTTGTCTAAACATATTGTTTCTGGGCTGGGGATGTAGCCCAGTTGGCAGAGTGCTTGTCTTGCATGTACAAGGCCCTGAGTTAAATCCCCAGAACCACAAAAACAAACAAACAGGGGCTAGAGTTGTGGCTCAGTAGAACAGCACTTGCCTAGCATGTGTGAGGCATTGGGTTCGAGTCTCAGCACCACATATAAGCAAATAAATAAATAAAGATCCATCAATAACTAACAAAAATATTAAAAAACAAACAAAAAAACCCCATAATGTTTAACTTCACAGCCCTTTATATTTTTTTGATACAGAATCCTGCCTCAGCCTCCAGAGTAACTAGATTAGGTGTAGTCCACTGCACTGAGCTCTCTCCACTTTTTGTGTGTTGTGTATGTGGTGCTGGAGATTGAACCCAGGGCCTTGTGCATGCAAGGCAAGCATTCTATCAATTGAGCTACATCCCCAGCCCCTCTCCACTTTTTAAAGAATAATGTGAACACTGCTTAAGTTTCTAAAAATACTGACAGATTACATTAATGAACAGCAAGATAGGAAGAAAAAGAGTTGATGTTCGCCCAGCACTACAGCATACCAAAAACAGTCATGACAGGAACCTCAATGGGTGATATTCGTTGTTTGCCACTACATTTTACTTTCCTGTGCCAACTGATGTAGGGTAGGCACTCCACAAACACTTGCTTAGTAGTTAATAAATGGGAAAATCTATACAACTGAGAGTTTAATTACTGTGACTTAATTCCCTTGAATGTTCTTTTTCAGAACAGAAGAAAAATCCGACTTCTGAGGCTAAGCCACCAAAAATTTTATGTAGATAATTCATACTATACTGAACTTACTCATTATCCTGAAACTCTTGTATATTGCTATAAACTCCCAGCTTCATGAAAAGACCAATCTATCTCAATCAATGCTTAATAGACTCTTCTCATAAATTAGGATACAAAAATCTAGTTAAGTGCTATAGCTCCTTAGAAATTCTCCATACTATAAAACAATGGAATTGCTAGGACACAGCCTGTAGCTAATAATCCCCTCAGCACTTTGTATAAAATTGCCTAGCTTCAAAACATTTCATACCATTATATAATGCCAACCACATAACAATTTTTATCATCTATTACTAGGCCTTCTGATATGTATTTTTCACCCCAGAGAATTTTAAAAATTGTCAAAACATACAGCACCTTTTATGGAGATTCCTTGGAAAACTTGGAATGGAACCACCATTTGACCCAGCAATCCCACTCCTCCATTTATACCCAAAGAACTTAAAAACAGCATACTACAGCAATGCAGCCACATCAATATTTATAGCCACAATTCAAAATAGCTAAATTGTGGAACCAATCTAGATGCCTTTCAGTAGATGAATGGATAAAGAAACTGGTATACATCCACAGTGGAATATTACTCAGCATTAAAAGAGAATAAAATCATGGCATTTGCAGGTAAATGGATGGTGTTGGAGAATATCATGCTAAGTAAGCCAATCCCAAAAAACCAAAGGCCCAGTGTTTTCTCTGATAAGTGGATGCTGAGCCATAATGGAGGTGTGGCAGGGGGAGGATACGAGAAATGGAGGAACTTTGCATAGGGCCGCTGGGGGGAGAGGGGATGGTAGGGGGAATGGAGGTAGGAAAGATGGTGGAATGAGATGAACATCATTACCCTAGGTACATGTATGAAGACACGAATGGTGTGGCTCTACTTTATGTACAACCAGAGAAATGTAAAATTGTGCTCCATATGTGTACTATGAAATTGAAATGCATTCTGCTGTCATGTATAACAAATGAGAATTTTAAAAATGAATAAAGATATTTGTAATTACACACACACACACACACACACAATCGCCTCCTCCCAGGACCTTTGGACAATTTCATGACCTTGCAGGTTAATGCTTCGGCATAATCCTCTGAAGGTGGTGCTATATGTCTTTCCCTACTTCATCAATAGTCAGCTCTTTAAAGTCTCTTATGCACCAAGACGCCCATCTGCCATGAGAGCGCTAATTTTTTTTCACCTTCGTTTCTTCAGTACCTAGCAAAGCGCCCGCTACACTGTGGGTGTTCACTGAGACGATAGCTCTCAAAGGGTCACTCTGCCCAGCACTGGAGTCTTTGAACACGCGTCAAGGACATAAAGCACACCGCACCCTTGCCCGAGGCTTTTCCTAGGGTCCTGCCTGCACCTTTCGGACCCTGCCAACAGCTTCCCGAGACTCTGCGCCTAGTTTGTAGTAGCGGAAGCTGGATGTTTATGAGCTGAATGAATTCCAGGTCGCCCCGTCATTAATTCGGACTAAGGTCTCAGTCCCTAAGTCCCAGATGACCCTCCCAGCCTCAGGGGACATGGCGTGACCTTGCTCCCTTTGACCCCGTCCAGCCTTTGCGCGCGCCCTCCCCGCTTCGGAGCAGCTTCCTGCTGCCCCGGCTGCGAGACTTCTGCAGATCCCAGGGCCTAACTGGGCCCTGCGGCACCAAGTCGGTCTACGCGCCCCACCCGCGCCCCACCTCCATCCCATTTAACCGAGCTCTTCCATCCCTCCAATATTCGCAGTCCTCCCGCAATCTGCCATACCATTGCGACTGCAAGGCGCGGGCAGACAGCCCAGAGATGCTCGCCCGAGAGAACATGGTGGTGGTACCGGCCTTGCTTGAAGGTCGGGCAGACAGACCTTACTGCGCACGCGCGGAAGCTTCCCCACGCGCACTTCCCACCCTGTTTGGTCCTTCGGTCTCGCTTCCTCGCGCCAGAAAGAGGAGTCTCGCGAGCGTTGGGGGCCGGTCCTCCCAGGCCCCACCTATTTCCGACTGTCAGCTTTGCCCCGCCTACTCCTTCCAGCCCAGTTCCGCTTCCGGTTGGACGGATTCTGTGCTCCAAAAAGTGGTCGCTGCGGTGGTAACGATGGGGAAGTCAGATTTTCTTACTCCCAAAGCCATCGCCAACCGGATCAAATCCAAAGGACTTCAGAAGCTGCGTTGGTATTGCCAGATGTGTCAGAAGCAGTGCCGGGACGAGGTAAGTGGGCCTGGGATGGCTCCATATTCCCCAGAGGGGCCCCACTGAATATCCAGGTTCAAGTTCAGATGCCGATGAGAGCACAGGGCTCGAGTTCCCGGCTGCGAGGCTTTTGGGGTCTGCACTGGCCTAGTCAACTCAGCCCAGGAGAGCTGCTCTTCCCTGCAGTCTCCAGACCTAGCGGGGCACCAGTGGTCTTTGACACCTCATTCCTCCCCATTCTGCACCTTCCCCCTCCCCCAAAAGAAATGAAATCCACTGGTTTTGCGGTTCTCGAAGGGGCGTGAATAATGAATGCAGTGCAGGACGTCTGGGCGATAACAGTAATAATAACCATCTCTGATTTGGCTCTCAAACAGGACAATTAGGATTTACACTTCTTTGTGATTCAAAGGAAACAAGGAAAACAAAGCTCTTTCGCACAATTCATCTAACAAGCATTTATTGAACACCTAAATGAACTAGGACCAGATGTCAAAATTATGAAGTCAGTACCACTTAATAGCATGTTCTCTTGGACAAGCCACTTATCATTCTCTATACCTGTTTACTCCTCCGTAAAGTGGGAATAATAACTGTTCCTACTTGTAAGATTGTTGTTGAGTTTGAAATAAGTGAATTGTAGGTAAAGTGGCTAAAGAGAATCATAGAGATCTTGAAAAGTCTTGTATATTGTGCTACAGAGATTATACTTTCCCCCATATTGAGGTGGATGGTGGGGCTCCACTGAAGAATTGAGAGCAGCTAATGGTGTGGCATTTTTCTCTGGAGACCAGATTGGAAGGGAATGGAAGAACAATGAGGCAACAGGAATAATCTAATCCAGGGCTTCTGTGAGGGATAAGATATTTTAAGTAGGCCTCATAGAATGACATTGATAGAGTTATTTCATTTCCATTTCCTTCTTTCTATGTAAGTGAAGGTGAAATTCTCACACAGAAAACTAGGGACTAGTACAACCAATATCCTTATATCCATACCCAGTGTCTTAGTCTCCTTGGGCTATTATAATAGAATGCAATAGACTGAGTGCTTTAAACAATAGAAATGTGTGTCTCACAGTTCTGGAGGCTGGGAAGTTCAAGATCAGGAGGCTGGAATGGTTGCAGTTCTAGTAAGAGCTGTGTTCCTGTTTAGTAAACAGCAGTCTTCCCTCTGTATCTTTGGGCAGACAGGGCCAGCTCTAGGCTCTTATAAGGGAACTAACACCATCATAGGGCTTTACCCTCACTATCTGATCTAAATTTAAGGCCCCACTTTCTAATGCCATCCTATTGGGGATTAGAGTTTCGATATATAAATTATGGGGGACTACAAGTATACGTTCTGTAACACACAGATGTAACAAAAGTGTTTTGCCATGTTTTCTTTTTTTGGAATTACTTTAAATTATAAACATCAGGGTATTTTACCTCTAATACTTACATAAGTATCTCAAAATTTCAGTATGATTTTCTGTATAACCACGATATATGTCAATATGTCACTAATGTGACAAAATTAATAAAAATACCCATATATCATCTAATGACACTTTTCATATTTTTTCAGTTGTCCTGTGTTTTTTAAAGCAATTTTTTCAAACTAAGGCCAAAAGTCATGAATAGGATTTGATTATTGGGACTTTTTGTTCTTTTTAATAAACCTTGATTTTTAGAGCAGTCATAGCTTCACAGGAAAAAGCAACTGGACAGTACAGAGATTACCCAGTACCTCTCCCTCCCACATGCACAGCTGACCCCAACATCCTGCAGCAGAGTAGTGCACTTGTTATGATAGATGAACCTGCTTCAACATATTAATACACAAAGACCAGTTTGCATTGTGGTTCATTCTTGGTGTTGCATATTTTATGCGTGTTTTTTTTTTTTTTTAACCTCCAACAGTCACACCATTCTATGTGATTTTGACAAGTGCATAATGACACATATCCACCAATAAAATATCTTACAAATTAGTTTCTAAAATATTCACCAATAAAATATCTTACAAATTAGTTTCTAAAAATTGTACTGTAGGTTATTAGGATTTTTTAATATGTTTGTTTTAGTTATCCATGGACACAATATCTTTATTTTGTTTATTATTTTTATGCAGCGCTGAGGATTGAACCCAGTGCCTCACATATGTGAGGCAAGCACTTTCCCCCGAGCCTCAACTCCAGTCCGCTTATTAGGATTTTTAATTCTCCAAATTTAATTTAAAAACTTTAGGCTGGTGATAAGTTTTTTTTTTAATGATTACTACTAAAAAGCAGATTTTTAGAGCTCAATGCAGTATGTCTATTTAGAGTCCATTTCGATGACCTAAATCAGAAGTTCACTACTGCTTTTGCATTTTTTGTAGAATGGCTTCAAGTGTCATTGTATGTCTGAATCTCATCAGAGACAGCTATTACTTGCTTCCGAAAATCCTCAGCAGTTTATGGATTATTTTTCAGAGTAAGTAACTCAAAGACATCCTTACCTCATAAGCTTATTCAGTTGAATACTTAATAGGTGCTTAATATTTTATATATTGGTGGTCCATTATTCCATATATGTTAACATGATAGCTGTATTCTCTCTCTGCTCAGCTTTTAATTTTCTTTTGAAAGTTTACCACAGTTTTCTCACAATTATTAGACTTTCCTTCCTTCCATTTCAAACATGAAACTATGAAACTACTTTCATTCTAACACAGTTGTGACTAGAACTGTGCTATGCTCCCAGCTTCCTGACCTCAAGACCTTATCTACTTAGGAGCTGTGGAGGGCGGGGCTTCTGAATGAACTCTTGAGGTTTTCTAGCTTCAGTTTCCTTATCTGTTAAGATGACACTAACAATAGCACCCTCTTCCAAGTATTGTTGATCCTTCACAAGGCTTATAGGAAAATAAGTGAGTTAAATTTCACTTGCTCTCAAGAGTGCCTGGTACTCAGGATTTGCTGTTAGTTATTATTATTGCTATTAATACTTAGTCTTGCTTCTTTCCGTATTTTTGTTTCCAAACTTCCTTTTGACCTGAGAACCCCTTTACATGCTTAAAAATGATTGAAGGCCACATAGAGCTTTTGTTTATGTGGGTTTTATGTATCAATAGTTAGAAATTAAAACTGTGAAGAGTGGGGCTGTAGTTCAGTGGTAAAGCATTTGCCAAGCTTGTGTGAGGGCCTAGGTTCAAGTCCATGCACTGCAAAAAAGGGGGAAAAAAAGGAGGAGAAGGAAAGAAAGAAAATTTAAAACTGAGAAATTTTAAAATACTATTTTTAGTTCATTTGAAAATAGCAACATAGTTAATAAATATTAAATAACATTTTAAAATGAAAAAGTATATTTTCCAAATAAAACACATGAATGTTTTGTTTTTGCAAACAATGTTGACTTAATAGAAGGCAGTTGGATTCTCACATCTCCTTCTGCATTTAGTCTGTCATGAAATGTTTTGTTTGAAGCACATGAATATCCAGTATTTACATAGATGTATAATTAGAAGGAGAGAAATATTTTAGTAATCTTTTTAGATAATTTTAGATATTCTTCTTAGATACTGCATCAATTAAAATATGTGGCAGTTTCTTAAAGCTTAGTCATAATGTAGACTCTTAGATTAGTGAAGTTTTTGTACTGTTAAGTTAAAATTAATTGATTTATCTTTTGTATGGATCTTATACCTGTGCATGATTTTGTAACATGTGTTAGACATTTGAAAAGTATTGGTTTACTACATGACATAGATCTTCCAAATCATGGCATATTATATCCTGTAATGTCATCAAATCATATTAACCCATTTGTCCCATTGTCCCAGATGCTGAATACCTATCAAAACTTAAATTGATCAACAAATATACTACTTGTAATAACTTCAAAGTCAATAAATATACCACTTGTGATAACTTTCAAATAATTATTGTTTTTATTTTTCAAATAATTTATTATGTTTTGTTCATAGATGAATGATTAGAACATTTGAGAAAAAACATATACACAAACACATGTATATATATATATACATATCTTCTTGATTCTGATTTCCAACTTATTTTAATACATCTGTGTCAATTGTGTTGAAATATTTGCAGAATTGGAAACTTGGGACTTCTTGGGTTAATATCAACATTGATGGCACCAGAACATCCCTAAGTGTCAGGAAGCATGTCAAGCCCACAGCAGCAGGTACTAATTCACCAAAATTCTACTTGTTGCTTGAAAGGTCAAATTTCATCATTGGCCACAAATTCTGTTAGTTGTTTTCCTCCACATGACAGGTTCATTTTGTTTATATTTGAGAAAATGTATTCCAAAGTTCCAATTTGGAACCGTGATACTTTACATGTCAGTGGTTCTTTTAAGAAAAAAATAGTGTCCTGTGAAAAAGTAGTTCACCTTATAGCTTTAAAACGTGTCTGAGAATTGAGATTTAATACATCCAATAAATTTAACTGTTTTCTCCAAGACATTGTAGATGAAACTCTCCCTGGTTTTAACTGTGAGCTCATGATGTGAAGAATACACTGACTGCTAGTGTGGTTTGACATCACTGCCCCCTGCCTGGCTTGAGTGCTAAGCTGCTGGCAGGCTTTTCCTCCATTGCTTTTATAACATAGTCACAAAGGCAAAATTGCTGTTCTGTGAATTACCTAAAACCATCTTGAATATGGCCAGGACACGTGCCACACTTTGGGAAACACCCTCCTGGCGAGAGCTGTCTGCACTCGCTGTTCTGCTGCTGCTATGGCTCACTTGTGCCTCTTGAGTCTCCTGAAGAGTTGCTTGTGCCTTTTTTTCATCTTCATCTTTCTCGATCTTTCTTCAGTACTTACAATTCTTCAATAAAACCTTTGTTCTGTGTTCTTTCATGGTTTTTCTACCTCTGCTTCTTTAGTGCTTTTTTTCTTCAGTATCTACTCTTTTCCTCCCGGCTCTGCGAATGCAGGAAAGTTCTCCCAGGTGCCCTTTGACTTTCACACTGAATTCAGTCAACAGTCTCCATGAGTCACCGTATTCTTTTTAACTTTTATATTTAGATGTTTCCCAAATCTTGAAGTTCATTCCTAACATCTGTCTCAATTTACAGATTTTTTCCCCCTTGATAACTCTAATTTTTATTTCTGAAGGCTGTCTCAGTCAGAGTCAGGTTTTTGTTTTTTTTGTTGTTGTTGTTTTGTTTTTTTTTTTTTTGTGGTGCTGGGGATTGAACCTAAGGCCTTGTACATGCAAGGCAAGCACTCTACCAACAGAGCTAATCCCCAGCCCCAGAGGCAGCATTTTTAAAGTTGAACTCACTATCCTGTTTATCAAACCTGTTTCCTGATCTGTTTTGACCAGTTGCTATTTGCTTAGAGTTCCAAACTGTAAACCTCAAGGCCTGTTGGAATCCCTACTTGTCAATTCTTCTACATAATATCTTTGAATTTTAGTAGTATTTCTCAGCATCTCTCACCTGAATATTTTCAGTGACTTGCTCACTAATCTCCCAACCTTTAGCTCTTGTGTGTGTATGTTTGTAGGGAAGGTTGGTACTAAGGATTGAATGCCACTGAGCTATTCCCACAGATCTTTTCAAATTTTATTTTGAGACAAGGTCTCACTAAATTGCCCAGGCTGAGCTCAAATTTACAATCCTCTTGCTTCAGCCTCCCATAGCTGGAATTACAGACATGTACTACCTCACCCAGCTAACCAACCTTCAACTTTGGCCTCTCCTGTACATGTTTTATACCAGTAGTTCTCAGACCACTGTGTGTATCAGAGTCAGCTGGTGGGCTTAACAGAATGGCACACCCAACTTCTGATTAAATAGATCTGGAATGGGCTAGAGATTTTGCATTTTTATCTAGTTCTCAGGAGATGGTGATGGTAATGCTGCTGGTTTGGGGAGCCCCATTTGAGAATTTTTGTTCTCTACTATTCACCACAATTATCTTTGTAGATCTTAACAACTTACTTTCCAAACTAAATTATTTAGTACTTTTCTAATGCCTGCATAAAACTTGATCTATTTAGCATGACATTCAAGATACTTAAAAAAATGAGTCCAAACTCTACTAATTTTCTTAAAATTAATTTTAACCTTATTAGTATTATTCCCCTCCCCTTATTCTAGTCTACTTCCAGTTTCATCCTCATTTTTCTCTATCTTAAACTTTACCCAAAGTAGCTTAAGTGTCATCTCTCAAGCATGTGATGTTTTTATAGCGCTCTGCTAGTTGGAAATGACCTCCTTTTTACCTATGAAAGTCCATTTATATATTTATATTTCACTGTCCATATTAAAATCACCTCTGGGCATCTTCTTCAGTTCTTTTAATTTTTTTTTTTTTGTAAAATTTAACTCAGGGCACTCAACCATGGAGCCACATCCCCAGCCCTATATTCATTTTATATAGAGGCAGAGTCTCACTGAGTTGCTTAGCACCTGGCCATTGCTGAGGCTGGCTTTGAACTCTTCATTCTTCTGCCTCAGCCTCCCAAGCCTCTGGGATTATATGCGGGCGTGGCACCCTGCCCTTTTTTTAATATTTCATTACATTTTTTTGGTTATGATTGTTATGCTAAATTGTAAACTCCTTAAAGATTAAAATTTGTATTTTGTTCACTTGTGTTTTTCTAGCACTTAATACAGTGTACCTACTTAAATGGAACCTGCTAAGTGCCAATTTCATCTGGAATAAAGGCATTTTTGTTATCATAACTAAAATGAGGATACAATACCACATTTAGTAGCACTAGGCGACTTTGTAAAGGACCCTCTCCAAAGATATGTGGTAACTTTTCCTATGGTTGCTTTACCAAAACAACATTTCAACTCCAAACTGACTTTTAACTTTGATCCTTGAAAGCTCTATCTTTTGCAGTTCCTTCCTTGTAAAAGATTCTAACAGATAATCACATAGATGTTTCATATGAACATTAAAAGTGTATGATTGCTTAAATGTCAGGAAGATAATACTGTATATTTATAGAAAGTACCTTAATATTTTCCTTTCTTTCTTAACCAGGGAATTCCGAAATGACTTTCTAGAACTTCTCAGAAGACGCTTTGGTAAACATCTTAAGTGTTATGTAAATAATAGCTTTATAATCTTATAAACTTCTCAGGATCAACAGTGTTATCTTTTGTTCTCAGGCACAAAGAGAGTCCACAACAACATTGTCTACAATGAATACATCAGCCACCGAGAGCACATCCACATGAACGCCACTCAGTGGGAAACACTGACTGATTTTACCAAGTGGCTGGGCAGAGAAGGTGAGAAGAGGAGGTTATTTACATTGTTATTATGACATCACTGACCAGAGAGAAAGAATTGTCATTTTCTCTCCAAATTCATGGAAAAAAGGATGTATGGGGCAATTTGAAAACTGGAGGAGAGGAGTATACTATTCTACGATAGGTTTTGTTTATTATAGTTGAATACTAACATCTAGAATAGTCCATTTGACAGTGCTAAGATTTGTCACTGAAGGTGTTTTTTTTTAATTTGCTTTTCTTTTTTTGGTGAGTGGGGGTAGTGGGGCCTGAACCCAGGGGTGCTTAAACACTGAGCTCCATCTCCAACCCTCCCCCACCTTTTTATTTTTTAATTTTGAGAGAGGGTCTAGCTAAGTTGCTTAGGGCCTCACTAAGTTGCTGAGGTTGGTCTTGAATTTGTGATCCTCCTGCCTCAGCCTCTAGAGCCGCTGGGATTATAGGTGTGCATTACTGCACCCAACTAATTTGCTTTTTTTTTTTTTTTTTTTAAGGAAGGAAAGAGAAAAAGATTTAATAGCATTAAATTGCTTATTCAGTGTGTTACTTTATTTTAACAGAGAATCATATATTCTTGGATATTAGATACTTAGATATCACTGAATAATCTTTATGCAAAATAACACTTTATTTATATGTTTCCCTTGTTTACATATTTTGCTTCATTGTAGCTATATAAAAATCAGAATAGTATTTTTCTGTTTAAAGAGATTATAGATTCCACTTATATCTGAATTTCATTAAGTGGAAATATGAAAAATTCATATGCTTCACGAATTTCTGTATTTTAATGTGTATGATTGTATTTGAATGATTGAGTAAATATGCAGAGATGAAACACATTTATATTTACATTTTGCTTGATTACCTGCAAATTTATGGTGTTGTTTGTTTTTTTAAGGCTTGTGCAAAGTGGATGAGACACCAAAAGGCTGGTATATTCAGTATATAGATAGAGACCCCGAAACTATCCGCCGCCAACTGGAACTAGAGAAAAAGAAGAAGCAAGACCTCGATGATGAGGAAAAAACTGCCAAATTTATTGAAGAACAAGTGAGAAGAGGTCTAGAAGGAAAAGAACAGGTGAGCAACAGTATCATCCAGAGAGGTGATGTAAAAAAATCTAAAAACATAAAATGGCTTTTTTTCTCAAACAGCAAATTGAGATTTTTAGATGGTGTTTCTTAGGGGAGAAAGAAAGAGCACAGGCTTTGGAGTTGAGAGAAATCTCAGTTTATTCCTTCCTAACTTCATGATCTTGAATAATCATAGAATCTGTAAACGTCAGTCTCCTTACGTCTAAAATTGAAATAGTACCTAATGGAAAGACATGTAAATAGATGATTTCAGGTAATTGTAACTGTGTGATTAATGCACTGCTGGAGATAAACACAGCATGAGGATGGACTTCCATTCCCAAAAGGGCAAAGAATATTTGAAGGTGGATACAAACCCTGAGTTGAGGGGTTTCAAAGAATCAGTGGGGAAAGCCAGTGAATGGGCAAGGAAGGTTAAGGGAAGGGGTCCAGGTGTTAGGATCACTAGATCGAGGTACTTACTTCAACAAATATTTGTGGCTGCCTCCTGTGTGACTTTTTAAATTCAAACATTCTGTTGTACATTTCCTTCATGTTCTTTCTATTAGTGTTTCATTCTTTTAATGAATTTTTAAAATTATACATAAGAGCACAAAATTTTACATATTAATGGGTGCCATGTGATGTTTTAATTTGGGATACATTGTATAATAGGGTTAAACATATGTCCTTAAATTATTATTATTATTTAATAAGCTATAGTAGCCATTTTATGATCATAACACTATTATTCTACTGAGGAACATTTGACATATTTTAAGTATCAGGGTATTTTGAAGTGGTTAAGTGTGAGCATTACCTGAAAAGTAATGCAGGAACTTGCAGGCCATAGAACTTAAGACATCGATAAGGACCAGTATTATGGATCAGCATTTTTTTTTTTTTTTTTTTTTTTGTACTGGGAATTGAATCCAGGGACACTTAACCACCGAGCTACATCCCCAGCCCTTTTTTATTTTGAGACAGGGTCTCATTAAGTTGCTTAGGGCCTTCCTAAATTGCTGAAGCTGTCTTTGAACTTGTAGTACTCCTGCCTTAGCCTTACAAGCCTCTGGGATTACATGCATGTGCCATTGTGCTCAGCTTCTTTATTTTTTAATTTCTTTCATCTTTTAAAAATTTAAACCTCAGTTTGCAGTAGAAAAAATAAAATTTCATATTGTGAAAATTAATAAGAACCACATCTTCTAGTCCAGAGGAAAGTGAGAAAAATAGTTTAGTTTTTAGAATAATATTATTGTTTGTTAGCATTTTGGTTTAATACTGCTAAAACCTTCAAGTTATTTGTTCTTTTCAGATACAAATAGTATTTTATCTTAAAAGGCAGGAGAAATTCTACTGATCAGCCCATCCTTATTATATAAGGAAGCCCATCCTCATTTTATAGGAAAGATTTTTAAAATGTTCTTTTGCCTCACTATGTGAAAGCTTATGTGAGCACTATCTGAGAAAAGAATATTTTAGCTAGATTTCAAAAACATCTTCTTTTTATTAGTAAAATCAATAATTAATATTTATGGCACACTTAATAGTGGCAAGCACTGTGCTGTTTTTTTCTCCATATTATCCTATTTAACACTTCTAATAACGTCTAATAACATGCATTCTCTGTCTTAAAGATAGAAGAGCTGAGGCTTAGGAAAGGTGATGAGACTGACAAGAGGTTACAAAGCTGAAAGGTTGCAGAGGTGGATTTGATATGCAGTTTTGTTTGTTTAATGTAAGGCTCTTAATCATTATATTAAGCTACCCCACAATATAGAAAGGTTTTACTTTTCAAAGTAATCCTCTAGCTAATGTTCCTAAAGTTTATTGCCTCACATTTCTGATGTATTCTGTGTAGATTATTATGGAAATAAAGATGTAGGTAAACCTCTGAATTTGGTATAGAAATCTACTTTTTTAGAATTATAATCTTAGAGTTTTGTCTTTGAGCTGTCTTATACCATAGGTAGCAAGTCATAGTGTAAGCTATTGAATATTTATAGTAAATGCCTCTAAATTATTTCTCTCTCTCTCTCTTTTTCTCTCTCAAGGAGGTCCCTGTTTTTACAGAATTAAGCAGAGAAAATGATGAAGAGAAAGGTAGTTTTAACTTTTCTTTCCTCTTTGTTAAACATGAATTCTTTTGTACTAACTTTGCTAAAAGTAACATGTCTTGGGCTGGGGTTGTAGCTCAGTGGTAGAGCACTTGCCTCACACACATGAGGCCCTGGGTTGAATCCCCAGCACCACATAAAAATAATCAAATAAAAATAAAGATATTTTGTCCATCTACAGCTAAAAAAACATATTTTTTAAAAAGTAACATGTCAGTGAACAAGACATTTGATTTGTCAGAATTTGCATTGTTCTTGTCTATAAAATGAAAAGGTTATATGCTGTGAATTGGATAGGATGCCTTCAGTCAACAGTAACAAAATTGAATAAAATAAGCTTAAACAATAAGGAGATATCTTTCCATGATAAGAATCTCAGCGGTGATGATTCTGCATGCCATACGAACACACAAAGTAGCTGCCAGCATTCTAGTCATCACATCCAGACCCGGCATTTTCCAAAGGATGATAGAGAACATCTCTTCGTGGAGTTCCCTTAGGAGTAAGGAAACTTCCTAGAAGCCCACCAGTGAACTTCCTTTTGAATATTGCTGGCCAGAATTAAAAGTAGTCTTGAGGGAATTGTACTGACTGGTTTAGACCACCAGAATTTACCCCAAAGCTGCAGATAGCGTTCTATCCCTAGAACCATGGCCAAGAAATATGACACTCAAAAGTTGGAGTGCTATGAGCAAGGGTTGGGGGATGGAATGTCACAGCAGCCAACATCGAATGTCACAGCAGCCAGTGTCAATTGCCACAGCAACATGGCATGTAAGGTCCTTTCATCTCTACAAGCATCATGTAGGACATTTTCTGGAGAGGAGCATTTTAGCCTCATTTATTAGCATGTTCATGATTTTTTATGTGAATGCCTGTGGAATCTTGTCTGAGAACTTGTATTATAATTTTCTGAACTCTACATACATATGTATATGAAATAACCTTTTTTTTTTCTTCTAGTCACATTTAACCTGAATAAAGGAGCATGTAGCTCAGCAGGAGCAATGTCTTCCAAATCAGGGTGAGCTACAGTTACAGATCTGATACACTTTAGAAGTTTCATGAAATGTCATGTCGGTTACTACATTTTCAAGTATTGTGAGTCATTTTTTTCTCATTGCAGTTTTCATTTGGGTTTGTTTTTATTGTTTTTCAACAGTTGTTCTTTTCTCATTTCTCTGTGATAAGATGATTCTTTTGTTTGAGGAGAGGCTCATTTCATTTTATTTTTGAATGTGATGGGGTCTTGCTGTGTTATTCACTCTGGTCTTAAGTTCAAGTGGTCTTGCTGCCTCAGCCTTCTGAGTGTCCAGAACTAAACGCCTGTGCCACTGTGCTGGACTAGGAAATGCTCATTTGGACAAAATGCTTCAATAGATAGATTTGTGGTTCTCTGTGAATCCTTCTCCATTTTATGGTTCCTTCTGCTTTACTGTTGTACCCATTTCCCACAGTTTAAATGTAGACTGAGATGTACATTTTCTGTTTTACCTGCTATATTGTGATTTTCTGAAAATAGAAACTAAGTTCTCAGTCTGTCTCCTTATTGCCCAGTGCAGTATAAGTTCCTAAAGAATAATGATATTTGGGAATAGAATAGTGGTAGGGTAATGGGCATACATGTGCCATAGTAAACTGTAAGAGTATTCAAGGAGCTTGAAGTAAGGGGAAGTTGTTAAAGGCAACAATGAGGCAGATGGTGTAAAATATATTGAAATCTGTGATTGTATGGATTAATAGCAAAGGTGGCACCAATCCAAGGTTTTCTAGTCACTGGGCAGAGTTCCTTATAGGAGTATTTTTTTGTTTAAGGTTGCAACATCCTTTGTGCAAGATCATGATTCTAGAAGAGTTTTTTTTGTGAATTTTATTGTCAGGAACCCTTTATAACCTCCCAGATTTATTGAGTGATTGATTGATTGATTGGTGAGGGTTGACACATTGCCTTCATTTTTATTTTGATGATTTTCCACTTCCCATTTCCTTTTATTATTTGTTATTCTGAGGTGTTGATGAATGTTATGGTTGTTCAACTGGCAATGAAATCCATCACTCTTCTTAGTTTCCTGTGGCTGCTGGAACAAACAGGGAGACTTGAAACATCATAAATGTGACCATCTTTGGAGGTCAAAATTCTGGCATCAGCATCACTGTGCTGAAATCAGTGTTTAGAGGACTCTGCTCCCTCCAGAGGCTCTAGAGAAGAACATAGTCCTTGCCTCTTCTAGTTTGTGGTGGCTGCCAGCCTTCCTTGGTTTGTGGTTGCACCCTTCTAGTCTTCAAGACCAAATATCTTTACACATCTCTTTTCTTGTTCTTAAAAACACTTTTTCCTTTACAGATTACGCCTCCCTGTGTCTGTCTCTTAAAATAACAGGGGTGATTATACTTTAGGCCCACTCTGGTGGAATAATTTACATCACAAGATGTTTTACTTCATCTGATTTGCAAATATCCTTTTTTCTAAATAAGATAACATTTATAGATTCCACAGATAAGGACCTGATATCTTTGGGTGTCTATCAGCACCCTAATGTCAAGCCTTAATATTAGGATTCTGTAAATTGTTTGAATTATCTATATGAATATGTATATAGAGTTGCAGAAAATACAATTAAAAGAACTCACCTAAACTTTTTTTCTCTGAAATTGTGCTTTGTGTTTGTATGGGCAGGAATTTGTTTTTCTGCTGGTTTAAAACTGTTATATGTAAAACCTAGAATGAGCCAGGCATGGTGGTGCATGCCTGTTTCTCTGGAAAGAAAAAAATACATACATAACACAGAATTAATCATTTTAACCTTTACTGTGTGTGTGTGTGTGTGTGTGTGTGTGTGTGTGTGTGTGTGTGTGAGAGAGAGAGAGAGAGAGCGAGAGATAGTGAGGATTGAACCCAAGGGTGCCTTTCCACGGAGCTATGTCCCCAGGCCTCTTTACCTTGATACAGGTTCTCACTAAGTTGCTTAGGTCCTGCCTCCTTTAGTTGCTGAGGCTGGCCTCTAACCTATGATCCTGTTTCCTTAACCTCCCTCGTTACTGGGTTATAGGTATACATCACCACGCCCAGCTCATTTTAACCATTTTTAAGTATGCAGTTCAATTATATTAAATAAATCCACACTTTTATACAACAATCACCACCATCTATCTCCAGAAATTTTGCATCATCCCAAATGAAGCCCATTAAACAATTCCCAAATCTGCCTTTCTGTAGCCCCTGGTACCACCATTCCATTTTTCTTCTCTATGAATTTGACTTCTCTAGGTAACTCATATAAGTAGAATTATGCAACATTTTTTCTTTTGCATATGATTATTTCACTTAGCATTGTGTCTTCAGAGTTTGTCCATATTGTAGCTAAGGTCAGAATTTCATTCCTTTTTAAGGCTTATATCTTGTTATAAGGATATTCTACATTTTGTTTATCTGTTTATCCAATGATGAACATTTGAATTATTTCCAACTTATGGCTATTATACATAATACTACTACGAACACTGGTGTATACAGACCTGTTTTGAGGTCCTGCTTTCAGTTGTTTAACATATAGGCACCTTAAGTGAAATTGCTGGATCATATGGTCATTTAGTTTTAGGGTTTTTTGTTTTGTTTTGTTTTGTTTTGTTTTTGAGGCATTGCCCTATTGTTTTCCTACAACAGCCACAATATTTTAAATTTCTACCAGCAGTTTCTCCACATCCTTGCTAACACTTGTTATTTTCTGTTTTTGTTTTGGCCATCCTCATGAATGTGAAGTGGTATTTTGTGGCAGTTTTGATTTGTATTTCCTGAATGATTAGTGAGTGACACTGAGCATCTTTTCATGTGCTTATTTGCCACTTGTGTATATTTGGGAAAAAGTCTAGTCAAGTTTTTTTTCCTATTTTTTTTTATTAAAAATAAAAGTTTTTTTAAAAAAATACCTGACAACCTTAAATAAAATAAAGTTTCCAAGCTGAGATCAAAATACTGAAGTAATTCCTGGATGCATCTAGAGAACTCACTATTGAGGAATTGTAGAAGGGGAGTAAGACGGCAGAAAAAATGAGCAAATGTATTTTCAAAAACCAGAGAAAACTCTTTAGAAAACAACAGACTAACAAGCTTTTCTGACTGATTACAATAGGAAATAGGTGGTTGGTGAATGGTGAAGGAGAAAGTTGTTACTACCAGAGCCAAAAATAGCTACTTATTCCCAATTTTCTCTTTGCTACGTTTCTTAGTTCCTATTTTATAGATTTTGTAGTTGATTATATTCAGATTGTAGTTTATTATAATCAGATTGAAGCCTAAATTCATTCTGGTTGGATTCATACTCAAGGTACATTTAAATCTAAAGAATATTTGAAGTTACAGGTTAAGTAATTTCTTTTTATATGGACATGATCTTTTCAGAACTAATGCACATTATGTATAGCTGTCACAGACCTGGAAATCAGAATTTTAAAATATGTTCACTGGATTGAATTACAAGACAAACCCAGTAAGTGAAATTTTACAGAGGCAAATGTAAGCCTTACAGTTAAATAAGGAGAAAACAGTTTCTATAACGACAGTGAAGGACTCTTACACTGTAATTTTCTTGAAAAGATGTAGGCATTTTAGTTGACTTCAAGCTGAATATGAGTCCTTAAAGTGTTCTGGCTTTCTAATAATTTTAATGTGGTTTTTAAAAGCATTTTTTAAAAAGTCCAAATAAAGGAAAGTAATAATTCTCTTGAATTCTCTGTCAACCGCACTTTTTCCCTTTTTTGTTTCCATGGTAGCTTTGTGTATTTTATGACACATTAAATGATGAGATTGGTAAGATTCATTTAGTTAGCAAATATTAATTAAGTATCTTTTATGGGAGTTATAAGGTAGTTCTGCTACTTTACAGCAGGAAAAAATACAGTATAAGAGAGGCATCATAGAATACAACTGATTATATATAATGCAGGGTAGAGTGTGATTTGCTCCATTAAGTGCTAGGGCAGGTGAGAAAGCTGGAAGATCCAAGAACCCCCATGAAGAATTTCAGAGATTATTGTAGGTATAAAATAAGGCATGTGCAAATTTTCAGTGACATGAAGCACAGAGCATGGCCTAAGTTGCTTGCAAATTGATCAGAATGACTGAGGTGCACATAAGAAGTCAAAGGATAGTTACTGAAGTGGTATTGTTTTGATAAGTGAATTTTGGCAGTCAAGAATTTAAAATGTAGACTTAAACACTTAGGCAATCAGGAATAGTAAAAACTGTTTAAGTGATATGTTGAAATCTTGGCCTTAAAAAAACATTGCTTTCAACAGTAATGTGCTAGACTTATGCTGATTGTGTAAAAACATGGAGCTAGGAGTTGGGTCCTGTTATTATCCCCATGTGTAGATGTGGATCTGAACCTTAAATTATTGAATTTTAAACTTCCTAAGAGAAGTACCCTCAAACCCTGATCTGCCCACCACTGAGGCCTGTACTGGCTCCAGTTTGCTCTACGGATTGTAGTAGCTCTAACTGAAAGGGCAACAAGATAGCAGGGGGAACTAAGACAGGACAGCATAAATGTTATGATGCCAACAGTCCTGCACAAGATGCACACAGGCTCATCATTGTTTTGGCTGATCTCTAAATTAACCATGTAATATTTATTCTGTATTGTTGATCTTGCACAAAGAAAGCGTTTTTTGGTATATAGTTTTTATGAACAAGCATGGTTCTTCTCTTCAGTTCTTTAGGACCAAGTGCACTCAAGACACTAGGGAGTACAGCTTCAGTGAAACGAAAAGAATCTTCCCAGAGCTCAGCTCAATCTAAAGAAAAGAAGAAGAAGAAATCTGCACTTGATGAAATCATGGAGGTACAGTTTATGAATTACTTTGGATGCTATAGCAATCAGAAGGAAGATGTAATTCAAGCCTAAGGAAAGTTAAATAATGTCACCATTTATTAGAATAATATAAAATAAGAAAAACTTCCTATTCAAGGTTAGGGCAAAGAATCCCAGTTGCCATTCATCTGAACAGAGTGGAACCCCGTCTACCATGCTTATTTTCTTGCCTCAAGTGCAGTCTTTGAAACCCTCCATGCAGTGAGCCCAGTAGAGTTCAGTTACAGGAGCTTTAGTAGTAATCAAAACTGGGATCCTTTATGGATGTTCTGCCTCCTCCAACTTGTACTCTCCTGTTGCCTTTGGCTTCCATGTTTTGCCTCCTCACTAATAGGAGAAAGCTGTGATATGTTTGTCATGCTTGATTTAATGTGAGGGCTAAATTTATATGATGAATCATTTAAATCATAAATTTATATGATGAGTCATGATCTTGAGAAATTTGCAGTAGGTTCTTAATATATTCCTAAATATTCCTTCTTCCTTTTTTACTTGTGACCTTACCTTATCAATGAATTTATAAAATAAATGGCTAAGGAGAAGAGAAAGAATGGGAGAAAAGAATAATAGATACAAGAAGCTTTACTTTTTTCCCTTTAATATTATTTCCTGTAGTCTTCCCATCTTTCATTTGCAAATGAAGAGGAGATAACTGTTTAGTCTTCTCTGCTCCTAGCTCTCACACAGTAAAGGGCAATCTAAAAAGCTTAAATTATAATATGAACATACCATGAAATGTTGTTCTACCATTTAGTAAATATTGAGTTGCCTTTATGTGCTGGACATTGTACAAAGTTCTGGGTCTGAATGATAGGGACAGAAATATGTCCTTATTTGTCATGGGACTTTCATTGTAGTGAAGGAGCCATTCAGTAAAGAAACAGACCTATAAATATTGAGTGACTGAGTGCTGAGGGTGAGGAGTGGGGAGAACACTTGTGAAAGTTTCCTAAGGCAACAGAGATCTCAGCTCACATGGCTAGAGCATAGCAAGAACATGGTGGTACATTTTAGATTAGAGAAGTAGGGGCAACACTGCAGAGGTCACACATACCATTGACAAGGAATTTTTGAATTTAGTTTAATTTAAAAGAAAATGGAAAGCCAGATCTACCTGTTTTAAATATGATACATACTAAATTTAGAGTGTTCTTTGTTCATATTTGATAATTGAAGATTTAAAATGAGGTTTAGAATCAACCAAAATTATAATTTTGGATCCCTTTGAAAGTTGGTCGTTAGGGTTAACTTTAAGCCATTGAGAAAGAAAAAGATGTACTGTATAGCCATAAAGGTCACACGTCACCTTTTTCCTTTTGGTTGCTTTTTCTTTTATTTACATCTCTCTTGATGGTACTTTTCTTTTCTTTCATTCATGAGTTTTATTATCACTCACACCAGAAGCCTCCTTTTTGCTGTTAGACTGCCTCCCTAACCATACTGTACAAGTTTGGTCTACACGTTGTTTTTGCCACATGACAAAACCACCTGTTCCAGTTCATGACAGTCATTGGAGGACACCTGGAGAGGGTACTGTAGTGCTTGCTGGAGGATGACCTTGTAGTATTGACTAAGTAGGGGTTGTTACTGAGTTTCTGAGTCACTTCACTTGCTTTATCACAAATCCAAGGTTTTTTTAAATTAAAAACTAGTTAGAAATAATGTTTATTTGTATTTATCAGAGTTTGCATATTGTATCATTGGTCTTTGGTGCAATGTGGATTTTATGGTGATATTTTGCTAACTAGAATGGTATTTTGAAATAAATTGATGATTTTAAAGAGATAATTTTATGGATGTCTTGTGTGTTCTGTAGATTGAAGAGGAAAAGAAAAGAACAGCCCGAACAGATTACTGGCTACAGCCTGTAAGTATCAACTGTAGCTTCCTAACTTCCATGTTTAAATTTAGTAGAATTGTAAACATGGAAGTATTGGTTTTCAATTTATATCTTATGAAAATACCCATTTAGGTACTTTGTAGGAAAAAAAGCAAGTTTTAATTTTACAAACTCAAGGAAGGTTTATATTTAATTGCTTACTGATTATTGCTTATTATTTTTAAATAATAATTTAAAGTAATTTAAATATTTAAAAAGTTTCTTCTTATTTATTGATGCTCTATTTTGGACTTACTGAGATGTAGAATTTTCCTAAAAGTTTCAGAGTACCATAATTATTCTTTTAGAAACTGGTTTAACCAATAATAGGGTATGACTTAGATTAATTTCTGATTTGAGAAAGTATCTTTGAAAGTTGAGTTCAGAATTCTAATTCAAGTCTTCATAGTCGATCTCTCACTGGCATGGAAATTACTTAAGTTCTATGTTTTGTTTTTGTTTCTTTGGGTACTGAGGATTGAACATAGGAGTACTTTACCACTGAGCTCCATCTCCAATCCTCCCCAGCTTTTTCTTTATTTTGAGACAGTATCTCATTAAATTGTTTAGGACCTCATTAAGTTGCTGAGGCTGGCTTTGAACTTCCTGCGTCAGCTTCCCAAATCGCTGGGATTACAGGTGTGTGTCACCACATCCGTCAAGACTGTATTTTTTAGATTTAGAAATGTTTTGAACAGATCTATATAAGCTTAGGGTAAAAAAAGTACAATATTGTCTTCAGATCACTAGAATATGAACCCATGAAGGTCTTTAAGAAATTTAACTTAGAAATATTATAGCTAAATCAGAAAAGATGTTTTGGCATTAATTGGCTTCATGTAGAAAGCCTTAGTAGAAGAGAGGCTTAAGAATAAGACAATTCAAGTTTTCTCTTAAACATGTCTTTCTACTATTAAATATTCTCCTCCTAAAGTCTTAACAAAATTTTGTCAATATAATTCTTAGCATGGTTTTATGAAGTGTTTATGACCATCTATTTGTTACATTAACTTAAAGTAGCAAATGTAACATCACTGCAGCAAATATAGCAAGCAGACAGTTTAATTTTCATTATCAGCTTTTGAACAGCTCATCCAAATCACAAAAGAAGAATGATAAAGCAGTAAACTCATTAATTAATAAATTCATTAATATGAAATGAGCTTGGATTTCTTTCCCATTTGAGATGAGATACTTAAAACAGTGATACTTTTAGCTAGAGCTGATCCGAATAATGCTGTTTGTATCAAAAAGTTCAAAGCAGGCCAATGTGGTGGTGCCTGCCTATAATCCAGCAACTTGAGAAGCTGAGGCAGGAAAATCACAAGTTCAAGGCCAGCCTGGGCAATTTAGCAAGATCCTGACTCAGAATAAATAAAAAGAGCTGAGGGTGTAGATCAATACTTGCCTAGCAGGTGGAAGGCCTTAGGTTCTATCCCAGTACTGACAAAAAGAAGGGAAAAAAAAAAAAAAAGAGAGAAACAGACAGAGAAAGACAAAATGCTCATAGCAACCTAATGAGAAAAGAACATTGTGAAAGTTTCATGCATAATCTCAATGGCTCAGTTCCTTTCAATTCCTGGTAAGACTTTTGCAATCTGAGTTTTTATCATCAGGGAATACCAACAATATAATATCCTCACTTTCACTGTTTTGATTGGAAAGAAAAGCAATCTATGAAAGACAGAACTAATAGAATTTGAGATTTACAAATGAAAGTCCTAGATGTCAAGAAACCTTCACTGTGGAGATCAGTGATTTTGTATATAATTTTTTCCTCTTGGTAACCATGTTGGACAAAAAAGAGGAAGAAGGAATAAAAGATTACTAATGAAATATTCAGCCAATGCTGGGAAGGATTATAACTCACTAATTTCTTTTTTAGCAAAGCTCACTAATTTCTTTCTTTTATTTTTTTTTAATAACCCAGGTTAAATTTTAAATAACCCAGCTACATCAATGTTCATAGCAGCACAATTCACAATTGCTAGACTGTGGAATCAACTCAGATGCCCTTCAACAGATGAATGGATTAAAAAATGTGGCATTTATGCACAATGGAATATTACTCAGCATTAAAAAATAACAAAATTATGGCATTTGCAGGGAAATGGATGGTACTAGAGCAGATTATGCTAAGCGAAGTTAGCCAATCCCTAAAAAACAAATGTCAAATGTCTTCTCTGATATAAGGGAGGTGACTCAAAACAGAGTAGGAAGGAAGAGTATGAGAAGAAGATTACCAAGAAACAAGGAAAAGAGGAGGGAGGGAGAAGGGGAATTGCATGAAAGATGGAAGGAGACCCTCATGGGTTCACAAAATACATATATGGTGGTGTGAGGGGGATGGGAAGAAAAAAAAGAGAGAGAGATAAGTGTTATAGTAGAATGGGTAGAGAATAGTTATGGGAGGGGAGGGGAGGGAAGTGGGGGATAGGGAGGGCAGCAGAATACAACTGACACTAGGATTGCTGTATGTATGCACATGGATGTATAACCAATGTGATCCTGCAATTTGTACACATGGAAAAATGAGAATTCATACCCTATTTGAATCAAATGTATAATATGTCAAGATCATTGTATTGTCTTGAGCAACAAATAAAAAAATTAAAAATTATATGGTAAAAAGAATAGAAAATATAATTCCTTTTTGTTTTTGTTGTTTTTATTTTATTTTATTTTTTTAGTTGTAGATGGACACAACACATTTATTTATTTATTTATTTATTTATTTATTTATTTATTTATTTTTATGTGGTGTTAAGGATTGAACCTAGAGCCTTGCATGTGCTAGGTGAGCGCTCTACCGCTGAGCCACAACCCCAGCTCCTAGAAAAGATAATTTCTATCTTTTCCTTTATCTTTATTTTTTGTTGTTATTTTCCAGGAAATCATTGTGAAAATTATAACCAAAAAACTTGGAGAGAAGTATCACAAGAAAAAGGGTATCGTTAAGGTAAGAATATGAAGTTATGCATGGAAATTGTGAAAAAAGCTACTGGTTACCCAGTGAAGCTATTTTGGTATTTCTTGAAAATTAAATCTTTGTAGCAGAAGTATTATTGTGTCTAAGATTCCAATTATTCCATAAGATGAAATCTGAATTCA
Organism: Callospermophilus lateralis; assembly: GCF_048772815.1. Taxonomy (NCBI): domain Eukaryota; kingdom Metazoa; phylum Chordata; class Mammalia; order Rodentia; family Sciuridae; genus Callospermophilus; species Callospermophilus lateralis. The sequence continues at coordinate 25,214,571 of NC_135317.1, read as the reverse complement.
TAATAGTTGGCAAAATACTTCTTTTCCAACCATAGTTTATATTTAACTTTGGTCTGTTTTCTTACTGGAGCAAATAGTATTTAAGGAATCCCATCACTACTGCTTAAAAATCTCAGTTGTGCATGCCTTGCCCATTAATCAGTGAAATGTTTTCTTTTTGTTAATGATGGACAGTATAATTATGCCCCAGAGGTCTCACGAGGACTTTCCTTGTATATTGCCTAGGAGACTAGCTGCTCTAGGGTTTTGAAATTCCAGTCCTTTTCTGCCTTTCCTAAATATAGTTTCATTCTAACACCCAGCCTTGTGCATGTGTAAATTGCTTTTTTTCTGTAGTCTAAGCTAGGCAAGTGGCCCTTCCTGCTAGATTTCTCAGTCTTATTCGAAGATTAGTAGTCTCATATTCTTTCCAGGTGAAAACCTTAGCTAAGCTTTGAATTGAATTCTATATTGAGAACCATTAACAGAAAAATTATGTGTGTGGGATCTAGAAAATGATATTACTTATAATAGGAGTTACTTGTATCATTCAATTGGAATTTCATTTCTTTTTATTTTATTTATATTAGTTCTTTTCACTTACTATTCACATATTCTATGATAAAGGTGTTCATTTTACATGACAGGAAGTAATTGACAAATATACAGCTGTTGTAAAGATGATTGATTCTGGAGACAAGCTGAAACTTGACCAGACTCATTTAGAGACAGTAATTCCAGCACCAGGTAAACCTTTTTCAGACCACTTATATATATTCCATCAAAATAAGTGATTCCATTCTTAAAAACCTTGGATTTTTGGCATTACTTGATAGTTACAGATGTGTATCATTTTCAGAAATATTAACTGCCAATATTACTGATCCCCATTTGGCTTCAGGTGTCACAATACTTAACTAGTCCTTTGATAAAGCTATTTTGTGGCATGAATGAATTTTCCCTTTCTGGAAAACTTTTTTTTCCTTCTGAAACAAAACACGATATATATCAATAAAATTAATCATATTAGGCTTTTATTATTAACATATTTGTTTAGCTATCTGAAATAGTCAAGTAAAAGTCTGTTTTACTTATTGCTTTTTTTTTTTCTCTTACCTATCTTTGTCTTTTGGATCCTTATTCATATCTAACTATAAACACCAATGGGGTTAGATTGTCTCTGACTCAAAATCTTCTTGAACATATCACTGAGGGTTCATTGATTATGTTGGTCTTAGGAACTTCCACGTATCATATTCTGTATTTTTCTCCCTCAAATGAAACTCTTCTTATAGATTGGCTTTATTAATGTATAATTGATGAACAATAAATTGCACATTTATCAAGAATATAAGTGATTTTAATGTGAGTACTGCTATGAAACCATCACTAAAATCAAGACAATGAACACTTCCCTTCATTTTCCTTTCTAATCCTCCCCGCTTGATCCCCTACTCTTGCTTCCTCTGTCTTCCTAAGCAACTGCTGACCTGCTTTCTGTCACTGAAGATTGGTTCATATTTTTACAGAATTTTATATAAATGAAATCATACTGGTGTCTTAGTTTTGTGGTTGTTCAATTTAGGTTATTTTGACATTGTTGTTGGGTCTCACTTCTTTCAGTTAACATAATTATTTTGGATTCATACATGTTGAATCTATAGTCCGTTTATTTGTATTATTGACTAATATATCAGTATGTAGATATACCAGAATTTATCCAAACACCTGTGGATGAACATATGGGTTGTTTAAAATTTTTTACAGATACAGATAAAACTGTGAACATTTATGTACAAATCCTTGTGTGGATGTATGATTTCTTTTCAATAAATGCTTCAAATGGTTGTCACATGGTAGACATAAGTTTAAATTTTTATAAAACTGCCAAACCATCTTATGAATTTTTTAAAAAGACAATGTAAATAAATTTTCTTATACTTCTGGACTCTGAACATTTTCTGTACCTTGCGATCTAAAATTAAAACATATCTCTTTAAAAAATAATTGAAAACAATGAGGGGTTTTATAACTTAGAGTAATCAAAGTATTTATAAACTTTAGAACACCACATAGTTCTTAACATGATTAAGAACCTTCAAGAGAAGTTTTTTGTTTTTTATTATATTCATTGTAACACATTTTGTTGTAACAAGGTAGGAAAAGAGTAGACAGTTTCTTTGCATTAAGTTTTATATGCATTTCTATTATAGGGAAAAGAATTCTGGTTTTAAATGGAGGGTACAGAGGAAATGAAGGTACCCTAGAATCCATCAACGAGAAAACGTTCTCAGCTACGATAGTCATTGAAACTGTAAGTTGTTTGCAAATAGATAAAAATTTGAAAATGCTGTAAAAATGTATCTTAATTCTTTTTAATTGAATTGAACTTTGTTTTAATTTTACAGTATTTGGTTTTTTGTTTGCCTTCTTTCCTATATAGAAATCTGTAAGCTTATTTTTTTCTAGGGACTTTGCCCTTCATGAAGCATTTTATTTTCTCGTTACAAAAGAAATGTGTATTCATTATATAAAATCTGAAAAATACAATTTAAGTAAATCTAAAAATATGCCCATAATTCCATATATAACCCCATTAATATTTCAGTCTGTTCCTTTTCAGCCTTTGCGTTTTATAAAATTATATACAAGATGGACGATTTTATATCCTGACTTTTTTTTCCCACACATCTAATGTAATATAATAGTAAATTAATTGAAAAAATGTAATCATAGTTGATGGAAAAGGAGCCACAGGTATCAATAAATTTTCAAAATGTCCCCCTTCTTTATTAAGGAACTTAAGGTAGCAGAAATCAACCCAGTTATTTCAAGAACTCTGACATATAAATAAAATTATTTGTTGACTTTAAACTATAAGTCTACTGACAGGTCTTTGGGTGAGATCTGAGATTTCTTAAAATTAAAATTCTTCTTAGAACTCTAAACTACTGCTATATCTTTTTCTAAACAAAAGAAATTTTATCTCCAGTACAGTAGGTTTTAGTTTGGGGATGGGGTGATAGATCCCTTGGAGAATCTGATGAAAGTTTGGGTTCTTTTTTCAAAAAATTGTACCTATTTGCCAAATTTTATGTTTTCTCTTTGGGAAATCATAGGCTCCCTAAACCCATGGACCTGTGAGAGAATATTTGTCTCAGAAAGACTTTCTGGAAAAACCACTTAGATCCTTATTTAAGAGAACTCACACTTTAGTAAATTAAGAAAAAAATAAATAAACCCACAGTTCTCTGTGGGTTGGTTGTTCACAGGGTTGTTTTTGAGATAGGGCCTAGGAGCAAAACCATAGTATATAGCCTTTTAGGTTGGTTACAAAGCAACACATGCTTCCAAAAGAGGAAACTCACTTCTAGTTTTTGTTTCTTTCTCATTTTTTTTCAGCATGCCCACATTTAAACAACAATAAAAATGTCTGCATTTGTATATGCATGTTTGTCTCTTATGTCCCCATGTTTTCCTTGAATCACTTTTAAGTTGTTTCTCCTGCTATTTTTATTATTTTAGAGAGCAGATTTTTAATAGCTGATAATGTATTCCTAAATATAGCCTCATCTTTTTAAGCTATTTATCTAATAAACCCAAATGTCTGGTTCCCTTCTTAGTCTCCAGATGTGCAGTTCTTATCAGACAAGTTTAATTGACTGTAGACCCTTAAATGCAGTAATGAAAGATTTGATCTAGGTCATGCTTCATCTGGAAACTTATTTCCTTTAAGTATAATCGTTATTATATTTTTAAAAACTGACATTTTGAAAAGCATTTTTAACACAAGTTATGGTTCTTGATTGAAAAATATTAAAGTCTCACTGAGTGTGGTGGCACTCGCCTGTAATATCAGCAACTTGGGGCAGGAGGATCGTGAGTTCAAAGCCAGCCCCAGCAACTTAGTGAGGCCCTAAGCAACTTAGCATGACCTTGTCTCTAAATAAAATATTAAGAAGGGCTGGGGATATGTCCCAATGGTTAAGCGCCCCTGGGTTCAATTCCCAGTACCTCCCCACCCCCACCCCCTGCCCCAAAAGTCTCAGTCCGTGGTTAGAGTTGTGATTGTGATTGTTATCATCATCATGTTAGTGTTATACTTTGCAAAGGAGAGGGTCAACATTGCAATTTTTAACCAGAAGATTTAATAGTAAATATTGATAAGTGTATTGTGATTATATCCATATAAAGTTCTAAGTATTATTCGGAGCATTTAATATATATGTTTTCCAACAACTCAATAGTAGAGGCACTGCTCTTTTACCCACTGGGGATATCAGAACAGAGACAGGAGTGGGAAACTGAAGTGCAGAGGTTAAGTTGCTTGCTCTAGGTGGGAGCTGAACTTGGCAGTCTAGGATAGGAGTCCATAATCTGTTTTTTTCCTTTTAATATTTATTTTTTAGTTTCAGGTGAATACAATATCTTTATTTTTATTTTTATGTGGTGCTGAGGATCGGAACCCAGTGCCTCATGCATGCTAGGCGAGTGCACTACCACTTGTGCTACATCCCCAGCCCTAGGAGCCCATATTCTTAGCTCCTGTATTCCCAGATTTTATCTACCTTTGAAGTTGTCCCCTTTTCCTTTTTGTTGATATGAAGAGAGGAAGAAAATATGTTTAAAGATGGACCCATATTCTGTAATAAGACCAGCCCTAACTATCACAACTCACTTGATACATGAATTTGAGTTGTTAAATTGCTTTTAATAATATTTGGAAAAGGAAAAAGAAACCTCAATGGATAATGGCACAAACTAGATAGATAGATATGTATGAAGTTTAAAAGGGGTATTCTTCATCACGGAAGAGTTCTTTTCTGATTTATAACTTGGAGAGCCAGGGTCATTCCAATTAGTGGCTCTGCCACTTTTAAGAAGTGGCACCTGCAGGTGCCATGTCAGGCAGAACACAGAGGAGCATGGCAGATTGCGGGTAGGCAGCTTGTGTGGCTGGACCATAGCTTCTGCTCATGCCTATGGGCTGGAGCTCCATTTGTGGCCACATCAACCCACCAAGGGAATCAGGAATACAGCTGCTTATTAGGGAAACTGAGAAGACGCTGCACAGCTGGGAAGTCTCTGTCACTATGTCTACTGATTACATATTTCAAATATTGAAGAAAATATGGTAGCTTTTAATTAGAATGCCATAGATTATTTTTTAAATGCACAGATGTACAGAAATATTAGCTACCTCATAATATTCTAGGGATATGGAAAAAGTAAATTTTATCCATAAGTGTGGTATCATTTTTTTGCCTTTTAAATACATGTGTTTTTAATCTTTTCTAAATTATTTTAATTTGTAGGGCCCTTTAAAAGGACGCAGAGTTGAAGGAATTCAATATGAAGACATTTCTAAACTTGCCTGAGTTTGAAAATTTGTTAACAATACATTAAAATTCTAAAGCATCAAATTGGTGTTTGCCAAGGCATTATGAGACTCTACTGTGTTAGGGTATTTCTTTTATATAAAACAAATGGATTTATTAAATATTACTGTATAGTTGTTTAGTGAAACTTATAGAAAAATCTAATTATGTCTACTGAAGTATCAAGACTATGTAATTTTTCCTTGTTTTTTTCTTTTATTTGTAATATTTCCTTGATTTTTTATTTTCATTAAAGAATGTTATTGGAGAGTGTTTTATATAGAATCATATAATCAGAGAAAATCTTTCATGTACTCTAAATTTATATTTTCCATGGTAGAATAGTAAAATTGAACTCTAAGTGTAAATTTTAAAAAGCCAAGCTACAAATATAATAGTAGCTTTATTGTGATATAATTTACACAGTGTACAATTTATACATTTAAAATATATAGTTCAGTGGTTTCCTATATTTACAGAGTTGTGCAACCATTTCCATATCTAATTTTTTTTAGGATATTTTTATCACCCTGGAAAGAAAGCCTGTACACAATCTTTATTCCTCCCAGTCACTCCCCAGTTTCTGGCAACCATTAATCTACTTTCTGTCTTTATGGATTTGCCTTGTCTAGACGTTTTAAATAAATGGAGTAACCTAACATATGGTTTTTTAAGATTGGCTTCTTAATACTTTGCTAAATTAATTTCAAGATTTATAAATGTTGTAGTACTTCATTTCTTTTTATTGCCAAATAATATTCACTTCGTGGATAGACTACATTTGTTCATCCATTCATCAGTTGATAGGCATTTGGTTGTCTCTGTTTTTCAGTTATTATGGATAATGCTACTGTGACATTTGTGTAGATGTGTGTTTTCAATTCCTAGGAGTAGACTTGCATAGTCACATTAGAGTTTATATCCTGTTTAATAATTTGAGGAACTGAACAGTTTTACAAAGCAACTGCATCACACCAGCAATGGTGAACTACCCGTTTTTAAATAAATAGAGCAGCTTATTATTTGGGAATGCAGAAGACTGGAAACCCACCTCATACTTGCCTATGCTCACCTCCCCATCAAAACAGGAAATGTATGGTTCACATCATTGAGCATAAGCAGGTGCAGTGAGATCCAAGTATGAATAGTCTTATTGGGGCTTGTTTTCTTTGTTGGCTTCATTCTCAGGCATTCTTAAAAGAACAAGATGACTCCCAATGTCTCCAGTTTACATCTTACTTTCAGTAGCACCAGTTTAAAAAAAAAAAAAAAAAAGAAAGACTATCTTCTATATTGATTCGTACGGAAGGCCTGCAATAGTCTTATTAGACTATACCTGGTAAAGTCATTCCAAAGAAAAGGATGGAATATGCTGACTGTCCAGACCAGGGTTGTATGCCAGCCCCTCGGCCATCTTGCTTGGAATGAGAGTAGAGAAGGACTGAGAATTTCTGTTATCAGAAGATGGGAGAATATATGCTAAAAGTAGAAACATAAGAGGCAAGATAAGAAATAGTAACAGGAAGATATTAGTACCTTTACAGAAAGTATTCAGGGATGGGTTAAAATCTTTCCAAAATAACTTGACAGAGTGGTATCATGGAAAACAACTGGGTCTTGGGGCTGGACAGATGTAAGGTTGAAAATGTTACCTAATCTTTTCACTGCCTATATAATCTTAGAAAGTTAATGTTTGTGAATCATAATAATTTCAATGTGTAAGTTTTCAAAAATAATGTGTCCATGCGGAGTTGATGTTAGAACTGCAGAGAATTAAGATTAAAAAAAGAAAAAGAGGGGCTGGGGTTGTAGCTCAATGGTAGAGCCTTTGGCTAGCATGTGTGGGGCACTGGATTCAAATCTCAGCACCACATACAAATGAATAAATAAAAAAGATGTTGTGCCCATCTACAACTAAAACAGATATCTTAAAAGAGAAAGAAAATACATATAAAGTGTCAGACATAAAGCTTGGCACATAGTAGGTGTTTGGAAATGTCAGTGAGTAGTAGTGTCAGTAAATGTAATCAAGCATTTGAAGCCAGCCCCAGCTTCAATCTGATCCAAAGAATTTCAATAAGGAGAAGTTCTTAATAACAGTGTGACTGAAAAATGTGCCAAATTAGGTCTACCTCCTTGAAACCCTTAATTTTGGAATAAACTCAGTGATTTTCTTCAGAGAGAAATGATTCTTTCTTACCTCTGCCATTTCTTTCCTCTCAACATCTTCCTGAACTTTTCTTGGAATGAAATAAAGTAGTGTACTTCAAGTTAAATTCATTAAAACATATCTGAAGCCCAAAAATGTGATCCTAAAGTACAGAAATATTTTTATCCTCTAAGGTCTTAGGCCAGTAGTGGTTACATTAATAGGACAGCAGACACCCCAAATCAGGTCTTATATTGGCTTTTCTTTATGAAGGATCATAAACTATTCTTTTTCTTAAAAAAAAAAAAAAAAAACAGACTTTAAAGCATTTCTATATATATAACGTGTGTCCACTGTTACGGTGCCATACAAAGTACTTTCACTGTCCTAGGAAGCCTCTGTGCTCTGCCTATTCATCCCTCTCCATCCCTCAAATCCATGCTCTTCACTGTCTCCGTAGTTTTGCCTTTTCCATAATGCCATATAGTTGGAATCATAGGCTGTAGCCTTTTTCAGATTGGCTTCTTTCACGTAATACACATGTAAGATTCCCCTGTGTCTTTTTATGGCTTGATATCTTTTTAAGGCTGAAAAATAATCTCGATTGTCTGGATGTTCCATAATTTACCCATTCAGCTACTGAAGGATACCTTGGTTGCTTCCAAGTTTTGACAATTATGAATAAAGCTGCTGTAAACATCCTGGGTGCAGGTTTTTGTGCAGATACAGCTCATTTTTCTATATTGCTGAGAAGCAAATACTTTCGAAAGCTAATCAATAGGCAGCTAGTGTGGTAGTTGTTTCTTTCCAACTGTTCCCATTAATTTGTTCCCTTTGTTTGAAATAAGAGTATGTTTTGTTTGTAAGAGACTACCAAACTCTTCCAAAGTGGTTTTACTATTTTGCATTTCCACCACTTCACATCTTTACCAACATTTGGCCATGTCCATCCATGTTCTGGGTTTGGGCTCTTCTAATGTATATGTAGTGGTATCTTGCAGTCCCCTAATGACATGATGCTGAGCATCTTTTCATCTCCTTATTTGCCATCTGTTTATCTTTGGTGAAGTACCTTTTTTCAGGCCTTTGCTTATTTTTAAACTGGACCATTCATTCTCCTGTTGTGTTTTAAGAATTTTTTTAATAAGAGTCTTTTATCATATATGTCTTTTGTAAATATTTTCTCCAAACAGTGGCTTTGTTTTCTTATTTTTTTTTTCTCATCAGTGTTCCTGAGATTATATGAAAGTTTTAGCATCACTACCCTGGGAAATGAAATGCCAGAATTTTCTTTACTAGAATACCATTAAATTTCATTACCTTATTTGCTGATTTCCCCTTTGTCTTCTGGCGTCTTCCTCCAGCCCCAACCACCTATCAGTTTTTGCTGACAGAACAGAGTCGTATTCATTAAGTAAACATTTACTGAGTACCTCTAGTCTGTAAGAATGATATGTAAGAATGAGAAGCAGGTATCAACCCAAGGTGCATGTTGAATAGAAATTTGGAGTGTTTATTGGTACTCAAATGAAGTGATAAGCCAATAGTAAGCAACTCCATAATGTGAAGTACTTAGTTAAAAATCTGCCATGACTTTGCTAGGCCAAGACACTATTCACTGATACCAGTAAAATGGAAGCACAGGATTAGAGTATGAGTCAGCCTTGATTGTAAATTAATCATTAGGTTGACCAAAGTGACCCCAGAAATATTAGCTGTATAATTAAGTCACTATGCCATTAAAGAGAAGCATCTTTGCTTTTTCTTTTTCATGTGGATATTTCAGAAAAAGTTACCAAATAAATTTGGCCAGCAAAAAAAGAAGTTTTAAGGAAAAAAAAATACTTGGGGAATGGAGAATGGATATTGGCCAAATCGTACTGTCATATTGTGTGCATGTATAAATATATAACAATAAATCCCACCATTATTACAACTATAATGCACAAATAAAAATATGAAAAAATGCGAAGTTCTTAATAGCACATAAGCATCTGCATGTTTCTAGGCAACCGGGGAATTTTTTTCCTTGATTTTTACTGGATCTTGGAGTTACCTGTATCTCCTTCCATTAGGATAAGGCTAGCTAAAAGATGCAACTTCATGTATTAAGTGATCCTTAAAAGTATGTAGAGTGACTCACATAAACCAGCAGACACAAAAATCACTCCTGATTCTTAATTCATTTTTTCTACATGTTGACTGTGATGCTTTTGAATTCTGTTAACTTATTCATTTCTTTGAATGGACTGTTTCCAACCCTAAGAAAATATTGTTTAATTTTCAGTAATTAAAAAGCACAGTAATTTAAAACTAATTTAAAAACAAACAAACTTGGGACTTGGACTGTGGCTCAGCAGTAGAGTGCTAGCCTAGCATATGCGAGGTGCTAGGTTCGATCCTCAGCACTGTATAAAAATAAGTAAATAAAATAAAGATATTGTGTAAAAAAACAAGCAAACATAACCTTGTGACCAAGGTTATGATCTGAACCATTACTCTGTTTTTTTCTTGAACATAAGGCTTGCATTATCCAGACAGTAAGACATATATTAATTATTTTTATGGTGACTATGTGATTGATATTTAGGAAAAGCTTTGAAGACAGGTTTCACAAGTCCTAAAGATGGTTAAGCCAGTTTTTTTTAAAATAAATTTCTATGGGTTTTATTTTTCTCTAGAATGCCGAGATATTCAGTCCTCATGAACTGGAAAGGATGTTAAGGGCCAACACCATGAAGGGAATCCTAACAAAATACATCAGGTCATCTCAGCTCCCTTGATAAAATTGTCCCTACTGAGGGTGACAGGTTTTTAGTATAAATCTCCACAAAACAACTAAGATTAAGCAACTTCCCGTATTCATTTTCCATGTTCACAAATAACCTCGTAATTGAACTTGCTATGTGATTAACATAGAAGAGCCTCTTGTAAAAAAATATTCTCCATCTGCAAGGTCAAGGACCTGACATTCAACAGTAGTGAAATTATCACAGTAAATGCCAAATCTAGGGCTCTGTCTAGATACCACCCTGACTTGCCAAAGCAGTTCTTTGCATCACTCAGTTAATACACCTTAGCATCTGAAAAATGCAACAGAATCATAAAGCTTCATTGCAAAATATTTATTTTCTTCAGATGTGTTGAACAGGCTTTATAAACCTCCATGGCACCTGGGGTTTTTAACTATTCAACTGAGGAATGACTGCAAAAGTGGCAGGGAAAAAATGTGTATTTATATATAGAATTTTCAAAACTATAAACCTTTAAGGCCATTTAAAAATGCTATAGAGATGAGGCACAAAGTAGTCCTTGTAATGTCCATCGATGAAACCTTTGCCACTGTTGTGCACAAACCAACAGGGAACATCTGTTCCAAACACTATATCTGTTCTGTAGTCTTTCTGGAATCCTCTGCAAGGAAAATGGTACGCATGGTTAGGGAACAGACCAGGCACGGCCAGTCAGGCATAACAAGAAACAAGACACCCACTTTTCCGTGCTGTGCATTGTGCTTTTTTATTACCATTATCTTCCCCGCCCCACCGTATTCCCAACATGTATGACATGTCAGAATCTGGAGATGGCTGTTAGAAGGACAGAAAATCGGCAGTGTGTTCTTACTATTCAAGGAATCCTTACACAGGTTGACCCCTGTGAACCCTTCCAGCAAAGTAGAGAGCAGTCATTTAATGCAAGTGGAAAGACAGGAATACAATCCCAAAATGTTGTAGACTAACCTCACACATTAACTCAAGAATGCATCTGAGGGACCTCGGACTTATGGATAAATGTTTTATTTAAGAGTGATACCTGCTGTTTTATCTCGTGAACCAAAACCAGTTGAGTAGTCCAAACCAAGAATCCCTGTTTGGTCCACAAATTTAGTTTTGTGGTGGCACTTATAATTTTATGGCCTAATTTTTGCAATGTTATGATTTGATTGAGTATGTGAAAGCCAATGACATTTGTGTGCAGGAATAGTCTTTTTTTTTTTTTTTTCTCTCCTACTGGGGATTGAACTCAATGGTGCTCTACCACTGAACTACATCTCCAGCTTTTTATTTTATTTTATTTTTTTATTTCGAGACAAGGTCTGACAAAGTTGCCCAGGTTGGCGGTGAACTTGCCATCTTCCTGCCTCAGTCTCCCAAGTAACTGGGATTATAGGAATGCTCCACAGCACCCAGCTAGGAAGAGTCATTTTTAATAAAGCAAAGTTGGTTGCTTTATAATAACTCTAAAAAGACAAAAACTGCTTTAAAATGGTATCAAATTAGGCATGGATGAGAAGACTGGGGAAAATTTATAAAGATGTTACAAGTTTTATAACTTGTAACACTCAGAATGTTTTATAAGTTCTCACTTCAAATTGAAGCATATGGATATGATTTGTGTAAGAATAGCTACACAAAAATGAATTCAGTAAATCCATACTCAAAAAGAAGATTCACATAAAAATATACTTTCGTTCTCTACACTGTGGCTCATGGGTATTTTTATGATTTCTTCCTTTGGTTAATTTTTTCAGTTATCCAACTTGTGAGCAGAGGGCTTCTAATGTATGATGATGAGAACAATAGATTAATTAATCTTGGCATTTCATAATGCACACTCATAGTCATTATTGACACCTAAAGTAGGCCATTGAACGGTCCTTATGGAAATGATATATATGTGTCTATTCCTGATGCATTGTTGAGTTTGACAGCTAATCCAATAGGGAACCCTTTTCATCATTGCATAAGCATCCAAGGCCTACCTGGTGACAGTCAGCTTCTGTCCTTTCACTTGCATGCTTGCCTCTGGTTTTTCAGGGTCCTTTCCTGGTCTCTCATTGAAGATGTGTATCTTTGGCTCATGCATAAACTGGCCTAGCAAAACAAAGTCCAGACATTTATTTACATGTAATCCAAAGTTACCTTGGATCCAAGTGACATTTTGGTCCTCCTTCCAGAATTTCTAGGGTAGAAAGACACGTTGAGAGGTAAAAGGAACAGCAAAGGGAGGGAAGGGTTCTTCCTGAAAATGATTTCCCATGATCATTTTTTGTACATGAGGCTGACCCACTGGACTATTAGTAAAACCACCCAAGTGATGGTGAGGACAGGGGTGAGGTTGGCATTGGAGAGCACGGGTCAAACCATAGGAACATGTCTGTGATGTCATGAGTTTACATTTAAACTCTTAAAATACCAGGGAATGTAGTCCCTGGATGCTCTACTTGTTATCAAAGACTTCCTAAACCAGTTCACCTCCCTTCCATTACAAAACAGTCTTCTCTTAACTTGCCCCATTTGTGATGCTGAAACCCTGGCCCTAGATGCCCCTGTCTGGAAAGATGAATGGTCCTGGCCATCTTATTCCCTAGTCACCACATTCTATGGGTCCTCTACCCCTGAGTCCACACCTGCTCTCTTCCCAACTTCTAACGACCCTCATCCAAGTCACTAAAGACAGAGTGGCCCTGCATATTCCCGATGGTCGAGAGACAATTTACCTAAAAGTCCATGCACATTAAGGGAAAACTTGTGTGTTGGGGGAATGTAGATTCCCAGAAAGTCTACGTTGATTGGATGCTTCTTCCAAACACGATGCAGTAGAACAGAAAAGGACATCTCCTTATCCAGGGTGACAGTCACAGTTTTTTCTTTCTTCACAGAGACAAGCACTCTAGTGTGAAAGTCAAAAGGAAGGAAAGGATTCCAGAACAGACTTCTTTAGCAAGTCATTCTCACCCACAATATATACTCTCCATTCCTCCCAGTACAATTCCCCTTGTGTTTTAAGAGCTTTACCAAATTTTTGCTACAGAATGCTGGGGGTTTTGTTGTGGTTGTTGTTGTTGTTTGTTTGTTTTTGTGGTTCTGGGGATTGAACCCAGGGTCTTGTGCATGTGAGTCAAGCACTTTACCAACTGAGCCATATTCCCAGCCTTCAGAATGCTGTTCTTTTAACTCCCAGTTCTAAAATTCTGTCAATTTTCATGTTTATAGGTAAACCATCAATAAATAGATACTAATTGGTAAGACACATGGGGCTTGGAGCAGACTCCCTGACAGAGTCAGCTAGGGATTTCAGTTGATGAGTTTGTTCACTGATCCAACATATGTATTGTGTACTTACTGTATGCCACACATTAGGCCAGGCACTGAGACACATTAGTGACCAAAAAGCTACCTGCAAGAGTATGGTAGGTAAGAACAACTTTCTTGAGCCTTGACTTCCTTATGCTTAAAATGATTATTTTAAATTCTGTGTTGGCAGTGATGTTTGGATTTATTTGTGCAGCCATGCCTCAAAGACAGGAATCCATTCAGATGGAGTAATACTTGCCTCTGATTAATGATGTGAGCTGTGTCAGACCAGGACAAGATGGATGTACGAGAACCACGACTCAGGGTGATTGTCTCAGTGCTGATTTCTATTTTCAGATCTTCATTTTGGAAATAAAATCCCAGTTTTCCAAAATAGGTTCTTAGTTTTCCATTCTGAGGCTTCTTTGCACCAATAAGCTGACCGTTCACTAAAATACCTGTAGAAGAAAAAAATCATTTTTTTTCCTTGTGGGCCCCCCCCCCTTTTTTTTATGTCTGAGTACCATAATTCAAATTTTATAAAACTTGACAACTTGAGAATATTATTATTTTGCTTCAGAATTTGTTTTTTTATAAATCTCATTTTATAACTGATATGTTTTATTATGAAGTAATTATATCATAATAAGATAAGCTAGTTTATCCTTACAATATAGGTTTTGAATTATGATTGTTCCAGACTCTTCAGAATGTTTTTATTATAATTTAATTTTTCACTAATTATCAGATTTCTAAAAGTATAGAATTTCTATTAAGAAGAGACACAGAGAAATCCCAGGTAGTGACAGGGGAGTGTGGCAATTATCTAATTTTCTAATTCAAAAATAAGTTCTTTTTATTTTACCTGATTCTGGATCAGAAACCAGATTGAGGATTTTTCCAGGTTCTGAGTCAATATTAAAGCAAATATTCTTTTGGCTTTTTGGCAGGTAAATAATGAAATGAGGGTCATTTTCAACTGGAAAACATACATGGAAAATGAAAACAAAATCATTAAAAGAAATTATTTTGAACAGTATTTTATTCCTGAACACCTTTAATTTAATCAGAATAAGTATCTACTGTGCTTCCGTTATTGATCAGGTTCTGTTATAGGCATGGAGATCCAGTGGTTCATACCCTCTTGTCCCTTTGTCTTGGATCATCTATCAGTATTTATGTTTTTAATAAAAAATAATGGATATTTATTTTGTACCTCTTGCATATGTACTAGGCTAAATACTGGAGATAAAATTAAATACAAAAGATAAAAGGAATAAGAAACATACATGTATGAAAAACCCATATATATAACACATACATGTAAGAAACACATACTCTAGACATATTTTTTAAGTAAAATAGAGATGTATTCATATACAGTAAAGAAAAATAAAGGAGACATAAAATAGATAAGCCACAAAAGTGAAATGAGGTCACTTGAAATATCCACCAAAGTCCTGGCTAAGTTTCCTCTGTCGCAGAACAATGTCTGATCTGTGTCTTGAGAAGTTCATTCTGAGGATCTCTTGATTGAGATCTACATTCTAGGGAATTTAGACAGCTGCTCTTGCTAGGAACAATAGGAAAGACCCTTCCATGAACAATTCAAAAAAACGGTTGAGAAGGTGGAAGAGTGTGCATTGAAGCTCTGTTACCTCTTATCACATGTGGAGGGGGCGTGGACTCAAGCAGCTGTCCCCCTACTGCAAGCATGGCCATCACTGGTGTTGGGGAAGGCTTGGCCCAAGATGGGATGGAACCTGGAGCAACTTTGCTGCCATAATATAAGGCACCTGTGCAGGAAAAAACTGAATGCATTAGTTTCCATAGAAATTCCAACAATCCTTTTTCATTCATTCTTTCTTTCTCTTTTGGCAGCCCCCAGAAGCTCTTGGTGGAAGTTTTATCTCCCCATTTTTTTTTTCCAGTTCTAGGGATTGAATCCAGAGTCTAATACATGCTAGGCTAGTGCTGTACCACTGAAAAACACCTTCAGCCCCTTCCCCCATTTTTTTTTTTTTTTTTTTTTTTTGCAAGGTGGTAACTACCAGAGATTGAACTCAGGAGCACTTAACCACTGAGCCACATCCCCAGTCCTATTTTGTATTTTATTTAGAGACAGGGTCTCCCTGAGTTGCTTAGTGCCTCACTTTTGCTGAGGCTGGCTTTGAACTCATAATCCTCCTGCCTCAGCCTCCTGAGCCGCTGGGATTACAGGTGTGTGCCACCATCCCTGGCCCCCTTTCCATGTTTTTATTCCAGAGATCTCTGCTGTCCCGCTGGCATCCCAGGAAGAGAGACTGTGATAGAGTTCTCCCAGGGTCCAGAAGCTGAGGAAGGATCTGTAGTAAGAGGAACTGATGACTATAGATCTTTCTAGAACTCGCCAAACAACAAGCTGAACCCATTTCACTTTCTAAAGAGGTTCCCTGTCTATGAGAGAGACTGCGTTACACAAGAAAGATTCTGATATTCAGTCATTCTTGCTTTGAGAAACACAGGCAATTTCCCAGCCTTAGTTATTCCCTAGATCAGTTTAGCTATGAGGGCCTCAATCTGTTGTAATCAGGGATGTCAGAAGACAGAGTTCCACAAACCGTGGACCAGTGCAATAAACTTGGTGTCCCACTTGAGCACAATTAAAAATGCAGAAAGCAATCCCTCCAGTGGATGCAGCTCATCCTCAAAGACTAGGTCTCTAAGAAAGAGGGAAAAGATTAGTAAACTGGAAGCCCCTCTAGCCTTGGTTATGTACCCCCAGGGGCTACCTGGAGACTTTTTACAGGATACAGAGGGCAAGGAGAGTTTTTAAAGCCATTTGTAGATTTGGAGCTTTCACATATACTTTTCCTAAAACCCCTTTATCAGGGATGGGGTTGTGGCTCAGCGGTAGAGCACTTGCCTAGCAAGTGTGCAAGGCCCTGGGTTCAATCCTTAGCACCACATAAAAATAATAAAATAAACATACTGTATCCAACTACAACTAAAAAATAAATATTTTTTGAAAAACTTATTATCATCCTAGGTTATGAATGGAAGGCCCTCCTTCACCTAAAGTCCCCAGGAATCAAAAAAGCGTCCATTTGAATGTAGATATAGCACTTAAAATTCAGTGACTCCAATGACTGGTGACAAGTCCTTTCCCAGTCAGATGGTTACTCATTCTTTACTTTCAGTAAAATTGGGAAGGGTTCACATTGTCAGCTGACAAATCATTGAAGTTTTGAATGCTTGAATTTGTGAGTTTGGGCATATACCTGTGGTGGAATTCAGACAAGCGAGTGACATTTCTATTAACAAGCTCTTTCTCTTCCATTCCTATCTAACATATCTTTATCAACAATGTTTATCAGCACTTAAGCCTGTAAAGTTGTTTTTTAAATTTTTTTTAAAATGTAGAATTGAAGCTGAATCCTGTATCTTTCAGTCTATCCATAAACAGTACTTACCATGAATACATGAATACTAGGAGATGATTTCTGATTTTACTTCTTATGTATTTCAAAATTTATATCATATTAATGTTATTTTGATCAATGTCTACTAACACTGTAGTAATTTTAATAAAATACAGTCCAGAAGAAAATTTGAATGGTCAGAATCTTATGGTGAAGTGGCACAGAAAAGTCTTAACTGGGCTTCTCTAGAAATCTTCACCATGGGTGATTTTAGGACTTTCAGCAAAAGAGTCTATGCAAAAGAGTTTAATGTAGATAAACTTCCTATTTCTGTGTTGCCCTGAATTTACTTGGCCACTGGCTGGGAAGATACCAGCCCTCCAGGTGCTGGACACCCCCTTACTAGTTTTTCACAAACGTATCCAGTATAATAGTTTGTAGAAATGTGCAAACAAGGCTGTGAACTGGGCTTCACAGAGATGTCTACATTTTTAAGATAAGTTATCAACTGGGTTCCATGGTAACAGCTGGCAGGGAGAGGAAAGAAAGGGGAGAAGAAGCTGTCCCCTTCTCAGGTGTTGTCCTTGAAGGGTTAACTTGCCCAAAACAGTGAAAGAAAAAGCTGCTTATATGTGAACTTCTGTAGACTGTGAACTTCTGAGCCCTTCCCCTTACATGCTGAGTATAAAACTCTGAAACTACCTGAACTCGGGGTTCAGGGAGGGGATTGATTGATTACAGCAAAAGCTGGGCCCTCTGAACCTGGCTGCAGCCAAATAAAACTATTTCCTGCTATCTTTGGTGCCTTACCTCATCTGTCTCTACAACAATGGTACAACTCTTAAATTTAAAAGTTAAACAAATAGAAGCAAAAAAAAGAGAGAGAGAGAGAGAGAGAGAGAGAGCAAAATAAGCAAACATTTTTTCTTGCAAGGAAGCAAGGTGATTAATAAGACTTTGATGTATAAAAATAGATTACATTATCATATTTTGTGAGGAGAAAGTAGAATGGAAATAAATACAAGTCTAACTAGAAAAAACGAACAATATCAACATTTTAGTAATTAAAACAGAATTTATTCATGCATTTTTTAGATGGATGATGGCGAGTATCACAATAAGTGTTCTGTCTCATTAGATATGTTCAAAACAGTGACATTGTTTTATTTTACAGAGTCAATGTTTACGATATGCCAGAAATATATTTGTCGCCATGATTTAAATAGGATGAAAAAAATTAAATGTTGATTTAAGAAATAAGTGTGGGAATTGTGCTCTATATGTGTAATATGAATTGAAATGCATTTTGCTGTCATGTATAACAAATTAGAATAAATAAATTTAAAATTTAAAAAAAATGAGTGTGGGGCTTCAGAGATCTTCATAATTCCTTTGGGAGATATGAGTAAAAATGTTCAAAAACCATAATGATAAACCATTCTCAAGTAAGTTTAATATGCAGGCTCAGGCAGGCAGGGACATGAGCTGGGGGCAAGAGGTGGGCTAGGGACGGGACGGAGCAGAGGCCCTAGGACCTCGGCACAGGACCAGAAAGCTGCCCTGACATTACTCCACCAGATGAAAACACTGACCTGAACAGCAAGAGTGATCTTGTGGAGGGGAGTCGGCCAGCATGCGCTCGTCCCCAGCTTCATTCTCAATCACCATCGAAGTCAGTGGGGTCACAATATGATGTTCTAGAGACATCTGCAGGATTGTTTTTGTAATCTTCCGTTTGGCTGCAGCTGTAGGAGCCAGGCTTCTGCATCCAGGAAATAGAGGCATGACAGGTAATTGAAAGGGGAACTCAGATCCCATATCCACCCACCTCCGCTTCTGAAGTCCAGCCAGGATCTGGGCAGGGGGTCAGGGTGCACAAGGCAGAGGGAAACAGAATTAAATGTCTTCATGAAGCTACTAAGTATTTTATCTAGCTATGTAGTCCCAAGGGATTGTTTATAAAGGCTATTTTTTCAGAGAAGCTTTAGGTTTACAGTGAAATCAAGCAGAAAGTCCTGAGATATTTCCTGTGGACCCCCTGCCTCACTATAGACATCTCCCACCAGAGTTGTACATTTGTTACAATTGATGAATAGACATCCATCAATTGTAACTTAAGTCATAGGTCAATAGTTTACATTAGGACTTATGGATGTTGTTTTATGTTATGGTTTAAACAAATAAACAATATGTATCCTCCACTGTAATATCATACAGAATAATTTTCACTGTCCTAAAAATGTTCTGTGCTCCATATATTCTTTGCTTCCCTGAACCATATCAGTGGCAACCACTGATCTGAGATTTTTTTTTTAATCGATATTTAACTTCAGCAGCAATTTGCTCTATACCTTTAAATATATTCAGTGTGCTTCTACTCAAGGGACAGGGATATTTCTCAAATAGCTTACAGCCTGTTTATTTTTTTTTTTTATAATCTTATCAACATCAGGGATTTTCTCTGCAAATCCAGCTATATAATGGTATTTCATTTTCCCAGCCTAGTTTAGATCACCCTATTTCATCTTCTTGGGAATCTGATCTAACAGGTGGAGTGGGCTTGGGAACAGTAATTTTTATCAAACACCCCATGTAATTCTGATGCAGGTGGTCAAAGAACTGTACACTACCCTAGAGATAGATAAGTTTTTATGTTGGAGGGTTAAGATGCAGCTCGACTGAGAAGCCAGGGGTGACGTAGATGAGCATCAGGGAGCCCTTCCTAGGGAACATTGTAATCTCATAATCATACATTTCTCTTTAGACAATAACCTGTTTTCAAGAGCAAATGTAAATTAACTACTTATATACACAGCAACATGGATGAATCTCATAGATATCATACCAAGTGAAAGAAGCTGGAAACAGATTGCATGGTTATGTGACACTTACAACAGGCAAAACTAATTGATGGTGACAGAAATCAGACTAAGTGGTTTCCACTGGAGGTGGGAGAAGGAGAATAAAGGAACCTTCACTGATTCTATATCTGGATCTGGGTGGTGATTACATGGGCGATATATATAAAAATTCATTAAACTGCACACTTCAAATGAATGCACTTCACATACTCTATGTATATTATACCTTAATAAAAAAGAAAGTTAGACAGGCATGGTGGCACACGTCTGTAATGCCAGTGGCTCAGGAGGCTGAGGTGGGAGGATCCCAAGGTCAAAGCCAGCTTCAGCAAAAGTGAGGTGCTAAACAATTCAGTGAGACCCTATCTCTAAAATACAAAATCGGACTGGGGATGTGGCTCAGTGGTAGAGTGCCCCTGAGTTCAATCCCCAGAACCAAAAAAAAATTAATTAGTTAATCCAGCTTTAGTTGAAGAATTGGGAACCCATGGAAGTTAATAACACAACCCTATATTAATTTGCTGCCTTTCTTGGTTGCAAACCTTTTGTGCATGAACTCAAATATTGTGGGTAAACATTTCACTTTTACAAATCCCTCTAGTGTGGACACTCCTCTCCTTACCGCTCCACTAGCAGTTGATTGATTGTTAAATATGCCCACAATTTCTTGGTGAAATCAGGATCTGCATGCTTGTCTTTTGATAGAAAATCCTCCAGGTCATCCATCTGGGCCAGGGTTTCCAAGACCAACTCTGTGTTAGCCTAAAGGACAGAAGGTTCAATTGAAGGGAGAAGAATTAGAGTTAATTAAATCACCTTGAATGAATCAGAGCACTAGGCATTTGGAGGGGAATACAAAAGAAATGGAAGATGCCTCTGTTGGGGACTAAGAGCACCCTTCCAGGGGCGGGGCGTGGACTTGGATGAAAACGTGAAGATTGACTGAATAGTCGGGAAGGTGGCAGAGCTTTTCTCATGCCCTCTCTTTAGTTACTGCTGCTGTTCTACACACAGGATTCTGGGAATGCAGAATATTAGCTTGTTCACATGCAGGATTGATTGTCTCCAGGGGACCAGTTAGTATCTTCGAATAAGCAGACAAGCAGATGTACCGAAGTCGCGGTGATAATGCTCTGTACTTGCTCCAACTTATCAGGGTCCAATTTTCCTGCCACAACAATCTCTGAACCTCCAAAATAGTTGTGGAAACTGTTCTGAGTGACATCTGTTACAGACGTGTGGGGATAGTTGAACTGAACATTTCGGAGCAATGGAGTTGAGACCTGATTGTAGAATTTCTACAGTTTGTAAAAAGAGAAAGAAGAAGAAAAAAAAGACCAGATAAATAATTATTTAAAGCATTTTTCTTTGAGGTTTGTCACATGCTTAGTAGATACTTCTTAAGTTATCTCATGTATCTCTGGGACAAGTAAACATACTCATGATTTTTTTTTTTTTTTTTTTTTTTTTTTGGTACCCAAGGATTGAACTCAGAGGCACTTTGACCACTGAGCCACATCCCCAGCTCTATTATGTATTTTATTTAGAGACAGGGTCTCACTGAGTTGCTTAAAGCCTTGGTTTTGCTGAGGCTGGCTTTGAACTCTTGATCCTCCTGCCTCAACCTCCCTAGCCTCAGGGATTACAGGTGGGTGCCACCTCGCTTGGCACAATTATTTGGTGAAAAAAAAAAACTGTGATGTGGAGACAATAAGATTTGTTAGAAGCACTATCGATATTTAAGAACCCAGATTTCTCCCATTTTCTGGTATGATCAGCATAAAAAATCTCAGGTATTCTCATAATAACAAATGTCAGCTGAGTCAATACCCCAAAATTAGAACCCTAAACCTTTCCTATTTTCAGGGCCTGATGTATTTTCTTGGCCATTTAGTAAAATAAACAAGTAATTTTTATCTTTTGTATTTAAGGAAACTTAGAGGCCTCAGTTGGACCTGTTTTACATATTAAAGAACCGATATTTGAGGTGCCAAAGCACTTCAAAGGAAAAACAAGTGGCCCCCATGATAGGAAAGGCCATTGCTCAATGGGCCTCAAGGGCCAGCAAAAGCTGGCCTCAAGAGACCTTTCCACTCAGGGGGTAGGGAAGTGTGCGCTCCTATCTCACCATTAAGGTAGAAGTACCTGGGTGGAGGGGACTGTGAGGAGGAATTGAATGAAGTGTTCAGTTCCTGAAGGGGTCCTTCTCTGATTCTTGCAACAAAAATGGCAATTTTAAATTAAGTGCAACCATCTTCATTTAGGCATCAGATATGGGTAGTTGAATGATTTCTAGGGGGTGGGGAACAGAAAACAGTGTTACCTTGAGCTGGGAGGATGTGTCCTGGTTTCCATAAATCCTTTGAGCAATTCCACGATTTTCATTGGATAGTCTTTTCAAAAAATCATAGTCAACATCAAATCCTATCCCCAAACTGAACAAGGAGACATTGTCTTGTATGTTCTGCTTCACGTTTTTCTGAATTTTTGACAGTTTTACCTCACCTGAAATTGGTGATGACAGGAAAGAAAAGAAGAAGGAATCAATGTTAAAAAAGTTTTTGGAAAATCCAGGCAAGGTAATTTAGTGAGATTTATCAAAATTTAAAAAATGCACTTACTCTTTGAACTAGTATGGGTCAAAATGAAGTATGGGCAATGGTACATGGCAACATTATTTAGGAATAGCAAACATATTGGAAACAAATTAAATGTACACCAATAAGGGTGAGTGGTTAGATTATGGTACATTTAAACAGTGAAAATCCATGTAGCTATTAAAAAGACAAATTTTTTAAATAAGGAAAAAAATCAAGGTAAATAAGGCAGTATGTAGGATGCACTTGTATACCTACATGAACATATACATTTATGTTTCCAACTATGTACTTAGAGTAATATGATATGTACTAAATATCTCTGGGAACTGGTAGCCAGTGACTGACTTCAGGACAGGATCTAGATGATTAAGGGATAGGAGTAAGAAATAGACATTTTTTAAAAAAAAAAAAAAAATTGCATTTCCTCTCTTTTCTTATGAGTTTATCCAAAACTTGAATTTTAAACTCTGAGGTGAGGGGAAACATTGAATCTATAACAAAGACATTACAATTAGTCACGTTAGTCTCACTACTAATAAAATGGCCTCTCTTCATCTTTCCAACACTCCGGTTGCCACTGTTATTACTGCTTCACGTATTTTCATTCCGTTTAGCTGTGTAAGGCACAGGTTAGAAAGGGTGCTTGTTCACATGGCAACACGCTTAAGCAACACAATCTGGCATTCACTATTCCTTATGTTTGTCAGTATAGATACACAGGTTAAAAAAGAATAAAAATGTTGGAGTCATGTTGTGGATAAGAAAAATGATTAACTTAAAGGTTGTTAGAGAGCTGTCCTTTCTCCAGTTGCAACTGGGAGGAATATGGAAAATAGAGAATGTGTTACTGTGCCCTTTGGAGGTACTATGTCAAGAGCTGGGGTCAGTATTCACCAGTTACAACTCACACACCATCTTTCAATGTCTAAAAATGCATTTCACTGGAATGCATCAGCAAATCTTCACAATATACTATTAGAATTCAAACTCAGCTCTCTCCCTAGCATGGAGGGGAAACTGAGGCATTCAAGAGCACCACTACAATGTCCGAGGACTGGCTAATGTGATGAGTGCTCCCTGATGGGAGACTGCCTTTAGGAAGCGGGGGCTTGAAGTGTTTTAGAAACTCAGGCCCATGTCATTAGACTTCCCATGCAGGGCAAATCACATTCTCAAGCAACAGCAGTGAAAATGTTTGTCATGAGAAAATTGAAGCGATACTTGCCCACTGTTGGGTCTCCATCAGAAACCAGAATGATCAGAGAGACCGAGTTGGGGTCCAACAATCCCAAATTATTGGCTTCATTCAAAATAAAGATCGCCCTCAGGAGTGCTTCATTGATGTTTGTGCCTGGTAAAGTAATGGGATTATACCATTGTAAGCACTTTCTTTTCACACACACTAAAATCGCACCTTGGATTCAGGTTCATCTGTCTAGTGATTTCTTATGCATAATGTATTCGATATTAAATAATTTTTTTAAAATTATTAATAACCATTAACTAATTAATGATTCTTTAATAATTATTAATAATATTAATATAATATTTGAATAATTATTTGCTAATTATTCAAAATTAAATAATAATTTGATTGCTTTCCAACTGACACAAATTTAGCTCTGCCTGGTCAAGGTACCATAGTGTAGTAAATTATTTACTTTAAAATAAACTGTCCCCTGAAGGGAGATCAGTAAGAGAAAAGAGAAAAGAGGGAGAGGGAGGAGAAGAGAGAAAGGGGAAGTATTGGGCAATTATATCGTTATATTTTTTGTGTGCACATACAAATACATAACAACAAATCGCACCATTATGTACAACTATAATGTGCCAATAAAAATATAGAAAAAAACCTAAACTATCCCCCTAGAGATAAATAAGCCCTTCAAAGCACCAGTCTATCATTTTTGTAAAATACCCAACTTAAGGCATGTGAATCAGTGCACCGAAGACTTACATTTTACCATATGCAAGTGAAAATAAAAGCTAGCATCACTTACTGAACCTTTTTTTTGTAAAAGGTTGGAATTTTTAAAAACTCATCAAGCTGGACTTGTGTCACAAATAGTATTCATCATTTACCAATAAATATATTTAATTTAGGGCAGACCCATTGCAAACTGAGTAAAGACCACTGCAGTGGAGGATAATGATTCTTAAGTAAAGCAAATGAATCCAGAATACTTTTTTTTAATGTACCTATATGAATTCACCATAATGAATCCCACCATAATGTACATCCATAAGAATGAGGTCCTAGTTAGAATAAGATATATTTCATGCTTGTACAATTATATCAAAGTAAATTCTACTGTCATATATAATTAAAAAGAACAACAACAACACAAAAAGACTTGGAATTTAGGGAGGTTTCACACAGGGCTTTAGGCCAAACCCACTCACCTCCATTGGGCTGGATTTTCTCAATGTATCTCTTGGCATCTGCAACCTGTGCTTTAGTAGCTGAAACTAAATCATTTCTCCAGGTTCGAACGTTGTGATTGAAATCGACCACAGAGAATTGGTCTTCAGCTCTTAGGTCATCCAGTATGGTCTTCATTGCTTCCACAGTCTATTCCAGAAAAGAATAAAGGGGGGTTTTACTAAATAAATCCTAAGCCTAAGAAACTAGGAGACCAATCGTCATCAACCTTCAAGTCCTGACTCAATCTCAACTTCTCCAAGAAAACCTCTTTAACCCACCTCAGTCAACACAGGCCTAGTCCTTGTGTATTTAGAACATTCAATTTTCAATTTTAAGTTTTAAAGTTTGTGAATACTTGCATCTTTAGTGTCTTATTGTTATGCACAACAAGTTTGACTAGTCCTAGTTTAAGCTAAGGATCACAAAATCACATATATTTCTCATGTCCATTATTCCCTTTTAAACATCTATTTCTCATCTTCTTTCTCTTTGAAACAACCACATCTGCCTCTTCCTCTGTCTTAGCCTGATTCTTGCTTCACTGATAACTGAAGCAATCAGAAGAAAATTTCTATAGACTCCTACGAATATTAAACCCCAACCAGCAATATTGGTACCTACGTACTTTTCCCTCCTGCCTCGTAGCGGGGAGCAACCCTCAGTATTTCTACCAACTGCAAATTCCCCTACTGCAAACTAGATTTCCTTCTCCCAATTTTCTCTTCCCATTTTCCCTGAGCACATTCTATCCAGATATTCATCTTCATTACTCCACCAAAGCTCCCCTTGTCAAGGTCACCAATGACCTTGATGTTGCTAAATCCAATGGACCATCCTCATTTCTCATCAGACTCATTTTATCATGGGTATTGAACCAACCGCTCACTCCCTCCTTAGAACAATTTCCTCATTTGTCTTCTGGGGTTTTTCTTCCTGCTCTCTTTACTGGCTTTTTGTTAATCTCCATTGCTGACTTTTCCTCTTCTTCCCCAATTCTTTGACACTGGAATGCTCTGCTGTTCAACTGTATGCAGAAGAACTGAAAGATGATGCAGTAAAGTGACCAGAGTGAGAAGAGGCCCTGCAAAGAGGAAACTTTTCAAAGAGCTGAGTTTCAAGATAATTTTTCAAGGAAATACTAGACAATAAAAAAAAGAAAGGGAAGAGGAAGCAGAAAACAGGGAGATGGAAGAGAAATTCACAAGGAAGGAATGACTGGGGCATGTCCAGGGAACAGATGATAATCTCAAACCCTTGGGAAAAGCTCACATTCTCAGTAACAAGAGTTTCTGAGTTTTAGCCCAAAGGAAGGAGTGGAGGGGCCAACAAACTATTGCATTAAGAGAGGAGCATAGAAGATAGGCAGTTCTGTCTGTCACTGTGAACAAG
Organism: Callospermophilus lateralis; assembly: GCF_048772815.1. NCBI lineage: Eukaryota > Metazoa > Chordata > Mammalia > Rodentia > Sciuridae > Callospermophilus > Callospermophilus lateralis. The sequence continues at coordinate 25,188,312 of NC_135317.1, read as the reverse complement.
GGGGCACTTACTTGTTTCATCTTAATCCCCCACATTGAGCCACTAACGTCAATAACAAACAGGATGTTTTTGGGAATTGGGTCCAGGTTCTCAGGAGCAAAGAAGTGGACAAAATATCCATTAAACACCTGCAAAATAGAACATATATGTGAGTCAGTCCATGACCAATATTGAGAAGGTAGGCACTGGGGGGTCCAGGTTCTAGAGAAGAAAAGTGGGCGACAGGAGAAGGTGGCATGGCACTCATGAAGACCAGAGCAGAGGTGACTCAGGTGCACATCCATTTCCTGCTCCTTCTGCTGTTCTTCTCCCAGGGGAGTCCAAACCTTCTTGGCAGAGTTCCACTCTACAGCACTTCACTCTCAGGCCTCTGTTCCAGAGCCTTGTTAACCAACGGTGAGTCAGGTGGAGCACCTGCCCTTGGGGGTTCACAGACAGCAGAGGGTGTAGACAGGTGAAGAGGATTTGCAGTGCAGAGTGTAAGGTGCCACGACTAGGAAAGTAAAGGGCTCCGAGACTCAGACCGGGGAGGCTTTTACAAAGAGTTGGCATGTGCACTGAGATCTGGGATGAGGCTGGAATTAGCCCTGTGTTGTGGGAGTTGGGCTGGGTTGGGGTGGAAAGTGGGGAGAAGATAATCAACAAATGGGCCAAGGACCTGAACAGACATTTCTCAGAGGAGGACATACAGTCAATCAACAAGTACATGAAAAAATGCTCACCATCTCTAGCAGTCAGAGAAATGCAAATCAAAACCACCCTAAGATACCATCTCACTCCAGTAAGATTGGCAGCCATTAGGAAGTCAAACAACAACAAGTGCTGGCGAGGATGTGGGGAAAAGGGTTCACTTGTACATTGCTGGTGGGACTGCAAATTGGTGGGGCCAATTTGGAAAGCAGTATGGAGATTTCTTGGAAAGCTGGGAATGGAACCACCATTTGACCCAGCTATTCCCCTTCTCGGTCTATTCCCTAAAGACCTAAAAAGAGCATACTACAAGGACACTGCTACATCCATGTTCATAGCAGCACAATTCACAATAGCAAGACTGTGGAACCAACCTAGATGCCCTTCAATAGACGAATGGATAAAAAAAAAATGTGGCATTTGTACACAATGGAGTATTACTCTGCATTAAAAAATGACAAAATCATAGAATTTGCAGGGAAATGGATGGCATTAGAGCAGATTATGCTAAGTGAAGCTAGCCAATCCCTTAAAAACAAATGCCAAATGTCTTCTTTGATATAAGGAGAGTAACTAAGAACAGAGTAGGGAGGAAGAGCATGAGAAGAAGATTAACATTAAACAGGGATGAGAGGTGGGAGGGAAAGGGAGAGAGAAAGGAAATTGCATGTAAATGGAAGGAAACCCTCAGGGGTATACAAAATTACATACAAGAGGAAGTGAGGGGAAAGGGAAAAAAATATAAGGGGGAGAAATGAATTACAGTAGAGGGGGTAGAGAGAGAAGAGGGGAGGGGAGGGGGGAGGGGGGATAGTAGAGGATAGGAAAGGCAGCAGAATACAACAGACACTAGTATGGCAATATGTAAATCAGTGGATGTGTAACTGATGTGATTCTGCAATCTGTATATGGGGTAAAAATGGGAGTTCATATCCCACTTGAATCAAAGTGTGAAATATGATATATCAAGAACTATGTAATGTTTTGAACAACCAACAATAAAAATTAATAAAAAAATAAAAATTAAAAATATGGTATAAGTTCCAAAAAAAAAAAAAGTGGGGAGAAGAATTCCAGACAGTGATGGGTGATGGACAGAGCATGACGCACTTGGGGCTCCATTAGTGGTCCAGAAAGACAAGGCCATAGCTGCAGGAATCCAAGAAATTAGGTGGAGAGTCAGCAGGACAGGTCACGGAGCACCTTCATGTGCCACTTCAGAGAATTTGGATTTTTTCTTGAAGTTAGTGGGAGGCAACAAGATTCTTGCCAACCTTCTTTGTCTTCTGATGACTGTCTTGCCCAATTCTCTATCCCTTGACATCTGGTTGCATGGTCCCCAGCTGCAGGGTGTGGGGCTATGGTTGCCAGTATATTTCTCTACCTTCCCACAAGAGAGAGGCTCACAGACTATTTTATATGCTCTAGGAGTTCTTACCTTAGCACAAGAGAAATAGAGACACACATCTAAGATGTGACAAAAGGGGAAGGGAAATTTTTCAAGGAATCTCAAGATAAATATGGTCCCTAGAATTCACAATTAGCTCCAGATCTTTCTCTGGGCTTTGATCATGCTTTCCTCCTCACCCCATAATCTTTGATCATCTAATTGCAAGTCTTGGGAGGCATCCAAAATACCTACTTTGTAATTTTCTATTATTTTTTATAGGAGGCTTGAACATAGTCTTCCTGGATATGTCACCTGCTATGATTTGAATATGAGAAGTGTCCCCAAACAGCCATGTGTTAAAGGCTTGTCCCTGAAGGTGGCTCTACTGGGTGGTTCTGTGAACCTTTACGAGGTAGGGTCATATGGGAAATCCTTAGGTCACAGAGAGTGTACTCTCCAGGAGGATTGTGAGAACCTGGTCCCTTCCTCTCCACTCTTTTGTTTTCTGGCCATGAGGTAAACAGTTTGCTCTACTGCTGTTTGCTTACACACACCCCCCTCACCAGAGGTCTAAAAGCAATGGGTCTGCTTGATCATGGACTAGACCCTCCAAAATCATGAGCCAAAACAACGCTTTGCTCTTTAAAAGTTAATTATCTCAGGTATTTTGTTATAGTAGTAGAAAGCAGGCTAATAAAGGCGCAGTGAACCTTTAATGACATAAAAACAAAATAAGACAAATAATAAATAACTAAATAATTAAAGAAACAAATAAAAACTAAGTAAAAGATAATGCTTATGGCATTTTAGAGAAATAAGATTTTAGTCCCTTCTCTGCAGCCTCGACACTTGCCTTCATAGCTAGAAACTACCCACGGGCCGAGGAGCAACTTGACTGGGGATTGGCAGTCCCATGGAGTCTGTCTGCACTCACCTCGAGCTCGCCAGCCTTCTCTTCTCGGTTCACATCATACATCACCACCAGCTCTCCATCCACGGCGGTCTCAGAACAGTTGGAGCATTTTCTTTGCTGTGCTACTGTGGGCTTGAAGGAAACATGTGCCTGGAAGGAACAGTGACATCAGAACCAGGTCTCTTCTCCAGCCCCTTCAAGGGGAGGGCTTGACAGCTGCATCTGCTTGTGCACATAGATGAGGGGCGTTGCCCAGTGGCCACAGTGCACCCAGCATCGGTAGGCCTGCCACAGGTGGAAGGGACAGAGCCAGGGCTTTTGGGGGGAGTGTCTGCCTGACTATAGTTCTGTTTGCCAGGTTTCTGGCCTTTTAAAAAAGACCTTCACGGAATTTCCCTCATCCACCATGGAGAAGATGGCTACCAGCTCTGGAAAGAGTTTGTGAAGGTTCTTAGAAGAAGAGTTTGACCTCTTCGTAGTTGCTTATCATTGACCATTGAGAAATAATTAAGCTGGGTATTTCTGGCTCTGATTCATGAAAATCCAACATATATTAGGTCAAAACTGTGTTTAGCTACTGGTCAAGTAGACGATTTTAGAGAAGTGAGACCTAGAAAAGGGACAGTCACTGGTCAAAATGGAATGAAACAATTGGGAGTTTTGTTTGATATACTTGAAAGAAACCTCTAGACGCATTGTTCCTTCATATAGTGCCCTAAGCCCAACACCAGACCACTTTTTGTTCTCCAGAGCACAGGAAAAGGATGGAACCCAGGGACTAGTGGCCACTTAGATGGCTGGCAACAGGCAGTGATTATGTTACCTTCTGGTGTCCTTTAGATAAGACTGGAACACCATCGAAATGGCCTTCAAATGTATCAGGAACATGAAGGAATTTAAGTCCCTGAGGTTCAATAATCCACACGTCCACCTAAAGATGAGAAAGAAATTGCAGCATTAAAAGTTTTTAAAGAATTTCTAAGCAAGAAGTAAAATTTTCTAATGAATGGTGTGATTCTTTTGCAATCTTCAAGTTTTCCAAGCTGGTTCTATTATCATATCACTTCTGAAAGTTCTCCCTGTTTCCTGGGATGGGATTCATCTCATATGGCGGCTTTACCCCCTTTTAGCAACCCAGTATGCTTTCAAATGCCTCATTCCCATAGGACTGATTCCCCATTGCTATAGTCAGATGTGGTTTGAGTGTGTCCCCCACGGTTCACACGCTGGAAGCTTGGTCCCAAGTGTGACAGTATTGAAGTGGTGGGACCTTTAAGAGGTGGGGCCTCCCGCAAGGTGATTAGGTGATGGGAGCCTCAGAAGGGATTCATGCTGGTCTGTGGTATTGCTGGGAGGAGTTTTTAGGAAGCAAGGTCACACCTGTGTTTTCTCTCTCTGCACACAGCTGGTTGTCTTTCTGTTTCCCTGACATGTCATGATGCAGCCAGGGGCCCTTGCCAGGATGCTGGTACCATGTTGTTTGGAGCTTCCAGACACCAGCAGCTCCCAAATAACTCTCTTTGCTTATAAAGTATACAACCTCAGGTATTGGGTTTACTCACATAAAACATAGGAATCTACCTTTATTCATTCTATTCTACTATTGTTATTTATAGCACCTTCACTTTGTCAGAGAAAAAGGAAAGTTATTATTAAATTAGTCTGCACTTACTCCATAGATTTGTCTAAAAACGACAATTTTCCCTGTATCTTGGGCCTTTTGAAAGAGCTCAGCAGGGAGAAATACTTTTGGTGATCCTTGACAAAACCATAGCCAGAGCTGTATTTCCAGAATGCTTATTATATTTTAAGCACGGTGCAGACCACTTCACATGTGTTGATTTACTGCACTCTCATCAATATTATTATTGTTAATTATTATTATTTTTTATTTTACATATGAAGAAACAGAGACTCAGAATGATGCAGCTGATAAGTGGCAGAACCAGGCTTCCAACCCTGGGCCTGAGCTCTTAACACATTGTATACTACTTCTTAACTTCTAACAGCTCCAGCTCCATCTATTTTTTTTAGTACTGGGGAATAAGCCTAGGGGTGACTTACCACTGAGATACATCCTCAGTTCTTATTTTTTTATTTTGTGACAGGGTCTGGCAAAGTTTCTGAGGCTGACCTTGAACTTGCAATGCTCCTGCCCCAGCCTCCCAGTTGCTGGCATTACACCTGTGTTCACTGCACCTGGCCCCAAGTCCACCTTTCAATCAACATTGCTGTATTATTCTTCAGGCCCCGTGTTACACCATTCTATTTATTTTTCTTTTCTTTCTTTCTTTTTTTTTATGAGCAGCCTCCATCTTTTATATACACCCATTGAGATCTGAAGTCATCAGGCAGTGCCTGGTACGCACATTGCTTTACTTACTACCTCTTTCTCATTTGGAATCATTTGCAAAAGCAATGAACCACTTTCATTTGGAAATCCTTACTTTGGAACCATGTCTGCTTTTTTCTCTCAAAAAAAATATTTCTAAAATGTGCTTTCCTACTCAGGGAAATGCAAATCAAAACTACATTGAGATTTCCTCTCACACCCGTCAGAGTGTAACCATCAAGAATATGAACAATAATAAATGCTGGGGGCTGGAGTTTTGGCTCAGTGTTTGAGCACTTGTCTAACACATGTGAGGCCCTAGGTTCAACCCTCAGCACTGCATAAAATAAATAAATAAAATAAAGGTATTGTATCTATCTACAACTGAAAAAAATTTTTAAATAATAATATATGCAGGAGAGGATATGAAGAAAAAGGAACACTGTTTGGGGGATTGTAAATTAGTACAACCATTATGGAAATCAATATAGAAGCTCTGATAAAGACTAGGATTAAAACCATCAGATGACTTAGTTATGCCACCCCTTGGTATTTATCCTGAAGAATTAAAGTTATCATACTAAGAGATACATGCATACCCATGTTAATAGCAGCACAATTCACAATAGCCAAACTATGCAACCTGTCTAGGTTTCCAACAATGGCTGAATGGATAAAGAAAGTGTGGTATATATACACAATGCAGTTTTATTCAGTCATAAAGAAAAATGAAATTACATCATTTGCAGGAAAATGGATGGAACCAAAGACCATGATGTTAAGCAAAACAAGTCAAGCTCAGAAGGTCAAGAATCATATGATTTTTCTCATGTGTGGAAATTAGAGAGGAAAAAGGAAAAGGTTGTGTGATGAAACCCCAAGGGAGATGTGTAGAGGAAACGAACCAAGAGGACGGAGAGGGGGAAATACTGGTGACACTGCCCAAATTATTTTGTTATATTGTGTGCATGCAAGAACATGTAACAACAAACCATAGTATTATGTACAACTATAATGTACCAATAAAAATATGGAAAAAATTTTGTTTTCCTAAAGTCATGGAAAACAGTGTGAGCAGCTTCAATATTTTCTTTCTTATTACAAATAAGGTGTGAACTTAGCTTGTTGCCTCCAAAAAAATCAACTGGTTCTCCATGTTGGCATGAGCCATCTAGCAGAATCAGGGGGACCAGATGGCTCAGGAGAGTCCGAGTAGCCATCACTGGTAGATAATGGAGAGGCTCTGGGGAAAGAGGGGAGGAAAGTCTAGGGAAGTTGCAGAGAACTGGGGCCTCTGCTTTATTCTTCCATAAGTTTCTATCTATAATAGAGCCCTCAGGACAAGGCTGGCTCTCTCCATGGGGAAATGGAAGGAGGACTTTCTCCTAGGATTGCAGAAATACTTAGCAAGCCTGTGTCCCACTTGTTGTAGACACAGCTCTAAAATCCAATAGGACCACTAGACCACTGAGCACTTGGGAGTATGTGTCGGAGGCCCTACAACTGGTTCTGCTGAGAGGTCAGGACCAGCCCATGGTGATCCTGAATCACGCATCATATTTATTGGTCTCTCTCTAAGGAACCAAGTGTTGGAATAAAACTATTCCCCAAATTTGATACACCAAGAGAGTTTAAAAAAAAAAAAAATCTTATCCTCTTTGATTTCTGTGAGGGAAATGCGTTTCCAGTTAAGTGGCCTTTCTGATGGTGATTGGAAAAGCGCTTCTGGAATCAAGACAAGGAGAAGGTCTGTCATCTTTGTTTTTTCCTTAGCTTATCGCTGGATAAGATTAAATCTCTTGGGAAATGGACAAGGCCATAGAATGTTAGAGCTGGAAAGTACCTTAAATATTGTCTAGTCTAACCCTCTCATGTCACAGATGGCAAAATAAAGGCCAGAGAATTCTAAGTTAAATTAACTTACAGCCCAGATCCCACATCTAGTTAGGGCCTGCTTATTAGGGGCCAGAAATCAGTCAACTTGCCTCTGCCTAACTCTTTCTAAGATAGCAAACCCTGTCTGTCACATCTTAAAAGGGAGCAATTCCTCAGAGCATAGAAAATTTAAGAGTGAATAAAAATTCCAAAAATGTAAGAAATGTTTATGTGCTACTTGATATATGCTTTAAGAATCATTATCTGCATGGAACCAAATTTATAATCTTAAATTTTGGAATTTATAGCATAGAATGCAGTTAACTTTTTCTTAGCTATGTGACCTTAGACAAGTTATTCATCTGAATCTCCGTTGCCTCATGTGTAAATGAAGGGTAATGATATTTCTCTCATAAATTGTGGTGGGGATTTAATGACAGCAGAGGTCTAAATATATTCCCCCAAATATTATAGAGGGCATGTGTTTTCATATCATTTACATAGTTGTTTGTCAATATAATTTTTATTATTAACAATCTCTCCAGGCGTGGTGGTACAGGCCTGTTATTCCCAGTGGCTCAGGAGGCTGAGGCAGGAGGATCTCGAGTTCAAAGCCAGCCTCGGCAATGGCAAGGCACTAAACAACTCAGTGAGATTCTGTCTCTAAATAGAATACAGAATAGGGCTGGGGATGTGACTCAGTGGTTGAGTGGCCCTGAGTTCAATCCCCGGTTCAAAAAAAACCCAAAAAACCCAAAACCCAACAATCTCAACAATGGCCTCATTAGTGGCGTGGTGCTTATCAGATGTAAGTGCTGCCTGATACTATTTCTATGAGATTCTTAGTATTGAATAAAAGAATATAAGTGATGGGCACACATCTATTGTCCCTACTGGAAAAATAATCAGAATCACACATTTAGTTGGGTAGGCCATCCTCGCGCCCACATGTCAAGCCACGTGCCCTGGTATACAGCTGTTTTGCCTGGAGAATGGACATCTTCTTCGAATTCCCACAAAGTCATTGTCACTTGCCCTGATAGGGAGCTGAGAGCAAACTGGGGATATTGTTTATCAGATATGCAGATTTCCAAATTAGAATCAAAATTTCACCACCACTTTGCTTTTTACCTGCTATGTGTAGGAGCAATTTGCAACCTGTCGGCTTCACTTTCCCATCTGTCAAGGGGAAACACGTGTTGTGCACTCTCCTAGGTCTCCTCTTGTGTCACTGCCTCTCACACAAAATGTTCATATGATGTCACAGAGAATTAAGCAAAGAAAAGAACATTTCCATTTTTAAAGCAAAGTCAAGTTCAAGTGGATTATTCAATGCCAAAGGCCTGGCTCTCTTGAGATGATGGTGTTGGGGTGAGAGGGGAAGACAACGTTCACTGAGCTCCTATTTCCATGAATTCATCTAACTTACAATTATTTCCACCTACTTTAGTAAGTTCATCTCACTTGTAAGAAATGCAAGTATGTTCTATCAGCCTTTTTCAATATGAGAGAGTGGAGACTCAGGATAACTTGACCATGAAGATCATGGTATGGGTTTCAGGGAAGCCTCCATGAAAGATATGCTACCTCAAACCCCCGAAACCTGTGAATGGCTTATTTGAAAAATGGGATTTTTACGGATGCAATTAAGTTCAGGATCTTGAGGCGAGATGATTTTGTTCTAGCTGATGAGCCCTAAACCCAATGACAAGTGTTCTTATAAGAAAAAGATGGAGGGAGACTTGAGATGCCCAGAGGAGAAAGTGAAGTGACCTTGGGGAAGAAGTTAAGAGTGTCATGGCCAAAGGTCACAAGTCAAGAAATGTTAGCAGCTGCAAACACCAGAAGAAGCAAGGAGCAGAATTTCCCCAGAGCCTCCAGAGGGAGTGTAGTTCTGCTGACACCTTCATCTCAGACTCCTGTCTTCCAGGAGTGGGAGAGAGTACACTTTCTGTTGTTTCAGGCCACACAATTTGTGGTGGTTTGTTACAGCACCCTAAAAAACTAACACAGCTACAAAGCAGCTGAGCTGCTTTCAAAATCTATAAGGCAGTGGTGTGGCTGATTCCAAGCTCAAATCTTTTTGGCACACCACAGTGTACTGCAGAGCCAAATGCACCAAACACAAGAGTAGTGACAAAAGTTTAAGTCAGGGATAGGCACCATAAGAGAAGGCACTTGCCACGAGCCCCACTCACCTCCAGGTGTTTGGCCAGTCGTCCAGGCTGCAGATGAAGCCTGTGCTCATAGGACCCCAGCTTCCTCCACTTCACTTCTTGGTAATGAAGTTCAAACTGCACCTTGACTCCAGGGAGGACGTTTACTTCCGTTTTGAAGTTCTCCATATCAACAGCTCTGCTCCTAAATGCAGGAGCCCCCAACACAAGTCATCACGCACGTGATTGAACTGTGAGGCCCAGAATCTAGCCAGCGGGCAACTAGTCTTGTCCTGGGAGATCAGACCTGCTCAGTTGCTTATGAAATAGGTATGAAAGAGAAAAGTGCAACTTCTGGATAAATTTAATCCTACCAAGCAATTCTGTTTCCTCTCCTCCCCTATCTGTGGCTTCTAGAACTTCTGATGTGAATTTTGTCTGCAAAAAATAACCCTCTCCTGTGCCAGGAACTTGACATATTTCATCTCTGACACAACAGTTCTTTTAGATGATAAAAAATGAGGCTCATGTAGATAGGTAATCTACTCAGGATCCCACAGCTGGTCAACTGTAGCTCCAAGACTTGTAAACCCAAGTTTAGTTGCCTCCAGAGACAGCAAATATTTCCTATAGTGCATTTCAAGACCTATTCTAGGGATTCTTTATATTTTTGAAGGTATTCAAGGAGAATTATTTCATCAAATTGAATACATACCTTCAGTATAAGCATGCTGTGTATTTAGTCACTGTACATATTGAGTTCTATGTGATCATTGATCTTGAAGTGTTTATGGTTTTAAAGAATAAACAGCAGAATTATCCAGCGAGGGTGATTCCAATATTAGGATTAACAACAAATGACTTTTTTTCCTCTCTCTCTCTCTCTCTCTCTCTCTCTCTCTCTTTGGTACTGGGGAGTGCTCTACCATTGAGCTACACTGACTCATTTTATTTTGAGACAGGCTTGTGCTAAGTTGCTGAGCCATCCTCAAACTTACAATCCTCCTGCCTCAGCCTCCTGAATCACCAGGATTACAGGAGTGGACCACTATTCCCTGTAACAATGAATGGCTTTTAAAAATGAAACAACTAAATAAACAAGATGAACTTATACATAATCAACACATTTAGGGTCAGGGAAGTACTGAAGGCAGTCAGCTTGGGATACTGGGTAGTGGAAGAAAAAGGTGAATATGGTCTAGTGCAAAGCTTTGAGGCAGAACATGCTGGAAGAGGCCATGTTTATCTGAGGAATGGGTTAGAAGGAGAGCTCTATGTTCTCCGCTGAATCTCGAGTATGTGGGATGAATAAATGAATGGATGATGTACTCCATGTGCAAAACTCGCAAGGTGATGAAGACAAAGAACTAATTAACCTGCAGGGGGGCTGGATGTGTTCCCTGTCTTCAAATTTCTTCTCTCCTTTCTCTGCCTGGCTGAATTCCATGTATCTGTTTGGGCTCAGCTGTAACATCAGTCTCTGAAGATTTTCTGGACCCTCCAAACAGAATTGCATGCTTGGTACTCAGAATCCCACCTACATCAGCATTGCCCATTATCCACAGGATAGCCACTCTCCTTGTCTGTTTCTTCCACAAGTCTGACAGTGTTTGTTTTTGTGTTGCTGCTGCTTCTAACAGAGCTGGGTACAGAGTTGACATGGATGCATTTTTTTTTTCTAAATAGACAAATGCATGACTGACATGAAAAGAATTTCAACTAGAGGTGCATTTAGGAATGAAGAAGAGGAAATGAAGAAGAAAACAATGTGGCAGAGAGGTATGCAGTGTAAAGAGTGATACATTGAAGATTCCTTTGAAGCTTTTGGCTTCTAAGGTTGCTTTTTTGAGGTGATTTGGCATAACCAGTGTCTTATGTAAGACTACAGAGGAAAAAAAAATATCCCCAGAATCTAAGCTTAGTTCTTGATGCTCTAAAAGGCTCTATGCTGTAAACATAAGGCAAAAAAATCATTAAAAACAATTCTAAAATTTTCCTTATGTACATACGGTAAGTTTTTGTTAATAAGATCACCAATATAGTATGTATATAGTTCCTTTCTGCACTCTTAAGAAAGAAAAAAAAAGACAGTGTTGCATACTGCTGTCATATATACCTAATTAAAATAAATAAATCAATTTATTTAAAAAAAACAGTGTTGATTTATAGAGTATCCATATAAGACAATCAATATAAGCACAAATCTAAGTGAGATCCCCCAACTTAAGTGAGATCTCCCAAATCTTATAGGTGGAAGAGAGGCCTGCAGGGAAATAGAAATTGTGCTGCCTAATTTTACCATCTAACTTTTAGAGTTTCTGTCTGTTTAATTTGGTGGCTTTCTGGAGGCTGGTTGGCCTTGGGGAAATGGGATGGGAGAGGAAGCACCGTGGCCCAGTCCTCACCTCACCAGTCCAGCCGTCTTGCCCTTTGCTCTCGCCTGTGAGTAGAGAGCTCGGCCCACAGTTTTCTCCTTAATAGAACTGGTGAACGTCGTGCCATCTACAGTCCTAGAAAATGACAGGAGGCAATGGGTTGATCAGTGTAGTAGTCTTAGCAAAACTAAAAAACAACCAGCAACCCATTTATTAAGGTTGATTTAGTGAATGTGGGAAATGATCATTTTGTATCTATAAGAAACAAGAAGAGAGAGATTTGAGTCATCGGTCGATGGGACTCCCTTTATCTTTCGAGAGCCTAGCTAACACCCACCCTAAAGCTTTTCCTTCATGTACTGTTGTTTGTGTTTGAACTTTTTCATAGCCACATTTTATCCTCCTGATGAAGTATTGTTCTCTTTGGGTGTGCCTTCGGAATGAATGACAAATGTGACTAGGAGAGGTGACTGATAAATTGCTAATTATCCAACATACATTTGGTTCGTCAGATCATTCTTCCAGGAGTTAAGAATTAGGAAATCCTGGGGGTTTGCAATGAACTGGAATATTTAGGTCCCATCAAAATTCATAGGTTGATCCTACCTCCCAATAAGATAGTGCTAAACAGTGGGTCATGAATAGGATTAGGGCCCTCATAAAAAGAAAACCCCAAGAGCTCTCTTGCCCTTTTCCACCGTGTGAGAATAGCAAAGAGATGGCCATCTATGAATCAGGAAGTGAATCTTCTCTAGGCACGGAATCTGCCACTGCCTTGAATCTTAGATTTTGCTGTCTCTAGAACTATGAGAAGTCAGTTTTTGTTGGTTAAGTCCACTCAGTCTATGGTACTTTGTTATAGCAATGCTAGCTGCTTTCTTGCAAGGGGTGGAAAAGACTACAAAAAGATGGAGGAAGGTACAGGCAAATCTTTCACAAAGTTTGTGTTTGTCTCTCTAACATCTCCCTTGGGAATCTCTGCCTTCTATTTGCATCTCTGTCTCTACCCATTTTTTAGCTGGCTAGTACCCAATTCTTGCCAAGTAATGGTTGGTTAGAGGAGTAGAATTACAGAATTTTAGGAGCAAATAGGAACTTTAGAGCACTTAAATGGTCAGTTCTTTCCCAAGGAGGCATTTAGAAATTTGTGGGAAAGTTTCTGATTGTTATGGTGACTGGAATGTGCTTCTGGCATTTATTGGGGGAGACCAAGAACACCAGACAGCCCATGATGTATGACACAGCTAAAGAACTTTCTGCCCCACGTGCCGGTAGCACATTTCTAGGTCTTCCCCTTTAGATGGGAGAAATCAGAGCCAAGGTGACAAGGAGCATACTCAAGTCAGAACCAAAGTGAGATGAGAATCCACAAGTCTAGGCCAATGCTCTTCCACCAAGTTACAGTGAAGCTCAAAACCCTGAGAGGTCTTCAAGATGAAGAGACCTCTCTCCCAGAGTAGACCATTCAGGCCCTTGATAAAAAGGCAGAAGATGTGTTTTGGCTACTATGAGCTCATTTTAAACAGTGATGGTGAAACAGCTATTTTACAAGGTCTTATAAATTCAGCCTTGGTCAGAGGGGATTAAAATAAATGTACGTTTAACAATTCTGTCTTGTCACTTCAAATCTTTTGTGGGATGAGAAGAGGAAGAAGAAAAGAAAAAGAATGAAGGGAAACAGAAGAGATAACTAGAGTGAGTTCTGATTATGTGGCTTAAACATAGGAATGTATTTAAATAGTTTTAAATGTGATTTCTAGACATGGTGTCATATAATACCACTACCCAAAGCTTCCCCCTTCCCATTGCTTTCTAGGGATGGCTGACTTAAAAAAAATAAAGTTGTAAATTTTTAAGCCAACCATCAAAGAGCACCAATTCACATAATTCTTTTTTTCCCACCTACTTTCTTTTACTTGAAAATACAATTAACATGAATCTGCAGTTTTTAACAGCCACAATACTTGCTAATTGAACCCTTTGTACATTCACAATTATCAATGATTAAATCTTGGGTTATGAAAGACAAAGCAAATGAGAAGTGACCTAATGTCTTAATGAGAAAATAGACCACAGGCAGGTCTGTTCCAGAGGGAACAGGAGGAGCTGACCAGGGAGGGCATTCTCTGGGGATGGTCATCTGAATGTGCAGGGAGGGGATAGAAAGTCATATCCAAGGGAGTAACTGGCCTTAACTTTTTAAAAGATATTGGTGTAGTTTAAATTGTTTTAATTTTGGAAATTTTCAAATGTATGAAAAATTGAGAGAAAAATATATGATCCATCTCCATGAAACCATCACCCAGCTACACCAATATCAATACCCTGCCAATCTTAATTCATCTATACTCCCACACTTTCCACCTCAATTATTTTGAAGCCAATCTCAGACAGCATATCATTTCACCCATGAGCACTTCAAAATATATTTTGTAGAGAATTTTTTTAAAATTCTATGTGTGTAGCCTTAGAGTCATTGGGTAGAAAATGGAAAATATTTAAATTAAGTATAAGAAATCATTATAACAAAGCTGTCAACCATTGAGTTGATTGCCTTGGGAAGTGGTGAGTTTATCATTAAGGAAAGAGTCAAGTCAAGCCCAGATAACCCACTTGTCAGTGATATAATGGAGGAATTCTAGCACCGAATAAATGATTGGATTTAATCAGCAGTTCTCAACTATTTTTTTTCCCTCATAGACACATATGGCAGATGACACTGATTTATGGCTCACATACTCATATGTGGTTTCCTACAAGTATGGACAACTCCATATGTATTTTTCCTCCAAAGAAAGCATATTAAAATGCAAGTAAGTGGATGTCATTGCCGCAGTAATAACTTGAAGTTTGCTTCGATTCATTAGAAAGAAAAGCAAATCCTTCACAAATTCTGATATTTTGGACAGAAACGAATTGTTGAGATCCACCCCACAAGGACTCTCAAAATCCAGCAGATCCACAGCTCAGGAAGCAGAAACCTCCAGTAGAGTCACATTTTAATTAGGAGGGCTTTTGAACCATGCAATATCTGTCTCTTCCCAGAAGTACTCACATGGTAAAGTTGGAGATAAAGGCTCCTTTGGGAATCTGAACATCAAACACGACATTCTGAGGCTGTGGGGAGTTGTTCACCAGCTTGCTCTGAATGATGGTATTGGCCATTCGAGAAGTAATGGTGGACTGGACTTTATAGCTATAAAGAGTTACTTGATCAACATTCTCCTGAAATGGTCAAGAAGGCATCATAGTAAAATCACTCTGAATGGAACTAGGTATACGCCATGACCATCAGTATATTTTATTTGTTATGACCAATTCTAGAGCATTCGTAAATATATAACTTCGCAACTGCTAAGCAGTCTCCTAACTTCTCAGAGCATCCCACAAGAAGAAGTTGGCCTTTGTTTTGAGATATTTTTCCCATGCTGTTTAGCTCTCTGAGTTTATGAAATTTTTTAAATCCAAGTAGAAAATGGTTGTGGGAGCAAAATTGGATTGACAAAGTCCAGGAAATAACTTCAAATGCAGGAACACAGCTAGTGAAAGGAGGCAGGATCACAGGGTTGGAAGGGGGTCCTGGCTGTGCCTTCAGAGTAGGGTATAGTCAGGGGTGCTGCGGGGTAAAGGGCTCATGCAGTAGCCCCCCATGTTGCTACATGTCTTTTTTGGTATCATCTATTATAATTTCCTAGTCAGTTCTCATATTGTCCCTCAAAATAAAACTTTGAGAACAATAAATAATTGAGAACAATGTCAGGTATGGGTGGCAAGTAGAATATCCGGGACAAGGAATTTTGATGCAATTATTGTCCAATACACATCCTTCTACCCATAAATGGATAAATCTGTGGTAGCCCTGATGTAAAAGTCACTGTATGTCAGTGCAACCTTGGCAAGGACATGGCCAGTATGTGACACATTAGATTTTGCTTTACTCCAAGACGAGTTATTTATTTCAGATCTAGGTCTCGACCCCCAACCTTTATTGTCCAAGATTAAACCCTGTAACTAGTTAACACCCAGTTCATCTCAAGCTAAGATAAAAATCCAGACTAATTTCCTTGCTTTTCTTCCCCCTTCAACATGGTACCTTCCCACAGTTTCTGTGAGCTCAGAGCAGGAAGCACAATGTAAACTTTGGGCATTTATTTTCTGGCCACTCGGAGGTCTACTTTGACTGTCTCAGGGAACTGGGCCATTTCATGTCTAATAGTTCCTTCCCATAGCCACTCTTTTATTGTCCAAAGCTGTCAGATGTCATGTTTTAAATCAAAACTGTTAAGTAGCAATAAATGCATATGGTAGGATGAAACTTATGTTTTTGGTGAAACTTTAGAAAATAAAGAGCACTTTTATTCCTTGGTGGCAACTGTCCTGTCTACAAATACTGAACTCTCTAGTGCAGAATTTTGGAAAGATTTACAAACAGAATTGGGCAAAGGGGTATTTCAAAATTCAGGTCAATACTCTCAGTGACAAAGACCAAGGAGACACCTGGCTTGATTTCCAGGTAATGGTTAACGGGAAAATCATTCACACATCAACTTATATCAAAATCAAAGAAAAACTTACCATCACTTCTCCGGATTCTCCAGAAAGGCTTCTCTGTGGAAGGAAGTTAGACAATCATCCTTCAACTGCATGGCATTTATTATCTCAAGGGCAAAACGGTCTCCCCATCAAAAACATTTTTATTTCCCTTCAGTACTAAGCTGTAGTTCATTCGTTAGAGCTGAGACATGAATCTCAAATATTCTCAGAAACTCTTTTCCCATTGGTGAGTTTCTCTGAACAAGTTTCTCAGCCATTTTTGGTTGCGGGCACACCCCTCTGTGACCTAATGCTAAAATGAATATTTTTAAGTGAAAATGTCCAGCCAGACTTATCCTGGGCAGCATGGATTTTCTTTACTCTGTCTGGTTTGCTTTTTCTTCAATTGAGTGGTGATTGGGGTGCTCCATTCTGCCATGGGGCTCTGGACACTCTGTTCCCACTGTCATAAACACTCTTGCTGCCAGTCCCCCTCCATCTGCAATGCGCCCCCCCCTCCAGTGATGTCCTACCCATCTTTCCCATCTCAGCTTTGGCAGAATTTCCTTTGAAATTCTCTGACCTCACCCCCCCCCCCCCCAAATGAGGTCAGCTAAGTGTTTTACAAGGAGCGCTTTCCTACACTCAAAACATCCACCTTTTATCCATTTCACTTGAGGGGTCAGTTTCCTAGGCTCTGTCTCCTTTTAAACTAAGCTACATGCCAGCAGGGACTTTGTTGTACTTCCTCCATGATTAGCCCTGGAGCCAAACACAGTGACTGGCACCTGGAAACTTCTGTGCTCTCAACATCATGCTAGGGGGTTCTCCCCATGAGTAACCGTCCCGTGTCATGGAAATCACCTTGCCTTTGAAAGGCGAATGGCTTAGGATTGATGGGTGGAAATTTAATACCTGATGGGTTATAAAATAAGACAAGTTTTGGATATAAGCTCAGCTTGCCTGACTTGGGTTGAACCCAGGCTTTAGCAGGTGCTATATGACACGGTGAGGTCAACAATTGCTTTCTTTCAGATTTTTTGAATGGAAAGTTTGATGATTATGTTTTCTCCCCCATGGCTCAATGAAGTATAGCTGATTGGGTTTTAATATTATTGATCTATAAAAAACCTGAACTTTAGAAACATCAAACATTGATACCCACACAAACTAAGTCATCAGTCAGCTTAGTGCTGCTTCCATAAAGACCTCCTTTCTTAGAAGTGGACTCTGTGTGGGAAAAGCCAAACCCTTCCCAGCATTGCCGAGCTCACCCCCATTAATTAGAGGATTTTATCCAGGCTGCCTCCAGCATGATATTTCTCCTTCCATGGTGCTCTCTGAGCAGCTTCCCATGGCAGAGTGACCAGAGGAAGGAGAATGTGTGGTCACAATGAGAAGTATCACCACTGGATTAAAAAAATCCTTCCTAAGAGGCATTTCTTATAAGGCAATAAGATCATTCCAGAATCTTTAATTTTGAAGAAAATTCATAGCCATGTATCCTTTAGGGAACTAAGGGGACCATTATGACTGGCGGCCACTGGAGAGCTATATGGAGGGCTCACTTTATTTAACCTTGACAGTGTTTCCACCTAGGTGAAAAACCACTAAACTCACTAAGAAGTGAGATTTTGAGAAAATCTAGCAAGAGGCACCATCGTACCTGTTTCACCTCTCCACCCATGAGCTCTTTCTCCTATTTTCCCATTGGAAGTAAAGCTTACTGTACCTGATACCTCCGGTTCTCTGGCACAAATTGAAATTTTCCTGGGGACAATTCCACCAGATCACCATATTCTGCAAACTTAAAAAAAGAATTCAGGATGTTTATTTTTATTAAAAATATCTAGAGCAATAGAGGCAGCTGGAGCAGTCATAATATTATTTCTTATTCCTTTTCCTCTGCCTCTGGACCATCTCATTATTTTATACCATGATTTTTTTTTTCAATCTGTTTTGTTTGCGTGTTTAGTCTCAGAGGTCAGTAAAAGGAAATTAACATCTGTAAATTTGTTGTGTGGAGATGATGGGACATACATATAGTGGCCAAAGTGACCCAGTGATTAGGTGGGTACATGGGGGAGTATTTGGGTAGACCTGGGGGCCTTAGCATGGTGGGCTAGACAGATGTGATCAATTCATCTTCCTGAGTTAAAAATGTAGGTAGGAAAGGAAAGCCAATTTTAGAAATGACTGAAAAATCACAAATGCATTTGGGTGTCTTGACTTCAGTTAGAGATTTCTAACACATTTGATGGTTTTCAAAGTGTTAGAAAATGTAATGATTTCTAAGCAGAGTAATTCTCTCCCCCTGCAAATACGCCATCGTATTCTTCTTTAAGCAAGACCTTTGCATTTGCTAGGATAGTCCCATAACACATTTTGCTTTCCTGGCATAACAGTAGCTCCTACATGAATTTCAGAAAGATTCAGTTCAAGACTTTCCTTACATGAGATGACCAAGGATCCCAAGTGAAGACCTTGAATAATTCCCTTGAATGAGAATTATTCCTGCACTTTGGCAGCTCACTTTCCATATTCCCTTTTAATAGGAAAGTTTAAAGAGTCTTTACACAAAAATCATAGTTCACTTAGTATAAAAAGCAATGGTGCTTTGATAATGACTCCTAGGGAAATCAGTGATAATGACATTTCTTAATAGTATTAGCTAATAATTGTTAACACTTGCTAGTCCATGCACTGTGGCAGGTAGTTTATACATGACGTCGAGTTTTCATTGCAATCTTTTGGCCTTTTTAGATAGGGAGCAACCGGCTCTGCTCTATAACTGCTACACAATAATGCCCGACCACTGAACTTGACTCTTTTCTCATGCAAAACCCGCTAATGCTTTAGAGGTAAATACATATTCTAGTAATTATCATGATAAATGCGTGTACTCTGATGATTGTTCTACAAGTTTCCTTTCTACACAGAGCAAGGTCATTGATAAGCAATTGCAATGATATATGTTCAGAACAGCAGCAAGGAGTCCTCTAGATGTACTTACTTCAGGAAGTCCATTTATGGGGATCTCAAAGGCTTGTGTTTCCAAAAGAAATAACCAGATGAGAAAGCACATGAGTCCTTTCATTTTGCCGGACTACTTTGCCAAGCTCTCCAGAGCAGATGGCCTGGAGAGAATTCCACTGCTTCGTCCTGAATCAAGTTCAAAGGAACAACAGAGGCTCACAGTTCCTGACAAAAAAAAAAGGAGAAAGAGAAGGAAGCTCTCTAACTGTGCTCAAAATCGGGACAAATATTTGTTTGGGAGCTCCAACTTGATCTGTGGGGGTGGAAAGACACCCAGAGGTTATCCAAACAGCAAAGCCAGAAGCAGTTGCTGGGCCATGGGACAAGTCAGGGTCAGGCTTGGGGTCAGACATTTTTTTTTTCTTTTACTGATTTCTATTGATAAAGTCAGAGAAACCTAAAGATAATTTCCATCTTATTTAAGGGACCCAATTAGGAACTATACCAAGAGATAGATCCAGAGAGAAAAGTTAAAGTGAAAAGTTTCTGAAAACAAAATTCTTTCACTTAAATTAATGCAGGAGAAGAAAAAAAAAAGGCAATAGGAGAAACACAATGGTTTCTGGGCAGAGAATTCATAGTTAATGATTTACCCCTCTCTGATACTGAATACCTATTACATATAAAAAACTGAGCAAGGTGATAAGATACTAAGACTCACTCTTCAGGGTAGATGTCTTCCATAAAGCTAAGTGTCCATTCTTCCTGCCCCTGATCAGGACTTGCCAGGTGGCACTAGGAGTTGGTGCCATCATTCTGGTGAGTCGTACAGTAAAAATATAAACTAGGAACTTTAAAATTGTCACCATATTATTTTAACATGGGAAACGAATGTCCAGGAAATAATACAAAAAGAAAAATGTATGGAAAAGTTTATATCCATGAAAGATGGACACAAGCACATTGACAAATGGCTAAGCAGATAATCGAGTTAGTTTATGAATCAGTTCGTGTGCCATAAACATTGATGGAGACTTATTACATGCACTAGGAGCTGAATGCATAAAGGTGAATCACAAGGAGTGACCTGCCAGTGTCCCTATATAGTAGTGGAGAAGAATGGACAGTTCACCAGGATGAGGGATAACGAGAGCCATGTCCCGTACAGAGATGCCACAAGGAAGGTGGGCTACACTCACTTGGAGAGATGTAGGCACATTCTCAGGGAAGACAGGGTGTCATCTGTCAGGTCTGGAAAGATGGGTGGGGTTTCTCCAGGCTGATGGCAGAGGCTCTCACTCAGGATGTGAGATGAGTGTGCAGGGCTGGCGGACACCCAGGGAAACAGAGGTAGGTTGGTATGGCAGGAGTTGGAGGGAGGGCGAAGGGAGCTGGCAGAGGGGTAGAGAGCCACAGAGCACGGAATACACCAGTCCAGGGCAACCTGAACTCTGCTCTCTAGGCAGTGGGGACTCAGGACTGGAAGGGGAGAAGCCTGAGAGACAAGCACTCATATTGTATACAGATCACAGTGGGTTCAGCTCAGGTGATGGAAGAGGCAGGAGAAAAAGCCAAGGAACTATTTAAGAGACGCTGACAGTCCTGTTGAGATAGCATAAGGTCCTAGACGAAGGCTGTGGAGTGAAGATGGCTTGAGATGTGGGTTCACGTGGTGTTCACATCAAATACCGGGTGTTAGTGGAAAAAGCAAGTACTTGCTTTTGATATATAGATGTGTAGGTGCTGTTGCTAAGTAATGATAGCAGATTAATGAGGGCAGACGTTTACAAGAAAAAATATGTAAGAAAAATATGCAGATTGGCAAATAACTAAAACTCGTGGTGATGAAGATGCTGTCCGGGTGGTAGGCTTACGGGCACTTTGTGCCACCTTCTTCAGGGTGGTGGCTAAGACCACTGGGTTTAGGAGTCGGTCATCAGAGGTTCATAGTCCTGCTCCTTCTGCTTACTAGTTGTAAGAATCCAGGTGGTCTCCTTCATCTCTGAGATCCTTATTTGTGCAATGAGAATGATCTCCCATTGCTGTGGACTGAGTTGTGCCCCTCCCAAATTTATTTGCTGAGGCCGTAACTCCCAGTGTGGTTGTATTTGGAGTAAAGAAGTAATTAAGGGCTGGGGTTGTGGCTCGGTGGTGGAGCACTTGCCTCACATGCCTAGGGAACTAGGTTCGATCCTCAGCAACACATAAATAAAATAAAGGAATTGTGTCCATCTACAACTAAAATGTTTTTAAAAACTAAGTAATTAAGGTTAAATGGGATCAAAGTGTGGGCCTTGATTTGATTAGTGTGCTTATGAGACACCAGAACACATACACATACACTCTTTTTCTCTCTTACTTTCTTTCTGTAGCATGAGGACATAATGAGAAGGCAGTGGTCTACAAATCAGGAGAGGGCCTGTACTAGAAACGAAACTGGCTGGCACTTGGATCTTGCCTTAATCTTGGACTTCCCAGTCTCCAGAACTGTAAGAAATAAATTTCTGTTGTTTGAGCCGCTCCGTCTGCGATGTTACGATACAGCAGCCTGCACTAAGATGCCCACTTACTGTTGGAGGGGTTTTATAAGCATTAAATAAGACAGCACATGTAAAATATTTGGCACATACTAAGTGCTTAATAAATATTAGTCACAATTAACTCTATCATTAAAGAAGAAAGCAGGTTTCTATGTGAAAACAGGGCACATAAAAATAGAGCTTAATATTTACTAGCCATTTTTATCCATAAAATTATTTCTATTTTTTTTATTTTTGACAATAAATCTTAATCAGGACCTACCAGCATATTTTCCTGCACATTGCAGATGGTGAATTAAAGTCTGCCCAATGATTTCTCGTTTCCATCATAGATTATTTTGTTCTACTCTCTTCCCGTCTTTTTTTCTTTTAAACAGGTTAATCATTTTAGTAGATTTCATATCCTTTTGAGCTTGCATGTTGTTTATTATCAAACTCTCCCTGTAAGACTGTTCCAACATTTCAGAATAAGGAGACAAATACAGTGAAGGAATTTTACGTATTAGTCAATCTTAGTGGAATTTTATTTTCCTTGAAACAAACAAGTTCTGGAGCCTCTAGGACACAGTGCTTCAATAGTCAATCTCACACCCTGGGCAGAACAGTGACAAAGGGAAGCTGTTTCATGCTCAGGGACAGGTAGTCTGGGCCAACTTCTGGTGTCCTGCAGCTCCCTGATACATTTAAAGCCCAATTCACGGGGCTTGTAACGGACACCTGTCTGTTGGAGGCTTTGTCTTCACCCTCTGAAGTTGCACAGCAGTGAATCTGTTGGAAAACAACTTCAGAAACAATGGAAGAGAAGAAATAGACCCTCTCCTCCCTTGTCTGGGATGGACAGGGTGGGTACCTGCCCAAGCCTATGGGGGGCCTTAGCCCCACCCTCACAGAACGATCTAGCCACAGCTTGGCATCCTCCACTGAGATAGTGCTTTGGGGTGCATTTTTAAAAAAATAACTATGTTCTTCAACATCATATACCTTCCCGTTGATCATCTCATCTTCAGTGGTTTTAATCTAACATTCAGAAGTAGCATGGACAAATCTAAACTAAGGGCAGCCTGGGTCATTCTCCCCTTTTCATGTCAATAGCTTGTATGCAAATCCCAAGGTCTCAGGAAAAACACTCTGTTTGCTCTCTCTTGATGTTCAGAAGCACAGGGGCTCCCATCAGGGTAGGCTATGTGTTCAGGTCACAGGTCCTGAACCTGTGGCCCTTCCACTCCGCCTTTCCCAGGCCCAGGCAGCTGTAATGTGGACCAAAAGTATTTTCTGCTTTAAATGTTCCTGACTTATAAGGACGGAAGTTACTACTGAGAAGGTCAACTGAGAATATCTACTTTCATGAATGTGAACATCAGTAGAAAATCTACAAGGAAAAAATGTCACAATATTTCATGATGTTTGAACAAACTAACAAGTTATTGAGTATGCATTGAGCTTTCTGACAAATATAAATGAACTTGAAATTCATTATTCTGAATGTCACGGTGATTTAGCTAACAGAATAGCTATAGCAAGCAAACATTTTAAAAAGTTCAGTTCTAGTCCTATCATTGTGAAAGTGTATTTTTAAAAGTTCAAAGTGAGGCTGAGCTAACATACAAATAGCTATCTCTGACTTTTCCCTTCTTGTTCATGGGGTCAGATGAAGCATAATATGGAGAGTGTCTGTTTTCTACATATTGTGGACTCAGATGCCTTTCCTTCCCATGGTAAAGTGTTTATAGGATCTTCAAAGACAGTCAGGCATGTTGGCACATGCCTGTAACCTCAGCTACTCAGGAGACTGAGATAGAAGGATGGCAAATTTGAGGTCAGCCTCAGCAACTAAGTCAAAATAGAATAAAAGGAACTGGGGACATTACTCAGTGATAGAGCATTATCCTAGCATATTAAAGGCCCCATGTTCAATGGCCAGAACTGCAAAGATTAAAAAAAAAAAAACGGTTAGAATTTTCAAGAAGACATTCTACTTCTCTGCCCATAGTGACAGATATGGTTTATTATCAGTTGTAGCCAGAATCATAAAGATTTGGTGCAGGGGGGCGGGGCTGGGGTTTCGGCTCAGTGGTGGAGCGCTTGCCTAGCACATGAGAGGCATTGAGTTCAGTGTCTTCAGCACCTCACACAGATAAATAAAATAAAAGGTATTGTTGCACCTATTACTAAAAAAATTTTTTTAAAGATATTTTGAGAAGAAAAATGTTTAAAATAGAATAGACATATCACAAGCCAAAAACGTGACATAGAGAGGGTGGAGCTAATTGTCTCATTAGCTCTTGGGCTGAGTGATTGCTGTTCTTTTCTTGAGCTGTCTGAAGTTTGACTTCACACCCATTACCGGAGTAGAGACACCAGGCCTGGGGGTGTAAGTGACCAGCCTCAATCGGGATAGGTCAATTCCAGAATAACAGCTCCCCT
The DNA here is from genome assembly GCF_048772815.1 of Callospermophilus lateralis. NCBI lineage: Eukaryota > Metazoa > Chordata > Mammalia > Rodentia > Sciuridae > Callospermophilus > Callospermophilus lateralis. The sequence continues at coordinate 25,164,108 of NC_135317.1, read as the reverse complement.
GTTCTTCCCAGGGGGTCTGGGTGTTTCTGGCAAAGATGGGGCCAAATCTGGAGGTCCGAATAACAAGATCCAGCCCTGGTGTTTCCAATCCAGGCAGGCAGCACCTTAGCATGAGTATTGGGGCCATCTCCAAGGTGGAAAGAGTGAGAGGGGCATATCTGGGTATCTGCGCCACGAGGGGTGTTGGAGGTCATCTACTGAATTCTCTATATTGAAAGATGATGGAGTGACTTACAGTGGGTAAGTCATGTGGCCAGCGTCACCCAGCTAATGGGGTGGTGGTGGTGGAGAAGTGGTATAGAGCTGGGGTGAGGGCATAGGGAGGCGGTGGCAGTGGGGTCTGAACCAACAGGTTCTAGAGTCTCACTCTCAGTCACACCCTGGCCCGCCTCTCCAACTCACTAAGACCTTTACCACTGGGGCCAATCTGTGTGCCTCTATGTCATCATCTGAAAAACGGGGGACAACAAGAAGTGTTCACTTATGGACGGACTTTGGGCACTGCCTGGAACACATTAGGTGCTTATTAAGTGTGAGTAAGTATCATTAGCAGTATTTAAGCAAGAAGTCCAAAGCATTCTGATCTCTGAGTACTCTGAGCTGTTTTGACCTCACGTCTTCTCCTGTCTCCTCACAGTGTCTTCAGGGCACTGCAAATGGAATGGACGTAGCCAAGGAGAAAGGTGGTACCAGGAGCTGAATAATCCCCTGCAGTTCAGTGTCGCACAGTGTAACCCCCTCTGCCCCTTCCTTCTCACAAGAGGAGACTGACAGCAACCTGTGAGGAGAGGTGGAATGGGAGGGACATGCCCAGGAGGGGCAGTACCACTTGTAAGAACTGGAAATCCAGAAGAGGGAACGGACTGAGGCTTGTGACAGACACATCAAAATGCACTTTAGAAACTGTGTTTGGGACGCATGGGACAAAGTTAGGGAAAAAAGTGGGCCTACAGCCAGTGAGAGATGGGTTCATATCAACTAATAGTTTATTTAGCTTGGGTTTTCCTTAGATTATGGCCATCAACCTGGAAAAAAATAACACAAGCAATGGAAAGAGTGAAATAAAATCCGAGGGAAATACAGACAGTAAGACAGCACTGAACTAGTTTTAAGTGAATCGCTTCCCAGACCAATTACACCCCAGGGCAAACTGAATTGAAGGAACTTGCCAGTTTGGGCTATTAGCTTACTTCAATGTTGAAAAAGGAGAACATTTAGATTCTGTAAGTTATAGTTTGGGGAACTTGAAGTTGAGCTGATTTTGCAAAATAAATGACATGGGGCTGGGGATGTGGCTCAAGAGGTAGCACACTCGCCTGGCATGCCTGTGGCCCGGGTTCGATCCTCAGCACCACATACAAACAAAGATGTTGTGTCCGCCGAAAACTAAAAAATAAATATTAAAATTCTCTCTCTCTCTCTCTCTCTCTCTCTCTCTCTCTTTAAACAAAAAATGACATGAAACTATTAAAAAGATGGTTTGAGAACCTTTGAAAGAGGAAGCAATTTGACAAAGGAGTGTGTGGGGGTGGGGGTGGGGGTGGGAGGTTCGAATGACCAAGGCCCACTAGATATGGGGTAGGGATGAGGGGGAAGCCAAGGGATGAGGATCCACGTGGGGTTGGAGATAGAATAAGGATGGCAGCAGGAGACAGCCTGGGCTCTGGAGCCCAGAAGGGAACTGGAAATTCCAAAAGGGAGTTTGGAAATTCCAAACCAAGCAGAAAGAGTACTGTTCTCAAGAGTCAGGAAGCAGGGGAATTATACCATCTTCAGGTGGAGATGAAGCTGGGCTAATGTCCAACCAGAGATGTGGCGCATCCCTACCACGCACTGACCGGCAAAGTGACTTGTTGGCATACCAAATGCTGGTGACACATAAAGCTTGTAAACACTGTCCATGTATCAGAGCCAAACTCTTCCCTTTGATTATTAAGCTTGAAGATGGCACAAGGCCATTTATCATCTAAAGAATTAGTGATCATAGTGTTCTATTGACTACCAACATTGAATTAATTTGACTTCTTTTCCCCATAGTGTTTCTAAACTGGAAGACCCTGATTGGATAGAAGCATGGATTGATTACAATATACTTATCATGAGTGAGGAGGAAACTGAAAATGGAATGAGTTTTCACCTGGGGAATTGCAGAACCAGTTGTTTGAACAAAGCCAACCAGAAAAGCTTTCATAGATAAATTGATGTTAACTTGAAAGAGTGAATTTAGTGGTGAGAAACAAGGTAATTCACCGAACCTATTTAAATAAAATCTACTTGAAATCTACTTGAATGATGAAAAGGAAGACGGACTTAACAAATTTTGGAAGCAGTAAATCCTCAGTGTTTTCTTTAATGCGGGCTTGGAATGTTGCACTCATTTCCAAATGAAATACTATGAAGGATTTTGTTCAATTAGAGGTAAACCACTGGAGCCTAGTAGGATAGTTAGAGATTTGAAAACTGTGTCTTATGAAGATATAAAACTAAATACACAGTTCAAGGAAAAAAGCCCTTCGAAAACGAGAAGCTGGAGTGGATATGACAGCTATCCATGCATGAGGCCAAAGAGTAGGTTATTTAAGGAGTTATTATTCTACAGAGACTCCATGCCAGAATGGAGGAACAAAGTCAGAATCCAGGAAAGGAAATCAAAAGCTGGAAGAAGCCGGGCAGGTGGCCAGTCTATGTGGCCGAAGAATGAGCAGGGCCAACAGCCCACAGAGAAGGCTGAGAACAGAGGGAGTTCAATGGATGGAACTAGGCCCTCTGGAAGGTGTCCCATGAACCCTGAGCACCTGCCGGCACAGTTCTCTGAGGTGTGGTTTGGCTGTGTTCATGGGCCAGGTCATGGTAGTCATTTGGACCAAACTATGCCGAGTGAGCTTCATTCCTGTATTTCCAGAGGGTGGTACCTGGAATGTTCCAGTTTTCTACAGCTGCATAACTTTGTGTTTCAAAACCACAGTGGAATCTCTCTCCTGAGTCTGTGGGCTAACTGCTTCTTTTGCTCTGTGTGATGTGGGCTGGGCCCCCAGTCAATGGGTAACAACATCCAAATTACTAACCAAAGCCTGGGAATCGGCCCTGGCTGTGAGCTGGGAGCTCAGTAAGGGCTCTCGCTAGACTGTCCCCACATGACGTGACTCACATGACAAGCTGGTTCTCAAGATGGGCATTCGAAAGGTACAAACATGGAGGCGGTGGCGCTCCTAGGGCCCGTGCTTAGATTTTACATAGTTACGTTTCTTTCATGTATTATTGGATAAATCAGTCTCAGGGACACTCCTGACTCCAGGGGAGAGAACATAAATTCCACCTCTAAATAGAAGAGTGGTAAGGATTTTGGAAGCATCTTTTAAACCATCACAAGAAAAATAAAGGGATGATATAAGGGATCAAAGTTTTGGAGGTTTTGACTCAAAAATGGAAATGACTGCTAATGGAGGTTATCATGAAGATCAATAGGATGATACCTGTAAAGATCTTCATACTAACCGGGATGTAGCCAAGTCCCATTACACAGCAGCTGCTACTAATATCGATGTTATTTTTAATTCTGTGCCTGCCATTGAAGTGTCTAAACTAAATGGGAAGCAAGGCCAGATTTGGGGAAGGGCATGGAGGATTCCTGCACTGGGAGAGTAAGCCTTTGGGAGATGAATGCTAAGGGACGGTGAAGATCCCATGCCTCCACAGAAAGCTAGAAGAAGCCAGCCTCCCATTTCCCACATGTCTTAGAGCATCCTCCTCCTCCCATCTAGCTTCTTCCTTTTTTTACTTAGAGGGAATCCTCTAGAGATTAGTTTTGGAAAGAGTGCAGGCAGCATACAAATGCAGATCTAAAAGAGAAGTATTTCCGGTCAGTGGGGTTCTGGCATTGTTCAAGTTAGAGCAAACAAATAAGCAAAAAGTTGGCCTTTTAAAATATCTATTTACATGTAGGGAACTGGAGAGGTAGCTCAGTGGTGGGGCACTTGCCCAGCATGCAAGAGGCCCAGGTTCAGTCCCCAGTGCCACCACACACACACACACACACACACACACACACACACACACACACACACACATACACACACACCCCTACATGTATAGCCTGACTTTATACAGGACCCCATTTATATAAACAAACTTTCTATAGCTTTACTTCTTCTACATAGAGATGAGGTTGTCACTTTGTTCTTTGGTACAGGAGGCTCCTATTTCCTGAGTATTCCCACGAAGGTAAATAGAGGGAAAATGATCCTTCAAATTCCAAATAACTGAAGTCACTTTTATCTCTAGGGAGTACTGTACTTTCTCTTTAGAAAATGTGATTGTGTATACAGAATATGCTAGACATTCCTTGTTTCCCATGCATGGATTTCAGTGGCCGTCATTTAGTTAAATAACTCTAGCCCTTCAGTAGCATGGCTCAAAAATTTTGGCATCAGAGCACATCCGTAAGGGGAACCACACAAAGCATAAGCTTGGCTGCCAGCTCCTCAGTCCATAAGTCACACGTAATAATAGAGGATCATGATGAGTGACCAAGAACAAAGATTCCTTCCCAGGCTTTCGGTGAAGGTCACTGTGTATCTGCCTTTGATTCACGTGTAGGCAGAAAGTGGGTGCTGTTTCTTCCTTATCATGATGCTTTCCAAAAGTGAATGAATGAGCATCAGAATAGGTGATAAAGATGAAAGTACAGCAAAGAAATGTAAATTGATTATGCTAAGAAATTTGAATTACAATGTAGCGAAGAAATAACTGAGCGGGGTGAGGTGCTATAGAACATTAGAAGTTATGCCTCCTATCCAACGGCACCCTTGAAAGAATGTATAATGCTTAGTTTAAAAACATTTCCTATAGTTACAGAAACTTTTAGGGAGTGGTATTTTGGAGAATTAAAGAGGGATCTTTATTCCATGGACAGATCAATGCAGTCAAGAGTCAGAACCACACAGACATTGGGAAGTGTAGTCAGTCAGTAGAGGCTAGGCTATGTTTAGGTAACAATGCCCAAATCTCAGTGGCTTAAAACAAACTGAAGTTTTCTTGCTTCTTGCACATACCATCTCTCCCCTGCCTGCAAGTAGAAAGAACTCAGATCTTGGTGTAGCTGACCCAAGAGGGAATCTACTGAGACTGGGAGTTGAACATGAAGGAAAGTCAACATGTCCATGAGAACAAGTTCCAGAGTTTGCAAGAATCACAGCAAGGCCCTTGAACAAGCCACCAAGCACGGACTGGCATGTTCAACTTACACAAGTACATACACAAGGAGGGGAGGGGAGTTGGAGCTGAGGGAGGGTCCAGCCAGCAACATGGACTCTGCCAGGAGCCCCTTCCTCATCCTGCGAGGAACACAAATCTCTGTGGTCAACAGATCAGCCTAGTGGCCTTCGAGAAGCACCAAGGGTGTTTTCAGTAGGAAGCAGTTGAGCAGAATCAGGAACAAGGTGGAACAATCAGGGAGAGTTTGGAGGATAGTGTTAGAGCAGCTGCGTGTTGGGGAAAGGTTCCAGTTTTACTCAGTTTCCGTTTTCATTCATAGATCTGCTGGTGGCTTTTGAATGGCATTGATTACAGACTCTGGTGGTTGATATTCACTTGAAATGTTTTTCTAAACATATCTCCGCTAGGTGGCGCAAAGCGCTTATCAATTTGGAGCTGATGTAATGGATTTGTGCTAAGGAGGAGGAACTTGAAAGTAAAATAGGGCCTCACACTGGGGCTGATGAACATGCTGTTAGTATATAAAGGGCCATGTCATACTGGAATAATAGAATAAGGGTTTTACTGCAGTGGCATTAAATAATTGCACACCTAATATCTCTAAGGTCAATTACATAGTTTTTTTTCTTGCCCCAAAACATTTAAATAGTCACATATTAAAGATATTAAAATAGATTCCGACACATGAAATATATATATATATTTACACACACATATATATTGAACATATATACATATATATATTGAATATATAAGGGTCAATCACTTACAAAGTATTATTCAGAAACTCTACTTACAAAAACAGATGTAGATAATTATTTACAGTAAACTAATCAGCCAATCAATTGATATTCACTGAATCTATATGCAAGGCACATTGTTAGATATATATGGCACACAAGGCAGTCTGCCTATTGGTTAAGAGCACAGTGTTGGGTCCAAAGAGCCTGATTTTCTAACCAATTCTTAAATATGACCCACAACATGTTCCTTCACCTGTGTCAGTTTCCTTATTTGTAAAGTAGAGATAATAATGTCTACTTCACAGGCTATTGTAGAGAGTTCATCTTTGTAAGGCATTTCAAATATTGCCTATTACATAAGTGTAAATCATCACTACTATTAAAGCAAGATTCTTCATTCACAGAGGAGCTCACTATGGGGTTCAGCTAGGCAAAGATCTCTCAAGTACCTCTTACGTCCTAAGTACTGTGAAGGACACTAGGTAGATGAAAGGAACTGGAGATCATTATGTTAAAGAAAATAGCTAGGCACAGAAAGACAAGGACTGCAGAGCTCTCATATGTGGAATGAACCAGGTTGATCTCATGTGAATTGAGAGTAGAATGGTGTTTGCCCAAGGCTGGGGAGATTAGGGGGAGGAAAGGTAGACAATGAGTAGAGGTTACAGTTAGATAGGATAGGAGCAAGAAGTTCCAGGCTGTAGTATGTTGACTATAGAGAATGATAATGTACTGAATATTTCAAAAGAGAAAAAGAACGAATTTTGAATGATTTCAAAATAAAGAAAAAGATAAATGTTCTGATTTGAACATCACACAGTGTTTTCAGATATCAAAACATCTCATGACGCCCCCTATGTATGCTCAGTTTTTGTTTTCAGGTATCAGTCAAAAATAAATAATAAAAAAAAGAACCAAAGGGCTAGAAGAGTGGGTCAGGTATGGCTCCTGACTCATGAAATAAAGAAATTTCACGGGAGAAGTGGAATTGACAGGTAACCGAACCATGAAAAAGCCCAGTAGGTGAAGCTAGTATAGTAGTAACTGATAATTTGGCCAAAAGGAAGGGGCAGTGGAGTAGAGCTGGCAAACATGGGGAGGGTTAATGGTGGGTATTGGGGGGAAGCATTCTCAGTGGAAGGAACCACAGAACGGGAGGCTCAGAAGCATGGCCACGTCGGCCATCTCTCCTTCCCTTGATACCACACTCCAGTTTTGTTGGAGACAGGTGCACCCTTGCACCTCCAGCCTCAGCCTCCAGAGCTTCTGGGCTTACAGGTATGGGCCTGTAAGCACTGGGCCTGTACTAGAAATTTAATTCTACAACTTTATTTATACAGGTGACCAAATAACAACTGGCCAGTGTCTGTCACGATCACTCACTAGCGTTGGACACAAGTTGAACTTGTACCGCTTGTAGCCTGGAGCCAGGCTGTGGCCACTCTGCTGGGTGGCTTCTGAGGAAGTTTTTGCTTTCCTCATAAAATGGACAGATGGACTTGGAGACTCTCCCCATGTCCAACATGGTGTATGCCTGAAGCAAGAGCAACTTTTTCTCAGGACCTCCTTCTGTGACAAGCAAGAGAATGAACCAGGAATTAGGCACGGAAAGAGAACATAGGTCCTAAACGGGTGAATTGAATCAATGATGGCAACATTCCATGTCAGAATTCCTGCTATGTGAAGAATAAATACCATAATGGGGTTGGCCACTGTTCATTAAGTATTCTCCACGTGGCTGAACATATCACTCTGGGGGAATCAGAGAGTTCCTTAACAATATTCTTGTTTTTCTGTTTTATTGGTGTGTTTTAATCAGGTTGATTAGTTTTTTGCTTTGTTTTGTTTTGTTTTTTTGTCACTGTGACCAAAACACCTGACAAGAACAACATGGGGGAGGCAAAGCTTATTTGATGCTCATGGTTTCAGAGGTCTCAGTCCCTAGTCCTCTAATGCCATTTCTCTAGGCCTGAGGTGAGGCAGAACATCAAGGTGGAAGAGCATTAAGAAAGCAGCTCAGGACATGACAATGAGGAAGGAGGGAGGGAAGAAGGTAGAGAGAGAGGAAGAGAGAACTCTGGTCACCAGGGACAAAATATATACCCCAAAGGCACGCCCCTAGTGACCCACTTCTTCTTAATTTTATTTAGAGACAGGGTCTCACTAAGTTGCTGATGCTGGCTTTGAACTTGTGATCCTTCAGCGTCAGCCTCCAGAACTGCTGGGCTTATAGGTGTGTGTCCCTGCACTGGGCATTTACTAGGAATTTAATTATATAATTTTATTTATACAGAATTGACTGGCACAGGAATTATGAGGGACACAGTCATATAAAAAAGATTATGCAATGTCACAACTTTTCTGACGTTGCACAAGAGCATGCTACTATGTACTTGTTGCAAATATATAATTTTCAAATTGCCTTCGGCATCAATTCACCATATTAGTGCTGTTGGGATAGGGGGAAGTTAATTTTGGCTGTTTTCCTTACTTGAGGTGAAATTTGTATAATATAAAGTTAACCATTTTAAGTGAAGACTTGGTAGCCTTTAGAGTTCCCCAGTATGATGGGTGCCCATGTTGTAAATGGAGAAGTTGAAAACAGAATTCAGAATAAGTCTTGGTGGTTCCCATAGTCGCCGGGTTTATGTCCTATAGGGTACACAGAGAATAAAGAACAGTGAGGGCCAGGAGGATAAAGACATAACCCAGCAAATGTGCTGGAGTGGTTAATTTTACGTTGACTTGACCATATTTTGTGTGCCAATCTTCAACCATGGAGGTTTCTGTGAAGATGTTTCGGGATGAGATTCACATTTAAATCAGTGAACTTTGTGTAAAGCAGACTGCCTTCCTCACGGTGGGCGGGCCTCATCCAATAAGTTGAAGATCTGAAAACCACGAAGGACTGACCTTCCCTGAGCAAGAGGGAATTCCCAGCAGAGAACCTTGGGACTTCGTCTACAACATCAGCTTTTCTTGCGTCTCTAGCACAGGGCCTTTGGACTCAAAATGACTTCCGCGCATCTTCAGCCTGATGACCAGTGTGAACAATTCCTTAAAACAGCGTGCGCACACGCATACACGCACACACGCACGCACGCACGCACACACGCACGCACGCACGCACACACGCACACGCGCGCACACACGCACACGCGCGCACACACGCACACACACGCACACACACGCGCACACACACACACGCACACACACACACGCACACGCACACGCACACCTCCTGTTGATGATGTTTCTCTGGAGAAACCCGACCCCTGCAGGTACCCTGTAAATGGAGCTGATTTTTGTTCTCCCCAGTGGGGGAATCTCCAACTGCCAAACCAGCCTTATCAGACCTTCAGCTGCTCAGAGCACCATCCCCAGCCACTAGGCTCTTGCAATCTACTCCCTCCTTTGGGATCTCTTAGGGTCACATCAAGTGCTGCGACACAGTTCTCTTAGGTGAACATAAAGTAGCCCCATGCCAGCTCCCCTGCTCCAGGATAACCACCCCCATCTGGCAATGTTCAGTGCAAGGGTGGGGGCTTGGGGGACAAGTCAGGGGACATGGAGCAGTCTTTTCCAAAGGGATCCTTACCTCAATCCTTCCAGTGTCCACCCTTGAGAAGGAAAGGATGAAGAGATTCGGAAGTGGTTTGGGGACACACCTTCCCACCGCCTGTGCAGGGAGTGGGAAGTGCCACTTTGCCCTTGATATTTGGGATTCACAGAAAGGGGCCGAGTAGAAGATGCTTCTCTGTCCTCTCTCCTCAGCTGTGCACAGTGCAGGCTCTGGGGTAGGACACCATGCAAGCATTCAGATGGCACTAGGGCAAATGACTCCCCCTGACACTGGGACCTGTGAGTACTCTACTTTACGTGGCTAAAGGGACTTTGCAGATGTGATGAAGTCAAGGATCTTGAGATAAGTGTCCTGGGTTATCTGGGTGGCCCAATGTCATCACAAGGAACCCTAGAAGCAAGAGAGAGGGTAGGAGGGGCACAGAGGAGATGCCATGGAGGAAGCAAAAGCTAGAGTGGCAGGGCAAGAGCCAAGAAGAACGCAGGTGGCCTAGAAGCTGGGATAGGCAAGGAAAGGATCCTGCCCCAGAACCTCCAGAAGGGGCCAACCTCGCTGACCCGTGCAGCCTGCAGACCATCAGAGCTGTAAGGTGATGAGTCTGCGATGCTCCAAGCTGCCAGCTTCGTGGGTGGTTACATCAGCAACAGCGGGCAAATACAGATGATGTCTTGGGCTTCTAGCACTAATAAATACATCATTTACATATAACAGAACTATGTCATAGTAATAATATTTCCTGTTGATTATAAAATTATGTTTGCAAGACTTTCTCTTTTTTTTTCTTTTTTTTTTTGTGGTGGGGATTGAACCCAGGACCTCACACTTGCAGCCCCAGCCCCTCAAGAATCTTGGTATAACAGGGACATATATTGATATTCCTATTTAAAAAGTGGTAAACCATGGCAAAGTGAAAATTTTAAAAAATATATTTCATTACAAATTTAAATTACAAAATCAGTGGCATTTTCTATGATGTACTTAGTGACTTTTAGGAATCCAGTGACTCTAAAGATTTGGAATAAATTATAACAGAGATCAAATAGTCAATAAAAGAACATCAGTCTTATGACGAAGTGAAAGTTCCAAAGCTATTTTTAGGTTGAGATAATCACAAATTTATTTAGTCCTCCTTCCTTTGTTTACAACTATCACCTGGGAGAAGATGCTGAACTGCTTGGAAGCCATATTTTTATCTGTTCTGTCTGAATTATCTTTAGGAGTGAATCAGACATGCTTGTAAGACACTTAGCAGAGTATTGGCACATGATCATATGGAAACCAGTTGTCTTTCCCTCTTATGCTTCTAAGTTATTACAGAAAGGCCTCTTGATTGAAGGGAGGCATGTACTAGCATTCCTATTGAAATGGTGGTAAAATCCTGGCAATGTTTAAGAAAAACAGAGAGACCCTATTACAGGAGAATTATATAATTGGTGGCAGAGTTGAACAACAACTCTATATGGTAGGACCTCAAAGATGGACAGCCTGCTCTGATAGAGCCATTGTGCCTAATTGATAGAGGAAGCCTAGAAGTGATGACTTCATTTTGGATAAAACATAAATAGTGAAACTGATAGTTATGGTAGAGAGAAGGCATAAAATGACACCTCCCCACACACATCAGATAAGCGCACACATGCACAAATACAAACACATGCAAGCACACACACACAACCAGGTAAATGCATACATACAAATGCAAACACACACACACAAATACACATATACAGATACCCAAAGTTGCTGGAGAATATCAGGCATAGCAGGAAAGAACATTCCTCCCCTCCCTGCCCCATTCCCTAATGGCATCACGGAACTTAGAACCAATCCAACAGGTGGGAAGGCAAAAAATCCTAAACTGATGAAGAAAACAACAGTTTGGTCTTTAAAAAACTTCACACTAATGGTTTCTCACGAACTGGCAAGAGGAAAGCTTGTTTTCCCCAGGGAATGGGAACCCAGGCTGGAGGTGCCCGTGAGAAGTAGTAAAAGGAAAAATGCATATTTTGCTCAGCAAGTCTTTACCTGTGCCATTCGAACCTGTGGCAGGTGCTGCATAGAGAAGAGGCTTCTTCCCAGCCAGGAAGTGAGCCCGTCAGTGAGCTGTCCGCCCTGGTTTCAACAAATACCATAAATATGTATCTTGGCATCAGCCACAAAACTAACACCAGTTTGTTTTAGCCAAAACCCTCCCAAAGACACACCTGGGGCTTTCAGTGCAAACGCCCTGGAGATCCCTCAACATCTGTCTGAAATGCATCTGGCAGATCTCCGGTTTGAAACGCACTCTCTGTGGATCAGCTTCAGGTTTTTCTGGCTTCTCAATCCTCATGCCCTGGAGTCAAAGAAAGAACCGGGTGGGGAATCAACGCTGGGTGAGGAGGCAGGTAGAACTGATCCTTTATCTTATTCCACGTGCCAGCAAATGCTGTGCGTGGTTCCAAGTCTTCTCTGAGCCCAGGTTAAAGCCCAGAAAAGTAGGCCACCACTTGTTGCTCTAGGCATCTTTCCAAACGAAAATGAAAATCATTCTTAACTTTGGACTAAGATTTTTTTTTTCAGCATTTAATGAGTATTTCTATAGGGACAAAACATTGCTCAACTGATAAATATTTTTACAGAGGTACTTGCCTGGTTTTGAATTACACCTTAATGCAGATGCAGAATAGCAGCAGCGATAGCTATCTGCAGTGAAGGCTGAAGAGCGAAGCCCTGGCTTTACTTAATTTTTCTGTTCATCTTTGGGAAATAAAGTAACATTAATGTTAATGGTGACTTTTGATGATTTAAGGCATTTATTAAAAATATATGGAATTGGGGTAGTGGCTTAGTGGTAGAGTGCTCGCCTAGCATGCATGAAACACTGGGTTCAATCCTCAGCATTATGTAAAAATAAATAAAATAAAGGTATTATGTCCATCTACAACTAAAAAAAAGATTAAAAAATGTATTACTATATATTATCAACCTTAAGGTTGATAATGAGAGAGATGTTTTTAGGACGTGTGTTTGGAGAAGGTTATAATAATTTCTGAGAGCAGATTTTTTTTGGAGGGAAATCTTTGAAAGGATAGGTAAATAGAGCAAATAGGTGTGGGGGGAAATGGATGGATTAGAACTCACTTCTCCCACCATGCAGAATTCAGTTCTCTGAGGAATACAATACTCTAAGAGAAGATCAAACTTCTGACACAGTATTATATTGAGGGTCTCAGATTCATTTGTCTTCCCACAGTTCTTGGAATTATAACTCCCACAAAATGAATACATAATAAAGTGGGCTGATCATTTGCTAACATATTTTTGGCAATAGAGCTGTCAATATTATGCTCCTCTTTGAAAATATTGCCTTCAGGAGAAGTAAACACTTTGTGCAGGGTCTTGCATGTAGTCAGTGGCTAAGCAGTCTGGTGGTGTAGAAATTTCAAGTGAGATGCACAACATAAAAAGCAGACAAGCTAACTGAGTTTTCCTTATTCATTCAACAAACATTTCTCTAGCTCAGGCTTCAGGCTAGGTACTGACAAGGGACACCATGCAAAGAAGAGCCTGTCCCCTGCTGGGTCTTGGTTTAGTAGGAGAAACAGACAAGTAAACACAGAGCAGAGAGCTCTGTTAGAGTCACAAACAGCACTTTTCACCCCCATGTGATCTGGGAGACACCCTGGAGGAAGTGACATCTGCAGGGTTGGGTAAGGAGGTAGAGACGGACATTCCAGAAAAGAGAAGCATCCAAGCAAGCAGGGGGACCAGAGTGATTAGGAAACCAGAAGTAAGTGAGTATGGCTACCTACAGGCGCGCGTGTGTGTGTGTGTGTGTGTGTGTGTGTTGGAAGATGTCCAAGAAGTGAAGTAGGCGTGGGGAGGTATTTAGCCAACAAGCTCATGAGAGATCTTCTCATGTGAGAGGTACCCCCCAAATCACTTCTCCATCACCATTATCTTTGTTTTGGGGGCTACAGTTTGACATGGATTCCTTAATCCTGAGCAGGTAGTACATTCGCAATATTCAAAAATCAAAAACAATGAATGTATGCAGTTAAAAAAAAAAAGCCTTTCCCTCCCTCAGCTTCGAATCTGCCCCCATCCCATCCTCTTCCTATCATATTTCCCCAAACACTTTAATTCCTTGTTCATGTTTCTTAGAATTTCTTTGTGCAAAGACAGGCAAATATGAGTGTATTTTCATCTTTCTTACACTAAAGACAGTATGTGCTACATATTAATCTTTGCTTTTTCTTAATTATATAATATTGGATATCTTCCTATATGGATGCTTAGAAATCTACTTCATTCTTTTACACAACCTCATAGTAACACATTATATTTAACTAGACCCCCATTAATGAACTTTCAAGTTGTTTCCTGTCTCTGGGCATGACAAACAAATTCATATTGTAGTGAATAACCTTGTACCTACCTTGGTTATGTGAGCGGGTTTGTTTGTATTATAAATTCTCTGAAGTGGATTTGTAGATGCGTGCACAGATTTGACAGAGATTGTTGCCAGAGGCTTACATTTCTTTGGCTTTACATAATTAGGCATATCACACAGATCTATAGAGCTTTTTACCTGTGGACTGGTGTCAAGGTCAGTCAGAATGAGTCCTGAGTGGGAAACCTTTAGCACGGATCTGATTTAAAAAGTACTGATGTTCCACTACTCACTGTAGAGCAATTTTAGTGGGAGTCAGCAGGGGAACAGAAAGAGTAATAAATAATGAAGTCCTCATAAGTTGAAATTTTAAGTTGAAAAAAACTTTAACGTGGCTAATGTATTGAATACTACATGAATAGGTCAGCCTGGCCTACCTTACACTGCTTAGAACACAGAGATTAGCTACTGTTGGGCAAAATCAACTAACACAAAGCCCATTTTATAATCAAGTGTTGAATATCTCATGTATGCACACGATGGGCGTTTTGTATACATGATGAGATCCAAACACACAAAACACAATATCAAAACTGCTGGCAGCACAACACACGGTACAGTACTGTCTGCTCCCCACTCCCCTCCTTGCTATGGAGTGGCTGACTGGGAGTCCCCTTGCCTCTGTGGCTCAGCATCACAAGAGTATCACACCACAAATTATAGCCTAGGAAAAGATCACAACTCAAAGCATGTTGTCTACTGAATACACTGTAAACTGGAAACATTGTAAATCAAACCATCATAAATCCAGCAACATCTGTAACAAAAAATTCTGAAACTTTCCTAAGTCTTGTAGTCCCCAGTGGCCAACTGGATGATAGCCCAAGCTGCCCCTTTCCAGCACAGCCAGCCCCTGACCTCCCATGCCTCTTGGTCTCCTAATTCTGTTCATCAAAAGGTCCTTGGGACTAACTATATATTTAACACTGTGCTGGAAGTAAAGAAAGATGCTTGTTCTTAAAGAACTTCCGATCCCATTGGAGATACTGGCCTCAAAACAAACACAACAATGCATTAGTTCCATGGCCCAAAGTAAAATCAGGGTCATCCAGGACAAAGAAAACTCACATTTCTTAATGTTATTGCTACAAAACCCAGTTATTATAAAACTGGGGAAAAAAAGATCAGATATAAGAGAAAAAATAGTTGAGTATGGTTCCTCCTGGCACTGCAGGGCAGAGGGGTGGGAGGAAAGGGAAGACCAGATGGGGCCCTTGATCTGCTGAAGCACTGAAATAATAGTAGCTGTCACCGTCCCCTTCAAATAACCTGGCTTTGTCCAACACAACTATCAGTTCACAGATAGTTATTTTTCCCCAGGAGAAGAAATAGGCAAACTGACTTGAAAAGATTAGGACTATTTTCTTCAGTTAAAAATGAGGACAGGGTGTGCAATTTGTTTGCTACCAGGTCTAAGCAGAAACTCCCACTCTATCAGCTACTTAGTTCTTGTTGGTTATGTGCTTTTTAATTCGTCAGTAGTTAGGTTATGAAATGATTATCTGCTAATGGCAAAGATTTTCCTTGCATTTATTGCACAGTAGCAACAAGTTTGTTTGTTTTAACCTCTCTTAATTTCTCTATTGAGCAAGCAGCATTTCAACAGGTAAATAAAATGCTTTATGAAATACCTGCTCAAATGAGCACACTGGTTGTCATTTTTCATTGTTTTTCAGTAATGTCCATTCATATGTATTTTTACCTAATTACAATCATACTATTGATCCAGTTTTGTGGTCTGATTTCTTTTTCCCTTTAGATTACATTATGAGCATTTGCCATGTTTCTCTGACTTCCAGATTATAATGGCCACCTAATGTCCCACAGGTCTGATGTTCCACTATCTGTGGTAGTCATTTCCCTATTCTGGGCCAGGGAACCCTATTGTGTGCCTCATCTGGTGAGATAGCAATGCCAGAGACAGAAAATGTCTTTGAGAAATGCCCTTTTGAAAATAAAACAAACAGGTAGCCCCAGCTACATTATGTATCTACTGGACAAAAAGATGGCCCCAGATTTTAACCGGTCAGGTACAATTGTTGGTAGATAATTCTGCCTATGGCAGGTTGGAAATACACTAAAAGTTTATAAGTAAGATACCTGGCATTCATTTTCATGATTAATAGCAAAAAAAAAAAAAAAAAAAAAAAAAAAAAAAAAAAAAAAAAATTTAAAACTACTCTCACACAGTGCCAATTCTACCTTCCTCCTTTCTTTCTCCTTGTGCCAGAATATCATAACGAGGAACAATATTAATACTGACCAGCGTCGCTTCATCTTGACTTCCAAATATCAGTGGCGGATGCAAAATGTGCTATTGTCTGAACAGAGAGGAGGAAGCTCTGTGGCTAATGCTAGCAGGTGAGGGAGTGGGTACTATGCTGAGGATTAGGGTGACCTTTCCCTCGCCTTTGGCACACAGAGGCATCTCACACCTTGCAGAAAGGGAGAAAAGGGTTAGGGTGGAGTGCTAGAAGGTGAAAAGGGAGAAGTTTTTATACCGAAATCTGGTCCTTAAAAGGGCACAAGAATGGGAGGGCAAGCAAGGGGAGAGGACCCACTGGACAGCGCACAGGTGGCCTGGCTGGGCGTGCGACTCAGGCGGAGGGTACCCTGCTTGGACCCGGGCCAGGGGAGGCGGGGATCGGAGGTGGTAGCGCACCGGAGGCGGGGCTGGGTGTCCTTAGGGGCGCTCAGGGAGGCAGGACCGTAGTGGGGACGCTCGGGGAGGCGGGGCCCGGGGGTTTGTCAGCGGGGAGCTGGGGGCGGGCCAGTGGGAGTGGGGGTGGGGGTGGGGGCGGGGCCCGGGCCAGGGCGCGTCCGCAGCTGCCGGAGTCCCGGGATCTCCCTGCGTGTCCCTCCCGGTCCCAGTGCGGTCCCCGCGCTCTCGCCCCACCATGCTCCTGCTTTTAGGGCTGTGCTTGGGGCTTTCTCTCTGCGCGGGGTCGCAGGAAGAGGCACGGAGCTGGGATGACACTTCGGAGCAAGTAAGCGGGAGAGCTGGAGGGAGGGGTGGGCGGGGGCCGGCGCGGCTGCGGCCCCCTCCCTCAGCCTGCCTGGGCCGCGTGGCTTCTGGACCGGAGTCTTTGGCGAGTTCGGACGCGGGGCAGGGAGGCATCACCTCCCTCTCCTTTCTCGACTTTCTGCACCAAAGCTTCCCCACCTGTCGGTCACTTGTGGGTCGCTTCTCCGTCATCCGCGGGGCCAGCCTGACCCTGAGACTCCCGCGGAACTGTGCCTGAGACTCCAAGTCCTGCGGGACCAAGTTCACTTCTTGGCCTCGGGTTATCTGGACGTGTTTTGGCCGGTCTTTGTTAATTTCCGAGGCGACCATCATGTCCCCAATACTTACAAGATTTCACCTTTACTCAGAGTTTGTTGCTATTGTTGTTGATCCAAGGAGAAGGGACCACCTGGGAAAGTTCCAGACTCGTGGAAGCTCAGCTTTTCCCACGTGGAAACGGGGAGAACACGACTTTCCCGTTCGGGTCTCAGCAATGGGTTAGCAGTTTAAAAATCCCCCGGAATCAAAGCGTCTTAGCCCCTTTAACTGATGCTCAGTATGTTCGCTAGAGCTTGTGTTTTAACTGGCTTAGCCTCCCAGGTGAATAAAACCAGGAAATATGAAATCCCAATCTGGTGTCCTACGACTAGGAAAGCCCTTTGGACAGTAGTATATAGCGGCTTCACACAAGTGGCGCTTGGAGACCTGTGAGAGAAGTGGCTGTCACAGTTAAAGTGGACAGCTGCTTGCACACACAACATTTTAGTGACAAACTGTTCAGTTTAAAGCCTGTTTTGTAGGTTGGGAGGAAGATATAAGCAGTGTGCCTCTTTTCCCTTTTTTCCTGCCCCTCATTTTGAAGAGCAGATCTGGAAGACAAATCTGCCCAGTCTGTGGTTAATTTCATGCAGACTCTTTCTTATGAATGGGCTTATCGATCAAGTGGAGGTGGTGGAAATTCTTTCTGGGGGTCGTCAGATGGAATACACACAAATCCCAAGAGGCTTTTGTGTTGATGTAGAACAAGTGCAGACTTTGGATCCAGAGACAGGCTGGTCCCTTCTCTTCCATTTACAGTGCAGTTCCTTTTGGGCATACAGCCAAGGACTTAGATACCATGTGGTAGGGACCTGGTATATACAGTGGACACTCAGTACATGGAAGGTGTTTTAGTAAGCAGTAAAGGGCATGACCGGTGGCTGTCTAGGTTTGAGTCCTGATTCTGTCACTTACCATCTCTGTTACCTTGGGCAGCTTACACTCAGTGCCTCAATTTCCTCTTACGTAAAATATAGGAAAATATTAGTTGTGTGTTTAAAACAGGGTTGGCACTGCATGTTAGCAATTGCTCTTGTGCAGCAGGAGAGCAGAAGCAAGGAATTTAGAGTAAAGATCTTGTAACTTTTTTTGTGGGATGGAGGAAAGGCAGTGTGGGAAGGACAGAAGTGAAGATTGTGTTTATGAATTAGGAGGACCTCTTACAGCTCTAACGTCCAGGAAGGCTTAGCACTCTCTAAACTTTCCTTCTTAGAAAAACATGGATTCGGCCCATTTAATAGTTTCATGTGATCTTTAATATGTGGTAATAATTTGTGTTGAAAATGACTAAATAAAAAATGCAAATAAAATAAAACCTTTCAAAGTATGAAGTTCTATGAAAATTTGCAATTGTACCTTTGAGTAAAGCTCAAAAATAGAATACGTGCTATTTTTAAAATTTAGTTATTTCTTTTTTTCTTTTTTCTTTTTTTTTTTGGTGAAGAAGAATTTAAGAGACAGGTTCTAGTATAGACTTCCTGGGTTCACATCCTGGCTGGGCACTTGCTAGGGGATTATTTAACATTTCTGAGCCTTTATGTCTCAACAAGAATGACAAAACTACTTAATTACATGGATTTTGAAGAGTGAAAGAATTAATGTACTTAGACCTTAGAACAGAACCTGGAAATGTTGTCAGTACTCTATTCTCAAATATTATGCTCTTCAAAATTACATGTAAACTTAATTTAAAAATTGTATCCAGGTATGTGAATTTTATGCAAATCTTAATGTAATTATATAGGCCCATTAACTTGCAATGCAATTCTTATTTGTCATTTACCTTTAATTAGAAATAGACTAATAACACCTCATTCAAATTCCTGTCTCCACCCCAACACTACTACTTTAAAAGGCTCTTTCAGAAAATTAATCTTAAAGAGGAAGTCTCTTGTATAAAATCAGTCTGCTGATTTATGTTTTGTAAGTTTTAAATTTAAATAAAGATTGGCTCTATTCCTATGATTAGAAAAGCAGTTTTAGCTTCACAAAATAGTAATAGACACCAGTTATTGAATGTCTTCAGTCTCTCACAGAGTTTGTTAAGAACTTTTGTGTTAAAGAACTCAGAAGCCAAGTGTGGCAGCACACGTCTGTAATCCCAGGAGTTTGGGAGGCTGAGGCGGGAGAATTGCAAGTTCAAAACCAGTTTCAGCAATTTAGCAAGCTCCTAAGTAATTTAGTGAAACTCTTTCTCAAAATTTGAAAAAATTAAAAAAAGACTGGGGATGAGGCTCCATGTTTAAGTGCCCCTGAGTTGAATCCCCAGTACTGTCCTCCCCATGAAAAGCAATAAAGTTATTATTAATCACCTTTCAAATATAGTCATACTGCCGGGTACAAATCTGGGCCCCACTATTTCTTGGCTGTGTATACTTGGGCAAGTAACAAACTCTCTGGATCTCAGTTTCATCATCTGCAAAAAAGAGTTGATAATAGTTCTTGCCTCATTGGCAGGGGTGGATTTAGGTTTGAGGATGAAAGTAAAGTTAGCATAATTTGCAGAGCCCTTTTTAAAGGGAAAGAATATCAAATTATGACTACAAAATTAGGTGCTAAAGTGACCTCTTATTTAGAGTGATAAATTGCAACAGATGACAACTGAAAAACATCACAAATATCACTCAGTTTTAAGGGTCTCTTACAAGGAGGGAGCTCCAAACTTATAGTCTAAACATAATAATATGGTAATAAATTGTGGTCTCTTGGCATGTAGGAGACCCTCAGTTTGATAATAAATTTGACAATAAATTGTATGCTCTCATGGTTATTGTGAGGATAGAGTTAATTCAGGCAAATCATTTGCCTATAGTGGACACTAAGGTAATAGTAGCAGTTTTTAGCATTTATGTCCAGCCTTGTTAAATCTTCACAAGTTCCATGACAAGGTCCTCAGTGAGCTTCTTTACAAAGGACAACCAGGGAAGGCCATCAGAAGAAGCAATGCACCCAGGCTAACTGGGCGGAGCCCATACCAGAACCCAAATGTGCAGAGGTCAAGGTTGGGGCTGGCCTTGACTCCTCCAAGCAGCATCCCTCTTTCATGTGGACAGTTTAGTTTGTTTAAATGTAATATTCATTTGTAACTCCTGGCACATCAATAGTGTTCAATAAATGCTGATCATAATTCTAGCATCTATTGTAATACATTTCCAATTCCCTGAATTTGGAAATTTCTTACAAATTTCTATTTAGAGTCACATCTTTGTATTTGGGGAAAAAACAGAGAAGACAAATACATATGGGTGTGTAAATATATGAAACTTTCTAAAGCCAGTCCCAGACTGAGCAAACTGCAGGCCCCTCAGTAATGCCTCCCTTGTGTGCATGAATGTGATTGCTGAAATGGAATTGTAGGACTGAATGGGGAAGGAGGATGCTGTGGGAGAAATTCCAGAGATATACTCATTCCCAAGCCAGCCATATCTCATTTCTTGGTGGTGGAAAGGAGGGGTGGGAGTCCTGAGCACTGTGTGATGAGTTGTATGTGACACTGTGTTTCTAACTAGCACTTTCTCAAAGCCTTGGATGCTCAGGTTTGAGGAATCTTGCTCAGTGTGCTGTTGGAGTTGCAGTCTGGAATGTGAGCCATGTTTCTGTGTCCCTGGAGCTCCAAGGTTGATTCAGGAAGATGGAGCCGCGGGATGAAGGCCTGAGCTTATGTTCGAGTGTGGGAATGGTAGGGTCAGGGACAAGTGGGTGTCCTGAACCACTCATTATTTTCCTATATTTCCATTATTTTTCACAAAGAAACAAAATAGGTTGACTTGCCTTAAGGCCAGCTGATTTTTCCCCCAAAATCTTCCAGGAAATTGTTTGCAATTTTAGCCCCAATTTGAAGTTTCTTCTTTCATTTCTGAAGTTGTAGAAACCCCAAATTGCAAGTGGTTAGTAGCTGAACAACTTGCAGCAGCTTTACCCCAAAGGAAGAACAGTTTTGTGCAGGTGACATAGAATTACCCAAAGGGAAATACTCCCACACTGGCTCTTCTTCAACTGGTGACAAACAACATCTTAAGTGACCTTCCATGTCTGACCTTGGTTTTGGTTCAAGTTCTACAGCAGACCCCTAAGGTAACTTGTCTCGTTAGTTACCTGTATTAAACCTGCTTCCCTTTCATCCCATTCCACACAGACAAAGCTAGATCTAGTCATACCTCTATCAAGTCACTCAAGAACAAAATGAACTTGACCTTTTCCCATTCCTTTTTTTGTTTTTGTTTTTCCTTTGTGAGACTGGGGATTGAACCCAGAGCCTCACATGCAAGGAAAGTGCTCTACCATTGAGCTCCATCCCCAGCCCTTTTCCATTCCTAAATATATATATATTTTAGTTAGATAGTAAGTCCTTGATGGTAGAGATCATGGCTTATATTTCTTAATAAATATTGTGATCTGGACATCTGATGCTGAGGAAGTAAGCTCTAAGACTTGCTAGAACCAAAGAATCCTACTTGAATCATCTCTTTAGGTTGCAAGCAAGTTGGTGGGAGCTCTGAGGTTACTATTTATGGTAACTCTTTCCATGAAGCTGAAAATCAGTAACTTCCTTGTTCCCAGTTCCTACCCCCAGATTCTTATATAAGACAACGGAAAATTACTCAAACAATAAAAAGGATCAGGAATTCCTATCTCAAAACAATGATGATGACATTGGTGCCATTTGTACTTCCAGTCCCAGCTGGCACCGGGAATCTGTCTGTACTGGGATGTTTTGGTTCTGGGTCAACCTGAGTTTAAACTTGGACTGAAATGTAGCCATCAGGATCCCCTGAGACATCAGATAGTCATCTCAAAAATGAAAAACCCACTTCTCTTGTTCTCCTTAAAGCTTGCTTATTTCCTTGTAAAATCTATTTTAAAAAGGAGGAAACTTCAAAGAAAATACTTTAGATCAATCAGAGAACTTAATACCTAGAGGGGTTGGGCTTTCCTTCTGACCATAGTTATTTTTAAGTGGTCCCCAGTCTATTCTGCAATGTTAGGGAGGAGAAGGCCTCAGATGAACCTGCAAAACTGGCAAATAACTTGCCCATGATCCTTCCAATGGTTTATGATACATCTTACCTCCTTTTAGAAATCAGAGGCCACCATCCACCTAGGAATTGTTTGGTTCCCATTTGGATTCAGGGTGGCTGTCAACCTAAATCCTGTAGTTTCCTTTCTGTTCTTGAATTTTGAGTATGAAGCTATATAGTGGCTTCTAGTTTTAACTTATAACACACACACACATACTTGGGATAAAGAAGAGGATGGGGTTAAACAATTTCTGTAATACAATCAGTTTTCAAAAGGAAATATCTTTATTGTTTTTTCTATATGGAAGGGATACCTGAGAGTTTGTCAAAACTGAAGAAAATACAGAAAAGTGTTAAGAGAAATAATTCAACCATCCCAAAGTAACCATCATTAGCATTTTGGTGAGGGTTCCACACATAAAAACACTTATCCTTGCAAAAATGAATCATATTAAATGTAGTGTTTTGTTGCCTGATATAATACTTTAAATTGTGTTATGAATGTATCTGTCAGGATGAGCTAGGTTATACTAGATAACAAGCCCCTCATTTATTTCTTGCTTATTCGACTTATTCGGTCTGTTCCTGGTTGGCAGTGGAGCGCATGTGTGCATTGTTGTCCCTTGTGAACATGGGCCTGATAAAGCTACTGATCTAAAAACTGCTAATTACTATACTGGAGGATCAAGTGTCTATAATTTAATTCTTGGTCCAGAAGTGACAAACATTACTTGCCTTCACAACTTATTGGCCCCAGCTAGTCATGTGGATCCACTTACCTTCCAAGGTAGTAATCTTTCAGGAGGAGAGCTAGAAAAATATTTGATGAACAGCATTAAAGTTTAGTAACAAGAAGATTTGTTGATATCAGTAAATATAGATCCACATCATTATTCTCAACAGCTCTGTTGTAATTAATGTATCATGATATATTTGATTGAACCACTTTTTAAGGATATTTTGGACAATTTCCAATTATGAACAATTGCTTTAAAAGTTGCAAAGAATTTTCTCGTGTATCTATTTTTTTCCACTGATTTCTCCTCCTATGATATTTTTCTTTTTTAAATTTATTTATTTTTAATTTTAATTTGTAGTATATGATAGCAGAATGAATTACAATTCATATTACACATATTGAGCACATTTTTTCATATACAAAGTATATTCACACTATTCGTGTCTTCATACATGTAGTTAGGGTAATGATGTCCATCTCATTCCACCATCTTTTTTACCCCCATGCCCCCTCCCATCCCCTCCCACCCCTCTGCCCTATCTAAAGTTTGTCTAACCCTCCCATGCTCCTCCTCCCAACCCCACTATGAATCAGCCTTCTTATTTCAGAGAAAACATTCAACCTTTGGTTTTTGGGGATTGGCTAACTTCATTTAACATTATATTCTCCAGTTCCATTCATTTACCTGCAAATGTCATGATTATATTCTTTTATTGCTGAGTAATATTTCATTGTGTATATTATACTTTTCTATAAGTAGAATTTTCAAATTAAAAGATATGCATTCAGGTGAGAGTATAAAATGCTATAGTCATTTTGGAAAAACATTTTGGCAGATTCTTAAAAGTGAAATTTGCCAGTAATTTCAGTAATAGGAAAATAAAAGTATGTCTCCCATACAAAGGATTGACTGTGAATCTTCATTCAAGTTCAGGATCATTCAAAATAGCTACAAAGTAGAAACAACCCAAATGTCCATCATCTGGCGAGCAAATGAAATGTAGTACATCCATACAATGGAATAGCATTCAGATATAAAAAAGAATCGAGTACTGGTTGCTGCAGTATGGACAAACCTTGGAAAAAATCATGCTATGTGAAAAATGTCAGACACAAAAGTCTACATATAGTAAGTTTCCATTTATATGAAATGACCGAAATGGGCAAAACCATAGGGACAAAGTAATTTAGTGGTTGCAAAGGGGTGGGAGACAAGAAGAGATTCAGAGGTGATGGCTAAAGGAAATAGAGTTTCTTTCTAGAATAGTAAAATGTTCAAGTTGATTATGGCCATATTTGCACGACTCTGTATATGGTTAAAAAAATGTTTTTCTTGTGCACAGAAAGGAATGAGTTTCATTTTATGTAAATTACACTTCATAAGATTGTTTAAAGAATATGCAGACAATCCCTGGCATAGTTTTCAAGATTTTGATCTACATTGTCAAATTGCCCTCCAGAAAGAAAATTTTATTACTCTTAGCAATAACCATTTACACTGCTACTATTGAGACAGAAATTTGTCATAAGTAACATTTGGCACCCAGCTACAACTTTCAAATCAGTCTGGAGAGGCCCATTGATTATGACTGTGGTTTTTAAAGTGATTTTATCACTTTTCTATGTTCCTCTGCTGCACATGGGAAAACATGACAAATTATCCAGAAAAAACACAATAAGAAAATTCATGGTAAAGAAAAAAAAATCAGGGTAAGTTCAGTTTTGCTTTCAGAGTTTCTAGGAGGTTTTTTTTTTTTTTTTTTTGTGGTGCTGGAGATTGAACCCAGGGCCTTGTTCATGTGAGGGAAGTACTCTACCAACTCCCTAGCCCTCTAAGAATTTTGAGTTGCATAATGAGCCCATCAGAATAAGGCTGAGTACCTTCACTGATCATAATAGGTACAACAGCAAGGAGCTCAATATCAAGCCCAAAGTAAAATGAAACAGAGTAAAGATATTCTAATATCATGTCTCCTCTTACCAGAAAGACCATTCAGGTGACCAGGCAGGTTAAGAGCTGACCAGATCTGTTGGCTCCAGTTCTGGCCTGGAAAACAAACTCCGATACAAAGTTAAAACTACCTTTTGAGATAGACAGTCCTTTTGGTGAATTTGAGTGAATCTGAATTTTAACCCTCATTTTTAAGGACACCTCATGATCTTGCTCTTCCATTTCTCCTCTTCCACGTAGGTCGGACTCAGGGTCCCCAGGCAACTCAGGCTGCTGCAGAGGCTGGTACGTATACCCTGGTGCATCTCAAAAGTCACTTCCCTTACTCCGCTGGTTCTTTTGAATCAGGCACACGCTTTGCATGCAGGCCCTCCATAACTGCTGGGGAGTTTTGCTCTCAGAAGAATTCTAACATGAGTCCACATGGCTGATTCCTTTATAAGTTTTCTAATTTAAGTGGATTTTCCTTGCTTGAAAGAGACTTGATTATTTCAGTAGGACTCTAAGAACAAAGCCTGAAGTTTCAAAGGCTTTCTTTTAAAAAATAATCTAAACATAACATTTATTTATTTTTTTTTTTATGGCATCCTTGCCCAGGGAAAAAACACTTTGTTGTGAAGTCAACCGGTCAGGCATCCAAAGAATTCACTTTCACAGATGATGGCAGCTGGTGAAAGCTGGGCAGGTTCTCACTGCCTGATGGAGGCTAGTAGGTTAGAACTTGAACAAAGGTTCAGAAACTCCAAGAGCTTGTTTGAAGCCATCTCAGTTCTTCCTTATGAACGCGTATGCGGTGAAATATCAAAGCGAGGGGACATGTCTTAGGCTCCAGGGAGGCTTCCCTTCCTCTGGCTGGTGTTTGAATTGATTTAGATTGTCTCATCATTAACAGTATCACATCCATTACCATCCTTATTTGGACTAGGATTTTGTCTGTCTGTCTTTCTCTTTCTCAGTACTTGGGGATTGAACCCAGGGATGCTCTACCACTGAGCTACCTCTTCAGCCCTTTTAATTTTATTTCGAGAGGAGGTCTCACCAAGTTGCTGAGGCTGGCCTTGAACTTGCAATCCTCCTGCCCCAGCCTCCTGAGTTGCTGGAGATACAGGCATGTGCCACCATGCCTGGCATTCTTTTCTTTTTTATTTGTCTTCCTCTTCCCACTTCCTTCCCATAGTCCTCCCAATTCTGCCTCCCCATATTCCCAATTTTGTTAGCTTTGTATTTATTTTCTTTTTTCAGGTTTGTATCCGTGTTCACGTACCATAGATTAACATGTGTACTTAAGTATGTCAAAGATTGTGAAATATCTGAGATTTTTCCCTGTTACCATTTCATTAACGCTGGCAGGAAACAGGAGACTCCTGGGTCAGAGACAAAGACCAGTTTATTCCTCACAATAATAGTAATAACCAGGGTATAACATTTGCTCTATTCCTCGACCCCAGTCCCTGGACATGATGACCCTTACACATGCAGTTGGTTACATGAGAGCAAACTTAAGTTTAGGGAACATGATTTAATAATAGAGCAACTAATATACCAACTGCCCCCTGAACCTTCCTGATTTTTGCCTTTGCAGGAAAATGTTCTCTTTATTATTCTGGACATTAAGCCAACTTGTCCTCTGCTTTGAAAGGAGATACCACCTATCTTCCAAGGCTGTTCACTAGACAAATATCCTTGAAAAGGTAGTGCAGAACAAAGCATCCAGTGTCAGCTAGTGGTAAAAGTGCAGAAATTCCAGCAACTCCTGGGGAATACTATCCTAACAGTACATACATACACATATTCATTCATTCAACAAATTTTTTTTGAGTGTCTGCTACCTGCCCAGCACTGTTGTAGGCATAAAATATCTTGCCTTCTGCAGAGTTTGAGTTCTAAAAGTGGGTGGAAATAGATTTTTAAAAAATTGAAATAAAAAAATAAATAAAAGTAACAGCATATTAGTAACTGGGAAGATGACAAGTCCCATTGACAAGATGAGCAGTGGAAGATGGGACCTTACATACACCTATACATGAGATTTCTGCTCATTGCTTTAAAACAGTGGGGACCTTCAATGACCACTGATGTTGGCCGACGGCTTACTGTGTGCCAATCATTCCTCTTCAGTTTTTCATGTCTTGTCTCAATTACTCTTATCATGGTTTGGGGGTGGGCAGCATGAGAAAACTGAGAATCAGAGAGATTGAGTAACTTTTTCAAGATTACATGGCTAAGAAGAGGTGGCAGGACCAGGATTAAGTCCCAATGATCTGCAAGTTTCTAAGTCCATGTTCTTAACTAATGCACCAGCTACTCTCTTGAATTATATGTATTTTCTATTCCTTATCATTTTCACTCCATAATACATTACCTGGCATAGCTCTACCCATTTTTAGATGGTGAACACCATTTAAAACCCATGTCATTGATACATTACAATTTATTAATCAGCCTAGTATTGACGAACTCTTAATTTGTTTCTAGTTTCTTCTAAATAGTGCCACGAAACAACAACAACAACAAAACCCTTTTTATATACTGTTATTCACAGTGCTTTAATTCTGTGGCTTACATTTTCAGTAGGAGGATTGCTGATTCAAAATGGATGTATGTTGATTTTTGACAGATGTTTTCAGATTACTTTTTGAATACTATTGCTCTTAATACTATCTGTATTTATTCCATTCTGTCACCAGTGTTGAATATACACATTCCTCTTATAATCAATATGACTATTCTTTTGGATTTGCCAGTCTCTTAGATATAAAGTGATATCTCATTATTCCTTTGGTTTCTCTGAGTATATACAAGTTTGGAAATTTAAAAATAGGTTTGATAGCCATTCAGAGTAGTTCTCTGAATTTCATTTTTCAGGTCCTTTGCCCACCTTTCTATTGTGTTTTTATTCCCTTAATTGTCAATGTAGCTGAGATTTTTGCAGTCACAGATACCTTCTGTCTTCTAAACCTTTATCCCACAAAACTACCATTTTCCTATTAATTTTGCTTAGGGTATATTTGCCATATAAAAGTTTTAAGTTCCAAAGTAATAAACAAATTTGTCTTTTCCTTTAGCCTCTAGTCTTTGTTCTTGGTAACAAAGACTTTCTTGATCCATTGGCTTAGACTCTTCAGAAAATCTCTTAGATGTTCTTGGGAGACTTCTTAGAGTTTTCAGTCTTATTTTCACATGTGTTATAAATTTGTAACATGAACTATACCCATGCAACTGGAACCAGAACGATCTTTCCAGCAGCAGACCTGGCATATCATGCTCGTGCGTGCATGTCCTCGATGACTCCACATCACGCGTGGGATAAACTCCAAGGACCAGGAGCCTCTGCGGGATCTTAGTTCCCTCTCTGAGTCTCCTTATATTCTGTGCTCTAGCCATCTCACATTAATTATAGTTCCCTGAGTGCTCCACACTTTAATGAATGAATAGAATTTGAAGGGCAACAGCTGGTCTTCTCCCACCATGGCCAGGCTGCAAGGATTTGCTTGAATTCTATTCTGAATTAATTAGGTATCCTTTTTATGAAGCTCCCTGGCAACACACACACACACACACACACACACACACACACACACACACGCACACACACATTTTGAAAAGCAGGGGTTATCTTTGTGTCTGAGTTTCCATGGTGCTTTAGGATACTGGCCTAGTTTTCCTAAAATGATTCTCTGCTGACAATGAACCCTCAGACAGCAGAAGCCCTGTCTTCATGGATTTTTGTAGCAGGTATTCTAAAAATTTGTAGCCAGGAACTGTTATTCAGGTATGGTAAGATATGAAGATGCAGAGGAGATTTTCACGGAGGAAGAAGGTGGTACTCATAGGTCTCTAGAATCAGGGGCTGTGGTACCAATGTGGGGTCACAGGTGCAAGTACCATGGTCTGTCAGGAGGCAGAAAGGGGCAGGGGACAGCATGGCTCAGAGCATTTATTAGAGTTTTCATGAGAAGAAATGGGCATGGCCTGGTGGGTCTGCTGAGTTTAGCTTAAGCCTGGAGAGTTTGCATGATTCTGGGCTGTAACAGTTGTCCCTAGTTGTCCAGTACCTGCTCCAGGTGATGCAGGATAGGGAGAGCGTTGACTTGGTGTGAGAGTTTGGTCGAGGAGGTGGTTGGGTGTGGGCCCAGGACTGTTGGTTGGTGTGTGGAAGGTGCGCAGGCAGGGAAGTCATCCGCCCTCTCTAGGAATGAGAGGGACAGTCCCTCTAGGATCAAAGCCCCAGCTGCCAGAGCATCAAGAACACAGAAACTGATTGTTGGCTACAACACTGCAAGGAGCTCGATTCTGGGCCACATTGCCTCAGGGAGGCTACTTAGGTGTCTGTGTCTGTCTCCCTGTGCCCAACTCTGACCTTCAGGATGCATCCTTTTCAGCAGATTATAGGATGGGGTTTTTCCCCCTGTAAAGATGATAATTACCTGTTACGTTTCTTGTCTCTCAATAAAAGGAAATACTGCTGCGTACGATGCATTACTGCATGTAGGCGGCTCAGAGCTGATGGCCCTTGTGTCTGCAGAAGGGTGGAATGATTTCCCAAGGTGGTAAATACATACAGCGTGCATTCTGGGAAGGGTTCTTGTCCTTCTGCT
This sequence comes from Callospermophilus lateralis, assembly GCF_048772815.1. Lineage (NCBI taxonomy): Eukaryota > Metazoa > Chordata > Mammalia > Rodentia > Sciuridae > Callospermophilus > Callospermophilus lateralis. The sequence goes on along the minus strand of NC_135317.1, from coordinate 25,134,505 downwards.
TCACGTGAGAACAGCGTGTGCTTCCTCCTTTTCCTCAAGAGGAGAGGCATGAAGGTTTAGTTAAGGTCTGTGGGTCCAGAGTTAGCCAGCGGCCACAGCAAACCCTCCTCTTCTGGAAGAGACGAGGGAGTGGAGTTAGAGGATTTCTGAGGGGGCAGAGAACCCCTCAGATTATTTCTCCTAATGGACACTAAAGAATGTTAGACCAGAAGAAAACAGGTTAATGTAGGAAAAGGCACCGGGTCCTGGGTGTTGGCAGCTCCCACCCCACACATTCCCATTGCATTTCCAGATGACAGCTTGGGTAATTCAGGACATCCTCTGGGTGGCTTGATTTTAAGTGACTCACATGAGTCATCTGAAAACCTTTGGTCCCTTAGGCAGCTAATTAAGACACTCCCTGCCTCAAACTACTTTTCCATCTGTTTTGCTTTTGTAGGAAAAAATAATGAAGAAATTATACTGTGTCACAGGAAGATTTTTTTTTTGTGGCCCCCAATTTTCCAGTTGACATCCCCAAACAAAATTATTAATTATAAATATAGAACACATGTTATATTTTTAAAAACTATGTACTGGGAAAATTTGAGGTAACTGTTTTATATCCTTCCTCTTAATGACAAATTTTTCATGAACCTCTGCCATTCAACATTCTGTGTTTGTTTTTTAATGTCATTTCCTCTGTCACCTACCTGTCCAACACACTTTCCATAGTGTATTCATGGCTGCTTCCAACTTCCCTGTCTGGTGTTGTTAGAATTTTCTTTCTTTCTTTTTTTAGTGGTGCTGGGGACTGAACTCAGGGCCTTGTGCATGCAAGGCAAGCACTCTACCAACTGAGCTATATCCCCATCCCAGAATTTTCTTTTTGTTTTGTTTTCTCACATACAAATTCTGCATCTATTTGAAAACCTTTTCTTACTTACTATAATTTTTTTGTTCATTTGGAGTGCTGGGATCAAACCCAGGGCCTTGTGCTTCGTAGGCAAGCACTCTACCATGGAGCTATACCCTGTACACTACAGCTTATCTTTCTTCAAACTCTTGAATGTTTTACAGTCAAGTCTCTGTCTGTCTATCTGAAGATACACATATACATGGCCTTCCCTGTATCTTCCTATGTTGCTTTCCTCCCATCTCATGCCTTGAGAGAAGGAAGAATGCATGGTATTTCTTCCCAAACCTTCATAGAATGCCATCTGTAGCAGTACTTAATACAGACTAGTTTATTACATTTCATTTTTTAGTAGATATATATTTTTCTTTTTAATTTTTCAGAAAATTCAAATTAGTTCCATAAATGTTTTTTTCCAAGTTGTCCCCTCTTGCTGAGAGCTGTGGATTGAAAAAGAAAGTCATGGTTGCTGTTCTCCATGCATTTACAATGTAGTAGGGGTGGGGTAAGGATTGATAGCTGGAGCTGATAAAGACATGCACGTAATTGATTCCTGAAGATTCTAGAGCTAGCATGCAGAACCAAGAGGGCAGGGCTGTGGTGTGTAAGTAACAGCAGGGGCTCCTGGGAAAATGGTAACTGGGCAGAGGCAGCAAGATGAAAATAGTTTCTTAAGCTCTTTTCAACTTGTCTCTTGGGCCCATAAACTATGCCTCATATTCTTGATGGAATATTGTGGAACTTCTACTACATCCATAATCTTAATTTAAGGCCCAAGAAGTTATACTGTAATAAACAATGTTTGTCCGGTGTCTTCTAGTTTTCTCATTTTAAATTCAACAAAATCATTTCTTATCACATAAATAGGAACCCATCAACATGACATCAAAAATAGTCACAGTGTATCAAGGGAAGCAGATTTTCAGTTATTTTTAAAATAGCACTGGGCAAGAACTCCACTGAAGGAGCTAAATTTTATTTAGAATGCTATGTAGCTAGAGTTATAAACTTCTGTTGAACTAAGGTGTAAACTTAGCACGTCCTCTGCACCCTGAGTACACGACTTTTATGTAAGAGTGACCAGTTGATAAGAATTTTTGGAGAATGTCGGAATATGACAGCAGTTTCAGCATAGATTCAGCTTAACATCCTCTCTCCAGTGTTTATAATTTAGTGGATGGTAATTGAGGGTCATAAGTAACTTTTGAATCAGCAACAAAGACCATGTTCTATTGAGTGTATTTTGGAGTTCTGTATTTCGTTGGTTATCTAACAACCATGGTTGTGAAAGCCTTTGGCAACCAGGTGGCATGTGCAATCCTTTCATGAGAGAGGCAGTATCGACTGTCATCCTGGATATGCTACCTCCTACCTGGGTAACCTGGTAAAGCCACATGGTAAATAACTTTGTCCTGTATTGGTAAAGTGAAGGGATTGAGGTGACAGAGTATTCTTCTGTATATTTTGACTTTATAATTTATACTTTAAATTCTTCCAAAAATATTCCAAGGGTGTTGTTGATCTTTATAAAACATAGCAAACGAAACACCTACAGGTCATAAATAGCTTAGAGTTTGGAGTAACTAATAAGATGACTCCATGCCACTCCCTGGCAAGTCACACTAAAGTAGGACTGTACATTCACATGTCTGCAGAGACTGGGAAAGTGTTCCTGTTTTCTGTTGCTGCATAAAAATCTGCAAAACTTAGTGGTTCAAAGCAACAGCCATTGCTTTATTTTATTTGTGGGGTAGAAATTTGGGCAGAGCTCATGGGGGTTATTCTTTTGGCCGATCCCATCAATGGAGGTTGCTCAGTGGTATTCAGCTGGCAGATGGACGGATCTGGAGGGTCCAGGATGGCTTCACTCAGTGCTGGGCTTGGTGGGAGAGGAGGCTGAAGCTGGGCTTACTGCCCCCATTCACTGCAGTGCCTGAATGTGGCCTTGTAGCATGGAACCATCGGGATGGCTGGACATCTTACATGGACATTCAGGACCTTGAGAGAGCATTCCAGGAGACCTGGATGGACAAGGCTTCTCATGACCTGGCCTTGCAATCCCAGAACATCACCTCTAGAGTGTTCTATGGATCATGTAAATCACTAAGGTCCAGATTCAAAGGGAACTGAATCAAACTTCACCTCTCCACGGGAGGAGAAAGAATTTGTGATCATTTATTATTTATTTTTATTAATATTTTGGGGGGGCTGCTGGGGATCAAACCCAGAACCATATGTGTATTAGGCAAGGGCTATACCACTGAGATATACCCCTAGCCCATGATCATTAAGTTTTTTTTTTTCATTTTCATTTTTTCTTGTGATAAAATGCATACAATTAACGTCTTAGCTCTTTTTAAATACATAGTTCAATAAGTACATTCATACCATTGTTCACCTACCACTACCATCCAGCTCTTTTTTATCTTATAAAATTGACACTCTGTCCTTTTGAAGCAATAAATCCCCATTGATTGCTTTAGCTACCTCCTGTGGGTGGAATCACACAATATTCGTCTTTCTGTGTCTGGCATATTTAACTTAGCATAGTGGCTTCAGGGGTTACCCATGAAGCATATAACAGGATTTCCTTTCTTTTATAAAGTTTGAGTAATATTACATTGTATCATATGCCACATTTTGTTTTTCCATTCATCTGGTGATAGATACTTGGGTTGTTTCCACCCTGTCGTGAGTGATGCCGCTCTAAACGTGTGTGTGCAGATCTTGGCCATTTTAATCCATTTAAAATGGAGTGGACTCAGATGGGAATAAGAAAAATCCTAGTGAAAACACTACCAGTCTCAGCCTCAGAGTCAAGGAGGGCAATTGGGATTGAGGGGGCCTGGGGTGAGAGGGGAGCGTGGGATATTGGATATGGGGCTGATCTGAATGGGCAGCGCCATCACTACTGGCAGATGATGGCGCTGTGGGAATGAGAGCTAGTTTCCCCACTAGCTATTCCAATAGAAATAGGTATTATAGATTTTTGTTTAAAATTTCCCAATTTTTAGATGTTGTACTCTAAACGTGAAAAAAAAATTTAAAAGACCACAAGTCAAATAAAATGTCTACCAGCTGTATAATTTGAGATCTCTTACTAAAGCACACTGATCAATAAAGATATGATCATGATTGATATAAGGGCCTTATCTGTTCCAAAAGTGGAGATAAGGGGTGGTAAACTTTTTCTTAAGGGAACAGATACTATTTTAGGTCTTGTAAGATCCATGGTCTCTGCTACAACAATGTGACTACTCAATTACTCTGCCATTGTAGTCCCAAAGTAGCCAGAGATAGTATGTAAATGAATGGATCTGGCTGTGTCCCAATATATATTTACAAAAGCATGTGGCCTGCCTTCCATAGTTTGCCTACCCCAGGTGTGGATGAATTAGAGAGGAGGGGCATCTGAAGAGAGTTTCAAACTATAATTCAGGAAATAATTACAAAGGACTGGTGGATGATAGGAGGGATTGATTAAATATAGTACATTCATAAAATGTTATGCAACTGTTTAGAAAAGAATGAGTTAGACCTTTTTGTTCAGCAGCAGATGGCATTTTAAAAAATGGCAGCCCTTTGACATGCCACTTCTCCTGTTAAGATAGGATCTGTTCTCTTTGCCATTGAAATTGTGCTTTTGTGACTGTCATGGCCAACATTATAACAGAAGTAATCCTATGTGAAATTTTGAGGCTGGGGCATACAACAGTGACCACCTTTCTGTTGGGAACACTACCATGGGATCAGTGAACCTCTAGCTTCTACATAATCATTCTGAGGGAGCCCCTCAAATGAGTGAGCCTACACTTAACACATTCAGAAGGATCACATAGAGGGGCCCTGGGATAAGATAAAATCCATGCCAGCCATTTCATTTTCATAACCCCGGCCACCATTTGACTGTGAAAGAGCCAGGTCCCAACCTAGTCCTTCTGGAATCTGTGACCCACAGAAACCATGTGAGAAAATACTAATTGCTATTGTTTTAAGTCACCATTTCAGAGTGATTTGTTATGCATAGTGAGATAACTGGAACATTGGTGAAGAAAGATGAACAAACTACTCTATTATCAGATGAAATTAAAACAAACAACTATAGTATCTTTATGGAAAGATATACCCCAAACTGTTAAATACTGCCTCTGGGGAATGGAAATGTGGATCCCAGGTGGGTGGGAGATACATACTTTTTATTTGACATTCAGTGTAATTTGAAGTTTTTACCATGTGTCTATGTGACTTGGTATTTTTTAAGAACTAGTTTAAATTTTAAATAAAGTGGAGAAGGATAAAGTTAAAATTTTCTTAGTTCACAGGATTTTTTTAAGCTTCTGATTCCCATTAACTTTGTAGCTACAGAAATCAGAACTATGTGCAGTATATTTTTAGACTCTTCACAAATTCATATGGGTGCAACCAAGGACTTTTTTTTTTTTTTTTTTTGTACACCAGCTCAGATTTAGAGATAAAAGAATATATTTAATCATGAATAATTTAGAAAGAAAATCTGCTTCCAGAAATAACACAAATCAAAGTCAACACTTCATCCCAATTCATGGTTTTAATTCACTTTAGGTCCCTTTTTTTGAAAGATCATGAGATACAAATTTTAATTTAAAAAACCCAACAGGTTGTTAAGCTATGAAGATCATTATCATTGTCATCCCCAGTCTAATACCCATCATCTTTACTGAAATGTATTAAATGTTTTTAATGACATCATTTAAAAGAAACATCTGGTTAATCTTAATGAACTCTCTTTTTAATTCAAATCACATCTGTGTAGAGAGACAGACTTTGTCCTAAAGAAACTGGAGTTTCATAAAAGAATGTTGTACAATCCAATTATTTCTGAATTGGGGAGTTATTTCCTAAATCCCAAAGTTTTATTCCACACTTTTGGCTTTGTCTTTAGTTCTGTGGATCTCAGAAGTGGATGCGATTCTAGTGACATATTCAAACCTTCTCAATTTACAGATGAAAAACTGTGCAAAGGTGATCACCTTGTTAAATTACTGTAAAACAGAGGTTCTCAAACTTGAGTATACCTCAAGATCTCTTGGGCAGCTTGTTAAAACATGGGTTGTGAAACCCATCCTCTGGGCTTCTGATTCTGTGGCTTGGGATGGAATCTGAGAATCTACCTTTCAATCACTTTTCTGGGTTGATGCTGCTGCTGGTCTGGTGGCCACACTTTGAGAACCACTGTTTTGAAATCACTCTTTGTCAGACCAAACCTGGGGATTTCTTTTCCTGTTTTAGCTAAAACGCTTTCAATAGGCTGTTTATTCATTTATTTATTTTTAACCTGATCCTTACTTAGCTGTTCTCTATGTGTTAGCTTCCCTAACTTTCTAAGACACACACGTACCCCAGCATTTCCCCTCAGCTCTTCCAATTTTGTCTTCTCCTTCTCCAAGACTGGAAGTTCTGCCAAAAACCAACACAGACACCAAGGTTCCTGACATGCTCACATGGAGCACCCCCACTGCTCGGTTCTTGCTGGTGATCTTGGCTCTGATGCTTGCAGTTGGCCCTCCTGGGGGTATTTGAGTATATTCTCAGATCACTTTATGCGCATACCCACTTCTCTAATGCATCGTAGAAGACATCTCTTGAGCTCTTTGTGCTGGGCTGACCATCCATGATTTTACTCCAAGGTTTCGAGTAACTTGTTTTAAATAGAGTAACCTTCTGTGGTGACCCTTCAGAACGGGTTTATGATTGCCCTTCCTGTCACAGGGACAATATGCCTTGGTATCAACAGATTGTAACCTTGTATGTATTTTGAAAGTGAGCCTAGGCTTGTAAATAAAGCAGGTGAGGATTGAATTACTCAGATGTTGCCCAACAGCAGAGAGTCCAGTTCCATCAGAATAAGCTGACTCCATTCAACACTTATTAAGGCCTGCTGTGTGTCAGAGACCAGGCTGAGATGGGAGCACACAAGGGTGGGTAGGCCCATTGACACAGAGCTGCCAGGCAGTCTCACATAATGGTAGTAGGTGTGCACTTTGGAGCAAGTGGGATTCGGTTCAAGTCTCATCTCTATTACTTGTTGGTATGGACAAATATGTTCCCTCATTAAGCTTGAGTTTTTGCCATAAAAGCGAGAGTAAAATACCTCCTTGGCATGTCTGTCCCAAGACTATATAATGTCTTAGTCTGCTTGGGCTTACACAACTATAGACTGAATGTCTTCCACAGCAGGAATTTGTTTTCTTTAATTTCTGGAGACCGGAAATTTCAAGATCAAGGTCTAGGTCTAGCAGGGTTTCATCCATGGTGAGGGCTCTCATCATGGCTTGTAAATGGCCACTTCTTGCTGTTCACTTATATCATGGCCTTTCCTTGGTGTGTGCACTTGGAGAGAGAGAAAAAGAGGAAGGGAACCCAGAGCGTGTCTCCTGCTTAGAAGAGGCATCTTCTCCACTGTGTCCTCTTATATGAGCACTAATCCATCCTGAGGCTCTATCCTCATGACCTAATCTAACCTTGATTACCTCTCAAGGAGCCACCTCCAAATCCCACCACATTAGGGATTAGGGCCTCAGCATATGAATTGAGGGCAGCACCCAGCCAGCTCATAACACATTTGTGAATTGCTCAGCCAGTTCCTGGGGTTAGAGAATCCCTCTTGGTAACACCTTTTCTCATGGATATTCCCTTCCTTCTTTGGGCTTCTGCTGCCCACTGCTGCCCACTGTCTTAAGACATAGCGCTATTGCAGAGACTAGTAAAAACAGTGAATAGTTTACTGCTGGGGGCGGGGGGAGCGGCGGTCTTAAATTTGCATTGTTAGCAACTACTCTTATCAGAAGCTTTAGGGATAAATTTAATTAGCACAGACTTAGACTTTCTTTATTCTGGGAAAATTCCCCCAAAGCTCTCTTGAGTTTAGTATTGATTCTTATTTTATAATACCATAATTACAGACCAGATGGGGAAGCCCTTGCAGATCGTGTCTCTAAATGGATATTGAAAGGAATTTGAAAATGTGAGAATCTTTAGGCATGTTCTGATGTTACAAGTGGGTGATCCTGTAAATGTGAACTCTCCAAGTTGAGGAAGGTATTAAATATGTTACATATTTCTAAAATTCTGATAATTATTGATTCATTGAAGCAATGTGTCTTTTCTGTTAAGTTGGAAATCTTCACTATGTTCTCTTGTTCAGATTAGTTTAAAAGAGTTGCTTCTGCGTCGTGAATTGATTATTCAGTTAAGGTTGCTTTTACACGTTAAGGGAGTTAAAAATGGGGACATAGGGACAACACAAGAGAGAGTGGGGGGGAAATCACATGCCAAAGGCTCTCAAATGCCTACATCTACCCCAAAATGTTTTCATCATGTTTCCATGCATCAGGAAGAATCCTGTTGTCTTAATTTCAACAGAAAACCAAGCCCTTGATGACAGAATTCTCGGTGAAGTCCACCATTATTTCCCGTTACGCCTTCACTACAGTCTCCTGCAGGATGCTGAACAGGGCTTCTGAGGACCAGGATGCTGAGTTCCAGATGCAGATTCCAGCTTCAGCTTTCATCACCAACTTCACCATGTAGGTGGCATACTGGCGAGAGATGGAGCTCTGCGTGGGGGTGGTCCAGATTTGTGTGTGGGAAGGATTCACATCCCATTAGACTGCGTGTGGATCCGAGGGCTGATTCCCCTTCTTCCTTCCTTCTTTGGTTCCTTCCTGCCAACCTTCCTGACTGCCTTCATCTCTTCCATTCTCCTTTCCTTTCCTCCTTCCTTTTCTTCCTCTTCCGCTTTCTTTCCTACCCCTTTTCCCCTCCTGGTCCACTCTGGGCCAGGCTGTCTTAGGGGTGATTGATTTACTTCTAAAAAAAAAAAAAAAGACCATGTTGCTTGCTCCAGAAATTCCAGCTGGGAGAAATAGTCCATTAGCAAGTAAACAAATAGTCAGCATCATCTTGGGCAGTGGGGAGTGTTGTAGTATAAAGATGGCAAACAGGACTGAGAGGGGCTTCCTTAGGAAGGGAAATGAGGGAGGTAGGTGAGAGGGGCCATGGTTAGGTTGAGACCCGAGTGAGACAGTATGAAACCTCTGACATACTAGCTGAGGTTTTTTTCTGACTCAAGAGGTAAAAATTGGCAAAACAGGGGAAGCGTTGGGTTTAATTTTGGTCTGGGCAAGAATCGAGTTGGTGAATCTTCATGGACGTTTGAGCAGTTATGATTTTCTCCTGGAGATTCAGAGACACCCTGGGTTGGGTCTTTTGAAAATTGCCCTAGATTGAAATGAATGGTTTAAGGCTAGTGCCCTCGTCTGGAATGCATTTAATCTGCATATCTAAGAGGCAAATAAAAATATTTTCTAGGGTTGTCATGGTTCTGAGAACCATGTTTGATTCTGTCTTGGAACTGCAAGCTGGTAACATAGCTGTCTCTTATGTTTCAGGATTATTGGAGAAAAGGTGTATCAGGGTGAAATTACAGAAAAAGAGAAGAAAAATGATGATAGGGTAAAAGGGAAAAAGAATACAACCACAGAAGAAAATGAGTAAGTATTGTTTAATTAGGAATTAAAAATCTGGTTTTACAGTGTCACGTTTTCTACCCCTTGACCTATTTCTTGCTGTCCTCCAAATATTTTTTCTTTTTTTTAATCGAAGTAATAAGTACATGTGATTAACAATATAGTCGATGAACATTGGTAATAAAAAAAGATAACTTTATTACACCGTTCCTTGGTTTTCACTTTCTAGAACATCTGCTTCTAATATTTAGGTGCTGAGTTTTCTTTGTAGTTACCTCCTAACTCTAAAAGTGTACGATAGTGTTGCTTTTTCTTGATTTCTTAATACAAATAAAGACAGTATCTGCTGATTGTGAAGAAAGAGGATTTAGCAAATTTACAACAGTCCTACTTTCTCTTTGCGTTCAACATTTCCATATTATTATTTTATTTCTTCTTCCACTGATGAAGTGTTTCTACTCCCCTAGACTTTCCCTCCTATCGTTATGTGGGGATTGACCCAAGGACCTCTGCATCCCAGGGGAGCACTGAGCTACATTCCCGTCCCTGTCGCTGCTTCCTAAATGATGACATTCCTTTTCTTACCCTTCAGTTTACCTCTCCTTATTCATTTCTTGAACTCATTTTTTGTCACGTACTCATTGACTTGTTACATTTTCATTAATGTTATTAACGTTTAAATTATGATCTATAATGATACTTGTATTCTTTGTAAACTTGAAAAACAAGTATTTATTGAAAATCAGCTATTTATTGAAAGCCAATAAATAGCCTTTGCCTTTCAATTACTATAACAATTACATTAACAGAAGAACAGCCTAGCATACACTAATAAGATTACATTTCCCCCTCAACCAGACAAATGTGAAGGGCTCTGTTCCCTTTGCAGAGAAGTGATCTAAGTACCTAGATAAAATGGTCCAAACTTGTAAGTCTGATATTTTTTTCTCATTAATAAAAGACACAGCTTTGAGAAAGTTAGTCCTTTAAAATTATAGACTGCCAGGACCTTTGTAGTCAGTTTGTAAGAATGGAACATCTTGCTCTGGTCTAAAAGACCTGAGTCATTTTGATACTGAAAGCAAATGAGGTTCAAAGCTTCAGATAAGGCTGAATTTTCACATGCAGAATTCCACGTTTATCTTAAAGTTACAGTTTCCAAGGACACAGAACTTTAGGTCTCCTTCTTAGTCCAGGCTGACGTTAATGGCCTCATAAGCACACCCCTCCTTTGCTTGGTGCCTGTCCAAACTCGGCTTCACTGATTTTTTACCTACACTCTACCCTTCCCCCAATCCCATAATAACCCAGTTTCTGCCTTTGTTTGGTGAGATGCCTTGCAGTGCCTCTGGTATGTGGTCTGTCTTGCTGCAGCAAATTATTAAACCTCACTTTGTATGCTGCAGCTGCTTCCCAGGTTGTCTTTATCAAAATTGTTCAGAGTCACGCCACAGCTTACTTTAGTTGGATCATAATATACAGGTTTCTGGGGTTTTTTTTGGTTTTTTTTTTCTGGAGTTTTTAATTGCCTTCCTCTTATGAGAGAGATCTTAATTTGGTTACTATTAATGTTGAGCAAGACACATAATTCAATTGAAATGAGGACAAAATGAATAGCCATAACCAAGTTTATGGAAGCACTGACATCTACATCATCCAGAAGCCTGGCCAACAGCAATTGGAAGACATCATTGATTGGGAGGCATTCCGATTTCAGAGCCCATTAAAACATGCTGTGAAAATATGGCTGTCTCCAGATCCTTGGATATTGTTATTCCTTTGAAGCCTCATTACAAAACATTTACCCTGGAATCACTTTTCATTTTCTTGTGGGTTGGTTTTGTGATTTCTTGGATTCCATATTTTTTCTCTTTCTTGGTTTTTACCTTTACTTTGCTGACATATTCTGAAGTAACTTCCTCAGAATGGGTGTGTGAGGGATAGATTTTCTGAGCCTTCGTCATATTTTACAATATTGTATGGAATCAAAGGTCACAGTGATTTTCCTTTTGAACTCTGGGTATTGCTTCAAGGCCTTCAACATCATGGCTGTTGTCTTTGGTGTGATCTAGTATCATTGCTTTTACATGTTTTCTTTTTTTTTTTTTATTAGCTACACATGACATTACAATTATCTTGGCAATTCATACATTTGAATCATTGGGGTATAATTTCTCATTTTTCTGATTGTACAGATGGCAGAATCACACTGGTCATACGGTCACCTATATACATACAGCAATCATGAAATCTTTTCTATTCTGCTGCCCTTCCTATCCCCCCCTACTCCTCCCCTCCCCTCCCATCATTTTACATGTTTTCTTCATCTGGTAGTGTGATGTTTTACCATAATGGGTTTAGCCATCAATCCTTTTCTGTTCATTCTGCCCAGTGCTCAGTGGAACTTTTCCATCTCCATATTTCTGTCTCTTTTCACCTCTGGGAAATTGGAGTACAAGAAGTCTATCGGCTTATTCATTCATTCATATATGAATTAGAATTATTCCCCCTTTATTTGGTCCCCTTTCTTAGTCTTATCCTGTTGGGTCCTCTTGAACTCAAAGTCAGCAGTCTCTCTGAGATCATGCCAAGCAAAATCTTTGTTTCTTTCCTTTAGTGAAGCCCCTTCCAGTATGTTCTGAGCTATAGAATTCTTACTCCATACTAAATCTCCCAAGTCTTCTGGAACCTTTCTAAAATATGCTATCTACTCACCCCTCCTGCTCTTCATCTTTTGGTGGTCAGCCCGCCATCTTGAATCAGAGAACCCCCACTCTGAGTACTGAAAGCATTTGGATCAGTTCGTATTTTTATAAACTTTGCAGTCCTTTGTTTTGCCCTAAACACATCCACCAAACTTAATCAAAGTGAAAAAACTAAGTCTGAATTAATTTGTCCATGCTTGTAGAGAGAGCAGTGAAATTCGCGACTTGACTCCAAAGCTCCTTCTTGTAGTGGTTTATCTACTCAAAGTTCCCCTTTCTCTTTGCCCGCTTAGGTCTGTCTCTGGTAGAGGTAGGAAAGGTCAGTTTTTGAATTCCCTTCTATTCAGTATTTGTTTGTCCTCGGTAACCTTCCTTTGGGCAGGTTTTCAACTTCTTTTAAGACTCATTTTTATGTTTCCAGTCTGAGGACTCACCCTGCTGTACCCACTGGTCTTCTTGGCACCCTGGTTAAAAGAGTACAGCGGGTGTCCTGAGGGAACTGAGGAAACCTGGCTTTTTCTACTCTGAACTCTACCTGTGGCCTCATTTTTCTTCCTGACAGAGAGAAGGGGGCTGATATGTTCAGAGCTTCTCTAGTGATTCCCAGCAAGGACAAAGCCATCTTCCTCCTGAGTTATGAAGAACTTCTGCAGAGAAGGCTTGGGAAGTATGAGCACGTCATCAGTGTGCGACCCCAGCAGCTGGTTGGGAGACTGAACGTGGAAGTGAATGTTCTGGAGAGGTCAGGCATCACGTCCTTGGAGGTGCCCCCACTTCACAACAGCAGGCAGAAGGGCGGTGGGAGAGGGGAAGGTGAGTACCAATTGCTGGGTGTTCTCAGATCTTCTGGGTCGACTCAGAGCTGCCACTAGGCCCCACAGAAGTCTATAGACGGAATGGCACCCCTTCCTCAAAGGCTTGAAGTGTTGTGGAAATTGGAAAGATAGCAACAAAACAAAGACAATGGCTGGTACATTTTATTTTTTTTAAGGATCTGGTCTCTATCAGTAAATTAAAAGATGTTTTAAGTGTTTTTTTTTGACACAATAATCCCACTCTTGGGAATCTATGCTAAGTAAAACATCTCAGATTTTATTGGGCATGATCACATGCAGCAATCTGTGTGGTAACATTTATTGTAGCAAAAACATTTCATCAGCCTAAATATTCAATGATAAGAAGATATTAGTATAATTCGATGGTAATCACGATTCAGCATGTGATGGGAGAAAAGACAAAATCATACGTATAAATTTATATGTGCCTCTGGGCATGGTGATGTGTGCCTTAACCCCAGAAACTCTGGAGGCTGAGGCAAGAGGATCACAAGTTCAAGGCCAGCCTCAGCAATTTATCCAGGTCCTAAGCAGCTTAGTGAGATCCTGTCACATCATCAAAAGGGCGGGGATATGGCTCAGTAGTAAAGTACCTCTAAGTTCAATCCCTAGCACCAAAAAAAAAAAAAAAAAAAAAAAAAAATTATACATACAAAATTGTGCATATTTGTAAAATATGTTAGTTGTGTTAAATGAAAGTTGAATAGAAAGTTTTATAAAATAACAATAGTTTTATGTTAGGAACATGGGATTGTAGGGTTGTTTTTAAAAATCTATTTTTTAATCATTCGATAATTTTTTTTTTACAATTAGATAATGAAAAATGTGTTCTGTAGGTGACAATTTCATTAGCAGGATCATTCAGTATAGGTTCTTCTCAAATTCTTATTTTTGAAAATGCATTTCATTTATTGAAAATATTATGAATCATTATTGTCTAATTTTAATCACTATTAATTACAACAAATTAGCTTGTGTTAGATATTTACTTGCTTTGAGCTCTGTAGTTCATATATCAGTAAAGTTTATTGTCAAATTGGATGATGAGACAGATATATTAAAAAATTTTTAACAGATTTGGAATGACACGATTTCAGGCAATTGTGACATTGAAAATTGTGAATGACATTGGAAGGTAAGGAGAGAAATGACTAGATAAGTGGAAAAAAAGAATATAGGCATTTAACATTTTTCAAAATTATTAAAGGCCTAGAGCTGGTATATGGAAGAGCAAACAGAAGGGAAGTGTGTTCCCCACCCCAGCCCACAGTTTAAAGACTTTATATTGAGAAGTCGTTCACCCTCAGGGACTGTGCATTCCCTGGCTCTGGGAGACTCAGGTCCTTGTTGTGTGTTGACTCCAAACCCTGAACTTGATACCCACTGATACAGCAAAGCCATTGCCAGGGTCTCTGGCATTCAGAAATGGATTGAGATACAGCAGTCATTCTCATGTCATGTTGGTGGTATCATGTGGTTAGTGGATTTTAGCTCAGTTTTTGACTACTCGTGAAAAAACTATGGCACCCCTGGAAGCCAGCTTGCACACCCATACAGTGGGCCATGGCGAGGCACAGTGTATGTACAGCCTGTGGTCCAGAGTACAGCTTGGCAACTGTTCAGGATTGTTATTGTTGTCATTATTATGATTACCCTATATTTACTATCATTCTCGGCACATCTCACCCCCCTGTTAAAGCTCACAGGTGGCTTTGAAGCAGGCCTACGCATCTCCTTGAGGGATTTAACCCAGTGCCTTTTACATCGCACATCACGGAGTGTTCAAATCAGAGAAGAAAAACCAAACAAATAGCCAGGAATGTTTTAAAATTCCATTTCTCTAATCGTGATTTAGAGGGCCAAATGACAGAAACATTTTTTTAGGGGGGAGACAACTCTCTGAGTTGGTAGGATCTTGTACAGGGAGCGGAGTATCTGAAGTGCTCTGCGTGACACAGGGTCAGTGAATGTGTCTGTAGGGGGTTCTGAGGGCAGCTGTGCTAGTCAGCAACGTGTGTGCTTTTGCCTGATTTTCTGAACCACCGTGATTCTTCATAGCTCTGTACATTTTGTAATGTATATGTGTATGTGCGTACATGTGGTGTGCATGTGTGTGTATGTACAGATTGTGGTGCATATGTGTATACATGTGTGTATAAATGTGGTGTGTGTATGAATGTGTTGTGGTGTAAATGTGCATGCATGTGTGTGTGTGTGTGTGTGTACATGTTGTGCTATTTGTACGTGTGTTATTCTTGGAGGGGGTAATGAATTGCAATTGTTGTTTAAAGCACTGCACACTGTTTATGTTCAGGCCCTGTTAGAATTCACAGGAGTTTTTCCAGACCATTGATCTCTTGGGATCTGTTTATTTTTTTTTAAAAAAAAAATTGTTTTTTTTAGCTCTTCATACCCAGGCAGATACTTTGCCTTCCAGAACGTGGTGGTTTCACAAGTGCATCTCAGAGCCAGGTGCAGTGGATTGATTCCCTTGTTGCTGTTCTTCATTCCCATCTTTTTGAGCTCAGCTGTTATTTTTCTTGCAAAATGGTAGCCCCAGCAGTGTGAAGCACAGGATGTTGTGATTTTTGTCTGGACAGTGTTGCATGTTTCCAAAAGAAATCCAGGGTAGAGATCAAACTGGGGGTTGGGCCTGCACCAGGTCATGAGCTGTAACTGTGTGAATGTGCTCCAAGGCAGAACATGACTCTGGTAGATCTGGCTGTGGTTAAGAAATCAGATTTCTGCAATTTGTCTAAGCTAACCTCTGACCACTGGACCTGGCTTCATCTTGAAGGCTGCATCTGGATGGGGTTACTGTGTGTGGAGTACTAGACTAAGCACTTGGCATACATGTTAGCCCTTTCTGTCTTTTTATAAGACCCTCTTAGGTCAGGGCTCCAAATTCCTTAATAGGACACCCATAGCCCAAGAGTTAATAATAAGAATAAACAAATGGGACTTACTTAAACTAAAAAGTTTTTTCTCGAGAAACAATAAGAGAGGTAAATAGGGAGCCTACATCCTGGGAACAAATTTTTACTCCTCACACTTCAGATAGAGCCCTAATATCCAGAATATACAAAGAACTCAAAAAATTAAACAATAAGATAACAAATAACCCAATCAACAAATGGGCCAAGGACCTGAACAGACACTTCTCAGAGGAGGACATACAATCAATCAACAAGTACATGAAAAATGCTCACCATCTCTAGCAGTCAGAGAAATGCAAATCAAAACCACCCTAAGATACCATCTCACTCCAGTAAGATTGGCAGCCATTATGAAGTCAAACAACAACAAGTGCTGGCGAGGATGTGGGGAAAAGGGTACACTTGTACATTGCTGGTGGGACTGAAAATTGGTGCGGCCAATTTGGAAAACAGTATGGAGATTCCTGGGAAAGCTGGGAATGGAACCACCATTTGACCCAGCTATCGCCCTTCTCGGACTATTCCCTGAGGACCTTAAAAGAGCGTACTACAGGGATACTGCCACATCAATGATCATAGCAGCACAATTCACAATAGCTAGACTCTGGAATCAACCTAGATGCCCTTCAATAGATGAACAGTTAAAAAAAAAATGTGGCATTTATATACAATGGAGTATTATGCAGCTCTAAAAATGATAAAATCATGGAATTTGTAGGGAAATGGATGGCATTAGAGCAGATTATGCTAAGTGAAGCTAGCCAATCCTTAAAAAACAAATGCCAAATGTCTTCTTTGATATAAGGAGAGCAACTAAGAACAGAGCAGGGAGGAAGGGCATGAGGAAAAGATTAACATTAAACAGAGACGAGTGGTGGGAGGGAAAGGGAGAGAGAAGGGAAATTGTATGGAAATGGAAGGAGACCCTCATTGTTACACAAAATTACATATAAGAGGTTGTGAGGGGAAAGGGGGAAAAAAAACAAGGGAGAGAATTGAACAACAGCAGATAGGGTAGAGAGGGAAGATGAGAGGGGAGGGGAGGGGGGTTAGTAGGGGATAGGAAAGGTAGCAGAATACAGCAGTCACTAATATGACAGTATGTAAAAATGTGGATGTGTAACCAATGTGATTCTGCAATTTGTATTTGGGGTAAAAATGGGAGTTCATAACCCACTTGAATCAAATGTATGAAAGATGATATGTCATGAGCTTTGTAATGTTTTGAACAACCAATAAAAAAATTTAAAAAAATAAAAGAAGAAGAAGAGAATCATAAAAAAAGACCCTCTTAGGTCAGGTTCTTTTAATCCTCACTTGATTTATGAAGAAACTAAGGATTGACGTGGTCCAGGAATATGGACAGTGTCTCATACTTGATTATTAATGGAGACAGAATGTAAACAGATCCATCTGACTCCAAGTTCATGCCCTTAGCCATTGTACTGTACTACTTTCTCACTGAACACAATATTTTAAACTTCTGGGGCGTGAATCCAAATTCCATATCTCTTCCCAGTTAAATTTAAAAATTTTTTAAGTTTAAAAACAAGATGATCGGGCTGGGATTGTGGCTCAGCAGTAGAGCACTCACCTACTATGTGTGAGGCCCTGGGTTTGATCCTCAGCACCACATAAAAATAAACAAATAAAATTGTTGTGTCCAACTACAACTAAAAAATAAATATTAAGAAAAAACAGCAAGATGATCTACCTTTGCCTCAGTTTCCTTTCTAGATGAATCAGAATTGGATCCACATCTACTGAATTATAAATTAACAAATCTTTTCTCAATGTAAAAGTTAATTGTGGAGATAATTTGGAAATTAAAGCATTATAATTTAAAGATTATTAAAAGAGTTAATACATGTGTATATTTTCACTATAACAGATCCATAATGACCAGTGGTTAGATAAATAAAATAAAGTGAGAAGTAAGAGACCTTACCTGTTTTAGTCCTCATTTGGCTTTACATCAGTGACTCTCAAACTTGACTTTTTCTAATAGTAACCTTGAGAGGTTGAAAAATAAATACAAATGGCCAAGCCCCCCCCCCCCGCCCCCAGCTAGGTGAATTAGTGTCGTTGGGGCAGGGAGGGAGATAGTTTCTAGGGAGCTGTATTTTTAGGTTGCGATTCTGCTTTTACATGAATAACTTAAAAATTTATATGGACTTTAAAAATTTTTTAGTGATTCATAAAGTAAAAGAATAATGCTGAATATTTTTCTGCCTCTCTGCAGGTATGGTTCTAATGACTCCATCCTTTATAGACCTTTATAACATTTGCCCATTTTAAGTGCAGGGTTCAGTGCATTTGCAGGTGCATCAACAGGTATAAGGATAAATGAAATGTGGAATATGGACATGAGGAATATCATGTTCTTTCTTTCAAGGAAGCACAAATTTATGTTACAATATGGACCTTGAAAACATTATGCGAAGTGAAAGAAGCAGATTCAGAAGGTCACAGGCTGTGCTATTCCAGTTATTTAAAATGTCCAGAGTAGGCAAATCCACACACACAAAAAGCAGATTGGTGGTTGCCATGGCTGGGGGGAGGAAGGAATGAGGAATGATAGCTTAATGGTCGTAGAATTTCTTTGGTGGTGGTAGAAATGTTCTGGAACTTAATAGAGGTGGCGAATGTGCAATTTTGTGAATATACTCAATGTCACCGAATTGTACACCTGAAAATGGTTATTATTCTGTGAGCTTCACCTGAGTGTAAAGGAAAGGGTTGTATCCCAGATTGTGATACCTGCTCTCTCCATGCCCTGGAAGCCCGTTTCTTGTGCTCTTGGGCACTTAGCTGTGCGTCATTTACATGCCTGGGAAAGCAAATGATCAGAGTAGGTGGAACTTGGTGTGTGGCTTGCATTTTAATCATATCACCCAATTTTGGCTTTCACATAATCCTTAACACCAAGGAAGCTGAATGAGCACAAAGGGAAGTACTGGCAACAGCTTCATTACTCTTTATGTGGGAAGGTGAATATAAAGACGCTACAGCTGTCCTGAAAAACAGGCCACATTCCCCTGCAAGATCAAGTCACCACTGACCTGAGATGAACACAGTGTCTGGCACTTCATAGATGCCTAATGAGGAGTTGAATAGAATCTGTTTCAAACTTTTACTTATGTCCTTCTTTAATATCTTCACACCATGGCTCTGTGCTGTCAGGGCTCTTTGGGGGGCTGTATCCTCAGACCCCTAAGATTGTGTCTGGGATACAGTGAGTGCTCAATAAACATTTGTTCAATGAACCAAGGGCTAAATCATTATTGACAATGAAAGTGTTACTGGGTTTTCAACCCTTTCCTGGCTTACCTTGGTGAATTTTGCTTCATTTTAGGCTTAACTCTTACCTTATTTTGAAGGAGGAAATAGAGGAGAGAATTAATAATTCACCTTTGTTCCAGAAGACTCTGGTTCCAAAAATCTAGATAAATACCGCTTTTCTAGGGTTGCCAGATAAAATGCAGGATACCTTGTTACATTTGTATTTCAGATAAATAATATGTGCCATGCAATATTTGGGACATACTAAAAAGTTATTCATCATTTGAAATTCAGATGTAACTGGACATCCTGTATTTTGATTTTCTAAATCTGGCCTCTCTCCCTTATTAAAGGGCTGCATTGTGATTCACCATTAAGGCCCTTGTACTGCGTTCCTCCCCTGGCTCCAGTCTCCACGCAGCAGCTGGAAAGGCATGGCCCTGTTTGGCCTCTAAAATCTCTGTATATTTGCCAGGAAACAATTTTGTTGTTATGTGAGAGTTTCCAACATTGTTCAGCACAGAAATTATTCAGGTATGAATCATTTGGCTCCAACGTTGGTTTTGTTTTGGTCCGTAATGTCAGTGTGCAAGCCCACATTATCTTGTGTGTTCTGACATCCACTGCAGGCTGGTCAGGGACACCTGGGAGCAGGATGGTCAGAGAGACCTGGGAGATTGTCACAGGGGCTTGGGCCTCCTCTCTTTGGCCTGATGGAGAGGTGCAGCCCTATGAGACTGCACTCTGTGCTTTTTCCTGTTTCCTGTTATCTTGACCTGCTGTGTGAGGTGGTTACTGTCTACCACAGCTGTGGCTGGAGCCAGAGATGGTCCAGGGGATGTGACTCTGGTCACCAAGCGCATCACCACCCACTTTCACGATGAGGCTTCCATTCTCTTGAAGGGCTTCTCTGACCATCTTTCCCAGCTGCTTGCTGACATGTTGGTCCTTTTCATGCTAACTGTCCAACGGGCCTGTCTTGAGCTCTTGCTGCATTCCCAGCACTGAACCAGATGCCTGAAATCTAAAGGGGGCTACGACATGTTCACTGTCCTTGAAAAACTAGAGTCAGTAATAGGTTTTTTTTTTCAAGTTTTTAATTGTGATATAAAAAAAGCACATAACATAAAATGTGTTGCCTTCACCAGTTCTCAGTGTGCAGTTCATTGGTGCTAAGTACATTTCCATTGTTGTTCGGCTGATCTCCTCCTAGACGTCTTCATTGTCCCAAACTGAAGCTCTGTGTGCATTAAACAACTACTATTCTCTCTCCCTGCAGCCCGCAGCAGCCCCCATCCTGCTTTCTGTGTTTCTGAACTTTAGATACCTCTTTTAAGTGGAATCTCTCAGTATCTGTCTTACTGTGGTTGATTTATTTCACTTGGCATGTCCTCAGTATTCAACCATGTTGTGTCAAAATTTCTTTTCCTTTTTACTATATTTTGTTTACCCATTTGTGTTAACAGACACTGGGATTTGCTTCCATTTTCTTGGATCTTTTTTTTTTCTTTCCCCAGTGGTGGGGATCAAGCCCAGAGCTTCATGAATTCTAAGAAAGTGCTCTACCACTGAGCCACATCCCCAGCCAGTAGGTCTTGTGAGTAATACTGCAGTGAATGTGAGCATGCAGATATCTTTTTGAGATCCTGCTTTCAATTCCTTTGGACATACCCATAAGTGGAAGTGCTGGATCGTGTGATAATTCTATTTTTGGTGTTTTGAGGGACCACCATACCATTTTCGACAGCCCCTGCGCCATTTTTCATTCCCATGAATAGTACACAAGTGTTCTCATTTCTTCATATTCTCAACACTTGCTAATTTCTGTTTCTTTGGATAGTGGCCATCCTAATGGGTGTGTAGAGTTGGAAGTTTTGAATAATAAGAAAACAAAACTGCTGTATGATTGAATCTATAAAATGTCACCCAGTTTTTCTCAATGACTAAGCCCTGTTCTGTCTGCCTGCGAGAGGACAATGTAAAGGAATTTAACAGAAATCTCTTAATCTCATATTTCTTTGGTGCTATAGCACAGCTTTTGAAGGATTTCATGTGGCTCCATTTGAAATCCTTCAAGCAGGTATTAGATTCTCAGTGGACGAAGGATGCTGTCAGGCAGGGATAGTGCCTATTTTGAGAGTTAGCTGCCATTAGGACAGGCGCATCTGCTGAAGGATTTGCACATGTTTTCATGCAGAGTCTGGCTTGAGAAGTTGGTCAAATATGGAAGCTGAAACTTGGTAATGTGTTATTTAGGAAGAAAGTACATTGAATAAATAGTGAAGAAAGCTAATATGCTAAGACATCTGGGCAAACGTTGCTTAATTATAAGAGTCAAATTTGAATCCTGTCAGCTGTAAAATTGCATTTTTATTCTATTCCATATATTGCTATCATATCTACATGATGCTGTTTTCCCCAAAGCAAGTAAAATACCAATAATCAATATTAGGGAGGGGTCCTTTCCAATAAGAGAACTGTATGTAATAAATTTATGAAATAACCAATTTTTCCCCTCTATATTGCTTCAGTGTTACTAGTGTCTCTTCCAGAACTGTGCTGATTTGCATGAATTTTGTCTTTATTGCCACCACCAAAGGATAGTTGTCTAATACACACAATACTTTTGACTGCCCTAAATTTAAGAAATTGCCTCATTGGATTCCAGGTGAGCTGGTACATAAACAAACATAAACAATTTAGCCTCTTTCCAAGGGGGAAATGAGCAGGCAGTGTTTGTTTGGAAATCCTTTTGTAAAAAGCCCCAGGTGTTGGCTGCTTTTCACGGAGAGTAGCCAAACCCAAGCCCACAGGAAACAGAGGCCAGGAAATCCCTCTGTCTGTGCACCCAAAAGCGTGTAGCTTCCAGCTAATGTCCTTGAGCATGGTTCTCGGCTCCCGAATCTTTCCACCTTTAGATAGTCTATGTAACAACTGTCTCCCTTTTATTTCCCCATCATTGTCTAGGAAGAAAATACTTGTGTATAACATCTTTGCTCTAGAATAGGGCATAAATTTGTTCTCTCCAAACCTTGTGTGTACCATATATATATAGAGAGAGCGCGTGCATGTTTTGTCATTACAAGATAGAATCAGAGAGATGAATATTTAATAGCACTTATAGTTGTGATTTCTAACTTTCTTTGGACTCGTTGGAAGATATAGTAAAAGCTAAGGATCCTCTGTTCAGAAAAAAAAATGGTACATATGCTTCTACATGCAAAATTCTGCAGATCGTTTCAGGTGTCTCTAGGGCATATCTGACTATCATATTTTATAAAGATTGTTCTTCATATAAACAGTCTTGAATTCTTTGTTACAAATGTCTGTTATGATGTGTCTGACTTGACTGATTGCTTTTACCAAGCTTTTAGTGATGAAGAGAAAATTGTTTTGGTAAAATGTAAACTGTATGTCATCGAAGAGTATTTTTTTCCCCCATAAGTTGTTTTTTGATGATAGACCAAGAGTACAAGAAGTGACTTCTGCGGGGTGGGATGGGGATATGTGTGTGGAGTGAGCAGCCGTTATGGTACCAGGCACCAGGCTCAGCATCTTTCCTGTGTGATCTCACTAAATCCCAACAATGATCCCATGATTGTGGCACAACTCCAGTTTAACAGATGTGGACCAGAAGCTTAGAAGGATTAAGCCAGTCATTTGGAGTCTAACTCTCAAGCCCACTTTGGTATAATGTGTTTTCCAAAGGTGACACCTTGCTTCTTTCTGGAAGACTAGACTGTCAATAGGAAGAGAGCCTCACAGGACACTGGTGGCCTGAGAGGCTGAGAGGAGCCAGTGGGCGGAGAAATCAGGGCCTGCTGCATGCAGTCATGGGCCCCGGGGTTTATCTTGCAAGAGACCACCAATGTCTGAATTAAAACAGGAAGACAATATGAGACTCAGCCTCCCCCATCGGAGCAGCCACCAAAGTTGGCTCCTTCCCCCAAGCAAGTGGACAAGAAGGAAAGGAAACAAAGAGGCGGAAAGAGTCAGGACACTCATTAGAAAAGTAGGTCAGATGCTCCCCTCCTCTGTTCTCCTTGCACACTCTTCCCCAGTGCTCCTCATTGTCTGTGGAACATGTCCCAGAATGCCAAGTGCCCTGCTAATACAGCCCATTGTGCCCAGGAAACACCATGTGGCTGTCCGCAGTGTGAACCCGGTTCCCACTCAAGAAGGCGAAGCAGCATTGTTGTGCTTTGGGGTTTTGGTCAGTAACTCTAAGAAGAACCTATACTAACATAATTAGCAGATCCCCCTTCCCCCCCAAAAGGGGATTTTACTTTCTAGAGACATGACTCTGGGAATTGTTCTCTGTAGATTTTTTTTTTTTTTTAAAATAGGTAATGGAAAATTCATTTGGTCACTTTTACTGACTGGTGCTTAACGGGCAAATGTATCAGGAGCTCAGCTTCTTGGTGCGTAATCAGATCAAGAATCACTCCACTCTTCATGTAAAATAAGCCCATTTAGATGAAGCTCATGAATTTTCATCATGAATGAACAAACACCGAGGTCAATAGGAAGCGAAAATAATAATACACTATCCTTTCTCATGGTCCATATCAAAGAGCCTAGTCAAATGAATTATGAAGAGAAAAATTATACTTTTTAATCCCCAGTACTTTCATTCGACCATGAATGTATTAATTCAGGGTACTTGTAAGAAGCATTTTCATGAGAGAGATCTGAAGCAAGACAAAGTAGGTACATGCTGGCAGCATAAAGAAGAATCAAATCTAATTATTGCAGAATCTTAGAGATAATCTAAGCACTGCCTAATTACATACAACAAATTTTATCGGCAATTTTTTATATGTAAGGCGCATCAACTGTGTGTAAGGAACATGTCTATTTTCTAAGCAGAAACTGGAATCATTTGGAGGGCTTGTTAAAAACACACATTGCTGAGTCCCATTCCCAGCTTCAGACTCGCAGTTTCTAGGGTGGGTTCAAGAACTGGAACTTCCAGCCAGCTTCCTGGTGGTGCTGCTGCTGCTGGGGCAAGGTCACACTACGATGTCCCCTCTACCACGGTCCTTGCAGGTGATTACTGCAGGGTTTTCTCAACCACCTCTAATGAGCTGAGTGGTGAGAGCTGCCTGCACCAATAAACATCTTACAGTTGGCTAGTTCCATGCTGAAAAGTGCTGCCCCACAACTCTGTGCCCAGTCCAATTTCTGCCAGCTGGGATTTCTCTGGATGCACCTAGTCTCCATATAAATGCCTACACTAACATGTTTACCCAAGGAAAAAAACAGATAGGTGTTTGTTTGGCCAATTATAATAGGTTCCATGCCTGTTCAGACTATTCTGCCATCTGGCTCCCAAGTTCAAACCTTAAGAGATTCTGGGAAACAGAATAAAGTATACTAATATTTTGTGTACAGCTTGATGAGTGATTGTATATATACATATCCATACAACTACCTTCCTTCCACGTCAAGATTCAGGACATTTTCACCACCCCAGAATTTCCTTTGTGTTCTTTCCAGTCAGTATCAACCCACCAAAGGAACAATTGCTGTACTTCAGTTGCTGTGAGCCAGCAAGTGTGTTTGCTCTTAAACTTCATGTCAATGGATGTGTAGAAGATACACAGTTTTGTATTTGGTGTTTTCAATCAACATGACCATGAGATTCAACCATGTTGTCAATAGCAATAGTGAGCCTTTCATTTTTATTGCTATGTAGTATCCCAAGTTTGACATACCTTACAGTCTTCTATTTAATTCCTTCTTCTATTTTGTGTATGTTTAAGGTTGTTAGCTGGTATGACTGCTAACCATGAACCAGAATGGTGCCAAATACCTTATGTCACTTCATCTGGTCAATAATGTTATATTGGCACTCCTATTAATTTGTTGTAGAGATGAGAAACTAAGGCTCAGTAATGTGCAAAAGGTCTCACAGCTAATAAGAAGTGGAATCAGTATTTGAATGTTAGTCCTTCTGACTTTTGACCCTGAGTTCTTAGCTACATGTTGCTATGACTCTCATTCTTGGTGCTTTACCAGTGGTCACCATGGTGACATTGATCCCAGAGAACTACAGTTTCCTCTCTTCAAGGGCCTTTCCATTTTCAGCCCTCTTTTCTTCCTATTGTGTGATGGTCCTGAGGCTTCTTCAGCTGTGCCAGTAAAATGCATGGGGACACTTGTCAATGTGCCATCTTGATTTTTTCCAACTCCTTCAAATGAAAAGATCTGTTGGAAGGAGTTTGTTTCTTCTGTGATTTCTTTTTCTTTAAAAAAAAATTATATTTTGCAAACTCTCTGATCACTTCCAAAATTCCTGCCCTTGTTAAATGCAAATAATAGAATCAGTTTAGTCCTGAGGTTTCTGTTAAGGTTATACCTAAATTATCTCTGAAAAATAACTGTTCTGTTGAAGGAAGTGTTTAAACTTCCTTTGACTTTAGTGTCTAATAAACCCTTAGCAGAAGGAAGTTTATTCTTAAGTACAAATTACTGGGGCCATTTATGCTTCATTTCCTTTTTTTATTCTGCTAATTGAAGATGGGAAATTAGTGGTCAGCCTATTCCATGGTATCAACTTGAATAGATTTTCAAAAATAATCAGACACTTGTAGCAATTTAAACCTGGCTTTGATTCAGTATATGGATAAAAAAAAATCCCTGCACATATACTTATGTTTAAGAATTCTTATTTTCATTTTGACTAGGAAATCTTATTTTTATTTTGAATCTTATTTTTATACTACTTATGATGCATTCAGATTTCAAAATATGGGTTTTTATTGCTAAGTACATAGGCTGGTATTATTTGCACTTATAACCACGGTAGTCTGCTAAATAGTTCTTGTATTCTAGTAGGACTGAAGCTCAGAAGTAAAAATGGGATTCTCTTTGCTTAGTATCTCATTATGCTAGTTTTTCATAAATTACACAAAATTCATTCTTCTGATAATCTTTTTGTAATTCTAATTCGTATCCTAAGACTCACTTTGGGGAAAACTTTGGGGATTTTTTTTTTAAACAACCATATGCTTCCTGGACGAGAGTGTGTTAGGGCATGAGCGAAAGGCTTTCTTTATGGACTAATTCTTCCATATGGAAGAAATGACAGAATTTGAAGTCATCATTTTGTAGATATAATGAATTAGTGGACCTAGCTTTCATCAGTCATTGGTAAAAGTATTATGTGTACTATCACTGCAGAATGTCTGAACTTTCTAAGGGGATTAGGGTCAGGCCCACAACACCTACATGTTGTCATTATTGGTACCACTAAAAGTAGACAGGGAGATATTGTGTCCATCTAGTATGATGGAGTAGAAAGAGCTTGCCATCACCTAGAAGGTGTTCCATGAAGATACTTCACCTCCGAAATCTTCATCTCCTATGAAGTAGTTCAGTAGCATCAAATTTGAATAATCAAGCTTCCTGCTCTGACTTCCAGTACACCAGTGAACACAGGGGATTGAGCGGTGGTGCT
Source organism: Callospermophilus lateralis (assembly GCF_048772815.1). NCBI lineage: Eukaryota > Metazoa > Chordata > Mammalia > Rodentia > Sciuridae > Callospermophilus > Callospermophilus lateralis. The sequence goes on along the minus strand of NC_135317.1, from coordinate 25,107,882 downwards.
CACACCTAACTGCACATTTGAATCACATGGGCAGTTTTTCAAAGACCTAATGCCTAGTCTTCATCTCAGAACAATTTATTGAGACTCTATGGGCCTGGGCATCAATATTTTTTAAATAGCTCCTCCAAATATTACAGTGTCAGCAGAAGAGAGGCGAAAGTTCAATGAGCAGGATATATATGTATGTATATATGTATGTGTGTGTATAGTTTTAGTTAGGTTTGGCATCACTGTGACTAAAATACCCAGCAAGAACAACTTAAGGAAAAACTCATTTGGGGCTCATGGTTTCAGAGTTTTCATTCCATAGATGGCCAATTCCATTGCTCTGAGCCTGAGATGAGGCAGCACATCATGGGGGAAGGATGTGCTGGAGGGAAGCTGCTCCTCTCAAGGCAGCAAAGAAGCAGAGAGGTGGGGTGGGACGAAGTGCTACAGGAAAGATTCACCTTTCCAGGACACACACCTCCAGTGACCTCCTCTAGCCACGCCACCCCTTGCCTATAGTTGATCCTTTCAAAATAGGATAGCTCTCATAATCCAGTCACTTCACCTCTACTGTTCTTCATATCCACACCATAACACACACACACACACACACACACACACACACACACTCACACACACATACATGTATTTCAAAAAGAAGAGATATAGAGGGAAGGGACACTTGAGATTTAAAGACATTTTAAGAAACATTAACCAAATATGATGTGGGGATTTTGTTTTGAACCTGATTCAGACAAATCAACCACACCATGACATTTTTAAGAGAACTTTAAGACTGAGTATTAGACAATAATAAGACATCAAGCATTATCTTTGTTACTTGTGATAATCGTTTTGTAGTTATGATAGGAAAATATTCTTATGTTACTGAAATATTTGAATGGAATATGATGTCTGAAATTTGATCTAGAAAAAAGCTGAAATAAAAGTAGATACAAGCAATTGGCAGAATGTTGCTAATTGTTTCAGTTGAGTGATGGATACATGGGGGGTTCATATTGCTATTCTTTCTACTTTTGTGCATTTTAACAATTTTCATAAAAGGTACAGAAAGGAGCCATAACAGTGAAATATACGATAGCATATCTCTTACATTGTGGTATGTTAGTAACACAAAGTCTCAGAAGTTATATGAACTGTACACCTGCAGTAAGATGAAGTCTAACCCTCTTTGTTTATACAATATTGATTCTTACTTCTTTTTAGGGAAATACTTTTATATTGTTATTTATGATGTTAATGTGTTATCTGCAGATGATTTGGGGCCACCTCCTTCTACTGCTATCAACCAAAATGAAACTTTTGCCAAGGTCGTTTTTAAGCCTACCGTGGTACAACAAGCCAAGATTGCCCAGAATGGAATTTTGGGAGATTTCATCATTCGATATGATGTCAATAGAGAACAGAGCATTGGGGACATCCAGGTACCAGGCTTTGTGTTGCTATTTCATATTGGTAGCTTTTTGTTAGACTCAGAACTGTAGATTTTGATATTTAGCTAAGGGCGAAAGCTCTTTTTGGTTCTTTGTAAATTTGTTTTATCCCAAAATATGTCTTCAAAGAAACTAGAGATGATCCTTGCTGGAAGCTGAGGGTACCTATTTCCTGCTCCAGTAATCTGGACCGCTAATGAAATCTAAAATGTAATTTTCCCTGTGGTGTTTTAGATGAGGTTGGAATTTTAGTTCATCTTCAATTTTAATTAAAGGAGACTCTTCCACAGCTTATTTCCCTTTAGGTTTTATTGCTCCAGAGACAGGGTGGGAATATTAAAATATATTAATGTGCGTCCAGAATGTTGACAACCTTGATGTCTCAATGCGTACAATGCTTGGTAAAAACTAGATAATGAAAAAAGTAGGATTCACACGTGGCAAGGTCAGAATGAGACACATAATTAAAGTTGAATGGGTTGTCATGATCAATACTTTCTTTTTCAGTGCTGGGGATTTAAACCCAGGGTCTCACTCATGCTAGATAAGCACTCTGTACTTACACTCTCAATCCACTGATCAATAAATTTTAAAGGGATGATTCTATCCTTATATGGATTGATTAGCATCTGGTTCCCTTGGAGGGATCAGAAACACAGATAATTTTGCTCTGGGTGTGGAATGTGACCCTAGACTATTTCATGCCATCTTAGTTCTAAAAGCTCCATAGATTAACTATTTTGGACAATTTTCCTCTCTACTCTGAGTACTACCATTTTTTACTTTGTTTTTTCTTACCAGGTTCTAAATGGCTATTTTGTGCACTACTTTGCTCCCAAAGACCTTCCTCCTTTGCCCAAGAATGTGGTTTTTGTTCTTGACACCAGTGCCTCTATGGTGGGAACCAAACTCCGGCAGGTAAGTGAGTGCCACCTGCCTATTTTTTCCTGTCTCAGGTTTTTCTGGGACAGTGATCTGCCTTGTGAATAAAATTTCAGTTGCTTCCAGATATCTGCTTTATCATGCAGCTATTCCTAACCACAGAGAACAATTCTAATTGATTAATTTAAGCCATTGATGGAAATCATTGTTCTAGCATGTTGGTTTTTAAGAGAGCAGAGGGACATGCTGTAGAAACACCTTGACATAGGGCACTGGCAGAGTGGATAACGTGAGACAAAGGACCACTCAACCACACAGCCATTGTCCACAGAATGATTCTGCTCAGTGATGATTCCTTGGAGAATAACAGAGTAGGATCATTGGAAGTCCCCCTGGTATAGCCTTAGAATAAGGAACAGGTCTCCATAATTCAGGATTGATATTTTCACAGAATTTGCAGTGAATCTTAAAATTCCAGGGCTGAAAGGGATTAAGGGGCCATGTACTCTGCTGAGAAATTAAGTTATCCTGAAAATACAACTATTCACATTTTTAAAAAACAAACCATTAGAAAAGATGATTCCTTATCTTACTTTGGTATCATAAATATCATTTGGGCTATTTGTAATATATCTACAACTTTTATAAGGTGAATTGAGAGCTACAGGATGACAGATCACTTATAACTCTACATTCATTAAAAATTGAGTGAGGTCTTTATCTTTTCTTTTTAAATTCATTAACTATTTTTTGACTAATTGTATATATACAACCTGATGAGTTAAATAGTACCTCAAAGCTCTTAAGAACCCATATCCACCTGTTTCCACCATAGATCCCACTCCATATGTAATGGACTCTATTACAGCTAATGAAGTATTGCAAATATTTTTCTCAGTTGACTATTACTTTATAAATGATTTCTTGGATCATTTGTATTTTTAGAATCATGCAGTAAATTGACAGATCTTTGATAGAAGATTGACAGATCTTTTTTTATGGCATTTAGTTTTCCTCTACCCCAAAATTGCTTTAAATATTTTTCATCAGAGTATAGCTAAGTATGAGTTATAATTAATATAGGCAAAAGTTAACCTCACCCTGAAAAATAGCTCTGTATTCCTCTTCAACATCACATCTCATTCAAGTTTATTTTGCCAGCTCTTCCATTTTTATTGCTTTTCCTTCTGTCCTGTATCTTTTTTTAAATTCTAATTCTATGTGACGGGTGGAATGCATTTTGACACATCATTCCTTGAATGGTGTATAACTTCTCATTCTTGATCTTCTGTCTAAAAGTACTTTCCTTTTGCCTGAAGAACATCCATTAATCGTGTTAAAATCTTTAACATTGTAGGTTTTTTGTGAAGAATTCTCCCAGTTTTTGTTGGCCAGAAAATTATTTACTTCCCTTCATTTTTTTCAAGTGTATTTTTACTGGATATGGAATTTTAGGTTGGCTTCCATTGTCCTCTGGCTTCCATTTTTGCTATTGAAAAAGTCAGTAAAAATTTAAACTGTTTTTTCCTCTAAGGGAATTTTAATTATTGACTACTTTTAAGATTTTCCTTTGTCTTTAGTTTTCTATCATTTTAACATGGTGACTTTAGGGTGAATTTCTTTCTATTTATTTTGCTTGAAGTTCATAGAACCTCCTGAATTTGTGGATTCATGGCTATGTTCTCAGTCATAATCTCGGAAGTTCACTTTTCCATGTGTGATTCCAATGTTAGAGTTTTTATTCTTCTCTGTTTTCCACATTCTCTTTTATATATTCCAACTTACCCATGCTTCATTTCATACCTATCTTCCAGTTAACAAATACTCTGTTCAGATATGTCTAAGTGATTGTTAGACTCATCTCTTGAGTTATTTTGGTTATTGTACTTTTTAGCTTTAGAAATCCTATTTGTTTTCAAATATTTCTCAAATCTGTCTAGTCATTTTTAAAATAATTTTCAGTTATTTTACAAAGTTTTTTTTATAATGTTTTTAAAATTTTCCCAAGTACAGTAATGTTCTTAAAGTCTGTGTCTAATAAATCTAAACTTTGGAGCTTCTTAGGGGCTGTTTTTATTGTCTCTCGTCTTCTTGCCTTATGTGACTGGATATCTTTGATTGAATTATGAACTTTAAATTTTAGAAATTGTGGGTAAAACTGTATTGAGCCCTGGTATGGTGGTGTGTTCTTCTAGAGAAAGTTTTGACTTGTTTCTGTTAAGTACGTAATCTGGGATTCTTCAGACCATATTCTGGGCTCAAGATTTTTCTGGGAACCCAGATGGCTCAAAGTTGGAGTGCTTGAGATTACTGAAACACGATTTCAAGATTTAAATAAATACATTTTCTCTGGCTTTTGAGATATTCTCAATGGGAAGATTGGGGCCAAATTGCCTGTAGTTTTCTCAAGTTTTTCCCGAAGTTTCAATCACACCATAGTGAAGTATTCTTTCATAGTATGTAATTATTTATTGATGTTTTGGAGAGGCTTCATGGTCTTTCCATATGTAGAAAGGTTTTTTGCTTTATATAAGTTCTTAAGTGCCATTTGCTGCCCAAGTTGTTTTTGTGACTTTGGTGGCTACATAATGAACATTGGTAGGACAACCAAAGCTATTGTTGGCCACAGAATACTGTGCTAATCGGTCTTTTGTGTAATCTAGCATGACATTTCCCACTTGTATCTTCAGTCAATAAACAGTTAAACTAAGTAGGTGTCATATGGTAGATTTCTCCATGTATTTCATTTAATTCGTGAGCATCTATGTGTCTTGGATTTTCTTTCCTCTTTCTCTTTCTGTATCATAAGGACAGGGTTTGGGTTTCCTCTGAACTAATTTAACTTAATGAAGAAAGTTACTAAAGCCAACCTAAATCCCTGTTACCACCATATATTTTGTATTCTGATACTTTTGTTTACCATCATATCTTGAATGCATCTTGTTATTAAATATTCTTTAAAAACCTGATTTTAATGGTCATGGAGCTGTACTATCTAATAGAAACTTCTATGAGAACAGAAATATTCCATCCCTATGCTGTCAAATCTGGTAGCCACTCATCACATATAGCTGTTGAACATGTGAAATGTGGCTACTGCAACCAAGGAACTGAATTTTTTATTTTATTTAATTTCAATAAGTTTAAATTTGAATAGCTAATGGTTACCACATGAGATAGTGTAGCTGTATAATATTTACCCCACACATGAGAGACTCTTAAATTATTCTCATTTTTTTGCTATTACAAACACCACTGGGATGAGTGTCTTTGTGTAGAAATCCTTGACCGCATGCCCAGTCATTTTCTTGTTATATTCTTAGAAGTAGAATTACTGGGGCAAAGAATGCCAACTCATTAGTGGGTTTTGATACATATTACAAATACATTTTCTATAAAGGCTGAACCAATTTATGACATTTAAGCCTATTATCAGAATAACCATGCCGAAAGATATGTATGAAAATACAGGGACATTTTTAATTAATTTTTAAATGGGGGGTACTTTTAAGCCTAAAAACAAAGTAATTATAAGGAAAAAAACCCCATAATAACTTGAGTTGCATAAAAATATTGAACTGTTGTAAATTTTAAAAACAATGGTCAATAAAATACCGTGAAATCATGGTAAATTAAAAGTCTAAAAGTCAATAAAAAATTGGTAAGTTGTATGCAGGAGAAAGACAGAGGAGTTGATCATGAATATAAATGAGCTATTACAGATCACAAAAAGGTAATCCTACACATGAAAATAAGCAAAGAATGTGAAACAGTCCAGAAGAAATAAGAGGATTCCGTGAGATCATGGGAAAAGGGTCAAGTATATTTAATGCAAACGAAAAGAAATACTGTTTTTATCTTCATGGTTTCAAACTATAAATATTGTAAATTATTAATAATGACACTTTGAATAGCATGCATGTGTAGAACTCAACACAATGATAATATTTGGATTATTTCCTAATAAAGTGTTAAGCAGTTCCAAAATGGGAAGCTCTTGATCAGTCCCACTGTCCCTCCACTCAGAGCCCATTAATTACCCACAGGCTGCTGCAGCTTGAAACACTCATGGCTCCCATGCTTGAGTCACTTCGGGGACTGACTCCAAACCCAGTTCATTCCAATACACAATCATCTTCTTCCCCGTCTGACAGGACAATGATCAAGAATTTCCTTACCAAGTAACTCCCCAAAAGATAATTCCTGCCCCCAATTATACAAAGAAAACCTATGAGCCAGGTGAGGTGGTGCAGGCCTGTAATCCAACTTGGGAGGCTTGAAACAGGAGAATTGCAAGTTTGAGGCCAGCCTCAGCAACTTGGTGAGGCCCTAGGTAATTTAGTGAGATCCTGTCTCAAAATAAAAAATAAAAAAGGCTGGGGATGTGGCTCAATGGTTAGCCTTGGATTTAATTCTTGGTACAAAAACAAACAAACCCATGAGATAAATCACCATCTCCTAAATTTATTGTCACTCATAAAATAGTTTCAACACCACTTTAAAAAAAATCCTGGAGCATTTTTCACATGGTATTTATTATGCTGTGGGTTTATGTGAATTAAGTAATAAGGGGATATTTAATTTTTGTAACCATTTGCATCAAATCTATGGTGAAACTGAGGTTCAGCACAGGTAGGTAATGGGTGGTGAGTAGCAGGGTCAGCCTCATTCTGAGATCCAACTCTGAAGCCTATGAACCAATGGTGCCATGACACCTCTAGACATGGAACATGTTGTAAGGCAGCCCTGTCATGTGCAGCAGCAGAGAAGTGCACATAGGTACAAGGTCAGGGCACTGACCCCTTTCAAGACCTGGTTGAGAAGGCTGCAGCAGGCGGGATTTCCTACTTTCTGTAACAGCAGTGCGATGACACATACCAGACCCTTTGTCATCCTCCCTCTTCCTTCATTCCTGGATGCTAGTCACTGACAGTCTGGCATGTGCTTTACTGGCTCTTAGCTGCAGCCTGGCTTCTTTCCAAGAGAATCACCCTGGACCAGCCAAACACATGTCTGAGCCATTCCTAAAGCCCCTTGCTGCATTGAGTGGTGTCGAAAACTACTACTTTCGCAATTCTCAGCTTCTCTCAGGCCACAGCACTCAGTAAAAAGCTCTGCTGGCTCTTGGACCATCTTGTGTATGATGCTGTGTCTTCAGAGCAGAGGACAGTTGCCCCAAGCACAGAGTTTTCATACTGTGTCAACAAACGTGGCAACGTGTGACATTTGTCACAGTCCCCTTGGATTTTACTAAGAATCATTCACTGTGATTTTGGATGTTTTGGCTTCCGTCATGTTTGATGGGCTTGACTGACTTTAAAGTACTTTATCACAATATAGGGCACATAGTTGGTACTGAATAATTACATGAGCAATTGGCTTATAAATTGTAAGATCACTTAACCTTGATGTATCCACTCGGTAAGGGCCATAGCAGCCCTTAGGAGCCCCTGAAGCCATGCACATCTGGCACTTTCTGCTTCCTGTCCTAATCCAGTGGAAAGTGAGTCTGGAAACCAGGGTTTCCACAGCAGGAGAGCAGAGACAGAGTCTGCCATGACATGGTTGTTGGCACTTGACTTTGTTTTTTCTCTCCCACGTTTTTCCAGATGAATCTCTTGAGAGGTGATGGCTCTGGTGCGGGGTCAGGCACGATTTCTGCCTCCCTATTTGAGCTTGTAAAACTCAGGGAGAGCAGGAGCTGAGAAGAGCAGCACAAAGGAGGGACATGTGACCAGGGTTGACTCTTTTCCCCTTGTTAGTCGCAGGCTGAAGGCACGGGCATTGTTGACATGCACGGCCTTTGGAACATCAAGGATAACATCCTGTCTGTTGAATACGTTTTTCCTTGGCCAAAGCCCACATTTTTTTTCTCTTTTCTTCTCTTAGCCTGTGTAATTACTTCTACTACTCATGTTTTCATATTAAGGAGCATGGCCGAGGAACCTCTTTGGTAACCACACAGTGACTAATGAATCATTTACTGGGCGTTTAGTATGTTGTAACTTTCTCCAAACCTGTTCCCACCCTCTGCCATTCTGCACCAACCCTAGTAGCTTTGGGAAATTTGTCTTTGTCCATTTAATTTGGTTGAGAATATCAAAGGATAGAGAACAAGCAAGGTGTTTCTTTTAAAAAAAAAATTTAATATTTATTTTTAGTTGTTGATGGGCTTTATTTTATTTATTTATTTATATGCGGTGCTGAGAATCAAACCCAATGCCTCACACATGCTGAGCAAGCCCTTTAACACTGAGCCACAGGCCCATTCCAAGCATATGTTTCTTATTTGTCATTGCCAAATTAAAATGAAGGTAAGTTAGAACTAATGGAGTAGAGGATGGCGATCTGCGTGCTGCTTGTATGTCATTCATGGATTCACCTTATCCTCTAGGTCAGTTTCTACTTCACTGTTCAAAATTGGGATTCTAAGGATTTGGACATTTTAACTTGTACTGTTGAATAATCTGCAAGCTGCTTGGGTCTGGGGTCATCATGTTTTTTGATCATTGTAGTATGTATTCCCAGCTCTTAGCACAGCACCTAATGCATAGTAGGTCAGGATATTTGCTGAGACTATACCAGCACAAGGACTTTAAATTCACCTTACAGGTTTTAAGGCACAGTAAATATAATTGAGTTATCAGTACATACTAAGCACTGGTTGCAGTGCTTATTTTTCCCATGTTACCTTTCGGCAACCCAGTGAAGTAGGCGTTGCTATCTCCTTTGTATAGGTGGACAGGTGATGGTCAGGATGTTGTTGTAGCTATGCTGAAATACACAAAGGTACATGAAATAGAAAGCTAGGATTCAAGCGCAAGTCAACTCCACCCTAAAGCTCTTCACCATACATTAGATGTGAACCATTACAAAACCTCAGACCATCTCTCAAGCTCAGAGGCTCCATCCACTCTTTTTGCCAAGGAGCATGAGAGAGAATGCTGTGCATCTCAGGCGAGCTCACGCAAAAGTCACCTATCCTGGGTCTTCCGCCTGCAGCATCATGTTGCGGGGAAAAAAACTAGTGGAACCGTTCTGCTCTGATCCATAGAATTAGTGAGTAGCATTTTATTAATTAAATGCTGGGCATTATTTAAGCACACCTGGGCATTTAAAGGCTTCTTTCCCATTCACAATTTGGATGGGACAGATTGACTCCAAGTGTGGGGACAGCGGAGGTACAGAGTGAGGCTCTAGGGGTGATCGTGAAGTCCAGTGATGTCCCATAGTGCGGATCATTCTTGCCGTCCTCTTCAAGAACATGTGGGCCCATTGTATTCTGAAAGGGAAGATTCTTGTCGCTATGAGGACGTGCAGGAAGTCGCTTTCATGTGATGGTGTCCCTTGGCAGCAGGAGGAATGCTGGGAACACACAGGGGAATCCAGAAGGGCCTCTGGTCAGAGAGGAGAGTTCTCAGGACAAACTGAGTCTCTCAGAAAGGGCCTGAGGGATGTGAGTGTGGAGGCATTTGAGAATAAGCACTGCTGGTTGTCACACAAATACAAGTCAACAGGAAGCTTTGGGTGCACCTGCATTGCCTGTCCAGGTCCTGGACCCCGTTTTAAACATCTATAAACATGGCCCCAGGGAATAACAAGAGTCAGCTTCCCTCTTTCTGGTTGGACAAGCTTTCTATAAAATAACTAATAGTAAATCTCTTAGGGCTTTGCAGGCAAGGTGGTTTCTGTGGTAACTACTCGACTCAACAAGAGCTGCCATAGATCATTTGCAAAGCAAGAGCCGTGACTGTGTACCAGTAAAACTTTATTTGTTAAACACAGCAAGCAGCCTGGATTCTGCTCCTGGACCACAGTTGGCTCGCCCCTCGTCCAGAGTAGTGACTAACTCGTGTGTGGGCAGAGGTTTTTTCCAGTGGAAGATACTTATTTTGTCTAACAGGTGACCCTTGTCAAAATATCGCCACTAGGAGATGATTGTTTTAGAAATATATTAAACAGAGATCCGAGGCTTGGGGCAGGATGCAGAAGATGGTGGTAAAACTGGTGATTTTTGTCTTTGACTCAGAACATGAAGTAATATATGATGAGCAGAGGGCAAAATATTGTTTCCCCAGGCCATCAGTGAGAACTTGAATGTTTAGCTTTAGGGAAACATTGCCCTCCCACAATGATGATACCGAAAATTTCAAATAAACTAGAGGCACCCAGTTTTGTTGAAAAGAAAATGGTCGAGGTAATTACGATGTACCTGAATGAGATCATGCTTAAAAAGCACCGAGTATCTCTGAACACAAGCCCCAGGAGAGCTGTCATGCAGAGAAGACCAGTGTGGAGCCAAAGGGCTCCAGCACTTCACCTGCTCAGGTTGCAAGCTCCTTGAAACCATCTGAAGCATGGATACAGTAAATGCTTTTCTGGCATTTTCTGGCATCTCCCTTTCTGCTTTCCTGATTTTGCAGTCTCGTCTCGAATTGGGATTGCCAAAATTTTCTGTCAAAGGCTAGATAGAGGCTGAAAGGAAACTTTGCTACAAGTAAAGATGAGATAAACTCAATGAGTCAAAGAGAATCAAGTGAGATAACAAACCTGGAAGGGCTTATCGGAGTGTCAGGACACTTGGTCGTTCGGGGGATTGCATAGCCTGGGCTGGCTGATTGAAATTCCAACTGGGTGAGCTACCAATGCCAGAAAGCCCAGCCACCCCCTTCTCTTGTCCAAGACATCCGAATCTCCCCCCACCCCCCGTTTCCAGCTTGGCTTTGACTCTGAACTTCAGATTCTCCAAGAATGAGACAAATATTGATTGTGTGCTGTGGGCGAGGTGCGAGGCATAAGGGAATCAAGGAAAAATAACACAGAGCCTATTGTCTCGAGAAGGCCAAAGAAGAAGAGAGAGTCAGACAAAAATTACATATAAAGTACTCCATATAATGGAGGTACGTGGAAGGCCAAGTCATTGTGCAGTGAGGTGGTGACCAGTTCTAGGGGTGGGAGTGGGGGGTGACTGTCTCTTGAGGGACATAGTTGAGTAGTCTCAAAGATCTCTCAGAAGTTAGTCAAGTGGATGGGATGAGAGGGGTGGGGAAAGGATCGGTGCAGACAGAGGGATCACATGTATAAAAACACAGAGGTAGTATTTTCAAGAAAGTCGACTCACTGTAAGGACTTTAGAATTTTGCTGGGGAAAACACAGAACAGTCACAATTATTCAAACCTGTTCTGTCATTTAGAGAGTGGAAAGAAATTTAGGGAAGAGGAAGAGCTGAGGTATCAAAAGATAAATGATGGAGGTGGAATAGGTAGGAACTGGTCTAGTTCTTGGAGATGAGATGCAGATTTCTTGTCAGAAAGGGAATGAGTGAACTCTTGGTTGAGGAAATACATAAAGAAAGAGCTGAAACCAGAGTGAATTTAGTTGGACGTGGTGGCACATGCCTGTAATCCCAGTGCCTCTGGAGGCTGAGGCAGGAGGATTGCAAGTTCAAAGCCAGCCTCAGAAAGCGAGACGCTAAGCAACCCAGTGAGACCCTGTCTCTAAATGAAATACAAAATAGGGCTGGGGATGTGGCTCAGTGGTCGAGTGCCCCTGAGTTCAATTCTTGGAACCCCCGCCCTCCCCCAAAGAAAATGAATGCTAGAATCTCTGAAGGTTTCGGTAATATTTTGGATTGGATAACATGAAAATTTGTCTGGCTTCCTTGTTCCTTGAAAGAAGTCTTTTAAGAGCAGAGCTGAGCTGTAACAAGTGAAGAACATCAGAGTCTAAGATTGGAAAGGGCACTGAAGAGCAAGTGCTGACCATCATTGTTAGTGATGTCCCCTGAGGAGAGTGTCAGTGTCCACACCCCAGACCTGGGGCTTTAAGCCCACTTGAGAATAGCAGATGAGGCCTTGGGCCTTCTGACCCTTGCCTAGAGCTGGCTCCTTTGAAAGACCACACTTCAGTGAAACAATAGAAGAAACTTCACTCACTGCTGGAGGAAGGCAGCGTAGAAGTTTGCCCAACTCTCAGTGGGCTTGAGTGAGGTGTGGGGAGAAGGACTTTCCTACAAAACATGGGACTCAAATAAAATAGAACAGAACACATTTAGGGTGGTGATTGAATATACAACCATCTAATCAAAGAACTGTCCCATAAGGGAGTGTGAGATGGTGATAACCCAGAGGCGCTTGGCAGAAGCTTCTGGAGGGACACGGTGAGAGTCAAGCTGCACAGGATCCCCCCAGATAAAGCCTCTCTGAGGAGATGCCCACAACCCTGCAGTCGGACACACGCTGGATGTTGGGGAGCAGGAGAGTAACAAGAAAGAGTCTTAAGATTGCAGAACTGGAGACAGAAGTACAGGATTCTAAAGGAGGAGCTGGTTTGAGATCAAGAATACTGTGCGCTGGGGTTTCAGCAGGTCACACTGGAAGTGGTGGTATGGTGGTAAGGCCTGAGGGAAGAAAACCTGGGGAGAAGTGAGTCCTGGAGAGGTGGGCCTGGGAATCCCCTCAAGGGGACGTGTAGCTACCGTATGGATGAGATTCCTTTAGGGACAGAGGAGAGACTGGGCCTCATAGGAGGAGGTCAGGGGGCTGGGGAGAGGGAAAGACAGACAGAGATGGTGAGAAGGCAGGCCTGAGCCCCAGATGTACTGGAGGTGGAAGAGGGTCACATGCTTGTGACTAGTCAGTTCTCTAATGAATAAAGAGATTCCAGTAAGGGTCAGAAAAACCAAAGTCCCTTTGAGCAATTGAAACTGCTTTTCAGTGATGGTGGCCTGCCTATGGGGTGGCATTCCCCATTTTGGGATGACTATCATTCATGTGACCACCTGCCAGGACCTCTAGAAGCAGTTTTTGCATGTTGCAGAGAGTTTGGAGCATGGGACCTGCTTGATGCTATCTGTCTACTGTATCCAGTGTGGTGTAGAGAATGGGAGGGAGAAAATGTTAGAGAGGGCGTTTGGAGTTCCAGATAGCAGACCTGCATCTTTAAGCCAGAGATCCAGGGAGGGCCAAGGCCAGGTCTCAGTCACTTCCTTAGGCATTGTGTTATGATTTGGCACTTGTTGGGCTCTTCTTGTGTCTGACTCAGGCAGGTCTGCTTCTTGCAGCCGTTGCTCCTCTGAATGAACTCTTGGATCTAGTGTCCTGGACCTCCAAGGACCCTCTGGGACCAGCCATCTCTCTGAGTTGGGGTGACAGGAAAGAAAGTTCTCATGTTTGCTGACTGAGACACTTTTTCTAATTCTCTGAAATTCCACTTTTGCTAGGATGTGGTCATAATGCAGGTTCCACCAGTCTGCCTAATGACAACAGATGCTAATTGCTCAACTGCCGAGGTTAGAAAGATGGATGAGATGTATCTAACAGTATAAGCATCTGTCATAGTCTGTCCCAGCTGCCGCAGAGTACCATGGATTAGGTGGTTGTAAACAAGAGAAGTTTATTTCTCACAGTTTTGGAAGTCCATGATCAAGGTGGCAGTGGAGTTAGTGTCTGGTGAGGGCCCACATCCTGGTTCACGGGCAGCATCTTCCCACTGTGTCCTTATAAGGTAGAAGAGAATAGCTAGCTCTCCGGACTTTCTTATAAGGTCACCAATTCCAATCATGAGGGCTCTCTTCTCATGACCTGACTTCCTCCAGTACCTCCTACTACTGTCAACGTGGTATGTTGGATTTCAATAGGTGGCTTTTGGGAGACACCAATATTTGGTCCATTGCACACCCACGGGTATGCCATGTCAGATTCTTAACTTGCAGAAGAACCATCTGATGAACCAAACCTAAGTCAGCAAGTGAGTGGTTACCAGGCACCTGTCCTCAGCACATCTGTGGCTGGTATACACAAGGCTGAGTGAATAAGATGGCAACCAGGAGGAGGGACTGAGCTCATTTCTGATGCGCTGTGCCTGTGCTTGGCCAAGAGGGAGCTATAGGGACTGAAGACTCTGAGTCATGCAGAAGAAGATATGGTAGTTTGAGGGAGATGCTAGACTGGAAGAAAATACCTATAACAAAACAGAATCAAGTTTGGGAGAATGGAATCTCAGAGGTCAGATTCAGTCAGGGGTATTGGAATAATTTGCCCCTTTGCATTCCGTCCCCAGCTTAGGTTTTTGAAGTGTGTAGCAGATATGAAACTTCCCCCAACGTACAGTCTAATTATTGGTCAAAACTTTGCCTTGATGCTCATTTGCTTTTCTTTCCTCAGCAGCTGAGCCACACAATAGGAAGAGATGGAAATTTTCCCTTAGTCCTTCTTCCCCATACATCTGAGGAAACCCCTGCCTTCTCCCCTCTGGACCCTCTAGCTCTACATCCAATCTCCTCACGCACAAATAAAAACCTATGCCCAACAATAAGCTTCATCTGGTTTTATAATCCCTTCCCTCTTGCAACAAAAAATTTCCCTCTCCAGTCTCATGGTGACTTTACAGTTATGGGAAAGTGAAAGAGAAGCAAGAATATCATCACACTCCTTGTCTGGGGAGGGGCAACTCCACTTCCTCTAGACATTTCCTTGTGTATACAATCTACATTTGTTAGTAAATTGTGTTTACTTTTCACATAATTGTTCCACAGTTTTGCACTTAGCATGGCTTTTTCACAGCCTGTCCACATATTTGTGTTTTATGTTCTTGATATTTGTCAATCTGTGTCCTGGGAATTCATAGTGAGTCACAGGATGGATGTAAGCTAGGGAGACAGGAATCACGAGAACTGAAGGGAAAGTTGAATGGGTCAAAGGGACCAAGAGCCCAGTCACATAGACAGTAAGCATGTCAGAACATTGGATGGAGGACACCAATTAAGAAGGAGATATATACACTGAGGTGAGCTTCTTTTGGTCTGCACCCTCTTATTTATTTACCGTAAGTGCAGGAAGCCACACCCAGGGATGACCTACAGAGAGAAGTAGGCTAGGTTCTTGGTAAGGCAACCAAGACTGTAGGGTAAGGTTATATTCTTGATCAGAGTGAGATTTATAGGATCAACAATGAGTGCAAACACGCATAATACTAACTTACCAGGTCATGAAAAGAAGTAAAAACAAATGTGTTTTGAGCTTTAGGTTGTTTATACATCATGTATGAAAAATGGATGTGGCCAGGCACAGTGTGTCTAAAACCCCAGTCACCTGAGTGGCTGAGGGAGGAGGATCTCAGTTTGAGCCAGCCCTAGCAACTTAGTGAGACCCTGTCTCCAAATAAGAAAGGACTGGGGACATAGCTCAGTGGTAAAGTGCCCCTGGGTCAACTCCTCAGTATGGAAAAGAAAAGGAAAGGGAAGGGAAAGGAAGAAAGACAAATGTGCCTAGTATGTCATGAAGAATCAAAGAGAATATTGGCAAAGATTTTTAGAAAATGTTCAGTGACATTATTACATAAATGTTTGGTGGGCCAGTCATGACAAGATTTTAGAATTTTCTCCTTGAAATCATCGAAGGACCTGCAGAGTGCAATATAAGTTGGTGCTGTCTTTTGTAGGTTAAGTTTTTGTGATCTTGGAACACCATGGTCTTGGAAAACCCCAAATGAAGCATATTTTATACCCATGGACCAGCGACATTTCCTGGCAAGTCATGGCTACTCTGATTTCTGCCATGACCCTGACTTCAAGATGTCTTGAGGCAATGCTGTAGGGGTCCCTATGGGTTGCACAGAGGGGTGGTAGCTCTTCTGAGATGGTGGACATTTCCTTTCTCCTCATTGTAGTCATAGACAAGTAGTTTAAGGTTGTGGTGAGAATCACAAACTTTGATGAAATCACAGGCTATTTTTTATTGTTGTCTGTCCCTTCTAATGGCATGAGTACAGGGCCATACTGCCCACCCCCCTCCAAGAGCAGGAGGTCCTGGGTACTGAGGACCTCTTGTCTGGAAGAAGAAGAGGGACTAATAGGCCACCAAGAGGACAATACAGACTTGCTTTCCTCTCTCAACTCCGGAGTCTGTCATCTCTGCCCTCCTTTGAAAGGTGACCCATAGCCACAGTTTGTCTTGGTTATATTGTTATCTAGTATTGCTTCTCAGAATCTTAGGGCTATTTTCAAGTATTTGCTGGTCATATTCTCTTCCATAGCCAACAGGACTTTTAGAAAGTCTTTGATCTCTTTGTAAGATTATTTTAAGTTACACAGCTTAAAAGATCTTTCCCTTGGGCACATTGAAAAGGACTGTGTGGACCAACGAAAGACAAAATGTCAACTCCTTGGTAAATATTTTAGAATGAGGCAAGTGATGGGACTAGGTAGGAGAACAGCACCATCATTGTGCTGAAAACATGGGATGGCTGATAACTAATTCCCTCGAACTCGGATTCATCTGTGATGTCATGGGCTCCCGTTGTCTTATGCCCAACAACCTAGGGTTTGTGGTACAAAAGCCTTCTGTGTCGGAGTTGGTTTCCATCGCATATGGTTTGACGGAGACACAGAGGCATTTGAGAAGAACTGCATCAATGTGTACCCTGATGGCAGTAGGAGGGAGGGGTGGGCAGCAGCTGGGTTTGTCATGGCTCCACTGACTGCTGTCTCGGAGGGACTTATTAGATAGTGTTTCTCTCCGTGGGAACTATTCACTTGTCATTCATGGCATGGGGGTTTCCAGAGTGGAATGCTCACTCCTTTGAGGGCTACGCCAAGAGCCTGCAGCTGCTTGGGCATAGTTTTATAAGGAAGATGGAGGGAAAGGGAAGGAAAGGGTCAGCTCAGTGCAGGGCACACAGTGCACAGGGCAGAGCTGCCCTCTGGACACTGCCCTCCCTGGATTTGAAGAATGGAAAGGGGGTTGAGTGCCCAAGAACTCAGTTCTACATTCTACAGGCACCATCAGAGGGGACTATATAATTTTCTTTCCTGTAGATCCACGGGAGCAAGATGGACCATCGTTAGCCATATTGAATGGTGAAGATTCTGGAGCAGAGTTTACTTTTATTTATTTATGCCCCCTGCCTTGTGCTTGGAAGAATTTAAACAGAGGAGATCAAAAGACTTACTTAATAGTAAACCGAAGGCAGAGTTGGAATGAACTTTTAAGACTGTTTTTTAAAGACTTTTTTTTTCTCTTTTTAATCCAAGAAAAGTACATATAAGAAGAGGAATTCATCACCATAAAATAGTTTTAAGCACAGAGTAATCCCTATCCTTTGTGATTCTAAATAGCCAGGATTAGAAGGAATCTCATCTAATGCCTGTATCCAGGCTAAGTTACATCTTCACAGCACAAGTAGTAAGAAATGCATATGTCCTTTTCCTTTATTTATTGTATTTGTATGTCTCTATAGCGCCCTTTTGTCCAAACACAAGCTGGAATTTTAAAGAACTTTGATAGTCGGTACAGAAGGTTGTCTTTCACTGTGGATTGATGCTCTCGGGGAAAATCTGCTGCTCTCTCGCTGGTTGATCTAAAGAGCCCTGTTTCCTCTTCAGCACTTTTAAAGAATTCCTTATTTCTCTGGGTTCTAGCCTGGGTGTCTTGCCTCTTCTCAGTTGCCCACTCTCCCGTCTTCAGGCTCAGCACCCAGCAGTTGCTATGCATGACCTGAGCCTCCCTCCCTTCTGTTTTCACTCCAAATAAGCCCTTGTTCTGTCTGGGAACATAATGATGAATGAGGGTGGTGACTTGTTGGAAACTATTTTAATGGCCCCAAAGAGCAAATGTAACTTTCTGATGTCAGACAGTTACCCCCCACTCACTCATCATACCCGGACCCCCCACTGTATCCATCTCCATGGAAACTCTATGCAATACATGTAAACATCAGCTTCATATGCCTATTTCAGAAGATCTGTAGGGAAGACATTCTTCAGTCTCCTGTGGTCACCTATTAATAAATTAATTTGGGGACATCATTACTCCAAGGGATGTATTTGGGGGTTAGTCGGTGACTCTCCAATCTGTAAGGCCAGTAGAGGGAGCGCTGTGGACAGAAGGAGTCCAGGAGCATGACTTCCCCGGGGGATATCCAGGATCTTCATTCAGACTGTTAGTTGGAAAGGGCCTGGAGGTGCACCTGCCCCCTCATACACCTGTGCTGAAAGAGTCTACAGCTCTTCTTCGTTACCGTCCTACCACCTCAGGTTTGGGAGGGATCCTAGGGGGTCTGGTCCACCCGCTCATCCAACGCTCCTTTACCCTCAGTGCAGTTCAGGCCCTTAGAAAGCCTGGGTTGCACATTCTCTGCCTCTCTGGACTTCCTCTGGTCTTTCTGGAATGTGCTAACCCTGTTCCCTGAACTGTACTCTGGAACAGGGCCTGACTAGGTTTCTGTTGATCTTTAGCGTATAAACACTGTGCAGAAAGATCAGCGGAAGCCCCCTCGCCTTAACTCTGCTCTGTGGACCTCACCTTCTCCTCCCTCCCAAGCCTTGTATGGAAGTCAGAGCTCCAGGGCCAATCAAAGAAAGGGGAAGAGCCAGTCAAGGGTTGAGGGAGGGTGGAGGCAGGTAGCAGATGGCTTCTGCCCAGGCCCCTCTGGGAGGAGGGCAAGAGGCCATCCAGACAGCTCTAATGCAACTGGAAATGGAGCAACTGCGAGCCGCTGGCCGCCTTCCCTCGGTGCACGCAAGGATACATCGCAGCTGAGGCCTTACAAGGTCATAAGGAGTCTGCAGTCCCAGAACTGAGGGAGTGGAGAGACTGAACAGCCATTCCGCAGCAGGATATCCATCACGATGGGGAAAATACCAGCCCAGGAGCCAGGCCAGTCCCTCTGGGCCCCTCTCGAGGTCTTTAGCACACTATTTAAGGGTCTGCAGGGAGGCCAGCAGCTAAACAAACAGCCCTTTCTGACAAGCATGCCCTCCCCCACCCTCCCTGTGCAGCCCAGCCAGCTCTGGGCCCTGGGGACCTTGCAGGTGGGTTCCAGGGGGCCTTCTCACAGACAGGCCGCCCTCAGCCCTGGACCTTCAGATCTTCCAGAAGTGTTATGCCAAGACCATCTGATGCTCCTGCTGTGTGCGCTGGGTCTGAGTAGCAGGAAGGGTGGGGAACCGGTGCTGCCAGCTCCCTGGCTGAGGCCACCGTGTTGGTGCAGGATTGCACTGCAGCGTGTCCACCAGGCCACTCTGACCTCCCACATGTCCGCCATCCCGGTGTTGGTGTGTCTGTCTGTCTGGAGGAGTCTGCAGTCTCTCACATTCTTTGATTTACTAGTAGAGCTAGGACCCCCTTCTCTCCTCTATCTCTCTTTTCCTCTCTCTTTCTTCTCCCTGCCCCTCATTTGTTTACCAATACAAACAGAATATACTCATACCATTCTAATACGACAGATATTAGTACTTGACTGAAATCCTACAGTGTGCAAAACACCATGCTGGGAGTGGGGAAGGGAAGGGGACAGCTGTTTTGAGGAGCTCCCTCCCTATCGAGTGTGACAGGCAATTTATCAACCACTCATTATTCTGGAAGCCGTTATCAAGCATTCATTAATGTGCCAGGTGTTCCTGGGTATTAAAAATGGAATGAAAAAAAAATCCAAAAAGTTCCTGCATTCAAAAGCATGGAATTGAAATGGACAGATAATCAACATCAAACAGAATGGCGTCTTCTTTAGTGTGATGGAAAGAGCAGGAGCCATGCCTTGGAGAGCAGCCTGTGAGGGAGGCGAGGGAGGGCTCTCTTGGGAGAGAATGTGTACAGGAAGTGCGGGGACCAGCCACTGTGTGGACTGTGAGGAAGAGCATTCCAGGGGAAGGAACAGCAGGTGGGGAGGCCCTGAGGCAGGAAGGAGCATGAGGAAGCAATACCGCTATGATGTGGAGGTGCTGTAGTGCTCCATATGAATCCATGGAGGAGGATCTGGGGAGGAGCCATTGCCTGTCTTCATGGCTGAGTTAGGAATGGCTTCACCAAGGAGGGGCATGGTGGGTGGGTCCTGAAGGACAGACCATGGTTCCCAAGGTAGAGAGGGGAAAGGAGAAGGGGGAGTTTGTGCAGCAGCAAAGTCTTGGAAACGCCTGGTGGGTTTAGGGAAGTTGTGGGCAAGGGGCTTGGTGGGGGTGGAGTGGAGTCGACCTCAGTGTTGATATTGGGGATGGGACCAGCGGCAGATAGCATTAGAGGATGGGGACCATATATTTTATGGAGGATCTTGTATCTAAAATAGAGAGTAAACTTTATGCTGAGTGCAGTGAGGAGCCGTCACAGATTTTGTTTGTTTGTTTTGGGCACTCAGGGGCACTCCACCACTGAGCCACATCCCCAGCCCTATTTTGTGTTTTATTTAGGGACAGGGTCTCACTGAGTTGCTTAGCACCATTGCTGAGGCTGGCTTTGAACTCTTGATTCTCCTACCTCAGCCTCCCAACCCACTGGGATTACAGGCATGCACCACCTTGCTCAGCTAAAGGTTTTTAACAGAGGGGTGAAAATCTAACTCCACAGCAAGATGTGGACATGCTCAATCTTTCCAAAAGGGCAAGTCCTTCGTCACTCCAAGTCCATGCTTGGGAATTTGTCTTAAGGCAGTAGTCACAGACACAAAGATGTGTGAGTAATGAGCTTCATAACAATTCTGCTTAAATACTCAGAAATGTTAAAGTATAGGTACACATATAGCAGAGTATTATGCTACTGTTAAAATTATATGACTTTCATTCACTTATTGACATGAAAAATGTATATGATATAGTAAATAAAAACTTTACAGCATGATATACATATTATACGATCGCATTTTCTTTAAAGTCAAACATATACACATACACACATGTGTACACATGTAGATTCACACAAAAACCCCTGAAGGGCATGCAGTGTGCCAGTATTTTGATAGTGGTTGTCTCTAAGTGGTGGGATAATGTGAATTTTATATTTTTTTCTGATCTTTTCAATTATAATATTTTTTTAAAAAAAATTAAGAATGACAACAAAAGAAAATGCTCAGATTATAGTCCTGGGGAGGTTTGGGGAGGCGTTTGAATTTGGGGATTGGGTGCTAGAGCAGATGAGGGTCAGGGATGGGGTGGAGAGAAGATTTGGCATGATGCCCAGGTTTCTGACCTGCACCTTTGAGTGGCCAAAGGTGCCATTCCCCAGGAGAGGGAGCAGCAGAGGGGACACAGGCAAGAGTCAGAAGGTGAAGGTCCCAGTCTCATGGTGTTGAGTCTGAGCTGCTGGTGGGACATGCTGGGAGAATAGTTGTCGGGTTGCTCTGGATCTAATGAGAGAAGCAAGTTCTGGAGATGAGTTGGAAGTGGGCAAGACAGAGACTCGCGGAGGAGTGTGGAGCTGGGACTCAGCTGAGACTATCACCCTGTGACTCTTTCATTGAAAGGTGGCTGAGGCCTAGCAGAGCCCAGGGGAGCACCCGTCAGCTTGAGGAGACCCAGGGTGTGCTGGGGAAAGCCAGAACAAGAAGAGTTTTAAGAAGGAGGAAGCCGCCATCTTGGTAGAGCCTCTCACACACACTTAAATGTCTTCCAGAACTGCTGGCCCATTTGGGGTGTGGATTCTGTTTATGGTCATAAGACACTTTGACCCATTTCCTGGGAATGGGAGTCAGGTTCTGTGAGGGGACAGGAATCTCTGCTGCCAATGAGTGTCCCTCAGAGGAAAGCCCACACCAGAAGGAGTTCAGGGAGAATGGAGGAGGCTTCCTATCCCCAGGAGAGAAAACAGCACTTCCACAGCCCTCTTTTCTCCTGGAAGAACTGGGAGTAGGAGGCAGTCCTCTGTAGGATGAGGGGACGGATTTCATGAAATACAGTCATTGTTCTCGTCCCTGGGTGGATGGGGAATTCATGCCGTGCCTTCTGTAAGGATGTTATAGGAGATGAATCCATTAATTGCTGCCAGAAATGAAATGAAAGAAACAAAGAAATAAACAGAGCTCAGAAACAGAACTGGAAGGGATCCCAAAATGGGCTGCAGACTGTGAGGGTTGTAGGTCAGAGTATTCTCAGCCCCAGCAGGGTGGGGGCTGCAGATCCCACCGCTGTGGGTTGAGTGTTGGTCCTGGTGTCAGTCTTCCTGAATTCCAATCCAGGCTCCTGTGGGGCATGGCGTTTACTCCCTCTGTGCCTCAGTTGCCTTATCTGAGTAATGGGAACATTAATAGTCACTTTACCTCAGGCGGGGGGCCGTGAGGATTAGGGGAATCAGTCACCCCAACACAGGGAAGCATTTGCACTCAACATGACATGTATTGTCCCCATCATCATCATCTTCATGCTTTAATGATGTCCTTAACTCTGCTGCTTCCTCCACCTGGGAATGAAGAAATGGTAGAAGATGAGGAACTAACGTTCAGCAGGGGTCGCCAGGGAACATTACGTGAACACTTGCTCAGACTAGACCCTCCTGGTTTAGTAAGCCACACGGGAAAGAATGGAATGTACCCTTTTAAAAGTAGACACGTCCAGAATAGTATTCTAAAGTGGAGCTGGAGGTCTCAGTGAAATTCGGAGCTGGGCCATGGGATATTACAGTGAGCAGGTGGACACAGGATTGAAGGGGAGGACAGACGAGTGAGGAAGAGCGGAAATTTAGAAGGGGAAATGTAAAAAAAACAGTGGTCATTTGACACAGAGAGGTGGAAGCTGTGATACTGCCTGAATCTGGGGAATGAAGCAAAGTCAGAGTCATAAAATCTGGGGGAAGACCTACGTAATATTTGCGAGGGTCATATTGCTCTTTACTGCCAGTCATTCTGGAAATAGCCGCTCCAGACTTCCTGCTTCCCTAGATTCTACCTCCCACCAGCTGGCAAGTAACAAGGTCCCCTTCACTGTCTGCCGGGCCCTGTTTGAGAACCTTTCATCTCGTACCTGATTTGACCTTTGAGACAAGCTGATGGGGTGGGCGCTGTCACTGTCCCAATGGGGCGACTCAGGCACAGTGAGATGGGAAAGGGTAAGAAAGGAAAGATGGCGCTCACTGCATAGGGCCCACGGGAGATGATGAGGCCAGCCTCAAGTACACACCGTCACCTGAAAGGGGTCCGAGGAGGTCCCCCAGAATGGAGGAGGGGGCCTCACCTCAGCCCTGGCAGGTTCTTGACTTACACCACAGAAAACAATCTCAGGAGATGTCAGAAGAAGCACAAAGATTTATATCTAAGACAGCTAGAAATACATCTAGGAAAGCTAGCCATAGAGCAGGAGGCTCACTCAGAAGGAGCGTGGGCACCTCAGAGTGAGACTTCTGGTGTCTTGGGCTCTTTGTCTTTGTGTGTGTGTATTTTTTTTGGGGGGGGGGTGCTGGGTTTGAACCCAGGGCCTCATGCATTCCCGGCAAGCGCTTGCTCTACCACTGCGCCACATCCCCAGGCCTTGACCCCTTCTTCTTAAATAGTGAATCTTCATAAACAGTGAACATGTGAGACTGTTTCCCCCTTGGCTTTATTTATTTATTTATTGGCAGTACTGGGGATCAAACCGGGGGCCTTGGGCATGCCGGGCAAGCACTCTCCTGCTGAGCCACACCCCCAGCCTTCCTTGGCTTTATTTAGTCTAAAGAAAATACATTATTTAAAGTAGCAGCGGGCATGGCATTGATCCTCTAGACTGAGAATACTCTGAGTTTTCTAGAATTCAGGCCTGGAGGGACGCAGGGTGGGGAGCAGCGTGGGGAGCAGCAATGAGAGTGTTGGCCGAGCTGCTTAGGTTGAAAGTCACACCTTCCATTCCCCCTCCCTGTTGGTCTCCTCCCTGCCTGGCCTCATTTATTCTATCCTCCCCCACAGAAGACCACCTGGCTCTGAAGTCTGTGACCTTTAGCGCTGTAAAGAGGTGCTGGTGTCATTGTCATGGCAATGGTGTCATGAAAGCCCCTAACTTGAGAGGCTGAGTCTCTCTAAGCGCCCACCCTGCTATCCGGGGACGGCTGTGCTTCCTCGTGGTGTCTGGTGGTGGACTCCAGAAACTCCTGTCCAGACTCTAGAGTTTTTCTGGTTTTGCTTCCTGAGGTTCCTTTCTCCTTTCCACAGGTCACGTCAGACCTGAGCACACACCTTCGCTCCAGCCGGCATCTCCCGCACTCGCCTCTCCCCTCTTCCCTTGGCTCCGGCCCTGCTTCTTCATGGCCGCTGCTCTTCAGGGTCCCCCTCCTACTCCTTGCAGCTGTCCAACCCTCTAAGCCCCACACTCAGATTTCTGTTTCTTTACAGAACCTTCTCATGTCATTCCAGTCTATGGCGATTTCATAATCGGCTCAATTCCTATGGCACTTACTGTGTCTGCTGTGTCTGCCTTTGATTTGAGGGTTCATTAAATGTTCCTTCCATCCTTCATTCACCCACCCCCAGCATCTCCTGGGGTTACTGGGTGAATGAGAGCCACCTGCAAACAGCTTCCAATCCAATAAGGGAAAGAGGCATAAGACAAGTCATCGTCACTCTGCAGCAGGCATTTTATGACCCGAGTGTTCTGGGGACAGTGCCAGCCTAGAGGAGGGAATGATCAGCTCTCTTTGGAAAAGTTTCAAATAGAGAATTTCGCACACTTGTCTGGGTCTGGAATAATGAGTAGAGGCTTGTTGGGTGAAAGATGGGAACAAAGCAGCTGTAAAGAATATTCTGGGTTAAGAGAACAGCAATCATGAAGATATTCCTTGGGCCTGACACACCTTGACTGGCAGCAGCATGTGACCTGTTACATGTTCACCACCGACTCATGCCTTGTATACAGTTACGCCATTGTTTAGCGAGGTCACAATTCCTTCTATTTAGCCAAGAGCCTTCAGGTACCACTCTGAACCCTGGGATGGTTGCTTGTGGGCAGTTTCCAAGCCAGGGAGCAAGTGGACTCATGCCATCCAAGTGACTGGTTTGGCTTCTGTGTTTCCTAGACCAAGGATGCCCTCTTCACCATTCTCCATGACCTCCGGCCCCAGGACCGCTTCAGTATCATTGGGTTTTCCAACCGGATCAAAGTGTGGAAGGACCACTTGCTGTCAGTTACTCCCCTCAACATCAGGGACGGCAAGATCCACATTCACCATATGTCACCCAGTGGAGGTAAGAATGGTTCCTGCCTCCCATAGTAGCCGCAGCATAATCAAGCTAATTTTCTGCCGAGAGACAAGAATTTGAGAGCTAAAGGTGCTGACAGGACAGAGGATGATTGGTGAGGGCTTTCTCAGGAGCTTATGATTCTCGGAACACCAAATTGGTGAATTCTCCTCCCTCAGTCCCCAGACTAAGTTGGTCAGCTTAGGGGGGGAAGTACCTAAAAGGTGGTTGGAGGCTTTCCATGGATCCTGGACCAGGAAACTCTTTTTGTAAATTGTTCTTGGGTTGGAGAGTTAAAGCCCAGTGAATGGTCCATTTGGATCAGGGCACCTTGAGCAGCAAGATGGCACTGCCCTGCGGAACTGGTGGCCTTCAAGGCAGGGTCTTCAGAGTGGGTCACCGTGGCCTGGGAAGTGCTATGAATGTGAAACAGGCCTAGGAGGGTGCTGGGCTCTGAGTCACTGTGTGGTCATCCTGAGCATGGCGCCATGTGCAGAGTGTTCAGAGAGGAGAATCCTAAGCCAGGTGCAGTGGTCCACACCTGTAATCCCCGTGACTCCAGAGGCTGAGAAAGGTGGATAGCAAGTTCAAGGGCAGCCTCAACAACTCTGAGACCTTGTCTCTATATAAAAAATTTAAAAAGGGCGGGGATGCAGCTCAGTAGTTCAGTCCCCAGTATCAAAAAATAGAGTTCTGAGATCAGAGAATCAGAACAGTATGTTACCCATCTGTGCTACCTGAAAGTTTTTTCAACTCCGGACAGGGGCTGTGTCATGAATACTGTGGACACATAAAGAGGTGCTCCGTGCTGGAGTGTTCTGTGGGGCCGAGCTGTCCCTGCTCCCTGTCTTGAAGACCCTTTACAGAGACCCATCTTGTGAAGTTGTCACTGTGGTTAACTCCACTTTGGTTATCTAGAAACATGTGAAACAGCTCGGTCCTCTCCCAGTTTTCATGTATTCATGATTTCCCATCAAGGACAAAGCCCTGATTTTCCAGAGGAACCTCACCTGGAACTTGGCCTTGCTTGGCAAGTGTCTGACTTAGCCTGGCATTTCCTACCAGTCTCCATAGCAGCGTGGCCTAGAATTTTTCTGGTGTTGGATGGTAAAGGAAAAAGATTAGACTTAATCTGATAGTTTTTGTCCACAGAAGAAAGTTGACAAGGCTGTGAAGTCCTTGTGGCCTCTAGTACCCAGCGTGGTTCCTGACAGGTACTGCATCCTCAGTGAATATTGGCTAAGTGAAATTATTTTAATGGCACTATTTACTCTTCAAATAACAAGTGTATGTCTGGCAGGGAGGTGATAAGTAACTTCAGATAACAGCTAAACTGTGGACTATGTTCCTTTGGAATCTGAACCTTAGAAACCTGGTTAGTTTCATATATATATATATATAATTTTATTTATTTTATTTTTTTGGTAGGGGGCAGAGTACTAGGGATTGAACCCAGGGGTACTTACCCCTGAGCCACATCCCAGCTCTTTCTTGTGTTTTATTTAGACACAGGGTGTTCTTGAGTTCCTTAGCATCTTACTAAATTGCTGAAGCTGGCTTTGAACTCTTGATCCTCCTGCCTCAGTCTCCTGAGCCACTGGGATTACAGGCATACTCCATCATGCCTGGTTCCTCTACTTATTTGTTTTTAAAAAAATATTTTTTGTAGTTGTAAATGTACCACATGCCTTTTTATTTTATTTGTTTTTATTTTTACGTGGTGCTGAGGATCAAACCCAGTCCCTCACATGTGCTAGGCCAGTGCTCTGCCGCTGAGCTACGGCCCCAGCCCCCCCTCTACTTATTCTTGACCCTGCAATGCCTCAGCCTCTGCAGGTCAACAGTGGATTAATCTGCTTCTCTCTGAGAATGGAACCCAGAACTAGGAGTGTAGCTTCTGAAGCCATACTGCCTGGACTTGAATTCAGCTCCACTCTCTATTAGACAAAGAACTTCCCTCTGCCTCAGTTTCTTTGTAAAGCAGAGATAATAATGGGGTTGTTATTGGGGTAAGATGAGTTAAGATTTTTAAAGTGCACAGAAGAGGCACGGCAAGCAGGAAGTCCTCTTCAAGCATCAGATGTGGCCATGATTTTTACCCACTTGAGTAGCTCCCTTGCTGGTGCGCTTGGGTCCCATGAGTTCTTGGTTGCTGAGTGGACAAGAGATGCCCCATTTTAACGTAGGCCTGATTCCAAGCCCTGTAGTTCCTTTGGCACCCAGGTGCAATCAGAAAGGCTAAATTGATGGCTTGGCCCTGGCTCTCTTTGGCTTTGAAGTGGAGAGGGAGACTTGGCATCATTGCTAAGTGCCGATTAAAGAGCATACAAACACCTGCCAGTCAGCCCCTGCCCACACACCCAGAGGCCACGTGAAATTAGATGGGCGTTAAGAAAGGCAAATTAATGATCCCAAAGAAGTGTTGAAGGTGGTTTCAGCTGTAACTCTCCCTTCTGTTTAGACTCTGTGTGCATCTTAGCAAGAATTATGAACATAATTGTCACAGGCATAGATTTATCCTTTTTGCCAGAAATTCTGGAGAGTATAAAGCAGTGGGGAAAATGAACTGGTTCTTTCAAACATGGTACATTTTGCAAGGTGTTTGGAACAGAAATCTATGACTAAAAAGAATGAATCGGGTGCTTAGAATGGGAAATTTCTTTGGTATGTAAATTTTAGCTCAAGCCATTCAAAAAACAAGAACTAAAGGAAATAGATGTTCATGCTACAGTAAGAAATCTGTTTTCCTTGATGGTTCAACATTGGTAGCTCAGTTGAGTGATCTTCCTGGCTAATCCAGAAACCTCATTTTAGCTGATAGTTTTAACTTAACCAACCAAACCACCCATCTCTCTCCATCCACCAAGCAAATACATATTGGTACCTACCACACACCCTGCCCCAGGACTTTAATCAGAACTGCTGCTGATGAGCACCTTTTCTAAAGGAGAGTTTACAGAATCAGGAGAGATATATATATATATCCATGCCTCTTTCCTTTGTGGCTTCTAACAAGCAGAGGTAACCCTGAAGAGGCAGCAGGCAAGAAAAGGGACAAAGAAGGTGCCTCATTACTTCTTCAGTCAGCACTGTCCAGCCTGGGCAGCCTTTGAAGCCATCTGACATGGTCTCCAGTTGCCCACCCCCACACACACACCTTTTCATTCTGTGATCCTTTCTTCCCTCTCTGACTTTCTTTCTTTGAATCTCTGTATCTAACATGTTCTGCTTCTTTTCAATGCTGTTCTAGGAATGTGGCAGCCATTTATGCTAAGATAAGGACTTCTAAGCCCAGGTGTTACTGGGTACCTTGGGGAAAAGGTTTGACAGTGGGATAACCCCGTGCCATTTAGATTTATCTGTAAGCTGGGCCACCCACATATGCAGGTGAACTCTTTTCCCCCGCAGCTCAGTCCTGCTGGTTGATGCCTGTGTGGCTAAGTTCTCTGCAGCTCTACACGTGTGTCAGGGTCCGGGTGGGTGCAGAGGTGTGAGCTGTTCTGTGTTGCTCCCTACAGGCACAGACATCAACGGTGCCCTTCAGACCGCCATCGGGCTGCTCAACAATTATGTGACCCACAACGACATCGAGGACCGGAGTGTGTCCCTCATCATCTTCTTGACAGATGGGAAGCCCACCGTTGGGGAGACCCACACCCTCAAGATTCTCAACAACACCAAGGAGGCCGCCCGAGGTCGGATCTGTATCTTCACCATCGGCATTGGGAACGACGTGGACTTCAAACTGCTGGAGAAACTGTCGCTGGAGAACTGTGGCCTCACCCGGCGCGTGCATGAGGAGGAGGACGCTGGCTCGCAGCTCATCGGGTCAGTTGCCTGTCTTCTCGGGACGAGGAGAGGTTGAGGGGGCCCAGGATTGGATTCCTTGTGAAATTCAGAAATGAGGGTGATCTCACACCTGCCGGAAATGCCAACTCCTTGTACTGGTAGATACTGGGTGTTTTGAAACCAGGCAGGTTCGGGGTCCTTTTATGACTGTTTCCTCATCTGTACAGTGAGGGTCATGGCTGGCTGACAGTTGAATGAGAAAGCAAGTGTTGGCACAGTGTCAGGTATGAGGTGTCCACTGAGCTCCTATAGTTACAATTGCCTTCTTGATATTTTGAGTTTATTTTATAAGTGGTTACACTTTAATTTTGAAGCAAAGTGACCAATTAAAACTGGTAAATACAATACTCAGATTATTATATTGAGGTGGAAAAGAAACTAGATCTTGGGTCTTCTAACCCAAAAGTACCTTCCCTCAAGCCATGTTGCCAAGCTGGGCATGTGACTTTGCTTTTGACCCAGATGCCAGCGTCTGCGTACAGTACCTTCCTCTGTGTTGTGGCTTATGTGGTAAAGGAAAACTGAGGTGGATTTGCAGTTGTTCAGTAGCCATAGCCAAAGAAATTTATTCATTATCAATCCTGCTGAAGGTCTCACAGGTATGCAGTAAAAACAGGTGGTTGGTATGGGACTGGCTACCATCTTTTTCCCCAACATTTTAATGAAAGATTTAAATGAAAACCCTGATTACTTCCTACCATTATAAAAAAATTATTAGATTAAAAGAAGGAGAATCAAATGCTCTGATAACAACAGGGATTCAGTAAGGAATTCATAAGCAAAAGCCACCACATTGAAACAAATCAACTTCACTGTCACAGTACTAAAAATAATACTGATACATTTACAGAGAACTCAGGACATGCCGGGCATCTCTACCTGCCTTATGTGATCCTCACAGAAGTTCTAGGAGATAGGTATATTACATAAAATCCAAGTGGCCACACAGTGATGAGAAAATGCAAAGACTCAACTAAGAAAACTGCTCATTTCTCCCACCTGTCAGCTGGACAGGATCAATTCTGCTCCATGAAGCCACTCAGGGACCCAGGATCCTTCCATTTTATGGCTTTGCTCCCCATAGGTGTTTTCCTGAGCTGCCAGGTTGAAATTAAGCCAGTATCATTTGTTTTCCCTGCCGAGATAAGGAGAAAGGAAGGAAATCCAACACAAGCTATTTTGTTTTTAGCAAGTATCTTTGAAATTTCACGAATCACTTGTATGTGTATTCCATTGGTGAGCTCATGGTCACATGGCCATAATTGGCCCCAGTGGAGGCTGGGAAATTGCTTTTGTAGGAGGATGGACAAATGCCTACTTAGAACTCAGTTAATATAAAAGAAGGGGAGAATGGACTTGGGGAGACAGCTGGTAGGTTACCAAAGTAGTACTGTTAATATTCCAATTTTATGGCTGAAGAAACTGAAGTTAGAGAGGTTAAGCCACATGTTCCAAGACACACAGTAAGGAAGTGGCTCTACAGCCTGTTCTCTCTGCGCCTATGGAAAAGGGATTTTAATTGTGGCTTTATCAAGAAGCAACCATATAACAGACCCCCCCCCACCCCGCCATACACACACACACACACACACACACACACACACACACACGGAAAAAAAAAAAAAAACCTAATAGAAACAAATGTTGCATCACACAAAAGCACCACATTAAAGTCAAGGCCAGAATTCTCAAATCTAATGTGCTGCTTAAAATTCATCTGAAATGTGTATTTGGTTTTAAGAATAATATTTTAAGTGGCTCTTTTTTGGTTTTAAGAATAATATTTTAAGTGGCTCTTTGAGAAACTCAGGTGTGTATCAGGAATTTATCAGGAGTGTTTAGGACTTTGAAGTTGTCTCCCATGAAGAGTGATTCATCAGAACTGCTCGCTTTGACAGCAGGTATACTAAGGTCGGAACCATCCAGAGATCAGTATGGCCCCTGTCCAGGATGATACCCAAAGTTGTGAAATGTTCCTTGTTTTTCAAATCGCATCGTTTTATGCATCTTCAAATATGCCACAGTGAAACTCACCACTCTGTATAATTAATAGGCACCAATTTAAAAAACTGGTGGTTGATTAGGTAGCATGAAACGAAGACTGCAGGGAACCCTGGGCAGAGTCGTTGGAGCATCTAAATGGCTTTTGTGTTGAGGATGGATCATCCTAATTCTGTCTTGCTCCCGAAGCAAAACTGAGGCCTCTGGCTGGAAATTTGAGGGGGATGATTTTGATCGACTCTTAGGAGGGTCTTCCTCATCATCAGAGAGTAGGTAAAGGGGCCTGGAAGCCTTAAGAGGCAGTGAGTATGGTCTTGCCAGAAATGCTCAAGCTCCTGCCGAATGACCTCCCTTGGGGCATACTATACTGGCTCTAGTGTGGGACTTGATCACCTCTGGAGTCAGATCCGCCCGTGAGGTGTGGACTCCTCGCCGGGGCTGGACCCTCATTCTCTCTCTTCTGCTGCTGCTGCAGGTTCTACGATGAGATCAGGACGCCCCTCCTTTCTGACATCCGCATCGACTACCCCCCTGGCATAGTGGAGCATGCCACCAAAACTCTGTTCCCCAACTATTTCAACGGCTCAGAGATCATCATCGCCGGGAAGCTGGCGGACAGGAAGGCGGAGCAGTTGCCCGTGGAGGTCACCGCCAGCAACAGTAAGAAATTCGTCGTGCTGAAGACGAAGGTGCCCGTGGAGCCCCAGAAAGTGGGGAATGATGTCCCAGGAAGCCCCAGGCCCAAAGGTGATGGCCAGGGGGACCCCAACCACATCAAGCGTCTCTGGAGCTACCTCACCGTGAAGGAGCTGCTGAGCTCTTGGGTGCAGAGTAATGATGAGCAGGAGAAGGAGCAGCTGAGGCAGAGGGCCCAGGCGTTGGCCGTGAACTATCACTTCCTCACCCCCTTCACATCCATGAAGCTCAGGAAGCCGACTCTCCACACTGGTGGGCTGGAGGACATCCATGGCATGTCTGCTGCCGCAGGCCCTGAGATGGTGATGCAGAGCCTGCGAGGAGCTGGCCTGCAGCCAGGTAAGGCAGCACCAGAAACCTGAGCTCCTGGTGAGGCTGTGGGGACCTCCGCAAATTTATTTATTTATTTATTTATTTTTATCGTGTTATAGTTTCTTTTAATAAACCAGAACCCTGCATATAGCAATAGCCTTCAAAGAGTATCTTTGATTTTTGTATTTGTATCATTATAAAACTGTGGCTCTTGAGAAATGAGAAAAAATTGGCATGAGGCAAAAAATGCCCATCCGTCAATCATCAATCAGTTGAGGGCCCACCACATGCCAGCCAGTCCTGGAGGCCCCGAGATGAGCGCACAGACATGTTCTGCTTTAGTGCCTTTCAATGTCGCGAAACACATCAGAGTTGTGTTATTGTGTGCGTGGGATCAATTTCATTTTCTTGAGAAAGTTTTTTGAAGAACCAAGCTAGGGAATCTCGAGAGAATTCACCCTGGACACACCTGCCACTCAAAATCCAACAGAAGCCTCATGCCCAGTCAGTGCCAGTGGACAGGGGGACTTCGCAGAGACGGGAGCAGGAGGAAGGAAAAGTAGTAAAACCAAATCAGAGGGTCACAGTCTGGGTCATGTCCACTGGTAGAAAGTGGCACATTGGTTGGGTGTGGTGTTGTGATGAGGCCGCTGTCAAGTTCTCCTAGGAAAGGGGACTGAAGTTAACGAGCCCTGGTTAACTGCTGTCTCCTTTATTCCTCACACTCTGAGCTCTGGGAAGCACCTGGGTGTGGCAGAGAGAGCATGAAGTTAGGACCCACCAACCTCCTGACCTGCTGTGAGACCCGGGGCAGGTTCCAGACCCTCTGAGCCTCCGTTCCCTTACTGGGAAATTGGAGGTGGTGACAGGTTCCCTGAGGGCTGCTGTGAGTATTAAGCACAGAGTGTCTTGGGCGTGTGACCAGTGTTCTGCAGATCTCAGCCCTCCTCTCCATGAGGCACGTCATCGTGTGAGAAGCTCATCAAGAAGCTCAGACCCTTTCAGACAGGCGACACCAAGCTGTTGCTGTGTTAGAAAGACTGGCGCCTGTCTGGGGAAGCGAGGGCCGTTTTCATTCTGATAAAAGTCAAGCTGCAGGATGCTGTCACTTCGCAAGCACGAGACTCATCCCACATCCAAGAAAAATGGCTATTTGAGCAATAAAGACCTTACATAAACCACTCAAATCTCAGTGACTTCAGGAGAGATCAGAGGCAGATGACCCAAGACCCAAAGGACCCAGAGCACAGATGAGGAAATAACCAACTGATTGTTCAAAGGAGAGTTTTGGAGTAAGATTTTTCCTGAAGCGTTAGTGATTTTGTAAGACAATCTTCCTGTCGTTAATGCTCTGATGATATTTTAATTTTAATTTTTTAAAGTGCCTGTTGAAACTGACACTTCTCAAAGCAATCATCTGGCCTAAGGACTTCCCCCTCCTTCCTGGCCCATCTGCGCTCTGCCCATGTCATGCTCTCCAGGGACCAGAATTAGGAAGGGGCACTTAAAACCCATTTAGAGATTTTGATCTTTAATTTTACTTTTCTTTTTAAGTACTGGGGATGGAACCCAGGGCCTTGGGCATGCTAGGCAAGCGCTCTGCCACTGAGCTACGTCCCCAACACTGTTGACCTTTAATTTCTATGAGGGTTGAAAACGACTAAAGAGGAGTGTAATTTTGCTAATACACCATATGATATTGGTTTTATTTATAGAAATTAATTTACTTTTAGGTTATCATTTAATTGAATATTTTTTAAGGTACATTTTGAATCCTTGGTGTTTCAAAATGCTTTCTGAATTAAGCTTACACACATAGCTCTGGACCCTGGAATATAACTGTCTCTTTTGTTTTTATTGCAGTAAAAACTACATAACATAAAATTTACCATCTTAACTGTTCTAAGGATGCAGTTCAGTAGTGCTGGCTATATTCTCTTTGTTGTGAAATACAGCTTCAGAAAGTTTTTCATCTGGTGGAACCGAAACTCTGTATTCCCTAAACAATAACCCCCTAGTCTCCCTTTACCCAGAACTGTATCTTAAGTATGATAGACTGTTTCCCCCCTTTTATGTAAACAGAGATCAGAGAAAAGAAAAATACTATCTAAATGCTAAACCAATAACATCATCAACCATCCTTGCTTGTTTCTTTGGAGGCCAGTCTTTCCCTTTAAAATAGATGATGTTTTGAACAGTTTTTTTTTTTTTTTTTTTTTTTTTATTCTTGGTTACAAATGTATCTGAAAACTGAATATTTCTCATCTCAGCCTGCTTCTCCAGGGCCTCTCACAGGATCCTCTTTGATGAATAACCACAGTGTTCTCTTCCTTCTCCGTTTTAGGGCCCACTCTCAAGAAACCATATGACCCAAGAATCAAAATCTCTAAAACATCAGGTAAAGAGAAGGAGGTGGTTTGGTGAATGAGTTGGGAACAAGGGAAATTTGGACAGGGACCACCAGGAACACATTTAGGTTAGCGGTTCACAGAACAAGGCATCGTGACTGTATTTATTTAGCTCAGGCCAACAGAGTGCATGCTGAGAACCAGGACCATCTTTAAGCCATTACATAAACACCGCGGAGATCACACAGTCCCCAGGAAAGCCTGGCGCAACAGCCCTGGTGGAAGAAGAGTCGGATAACAGAGACATCTTCTGTGCTTAAAAGGCATTGGTTTCAGGGGTCTGGAGTGTGTGTGCTTCCGGCCCCTGGTGTCATGAATACAGAAGTGGTATTTTAGAAATTTCTGTTGAGGTAAGCAGGATTTCATTGTCGTTGTTTTGTAATCCCAAACTTCAGAAGGAAGAACAGATTAAAAACATCATAGAGTTTCCTTTTGGCAGCTTCTTGGTATTATGATAAAAATGGAAGAGCAGTGTCAGGGGCGCTGGGCTTTTATTTCCCAATGTACACGTCTTCCCTTCTAAGTCTCATGACCCCTCTGCCGATGTACTGTACGTGCAAGTTCTTAAATCCAAGGACATACTAGAGATTAGCTATGGGGATGAAATGCGTAGTCTCTCATGGATAGAATGCAATTCCTTGAACACGTGTGCTTTGTGGAATGCAAGAAAACCTTCCTCTTGGATGCTGCCTGCAGTAATCAGTTTTGGACTCCTCTTGTAAAGGGATTTGGATGATTTAAACAGAAGTGGATGTCGTAGTGTGTACAGAAAGTCTCAAAGTACTGTCAGAGAGTGCCAAAAATG
Organism: Callospermophilus lateralis; assembly: GCF_048772815.1. Classification (NCBI taxonomy): domain Eukaryota; kingdom Metazoa; phylum Chordata; class Mammalia; order Rodentia; family Sciuridae; genus Callospermophilus; species Callospermophilus lateralis. Next base: position 25,072,581 of record NC_135317.1, on the reverse strand, counting down.
TGGGAGAGAACTTTTGTTTCCTCTGGGTATCATTCCCTTCCACCCACCATCTGAAGACAGATACCTTTTATTTCTTTATAGGTTGCCATTCACAGGGGACGTGAGGCACTTCACAGTGAGTGTAGCCAGATTCTCTCAAGGGGTCTTCTGAGTGATGCTGGAGGCAGATAGAGTTTTTCTGCAGGTATAAGGAGGATGGGAAGTTGTTTAGAGCTTGAAAAGACCAGACTTCTCCTGACCCAAACCTCCGCTGTACCTAGGCACATTCTCATGCATGTATATACATACACGAGAAACAGGGAGGGGTTCCAAAACAGGCTGTGTCTGGTGTGTAAGTCAGAAAGCACATCTCCAGTCCAGTGAGAGAAGGGAATTGATATAGACTCTTGGGAAATATTTGATCTGTACAGCAAGACACAGGCTCTTCACCTTTGGCAGAGGTGTAAAGGGGGACAAGGAACGGGGGCCAGCTGAACTTCATCTGCGGACAAACATTTGAGAGCAGTAAAGTCAGTGTGACCTATGAGAGTGATTTCTGCCCTCATCGCTGTCACTGCCGAACCTAGTGCCTCTGCTTCACCTGTCACTGCCCATAAATTGGGCTTGGCTTCTCAGGACCTGCCCGCTAGGATCGCAGGCAGCTGGCACTGGGAGTGTTTGTGAGACAGACTGGGGCTTCCTGGGAGAAGCGTCAAGAAACTCTTGCCATAGACAGGAAGAGGCTGCATTCTTAGACACAATATCTTTATTTATTTATTTATTTTTATGTGGTGCTGAGGATGGAACCCAGTGCCTTACACATGCAAGGTTAGTGCTCTACCACTGAGCCACCACCCAGCCCCGAGGCTGCATTCTTCAGGTGGACAGTGAGAGGACAAAGCAAGTAACCTGGGGAAACCCACCCAGGACATTGGGGACTGCACCTCTCCTCCCCGTCACACCCCTCCTCCTCTTAGGCCTGGCTCTCTACACTTAACTGAGGCCTGGCGCAAGAAGCACTGGATTTGGACTTAGGAGGCCTGAAGTCAGTATTTACTTTACGTGGGCTCACTGGGAGACTTTGGAGAGTCACTTCTCTCCCTTGTTTAGAAATTGAGGAAACTCTTCTTCCACCATGGTCCTAAGGAGCAAAAAAATGATGGGTGAGAAAATAGAGAGGAGTACTTACACATGGAAGACAGCCAATAAATGTCTGCCTTTCTCTCTCTTTTTTCTCCTGTCCTGGCAGTGGATGGTGACCCCCATTTTGTGGTGGACTTCCCCCTGAGCAAACTCACCGTCTGCTTCAACATCGACGGGCAGCCTGGGGACATCCTCCGGCTGGTCTCTGATCACGTGCACTCTGGTGAGCTCTGCCCTCCCTCCCTCGCGGCAGCAAGGCAAGGAGGGGCCTGGGAGGGGCTGCACCCCCCTCCCCCCCTATTCTTGGGATGAATGACCAATTATGTCAGGGACACATGGAAGAGGCTCAGTGGGTGCCACTGATGAATGAAGGGCAGTGGACGTTGTACTTGGACTTGGAGTCAGAGACCGGGACATTCAGACCCACTCTAATGACTTCGGTGTTGTGTGGCCTTGGACTGCAGTTGCCTCCCTTGTAAAATAGAGATTGTGATACTCTGCTGGTCCCACAGGGCGGTTATGAAATGGATTAAATTAAATAATGGACATAACTTGGCTTCATAAATGCTTAAGAAACTCATGAAGTTATTATTGTCTTTTCATTGAGAAGCTGTGATGGCAGAAAAGCCAGAGGCCCAAACTCATCCATCTCAGTTCCTTGGTGACGTAGATGAGAAGCCCAGAGGTTAACCACACAGTCCTATTGCTGTGAGCACAGATGTAAAGAGACCTCTGGTCCCCATGGGCTGGGAGAAGGACTGGGTAAAAGAGGTTGGCACAGAAAAAACTTTTGGAGTTCAGTGCCCGTAGCAATGCTTGGGGACAACTATGTGGAGAGCCACACAGCATGGCTTTGTGAGGACAAGCTTGGGAGTGGACCTTTCTGGTATTTGTAAGTGCTGAGAAAATGAGAGTTGTGGAAGGTCAGTCTACATAGGTCCCAGGTGGTAGGCATGTTGAGATTAAGGAAAGTTTGACCCTGGGTCTCCTTTATCACACTGTTCTTTTTTTTTTTTTTTTATTGTTGGTTGTTCAAAACATTACATAGTTCTTGATATATCATATTTCACACTTTGATTCAAGTGGGTTATGAACTCCCATTTTTACCCCATATACAGATTGCAGAATCACATCAGTTACACATCCATTGATTTATATATTGCCATACTAGGGTCTGTTGTATTCTGCTGCCTTTCCTATCCTTTACTATCCCCCCTCCCCTCCCCTCCCCTCCCCTCTTCTCTCTCTACCCCCTCTACTGCAGTTCATATCTCCCCCTTGTATTATTTTTCCCTTTCCCCTCGCTTCCTCTTGTATGTAATTTTGTATAACCCTGAGGGTCTCCTTCCATTTCCATGCAATTTCCCTTCTCCCTCCCTTTCCCTCCCACCTCTCATCCCTGTTTAATGTTAATCTTCTTCTCATGCTCTTCGTCCCTACTCTGTTCTTAGTTACTCTCCTTATATCAAAGAAGACATTTGGCATTTGTTTTTTAGGGATTGGCTGGCTTCACTTAGCATAATCTGCTCTAATGCCATCCATTTCCCTGCAAATTCTATGATTTTGTCATTTTTTAATGCAGAGTAATACTCCATTGTGTATAAATGCCACATTTTTTTTAATCCATTCGTCTATTGAAGGGCATCTAGGTTGGTTCCACAGTCTTGCTATTGTGAATTGTATCACATTGTTCTTTTGAGGGTCTTTCTAGTCTTAGAACTATATTTTCTAATGTTTCTCATCTATAAGGGTGCAGGAATAAGATAGGGGCCTAACTGCAGCCATTCCTGGAAGTATCCCCTCTCTTTGGAGCTATTCCATGGTTTCTGTGTTCTGCCCAAGACAGGAACTCAGCCTGGAAGTACTTGGAGCATGGCTGTGCTCCGGCAGGGATTCTATCTCTCCAATCCTCACCCCCCCCCTCACACACACACACTCCTTGTCCCAGGGAAGACCCTTTTTCTCCTTGAATACCTAAGAAGTTACAGTCAAGATTTACTGGGGAGATGATCCCAAAGTAGAGAACACAAGAGTTAATTATATACCAATCTTTTGTTATTGAAAATTGCCTCTTGGCATGAGGGCAAAGCCCATGTAGCACACATCACTTAATTCACTGCAAGCATCTCCTGTGCACTTGTGAGTGTCTGTTATTCAGCCTGACAGCACGGAGCCCTGGGAGCTGGCTGCCAGCCTTACTCAAGTCCAGAAACGCTTGTGTTCTTAGTGGCACAGGAAAAAAAAAAAAAAAAAACACAGGAGTTATATTTGATGGCAGTTGACAGCTTATACATATGCTTCCTTTTGCGATCCTTGCAAAAATTTAGTTTGCGTTTATATCTTCCCGATTTTACATGATGAAGGAATTGAGGCTTAACTTTTTCCAATGACTTATTTAAGGATGAACACCTCGGACATGGACAAACTTGAGTTTTTGGATTGAAAAACATTCTAGCATCAATGATCTCTGAATTAGGATCTATGGCTACTGGTAGAAACAAAATATTTATCAGGACCACCGAATCTTTCTCTTCTATACCCAGGCTGGAATGAAAGCACACATTCAGTCCCCTTCCGTGATCTTGATCCCAGCCTCAACCTTCTTCCCTTGTTTCAAGAATCTGGTCAGACCACGGGGCAGAAAGCGCAACCATGGCTACCAGTGATCCCGCACCCATTCACTCATTCAGCCATCACTGAGCAGCCTCTATGACTGAGTCATTCCTGCTAGAGAAACAAAGACCAGGAAGGAGGAAGGAAATTCTGACCAGAGGCCTTTAGGGGTTGGGGATTGTGTTTCTAACCATTGTTCTCTTCCCCTGGGCTTCAAGGTGTGACAGTGAATGGAGAGTTAATCGGGGCCCCCGCCCCACCTAGTGGTCACAAGAAGCAGCGCACCTACTTCCGCACCATCACCATCTTCATCAACAAGCCCGAGAGATCATACCTGGAGATCACACCCAGCAGGGTCATCCTGGATGGTGGCGACAGGCTGGTCCTCCTCTGCAATCAGAGCGTCGTGGTGGGGAGCCGGGGGCTGGAGGTGTCTGTGTCTGCCAACGCCAACGTCACTGTCACCATCCAGGGCACCATTGCTTTTGTCATCCTCATTCACCTCTACAAAAACCCAGCGCCCTTCCAGAGAAACCACCTGGGCTTCTACATCTCCAACAGCAGGGGCCTTTCTAGCAACTGCCACGGCCTCTTAGGTAGGCAGCTGCTCATCTTCCCGCTGGGCTTGGAGCATGGAATTAGATTCTCAAAGAGAAGCCCCTTCTACCAATCTCTTCAGCTTGATTGAGGAATCCAATAGCAAACGTGGTCCTTATGTACATAGCTGTTCCTTGGCATCCACCAGGGACTGGTTCCAGGATTCCCTGAGATACCAAAATCTGAGGATGCTCAAGTCCCTCAAATGGTCTAGTAAGCCAGTGGAAGTGGTACACACCTGTAATCCCAGCCACTCAGGAGGCTAAGGCAGGGAGGATCGCAAGTTCAAGGTCAGCCTGGGCAGCTCTGTAAGACACTGTCTCCAAAAAAATAAAACAAACAAACAAAAAATCAAAAGGACTGGGGATATAGTTCAATAGTATTCCCAATACAGTAATAAATATATAAATAAAATGGCATAGTACTTGTGTAAAACCTACACCCATACTCTCATGTGCTTTACATCTCTAAATTACTATCATACCTCATAGAATGTAGTGTGAATAGCCGGTATTCTGAATTGTGTAAGGACTAAGAACAAGGAAAAAAGTATCTATATGTTCAATACAGATGCATTTTTTTTCTGAATGTTTGATCCACAGTTGATTGAATCCAAAGATGTGCAATCCATAGATATGGAGTGCTGAGTATGTGTATATGAAAGTTGGATTTGGGGCCTCCTGATGACTTTCTGGAATAGGAGTGGCTGTTACAAACCAGCTCTCACTAGTCTCTGGGAGAGCAAAGCAGTGGAGGATAATCATCTTAGGCTGTTTCCTTGTTCCTCTGCAAGGAGACACAGAAAAAGGGCAGCCCACTGCCCTCCCAGCACGAAAGAGTTTTGCATTTCATAGGAGTCATCCACACTGATGCTGTGAGCAGCGGGCAGGCCCCTCTGGCCAACGTCCTTCAACGTGTAATTTCATGTGGGCTCCTGGCCCAAAAATGAAGGTCGAGCCATTGCCAGGGCTCTGTTTAGAAAGCAGGATTTCCTGGCACTTGAGTTGGACGCATTTTGCTATGCCTGGCTGCCAAACATGCTCCCCGTCTCACAGACGCAGATCTGTGTCCCATTGGCCTCAGCAGTACCCTCGCCTGACCTGGAGAATTCTGAGGACAAGTGTCAGGAGTGAGCTGACTACTTTCCATACCTCACCCAGGTGCACCCACCACGTCTTGTTCAAATGGGGACCTATACCTATAACAGGGAAGATAGAGGGAAGACCTGACCCTTTGCCCAAAGCCCTCTTCCTGTCCTCACCGTTCAACCAGAGGGTGTTTGTCTCCATTTTTTGTTTAGGTGACGACGTCTCAATGTTAGCAACCAGGCAGCTTCCAGAAGGGTCACATCACTACAAGTAGCGGCTTAGCTCTTTATTCTTCATTTTATGGACCATGTGTGAATGCAGTCCACCTAGGGACTGGTAGTCCTGTTAACCCATCTCATTGACTTAGACCTATTGCACCTGTTGTCTGCATTCAGCATGCATTGATGCTTTTATTTACATATTTATCTATCTGTCTATTTATTTTTTGTCTTCTCAGGTCAGTTCCTGAACCAGGACGCCAAACTCACAGAGGAGCCTGCAGGGCACAGCAAGAATCTTACCAATTCTCCACTCCCGCCAGCAGGAGGGACTTCTGAGACCATCCTAAAGGTGAAAGGGCACCGAGTCCCAGTGGTGTGGAAACAAAGGAAGATTTACAACGGGGAGGAGCAGATAGACTGCTGGTTTGCCAGGAACAATGCTGCCAAACTGATTGATGGGGAGTATAAAGATTACCTGGCATCTCATCCGTTTGACACAGAGATGACATTGGGATCCGAAACCAGCAGCCTTAATTCATAAGAGCACGTGAAAGGGAAGTGACTTTGGGGGCCGCAGTAGGGCAGCTCTTCTTGTTGCTTGTGCACACCTGGTTCTTGCAGTGAGCTGCGCTCCAGAGCCTACCCCTGCTGGAGCTCTGGTGTCTGCTTGGGCAAGGGGCAGGGGCAGGAAGCTCTAGAGAAAATATTGTTTCTTTCTCCTTCCTCTCCCCCTTGCCCCCCCTCCATCTACAGTAGAGGAAAACGGTAGTGCCAAGGAGAGAAAGGTCATATTTAAGAGCAAGAAAGTTTGTATCGTATACCATCTGTCTCTCCCATCTTGTAGCCTACCATACAGTAACCTTTTCTGATGATGCGAGGTTGCTTGAAAGGGTTTTCTCTGTAGAAACAGCCAAGTACAGGCCCTCTGCTTTTTGCCTTATATTCATGCATAGAAATCTCTTCCCTGCCCCCCACCCATTGACCCTGGGCCACAGGCCATACAGACAAAACATACATTGGATCATTTAAACAATTAAATCTTTTCTTAGGAGAGGATTTTCCTCTGCTGTGGAATCTTACTCATTAAAATTAATTTCATTTTAAAATTTTTAAAAACAAATTTTAAAATATTTTTTAAAATGTAGAAACATGTACATCCCAGATACCAATCTCTTTCCTTTTAAAGAGCTTTATAAACCACTTGTTTTTGCTGGTGAATACTGGTGCAATTTATTCCAATAAGCTGAATGCTTTTGATAAACGTGGATAGTGTTTATTGGGCCGTCTTGGTGCTGGGGAGTTGGCCAGTTGAAAGGCAAATTGTTAGCTTGGAACTCTTTAGTCTCTGTCAGGATTTCTGGGCCATTTTTGACTTCACCATCTGGAAGCTGAGGGAGGGCTCTGGCATGGCGCTGGCCTGTAAGATAGACCTGGCTCAGAGGGAGCCCGGGTGTAGGAAGAATCAGCTTGCATGTTGTCAGTAGGAAAGGCACACATGTCAGAAAACCTAATGGACTTCCCACTTCTTAGATGGGCAAAAGCCAGGAAACCAGCATGAGCATGGAGCGTTGGTTCCAGAACTCAGGCAAACCTGATCCCCTAAGGAAAGTATTAAAATCAGAGGGGCTACCAAAAAAAAAAAAGGCATTTCCTTCCAAATGCCCTTCGTAAAGCCTGGCCATATCACCAAGGGGAACGAGGTGTGATGGGCCAGAGCCTCTGTGCTCCCCTCTGTAGCACTTCTCATTCTGCTGGGCTTGGTCTTCTCAGAGTCATTGGTTGGAAGCAGATGGACACAGTGGGCAGTTGAGCCAAACAGCAGAGAAAGACAGACTGTGGTCAGGGAAACAGCATATTTTGATGTGGGACAGAGTGAAAGGTTTTGTATGAGCTCACGTGGGGTTTCCCTCTGTCCGGCCTGGTGCCAGGGCAGCCTCTGCATGAAACAGGAAGGTATGCGCAGCACCTGAGAGACCACCGAGCAGAGAAAATTGTTTATCGTATTTACCTTCCTGTGGGAAACATCCGTGCAGTGAAATGACATCCTCATGCTCCCATCAGAGGCTGGATTCAGGAGCCAGTTAGCGCCAGGTGATGGTACCATCCCTCTCAGGGCCTCCTTCTGTCTGCACTTACCCACCCACCTGACCATGGCCTGTCAGCTGTGCTATTTATCTGGCTCCCATCTTACCAAACTCAGCTGTCTGCTTTCCTGCCACATACGGAAAACATATGACAGATGTTTCCATATTTTAAAGCTCAGAAAAAGAGGAGGGACACAAGCTAGGGCTGACCAGTGCCGTCCTGGTCAGATTCCCTGGACCTTCCATTATATAAATCCCAGCTGAGCAGACAACACTAGTGCCAAGAGGCCCAGGCCCCTATGCTGCACGTGGAGCAATGGTATGTTGTTCCAGGTTTTGGCCTCCCACTGGAGAGAGGAGGATGTCATTAGGCAAGCCCGGTCACTACTACAGCAGAGAAACATATTCCAATGAGAAACTCAGCAGTAACTGTCCAGCTCAGACCAAAAAAAAAAAAAAATTACTGTATCAAAGAGAAGCTTTTAAAGTTATGTTTTTACTTTAGACAAACACCAGTCCTGTTTCTCTTCTTTAGTTGTAGATCATTCTTTATTTGCAGAAGGTATTTATCATTCAATTTTCTGTTGGAGCTGGAAATTCATATCTGTGAGTACAAAACCCCACACCATTATAATATGTAGGACTTTTTAATTTGGTTGGGAAAATGTGCTTTTTTTTTAATTAGCCAAATGCATTATAAATGACAAGCTCTTTAAAGCAAATGCAGAGAAAAAGAGGAATTCTCTTGTCAGACAGAGAAACTAAGGCAGGGTGCAGTTGAGTGATTTTTCTAAAAGGCTTAGAGCAGGGGAGGCAGAACTGCCTGAATCCATTTTGTTAGCTTTGACATTCTTTCACCATCTGGTCAATCATTTATTTTCCTTCTGCTTTTTTTTTTTTTTTTAAATATTGGAAGGTTATTAAATGAGTAATTGAATGGAACTGAGAAAAATGTTGAAGTTAGAGGAGATAAATCTCCCTGTTATCGTAATAGCTCATGTTAATGAGTCATAATGGATCTTGAGCAAGTCCACATCTCTGGGTTCCAACCTCCTCCCTCCTCTGACAGAGGCCTCTGAATGGGTCATCTTTAGGGGTCTACTAATTTAAAGTTTCATATTCCCCAAATAAAACGGGCTGAGCATTCCCTGTCTGCCATGCCTGGTGCCCTATCTTCCTCTGTCTGACTTGGGTGTGATTTTCCCCTGCAGGCTAGAGGGTGAGGTGTTTGGGAAGACAGACCAGCACAACACTCCATCTGAGCTGGCCAGCTGTGAGAGAGGATGCGGGGGACTTGGGGAGAACTCCTCTGTGGTCTCATATCAGGAGGAACATTAAATATTTACTTGAATCGTGTCTTTATAGGTGGATTAGGAACAGGATTTGATTAGGAACAGGATTCTCTAACTTTTGGCCTAACTGAATGCTGTGGAACAAATTCCTGTGTTCTTCCAAAATCCGCATGTTAAAGCCTAAGTTCTCGATGTGATAGTGCTTGGGGGTGGGCTCTTTCGACAGAGCCCTCGGGGATGGGATTGAGGCCCTTCTAAGGAGAGACAAGAGAGATCATCTCTCTTGCTTCTGCCCTGTAAGGATAGAATGTTTGTAGACCAGGAAGCTAACCCTCACCAGACACCAAATCTGCTGACACCTTGATCTCGGCCTTCCCAGCCTCCAGACCTGGGAGAAATAAAGGCTTGTTGTTGAAGCCACCGGGTCCGGTCTGTGGTGATCTTGTTATAGCAGCCCAGGCTGAGGAAGACACTCAATCATTATGCATTCTTTTTCCTTTCTCTGAACTACCCAGAATGTACCCAAACAATGCTACTATTAAAATTTGAAAGACTCTTAGAACCGTAAGAACACCATCTAGCTAAAACAAGCAGCAAATAAAATAACACAACTGAGCAAATACTTAGAAATACAATTTTAAATATTTATTTTAACAACCCGTTTTCAATTATAAGGAGGATACAAGATAGTTCACATTTCAAGAAACATTTTTTTCTTAAACAAAAATTTGTAAAAAAAAAAAAATGATGTCTAAAAATAAGTAATGAGTAATTTTTTGAGGGGAAATAGGATCAAGACTAGGGAGAATAAAGCAATGATCCTGACAGTGCTACTTGTATGTAGGTCTTTCTGAATTGCAGTCATGAGCTGCATAATGATGTTTTGGTCAACAATGGATGGCATGTTAGGACAGTGGTCCCATAAGAGTTTAATGGAGCTGAGAATTTTCTGCTGTCTATTATTTTTTGCTGTACCTTTAGATGTGTTTATATGCATAAATACTTTGCAATTTATCTGCTTACAGGATTCAGTACGGTAACAAGCTGTTCATGCTGGTAACCTAGGAGCATGGGGTATACCACAGAGCAGGTGCATAATAAACTATGCCATCTAGGCTTGTGTGACTGTACTTCATGATGCTCTCAGAGTAGCCTGTGACACATTTCTCAGAAGGTATCCCTGTCATTAAGCAATGCATGACTGTATGTAAAATGATATGAGCATGGATGAGTGACCTTGGAAGAACAATGTTAAAGTAACACATTATTGTACAGTAAGACACAGCAAATTTACGGTGGCCATTCCTGTGCTCTTATAAAACTGTGACTTAGGGGTATCTTAACCACCCTGCTCCCCACCCCCAGTACACTACTGTGTGGGGACACCAGCATCCCAAACTCTCTATCACCTTCTCACTGGGTCACTCATTTGTGCACCCTTTCCCCACCATCTCAGTTGATGCTTCTTCCATTTGGCTTGGACCTTGCCAACCTAGGTACCATTTCTAGCTTTTTCTGACATCTTCCTCCAGTTCTGAGCACTCCTGTCACATCTTGATTAGATTCTGTTTGAGCTATGTTGAATTCTGAATAAAACAGTACCTGACTTAAACCAAAACAACCCTGAGACACAAGGGAGACATCACTGCAGACTGCATTAAATAGAAAACAAGAAAACAATCGATTATCAAGGACTTCAAGTCAACCTGTTTGGGCTTCAGCTTCTTTAGCTTCTTATAGTTATGGAAGAGATAACTTCTGAGATCCTCTGATCTTTATCTTTTGCCTTCAGATGAAAAAACTTCCTGAACCGCCACAAGATAAGTTAGGAAAGTATTCATTCAGTAACCCCAGAGAATTTGCAGTTCCAGTGTACCAGGCCCAGAGATCCAGAGAACAAAGTTCCTGCCTTCACAGAGATCACAGAACGTAGAAAGAGTGCAAAGGTTTAAATGAATACTGCAGGAGAACTTTGCCGAGAGCTGTTATCTGAGCATAATAGAGGGACAACTCGGGAAGGTAAGAGGGAGGTCAGGAAACTATTCCAGGGACAGAGCTTTGAGCTAAGCTGCCAGGAAGGGGAGTATATAAAAAAAGCAACCCCATAGGACTTGTTTTCTATAATGGTAGGCAACTGGGAGCACCTTCCAAATGCAAGCGAGCTTCTCACTGCATGCATTCAGGTGCAAATAGAGCTGTTGATTGAATGGTTTCTGAGAACTCACACTATAGAAAATGCTTGGTGGAATACTAGGTTCCTGACTCCCTGGACCCTGTCCCCATGCATGGATCTCCAATCATATCCACATCATCCGTGTGCTTTACTCCTCCTGAGATGCAGAAAGCACCTAGGGAAGGTCCCAGGACTCTACCGTGGGTCCACGCAGTCAACAGGGCTCCTGCTGGCATTGATTTTTCTGTAAGTATATTGACCTTAGTGGCCCTTCTTATTTCCAGCTTTGTCTGTTACAAGACCCTGCAGCTTTCCATAGCACCTCTGCCTCCAATGCTGATGAGAAGACTGAGGAAGGATGCAGCACCCCCTCATTTACTATCCCTTATCAAAGGGCTTCTCTCTTCCCATGGCTTCCTCATCTTGGTACCTCCCTTCATTCTAGGGGTGACCACCCTCCTGTGTTCTGGGTCCCTTCCCTTTTCAATTCCTCTAGGTGGTTGCCTCAGCCATTCTCTCCAGACTCTTGTTCCCCACCAGGTCCCTCTCTCCCAATTTCAAATGCAAGTGGACTATCTATCCGTTCTCCAAAATGCTTGAGACCAGAAGGGTTTCCCGATTTCTGAGTTGTTTTGGATTTCTGCATATTGGCATAGACTTTACCATCATGTCAGCGTTCGAGAAGTTTCTGATTTTGGAGCATTTCTGGTTTTGGATTTTCTGATCAAGGATGCTCAACCTGCACCATTCCAAAATAGTTTCATTTTACCCTGAAATGATTATCCCTTGATTGGGCTCCCTTACAGCTTCTATCTTGTTTCATATTTCTGTGTCAACTTTGGTGGATGGTACTTGACACCTCTTTTTTCTTACCTCCTAGTCCGTTGCTTCAATCTCAGATTCGGCGTCTGCCTTCACTGTGTTCAGGAACCACACCTTAGACACCCTGTTACTATATCCTGCTTCCGAAGCTAACATCAGCACCTTCAGCATGGCTCTGGTGGCCTCTTGCCCTTTTTTTGAAATGCTGGATCCTTTTGCTTCTTTTATGTAAATCTTTTCTAGCCTCATTTGATGAATCTCTTTCCTCCTATCAACCTGTGGATTAACCTGAGGTTCCTCCATGGTCCCTGGATCGGGAATGTCCTCCAGAGTCTCTTGTGGAAAGCATGAGTCCCAATGCAGAAGTTCAGAGGTGGGGCTTAGGCAGTGATTGGACAATGAGGGCTGTGACCTCTTCAGTGGGCTTCAGACTGATCCATTCAGAACTGAATGGACTACTGGGGGGGTGGGACCTATTTGGAAGAAATAGGTCACTACAGCCATACCCTAGAAAGGTTTCTCTTCTCCCTAGTCACTTCCATGAGTGCTCCCTGCCCCACCTCCTGCTTCCTGGTCAACAAATGCTGAGAAACCTACAAGCCTTTCCACCATGATGTCTCACCTCAGACCCAGAGCAATGGACCCCAGTGATCATGAGTCAAAATAAATTTTTCCTCCTCTGAGTTGTTCTTTGTCAGTTATTTTGGTCACAGGAATGAGAAGCAGACTAACTCAGCCCCCTACACTCTCTCTTTGAGTGACCTCATGCACTTCACGGTTCCCACAGGTGGCTCTGCATACATAGATGGCTCCCATATATAAATCTGCAGTGTGAACTTCTCTTCTGACTTCTCTTCCCTTTAGTTATTCTGCAGCTAAACTAAATTTCATCTTCAAAGTGTCTACATTCATCATATGGGTGGGTATTTGGGGATTGAAGATCTAGAAGAAAAGGAAGGAAAAATTCCAGCCCCATCTTTGTTATTTTTTTAAAGGCATGATTTTTATTGATTTTAATAATTTCATCTTTGCTATTTTTGATGTTGCAAATAAAGGTTGAAATATATGTGCTAGGTGAATTTCACAGAGATCACAGAATGTGGAAAGGAAGCAAACGCCAAATTAATTTTTATTGACACAGCATTCTTCCTGAAATTTCTTGGTTAATCATATTATTTTCCCAAAACAACAGCTGTGTTTGTGCAAGAAAAGATCCAATATTCTGATGGCTCACTGGGAATTTCTGGTTATATAAGTTGAAAATCACATGTGTGAAGTTTATTGACATGCCCATTACATGACTTCATTGAACTATGAGTGTAAAATTTGTTGTAAATACATTTTAGTATGCGTTTAAAAATAAATTTTATTTGAAATACATAAGAGCAATGTATAAAATACAATACTCCAGATACTTGAGTGTGAATGATGGTCTGAATGCTACACAAATATACATTTGTCTTGTTAAATTTCCGTCTGGAATTTTGCCTCACTTTTCTATGATCTTTCAGCCATGAAGTTAGCAAGAGTTCTATAAATGTTAAAAAAAACAAGAGATCACACAGTGCTCAAGTCCAGCTTCTATTCCAACGGCCGGAAAGTTACAGAGGAAACCAGCCTCCCACTGGAGGGCAAAAACAGTGAGTCAGCTCAAAAGTGAAGTGTATTTGATTGTGAAGAAGGTTCGTGCCCAGGAATATTCTAGAAACTGAAAGGTCTAGAACTTGTAGTTAACTACTTATCCTTTCAATCTCTTCACATGTGTGCTTGGAAAACTAAAGTAGAATACTTGGAGAACATGTTATGAAGAAAACACAGGATAAACTTTGTACTTTTATTGAATGACAGTTTTCTAAATTGTTCATGAAATTTGCCCATCAGAAAAAAATGCTTCAAAATATATGCATGTACTTATTCTTTCATTTAAGAATAATGTTTATTGAGCACTAAGTACGTTTAGGGCTATAGCATCCCTCCCCTGCAGCCCTGGAGATAATATTTTATGTAATTAGTACCAAAAAAAAAAAAAATAGACAGCAGTCTATCTTACAGACATTCAGAGAAAACAGGGGGCTAAAAAGAGGGTTCTCTAGGGGTTTAAAGGTAAAGATTGTTTTCAACCTGGAATAAAAGAAGAGCTGGCATTTGATTGAGATCTTACAGGACTGGTTAGGTTCACAGGGGGAAGATGATGTCTGGGAGCATTTCATGTAACAACTGATTTATTCTTCATAAAACACTATAAGTTAGAGGGAAATAAATAGTTTAGAAGTAAAATTTGGGGGAAATTTTATCACTGCTGTTGCCACAGAATCAGTCTTGGGGGTCGGGCTGCTTGGCTGCAATGCTCTTCCTCCTTTTAGGACTCTGGGATGCTGTGGACAAACAAAACAGCTTCTCCTGTGATTCCATGAGCTGCTGAGCCATGAGACCAGGGACCACCTGTATCCAGCAAATGCATCACAGGCCTGAGAGGATAAGAAAGATGGCAGGGGTCTTGCTTATGCCTCCCAATGGCAGTGATTTCAAAATCGTATTGTGTTTTTCCATCTAAAAGCAGTGTCCATTGTACAGAATTGTCCTGCTGCCATTGCCACTGGTCAGGGTGGCAGTGGACAGGGAGTTCTGATTCATGGACATGATTCCAAGCTTCCTTTGCAATCAAATCACTGTTAGAAGGATGTGGGGAGTTGAACCGGGCTGTGGAGGGCCAGACTGGAGGTTAGATTCATAGAAACAGAAAGAGAACTCATATGCATATTGAGTGGCTCTTAAATGTCACTTGTCTTCTTGGGAACACATGATTAATGGGCCAGGATGGGCTGGCAGAGAGCATCCTGCTAAGGTGGAAGCAGCGAGAACTTCCTTTTTCTGTCAGACTCCAGCTGCAGCGATGGGGAGACACCCAGTCAGCAAGTCCCAGGAGTTCTGCAGGGAATAAGAAAGGAAGGAGGTGAACATGGACTTGAGATGGGGGCCCCAGGCAAATGAGAGCATGAATTCCGAATAACTGGGGGGAGGGGAAACAGGGAGGGGGTGGCAAAGAATACCACAACCAAAGGCAAAATACTTGAAAAAAAAAAAAAGTTTCCTGTGTCATTGCCCAGTGTCCTTGAATGCCCTTGCTCACCAAAGCTCACTATGATGAACGATACAAAGTCAAAGTGGAGACCCCCATTTAGGAAAGAGAGCCAGCTCCCGAGGATCTGCTGGAAAGTCCCGGAGCTTGGTTTCCTGTGCAGGTGGGTGGGCTCTCTGCCCCTCCCTTCATACCCCTGGGCTAGGAGACCCTTCCGGTCCAATCCTTCAGTCTGCTTGGCGCATTCCTGTGCAGCATGTCTGGCTATTTCCACTCCCGGCACCTCAGTCCTGGAGTTTGGAGGCAAAGGACAAGGGCGATGGAGTAAGAAGCTCTTGACTGGTCAGTAGGGAGCAGGAGCTCAAAGGGGCTTTGAAAGATCACCAGGTGATGCTTAATGCCTTTCTGCCTGGTGCACTTGGATCAGGTGATGAAAAATTAAATCGCGGGACTTTTTCGTAGAAGAAAAGGAGAAAAGAAATGAAGAAGAAGCAGAAGCTAAATGAAGGTCATTAGCCATGAGATCTCTCAGTAAAGTCATCCCCAGCAGAAAGTTCTTTGCTGCTGTATTCTGGGGGCATTCTAAGCCCACCATGCCCCTGTACTGGAGAGTCCCTGAATGATCCCTCTGGAGAGTCCCTGAATGATCTCACTATCCAGTTGACTCCCAATTGCTGGGTCCTTTCAGCAAACAGAGTGTAATTCTAGGCACCTCGCTTGATTGTTTTGCTTTTGGTCTTCTCTCCCCATATAGCCCTTCAGTCCCCCGCCTGCACTTCAACATTTAGACCAAGGCAGTTCCCAAGATCTCTCTGTGAGGTCAGAGCCTATTCTTTCTTGCTTACAGGGTCACGGTGGGGCTTCACACCCGGTGACCTGCGGGTGACCACACAGTGAGTGCAAAGCAGGGCCTGGGGCACCGCTCCCAGCTCGCTTGGGCCCGTTCCTCCCCAGGCAAACGCCTTGGCGCCCCTCTTGGGCCCGAGCCTGCTAGGATTACAGCTGAATGCACTGGTTAGAAAGGAAGAAAGAAAATCCCGCAAGTTAAGTAGAGTCAATTCCTGTCCCCACACGGTGGGTCCCTGGCGGCTGTCGCTGCCCCGCTTGCTGGCGAAGAAAGGAGCTTATTATGTGCGGACGGAGAGGGGGGCCGGGAGGTGTTAAGCAGAGAAAACGGGTTGAAATTCGAGTCCGGGCGATGCTGGCAGCCCGGCGCCTGCTGTTAGACAGTCCGATGAACCCTGATAAACCCAGAGGCGCTTTCCCGCACCCCCGTGCAGCCCGGAAACTTTAGCACCCGGTGGAGAGGGGAGGGCACCGGAGGAGGTTGCTGGTTCTGGTGACAATGACACAGGGTCTGCACTGGAGGGTGCACGGCTCCCGAAGGCCCTGAGGATGGAGCCACTTTAGGGCGCGACCTGGAGCTGGACCCCTTTCTGGGACATCGTCGGCTGCGCCATCCTCCCAGAGCAGCTGGAGAGGACCCAGGCAGGCTCACACATACCCCCATATCCCCTTGCAGCCCGGGACCCTGGGACAACCACCCTTCTCAGTAGCATTCAGACTTCTGGGGTTCATCCCAGGCCACGGTGTCCCCTGCCCAAGGATATGAAGGTAGGTAATGCCACCCAACCACATGTTTAATGAGGGAAGGTTAAAGCAGTGTCCTGAAGAGTGTCCTGAAGAGAGACGTACATCCATGTTCCTAGCAGCATTATTCCAACCACCAAAGGTGGAAGTAGCCCGAAGTCCACTGAGGGAGGAATGGATGAATCAAATGTGGTATATACATGCAGCCGCAGGGGAGGGACACTGACACCCACAACAGGGTGGACCTGGGGGGTGGGGGTGGGGGCTCTGGGCTAAGTGAAAGGAGCCAGTCTCAGAAAGACCCATATGGTAGACTCCACTCATATGAGGAACCAGGGTAGCAACGACGCAGGAAAGGGAGTGGTGGTTGAGGGATTTGGGGGAGGAAGAGGGAAACTCAGGGGAGGACAGAGTTCAGTGTTTCAAGAGGAAAAGGTCCTGGAGATCTGTTGCATGGCTACACTGAATGTCCTTAATTGTCACTGAAGTGTGTGCTGGAAAATGGCTTAGCCATTACATTATGTGGTTTTTACTAAGCAAAAGAAGTGTGTTTGGGTGGGTGGTGGGGGGAGTAAGCACAGGGGACAATAAAGCTTGAAAAAATTGCACAATGAGAGAAAATTACAGATAAAACTCATGGACTTTGAGGCAAAATTCTTAGATAGTTTTAACAGAATCTAACTACATTAAAAGAATAACATACAAAAATTAGTTAAAATGGTAAATTTTATGTTACATATATTTTACCCTGCAATTAAAAAAAAAAAATCCTCTGCCCTCTAACCAAAATCTTTAAGGGCTGATCAGGACCCAGAGTGAAGAGGGTGAGCTGGGTGGCAGGGGCCAAACCAGTGACCACAGGTGGCCTTACAGCCTGGGAAGTCCCAGGCAGGACTGCCAGAACTGTCCAGACCCTTCCTTCCATCAGTGGGACGGCAGATTGGGGGGTCCCCAGAGCTTCACATGCTACTGGGATGTTGGTGACTCATGGTTTGGCTTGGCCCAGGATGGAGACCAACTGCTTAGGCCATCTGTGAGCAAAAGGGGACTCTAGGTTCCTTAGAGCCTTAAACAGAGGAAAATGTTATAGACAAAGTTTCTTGGAGGGGTAGGGGACAAAATAAAAATGCAGAAATGGAGCATAGAGAAAAGACGTTTTTGCAATTCTAAAAGGAAATGTTCACTGCTCTCCAGGGCAGGCAGGGGAGCTCCTCTCCTTCTCATCCTTATAGGCTGTGCTCCTTATGAAATGCTCACATGCAGCAGCTGTCCCCATCCTTCTTAAGTCACTCAACTGTTGGCACAGAAGCCATATCACATCATGTTTCAAATTTCCACTTTTCTGACTCCATCTGAGGGGCACAACTGGCTTGGCACACTGGGGGTGAAAGCACAGTTTCCATGTGTTTGTATTGATGTGAACAAAACACGGTGTCCCTGGGACCTCTTCTTACCGTCTACAACCCAGAACACTGTGACCAGTCTCTTGTACAGCAAGGTGAAAAACTTTTAATGATTGGTATTCGTCATAATTCAAAATAATCAAAACGAACCACTGTTCAGATCATTGTTCTAATCATTTTCACTTTTTTTTTTTCTTTTTTCCAAGCTAGGAGGGTTCTGGATCGAAATGGGTCTGTGAAATGAGAATCACAAGATACCACTGTTTCCCAAGTTGCTTCTAAAGTAATACTAAAAATGCTTTGGGCTTTCCATTCTAATATGTCAACTACTAACTATTGAAAAGGACTTTGGTTTCATTTGTGAGGAATCCACAAGAGATAATGTGTGTGAAAGTGTTTTGTTCCTTGTTTGGAAGAAATGGCATCAATGTCAGCATCCTACCTGAGCATTATATGAAGTAGGCGTCGTCCCCAGAAATGGAGGGGGAGGACAACCAGTTCTGAAATGCTTCTTCTCTCCCACTGGAGGCTGGGCTGATAGCTCTCCGTTTTCAGTTACAAACAAAACACAGTTTGTATCTGACAGCAAAATAATACATATTCATTGTTAAAGAAAATAAAACCTTGGAAAATACAGACGACCACAAAGAATTGATTTCTTTTTAATTTGATCTCCCTCTCTTTCTCTTTGAAAAAAAGAAAATTTCTAATAGAGACGTATGTCCAGAAGATCACCTATCAGAAACAGAACACCCCACTTTACCACTTGAGTAAGCCAGGCCAGTAAACATCAAGAAATGGATTCTCAGAAGTGAGGTTGTGGGCTGGGGATGGAGTTCATGGCTTGCCTAGCATGCAAAGGCCCTGGGTTTGATCTCCAAGGCCAGGAAAAGGAAAGGAAAGGAAAGGAAGGAAGGAAGGAAGGAAGGAAGGAAGGAAGGAAGGGAGGGAGGGAGGGAGGGAGGTAGGAAGGAAGGAAAGGAGGGAGGGAGGGAGGGGAGAAAGCCAGTTTGATTAATTCAGGACATTAGCCAAAATTGAGAAAAATAATTTGATCCCAAGAGTCCAGTAATATTTAATTTTCTGTTTATCACAAAAAGTTGGATCCTGTTCTCCAATGTGAACATCTGACTGACCCTCAGGAGAGACGATATGGCCTCCAGTTGACAAGAGGTTTCAATGAGCAATAAAGGACCAGCATCCTAATCCTACCTGGGCAATACCCTACCCTATGGCCTGGAAAGGTAATTTAACACCTCAAAAGCATCCTTATCTGCACACTGGAGTTGCTCATAACTATGCCATGTTGAGGAGAAAAATCAATGAGCTAATCTAAGAGAGAAATTGATGCTGTATCTAGCATATACTAAGTACTCAAAAAAAAAAAAAAAAAAACAAGAAAAGAAAAAAGATGCCTTTTCAATGCATGTCCTAGAAGCTGAATTTGTGTCAACTACCCCTTGAGTGATCACTAAAGCCTCGGGGTAATTCAGATACTGGTGCTAACTTACTTTTCTGAAAAACATGGCATACTGAAAGCTCAATTCTGGATGCTCTTTTTTCTTTTCCTTTTACCCTCCCCCCTCCATTAACCTACCTCAGGCTATCAGACTCTTGGGACACCAGAGCAGTGTGACTCCTGGGTATGTGAAGGGAACCTCAGCAGGTTTCCACCTTTCTGCTGTGTTAGACAGGAAGTGCCATATGCCAAGAAGAGTGAGGATGTGCCTCTTGTAAGGTTGGGAATGAATTTTTCCCTACTGCACTGAGCTCTTCGAAAGATACTTTATTCCCACGCTTTGTTCCAAATGATATTGCTGTCAGCAGGAGAAAGCAAGATCCGGTGATAAGACTAGATAGACCTTCAGTCAGCCGATCAGCAAAGAAGGAACCAATCTAGCCTAACACTTGCTTTAACTGAAGGAAGTGGCTAGGAAGCAGAGCATGGAGAGGTGAACTGCACCCCTGCACCCTGCATCTAACCTGGGACCCCCCTGACCTTACCCCTTTTTACTATATAAAGGAAGACACTGAGCTTTGTCTTAGTTTTGATCTTATAGCTGGAGCTTCTGGGAAACCCATAATTCTTTCTCTTAAGGGGTGCTGAGACTTCCTGGTTAACTTTGTTGTATGGGTATAAATCAATCTCTTGATTCTTAAATCCATGTAATTCGTGGCATACTCAAGCGACAGCATTTTAGGCAACCAACCATAGAAAGGAAGCATTCATCTAGGAGCTAGGAAGTTTGAACTCATGTCTTGTCCACCAAAGCTAGAAATCCTTCAAGCAAGCTCCATACTACCGGGTCCACAGGGTTTTCTCCACTCAGGGAGGAGACTACTACTGTGGCAATAGTGTTTTATGAGCCCTGACTACAAGTTGGTTATTACTAAAGATCTGGTCCCATTAGTTAAGAGGGGAGGAAATGTGTTTTTTAGCAATCTGGACCTGGCATCTAAAATTTAATACTCTGTCACTGAGGGCCGACATGTTGGCTGTCACTCATCTATGAATGTGGGTCCACTAGAAAGCAGGAAGCTTAATTTCAGGAATTTTTATTGTTTTAGTGATCATCTCACCCACTCCTTTACTCTTTAGAAAGGGAAAGTGAAGCCCAGAGAAGCGAATTAGCTCAAGCTTATCACCCCGCTTATTAGGGTAGCACTTGAACACAGGACTCCTGACTCCTAGACTGGGTTCATCTAATTTTGGAAAGTAGTACTTATTACTTGGGCAAATATGCCTTCCTCATCATTACTGAGCCTCTTCCATCTCATCCTGGGCTCCATATTCAAGCACCCATTAGACAGAATCATACCTAGCAAAATGGACACTCTGTGTACTGATGGTGACCGGAATATTGGTGCCGTCTGTCTGATTGTGTGTGTACTCCTTACTTATGTCCTGGCTCAAGGAACGCAGTCTCCAGGTATCCTCAAGATGTAGGCCAAAGGCTCATGTAGGGATGTAGCCAGAGTGGAAACAGCTCAAGTAACTAATCATAGAGGCCTGGGGACTTGAATTATGGCTTATGCATAGATAGGTAGTATCTGATTATGTGAGATTATTTACCAATATGGGAAAATGTTCAGATATTCTGATTGGAAAAGAAATGATACAAAAATACTAGAAGACTAGAAGAAATGTGCCAGAAAACTAATAGAGATTACCTCCGGCTGCTAGGGTTATAGACGACTTTTCTTTTCTTTTTTATATTCAGCAGTATCCAAAGTATCTACAATTAACTCACATTACTCTTATAAGTGGAGATACACACACACACACACACACGTCTTCGGTAATAAATGATACAGATTTGATTGTCCTCTTTTGTACTCAGATGTACAACTTTATGCATAGTGACTCAGCCTAAGGGACCATGTTTCAGGTTGGTCAATGCTCTAGTCTTCCTGATAGTCTTCTTGGTTGATGACTAGTAGACTGTCCTCCTCTTATTTGCTCTGAAGATTATCACTACTTTTTCTCTTCTCTTTACATTTCCTCTTGATCAAGTTATCTATTACTCAGAACATGATGGAGTCAAGAAGGTAATAAGACTTGTAGATTATCATATACAGAAAAATGATCTTGATAAAACCCTGAACTGGATGGTGAAAGGCAGAAAAGCATGTTTTCTATCCTAAAGTCATGGTAAGGGCAGGAGGTACAAAAGGGGGATTTTGCTGGGTGTGTCTCTAGGCTCTAACATATTGCCAGGCCTATTTCCAAGCCCCCCATCACTTGTTGCTGGTCAAGTGATGACGGATCTCTGCTGAAGGAAGAGCCCAGGAGCTAGAGAAGGTAAGGACATCACATGGGAGAAATGTTTATGACGAGGACTACTTGTGAATAGTGGGGACGATGGCAGGTAAAGAGCATGAACCAAAATTATCTCCATATTCTGAGAAGCTGAGGGATCATTCCATTTCCTATAATTGACGCATGTGGGGTTTAAATACAGATTATTTTCCATTTCCTGTCCTTTGTCTGAACCAAGCCAACGACAGCCCCAAGCCTTGTAGTCTAAACTTCCCTTCATGCCTCTTTTATTTATTTGGAGGCCGAGTCTGAAGGACAGGAAGTGTCAGGACAGCATTCAAAGTCATTCGTTCTCATATTATTCACAGAAAACTGGGACAGACGTATAACCCAAAGAGAATACTGTGGAGAAAGAAGCAAAGCAAAGCTCCCGTGTGGATGTGTGAGGGTCTTCATGGGCTCTACCTGGTGGACGTGTCCAGTGGTTCTCTTTTAACCTGAAGGATATATTAGTTTATTGCTTCAAGGGTTTGTTGAAGAAAATCAAATCCTTGAGAGAACTGGTCTTTGCAAAGGGATTCTTTTACCCCCACCCATGAGTTTCTGAGAGAGCTCCAAGCCCACTTTCCTGTCCTGGTCCATGTGCCCGGCTGTGTCCTCCATTTTGTTCTCAGAAACCCCTTTCAGTGCACTCACAGGAACAGGGAGGGGCATGCTACCCATCTCTAGGGTCAGCTGCAGCTGAGGGTCTAGGATGTAATCCAACAAATCTCCCAAATCAGTGAGGAACGGGGACAATCATCACTGAACAGAATCAATCCAGGGCTCTTGGTCCTCAACAGCTGGTAGTCTCTCACTGTGGACTTCAAATCCTCTTGTCAGGAAGCATGAGTTTTAAGCATAGAGCTCAAAATTAAGTATGGTGGATGAAGGAATGGTGCTTTGGAGACAGTTAATGAAATGAAATAGAGGGAAATCCTCAAATTTTCACAGTAATGAAACTACAGAGGTAAATCTTGAAGTCTACAAAATCCTCCTAACCCCAGGGAGCTCTGGTGAGGTCTGCTTTTCTGATCTAATATAAGTGTTTAGCAAAAACAGCTTCACATTGAACAATATGAATTGGCTTATGTTTCCCAACAGGGCAAGAGAAACAGTTCAAAGGTCAATGCCAGGTTAAAACCACGAAAACCGTGCTTGCATTGCCAGAGCTGGCCAGATCCAAGCCTTCTCCTGGCTCTAGACCTCACGGCCCTCTTGAACATCAACCTACCAAATTGGCAGAAATGTTACCCATGTTCTTGCTGTGACTGAGCCCGGGATAAGCAGAACAAGGCCATGGACATCTTCTCAAGCCCTGACTAATTGAGCTTGTAGTCACCCAACAGGAGTCACTGGTGACTACCCACTCTGTGGCCACCCCCAGGAGTTATAATCCGTTGTTCAGTGAAACTGTCTAGAGAGTCAAAGCCCAGCTTGTCCTTGAGACACCCCTGCTTCTGGGCTTTGGAACTTGAGCCGTCGGTAGCATCTCATACTGAGCACAGTCCCTTCTGATGGACCACGACACATAGTGAGGTTGGGAACAACGCTAGAAAGCCAGCCATGGTCTGACACTGTATACTACTTCCTTGAATGTGCTGCTTGGATTGTGATTAATTTTCCTTCCTCGGAGAATAAGAATACTCCAGTATGGTGATGCCCCAGGAAGCTCTTTCTCTAAGAAGTCTCCATTACTGCCTCAGAAGTTGATTCAAGTGACTTTCTCGTGGGCCCCCACAGCTCTCCCTCCATTGGCCTGCTGTCCTAACTTGTGAACTAGACAAGGCCCCCAAGGACAGCAATTATTCATCCATGGCTCTAGTGTATTGTACAGTGTCTGATACATGAGAGGCATCTGATCTGATGGATGAATAACCTTGAATGAAGGGCCAAGAGACTGGCGTTGAACTGAATTTAGTACCATCATTTTTCTTTAAAAACCATCTTAGACAATACAGAAGCCCTACTTCAATCCATGGGGCCTGCTTGCTCTTTCTTCTTTGTCTCCTGCTTACTCCACCTTCCCCAAACCTCCCTTTACATTATCTTCCAGCACAATCCCCAGATAGCATAGATTATATTATTGTTTTTCCAAATGATGAAGTACACAGCACCATTTCTTAAGTCGTATACAGACACAGAATTCAACAATGTGGATCTTGCAGTGAAAACTTATTCCCTGTTCAAATCTTTTTCAATCCTTTGGATCCTGATAAGAAAAAAAGAGAAGGTCCCACATCATGTTTCTATGCCTTAGCATCTGTTGAATATCCACTTTATCAAAGAAATCGTGGGGTCCACAATTCAAAACCATCAGCAGGAGACAAAATTCATCACAACTGAAAGATGGTCTGTTTTCAAACCAGTAGGACTAATTGGTTTACTGCAGTGATTTTGCAAAGTCTCTTTTGCAAAATAAACTTACAAAGTTAACCAAGTCAGCTTTGAGGAAAATTTTAAGCAAATAATTTTCAAGGTAGTATAAATTTAAGGCAAGAAGAAGAAGTGGAAGAGGAGGAGGAGGAACAGGAATAATTTAAGTTTGGGAACACATGCAGAATCAGACATCTTCTGGGTCTCTGACCCGCCTGCTGCACACCCACGCAGATCTGCTGCTCCATGACTTGCTGGACCATCAAAGAAAGGTCAAAACAGAGGTGGGCATTGCTCCCTCTGATGCTTCTCCCATCAACACACTCTTTCTGCACTATATCCTTGCACTGACAAGGCCAATCTGTGGACCTTGGTGAAAAACTCAACCCCTAATTAGTTTTCCCTGGGGCTTCCTCACTTTGCAATGAAATTCATGAGCCCAGCTCAGCTCCACGGAATCTCATTCATCAGAAATTGCTTCAAGGCTAAGCGGGCCTCTGCCCAGGCCACATGTGGGCAGATCAGATATCTGGTGGCTGCTGATGGGGGGGAGCATCAGCACAGAGAGACATGTGGTGACTAAAGGTCTCGGGAAAGAACCAGGGCTTTCCATTATCCCCGGCTTCCTGGGTAATGCAATCTGAAAATCAATTCTCATTAAACACAAGTGATACTAATACCTCTGACAGGTTACATCTTAAGTAATAATTAAAAGCACATTTCCTGACGCTTAGCTGCTATGAAATGCATCCCTATTTACGCCACAGAGGAGGTCTCATGCTAAGGCCCAGCGGACCGCCATTGTCTCCCCCAGGAAGCCTCCTAGTTCCTGGGTTGTCATTCATTATTTTAATCTGATTTTCTTTACTCAAGTGAAATAGAACCTGGCATTGGACTTTCCCTTTCCAACTCCACCAACAGTGCAAAAAAAAAAAAAAAAAAGAAAGAAAGAAATTAGCATTGTCTTAAGCCAAGGAACGAAGACTTCATTTTGAACCAGCACAGTGTACAGTTCTATCTGTGGATGGAGTTAATCCTCAAACACATCCCATTAAGTTTTATTAAAAAATTCTATCATTCAGGGAGAGAGATGGTGGCTGATCCTGCACTTGGGCATCATGGTGGAAAGAACTTCAGTGTCAGGGCCATTTTCTTCCCTCTCTTCTCCTTCTTCTAATCCACTTATCTATTTTATATTTTTATATCTGATCCCACCCCCTCACACACAAGCCACCACCACTTTCTTTCCCTTATTTTGCTCTAGCTTCTACATATGAGAGAAAACATTCAATGATGGATTTTCCCAAGTCTGGCTTATTTCACTTAGCATGATGGTCCCTATTTCCATCCATTTGCTGGCAAATGCCATTATTTCATTCTTTTTAATGGATGAATAAAACTCCATTGTGTTGTATGGACCACATTTTCTTGGACCAAGGTTTTAAACATGAAAAATAGCTAATGTAAAGTTAAATCATTAACTTCAAACATGAAAAATCATTATTAGAATAAGAGCCAAGATATAAAACTTACTTGCAGTCATGGTTTAAAAGTAATTTATACAACTCAAAATTGAATCCTCACAATGACCCCTTTATTATCTCCATTTTACAGCCAAGGAAACTGAAGCACAGAGAAGTTTAGTAATTTTCCAAGGATTGCACAGCTAGTAAGTGCTAGAGCTGGGGTTTAGACCCTGAAGTTCCGTCTGAGTCTATGCCCATAATCAGTTTTCTATGATCATTACTAACTTAGAGGAAGATTCATGTCCAAGTTTTGCTTTATTTTCTTATGTGCTATTTACAATTTTATAACGGATGTGGATTACTTTGAAATTAATAAGAAAATAATTTGGTGCTTCTCCCTTCCCCATCTCCCACCCAGCATTGCCTTCCTTCCACATGTCCCCCACCAGCAGGTTCTAACAGAATTTGGAACTGAAGGAACCAGTAGTTTCTACAATGAAACTGCTTAGTTTTTGAGATCAACTTCTCTACTTGCTACTTACAAGGGAGCACAGGCAGTGTTGGTTCTTCTCTTTGAAGTTTATTTCATTTAACATAATGTCCTCCAATTCTATCCATATCATTGTATATGATAGAATTTGATTTTTTTTTTTTTTTTTTTGGTGCTGGGACTTAACGTAGGGGCACTTTACTTCTGAGTCAATTCCCCAGTCTTATTTTTTGAGACAGGATCTTGCTATACCATTATTTCTAAATCCTTCTGGAATTTTCTGTCTTCAGTGGGGCTGATCCAGGTAACTGCCTCTGATTTGTTCAAGTACCTACCTCTGAGCCGCTGCTTGGGCTTTTCTGCACACTAGTCCTCTCAAGAGTCAAAGTGCTGGGGCTGAGGATGTGGCTCAAGCGGTAGCGCGCTCGCCTGGCATTTGTGCGGCCCGGGTTCGATCCTCAGCACCACATACAAACAAAGATGTTGTGTCCGCCAAGAACTAAAAAATAAATATTAAAATTCTCTCTCTCTCTCTCTCTTTCTCTCTCTCTCAAAAAAAAAAAAAAAAAAAAAAAGAGTCAAAGTGCTCTCTGTCACATGGAGACTGTGGTAAAGTTGTGGGCAGGGGAGATGGAACTGACGGTCTCCACTTCCAAGAAGCTCCCAGGTAAGGCTCCTGCTGATGTCCTTGGACCACACTTTGAGTGGAAAATGTCTAGACCTCTTCCTCTGCATAAGCTCTACCATATGCTTCTATGTGCCCCTGAAAATTGAGACTGCAGAACTCCAACTGAAAGACCAAAAAGAACCAAGGCTGACTCCTCTCCTACATCCATAGTCACCAAAACCTTGAGGGTGGGAACAAGGAGCTTCCTGATTCAACCCTTCCTGAGAAATAAACCCCTCTGAAGTCGCTACAGGGAAGCAGGACACACGAAGTGGGGGAAGTACCCCAAAGTTGGCCATGTGCCCCAAAGGGCCAGATGTCCAAAAAATGCCCCACGGCGACACTGCTAGTTTAGGATCTGGTTTGTTCGTTCTCTCAGGCCTGCTGCTGCTTGTCTGCTAAGTATATCAGACATGCATTTGTTTTGTTGATAACAGAGAAATGGTCCTGGGTCTTCAAGCACTCTTTTTTTTTTTTTTTGTCCTGGGATCACAAAGAAATAGCCAACCACTTCCTCCTAACAGATAAAAGAAACTAGCAGAAGATTTCCTGATGACCCCCAAAGTGAGCTGGCAGCATCAGGCTCAATAACCAAGGATTTAGGCTCTAGCTTACTGCTAGGTTCTCACCAGCAGGGAGAGGAAAGATGGTAGCCGTTACTGAACCCCAACCATGCTCCAGGCTCTTAGTCAGCCCTGGTATAGGGATCACACTAGCTCCACTAGGTGGCCGGAATCAAGCTGCTCACCCAATCTACAAACAGTCCAATTAAGCAGGGATCACAGATTTTAAAAATCATTGTCCCATATATTATATGAAGCAAGTTGAGTGTCATGAGAGAAAATATCATCTGTATGGTCCCACCCCCAGTTCCTGGTAAGTTAAGGAATTCCAAAATGACATTTTTTGCCTAGGTGCTTTGTTGGTAAATGTCCACCGTGCAAACACCGAGATGTTTAATTTATGCTGTTGAAGTAGACACTTGCTGTGTACTCATGAGGTAAGCCCAGAACCTGGTAGGGGATACAGACACAGGCAGGAGTGATGTCTGTCCTCAAAGAACTTACGGTTTGAGAGAGGGGGGACAAAAAGGCAAATATGTAATTGTTTCAGACTTTATTAGATGGGAAAGTTTGAAAAAAAAAAAAAAGAATATTATCTTTGTTTTAAGAATCGGGCTAGATGGAAGAGTCAACCTGAACTGAGGGAGGAGTGGAGAGAGGGGCCTGCTAGGGGAAGGGGTCACCCCTCACACATGAGAAGGGGTAGTATGGACAGTGGGAAGCCAGCCGCACCCTGACCCATGCTTGGAGAATCCCTGTCCCTGCAAGTGGACCCACAGGCAGCCAGAGGACTGCTCTTGTCCCTGTCAAGGTGTTTTCTGGCTCTAAGTAAAGTACAGTAGTGAACTTTGTCCCCTGGTGATTTGGGACTCCAACAGAATTGCTGTTGAATGTGAAGTATGAGCTCAGCATGGATGGTAAGCCAGGCTCACCCCACTGGGCTCAAGGCAGGAGGAAGGCTCTTAGATAACGTCGACATGACCCAGACGGGGCAGGGGGGTGACAGGCCACTGCCAAGAAATGAAAGATCTCCCCTTAAATTCAAGTTCAAATTAAGTTGCCCATTCTTGTGTATCCTTTGGGAGGTGGGAAAGTAAGGAAATTTGCAGATCACTTTCTAAGTCTTTAACTATAAAGGTCAACCTGTGCCTGTCCCCTTGTCATGAGCTCATGCCTCCTCTCTCTTCTGTTCCACTCCCTACAGCTACTTAGACCTCACAGGCACAAGTCCCTGGGGCCCAAGCACTCAGAACGCCCGGCTACTCAGCACAGCCCGACAGAAAGGAAACGGGGTAGGGTGCTTCAACTTTTCCTTTTAGATCTTGGGCCTGTGCTGTGCACATGCTTGGTTTTAGCCAGAGTTAAACTTTCACACACAAAAACCAGAATATCAATCCCAAAAGGTCCTTGATCGCTTTCTAGCCGGACTAGCATCATGCAGGGCCCCCAGTCCAAGTTGGCTTGAGAAGGCTGTGTTATGGAAAACTGTGGGAAGGCTGTGTTATGGAAACACTGCTCGGTGCCATAGCAACAGCCTCAAGCACACCCCCACATCCACAGCTGGCAGAACCATGCACAAGGATGAGGCTGCAGAGGACCAGCCACGGGCAGGATGTACCTGTGTTATGGAGGAGTGATCCTCCATGTCCTCTGGGAAGTTGATGGATACTGCAGATCCCAAGAGTCACCCCTGTAGGTACAGTTGTGGGAAATGCAAGGACAAGAGCTGTAGTTTGTTTCGGTTCCATCTTCATCTGAATAAAATATGTATTCATGGATGAGGAAGAGAATTTATTTCAAACTTTCATCTTGTTCTTTGGATGTGACTGTATTAAGTCCTCACCACCCGAGCACTTGTTCTAGGCATGATGCTGTGTGACATGCCTGGGAATTTTCTTCTGAGAGACCGACTGTCTCTGCCTTCAAGGAGTTTATCTTCCAAAGTGCAGAATACCAATTGAGGCTTCTCCTTGGACTTCAAATCTTTGTTGGGACAGTATGGAGTGAAGTGGTACACCTAACACGACAGAATAAAAATCCTTCCCCTTGGAATCAATCAGATAGCTGTTATTTGCCAACGAAGGATGCAAAAAATAAAGTCAAATCAAATCAATCCTGTTATCTGTGAAGGGATACCTGATGGCAATCACTGGTGGTGTAAACTGGCACCTCTCCTAAACCTAACAGAATTCCAGAGTACATCTCATTGCTACAAATTAGCATGGACTTTAGACAATGCAAAGAAATTGTAACATCAAATAACTCTAACACAAATTGAGAAGGAAAACTTGACATGAAATCTGGCATGCCATATCTAAACCATTTTTCTCCAGGGGTCCACAGCTGCATTACCAGAGTAGCAGGGGGAGGCAAGCAAAGAGCAGTGTTCTGAACCAAAGAAATGGGAGGAGAACCAATTCTCTCCACATTGGGCCATTCAGAATAAGAAAGACAGATACCCTTCAATCCACAGAGAAAATGGAGCCTCAGTAAGTCAGAGGAAATTGCCCGTGACACATCAGAACATTGCATTTTAGACAGAGCTGGAGGGCTTTGCTGGAAGGACTTTTAAACTCCTTCCAAGAAATAAATGCCAAGGTTCACCCTCACTCACTTTGCTAACTCCAACCAGTATTAACGTGACCTGATAGTGACTTTATTCCCACCCATTCCAAGTTTTTGGAGCAACTTGAAATATCCATTCCGTCTACCCTCCCACCATCTGCTCTTCTCCCACACAAAGGAGAAAATGAGGAGCAAACCAACAAGATTCCATTCATTCTGACCCTTCCCTGCTTCTTTCCTTTCTACCACCCCCAGAGCTCAATGCCACCGTGTGTCTTACACTTAACTCTAAGCAATTATTAAATGATCCAATTCTTCCCTCCCCCAGAGGTACAAAGCCATGATTGCATAAGAACAAAACCAAAAAAGAAAAAACTTGGTATTTATTTTTCCCATCTTTGAAGGGCAACTGAGCATTCAAGTGAGATGCCTCACTTTTATAAGAGGTCATGGGACTGCGATTCTCTTCCCTATTGTTATGTAACCTAGGGAGGCTAACCTCACGGTGGTGTAAAGAGCGTATACTCTAACCAAGAACAACGCACTGAATGCCCCCTCTGTGCAAAGCATTGTGGGAGATGCCAAGGGCTTATTATTTAGTCAAGAGGTGAAGATGCATGCAAGAAAATTGCCTTTTAATAGAAGAAAGCATACTTAGGGCTCTGTCCAGTGATACAGAGAGTGAATGTTCAGAGAGGGGAAGGGCTATAGTGAACTAGTATAGCCAGAGAAGGCATGGGGGATGGTGTGGTTGGACCTTGGAAAATGGTTGGATAACAGAAGCCTAGAGGGGGGACAGGGATGCTCAACCCCCATGAGATGTGAGAAGATAGCCCTCCCTGGGACAGAGAGAGAGGGTCAGTGTTGGAGAGTTATAGGATATTACATCATGGTGCCAAAGGTCATCTGGTCTTCAGAGTGCCCACTTCACCAAGAAATGAGACCACTCCTCTACAGGTTTTATTTCCCAAAAATAGGCACAGCAATATTTCTGTCCTACATGATTTTTCTAGAATATTTTTACTGTTCTCATCCAGAGGCAGCGTTTACTTTCCAGTCTCTTGAATTTGGGTGGACCATTGTGGTTGCCTTACTAAATAGAGTGTGGTGGAAATGATGCTGTGTGACTCCTGAGGCTGGGTCATAAACAGGGGTATCAAGGGTATGACTTCTGGCCACCTGGGAGGACACTCACCACTGGAATCCAGTTGCCATGTTGTGAGGAAGACCAAGCCTCATGGTGAGACCATACGTGGTTGTTAGGCAGACAAGTCAGCTTAGGCTCCATCCAATAGCCAGAATGAATCACCATCCATCTGAGTGAATGAGCTTCTAGATGATTCTAGCCCCAGCCTTCAACTGCCCCAGTCGACAGGGAGTGAAGCAGAGATAGGCCGTGCCTGCTGAGCCCTGAGTGAATTGCAGGTTCCAGAGCAAAATAAACGTTTTTGTTTGTTTTTGATTTAGCCTCTATGTTTTAGAGTGGTTTGTTACACAGTACTTGATAAATGGATAAACAGAACAGCTCCATATCAACCTCTGACTTGGTCCAACCAAAACTCCAGCAGGAAATCAGAATATCTGAAAATTCAGCTAGAGGGACGTTATGAATACATATCACCTTTCATTTCGAGGATACCAAGAAACTTCTCTCTCAGGCTAAGCTCTCCACTTATGCTGCCTTAGGAAGAGGGGTCTGCCTTCCTCATCTAACTGGTCCTTCCTCTTCCTGCAGCTCCCAGAGATGAGTGGCGAGGTTAGAGCCTGGTCTGCATTTCTGTCGTGGCCTGTTCAACAAGCCAGTTGTGGTAGACATGTCTCGGGGACACTGGTCTTCATTTGAAAAACAGAACCAGAAAGTTCTTCCAGTTCTTATCTAAGTCTCAGTGTGTTCATCCATTGTTCTGATGGCTAGTGTCATGACCAGTTGCAAACAGTCATTATCTTGCTTGCTTCAGGTGAGTAAAGCTGTCATTTAAAAAAATCAGCCAGAGTAAACCTGGGGACGTGGTCAAGTAGTCACAGAACCAGTCATGATTGTTAATGCCTGGGAGGGGAGACTGGAAATCAATGCACATTTGGTGCTCACCTAATAAAATAGCCAGAATTGTGGCCAGAATCCCCTTCCCTCTGGACAGACTTCCCAGCATGCAACTCACCCAGAGACCTGGTGAGTCTCTGTCTTCCTAGGGCACTACAATTGTGTGTGTGTGTGTGTGTGTGTGTGTGTGTGTGGTAATTCTATTTTCTCCTGACTTAATAACAGAAAGGGGCAACACACTCCATAAGAAAGCTAAATGAAACTTGAATGAATACCCTCAAGTCAGGTATGGCCACAGCTAAGGCCCCAGGCTCCACTAGACCCCTTGGCTCTTGCTCTACTCTTCTTATCCGCTGGGCCTTCCCAGCCATCATTTAGAAATGATGGGGAATTGAACCTAGGGGCACCTGACCACTGAGCCACATCCTCAGACCTATTTTGCATTCTATTTAGAGACAGGGTCTCATGGAGTTGCTTAGCACCTGGCTTTTTGCTGAGACTGGCTTTGAACCTTCGATCCTCCTGCCTCAGGCTCCCACACCTCTGGGATGACAGGTGTGGCCAACTTGAAGGTTTTAATTCAAGTTTCCTTTAGCTTTCTTTTTTTTTTTTTTTTTTTTTGCCCCTTTCTGTTACTAAGTTAAGTGAATATAATGACCACACCCCAAATAAATAAGCAAATGAAGTAGGAAGACAGGAGACTTCTCACCAGGCCCCTCAGTGAGTTACATGCTGGGAAGTCTGTCCAGAGGGAAGGGGATTCTGGCCATAATTCTGGCCATTATATTAGGTGGGCACTGGATGTGAGTTGATTTCCAGCCCACGCCCCCAGTTATTAACAATTATGAATGATTGTGTGACACTTGGCCATGTCCCCAGCTTTGACCTTGGTGATTTTTTTAAATGACAGCTTTTCTTATGATGATGTAAGGTAATAACATCATCAGGTTATGACATCAGTCATCAGAATCTCCTAGCCTGGGAGAACCCACCGGCTTTTATCTGTAGTCACCCATAAGACAACTTGCCCCCACGGGACTGTGTGCAGCTTAAATGAGAAAACACCATATGACCGTCACAAGGGCTGCGGTGGATGTCAGCACCGATCATTTCAAACTGGAAAGAAGCCACTGAGATTTCTTTAGGTCTTTTGTAACTTTCCAGAAGCTCACTTTAATATCGCATTAAACCAGTGCAATGAGGGGTAAGAGGGCATCTGTGTATCACAGGGACTTCACCTGGGTTTGGATGAGTCCCCATCAGCTGATAAAGTTGGAAATACTCTCTGAAAGTTCTTGCTAGGGCGAGTGTGATGCACCAGTGCTCCTTACTGGGGGTTAAGGTGAAGAATAGACTCGCCTTTCTCTCTCAGTGCAAAGCTTATTGCAAAGAAGAACAACAACCAGAGAAAACCAAGTGATTTTCAAGCCCTTGAAACAGTGCAGTGTGGACCTCTTGGCCTCCAGGCTTAGGAAAGGCCCTAGTTGTTTGGTGGCATTGGGGCTGCCATGAAGCCTGGGGATGTCTTGCCCCACTTCAGAGCCTCGGGCCCCAGCCACCAGGCCCAGACATTGACCTTTTCTAAGGCTTCAGAGATGATTCACGCTGCGGACTGCTGGCGGCTGTCTCAGGATCTCTAAGAAGGTTCACAGGGGCAGGAAGATAGGAATCAGGCTGTGCCTACCACAGGTGGGAGAGGCACTCTGGGGTGAAAAACCCTCCCTCCGCAGAAATGGCCACTGGACTCAAGGCCCTGAGCGATCGTCATTCATTCCTTCGTCTCTATTCCACATGGTTTGAGCAACTATTTTGAGGACAACTCCTTTATCACATAGGCACTAAGATGATCCCATTTTGCGGTATTTATGTGGAATACAAAGAAATATATGGGTTGGCCCCTTCCTCAAAGGAGCTTTCCATATTATTTTGACCTTAGTTGTTGGGTCGTTCCACCCAGGAGGCCATAAGGCCTATTCGTGGGTCATGTTAAAAGATGCGAAGGACCAGATAAACGTTAAAGGGATCTAACCATAATGTGATACCAGAAAATACCAACAACAGGACAGACACAAGAAGATGAGGGTGAGGGAATCACTTGTATATCTAGCATATACTCCTCATAGGAAATCAGTTCTGACTAGTGGGTTCTAGAATTTTTACCAGGTAAACTATAGCAATTTTCCTTGAATTTTTATTATGAAACTTAAAAATATCGTTTCTTAGGCTGATTATGAATAAAGAATGTTTAGTGAACTGTCCTAAAAAAGACTGTGCCAGAGTTTTAAGCCATTTTAAGAACTCTTGTTGCCCCCTTGTGGGACTCTGAGAAACAGGAAAACAGGAGGAGGATGTATCTCAGATGAATTTTCAATAAGAATGAGTTGAAATGAATTTTTGGCCAAGTTCTCAATCCTTTGGAGTTACCTCAAAGGGGATTTACAAACTAAGGCTGAGAATTATCAAAGGGTTGGTTTGCTCAGTTCTAGTGGGAGGACTTGAAGTCCTTTCTCAAAAGACATTTGGCTGACATTTGGAGAGAAAGTTGGACGTTGATCACTTTATACTAATATTGGAAAATGGATATAATGAGATTTATGCATTCTTTACAAGGAAAGATTGGAATATAGAATCATAATCTTGATTAGCCTCTGACTTTGCTTTTGTAAGCCCTAAGCAGTCATGCTTTTAATGAAGATATTCTTTCCCCACATCTAGGATAGAACTTAAATTGAATGGTTTGCCTTCCATTAAGACTATATAATAGGGCTGGGGTTGTGGCTCAGTGGTAGAATACTCACCTAGCATGGGTGAGGCACTGGGTTTGATCCTCAGCACCATATAAAGATAAATAAATAAAGGTATTGTGTCCATCTACAACTAAAACATATTTAAAAAAAAAAAAAGAAGAAGAAGACTACATAGTAGCTGGGCATCGTGGTGCACACCTATAATCCCAGCTACCGGAGAGGCTCAGATAGGAAGATCTCAAGTTCAAAGTCAGCCTTCGAACTTAGAGAAACCCTGTCTCAGAATAAAAAATTTAAAGAAAAACCTAGGGTAGGCTGGAGATGTAGCTTAGTGGTAGAGTGCTTGCCTAGCATGTGCAAGGCCCTGGGTTTGATCCCTAGCACTGCAAAACAAGCAGTCAAACAAACAAAAACAAGAACAGAAATCACATTCAACAACAAAATTCATAACAATGGGAAAGACAAACACTACAAGTGATACTTTATCTTTGAACTTCAAGAGGATTCCATAAATAAATGTTTCTAGAAGAGTTATTCTAATTTCCCCAGGATATCTCCATAGACATTTGGCAGACCCTGCGGACAGGCTCAGCTCAGCTACTGCAGATACTCTCGGTGGTGACTTCCCATACTGTGTGTGTGTTGGCGGGGAGGGAGACATTTGCTAGACTTCCTTGTTGCTGGACATGTGACAGTTTTATGAGTCAATTTGTCTGGGCCACAATGCCCAGATATGTGGTCAACCATCTTTCGGGATATTTATGGGAGAGTGTTTTTGGGTGAGATTAACATTTAAATCAGTGGACTTTAAGGATCCAGATTTCCTTCCAAATGGTGGGTAGACTTCATCCATCACTTGGAGACTTGAATAGACAAGAGACTGGTTCCTCCAAGTAAGAAAAGACCGTGCTAGCAGATGGCCTCCAGACCTGGAACAGACCACCAGCTCTCCTGGGTCTCCAGACTGCCCATCCACTCTGCAGATTTTGGACTTGTCAAGTTGATATAGTTCGTTCTAATAAATATATACATCACTCCTCGATTGGTTGTATTTCTCTGGAGGACCCTGACTGACGCAGAGTATTTGACATGACTTATGTTCCATCCATCAGAAGCAATGGCTTGCAACTTGAATTCCGAACTGACTTAGAGAGGCAGGGAACAAGCCAACCATTGCATAGTTATAGACAGCAGAAATAGTGGCATCTGAGTGGAACCTGCAATGGCAGTTCACTTTCTGATGGTGACAGATTTGCCATGCCTTGGTGGCCCATTTCGGCATGCTTCTTGGAGAGAGTAGTTCCTGGTAACTCAGCCTGGAGTTTCTCTAGTTTTCTCCCTCGAAGCCACAGAGCAACTGTAATCAATCCTTCTCTGCTTAAACTAGTCGGAGCAGCCTCCACTCTCCTCAAGTGAACCCTGACCAGCCCAGCACATTGGTCATTTTACCTCCTGAAGCTCCTATTGTGAGCAGAACACAAGGGGTGGCGGTGATCCCACAAAGGGCCTTCTATGAAGTCCCACCACATGAGCAATCAAGCTGAAGCCCCAGTAAACAGAAACTCCACACCGCTCTCTCCTTCTGTGACACAAAGGCTAACGTCACCCATCCTGGATTTCCTGATGCTGACCGTACTGGCCACACCAGGGAGCAACAATCCCAACACCCCCTCCCCAGGACACTAACTTTGCTCCAGACTGTATGAGTAGCTTTCCTGCATCCACATGCAAGACAAAAGTCACCCAGAGCAAAGAGAACCTCCAGCAAGGTGTCCTTTTATGTGTCCCCAGCCTTGCCACCAGAGAGCTTTTTCAAAGTCTGAGCATATGGCCACTTCACCTGGTGCAGCTCCAGGCCTGTCACCAGTAGACTCCAGCTCCTCTTTCTTCTCTTGTCCACCTTCTCGGCCCTGGCTCATGAGCTCATTCTCAGTTGGGGGGTGAGGAGTGCTTCCCTCCCTTCTCTGGTGGTGAAGTCCTCCTTCCCCTTCAGCTCCCAGGCACAGCTGTCCCCTGCCCCAAGCACCATCACTGAACACACGGCCCCCACCCATGTCTCTCCTGCACAGTGCTTGTCATGGGGCTATTTCACATGTGGGCATGATGACTCCTTGACTGTGGCATCTGTCCCTTGCTATACAAATTCCACCAACAGGAACCAGGTGTGATATTGCCACATATTGTTTTATGCCAGCTGGCATCTAGCACGGTGCCAGGCACATAGTTGGTTCTAAGTAGAGATTTATTGAGTGACTAAATTAATGATTTTTTTTTAAATGGGGATTAAACTCAGGGGCACTTGACCACAGAGCCACATCCCCAGCTGTATTTTGTATTTTATTTAGCAACAGAATCTCACTGAGTTGCCTCACTTTTGCTGAGGCTGGCTTTGAACTCAGGATCCTCCTGTCTTAGTCTCCCTAGCCACTGGGATTACAGGTGTGTGCCACTGTGCCCCAGCTACTAATTAATGAATCTTAAAAGGGAAGAGTGTTGAGGAATTATCTCTACGTACAAATACATATGGAAAAGGATGGGGCCCAGCATCCAACAGGACAGAACAATCCAACGTCTGTAGTTTTCACAAAGACAGAAGACGATGGCAGAGACTAATTAGTTTCTGTTTCCCACAGAGGACAGTATTTGCTACCTAGTGGCAGTTACCCATCAGTATGTGTTGAATCCAATGCCAGCTCATCTCGTTTCTGATAAAGACCCTCTCTCCAATCGCCTTGCAAGAAACTGACCCCTCCATTTTCACGGATCAAAGGCAAAACAGAACACAGCTTAGCCAGTGAAAATGAATTGAGCTGTTTTCCCAAAGACGCATTCGTTTAATATTAAATGCTATTAGTCAAATAAGGGTCGAAGAGAAGGAAAAGCTTATCACGGTGACATCAGAGTGTCCTGCTTAGAAAGTGCCATGGTGCCAAGGAAAGGCTGAATTTCAATCACAGATTCACTCTGTGCTGCTAATTGCTGCCTTGAGCCAATTTTCTGCTGTATAGTAATGAATGAAAATTAAATATATTACACATGTTTACGTACATGGAAATTATACTTAATTTTGGTTACAGAAGCAATGGATGTTTTAGAAAGAGATTATCTACACTGTTCCATAGAGGTGACAGGTGGATGCTGGTGAAGTTTCAAGGTCTCACAGAACCTAGAAATAGGTTTCTAAGGGCTTTAATTCTATGACTCTACACTATCATTCTCTGTCCTATATCTTGAAGTGCATTCAGTTTTTGCTACTCAAAGGGGCAAGCATTTAGAGATGACTGAAATGGCTTAAGACATGCACATTACAGTTCTCTACCTGTTCAGATTTTTATCTATCATACTGACTTCTCTGAAGAAAGTAAATTGTGGAATATATATTTTATTTAATTTTTTATGATAACTTTGATCATAATGTCATTTTACGCCCACAAAATGAGGAAATTGAGGTGGAGAAGGTTTAAGAAAACTTTCTAGATAAGCCAGAAATTCGGGCAACATTCACATACCCAAACCAATGGCATTACCAAAATAAATAAATAAATAAATAAATAAATAAATAAATAAATAAGCGGAAGCTAAAGAAAATGAGTGAATATTGCTGAAATCGTTTTATACTTTTTGTAAATACCAAGTTCATCTCATTTGACTTTCATGTGTGGTGTGTCACAGGAAGCAGAACAATTTATTTTGTGTTAAAGGCTATTTTATAATCTAGAACAATAATATTAGCACTTCCTCCCCCCAAAGGTGTCATGTCTGGGACGGTCGGACCCAAGCAATTGGACCCAAGTCATCACTGGGGAAGAGATTCTGGAAACTGATGAAGCCTTTCCGTCTTCTTCAGTTGCAGATATTGAAAAAGTGGTCAAAACTAACCAGACTCCCCCAACGATCTCTTTCTTCCTTTGGTCCCTTAATACATTTTACTTAAAGAGAAGGATAAGGATGAATCAGAATCTCACAATTATGTTTTCAGATTTATGGCGGTGGAAAAAGTGGTAGTGAGGGATGTAACAAAGAGCGAGCGGAACCCATTCCCTGGGCCTCTGCAGAGCCTTTTTCCTCTCCTTAATCACAGGACTGAAACCTTTGAAGCGAGCTCCCTTTCCTCCCCAGGGCCTGTTCCCCAGCCTCCCATGTTGCCCGCTCTCCCTGTGGTCTCATCGGTTTCAGTAAAAATATTTGAAGCATGTGGCATTATAATCAAGTGAGCCCATTGTATTTAAACAAATCCATAAAACAACAAATCTGTTGTTTGGGGGATCCTTTTCAAAGAGCAGAGGGACCGAGTGGACCTAGTCTTAATTAATCATCATTCTTTTTAAAGTGGCTTACGCAGGGCAAATCTAGAAATCTTAGGGCTACATAAATCACAGACCTAGGATCTTGAGGAAAATTTACCAAGAGTATTGTCTAATGTGACTTAGCAGAGTATTTTAACTGGTGAAACAAAAGAACCCCAACATCATCAGTTATGCCAACACTGCATCAAAGCAGTCTATCTGCCCGCCACAGTCAGCTGCCCGGCCGAGGGCTCTTGGGTCAGCATTGCTCAAAGGGGTCCCTCGAGTTATGATGACATTAAACTTGTCTCTCCAGGGATCCCTTGGAAGAGAGATGCACAGTGGCCCATGGAGGTCTCTTAGGACAGATTCTGCCATTTAAATGCAGAATAAATGCTGCAGTTGTGTTCCTGCTTTGTTGCAATAGTTGCAGAGAAAAGTCCAACTGCTCTCCTCAGCCACCTGCTTCTCCCATTAACTGCTCTGGTGGCCTAGCACTAGGCACCCACCTGGGCATAGCACCTGGCTCGGGCATCTCAAACTGGAGGAGGAGGTAGTGAGCTTGTTTTGCTAAAGACTGGGAAACTGTTCTTCTTTTAATGGAATTTCTCTATGAAACAAACTTATGAATTACGTTTGCCTTTCTTTGAGTTGTTTTTACAGTTATAGTTATGAAACTGGAATGTAAAGTCTAGCTACATCACCTATTATCTATTTGCCATCTATCTTTTATTATGTGTCTATTATGCATTTGCATCATCTATTTATTATCATGTATTTATCATCTATCATCTACCATCTATCAATCAACTATCAACATATCATCATCTATCATCTAGCTGTTTGTGAATCTATCTATGCATCAACCATCTGTTTATCATCCATGTACCACCCATTCATCTGTCTATCTATCTATCATCTGTTTTGTTAAATCAAATGAACACAATTGTCTCTTCCCATGACAGGCTATAAAATTGCACCCCATATTTCAGAGGTTGCATGGAATCATTCCTACTTCTCCACACCCCTTCAGTCTTCAACCTAAAAAAAAAAAAAAAAAAAAAAAAACTAAGTCAACTTTGGGAAGCAACCTAAATGAGTGCTCTTAGCTTGAGCCAAGTCTGCCTCGTGAATGTAACACACATTTAAAGGCTCCTTGATGCAGGCAGGGGGGCCGAGGAGGGCCTGCTCCATAGGGCAGACTTCTCCTAAGGGGCGACACAAGAAGAGGGGTGGGTGGAACTTCACCTGAATTCCTCTCCTCCGTGGGCCCCAAGTCCTTTTCCTGAAGACTTGAGGGGCTTCGCCGTCATAACATTGACGTTAATCCAAGTTGACATGCATCGGGGTGGTCTGGGGAAAGTTGTCACCTGCATCTCATCAGCTTGGTATAGAGGATGAGGGTGCCCCCCTTCCTCAGCCTTGGTGGCCTTCCCTGTCCCCACATCCAGGTTAAAGGTGGTTATAGGCACCAAAGGCTAGGAAACAAGTTGGTGCTCTGTGAATCTGAAATAGCTATTCTCTCTTTCTCTCTCTCTCTCTCTCTCTCTCTCTATCTATCTATCTATAATTAGTTTAAATCTTAGAGGAAAGCTGGAAGGCACAAAATGAAGATTATAAAGTCTTCATTTAGGAAGAGCCAGGCTGTCCTGGTCAGAGGTCACAAGATGGGTTTTAGTGAGTGCTAGATGTAGAGGAAAGGGACAAAGGCATAGGCAGACAGGCATAGAAGGGCACAGCCTGGAGTCCAGCAGGAGGTCACCAACAGAAGGGCCACGCTTTTCCATGGAGGCCACAGCTGCCCAGACAGCAGCCCTTGGAAACACCCGACTCACCGTGCAGCCCCCCAGGAGAGACCTTGAAACACGACCACCAGTCACCACAAGTGACAGCAAATGGTTCCAAGAGTGGCTTTTATGACTTCCAGACGACAGACGGAGTCTCTCCCAGACTCGCAGGAGTGGGTCTTCCCTCTGCTCAGGCCCACCGAGGGAACACAGAAGACCCCACTACACGGGGGAACCCTCTCTTCACCAGAGGCGACCGGTGGAAACAAAAGCAGGCAGATCTAAGGTGTGTTTCCCAGGCAACCGCAGAACCATGAAAACTCTGGAGGATTTTCCACGGAAACTTCTTGCCTTGATTTCTGACTCCCCTGGACAAAATCATTGCCCATGAGTTTTACAAAATCCTCTCCTATCTCTGGTTCCCTTGCTGCAAGCTGAGCCTTGCCCCTCATTTCATAATTTTTTTTTTCCTTCAACAGGACTTACAAAGTGTTTTTTCTTTTAAATTTGATAAGTTATTTCTAAGGAAATCTTGCCCTCTAGCTTTCAAATCTCAAAATTGAGTTTAGAGCCGCAGAGTGGCAGATAAGTGGGTGAATAGCACCATCTAGTGGAATATTGTAAAAGGGCACCCAACTAAAACGAAAACTAATCCCCAATGGATTCCCTTCAAGTCATAACGCTAATGGACAGATGTTTTTTCCTACCAAGTACAGATCTTCCATTTCACTTCTTCGTTTCATGTACATTTAGACCTCTCTCCATAAAAGAGGAGGGCTCAGAGTGCAGCCCTATATCATGTACTCACTCATCCAGAGTACATGATATAGCTCTAACCAATATATATATATATATATATATATTTTTTTTTTTTTTTTTTTTACCTACATGACAATAGTGGAATGTACTACACTCATTATTACCCTCTAACCAATTTTTAAAAATCATCCATTTGTGATAAAATTACAAAGCAGCAAATTATCATCTTTCCTGCAATTCCCACTGGGAATACAGAAGACCACAGAAATCACCTGCTTCTGATATGGGCCAAAATTAGTTAACCAGTCTCCCAACCAGCCAGGGCAGCAGAAATGCAGACAGTCTGTTAGGACCAGTGACTGCCCAGCTGCAGGCAGTGGATGGAAATGCAAGCAGCTCAGCCTGGGAAAGACCTGCCCACTGTGGATCTAACTGACCAGGCCTCAATCATTGAGTAGATGGCATTAGTTGTTTTCTTTGTGAAGTAAAGTAACAGACGAGATGCTCTTCCCATCCAGACAGTTAGGAAAACTGCAACAATTTTATAACCCAGCTGGGAAGTTCTATGGTTTGAAGGTCCCCTCTGAAACTTGTTGAAATTTAATTGCAATTG
The DNA here is from genome assembly GCF_048772815.1 of Callospermophilus lateralis. Classification (NCBI taxonomy): domain Eukaryota; kingdom Metazoa; phylum Chordata; class Mammalia; order Rodentia; family Sciuridae; genus Callospermophilus; species Callospermophilus lateralis. Next base: position 25,030,338 of record NC_135317.1, on the reverse strand, counting down.
TAGCAGTATGAAGAGGTGGGGCCTTTAAGAAGCAGTTAGTGGGGCTGGTTCTGGTTTGATCCCCAGCACCTGGAGGGAAAAAAAAAAAAAAAGAGTGATTAGGGCCTGAGTGTCATGGTGTGTGCCTGTGATCACAATGACTCAGGAGGCTGAGGCAGGAGGATCACAAATTGAAGGCCAGCCTAAGCTATTTAGTGAGGCCCTAAGCAAATTAGTGAGAACTTGTCTCAAAAAGGGCTGCAGATGTATTGCAGGGGCAAAGCAGCTCTGGGTTCCATCCCCAGAACCAAAGGAAAAAAAAATGTGATTAGGCCATGGATCAGGAGCTCCACCTAACGTGTGGCTTGAGGCTGTTTGGGGAGCAGGTTGTTTTAGAGTCTGGCCCCTTGTGCTTTGCTCTTTTGCTGCTCTTGATTGACTGTCCCCCCTTCTTCCACCGGATGACACGGCCCAAAGATCCTACCCGATATGGCCTCTTGATTTCTGACTTCCCAGCTTCCAGAAACACGAGGGAGAAGTCCTTCCCTTCATGGTAAATGCCCCAGTCTGCGGTATTGTCATAGTAACGGAAAACAGGCCAAGCCAGGAGTGAGCAGTGAAGACCAGGGGAATCTGCTCTCATTCAGAATCGAATACTAGCATCTACCAATGGCGGGGGGGACTTCGTTGGTGCCCTCTTATCTATTTTGGAAAGTTGAGTCATGTCATGTATCATGGATTTTTAGAAAGAAGAATAAAGCTGCCATGTGGCGGGTCCTTGGCAACCTTTGTTGAAAAAAAAAGGATTAGTGAATGAACCTAAGAATTCAATAAGAAGGACCAGAGGCTGCCTCTGTTGAAGACGCCAGTCTGGCTGCTGAGGGAGGAACTTGGCCATGGGCACCAGGGGTCACTCATTAGTCCACACCTAAAGGGCATCCTGAATGAGGGCCTTCTGGGTAGAGAAGAAAGTCAAGGTGCTCAGCTCCAGGTCCTCAGGGGAGGGATGGCTGGGCACTTGTCTTATTCACTGCAGAGATACATGCTGGGTGTTACCTGGTGCAAGGTACCAGGCTAAGCACTGTGGATTACAGCACAAGGGGACAGAAGGGGTTCCGGTCACCAAAAAGTCAATCACAGAAGGCAGGAGGGCTCCTGGGAACCTCCCCAGGGAGCACCTGTCAGCTGACCTTCTAATCAGCTCTGTTTAGGTGAGTGTCCTGGGAACAAGGAAATATACCAAAGTTGTGAGCACAGACAAACAGAGCATCCTCACTCAAGAACAGGGCAGAACTCCAGGCACGGTGGCAGATGCTTATAATCCCAGCTATTCAGGAGGCCAGGGCAGGAGGCTTGCCAAGTTTGAGGCCAGCCTCAGAAATTTAGCTATATCTGTCTAAAAAGTAAACAAACATCAGGGAGACGGGGCAGGTCGCTCACCTTTCACTTTCTTCATCTATGGGGAAAAGAAACTTCCAGGTTGGAGGGAACAGACAAGGAAAAAAAGCACTCCGGGAAAACATTTGGATACTTTAGGTGGCAATAAAATCATCATCATCATCATCATCAGATGTGGTTTATCTGGGCAGCCCAACAATACTCTCCATTTTGTTTTTGACAGTTTACAAAGCATCCTGTTCCTGTTCATGGCCCTCTCCTCATGGTCCTCTGTCTGGAATAAGAAGGGGAGTTTGATGGTTCCCGGCCAGTGATCTTCCCATTTCTTGAGGCATAGTTCATTAATATTTATGATAAACCTGATTGGAACTCACAAGATGATAACCTGAAAAATATGTGACAAATGATTTGACCTTATATCTTCCCCAAAACAAAAGATGGTCTGTGGAGCTCAGATTGAAATTGACCTGTTCAAAACAATATGTGCTTGAGATTTAATTTCCTTTCTTCCTTCCTCTCGCTCTGACCTCTCTCTCTCTCTCTCTCTCTCTCTCTCTCTCTCTCTCTCTCTCTCTTTCTCTCTCCTTCACAGTACAGGATGGAAACCAGGGATGCTCTATCACTGAGCTGCATACTCTTCCCTATTTATTTATTTGTTTCCTTGAGACAGGTGCTTCCTAAGTTGCCCAGCCTGGCCTTGCGGTCCTCCTGCCCCAGCCTCCCAAGATGCATGATAATATGTGCACTACCACACCTGGCTTGAGGTTAGCTTCAAAACTCTAACAGTAATCCCAATGAGCTGAAAAGCTTTCCTTGTGATTTTGCGTCTGAAGTTCATCTATGGAAACAGCCTTAGCTATGAGCTTGGCAGCAAGGTGTGAAAGGAAGTCAGAGGAATGGACGGGTCTTTGCATGAAATCGCAGCTTTCCTCGTCATTCAGACAGAATTCCTTTTGTGGTTGTTTAAAAGCGCCTCTTCCTATCACTAGTGATTCTGTTGGGAAATGGGACCAAAATCAGCATTTGCATTTCCAGGAGTCATGTTCAGTTCACAGTGTTTAGCTGTTTCGGGTATGTCTTCCTCGGACCCCCTGTGCAGGTCTATGCTAGACTGAGGGGCAGTGCTGGCAAGGGGCCGTGAACTTGAACTCAGCCTTCTTTCTGCCCCAGATCTGCACTCTCCAGCGCACCACGCGCCGTTCTCAGGTGTGGGGTAACTGTCCTCCCTCACTGCACCTCCTCACTGTAAGGGCCGCCTGTATTTAGGACTTGACCTTGACCCACTGAGGTTGTGCCCAGCTCTGTTCTGGGAGGTGAGAATACAGAAGGGACAAGTGCTGGCTTCTGTCTCTTTCCCCTCTGCGTGGAGCCGCAGTCCGTTTGCAGTGCTTCCCCGCATACTTGCTTGCTGGTGGCTGCCCTGCTCTTCAGGATGAAAGTTCCCCAGGACAGACACCATCCCTGATCCCTAGGCCACTGAGCGGGCTGCCTGGAACATGGGCAGATACCAAAACATGAATCTTAAAGACTCTTAAAATTCTTGGGAACAACAAGACAACAGGAAGTTACATAGTTATACAGAGTATGGGGGAAAGAAGAGACTTAAAGAAATGGATCTTTTAATGACCCTATATTTATATATACCTTGATTCATCCCCAAAATAGACTGAAGGGAATTACCTTAACCTTTCTTCGAGGGTAATCTGACTTGTAACACAGATAGCAATTATCTAGTTAACTCTCAAGACAACCCTTGGAAATACGTTGTTACTGCTGCTGTTTTTGATAAAGCAATAGATCCAGAGAGGTTAAGCAGTTTTGCCCAAAGCCACACAGGTGCTGAAGAGCTTGCTCGACTTGACCCGGACTGAGTCTTTTGACTAAACTGGGTGCTCATGGTCTTTTTTCTTCTCCTCTATATAGAAAGGGACTTTTGAGGACATTACCACCCCTGAATAACAAGATCCATAGGTAGGGGAAGAGAAAGTAGAGGCCACTGTCTACGGAACTTATCAATACGTGGTAAGTGGAAACCGGGTGAATCTAGAAGTCCCCAGGACGGTGGGCAGGATAAGATGCAGGTGGTGAGTGGCCCTTGACGTTTATTAAATACCCATGCTAACCAGCCTGACAGGGGGTCACCTGGCACTGCTCTGCCTGGCGAGTGACAGGTTGTGTATCTGGCTGGTGATAGAGTAATTGAGTGTGATAAGATGGCAAATAAAGAGGCAAGAAGTTAATGACGCGTTGCCTTGTTAGGCAGAGCTTGCCACGCCTCATTAGATCTGAAAGAGTTATCTGAGACAGAGTCATTATCAGAGACAGTAAAACTGTTGTATTAAAAGATAAAAAAGGCCAGTATCAAAGAGAAATAATTAACTGCCTAATAGGGCTGCGGGGGAGCTGCTTGGTCCTGGAATCAGACTCCGAGAGAGGCTGAGTAGGGGGGCGCCTTGACTGTCAGGAGGGCTCCTGGAACATTGTCATTGAACTTGGAGGTCTATGGGGACCAGAGGTAAGGAATCCATGTGAAAAAGACCATGGTCATCCTGCATAAATTATACTGATGGAGCTGGGCGAGGTGGCGCACGCCTGTGATCCCAGCAGCTCAGGAGGCTGAGGCAGGAGGATCAGGAATTCCAAGCCAGCCTCAGCAATTTAGCAAGGTCCTAAGCAACCCAGTGAGACCCTGTCTGTAAATAAAATACAAAAGGGGCTGGGGACGTGGCTCGGTGGCTAAGTGCTCCTGGGTTCAATCCCCGGTACCATGTAAAATAAAAACCTTATGCTGATGGAAACTCTGGTTGGGTTTAATTTGAGTAGTTCTTGGTAACCTCTCGAATGATCAGGAGTGAGCAAAGGAGTTTATGTCAAGGAGTCTTTGTCCCAGGGAGGACCCTGGTGAAGAGGGTCCGAGTACCATTGTGGAGCTGCATTGGTTACCTGGGAGCCCACCCACCGGAAAAGGCCACCAGCTGGGGTGGCTCTAGGAGGCCCTGGTCACAGCAGCTATTGGAATGAAATAGGGCCATTCGCTGGTGTTTCTCTCCCTCCCTCTCCCCTTTCCTCTGGGTCGTTGCCCCTTGGCCATTGCTCCTGTCCACATCTGCTGTCAGTCCTGGATGCTGATGGACCCTGGAGACAGCTGAGGGTCAGGGCTGTCCTCTCCCCTGCTGGGACTGCATCGTCCCTGTCCTCTGTGTCAGCAGCCACCACACAGCAAGGACCAGATGCAGCCCCTGCTGCAATATCCCTAATCTTATCCACCACCTGCCCAGCCTCCCCATATGCTCTTCCAGGTGGATTCCATCCCTTCCTTTGTGGCCTCTGGCTGTCCTTGGGACAGCCCATGCTACATTGTTGCCCCAGCTTCTCCATCTCTTGAGTCTCATCCAAATACATTTTTAGAAATCTGTTCATAACCGTGCACAATGGCTGTAAACCCAGCTGCTTGGGAGTCTGAGGCAGGAGGATTGCATGTTGGAGGCCAGCCTCAGCACCCTAGCGAAACCCTGTCTCAAAATGAAAAAAAAATAAAAATAAAAAGGGATGGGGATGTGACTCAGTGTAGAGCATCCCTGGGTTCAATCCCCAGCCTAAAAATAAATAAATAAATAGAATTTTGTCTATGACTGTTTCTGTGCCCCCAATTTGGTCCTTTTCTGACTTCCTGCAAAACTACTTGAGTGTTATTTTAAAGCAGAATGGTATATGTATTATTTTCTTGGTGTTTCATGGGTACAAACCTCATCTACTCAATGTGATTAAAGGTTCATAGGATCAAGTTCTCCAACATGTTCTTACTGGGTCTTTCTCATGGTGTTGTTTATTTAGGAAATTACTAATAAATACAGAATGAAACCAATTAATGTTTCCATCAATGTAATTTGTACATGTTGACCTTGATTTTTTTCAAGTGGATCCTACCTATTATTAAATCCCAATATACACTTGAAGTCCATATAAAAGTTATTGTGCAAATGGACTAATGCAGTTATACCAAGCATGACCGATTTTGCAGGTTATAGAAAAAGATGAAGCTTCCTGAGATAGATTACAGGCCCCATTATAGAGGCCAGATTATTTCATTGTAAGTCTTTCTACTTACTTAATTTCTGCTGACATTTCTGCAACATTTTATCCATTTAACCTCAGTCAAAATTCAAACTGAAAAGAAAGGAAGGAACACACTGTAATATTGCCCTAAAGAGATGAGATTTGGTAGCTCAATTGCAGATTGGAAAGGAGGGTTTATAGCATTTTTGTTTCTTTGCTTGGTTAAGAAAGAAGAAACATGTAACTATGTTCCCATAAAAGGAGTAATTCAAAAAGGAGAGCTCAAGGCCCCGGATGTGCCTGGTCTTGTATAGCTTCATTTTACTGGGTCACAAGAGACACTTAGTACAAAAGCTCTTAGAGTTTCCAGAGACTGGTAAAGGTTCTAATATACAAAGTTGACATTTCAGAAATTTGAGTATTTTTCTAAACCTAGGAATACTGCAGTTCAAATGAAGACCTTAGCTCAACTTAAATAATCCATCTAAAAGAGTAGGGGAAAAGAAGAAGAAAGAAATGATACATTATTAACAAATCAGTCTCTCTAAATTAAAACCTAGAAGAGCAATTTTTATTCTTTTGGACACTATTCTTATTTATGATGTCCTCTAGAATAGGATATCTTAAAATTTCTGAGAAAAAAACCCCAGAAATTTCTGCCTAGGTAAAAATATTCTAGGCATTTACATACACATGAAGTCTTTTTAAATTTTTTTTTATTCTAATTTGTTACACATGAAAGCAGAATGCATTTCAATTCACAATTTTTCATGTCTGGTTTTACACAAAGTAGAGTTACGCCATTTGTCTTCATTCATGTACTTAGGGAAATGATGTCCATCTCATTTCACCACCTTTCCTACTCCCATGCCCCCTCCTTTCCCCTCCCTCCCCTTTGCCCTATCTAAATTTCCTCCATTCCTCCCATGCTCCCCCACCCCACCCTCCACCATCCCCATAATGGATCAGCATCTACATATCAGAGAAAATATTTGGCATTTGATTTTTGGGGACTGGCTTACTCAAGTCTTTTTAACTCTTATTCAGAGAATTTGAAAACATTTTATACTATTCAGGAGTGATCATAATTTCCCTAGGTGGAGTCCATAAACCTCACTAAGAAATGTTATTCTAGAAATGTCCTGGAAGAAGGAAAAAAACCCATGCTTCATTCTGTTGTTTAGAATTTACCAAAAGTTGAACACAAAGAAGGAGAGGGAAGATTGTATTTAAAGTAAAATTAATTTAATTTATTCATCCCAGTTTGATAAATTTTCGTCTTTGGGTAGATAGAATCACTTGATTTTTGAGGCAGAACAAACGAGTGGGAATGTCTGTCTCATAAACACAAAAAAGAAAGCTGCTCAGATTTTAACACTTTATGTTTAATGTTTTGGAAATAACAGCTTGAAAAACTAGAAGCACTCGTGCTAAAAATGGGCCATCCGAAAACCGACCCTCTTCCTCTCTCATTTCATGTCTATGAAACAGGCAAGGAAGGGGTCACATGTCCCAAATGCGCACTCAACAAAAGATGCTGAGCTTGCCGGTAAAGCTGTCAAGGGCTATATTTTTTGGTGACCCCCAACACAGTTTTCCTTATAAACCTACTTAGCCTACATTTTCCTACTATTGCAATTTATAACATTTTTTGGGGGGGGAAGTGTTTTATTTTAAATATATGCTGCTTTTCCTGTGAGAAAGGAGACCAGAAATCAGGATATTTTAACACTTTAAAGCCCTCTTCATATAATTCAACCTTTTGTTGTTGTTGTTGTTTTTATTTTTTTGGTGTTGGGGCTCAAACCTAGGGCTTCACACATCTTAGGTGAGTGGTCTGCCACCAATCTCTTCTTTTTTTAAATTAAATTTAATTTTATTTATTTATTCTTTTTAGCTATACATGACAGTAGAGCATATTTTGACATACTCTACATACATAGAGTATAACTTATTCTAATCAGGATCCCATTTTTGTGGCTGTAAACGAGACAGAGTTACAGTGGTCGTGTATTCGTACATGAACATAGGAGAGTTATGTCCAATTCACTGCACTATCTTTCCTAGTCCTATCCCCTACCCCTCCCTTCATTCCCCTTTTTCTAACCCAGTAAACTTTTATTCTTCCTTCCCCCACCTTAATGTGGGTTAACATCTGCATAATCAGAGAAAAAATTCTGCCTTTGGTTTGTTGGGGCTGGCTTAGTTCACTTAGCATGATAGTTTCCAGTTCCATCCATTTACCAGCAAATGCCACAATTTCATTCTTCTGTATAGTTGAGTAATATTCCATTGTGGGTATGTACTACATTTTCTTTATCCATTCATCTTTATCAACCTCTTCCTAAAGATGAGAAAAGCAGGGTAGAATAATTTGCTCAGCTACCTGATGTTAGAGCTGAGATTCAAATCCAAGGTGGCCCCTGCTTTCTGTACTGTTCTCACAGATACACTGGACCTGGATCATAGCAGTGGTCAGAGAAATGAATTCCAAATACAAAGTCGACAGCTTTCAACAATGTCTGTTTCTTTGTGCCTCACTTTCCCTACATACCAAATGAGAATCTAGACCATGACCAGGGTCACAGAATGAGGTTAATTCATACACGAAGAAAAACTTGTGATGCTCACTGGGGAACAATTCCACTTTTAATTGCTGATGAGAAGCCACTTGGCACGCCTTTTTGGGTACCACTGTCCTGAGTTCGATGAAAGTCTGAGGAAGAGGAGGAAGCACTCACAAACTGGCCAAGACTGCGTGAAGCCCAGAAGCCGGGGAAACAGAGATCTGAGGGTAATTACTCCATGAGAATCTCATTTTCCCAGTCCTGGCAGGCGGCTGCTATATTTCCTCCAAAGGTCTTAGTCCTTTGACACATGCATTTGTAGAAATCAGGCTGGAGGAAGAGAGGAAAGGAATGAGGAAGGGACATGCAGCACCCCAAGGTGTAAAAAACTTGTTACAGCCAAAGGGACCCATGGGGGTGCCAGCGGGAGAATCTCTTTTCCTCCTGTTTCAGAACTGACCCTGCGATTCTCACCCTCAAAACCCAGTCCTCATTCTGAACTCACTGAGAGCTCCTGAGGGAGGGTGCTGTGCCCCAGCTCACAGAAGAGCAAGGACAGTGTATGATCGAAATTAGCCCAAGCTGCCTTCGCCTGCGGAACCAATTAACCCGCCCACCCCCACCCCCCAGCACCAGCCAGTGTCCTTTGTCTTCGCTGGCTTTCTATTTAAGATTGTGGAGAAATGGGTTTGGGGAAGAGTTATCAGTCCCACCTCCCTGGAGACACCAATATTGACTAAGACTGAAAAAGCAAACAGTATCAGATCACCTACTAAAATAAAGCAGGAAAGTGATTATACTTTTACTTTATTGATCCAGTCCCTGTCTACATGAGGAAAAAGAGAAACAACTTACATTGTTGAAGCTGCAAATCTCTAAGGCTACAACAACATGCTATTAAAGAGAGGTGCATTTATCTGCACACAGGAAACAAGACAGCAGGGGCCTCTGCCGGGTAGTCCAGGGATGTGTTTAACACCAGGCAAACAATGCCGGGCTAGGCAAGAAGGGAAGACAACAGCACAGGAATGGCAGACGTGCAATTCTTTTAATCAGTGGACAGGCTTTCTGAATAGATGGGATGCACATAAATGCCTTCTTTGATTTTGCATTAATTGCTTCAGATACATTTTTATAAGAACAGCATCCTTTAAGTAGATCTTAAGAATGGGGTCTGTGCCAGTTTTGTTCATGATTGTGTACCAAGCTCATTATTTGTGAGTAAATGAATGGTATCCATTAAGATAACAATTACTGTTAATATGTTTAACTTTGATAATTATACTAAATTATAAATCATTGCTATGTACAAGGAAAACATCAACAGTTGCAAGGATTAATACACACACACATTTGTATATATACAGCTATATGTGTACATGTCTGCATACCAATTTACACACACACACACACACAGAAGCAAACACACTTTGATCGGACAGCCTCCTACTTGCACATTTGACATTTGCCAAGTTAATGCATTTTCCAGTAAAAAAAAAGAACTTGGATTCAGTTGCTTTGATAAAGTCATGATTTCTTCCATGGTATTTAAGATCATGATTGTATAGAGTTTTTCACAAGTTAGCAGCTACTTACTCATTCTTTTTTCATGAAAACTTTTCTAATTAATTAACGGACAAGCAGTTATTAAACTGTCAAGTTCTGTGCTAAAAACAGAACGTGAGACAAAGAACTAATGATATTGTCTCTGCTACCAAGAAACATGGTTGAGCAGGGAAGTCAGTCATCTTGTCAGGAGCTGGTGCTTTTGTATCATCTAACAGTCCCATGGCACATGAATGACGAAGAGAAGCATTGCCCTGGAGTCGAGATGCAGCTAAGTCACTGGGTTAAGTGGACAATGTTCAAGACATTGAACTGTGAGCAGTCCTTGGACATATGCAAAAGCAGGACCCAGAGGCAATTGTGCCAAAGGCTTTTAATCCATTTGAAGGGTTTGGGAAAGTACTGCTATAGATTTTATCACAGGACAGACTCAGAATCTCAGGCATAATTAGACCATACAGACTGGTTTCAGGGCAGCAAAGAGTCCTCCAGAATCTTGCTTTGGTGTTATGCCCTTGACTAACCTGGAGACAGTCTTCCAGAAAAAGCTACTTAAAAACAACCAAACACCTCACTCGTCTTCTCAACAAATGGTGCTTGAACAACTGGCTGGAATTCACGTCTCACACTCGCGGGCACACGTATTTATGTAATTTAAACCCTTGTAAAAATGAAATCAAAATGGATCATAATTCTAAATGTAAAAAGCAAAACCAAAATCACAGGAGAAAATCTAGATGACCTTGTGCTTGGCAATGACTTTTATACAACACCAAAAGTATGATCTATGAAAGAAATAACCGATAAGCTGGACTTCATTAAAATTAAAAGTTTTTGTTTTTAAAAGACACTGTAAAGATAATGAGAAAACAAGCTGCAAACAAGGAGAAACTATTTGTAAAAACACATCTGACAAAGGACTATTATCCCAAATATGCAAATAATTTGTGTAATTTGACAACAAAATTTTAAAATGGTCTAAAAAATCCAATAGACACCTACCCAGGAGAAACACAGATGGCAAAGAACAATATAAAAAGATTCAACATCGGATGTCATCAGAGAAACACAAATTAAGAAAAGATCTATTAGATCTATTAGAATGGCCCAAATCCCAAGACTGACCACATCAACTGCTGGCAAGCTCTCAGTCATTGCTGGTGGGAATGTGAAATGCTAGCGCTACTTTGGAAGACAGTGTGCACTTTCATACAAAGCTAAATGGACACTTACCATACAACCCCCATAATTGTACTTGGTATTTAGCAAATGAGTTGAAAACTTACGTCCGCACAAAAACCTGCATATGGATGGTGATAGCAGTTTTTTATAAAATTGTTAAAACATGGAAGCAGTCAACATGCCCTTCAGAAAAAGTGAATGGATGGATGGATAAAGCCGAGATACATCAGACAATGGAATGTTGACTCAGTGCTATAAAGAAATGAATCTCAAGCCATCAAAATACATGGAGGAAACTTAAATGCATATTACTAAGTGAAAGAAGCCTATCTGAAAAGACTGCATACTGTATAATTCTAACCGTCGAACATCCTGGAAAAAACAAAGCTACAGAAACAGTAGAAAGATTAGTGGTTGCCAGGGATAGAGGGGATGGGAGAAATGAATAGGTAAAGCATAAAGGATATTTTAGCGTAGGGAAATTATCCTGTATGATACTATAACGGTGAATGCATGTCATTGACCATTTGTGCAAATCCAAAGAATGTACACCACCAAGAGGGAACCCTAACCAGGCTTGGTGCTACACCTCTAATCCCAGAGGCTAGAGAGGCTGAGGCAGGAGGACTGTAAATTCAAAACCAGCCTTAAGAATTTAGCAAGGGGCTAAGCAACTTAGCAAGACCCCGTCTTAAAATTAAAAGTGAAAAACAGATGTACAACCTATGACAATGTGAAACTGCCTTCTCTTATCCAGAAATGACTTTCTATTGGCTTCTCCCACTGTGGGATTTTTTCCCCTAACTACTCTATAAATCTATATTCAATAACTCAGATAGGTTTTTCTGCTTTCATCTATTTCTTAAATACTGGTGTCCTTCAGGGCCCATCTAAGTAGCATGTTTTCCTTTCTACAGACACTCTCAGAATCCATCAATCCCAGCACTTCAAGGGCCATCCTGGTGACTCCTGATACAACCCAGCTCGCTTATGAGCTCCACATTCTTATATCTAACTGCCTCCTGGGTAACTGTGGTTGGATGTCCCAGAGACCCCCCTCCAACTCAACACACACAATACCAAACCCATCCCTTCACTCCCCCACACCCCTCCTTTTTCTTTAATGTTTCATCTCAATAAACCGCACTCCCAGTCACTCTTCTCAGCCAGAAACCTGGAAATCATTCATGACTCCTGTCTCTACTGACCTGAGCATCCTTATCCAGGTAACTGTCAAGCCCTCTCTTCTATCTCTGGACTATTTTTCAAACTTACTTTCTTTTCCCCATGTCTCCTGCTCTAACTCTATGTGGGCCATCATCACCTCTTAAGGACTTTACTGTGGTGCAACCCTTCTATCTCTTCTCTCTCTTTCCCCTCTGCCTTCCTTCAAGTTCACCTACCACCACACTCTGGCCAGCGAAGCTTCGTGAAATACAGACTTCTGGCCAGTCTGTGGCTTCCTTGCTTAAAGCACTTTAATGGCTTTATGCTGCCCGTGAGATAGAACCACGTTGTTGTGTTAGTCAGCTTTTTGTCACTGTGACCAAAAATACCTGATAAGAACAACTTAGAGGAGGAAAAGTTGATTTTGGCTCATGGTTTCAGAAGTTCAGCCCGTGGTGGGCCAACTCCTGTGCCCAAGGTAAGTAAGAACACCATGGCAGAAGGGCAAGATGAAGGAGGCCAAAAATGTGAGGAGACAGAGTCACAGGGAAAGGAACCCTTCCAGGGCATGCTCCCAGGAACCCACTTCCTCCAGCCATGCCCCACCTGCCCACGGGTTCCACCCAGTTAGTTATTCAAACCAGGATGGACTGATTAGATTACAGCTTGTTGTGGTTTGGAGGTGAGATGTCCCCCAAAATCTCACATGGGTTAATGCAGGAAGGTTTGGAGAAGAAATGACTGGGTTACAGCTTTAACATAATGAGTGAATTGACCCCTGATGGGATTAACTGAGTGGTAACTGGAGGCAGGTGGGACGTGCCTGGAGGAAGTGATTTCTTGGGGGCGGGGCTATGGGGTATATATTTTGCATCTGGAGAGACTCTGTCTCTGCCTCCTGACCACCATGTGAGCTACTTCCCTCTGCCACACTGTCTCGCCACGATGTTTTTGCCTCACCTCAAGCCCTGAGGAATGGAGCTGGCCTTCTATGGACTAAGACCTCTGAAACTGTGAGCTCTCAAATAAACTTTTCCATCTTTAAAATTGTTCTGGTCAGATCTTTTAGTCACAGGAGCAGAAAACCCATCTGAAACAGTTCTCACAATCCAATCATTCACCTCCAGACATCAGAGAATTAACACAGAAACTTTGGGGAGGAAACTTCATATCCACACAGAATACTAGTTCACTTGGCTTGAATACTTTTCATGATTTCAGCTATGATTTTCAAGCCTTGATTTCAGGCTTGCAGGTGAGCCCCATGCCTTAGCACACCCCATTTCCCCTGCTGGGCAGGGCTTTCCATTTTCTTTGCCTGTGCCCCCCCCCCCCACTCCTCAGATCTCAGCTGCCTAACATTTCCCTGGGGAAGCATTCCCTGGCTCAGATCTCTTGATCTCAGAGGAGAGCCCGCTTCAAGAATGATGGACAACCTAACTTAATCAACCTGTCCAGAAAAATCAACAATGATAAATTGAATAAAATGTTTTAAAACTGCATTTGTAAAATAAACTAAGAGATAACCAGACAATGAAGAATGACCAGGTCAATGGTAAAGGAGAAAACAGTATCGGCAATTTCTAGTGTTTGTCTTAGATTGTAGCCAAATGGAAGCTTGCTTCATAATTCATTAAACGAGACATTTATGTTTTATGTATTTTTTTGTGTGCCCAGGTGTTATATTTCATAACAAAATAAAACAAGGAAAACCTCAAATAAACAAAATCAGAAATTACAACCACCACGAATGCTGTCTTTGTTTCCTTTCCAGCTTCTCTTAGATACCGGGACACCTGTGGCTAGTGAGTGTGCCTGCAGTCCTTCTTGGTCAGTGGAAGAGGGTGCTGTTGGACAAAGGTTCCGTCTTCCAGGATATACCCCGGGACCCTCAGAGGCAAGATGAAGAAAAAGTTTGATAGAATGTGCTTGATACCTCTCCCACCACGTCAGGAAGAACAAAATTTTGGACGGGTTCCTTCTCCTGGAGGTGTAAAAGGAGAAGATGAAGCTATTTGGGAAGGACAGAGGCGGCATGCCTATTCGTGCAAATGAAGACAGCCTTGAGGTGATTTGGGAGGGTGTCTGTTAAGGGAAAGGGGAAAGGGAGGGAAGGAAATCTGGGGAAGAAGGGAAGGCAGAAACTGATAAGTGAAGATCACAGCAATCCTCCATCCAGATGAGGCTGATAAACAAGGCTCCCAGGCTTCTGGCTTCCCCTGAGTAGCATGATCTCAAGAGAAAGATTTTCAAAGAAAAGTGGAAAAGAGAGAAAGCAACGAAACCAAAGAGGAGGATGTGGAGAAGGAGGTGGAAGAGGAGGAGCAAGGAAGAGGAGGAGACCACCATGCATTGGTAGCTTCCTAAGAAGGTTTCCTTGCTGACCCTGTCCCCCCAAAGCCATTTAAGAACCTTGGTTTAACGTAGATAAGGACCAGAGTGAGGGAGAAAGAAAAAGGAAGCGTCACAAACACAGACCTGAGGGCCATATTGATTGAAATGAGCCTCTGGCTGCTGTATGGTGTAGCAGAGAAGCCCACAGTGCCCTTCCTTCTTAGGTCACACCACTGTGGGACACTGGGGACTTGGGAAGGCTGTGCTGGGCATGCTTCTCACCAAGGAGCTCCAGATCTCCGGGACGTGTTTATCTGGTGTGGTCCCGTGGTTCACTCTCAGGCCTTCAGTCTTTTGGAATCCCTGCAAGATTTCATGGGAGTGGTCTTTGGAGCAGGATCTGCCCAGGTGACTGTGACAGTTGGTGACAAGTGCATTTGTGCCTCTTCCTCTTCCCTTTTCTTTTTCTATCCCCACTGCCTCCTGCTATTCCTTCTAGACCAATCTCTCATTGCTATGTGGCTTCTGAAACACAGTTTGCATATCAAAGTATAGAAAAAAAGTCATTTAAAAATCAATATTTTAAACACTCTTTTAACTAACCGTTTAGCTCATGAAACCCTAAGAATTTATGAAGTTTTAATCTCATTACCACTCAGATGAGTCACCACTGTACCTTCTAATTACAGTATATAGTACTCCTTCAAGCAATTATATCCATGAATCCCTTTTCAGAAAAATTTTATAATCTGTTCAGAATAGATTATTCTGCATCCAGTTTATTATCTCAAAGCCTGCCATGCAAGATAATCTTTATATGCTGGTGAAATATCAGTGAGAAATAAGTTTGCAGAGATGTTATAAAAGTCACATTAGGGAATTAATGTGCATTAATCAGGTAGAGCTATCTCTAAATTACAAAAAATTTAAATGATTGAAATGACACCAGAAGAGTTAAATAGACTCTTTAGCAGTATAATAAAAATATCTGGGTCATTACCTTTAGGTTTGAATCCTAATTCCTCCTTGTCTGAATTGATTAGAGCACCAGTTGCTTCACCTGTGACAATGTGGTTAAGTACAGTGACTTTCCACACAAGGGGACTGTAATGATCAAATGACATTGCATGTCAATGCATCATTATATTATTTTTAGATAAATAAAACTTTTAACACTTTTAGCATTAACAGAATTAGCAAATGTTTGACAAACATTCAATTTTATTTTCCCAGATAATCTGAACAGGAAAGCCATTGTGTTATAGCAAGTCACTTGGCTAGCACGAGAACTTAGCAGATAGTTTGGCATGCAGCTTGGCTCTGATTTTTTTTTTTTTTAAATCTTTTTTTAATATTTATTTTTTAGTTCTCGGCGGACACAACATCTTTGTTGGTATGTGGTGCTGAGGATTGAACCCGGGCCGCCCGCACGCCAGGCGAGCGCGGTACCGCTTGAGCCACATCCCCAGCCCTGGCTTTGATTTTAATTCATGCATTTACTCATCAAATATTTACTTTAGCATTTTTCAGTAGGTCAGGCACTGTGCTAGGTGCAGGGCACGCGAGAGTAAAAAAAAAACAAAGGAGGATAACTCGTTCATTAAGTTGGCCAGTGTAGTAGCAATGCTGATTATCAATGAAAACCTATCCTTTCTATTAACAGCACCAAGGTCAAGACTGCATGTGGCTGCCCAGACAGTAGCTGAATTACCCTCTCTCAGAGGCAGGAGTGATGGATTCTCACTCACAAGAGGTGAGCAGAGGTGATGTGAGCCTGGGGCTTCCTGTGTGAGCTATGTGTTCACTTCTTTTGCCCCGAGCATGGATAGGGAAGCATCTTATGGTCCAGTTTGAACTGTGCAGTGGGAATTGAAAACTACAGGCTGCAGGCCAAAGCACACCCCTGCATTGTTCTTATAAATCAAGTGTGTGTGTGTGTCATTCAACTGCTTTTGGGCTGCAAAAGCTGAGTGATTGTTTTGAGGATGACCATATGACCTACAAAGCCAGAAAATACTATGTGACTGCTTAGACCAAGCATTTCCTAAATCCTGTCCCCAGAGGTAGGGGAGCAGCACCGGTAGAGCTGTGTGCGTGAATGACCGTGTGGAGCAGAGACTCCTCAGCAGGCTGAACCTGTCACCTTGGAATGACTGCACGAGGGAGAAATGAATCTCAATAACTTTCAAATTGATATTTTTAGGGGCTCTTGGTCACCCAAACAGAAGTCCACTGCTCTTTCTGGTGAGATGCTTCTATGGAGACAGTCCCATATTTGGAGATTGGTAAGGATCCTAGGAAACAAACCAAATTTGAATCCATTTGGATTCAAAATCTGTAATCCTTTAAAAGTAAAACAATTCAAAATTCTCATTTAGATAAGGATTATAACAAGGAGAAATTACTTGGGTAAGGTCAAGATTGGAACAAATCATTCCTTTATTTCATTCTATTCTATTTAAGAAAATAGCATAACTACATTATTTACCCCTTTTGTTTTGTATTCCATGGTCTGGTTTATAAAATAAACAGTTAAAAAATTACCTTAGTTTTAGTTCTTCCTCATTACTAATAATCTAATTTTTCTAGTCCTCTTAAAATTACCTTTTAAAGACAGTGTCAGCTCAAGTTCTTGGACATTATAAAAAATGAAAATATTAAAATGTAAAATCTGTATCATCAACACATTAATAATATAGGTAGAACACTAATAAATGGTTCTGAACATTTTGTGATCAATTTGTCAGTTGAATTTTCTTATACGTGTTGTTGTTGTTTAACTTATTGGATCTCACAGAATGAAACGTCAGCCTAATTTGGCACCCTGCTACTCTTTTGAGTATGTAGCTCTTTCCTAGATCTAACAAAAGACAAAAGATCACTTGTACATTCTTTCTGTGCCTCCTTGTTTTGTTGTTGTTGTTGTTTGTAGACAATCCTTTAGGTTTCTGTCAATTTCTATCTTACTTTTGTGATTTTTTTCCCAAGGGTGCAGGAGGGCTGCTGTCTCTGTCCATGCCCATTAGAAAAGACCTCTACTAGACCTCCTCTCCAGGTGAGAGTGTTGTTGGGCATGGTGAGGACACAGAAGCCAGGATTCAGGATTCACCCAGGATCTGGGAGGTGCTGCTAGGTGGGGTTTATGGGATCATTGATGAGAATACCGAAGAGTCACTGGGAGCCAGAAGCAAGAGGACCCAGAGAATGGAAGTTGGGTGAAGCTGCTGAAGCTTCCTGGTGAAGCTTCATTGTGAGTTAACAAGGAGTATTTAGGTAAGCAAAGCAAGAATGTGAGGTTTGTGGTGTTGAAATGTCAGGAACCAGAGACGATAAACATGATAGAAAAATAAAGAATTTCCAGACAGTTCAGGTTTGAGGACAGTAGACTAATAAGATGTGAGCGTTGAGAAAGCTATCCAGAAGCTGCCTTCTGAGGAAAATAAGAACCCCGTTTGCCCCTGTGTTTTTGGTCAACAGATCAGAAAACTTTCTCTAACTCACTGGATCTTACTGGACCTCCTTTCTGAGGTCCTTGCAGTTCCTGCATGTGCAAGTCTGGTAGACAGAAACACAAGTAACAGGCCAGGGAGAAAGCATTCCTTCATCTCCAGGCTTAGAGGAAGGAGGAGCAGGATTCAAACAGCAAAAGCCCACAGTGATTTGTCTGTTTTCAAGACAAAGTTCTAGATGTTATTCCCAATGTCCTACTGTCACCATTAGGTGGAGGACACCCAGCTTCAATCACCTTGTCTAGTTTAGTCCTCAGGGATTGAGGCAGGACCAGAGGAAGTCACATTTGGCAGGCAAATAGATGGGAGAATATGGAAACCAGTTGTTTTACGGTGAGTTAAAGATGGAACCAGAAGATCCAAGATGGTGGGCTAGAGGGAGGCTACATTCTGTGTCACTCTGGGAGTGGCGATACTGTTTCTGTGCAAGTGATCACGGGCACTGTGCCCGCGCAGGTCTCCAGGCCTCAGCTCCCAGCAGGATCCCTGGCTGCCCACCTGCACAGGAATCCCAGCTACCACTCCCACGCAGGACACCCAGCCACTGCCTCCATGCAGGACCTCTGGCTGCCACTTCCATGCGAACCCCCATCTACCAATGCGGGGTTCCCAGGGGTCACCTCCATCTTGGGACACAGCAACCACTGCCATAGTCCACTATACACAGTAACCGACACCTGGGGACACTGCACAGGGTCTGGAGACAGCCACCAGCCACAATACTGCACGCTGCCTACTCTACCACCCAGCCTGCCTGGGTGCGACCCAGCACCCCCTAACAGAAAGTAGCCACCTCCATCTTGGGATGTCTTTGTCAACATCTTTAGTTGGGGCAACTCCCAGCTTGGTACACCAGCCAGGGCTTAGAGGCAATATCAAGGTACTTATAGTCCCCACTCCCTGCCACTCCTCCACAGCTACTAACCCAGCAAGCAAAGCCTGGCCCTGAACTACCTAATACAAAACAGCTCTCCACGACCTGTGCGCAGCCCCCAGAACATAGCCCACAAGACCTCCAGAGAAAGAGGTTCCTGATTGGGAAGTAGAAAGGGAGAAGGTGAGTGAGATACAGTTTAGAGACGAAATTAGAGACCAGGAATCGTGAGGTCTACAGGCAATATAAGGAGATAAGACCAGGCATCCACATCACATGATCGGGCTCCAAAGGAGATCCTTGGCATGCAGGTACCCATTAGGGACAGGCAAGTGCCATACCCCACCTCAGGAGCCCCGCCTCCAAGACCAACCCTTGCACCCTCATAATCTTCACCATCCAGAGGGTGGAGATGCCAGCAAACACCAGACAGCGACACCTATTGGATGAGAAGGGAAGCAGGAAAGATCACCAACAAAAACAATCCTTATATCTTCCTTTGAGATTTTTTTTCTTTTCTTCCTCTTTTCTCTCTCTCTTCTCCCGCCCTCACACCCCCAATGTTTGTGAAACTGAGTACTTTTCATGAATTAGGATACTGAGGACTGGGATGTCTGAATAGTATATTCTAGTTGTGTTGTATATTCTTTTATCTCCTATTGTTACATTTTTTTTTAATTTTTCTTACTATTTATGTTTGGTTTTTGTACTTTCTCTATTGTCTTCCCACTTACTTGTCTCCCCAAAATAACTTTCTCTCTCTTCTTCTGCTACTAACCAACTTCTTTAGATTGCTATTTCATGCATTCTAAGATCTAATAACTCTATATTCTCACCTCCTACCCCCTTTAACATCTCATCCTACACCTCACCTCTGATTCTTTGTCCATCATCAGAAACTATAGACCCTTTTGCGAACCCACTGTTTATATTGTAGATCATAATGGAACTCATCATTTCTGTATATTGTGACAACCGTAAACATCTTAGTAGAACCTATTTGGCTTAAGGCTATTATATATGGTTTGTATTGTATCTGCTAATATTGTTCTCCCCCTTAAAGGAGAGTTATTAGGATCCTGCTGGGACACCATAAGCTTAGAGGGTAAAAACTGTGACACCCTGGGTCTGCAGTACTAAAATGGAAAACACACAGACAACACGAAAAAACAAGGGAAGGAAGTGCCCCAAACACCAAGATACATTATTAGAATCCAAGGCCAGCACAACGGGAGAAATTACAGAGAAGGAGTTCAGAATATACATAATTAAAATGTTCTGTGAATTAAAGCATGACATAAGAGAGCAATCTAGGAAGGAAAAGATCACTTCAATAAGAAGATAGAGGGCTTAACACCCGAGCAATACCTGCAACTGAGGATTCCTCCCGGGAGACTACAGCCTGTCCACATGGCTCAGGAGTTTGTGGACGGCAAAATCCAGCCAGGGAAGGTTGTTGTGTTCATTAAGCCCACCTGCCCCTTCTGCAGAAAGACCCAGGAGATCCTCAGTCAACTGCCTTTCAAACAAGGGCTTCTGGAATTTGTCGATATCACAGCCACCGGTGACACAAATGAGATACAAGATTATTTGCAACAGCTCACAGGCGCGAGAACGGTACCTCGGGTCTTTATTGGTAAAGATTGTATAGGTGGAGGCAGTGATCTAATAACTATGCAAGAGAATGGAGAACTGCTGACACGGCTGAAGCAGATTGGAGCTCTGAAGTAATTACAGTGGAGCAGACGGCCACACCAATGTCCTCCTACAGAGCTGGACGACAGCGCAGAAGATGACAGTATTTCCTGGTGGATGGGATTTTTTAGCACAAACGGCTTTTTCTTCATTTGCCTCTGTATTAAAAAGTGGACCAACTTGTCCCTAACCACAGGGCCAAGAAGGTTGATGGATCATCCCAGTTTTCTTCTAGATTGGTCCTTTGGGTTCCAGAAAACCATGACAAGTTCTGGTTTAGTATTCACTTATCCAAAAGATATATATTTTTTCTCTTTAGCTTGTGTTTCTTATTAACCATTCTGTGTGTGCCAGCATGCCTCTACCTCCAAGCCAGTGTTTCTCAACTATATCTATCCAGATGCTCCAAGGATGAATCTACAATTGGTTTCCTGCCATTTCCCATCAGCTGAAATTATTTTGCTGAACATGACTTTATGCAATTTGTATCATGAAATCCCTGGATATTTTGAGTGTGTTTTTTCAAACCTACCCCACCTCATCTAACCTTGAGGGTCACTGCTTAGAGCCATTGTTCTCACCTTGCCATCTCACAGATCTCATTGGAAACATTCCACAATTCTGAAAGGACAGGAGCACCCAATTTGAGAACCTGTGAGAAAAATTTGAGCACAGGGTTGGTCTTCACCAGGGTCATGTGGATAGAGGCAGCAGGGCAAGAGGCAAACATGTGGCAACACTTAGATAAGATGGTTCCAGATCACCCTGAACAGCTGTGTATCATTGAATTTAGATTCCAGCAAAATTAAAATATAAGATGTAAAACATTAGCATAGAAAACTTATATCCCAAATTTGTCCCAAGAAATCCCAAGAGTATGTCTGAAAGGAGCCAAATTTTGAGAAACACTGTCCTAAATAACACACACACATGCACACACAAGTTGGAAATTTAAGACTCCCTTACTGTGAAGTTTATCTCTAGAATTATAAGATTGTTAATTTCCTTCTGTGGTAACTAGTGGTAATGGTTAATTTCTTTTCTAATAAAGATGTACATACAGCTAAAAAAAAATAAGAAGAAGAAGATAGAGGTTCTGGAGAAAAAAACCCCCAGAAATCCTTGAAATGAAAGAAACAATAAACCAAATTAAAAACTCAGTAAAAAGCACCACTGACAGATTAGATCACTTGGAATACAGGACCTCAGATAATGAAGACAAAATATATAATCTTGAAAAGAATGTTGACCACATAGTGAAAGTGGTAAGAAACCATGAGCAGGACATTCAAGAATTATGGAATAACATAGAAAGACCAAATTTGAGAATTATTGGGATGCAGGAAGGCATAGAGTTTCAAACCAAAGGAATGAAAAATCTGTTCAATGAAATAATATCAGAAAAATTTCCAAGCATGAAGAATGAGTTGGAAAATCAAATACAAGAAGAGAGAAATTGAAAGCATTCCCTCTAAAAACTGGAACAAGACAGGCATGTCCTCTTTCACCACTTCTATTTAACATAGTTCTTGAAACTCTAGCCAGAGCAATTAGATAGTCAAAAGAAATTAAAGGGATACAGACAGGAACAAAAGAACTCAAACTATCACTATTTGCCAATGATATGATTCTATACCTAGAGGATCCAAAAAAATTCCACCAGAAAACTTCTAGAACTAATAAAAGAATTCATCAGAGTAGCAGGATATAAAGTCAACATCCATAAATCAAAGGCATTTCTGTACATCAGTGACAAATCTTCTGAAAGAGAAACTAGGAAAACTACCCCATTTACAATAGCCTAAAAAAAAAAAATACTTGGGAATCAACGAAAGAGGTGAAAGATGTCTACAATGAAAACCTCAGAACGCTAAAGGAAGAAATCAGAGAAGACCTTAGAAGATGGAAAGATCTCCCTTGTTCTTGGGTAGGCAGAATTAATATTGTCAAAATGACCATATTACCAAAAGCACTACACAGATTTAATACAATTCCAATCAAAATCCCAATGACATTCCTCATAGAAATAGAAAAAGCAGCCATGAAATTCATCTGGAAAAAATAGAGACCCAGAGTAGCTAAAGCAGTTCTTAGCAAGAAGAGTGAAGCAGGTGGCATCACTATACCAGACCTTAAACTATACTACAGAGTTACAAAAACATAACAAAAATGGTATGGTATTGGCACCAAAATAGACTTGTAGACCAATGGTATAGAATAGAGGACACAGAGACAAACCCACATAAATTCAGTTATCTCATATTAAATAAAGGCACCAAAAACAAATTTTGAAGAAAAGATAGCCTCTTCAACAAATGGTGCTGGGAAAACTGGAAATCAATATGCAGCAAAATGACATTAAGCCCCTATATCTCACCATGCAGAAAACTCAACTCAAAGTGAATCAAGGACCTAGAAATTAAACCAGAAACCCTGTGCCTAATAGGAGAAAAAGTAGGTCCAAATCTTCATGATGTCAGATTAGGCCTCAACTTCCTTAATAAGACTCCTAAAGTGTAAGAAATAAAATCAAGAATCAATAAATGGGATGGATTCAAATGAAAAGCTGCTTCTCAGCAAAAGAAACAATTGGTGAGGTGAATAGACAGCCTACAGAAATGGAGCAAATTTTTACCACACGCACATCAGATAGATCACTAATGTCTAGAATATATAAAGAACTCAAAAATTTTAACACCAAAAAACCCCAAATAACCCAATCAATAAATAGACCAAGGAACAAAACAGACACTTCTCAGAAGATGATATATAATCAATCAACAAATACATGAAAAAATGTTCAATATCTCTAGCAATTAGAGAAATGAAAATCAAAACCACTCTAAGATTTCATCTCACTCCAGTCAGAATGGCAGCTATTATGAAGAGAAACAACAACAAGTGTTGGCAAGGATGTGGGGAAAAAGGCACACTCATACATTACTGGTGGGACTGCAAATTGGTGCAACCAATCTGGAAAGCAGTATGGAGATTCCTTGGAAAACTGGGAATGAAACCACCATTTGACCCAGCTATTCCACTCCTCAGAGTATACCCAAAGGACTTAAAAACAGCACACTAAAGGGACACAGCCACATCAGTGTTTATAGCAGCACAATTAATAATAGCTAAACTGTGGAACCAACCTAGATGCCCTTCGGTAGATGAACGGATAAAGAAACTGTGGTATATATACACACTGGAATATTACTCAGCAATAAAAGAGAATAAAATCATGGCATTTGCAGGTAAATGGATGGAGTTAGAGAATATAATGCTAAGTGAAGTAAGCCAATCCCCCCAAACCAAATGCAGAATGTTTTATCTGACATGTGGATGCTGATCCATAATGGGGATGGGAGGCATGGGAGGAATGGAGGAAGTTTAGATAGGGCAAAGGGGAGGGAGTGGAAGGGAGGGATAGGAAAGACGATGGAATGAGATGGACACCATTACCCTAAGTACATAAATGAAAACAAGAATGGTGTGACTCTACTTTGTGTACAACCAGAGACATGAAAAATTGTGCTCTGTATGTGTCCTATGAATTGAAATGCATTCTGCTGTCATGTATAATAAATTAGAATAAATAAATAAATTTTTAAGAAAAGACGGAAACCAGTTGGAGATGTGCGTGAGCTGAGTCTCTAAAACACAGAGAGACCATGCCACAGCACCAGGATGGCCAGGAAAGAGCAGCTGCCCCCAGAAGAGATGTTTCTACAGGGAAGCAGAAGTCCAGTTTAGCTGTAATGTTGCTACGGGGTTGCAAAGGACCACTTTAAGACACCTTCAGCCAGTCCAAAAGTTCTTACCTAGGACTTACCTCCAGGAGGATGCGAACCATTACCATGGGAGGATCTGGCCCTCCCTGGGCTATTCTGCCACTTCATTCCTCCTGTCAGAATTAGCCCCCCTGTGGACTCCAGGAAATCTCAATTCCCCATAGACAGTCAGGACTCTGATTCTGAGTTGGGGGGCTTATTTCTACAATGCTGAGTGTTAAAAGATTTCTGATTGTCACCTGTCAGTGGATGGAACACTGGCTCCTTAGTTTGGTCCTCTGCACTTTGACCCACTGGCCTATCCCGAGGAAGGGTGGACCCACGGTAGCCTGTTTCCTATCTTCTAGGCTTTCTGACACTGGAGAGACAGGAGAGTGTATTCTACTCACCACAGACTACACTGAGCTGGCTGCTCTTGGTCATTAAAAATTGAAAGAGACACCATGACTTCTGCCATCAGTGAACTGATAAACTATGCAACTGGAGGAAGCACCAGCTTCCTGCTCATGCTGGGGGCTCCTTGCTGGTGCTAGCAAGAGCAGCATCCTGCCCTTGAAGAGTTTGCAACATACTGAACCCAAGATAAATCATAAATGAGGTCAATGCGTATCTTCTCAAAAAAGAAGATGAATTTAAGCCAAACAGAAGCTGGTCTGGGTCCAACATGAGTAAAATGATATCACACGTTGGAAATATATTATTTCATTGAATAATCAGTTCAGAATTATGGTGCTGTTCTCACCAACAGTACTGTGTGGTGGCTAGGCCTGTCCTGAGACAGGTTTGGATGTGAGGTATCCCCCAAAAGCTCATGCATGAGACAATGCAAGAAGGTTCAGAGGAGAAGTGATTGGGTTATGAGAGTCTTAACCCAATCAGTGAATTAATCCTCTGATGAGGATTCACTGATTGGTGACTGAAGGTGGCTGGAGGAGATGGGGCATTGGGGGTGTGGCCATGGGGTATATATTTTGTATCTGGAGAGTGGACTCTCTCTCTCTCTGCTTCCTGATCATCATGTGAGCTGCTTCCCTCTGCCACATTCTTTCACCATGATGTCCTGCCTCACCTTGAGCCCTGAGGAATGGAGCCGGCTGTCTATGGACCAAGACCTCTGAAACCATGAGCCCCTAAAACAACTTTTCCTCCTGTACAATTGTGCTGGTCGGGTCTTTTAGTCACAGCAGTGAAAAAGCTAACTAAAGCAGCAGGTGTCAACAGAAAGGTTCTATAACTTCAAAACAAATCTGCACCCACAGTCCGATACCCAGCTGCTCTCTCGGCTTCCTGTTCTGAATCCAGGGCCTCAGAGTGGTGACCCATGCAGGAGGCCTGGAAAATCTGGCGTGTGGCTTTGACATATTTCAGGATGAATACGATGATCGCCTGTCCTGCAACCCATCACATAAGAGAAAGAGAGGCCCGTGCCCTGGTGAGTCAGTTCTTTCTTCTTTTCTTTTGGAATGTTCCTTCCGTTGTCACTAGTTTTTAATTTCGCACCCTAGGCATTTAATAAAGTCTTTTGAGAAGCGAGCAGGTGAAAGTCACAAGGACACATTTGCCAACGTCCCTGAACACATTTCCCTCCAGCATGCATCCCAGGCCCACTGTCCCCGTGGTGTCACCCCAGTCTTCCTGGCTTCCTGCTTGGTCTTCATTCTTAGGTGGTGTTCAGGGTGCTAGAATCCAGCTGGTCTCCCATGCCTACAGCAGGACAGTTAGCTTCTAAACCATTGTGCCACTTTTTTCCATTTCCGATGAAACGACAAAACCACTCTTCATCTCTAGAAAAGTTGAGTTATAGCCAACCAGTATTTTGTCACCTATTTAGCCTCTGGAGATCAAAATCACTTCTTGAATTTTCCAAGAGACCTCTCAGATGGACTAATAATCATGGGTTGGGAGACAGTACGTATTAAGCCCCCGGCATTCAGTCCTATTTTCGAAATGCTGGGTTTTATTCACAACTTGGGGAAATAATGTTATTGACCTAGAAAATCACGGGTCTAAGAACAAATGATATAAATTCCCACAACAACAAATGCAATCAGATGTATTCATCCTGGTCTAACTGGAAGGCTCTCATCTCTACAAAGGAAATCATCCCCCTCAGTTTGGGACTGACCCAAGGACCACAAACCCATGGTCCTTGGTAGGAGAGTTTCCTGGCAATAGTAATTTCTCTATTCACATCACAAGCCAGCTGGTGGCTTCAAGACCTTAGAAGAGGAGTCAGCACTCTTCCCTCTGCCGGAAAACTAAAGGGGCCAAGTTCCTGTGGTTCTTACATTGTCCAGTCTTCACAACTCCATCAGAGGGAAACTTGCCAAGCAGCACTGTACTGTCCCTACATACAGGTCACACCAATGCCACCTCACTATCTCCCTCATCCTAAATCAAATTGGAACCGATAGCTTGCCAAGCACTTGGGGAACATGTTAGCAAAAAGCCCAAGTCTAGGTCAAGCTCATAGTGACCTTATAGACCACTTCTCTAGAGTGGGGATTTTAAAGTAATGGGTCTCCCCAAAGGGCAAAGAAGGCACATTGAAGCTCTCTACTTACAAGTACTAGTTACTTACTAGATAAGTACTAGTTACTTACTCCAGTAACTAGTACTAGGACCACTTGCAAGAGGGCCCTGGATTGGTCCAACCATATCCCATGGTTGCAGATTTGGGGTGGGGACCTAGGGATTGGCATTCACCTGCGCAGAAGACAGGTACATAGAAGGGGTAGCTCCATTTGTTCACTGAAAGCACAGACTGTGGATTCCCAAGGAGGCTGGGGAGTCACCGCTGGGCCTCCAGAACACCCAAGACTGTGCTTAGACTGGGAACAAGAGATTTGAAGGGTCTTGGGACATCCTTCTCCAAATCACTCACAGAGAGCAAGTGAACTCTCTGAGGTGAAAGGACAAAAGAGCTGATCATAGAGGGGTGCTGGGGTACCACGAGAGTCATGGGAATCCATAAAGGGCAGCAGGAAGACCCAGGACCCCATTATACGGGAGTCCACAACATATTCTTTTTAAAGGCCTTTCCATCTAACCCAAGAGCCTATTTTGGGAATGGGTACTAACTAAGCAAAAATTGGCACAATAACTTATGACATTTTATTTTTCAAAAAGGAAATAACCAAAATATCCAATAACAGGGCAATAAGTCATAGCATATTGAAATGTGTAAAAATGGTTTTGCGAGATTTTTGGCAACATGGGGGGAAACTGCAACATGATATTAAGTGAAAAGGGGCGCTCCCTGTCTGCAGTACAGAGCAAGATGACAATCATGGACTTTGAAAAGAAGGCTGCAAAGAAGTGAAGCACACATTTCCCAGTATTCCACCAGCTAAAGGCCACAGCAGTTATTAGGGATTTTGTTGTTGTTATTAGATTCTGGATTCTGTATAGTAAATTACAGTAAAATAGCATTTTCTAAACTCATTCTGATCAACTTCATCAAAACTTGTAATTGGCAAAAATTAACTTTCTGTTCCTAAGGAACTTCATTGTTCATGACTGCATTTATACACAAGGCCTGCAGTATAGACCAGGCAGATATCTTAGGATACCAGATTCTTAGCAGCCCAAATTAGTCTCTATTTCATGACACGTGGATTCAAAATCATTGGTATGATCAACCAAGACAGCTTCACGCAAACTGTACAGAAAAAATACGATGGATCCCATTTGTGTTAATTATAATATCACTGAAGTATGAACAGCATAACTTTTATTCCTATGGTAGCTTCACAATTATAAAGCTAAGTAAATTTATAAATTCACTGCAAAGAAAACTGTAAAAATGAACCGGGAAACTGAGCTAGAATTCCAGCTCTGTCACTTCTGGTTGGTGACCTTCTGTGTGTGGCTCATCTACTTTCAACCTCAGTTTCTTTCTTGATCAGATGACATTAATAACAGCACCAAGTGCAATTTTTGAAAGTTCAATGCTAAGTTTGGTGTTGTGACTATTCATCATTGTTCTGGGGAACATTCCATGGTGGACACTGAGAGAGGAGAAATTTCTCAGCCTTTCTCTCCTATCCCTGAAGGGTAAGCCTTAATCACTGCACTGAGACCCTCAGCTGGTGTGTCAGCCCACTTTTTGTTGGTATGTAAAAAAAGCAGAGGCTGGGTGCTCACAGAGGACCGAGGTGTGTCTAGCTCATGGTCCTGGAGTGGAGCCTCTGGGGCGAGTATGGCAGCAGCATCTGCGGGGCTCTGTTGAGGGCCTCTGGCTACATCACAACATGGTAGGTGGCATTGCGACAAAAGCATGTGGGAGAGGAGAGGTCCCATGGCAAGACAGGAGGCCAGAAGGATTCAGGAGCCAGGATTTCTCCTTTTACAACCATTTGCT
Source organism: Callospermophilus lateralis (assembly GCF_048772815.1). Lineage (NCBI taxonomy): Eukaryota > Metazoa > Chordata > Mammalia > Rodentia > Sciuridae > Callospermophilus > Callospermophilus lateralis. The sequence continues at coordinate 25,001,863 of NC_135317.1, read as the reverse complement.
TTCTCAGGAACTGACCAGGATCCCATGAGAATGACATGAACCCCTTCCAAGAGTAATACCCCAGGGACCTAATAGCCTACCACAAGACCCCGCCTCTTAAAGGGACCATCTTTAACATGGCTGCACAGAGGACCAGGCCTTAGCACATGAACATTAAGGGGACAAGTCAAAACATATCCAGCCATAGCAGTGAGGTATGACCTTCTCAGAATTCAAAGTGTTGAAATGTCAATCAAAATGAAATTTTGTAATAAAAAAAATGAAATTTTGTGTGTATTGAGGGAAACTGAAGACATCTTTTTTTTTTTTTTTTTTGACCCTGTGCTTATGTTGTCCTTTGTCCTGGTGTAGAATTTATGGTTTCACCTTTGTTTTTCTTCATGGGAATTCCCACAGAGACTGCAAATTGTCATTAATCAAGTACTGCCTGAGGAGGATGTTGGAGGGATGGGGAAAGAAAAGCAAAGAGTTTTACATAAATTTTACTAGGGAACTCCTAATGGAGCTATGAAAACAGTTCCCAAGCTGGGAACTATGTGCCCTGTCACTGCCCACTACCACCTTGACAAAGCCCCTGAGCTCAGGGAGGCAAGATGGCCCTCCTCACCTCCATGCCCCAGGCCTGTGCCTCTAGCCGAAGCCTTGCCTAGTCCTGCTCAGTGCCCTGAGACACACTGAGCATATATAAAAAGTCCTTTGCTCAATTTCATGACAGATAAATCAGAAAGGAGCTCATGGGTCAGAAGCATTTATCCAGCATTTTTTAAAAGTATATACAAACCCATGCCAAACATAACAATGAAAAATTTTAAAAGAACATTAGAAAATAACAAAGAAAAGATATGAGTTAAGATGCAAACAATTAGGAAAAAATCAGAAAAGACTAAGAGATGGAAATAACATTGCATTTTAAACTTTGGTGTTTTAAAAGTGCTTTTCAAACGATCCTCCATTCCATAGCCACATGAAATTATGAATTCAGTGGCGCAGGAATTTCCATCTCCAAAATCCTCTTCTCTGAGGTGTTGAGAGACAAGATTATGTGACCAAGGTCAACCCCACGTTCGCTCCCACACACGCCACACTATCAGAACTGAACCTCGAAGTCAGGGTCTCAGTGCTAACCTGCTTCACCAGAGCAAAGAACCAACTTGGAAGGAAACAGAGAAAAGAGTTTCTGAAAGTCTCAAGGTTGTGCATGAGTTCTGTGCAAATTTAACCCTCTATGGCTGACACAGACATAACAGTTCATGCTGTATTACGACTGTCTTCTGGCCATGTGGAAATCCTTTGGTCCTTATGGCTAAGCAAGCACATGCTCATTTATGTACCAAATTTTCCTGAGTTGAATCGGCACTTTTATTAACTATTTGTGATGTTTCCAAAGGTTTGTTTTCAAGCCACAGATCAGCAATTATGTTACGTGTGCATTCATTTATTTTTGCTTAAAAAATATTTATCGGATGCCTAACACAAGCATTGTGCTATGTCCAGGTGTATAAAGAAAAAACAGGACCAATTCACTCCCACTGTGATGTAGTGGGGCTGAGAGTATTGTCACTCTTCAAAGGTGGTGGTGTTAGGGGCTCTTCCCAAGCCAGATTCCTTGTTTCAGTGCTGCTGCCCCAATCAACCCTCCTTAGGAAAAAATCGTAATAGTATCTATTGCAGTAACACCATCACCCCTGTTCTGTGGCCAGCCCAGAGGTTAGCAGGTGGGATCCCTTCTCATTCCTATAGCCAGAATCAGGAGCTGAATTATGTGTCTATCTTGATCTCTCCAGTCAGACAATTCTAAGGGACTGAGTCCTCCCACTGTGACCTAGAAGTTGTCCCACTAAGGAGGGTAGCCAAAACACTTAAAAACTATCTTCTGGTCCTATATCTGCCAAATCCCACATGATGCTAATATTCTATTGCCTCCCCTTTTCTTCATCACTAATAAAATGGGGGAAGGACGGGGATGGAGAAATTTGGAGGTTGAGGATTGTGTGTCACTGGATTTCTTCTTTCAGGGTTAAATGCTGACCTGGCCATTTGCTAGGTAGAGCCCTCTGGTGGGACCTGATGAAGTGGGAATATTGGATGACAGGGCATACAAAGGTCACAGAGACAAAGGCTGTCTCCTCCCCCACCCATGCAACCCCTTCCTCTAAGATGCTATGCAATGTGATGAGTCCAGAGAGAAATCCTGTTGGTATTGAAAGGTAAATAAGAGTGACCAGGAAGAGCTTCTCTGTAAGGATGAGAATGGGGGCATACTGGTTTGGTGACAGGATGATCATTTAGGGTTTGAGGGGAGAATAAATGTAAGTATTCATGGAGTTACCGTTCATGCAAAAGATTTAATAAATACCTTCCAGGTGTCAAGTACTATGCCAGGTACCATGAATGCCAAGATTAATAAGACATAACCTCCCTACTGAGGGCTTGAAATTCAGCCTTGGTTCTGGGGAAAGGCATCCATGATGGAAAAAAACAACAAATATTTGAAGAGTTCTTTCAGTAAAATCTCTATAAAGCTATTTAATATATCGAAAACACAAGACCTCCTTGTTGGGAGAAATATATGGCAGGGCGTTGGGGTAGATCGATGGAAAGGATGTATTTGGAGCCAACTGCAGCATGGAGAACCACAGGCCAGGGAAGCTGCCCACCTCACCAGTACCAGGAGCAGAAGTCACTCCACCATAGCTCCAGAAGCCAGAGGGCAGAAGGGAAAGTGACATTAGGAAGAGTACAGGGTCAGGCCACACATGTGACACTCCTCCTGGGAGTCGTTTCCTTTGCTTGGAAGTTGGAGTGGCGAACTACAAAGAGCATGAGGGGAAAGACATGAGCATGTTACCTGAGTAAGTCTTAAAATGAAGTGTCTTTGTCTACTTTGTGATACACAACCAGGTACCGCGCTTCATGAGTAACTGTCAATGTTAAGCGGTTGACATTCACTTGGGGTCATTTGGAGGGAAAAAGAGGGAGGATTTCTTGGTTAGTTAGAATTACATTTGGTCACACACAGAACAGAATATTATAAATTAGTAGTTGCTTAAGCAAGGTAGTTCACTTCTCTGGATCTATATCATCTGTACCTCTGCAGATGGGCAGGACTGGCTGGTAACATTCTTACAAACCCATGCTCTGATCTTTCCACTCCGACACAGTCAGTCCACATATGGCTTTCATTTCCAAAGCCACTTTATAGTCCAAAATAGCTTCTGGGGCTCCAGCCATCATATCTTTAAGAAAGAGAAAGAGGTAGTCCATTAGTGCAAGAAGGTCTCTTCCTGGCAGACTGTGCTTTTCAAGAAAAGTTCCTGAAAGTCCCAGTCAACATACTTATTTGTTTTTTCCATCATGGATGCCTTTCCCCTTTTCTCTTTATGCTGACCACAACTTAGTCACAGGGTCATGTCAAACGGAGAGGCCAGGAAACGTAGTGTTTAGTAATGGATTGGGGGTAATGACTAGCAGTCTCTCCGACAAAGTCTTCTTTTTCTTTTATCCCTTATTCTTCCACATGGAAGATGAAAAGTCTCACGTGCGTAATCTGGAGGCCCAGGAGAGCTGGTGGTGTGTGGTCCAATCCAAATCTGAAGTCCCCAGAACCAGGGGAACAATGGTGTCAGTCACTCACTGAGGGCAGGTGAAGATGAGATGAGAGGTCCTAGTTCATACCATGAATCAGGAAGGAAAAGGGGCCATTGCCTTCCTCCTTCAGCTTTTGTTCTACTTAGGCCCCCAGTGGACGGGATGGAACCCACCAACATTGGGCGGGAGGGGCCACTTTATGTCCCTTGTTCTCAGGGACATGGTCAATCCCTGTGAGAGAACCCAACCCACCGACATGAGATTATCTGGAAAGCCTCTGTAACATTCATCATTTTTCTTGACCCAGTGGCGAGTTAACAAGGAGGAAGCACAGCATTGCCCATGTCCCCTGTGTCCCTTTCCTCTTCCCTTATTTTCTCCACCTGAGAAGCAGAGGAGGACAGAACTGAACTGGATTTGTTGAGATATTTCAACTGTCCAATCTGGTCCTAATGTGTTTTTTTGTTTTTTGGACCAGGAATTGAACCCAGGGTTGCTTAATTTTTTTATATTTTATTTAGAGACAAAGTGGTCTTGCTGAGTGGCTAAGTGTCTCACTAATCTGGTGAGGCTGGCTTTGAACTCTCGGTCCTCCTGCCTCAGCCTCCTGAGTTGCTGGGATTACAGGAGTGTGCCACCGCGCCCAGCTGGTCTTAATGTTAATGGAAGCATTGATACTTGGCAGCACCCCCCAATATTACAAATAGATGAAGTTAATCTCCACTTTCCCCTGGAGTTTGCTTCCACTGACTCCCCTTTCCTGGTGGGGTGCATATTCACTGGCTTATTGGTGGGATGCATGGGGGAGACATAGATGCCTGTCTTTATGCTTTTCTCTTTATGCTGAGATACCTGGGTGAAAGTGGGGGACTACCACCTTGGCACAGAGCAAAGGTGCACAGAAAATCACCTATGGTGCTCCAAGCCTTTCCACAGGTGCCACTGAGAACCCTTAGTTCAACAGAGAGAACTCATTCTACTTGGATGAATACCTTGACAACATTCCTTTCTTTTCTTACCTTTCTTTTGTGGAGCTAGGGGTGAAACCCAGGACTTCACATTTGCACTAGCTAGGCAAGGTCTCTGCCATTGAGCCACACCCCTAGCCCCTCCCTTCTCTAAATATTCATACCTCAGGCAAAACAGGGTTGCTGACCTTTCCCCAGCCCAAAGTCTTCCCTCCAATTACCTTCTTCTGCAAATGAATGAATTATTTTGGACTCTTTTATAAAATTTTGAATCCTCCACAAGAATAAGTAGGAGTGATTAATTGGTATGTCCTTGTCATTCCAAGCAATAATGGTCCACACCTAAGAATGAAAACAGAATAGAAAAGAAAAAAAAAGAAAGAGCTAAGAGGAAAGAGAACAGGCAACCATGGGTTTTATTAAGAAGTCTGTCCACCGAATCAAGCCTGTCCCCAAAAGAACACACGATGTTTTTAAACTCGAGAGAGAGAGAGCCCCCATGGCAGAAATTGATCATGCTTTACACAACCTACATACTAATAATTTTCAGATTATTTTTTATCATTAATAGAAAAAATTAACAAGAGCACTAGGGCACAGAGGAGAGTTTTCTTGTGCCCACAGATCAAAACCAAGATCTGACTTCACCCTGGCCTTTTCTAGTGGCCTCCTTGTGGAAAGTTGGGTGGAAGACCAGAGTCCTCAGAACACTTCTGTGTTACATTTCTCTCTGAGGTTTATCAAATCCTCTTATCACCCCCTAAACCCTACATGACTTTTGGACTTACCCCAGGCACCTGTGGTTCAGTGATGCCATAGGTCCCCCTGCCCCAGAGAAAATCCTCCTGTGCCATGGAAAGACATGAGCTGGCCAAGGGCAAACAGCCCAGACCCAGGACGTCGGGTAATCTGTGTTCTATCACTAGCAAGTTCATGCCCCTGGTGGCTGTCCTATGAGGAACCTGGAGCAGAGCGATCTCTCAGGTCTCTTCTGCAACGGCTGCTTTTTTCCTCCTATCAGAAATTCTGCTATGGTTCAGACATGAGGAGTCCTCTAATAGCTCACGTGTGAGACAGTGCAATAAAGTGTAGAGGTAAAATGATTGGGTAATGAGAGCCTTAACCTAACCAGAGCATCACCCTACTTGAATGGATTCACTGGTGGTAACTGTAGGCAGGTAGGGTGTGGCTGGAGGAAGCAGGTCACTGGGGGTGTGCCTTTGGGGTTCATATTTTTTTCCTGGTGAGCAGAGATCTCTTTTTGCTGTGTCCTGAGCTGCTTTCTTCTGTTGGCCCTTCTGTCAATGTGTTCTGCGTCACCTTAGGCCCAGAGGAACAAAGTTAGCCATCTATGGACTGAGACCTCTAAGACCATGACACCCAAATAAACTTTTCCCCATTTAAAATTAAATATGCAGGAGAAGAGCAGAATATTGATGATTTTTAATAGTTTACATTTTAGTGTGAATTATCTTTAGACTCATGATAAACAAAACTGTGCATTTTTTTTTAATTTGATTTAATTTACTTTTTTGGTGCTGGGGACTGAACCCAAGGCCAAAGCTATGAAATTTTAATTTCCCCCTTATCACTGATAATATGGATAAGTTTGCAAAGGCTGGCTGATTATTTACTGGTTCGGTTTCTTTCATCTTTCATAAAGTGAGAATTCTTCAAACCAGTGCTTGCTTGGTTTGCGTAGTTCTTTGCAGTCTAATTGCTTCAGAAATGGTGACATCTAATTACCAGCTCTTCTGTGTTTTCTCTGATTTTAGTCTTGGTCCCTGTGTAGACCGATTTCAAAGTAAGCCTTTGAAGATTAATCTCTTCCACTGAGCCACAGTTAGAAAACAAGATTATGGCATCAGCAGCCAAAGGAACAGCTGGGTTTTTTGTTTTTTTAAAAAGTGCTACAAATTGCTATATATTGTACTTTTTAATGGAAAAATCCCCACATTGGAGCTCTTGTTATATTGTCTTTCTTATCTTGGAAATCCTCTTGGGGATGAGTCATCTGAAATTTCCTGTTCCTCTCAAGTTTCAAAATAATGTTACTTAGAAGGTGCTTTGCAGGGGTTCAGAGTCAAGGCCACGTACTTCTGAGCTTTGTGCTCTTGGTCGGGCAGCGCCAGTGGCCACCTGCCAATAGACTTGTGCTGTTCACCTTTGGCACTCACTGCCCTGGAAACTCAGAGGTCCCTTCTTCATTGATTTTCTAAGTGTCCGCCCCCTTGCCTATGTGAATGCTTATCCCTGGCTGGTAAGCTGCAGGGCCTTTGCTTCCCTGGATACCAATAATTAGCACACAAGCATTGAGGGTGTGTCAGAGCAAGTCACAAAAACACACAATCCTGCCTCTCTTGTGGCACTAGACCGGAAAAAAGTACTGGCTTTAGAAGTATACCCTTGACTTGCCAGGTGGCTTTGGGCAAGTCATGGTACCCCTTGGAGCCTCACTTCTCTCTTTTGTAAACCACTGATGCAAATATTTACTTCATGGGTTTGTTGTAATGTTTATAAAGCAGGAGATCATGAGTTCAAAGTCAGCCTCAGCAAAAATGAGGTGCTAAGCAACTCAGTGAGACCCTGTCTCTAAATAAAATACAAAATAGGACTGGGATGTGGCTCAGTGGTCAAGTGTCCCAGAGCTCAATCCCCAGTACCCGCTCCCCCCAAATAAAAATGTGTCTGAAGTGCAAAAAGAATTTTTAAAAATTGTCTCCTTGTTGGATACTTCAGTTGTTTTGGAGGTTCATTATTATATGCAGTGTTAGCCTAAACACAGTGTCTCAGTGGAGAGGTTTTCCCATGCAAAGGCACTGGGTTCACCTTAGGTCCCATCTGACTTGGACCTGCAGAATTTTACCTTCTACAGTAGCCATTAGGGTTTTTTGCCTTCAGTGTGTATATTGTATAACAGCAGCAATGTGTAGATATGTGGGGAGAGGTAAGCACTTAAGGGACCATCCAGCTGCCTTTTCATGGAACATGGAACCTGCATACTGTGATCTGTTCAGTGGCAGGGTCTACTTTTAAGAGGCATCTCCACCCTTGAGTCCTCCACTGTAGAACCAGGGCATGATATTAATATCAGTAGCCTCCCACAAACAACTTACTTCATGATAGTGAGTTTTTTTATTGGTCTTCATGTCCCTCCATTTCTAGTCTAACAGACCTGCTATTATTCTTGGAAAAGGAGTTACATGAAGCATGTGATCCTGTATCCAGTCTCATCAGTCCCATGAGAGGTGAAGGGAATCCACAGCAAGAGAATGGATGGAGATCCCAGGATGCCAGAGATGGGATAGTGCAAGACCTAATGGGAGCAAACTAAGAAGGCAAACTAGCAAGGAATGTGAAACAAAACGCTGTTATCAACTCCAGGGAAAACAGAAGTCATGCAGGAAAGAAAAAGTGATTGTAGTTGACTGCTTGTCTCAGCAGCGAATGGCATGTATGTGGTCATAACTAGATTAACATCAAATCCAAACAAAATTAGAGTAGAACTAGACTGGGAAGATGGGGAACTGAAATTGATAGAGAAAAAGAGACAGGAAGAGAATATTAAGTAAATACTAAATTTCCAGAGTAGGAAATGAATTGAAATTTGAAAAATCAGGAAGCAGCGGTCAAAGTATTTTACTAGTAATGTGAAACTAACTCCAAAAAAAAAAAAAAAAACAGCTAAAAGGGTTGATGGTAGGAGTAGGGTACTCTATATGATTTGCATGTATAGTTTTAATGAAAATTAAAATCACAGGAAAAAAGCAGCCAAGTGAGAAATATTAATTATAATACTTCTCCAGGAAACATTTTTTTTTAAAATAAACAAGACTCTTTTTAAAAAAATGAAGCTGCATTTTACTTATGTGACATGAATTTCTTTCCCCTGTTACAAAGTGATTCTCAGCAGGAAAAGAAATTCCTAGTCATAAAAATAATATAACTAAGTCAAAGTTGCATAAACTTGGATACACACTAATGGCTTTGGTTTCTTTACTGAGGTGTAATTTGCATACAATGAAATGCATTCATTAAATGGCATTTTGATTTGCATCTGTGAAACCTCTACCACAACCAAGCTATAGATACTGGGATGCTTCCATTGTCCCCAAAAGCTCCCTTTACCCTATCTCAGACTGTCCCAACCTGCAGCCATAGGCAACAGCCTCTGAGACCACTTTCTGTTGCTTTATATTAGATTTATCTTCTCTCTAGAGTTTCATCAAAACAAAGTGAAATCTGTAGTAGTACGTTGTCCTTTGTGTCTGGCTCTTTTCTCGTGCTTTGGAGTTGATGCTTTCGGTATTAACTAGTATTCTATTGCATCATGCGATATAACCTAAGATAAAAGTTTCCGACAACTCTTGGGACAGTTAATTTTTTTTTTCTAATTATCCCTCAAGTCTCTTGATTACGTGCTTGCTTCTCTACCAGACCATCTCTCTCCACGGTCAATTATCAAAAAGGAAAGAAGCAACTGAATGGAGTCGGCTCCTTCTGGGTAACCCAGCTCGGTTGCTTAGCAACAAACAGAATAACTGTATGGGTTTAGTGGATTCTGAACAAAAAGGTAATCATCTTTTATCCCCAGATAGACAGGAGATGATGTTATTCCAAGCAAAACGGGGGAAAAAAAAAATAAAAACCACAAAAATGGAAAGAAAATACCTCTAGGAAGTCAAGAGACCCACCCCTCTGGGTCCCAGCCTGTGTTAAGACTAAGGAATCTTCATTCATATCAAGTACCACAGTGTGAGACACTGGTATGTAGGATCTTTTAAAAGGCATGAATAGATGATGCCAGAAATAATTAGCAATTCACGGTGGAAATAAAGAGAAACATATTAACCTTTGTTAGAATGACTATTGTAGAGAATTGGCCTGAAGGGAGTGGAAACCTTGTCCCATCCACGTGCTGCTTCCAAGACAAGAGGGATGGACGCAATTCCCCCACTCAATCAATCTGAGTAACCACTTTCCATATTGAAGGTGATTGGCTTAGGTTTCACCCGATACCTTCATCTCAAAGAGAATGGCACCCATTTCTCAGGCAAGGTTCCTGATGGAAGTTTCTGGATTTTTTTTTTATTTCCTCAGGAGTTTTGCCAACTTCCTATCACTTCCTTCTCATTATCAGTGCTCTCCTCCCTGCACCCAGGAATATAATCCAGCAGAAATAGCTTGGCCAAGAATTGTGGATTTAATGAGCAGGATACCCCCCAGCCATTTAATGCAAAGTGTTTAATAATCAATCAGAGATCTGTTTCACTTAGGGCTACAGGATTGTGAAAGAGGCAGGAGCCCTTCACCCTCCCTCTTGAGCTATTCCTGGAGCTGTCCTCCACATCCCTCCTGATAACAGATTTCTGGGTTTAAATCATGCCCCAGGGGAGTGGCTATGAAGCCGTGGTCCTGCAGTTTCCTGTCAGTGCCTGGGCATCTGGCAAAAGACAGCTTTGCAGTTTCGTTTAGTGAAGGGGCAAAGATGATTGCCAAGTAATTGGGTTTGTACTCCCCCATTTTCTGTGATTGCAAGGATCAGTTCTTCCATAAATGTGTATAATTGCAGTCTTCTAAAGAAAAGTGATGGAGGAATGCATCTTCCTGAGTTGAGATATATATATATATATATATATATATATATATATATATATATTAAGTCTAATTTAAAAATGTTCTGGTCTTTTCTGGTTTTGAATTGTAAAACACATTGTTCTGAATTGCATGTGCTGTAAGAGCACACCAAGATAGATAAACAGGAAGGCAGGCTCCGCAGAAGAGCTTGCAAAATCAAAATCCATCCTAGGGGTCCCCACAATTAATGACAAAGCTACAACGGGCAGGCATCTGCAGCTGCCACTGCAGAGCGGAGGTGTGACAACTTCTGAATGACTAAGTGCCCACAGTGTTTTACTCTCTGCTGTGACATTTTGTGGCTGAGGTTTCTGCTCTGGGGAGATTTATCAGTTAAAAGAAAAGACATAATGGAAGAGTACGGCTCTGCGCGTTAACAGACTTTGGTTCATAGCTTTTGCGTTTACAGTGATTCACTGAAATTGATTCTCCTTTGAATTAAAAGACTTTAGACTTCCAAAGAATGTGCCCATGTCTGTATATTTTAAAAATATACAAAAGAAGAGCCAAATGTCCTTTTGTTTAATTTTTAACTTAGGGTTGCTGAGCAATAGATAATGGAGGAAGAAAAATAGTGCCTTTGAAACAGAGCAAGGCTCTGCAAAATTCAGATGTTGGGTCAATGGTAGCGCTAAGTTACTATTGGTTTATGTCTCATCCCATCCTTTCTTTATCTTTGAATTTTGTTTTCTTTTTTCCTCTCTGTTGTGAGTTTCTGATGAGAAGGTGAGAAACTACCAGCAATGGGGAGGGGGAATGGTTCTCTATGTCCACAGTGACGGAAAGGAAACTAACAATTGCTTCATGGTTGAGACATAAGCCAATTATAGCAGAGCAATGGGGTACCCTAGCGTTTGTTGGGATGCTGATTATCAAACGTAGTTAGCAGGTATTTATTGAGCATCTCTTACGCATAAGACACCTGTTTATGGGCCTCAGAAAGTTTTCCAGTGGAGAAAACTTGTTTTGAACAAAGCACGGTACCTGGGAAGGTTTCCATTACGGCTTTGAGGATTTACCGCAATGCTGGTCAGAGAGTAGAAGGACCTGCTGTCCTAGAATGCGTGGACGAGAAAAGAGCATTGGGGTAAAACAAATGGTCAGAAATAAGGAAGAGTACTAGAAAGCTGGGGCAATGCTGAGGGGGAGAGCGGGGACTGCATCCAGGAAGGGGTGGAGGGGAGAGAGGAAGAGAAGCTCAAGGAGCGGATCCAGGGTGTCCTTGGGTACTGGCCCTGGTGAGCCAACAGTCACCACATGGGTGCCATTCCACCCTTGGCCCACCCCAGGTAAGGTGTTTCCAAAGCATTTCCCACAGGCCGTCAGAATGACTTCAGATTTCTGCAATCAGGACCAAGCTGAGAGGAGAGACCCTCCAGTGAAGTCTATGAACTGAGACAGACAGTGGCTTCTCGAGTGCAGATTGGTTAAGATCCTAGCCAAGACCCCAACCCAGATATCCTCACTCTCCCTCCACCCTGCTACACAGCCTCAGGACTCTTTATGTGCACCCAGATCCACAGAGACTTCTGCCAAAACCAGATCCCCAGGGACAGATCTGGCTCCAGATTTGCCTGACCAACGTGGGTAGTTAGAAGGCAGGTTTTCCTCCACCTCGGCACCATTGGTGTTTGGGGCTGGATGAGCCTTTGCTGGTGGCAGAGGAGCAGGGAGATAAAGTTCTGTGCACTGAAGGATTCGAATAGCGTTCTTGGCATCGACCCATTAACACTCACCTTCCCCCATGTTCTGGCAACCAAAATTGTCTCCAGACATGGCCCCAAACTCCCCAAGGGTGCAAAATCACTGCTGGTTAGAAACTGCTGGTCTGTGAGCCTGGCGACACTGCCACCCACTTGGTGTGACAGGTGTCACTAAAGCGAGGATGATGTTGCAGAAGCAAGGGCGAGCCCCCAGCGGCACGGCGTGAGTCCATGGGATGGTTGGTTGGTGCGGACAGAGAACATTGGAATGGCAAAGTCCAAAGACCAGCCTGCTTACCCCGGCTCTGATACTTGTTAACTGAGGGTGGTTGCCGATAAAACACTTGCTCTGTCTTGGCTCAGCATTCCTTGTCTAACAAACTGAGATCACGCTAACTCTCACATCCTGTCATCAAGGATAATAATGCCATCAAGCCCTAGAGAGGTGAAAGGCCAAAACAAATCCTCATCACCAGCCTCCTAGGGTCCCAGAGTAGTGTGGGCTGGAGTCCAGAAAGAAGGAAGAAAACAGGTAAGGGAAAGTGAGCCAGAGAAAGGCCCTGTGCACCAGAGAGCCTGTCCCTTTGTCCTTTTTCATCCGCCCCTTTGTTCATCAAGTGGGGAGCCCTCTACCCACTGAGAGAAAGAAAGTAACAAGATTAAATTGTCAGTTGCATTTTTTGCATTTAGCCAAGATTCAGAAAATTCACCCAACTTATTGGACACACACTCATACACACACAGGCATGCACACACATCTATTGCCATCATTAATCCATATGTATATATATAGTCTTCATGTCAAGTAATTTCTCCTTTTCAGTGGGTATTAGGGGAAGTGACATTCATTTCACAGATTGTAGCGTCAGATGATGGGAGGGGAATGTCAGCTCAGGCATATCCTCTTTCCCGTAAAGATTTTATTCAAATAGAGTTCTGCCTACAATAGCAAAGAGACCCAGGGGAATTACTTCACCAGTGGAAATGGCCACAGACGGAGGCAGAGTGTCTATTTCAGATCCGAATTAGTAGGTAAACAAGGGAAGTAGTGCTTTGAGCACAGCAATTTACAAAAGGAAGGCCCCTGTTTCCCCTTTTCTAAGAGAAAGACAACTCGAGCTGCTTTGATCAGTGTGACCAGAGAGGGCAGAGGCAGCACGTTGCACAGAAGTGTTGAGCTAAGAATTAAGGGCATATTTGATCACATGTGAGTTGTAGTAACTGGACTGAAAACCAATGAAGCACAAACTTGTAATCCTCCTGCCTCAGCCTCCTGAGTTGCTGGGATTACAGGCATGTGCCACGGTGCCCAGCTATGTGCTGTTTTTAAATAGAAGTGCTCATTCTGTTAACAGGAAGTCCCCCCAAAAGGGATGTGTTTGTCTCTCCTGGAAATGCATTTATTTTGGGAGAAAAGCCAAACAGATGCTTTGAATAAAAATAAGTAAATAAGCTAAAGCTGCTTGGAGCATTTGCATGCTGTGCTGTGGAGAGAGGAACCCACAGCCTAAAGATGTACATTCTTGAGGAAGTTAATAGGAAGATCCAGAATAGGCTCGGGTCTTCTTTCATCACCAGCCCTAATATTTCAACATAGTTATAGAAATTCTTACCTAAAATCAATTAACAAGCACATTTCACTCTGAAGTAAAGGGTTAATAATACGTCCCGGGACACTCCCAGGATTGTTGTCAGTGTTAAACGACATTGCTTAAGTTGACAGCATCTTGCAAAGTGAAAATGAATGTCAGAGTTGAAGGCCTTCTCATTCAGACCTGCATTCTTATGCTGCAGTAAAAAGACTTCAGTTCTCACTTGGAATCCTTGCCCCTCTGGACACTGTCTATCAGGATTAGGGTGAGACTGCCAAACCACCCATCAGTTAGAAAGCGATTGCCTACCACACAGCTCACAGCTCACATGACATTTGGATCTTCACAGTGTCTTAACTAATTCCTGTTATCTCCAGCATCCTGTTTCCCAGTTCTCGGCTCCTTCCCTCACTGTGTGACCAGGGGAAGCTGCTTGACCTGGCTGGGCTTGTTTCCTGGTCTGTGTAAGGAGACAACAATGCTTCAGATGCAGAACAGCTCCCAACAGCTGGTCCACGACATGCCCTCAGGATGTGGGTCTCCCTCCTGCTGGCTCCTCCCTGCTGCCCATCCTGGGTCCTTGCTGGATCTTATTAGGGACAACTCCTGCAAACTATGGTGTATTCTTTTACTTCTTTCTCTAACCACAAGACCAAAAAAAAAAAAAAAGATAATAAGAAAAAATCATGTGAATTAGAGGCCGCATGTGTCTTCTGCCACCAACAATTCAGAGTCTCCAGGGACTTTGCAGGATAAGAGCCACATCCGTGATCCGTGATGCACCAGCTGACAGTATTTCACATTCGGGTGATAATGGTCCTGACTGCACCACACAAAGCCGTGGGGGTCAGATGGGGTGGGAGGACCAGAGTCAAATTCTCTCATCCCTGCCTCTGTAATTTTATCCACAGAAAAGAAGGAAAGAGTTAAAAGTCTTTGCTGCATGAATGACTTAATATCTTTTTGGTTTATTTTCCCCTAGAAATATTTCATGACGTAAGTAATACAGGCAAATTTCAGGCAGGGTGGAAACATTTGATGAATACATTTTATGCTAAGATGAAATCGTCTCCCTTTCCTAATGATTTCATAATTGGTAACTTTCAGTATGCCAAAATTTAAAGATGGTTCAGTGATGGATTTTATTTTAATTTTAGTACATGTTGCTTCGTATCTTCATTTTATACCATGTAAGTTTTTAATTTCTAAGTGTCCTGGTATTTCACTATTTTTTTCTTAGTGTTCCCATTTAAAAATAAAAAAAATATGTAATTGTATAATCTTAGGGAGGTGAACATACTTTCTAGTTATGACATCAAGCTAAACCATATGGGAAATATTTCTACACACAACTACAAGAATATATATTTAAATTTATATCATATATATATATATATATATATATATATATATATAAAGAGGCAAATAACTAAAAGGAGGTAACTATACAATATGTGAGGATCAAATCTTTTTTATTAGTTGTTCAAAACATTACAAAGCTCTTGACATATCATATTTCATACATTTGATTCAACTGGGTTATGAACTCCCATTTTTACCCCAAATACAGGTTGCAGAATCACATTGGTTACACATCCACATTTTTACATACTGCCATACTAGTGTCTGTTGTATTCTGCTGCCTTTCCTATCCTCTACTATCCCCCCTCCCCTCCCCTTCCATCTTCTCTCTCTACCCCATCTACTGTACTTCATTTCTCTCTCTTGTTATTTTCCCCCCTTTCCCTTCACCTCCTCTTATATGTAATTTTGATTTACGATAAGGGTCTCCTTCCATTCACATGCAATTGCCCTTCTCTCTCCCTTTCCCTCCCACCTCTCGTCCCTGTTTAATGGTAATCTTCTTCTCATGCTCTTCCTCCCTGCTCTGTTCTTAGTTGCTCTCCTTATATCAAAGATGACATTTGGCATTTATTTTTTAGGGATTGACTAGCTTCACTTAGCATAATCTGCTCTAATGCCATCCATTTCCCTGAAAATGCCATGATTTTGTCATTTTTTAGTGCTGTGTAGTACTCCATTGTGTATAAATGCCACATTTTTTTTGATCCATTCATCTATTGAAGGGCATCTAGGTTGGTTCCACAGTCTTGCTATTGTGAATTGTGCTGCTATGAACATCCATGTAGCAGTATCCCTATAGTATGCTCTTTTAAGGTCTTTAGGGAATAGTCCAAGAAGGGGAATAGCTGGGTCAAATGGTGGTTCCATTTCCAGCTTTCCAAGGAATCTCCATACTGCTTTCCACATTGGCCGCACCAATTTGCACTCCTACCAGCAATGAACAAGTGTACCCTTCTCCCCACATCCTCGCCAGCACTTGTTGTTGTTTGACTTCATAATGGCTGCCAATCTTACTGGAGTGAGATGGTATCTTAGGTGGTTTTGATTTGCATTTCTCTGACTGCTAGAGATGGTGAGCATTTTTTCATGTACTTGTTGATTGATTGTATGTCCTCCTCTGAGAAGTGTCTGTTCAGGTCCTTGGCCCATTTGTTGATTGGGTTGTTATCTTATTGTTTAATTTTTTGAGTTCTTTGTATACTCTGGATATTAGGGCTCTATCTGAAGTGTGAGGAGTAAAAATTTGTTCCCAGGATGTAGGCTCCCTCTTTAACTTTCTTATTGTTTCTCTTGCTGAGAAAAAACTTTTTAGTTTTTTAGTAAGTCCCATTTGTTGATTCTTGTTATTAACTCTTGTGCTATGGATGTCCTATTAAGGAATTTGGAGCCCGACCCCACAATATGTAGATTGGAGCCAACATTTTCTTCTATCAGATGCAGAGTCTCTGATTTGATATCAAGCTCTTTGATCCATTTTGAGTTAACTTTTGTGCATGGCAAGAGAAAGGGATTCAGTTTCATTTTGTTGCATATGGATTTCCAGTTTTCCCAGCACCATTTGTTGAAGATGCTATCCTTCCTCCATTGCATGCTTTTAGCCCCTTTATCAAATATAAGAAAGTTGTAATTTTGTGGATTGGTCTCTGTGTCCTCTATTCTGTACTATTGGTCCACCCGCCTGTTTTGGGACCAGTACCATGCTGTTTTTGTTACTATTGCTCTGTAGTATAGTTTAAAATCTGGTATTGCTATACCACCTGATTCACACTTCCTGCTTAGAATTGCTTTTGCTATTCTGGGTCTTTTATTTTTCCATATGAATTTCATGATTGCTTTATCTATTTCTATAAGAAATGCCGTTGGGATTTTGATTGGCATTGCATTAAACCTATAGAGAACTTTGGGTAATATCGCCATTTTGATGATGTTAGTTCTGCCTATCCATGAACAGGGTATATTTTTCCATCTTCTAAGATCTTCTATTTCTCTCTTTAGGGTTTTGTAGTTTTCATTGTATAAATCTTTCACCTCTTTTGTTAGGTTGATTCCCAATTATTTTATTTTTTTTGAGGATATTGTGAATGGGATGGTTGTCCTCATTTCCATTTCAGAAGATTTGTCGCTGATATACAGGAATGCCTTTGATTTATGCGTGTTGATTTTATATCCTGCCACTTTGCTGAACTCATTTATTAGCTCTAGTAGTTTCTTTGTAGACCCTTTTGGGTCTGTAAGGTATAGAATCATATCATCTGCAAATAGTGATAATTTGAGTTCTTCTTTTCCTATTTTTATGCCTTTAATTTCTTTTGTCTGTCTAATTGCTCTGGCCAGTATTTCGAGAACTAAATTGAATAGAAGTGGTAAGAGAGGGCATCCCTGTCTTGTTCCAGATTTTAGAGGAAATGCCTTCAGTTTTTCTCCATTTAGAATGATGCTAGCCTGAGGCTTAGCATAGATAGCTTTTATGATGTTGAGGTAAGTTCCTGTTATCCCTAGTTTTTCTAGTGTTTTGAACATAAATGGATGCTTTTGTCGAATGCTTTTTCTGTGTCTATCAAGATGGTCATGGGGTTCTTATCGTTAAGTCTATTGATGTGGTGAATAACATTTATTGATTTCCGTATATTGAACCAGCCTTGCATCCCAGGGATGAATCCTACTTGATCATGGTGCACAATTTTTTTGATATGCTTTTGTATTCGATTTGCCAGAATTTTATTGAGGATTTTTGCATATATGTTCATTAGAGATATTGGTCTGTAGTTTTCTTTCTTTGAAGTGCCTTTGTCTGGTTTCGGGATCAGGGTGATGTTGGCCTCATAGAATGAATTTGGAAGAGCTCCTTCTTTTTCTATTTCTTGAAATAACTTGAAAAGTATTGGTATTAATTCTTCTTTGAAGGTTTTGTAAAACTCCGCTATATACCCGTCCGATCCAGGACTTTTCTTGGTTGGTAGTCTTTTGATGGCTTCTTCTATTTCCTCCTTTGTTATTGGTCTGTTTAAATTGTGTGTATCTTCCTGACTCAATCTGGGCAAATCATATGACTTAAGGGATATATTGATATCTTCACTATCTTCTATTTTATTGGAATATAGGGTTTCAAAATAATTTCTAATTATCTTCTGTATTTCTGTATGTCCGTTGTGATATTGCCTTTTTCATCCCGTATGTTAGTAATTAGGATCAAAATTTTAACATCCTTAATTTTATAAGAAATAGTTCTCACAAATCAAAAGTATGTAAATGAACACTCTAATAGAAGAAAATGAGTAAAAGACATGAACAGGAATTTCCAAATTGGGAAAAAGGAAGTATATAGAATTCCAGGAATTAAAGAAATCTAAATTAATATTAGGAGAAAACATTTGCACCTACTTTAATTGGCAAAATTATTCTTTTTTAAAAAAATTATCACCTTAATATTGGTAAGGATACAGGAAACAGGAATTTTCAGACACACTACGATTGGTAATGAAATGCATAAATGATACTAATTTCCTTTAGCCCATAATTCCTCATCTAATGATTTAATTTAATCTTTGCAAATATTTAGCTGCAACTGTATTTATTATAGTGTTCTTTAGAAGCTAAGGAATAGAAACAATTTCCTATCTAATTAGGATTTAATGAAGTTAATTGTGGTGTATTTGTGTAATAGAAAACTGCAACTATTAAAAATGACATTATAGGACTGGGGTTGTAGCTCAGTGGCAAAGCCCTTGCCTTTCACGTGTGAGGCACTGGGTTTGATCCTCAGCATTACATAAAAATAAATAAAATAAAAGCATGCTGTCCATCTACAACTACAAAAAATTTTTTTAAATGACATTATAGATCTTAGTCAATATTCTGTGGTTAAAATCCACTTTAATGGGTAAAGAAAAACCAATTATTAACAGGTCAAAACAAGACTCCTATGCACCTAAAGATGCCAACTCCAGCAGGTCACATGGGAGCTGGAAGTGAAAATCATGCGTCAGAGCTACTCAGTTTTCAACCACAGACACCTGTGTTTTCTTGTGCAGGTCTACTCTATTGTCTTCCTTT
Source organism: Callospermophilus lateralis (assembly GCF_048772815.1). Lineage (NCBI taxonomy): Eukaryota > Metazoa > Chordata > Mammalia > Rodentia > Sciuridae > Callospermophilus > Callospermophilus lateralis. Next base: position 24,982,957 of record NC_135317.1, on the reverse strand, counting down.
CTATTTTAGAACAGCTCTCTTGTCTACTTGTGAAGCTCTGCTCCCTCATAAATGACATCTGTAGGGAGCATATTCTTTGGATTTTACCAATCCCAGCCTAGATTCTACATCACCCTTTGGTACAAAGGCCTCTGTCATAGTCTGACTCAATCTATTGTGTCTTAGTCAGGTTTGTCTGCTATAAGAAATACCATGAACCAGCCAATTTATACATACACAAAAAAATTGTTAACAGTTCTGGAAACAGGAAGTCCATGGTCAAAATGTCAGGAGTTCTGGTGTCTGGTGAGGGCTCTCTTCCTGATTTGCAGCTAGTTGCCTTACTGCTATATCCTCACATGGCCCCCTCTTTCATGGGGGCTCCATCCTTGTGACCTAATTACCTCCCAAAGGACCCACCTTCTAAAATGTAATATATATTTATAGGAATTACTTGTGCTAAAATTATAAAGGAATTTTATTTTCTTCTCATGGTCTTTGTTTTCTAAATTTTCTGTAATTACCAGCATGATGTAAGTAATAAGAAAAAATATATTTTAATAAAGAAAAAAATAAATATAATCGGCCACATATATTTTATATATACATACATTTAGTTATAGATGGACACAATACCTTTGTTTTATTTATTTATTTTTATGTGATGCTGAGGATCGAACCCAGTGCCTCACACATGCTAGGCAAGTGCTCTACCACTGAACCACAACCCCAGTCCCAGGACACAGATTTTATATGGGAGAAAAGGAAAGAGCTAGAATCCTAAATAAGCGTTTGTCAAAAATAATCACCAATATTCATGGGAGACTGTTTTTAACTGGGCAGACAACAATATTATAGTAGGTGATACTGGGTGTATTTCATAGCAGGAAAACTTTCCCCCTAAAATTTATTTTGTTTCTACTTGGTAAAGATGGGCAATAAGAATCAAAAACATTTAATCTACAGGGAAATGAACGATACTGGTAAAAGTTTTTAAAACCTTTATATGCCTAGCAGAATTAATTGTCCAAAAGACATTGAGAAAATGTGTAATTTTAGAAGACAACGCCAATTTCAAAGTTCTCCAGTAGTTGGGGCAAGATTGCTGGGGGAACTATCTCTGTTACTGATGGAAAAACTCCCGCCTTGGTCTCCCTCAGTCCTCTGTTTGCTCTCAGGTCAGAACTGTTCATTTTATCCCAAGTATTTGCTTCTTAAGTGCCCCCTGTATTTTAGTTTGCCAACAAAAACAGCCTTGCTTTATAAGAAAGTTTACCTCAAAACAAAATTTCAAGAGATGTCCAAAGCTTCCATTCTCCCCACCCCCATTTTTTTTTCTAGAAAATAAAAATCCATGAAAAAAATTAACTTTTCCAAATAAAGGCAGTACCCAGAAGCCAGTATTTTAAAAAATGAGACCTCAGGATACCTGTACCCATAAACACTCTGATGTGAATACTTTGGGCAGGACATGGTTTGCAGTCCCCTTCCTTGGGGGCAAGGGTGAGGTGGGCAGCGTGTACAAGGAAGGAACCTGAGGGCTGACGGGCTGCCCGGCCACCTCCAGGAAGAGCGCAGGGGATCAGCAGGAAACCCCCAGACACTTGGCTGCAGAACTGCTCTGGGCAAGAGACAGGGGAGCAAAGGTTGGGAGGCAAATATCAGATGTGTTGATTTAGCTCAGGGCTGGCTCTGGCTGGTCCCAAGAGGTGACCCTTATCTCTGCATTAACTCTAGAGATTCTGATTATCTCCTTTCATACCAATCCAGAGCAGCTGGGGACCCAGAGCACCTGCTTATAGGGGGATGAGTCAGGTGGATCTGGTTGGGGATCATCAGTGGGCTCTTTGGCTGCCACCGTGGTATCCCCTGGCATGGAACCAATTGTTCCTGCCAAGAGGCATAAATCAGCAGTTGTGACCTGTTGCTGTGAAGACAGACTCCACAATGATTTTCCCTGTTGTGGTTTTAGCCCCCAGTTGAGTTCTTGGCTAATTAGACTCAGAGGAGCCAGGGAAAAACCTGTTCATGATTAAGGCCACTGAAATGCCTCTCTAGAACACACAGCTCTGGTTTGGCTGAATTTGAGAATGTGTGTTTAGATATTTGTGGCCCAGTTTAAGCCTAGAGATATATAAAATTGTGTTCTTCTCTTCTAATCTGCATTGCAGAGAACGCATTGCAAAGCAGGTTATGGGGTGATGAGTGTGCCAAAGAATGAACTCCTTCTTGTCCAAGCACTTCCTGACCTTTGGGAATTAGTAAGTATTATGGCTTGGCTATGAGGGGTCCCCCAGGAGCTCCATGTGTTAATGAGGGAGGCAAAATAATTAGATTATGAGAGCTGTATCCTAATTGGTGGGTTAATCCATCTGATGGATTAATAATTTGAATTGATTACTGGTGATAACAATAAACGGGTGGGGCATGGCTGGAGGAGCTAGGTCACTGGGGACATGTCTTGGTGCTGCAGTCTGGCTGGGCACAAATAACCGAGCTGCCACAAAGCTTTGTAGGTGCAAACAGCAACTCTTATTTCCCAACTCTCACTGGCACTGCACACACTACACGGGAACACACTCCTTCCACCAGGCTCCACGGGCCCAATCTCCCACAACCACCCTGCCTCCAGAACTCCACAGGAACGCCAAAGTAGTGGGTGCCCGAGGCAGATTCCCAGAGCTGCCCTATTCCTGGAGCAGGGTTCATATACAACTCAATCAATCAATCCAGCATCACAGCAATTATATACAGCTTAACTCAAATCATCATCTCAATGTTTCGCTGGCGTCACCTTTCATCCATTCCCTCTGGCAATATGCCAGGCGTCATTCTGACTCGGCTGTGGCTCTCAACACCTTGGGGATCATATATTTTGTCCCTGGCTCCTTGTGCATTCTCTCTCTCTCTCTCTCTCTCTCTCTCTCTGTTTTTCTACTTCCTGGTTTCCATGAACTGAGCAGTTCTCTTCCATCATGCCCTTCCACCATAATGTTCTGTCTAACCTCTGGCTTAGAGAAATGGAGCTGGCCAACCATTGGATGAATCTTTGAAGCCTTGAGTCCAAAATAAACTTTTCTAAGTTGTACTTGTCAGGTATTCTGGTCATAGCAACACAAAGCTGACTAACACATAAAGTAAGAATAAAATTATTACTATGAGAGCATTTATAATAAATAATTAGTATGCAAATTTCTGTGAAGGGAGTAATGAGGTGGTGGTGGAGGATGTATATGGGTGTAGGAAGGCAAGGGAAACCTAGAGGGTTTCATGAAGGAGTTATCCGGTTATTGGGATCCTGAAGAATGGATAGAATTACCAGAGGAATAGATGGAAGAGAGATAAAGATTTTACAAGTTTCTAGAGAGAATGAACTGGTAATGCAGGATTAGGATTCAGATGGCTTGAGATTTCTCAACAGTTGGAAGCAAGAAAATAGCTTTAAAATGATGATTAGTTAACAACAAATTAAATACGTAGAATTTCTCTAAACAGCAATAACCTTCTTGAAATGGAATAAAAACAAAATTCTGTGCATAATGGTTTTAAAGCTATAAAATATACAATGATCAAGTTAACCAACTGTTTATAAAACTTCTATACAGATGGTATAAGTAAATGAATACACATTCTATAATTGTAGATGAGATGATTTAATATTGTGAAATCTGTAAGTTCGATCTATCAAATTAAAAATCCCAAGTATTTTAAAAAGCATATATGACTCAGTGCAGCACTGCAGACCTGTAATCCCAGGTACTGGGGAAGCTGAGGCAGGAGGATCATGTTCAAGGCCAGCCTGGGCAACTTAGTGAGACCCTGTCTCAAAAAATTTAAAGGTCTGTGTATATAGCTCAGTGATAGAGTACCTGGATTTAATCTTTAGTATGGCAATAAATATAAATAAACAAATTGATTGATTAATTAATTAATTAATACATATGGAGGTTAAAAGGTCCAAGAACAGATCAATTAATGACACATATATGTTAAAAGTAAATGAGTAAATAGAAATACATCATGCTAATGCTCATTAAGAGAATGTAAGGGTCACTATATTAACTTCAGAAAGAGAAGGCTTCAAAGCAGGAAAAATTATTAGGGATAAAGAAGGGCATTTACACAATGACAAAGAGGTCAATTCTCCAAGAAGTTATAACAATCCTTAACATGTGTGTGACTAATAGCAGGGCATCACAGTAGGTGAACAAAAACTAACAGAACAACAAAGAGAAATAAATGAATGGACACCATCATTGAAGTTGGAGAATTCAATGCCCTGTATAACCAACATAAATGAATCCAGCAGAAATAATCTCAGAAAAGACATAGCTGAAGACAACACTACCATCAATCAATTAATATAGTTGACATCTACAGATTATTTCAGTCAACAACAGTGGAATACACACCCTTCTCCAGCCTACAGGAACATTCATCAAGACAGACCAATCCTGGCATATAATAAACACTTTAGCAAATGTAAATGAATTTAAAAATCTTTTCTTCACTTTATATAATGTCCACTCTCAGACTACAAAGGAATTAATTATATTAGAAATTAATAGCAGAATGAGAAATAGAAAATCCCCAAATACATGGATATTAAACAACCTAGTTTTAAATAATACATGAGCCAAAGAAGAAACTTCAAGATAAACTTAAAAGTACTTTCAAGAAAATGAAAATAAAGCATCAAAATTCATGAGATGCAACAAGAGTAGTACTTAGAGGGAAATTAATAGCATCGAATGCTTATGTCAAAAAAGAAGAAAGATCTAAAATCAATAATCTAAGTTTCCATCTTAGGAAACAAAAAGAAGAATGAACTAGGGCCAGAGGTTGTGGCTCAGTGCTAGAGTGTTTGCCTATCATGTGTGAGGCAGTGGGTTTTGATCCTCAGCACAACATAAATAAATAAAGTTATTAAAAAAAGATCGAACTGAATCCAAAGTAATCAGAAAAACAAAATAATCAGTTTCTAATTATAAGAAATTAAATGAAAGTGTGGATATCACTACAGAGCTCATGGACATTATAAGGATTAAAAAGAAATACTATCACACTCATGCACTGCTGGTGGAACTGCAAAATGGTGCAGCAAATATGGAAAGCAGTATGGAGATTTCTTGGAAAACTGGGAATGGAACCACCTTTTGATCCAGCTATTCCATTTCTTGGTGTATACCCAAATGACTTAAAAACAGCATACTATAGCAACACAGCCACATCAATGTTTATTGCAGCACAACTCACAATAACTAAACTGGAACCAACATAGATGCCCTTCAGTAGATGAATGGATAAAGAAAATGTGGTATATATACACAGTGGAATATTACTCAGCAATAAAAAAGAATAAAATCATGGCATTTGCAGGTAAATGGATGGAGCTGGAGAAGATAATGCCAAGTGAAGAGGGCCAATCCCAAAAAACCAAATGCAAAATGTTTTCTCTGATATAAGGAAGCTGATTCATAGTGAGGTTAGGAGAGGGAACATGGGAGGATTAGACAAACTCTAGATAGGGTAGAGGCATGAGAGGGGAAGGGAGGGGGCATGGGGGTAGAAAAGATGGTTGAAGGAGATGGACGTCATTACCCTAGGTACATGTATGAAGACACAAGTGGTGTTAATATATTTTGTTTACAACCAGAGATATGAAAAATTGTGTTCTATATGTGTACTATGAATTGCAATGCATTCTGCTGTCATATATAACAAATTAGAATAAAAACTAAAAAATAAATACAATGAACAACCTTATACACAAAAATTCGATAACCTCAATGAAACAAACTTATTCCTTGAAATACATGATTTGCCAAAAAATGACATCAGAAGAACTGTCCAGTCTGAATAATCCTTCAGCAATTAGTAAGATTTCAAAACAGAAAGCACCAGCCAGGCCCAGATGGGTTCCCTTGTGAAGTTTACCAAATTAAGAAAGAAATTACACTAATTCTCTATAATCTCTTTTAGATGATAGAAACGGGGTTCTTCCTGACTCATTCTATGAGGCCAGAATTACCCTAATACAAAAATAGGATTAAAGACCTTATGAAAAAATTAAATTATAGACCAATGTATCTCTCATACACAGATTACTGTAACTCTGCAGTTTGAAATTAGTGTGAATTCTCTCGCTTTGTTCTTTTTTCTTCAGATGGTCTTGGATATTTGTGGTCTTTTGCAATTCCATGTGGGTTTTAGAATTACTTTGTCCATTTTTACAAAAACGAGATTGGAATTTTAGTAGCCATTGCACTGAATATGAAAATTGATTTGGGTTATAGCAGTATCCTCTTTGCATTATTGGAAGTTGCTTTTCTTCTTTATTTTGTTTTGTAAACTAATTTATTTATTTTTTTATATTACAGGTCTATTTAGATTTTCTTATTCTTCTTGGATCAGTTTTGCTAGTTTGTGTGTCTCTAGGAATTTGCCCATTTCATCCAGGTTATCTAATTTGTTGGCATACAATAGTTCATAGTATACTTTTAAATGATCTTTTAATTTCTGTAAAGTCAATAGTTATGTCTCTATTTTCATCAGTAACCGAACAATCTCTGCTTTTTCTTGATCACTCCAACTAAAGTTTGGCCAATATTGTTGATCTTCTCAAGCACTTTTTTTTTTTTTTTGGTCAACTATTTCTCTTATCTGTCTATGCTCTATTTAATTTACTCTATTCTATCCTAATATTCATTAATTGCCTGCCTTTTGACTTCTGTGTTTAGTTTGCTCTTTTTCTAATTCTGCTTAAGGTTGAAAATGAGTTCATTGACTTAAGATTTTTTAAATCTTCTTTTAATATAGGCATTTACAGCTATAAATTTTCTCCAGAGAACTGCCTGTACTACAACCCATGTTTTGATAAGCTGTTTCATTCATCTCTAAAGATTCTCTAATTTCCCTTATGATTTTTTTCTTTGCTTTATTGGTTACTTAGGAATGTGACTTTTACAGATCTTCTGTTATTAATTTAGTTTTATTACATTGTGGTTATAAACCATGCTTTGAATGATTTCAATATCATAAAATGTATTGTGACTTATTTTGTAAACCAAACAAATAGTCTTTCCTAAACAATGTTCCAGGTAACTTGAGAAGAATGTGTATTCTGTTATTGTAAAAATATAGGAAATTGATATAAGGGAAATATAAATGGTATGAAACCAAGAAGAAGTGATAAGGAAGTCCCAGATCTAAAGATGGTTGAGATCAACTACTCATAAAATGACTATACACATAAAAAGAATTGACTAAAGTAGCTTGTGAATCAGCTCATCATAAAAGCCAACTCAGCCAGAGAATAAAAATTTTCAGTTTCATCAATTTTGCATACACCGACTAGGAAACAGACACAAACCCACCAGGAAGAAGTCAATAGACTGTACTAACCACTGATAGTCTCTTCTTGAACTTGTGAACCTTTGGAGCTTTTTGTTGATTTATTTAATTTGTTTGTTTTTGGTGCTGGGGATTCAACCAGAGGTAGCACCCATGCTAAATACATGCTCTACCTCTGAGCTCCACCTTCAACCCTAACCTGGTTTTCTTGTTCTTGTTCTTCTTCTCTTCCCTTTCCTTCTTTGAAGGATCATGAGGCAGATAAAACTGTGGGCTTATTAGTTCCCTGTCTGTGTTAGAACAATGTCCCCCCCACCCTTTGCAAAGATGCCCACAACCCAGTGTCTAGAACCTACCAACATGTTACCTTGAATAGCAAAAGGGGTTTGCTGACGTGGTCAAGTTAAGGAACTTGAGATGGGGGATGATCCTGGATTATCCTGTGGGACCCAGTGTTATCCCAAGATTCCATATAAGAGGAAGATAGGAAGGTCAAGGAGAGAAAAAAGACGTGACAACAGAAACAGGAGTTGAAGTTACCTGCTTTTTGGGAGGGAGGAGCAGATCACCAGCCAAGGAGGCAAGCAGCTTCTGAAAGCTAGAAAATGTTAAGAAACATTTTCCCCCATAGAGTCTCAGGAAGAACCTGCAATTCTGTTGACATGTTATTTTTAGTCCATGCAACCCATTTCTGACTTTTGACCTTGGACACTGTAAGAAAATAAATTTGTGTTGTTTAAACTACTAAATTTTGGGTAATTAGTTGTAGCAGCAGTAAGAAATTAATATACCCAGGAATAGATAATTTCATTTTGCGACATGCGTTTTATTTGGGCAGCTTTGTCACGGGGAGCGAGGGTTAAACACCTAGCTCTGGTGTCAGAGGACTTGAGTCCAAACTCTACCAAGTAGCTCTATGCTCTGGGTACATTGCTTAACTTTTTTGGATTTCAAATTACATTTTTGGTTAAGTGGATCCATCTCATAAAATCATTTTAAGGAGTAAGGGAGTCAATGAAGGCAACACTGTTGGAACAGGCTCTGGCCCACAGGAAACACTCAACAAATTGTAGCTCATTTTATACGTGGTTGCATGTACTAGAGCTAGGGAGAAGAAGTGCTTTGAGAATTCTATGTTGCTTGTGTAGCTGGGCTGCTGCCGCCATATCAATTTTTAAAATCCAGAGAATGGGTCTTTTGAGCACTTAGACGCCAACCTGTGCTCCAGGGCTGTGAGTTGACAGCCCTCAGGGACAGCCCCAGGGCTCCCCTGCAGTTGCAGGCCCTCCCTTGGTTCTTTTCTGTTTCTTTCAGTCTCTGAAGAGACCCTCAGAACATTTGTGCCACATGGTTTTGGTAGTTCTTTAAACCAAGTTTCATTTCTGTTTTAAATACTCTAGGGCATAGCTAAAACAATCTGAAAACCGGCATGGCTTGACTCTACAGTTTCTGATTTACTCAGAGAGATTAGCATTTCCGGCCACCACCTCCTTCCCCTACCTAAATTGAAGCAAGCATAGGATTCCCAACCCCCACCCCACCCCCCATTCCCCTAAGAGCCCAGACTTTGGAGAAACAGCCAAGTTTTGTGAGTGGTCACAACCAACCTGTGGGTATGCCTGTGCATGGGTGTGCTCTCCTGCCATCTGAGCAGATGTCCACACATTAGCTATATACCCATGATGGCATCTGGAGCTCTACCTAGGGCAAGAGTAACAAGTGTGGACTGTGTAACAGAGTTTCAGAGCTGTGTGATCCAGGCAGCTGGAAGGAAAGAAAACATTGACTGAATTGAGTCATACAGACTTACATTTGTTTCTTTCTAAGAGTTTTATAGTTTTAGTTTGTGCTTTTAGGTCTTCGACCACTCCTATGTTCACTTATATAGGGGTGGGGGGGGGGAATGTGGGCTCAAGTTTTTTTTTTTAATTTTTTTATTTATTATTTATTTTGCATCTGGATAACTATCTGTCTCAGAATCATTTGTCAAAAAGACTGTTCTTTCCCCCATCAGATTATCTGGGCACACTTCTCAAAAATCAGTAGATCATAAATTTAAGGATTTATTTTCAGATTCTAAATTCTGTTAAACTGATCTGTGTGTCTATCCTATGGACGTACCACCTTGTCTCGATTACTGGAGCTTTTCAGCAAGTTTTGAAACGGGGAAGTGTGAGTCCTGCCACTTTTTCTTCTCCTTTCGAGATTGTCTTTGTTATTTTTGCTCCCTTGAATTGTTACATGAGTTTAGGGTTAGTTTAACAAATTTTTTTTTGCAAAAAAAAAAAAAATCAAAATTGGGATTGTGTTAAATCTATAGATCATTTTGGGAAATATTTCCACCTTAATATTAAGTCTCCAATCTGTGAACACAAGATATCTTCTCACTTATCTATATTTTCTTGTTTAGTTAGAAGATATTCTTCCATTTTTATCATATGAGTTTTATAGTTCTTTTGTTAAATTTATCAATGTAAAATTTTTATTTTTATTTTTCATTGTTATTTTGAGACCAGGCTCACTATATGATCCAGGCTGGCTCCACACTCCTGGGTTCAAGCAATCCTCCTGCCTCAGCCTCCTGAGTAGCTAGGTCTACAGATGCACACTACCATGCTCAGCTTTAACGGAAGTATATTTCTAATATTATTATAAATGGAATGATTTTCTTATTTTCATTTTCAGAGTGTTCATTCTAATGAAGAGAAACACAGTTAACTTTTGTATATTGATCCTGTATCATACAACTTTGCTAAACTCATTTAGAAGCTTTAATAGATTTTTGTAGATTCCTTGGGACTTTCTGTGTACAAGATGATTTCATCTGTGAAAAGTGATGATTTTACTTCTTCCTTTCCAATTCAGATGACTTTTATTTCTTTTTCTTGCCTCAATATTCTGAACAAACCCTCCAGTATGATGTGGACTAGAAGTCATGAGGTTATCCTGCTCTTCAGGGGAAGAGTTTAATCTTTTTACCAGTAAGTATGTTATCTGTGGGCTTTTCATAGATACCTCTTATCAGATTGAGAAAGTTCTCTTCTCTTGCTGGTTTGTTGAGTGTTTTTATCATGAATAGATGCTACATTTTGGCAAATGTTTTTACTGCATCTATTGAAATAGTTGTGTGGTTTTTGTCCTAATATAGTTTGTTACATTGATTGATTTTCATCTGCTGAACCAACCTAGTATTCCTCATGAGAACTTCCATTTCTCATGTGCAACTTTCATTTTATAGTGATGCCCACTGCTGTTGGATCATGTGACCCAATGACTCACCCAGATCATGATGATAAATCCTGATTGTGTGATCATTTGATAGCTCTTGGCCAGATGCTCAGTTTTGACCAGAGCTCAGTAGCACACAACTCCTTTGTAAATGATGTGTGGGTCCTTGAGGCAGATTGTATGACTTTGTTCCAAACTCTAAGGATGTGCATAGTGACTGTCCTATAGGGGCTTATCAAAGCTCTGTATCGTTCCTTTCCCCCACTACATATCACCCTAATGCTATCAGGGATGTTTGCACTACAGCTTGAACTTGCTACAGAATCAATGCTCTTGCCCCACTCAGAACCTTTCATGTCTCTGGATAAAAAGGTGGTAACAGTATTATAAGCACAAAGTAAACTGCTTCCAAGTACCCCTACCAAGCACTGTGCTTTTAACTTACTGGATCATGTAACAAAATGCAAAATTTTGTTCTTTAATGTATCAAGGATAACCAGGCATGACCCAGGCCACACACTCATGCTCACTTCCCAAATGTGGCAGGTCCCTGGGTCTTTTCAGGCTTAGTCTCACTTTCTCCAGGCACATTTCTTATGGAACTATGCAAAGTACTACTTTTTTCTCATGAGGGCCAGTCGACATAGTGCACCAACATAGTGGATCCATGGGATGGTATGTGGCATGTCCAGACAGTCCACAGCCCTTTAAATTGTGTTATGATGAAAAGCAAAAAAAAAAAAAAAAAAAAAAAAAAAAAATTAGCAGAACCCTGTGGCTAGACTGAGTGCTTACTGTTGTCCATCCCATGCAAATGTGAGGGCTTTTGGTTCCTGTGCTGATAGATATGTAAAAGAATACACTGCTCAGGTTAATAACTGTGTACCGTGTGCCCAGAACTGTGGAATCTACTCTAACAAACATATCACAGCTGGCCCAGCAGCTGCAATTTGACTTACAATTTAGTTAAGTCTGTGGTGATGGTCCACAGATAACCCCCAGGATCTAGCGGGCTTTTGGGGGGTCATACTGGTATTAGATGAAAATGTACTGGAAGCCTTCAGTCTTGCACTATCCCTTCCACATTTTAAAGGTCCCTCAGGAATGTTTGGACTCCAAATTTAAAAAAGGAAATTGAGTGCTGAGTGTCCTGTGGTATTCTTCCTTCTCTCCCACACATCGGCCTCCTTACAATCTGAGCATAACTGAGCATTTTCTGTCTCCCACATGATTGATTTAGATGCTTGCCCTTTTTCTTTTCATAAAGATCAAGTATGGTTAAAATATCAGTATGTTGTCTTTTAAAAATAATACCAGCTCTGGTCATCATCACAGATGGTAAGATCGTGTTTGACTTTCCTCTCAGTTTTTTTTTCCCCCTTTTAAATCGGTCTTCTTCTTTTTATTTTATTTTATTTGTGATATTAGGGATTGAACAAGGGCCTCGTGCATGCTCCACCATGGAGCCACCCCCCCAGCCTTTATCTGTCTTCCTAATCACACATACTGCACTGTGCTCAATATTAGCCTTATTATTTTGAGGACATGCCTCTTCCTTTCAGGTTCCTGCTATTTCAATCACATTTGCCAATGGGGATCTTTCATGGTAAAAAATGTGAAAAATGTCATAACATCTAAAATCACTTGTTCGAAGTCAGTAGTAAAAAATTTCGAATCTATATTTTTAAAAAAATTATGCCAAAAAACCTGTTAGTGGTCTTCCATGAAAGCTCTAGCGAGGCGTGTGCACCTTTGGCCCAATCAGGACTTGCCTCCTAGCAGTGCCCTGGGGATCCTGTCACTGATGCTTCATCCTGATGGTTTGTCCACTGCCAGTAAACCCAAGTGAGAGAAACCTCATGCATGCCAGTCTTCAAAACTGAGCCAGTTTTTATGGACTGGCTTGGCTCAAGAGGAAAAGCTTCTTTACCTTGCTGAGGGAAATGAAAATTTAAAAAACAATGTGCTACCTATTTACGCCCATCAGATGGGCAATGATAGAAAAGTTTTTTAATGCCCATTGTTGTCCAGGTACCAGGTAGGCGCTCATATGCTACAGCTGGGAGGAAATTAGTGCTTCCGGGATCAATTTGGCAATTTCCACATACCCTGTAATCTCAAGGTGGCTTGATACACAAATTCCTAAGGAACCCTTCACATACAGACCAGACAACTTGTGTAAGAATTTTTATATGCCTTTAAAAAAATAATAATAAGCAGAGGAAAACCGAGACTCTATTAACACACTATGGGTAGAAGAATGTGAATGATAAGTACATGTAACGACATGGAAAGGCCCAGAATCATTACACGAGTAAAGAAGAAAACCACAGTGACTGTATTTGTTTCCTGTAACAATTTGCCACACATTTGATGACTTAAACCAGCAGAAATTTTTCTCTTTCGGTTCTGGAGGTCTGAAGTCCAGAATCAGTTTCACTGGGCCAAAGTCAAGATGTTTGGGGGCTGCACTCCTTCCCAGGGCTCCAGGGAAGTTCTTGCTCTTGTCTCTGCTGCTTCTGCACATTGTGACTGCTTTCCTCCCATCTCAGCCTCCTCCTTTTCAGGATGAGTAAAATTGTTTGTAAGGATACGAGAGATTACACTTAATGTCTAGCAGGGCAATCTGGGGTGATCTTCCCATTTCCAGATCCTGAACCTAATCACATCTGCAAAGACCCATTTTTTTAAAGACCCATTTTTCTTTTCTTTTTTTTTAAGAGAGAGAGAGAGAGAATTTTTTTTTTTTAGTATTTATTTTTCAGTTTTCAGTGGACACAACATCTTTATTTTTATGTGGTGCTGAGGATCGAACCCAGCGCCCCGCGCATGCCAGGCGAGCGTGTTACCGCTTGAGCCATATCCCCAGCCCCAAAAGACCCATTTTTCTAAGGCAGAATTTACAGATTCTTTGGCCATTGTTTGGTCTACTCTAGCTACCTACAAAGTGATATTATTTAAATGACATTTTAATGCTTGTACCATAATGTCATTGATTTGGTCAAACTGTGAGTTATCCATCCCTCTCAAGTCCTTTCTCTTCTTTTTCCCACTCTCCCTGCATTTAGAGTGTCCACATAGACAAGATTAGGCAAATGGATTTAAATAGAAACTTCCAATTAGCTGCATGCACTGGATTCTCCTGTGGCATCCTTCCTGTGAAAGAGCCACTTTCAAACAGGGATGTTGCTGTCAGGGTATCAAAAGAAAAAAATAGAAGGTGTCTGAAGGACCATTTGGAGCAGAAATAAATTCCTTTTATTTAAGCTGGTATGTTTTAGCTTCTGTTGCTATGACAGTTTTATCTTAACAAATACTCATGCAAGATAATTATAATATTTTGCTAATATATATTAGTAAGAGAAACCCAAGAGGATGATTTTGCCACACTGAGCAGAATGGCATTGGGAGGCAAAGAGGATCTGTGGAGAGTACACAGGTGACTTCAGTTTATCTGTAAAGTGTTTTTATTCTTCAAATCAGTGGTGTTTATTACATTATTCTCTATACTTTTTGAATGCGTAAATCATTATATTAAAAATCTATACTAATAATGGAGAAGAGAGTAAGAATTATAGATGGGGAAAAATGATAAAATGTATTTGGATGAAAAAAATCTATATGTTAATGTGACAAATAATCACAGGTGAAAGGCTATTTGATTGTACTGGGCTTATGCCATAATAGCCTTTCTTTCGTGGGGTAATGATAAGAATGAATCATACGTATGAAATTTCTTTCCAGGGGATCAAGGGCAAGAATCTGTCCCTGGGGAAAATGTGCTCTAAATCCACAGATGTCTGACTTTCTTAGTTACTGAAGACCTTCATGCAAGGAAATCCCTTCAAAGGAACAGTTTGGAAGTCCCAAGGAGCACTGGGCACACATTTTAAGGGTTTTTGTCCACTCACTGAAACAGTGCTTTTGCTGAGCATGTTTGCAATGGATCGAGGTTAAGTGAAGACAGGAAATGGTGTGTAACTCAACGTTAGAAAGGAGCAGCGCTCTGATGAAGACTTCTGTGAGGCTGGTACATTGGAGGTTGGAGGTTGAGCAGAATGCCTTCTACCAGTTCTCCTCCAGGAGCTTAGGTGAAACAGAACCATTGCTTTATAACGAACACAGTAGTGCCAGCATTTTCAAGGAGTCTGGATAACAGAATCCTTGACATTTGTAGTTGTACCATGCAGATCAACATAAATCTTTGGTGTAAAGGGGTCTCAAGCCCAAGAACAAAAATTTCCATCCAGGACAACTCAGTGCCCCAGGAACAGACCCCCAGGGCCAGATTGTGAGGCCCAAGAAGTTCGTTCTCCTTGGTTCTGTCTTCCCTGTTGCTGGCTTTTAGAGCCACAAGCTTGCTGTGTCTTTTTATTTGTTCTTTTTAGTTATACATGACACTAGAATATGTTTTGACATATCATAAATACATGGAGTATAACTTCCCATTCTTGTAGTTGTATGTGATGTGGAGTTACACTGGTCGTGTACTTGTATATGAACATAGGAAAGTTATGTCCAGTTCATTCTATTGTTTTTCCTATTCCCATTCCCACTTTCTTCCCTGGATTCCCCCTTGTCCAATCCGGTGAACCTCCACTCCCACCCCCCCACATTGTGAGTTAACATCCGCATATCAGAGTCAGAGAGAAAATTTGGCCATTGATTTTTGAGGATTGACTTATTTCACTTAGCATGAATAGTCTCCAGTTCCATCTGTTTACCTGCAGATGCCATAATTTCATTCTTCTTTATGACTAATATTTCATTGTGTGTATGTACCACATTTTCTTTATCCGTTCATCTATTGAAGGGCACCTAGGTTGGTTTCATAGCTTAGCTATTGTGAATTGAGCTGCTATGAATATTGATGCGGCCATATCACTGTAGTGTGCTGAGTTTAAGTCCTTTGGTTATTATGCCAAGAAATGTAATAACTGGGTCAAATTGGTTCCATCTCAAGTTTTCTGAGGAATCTCCATACTGCTTTCCAGAGTGGTTGCACCAATTTACAGTCTCACCAGCAATGTATGAGTGAACTTTTTTCCCTATATCCTCACCAATATTTATTGTTACTTGTATTCTTGATAATTGCCATACTGACTGGAGTGAGATGAAATCTTGATATAGTTTTAATTTGCATTTCTCTAATTGCTGGGGATATTGAACATTTTTTCATATATTTGTTGACCATTCTTATCTCTTCTTCTGTGAACTGTCTCTTTGGTTCCTTAGGCCATTTATTGATTGAGTTATTTGTTTTTTGATGTTAAATTTTTTGAGTTCTTTATATATCTTAGAGTTTAATGCTCTATCTGAGGTGCAGGTGGCAAAGATTTTCTCTTATTTTGTAGGCTCTAAATGTTCTTGATTGTTGTCTGAAGAAGACTTGCTGTATTTTTAATATTTCCTGTAGTTGTAGATGGACACAATGCTTTTATTTTTATTTATTTTCATGTGGTGCTGAGGATCAAACCCAGGGCCTCACACATGCTGGGTAAGTGCTCTACCACTGAGCCACAACCCCAGCCTGGCTTGCTGTATTTTTAAGCAAGACACGGACGGTGGGGAAACCCCACATTATCTGTGGTCCTGTTTTCACTGTTTGGATACCCAAATGCCAAGTCTATTTTCTCTTCCCTTTTCTCAACTGCCCTCTCCTCCCTGAGAGCCCCACAACACAGTTTCAACTATGGCTTTTTGCTGCTTCTCTGACACTTTTCCAAGGAGCCATTTTGAAGTCAAGGCCATACCTTCCAGGGTAGGAAGAAGAGCACATGCATCCTACACCAACACATTGCCTGCTGCATAGGCCTTTCTAATCTGTGCCTCAAAGCCCTTGGGATTCCTACAGAGCTTTTCTCTGGCCACTTTGTTAATATTTTGTCTGATGATTTTGCAGATGCCCTGTTCTATAAAGTGAAACAAAGTTTTTAAAGTTTTTAAACATGTTCTACACTCTGATGAATCACTTTGTTTCACACAGGCACCTAGTTCCCACTCCCTCCTGCTACATCAGGTTTTAGAGTGATTCTAATTTTAATTCTTAAGGTACACACTGTAAATGATCATATATATATATATATATATATATATATATATATATATATATATTGATATTGATATATATATAGATATAGATATATATATATATATTGATATTGATTGATAAGAAATTTTAACACATTCTGTGTTTTATATATATATGAAAATATATATTAATATATATGAGAGAGAAATTATATATATATATATGATTATGTGGTGCTGAGAATCAAACCCAGGGCCTCACACATGCTAGGTAATTATATATATATATATATATATATATATATATATATATATAGGAGAAAACATTTTAATGAATTAGTTCTCCAAAGGAGGGCTATGCAGAATATGTGTTAGAATTTCTTATCAATTCATATCTGAAAGGGATCATCAACTCATTCAATTCTTTTGACACATAAGGAAATGGAGGCCAGGGCTGTGGTAAATCTGGCCATGGGTCAGAGGGATGTCCTGACTTCCTCTGGGCTTCTGCTTATGTAGCACTACCTGGAACACTGTTTCAGAGGGCCGACCCTTCCCACCCCACCCCCATACTTCTATTGGTCCTTCTGTGTATGGCGGACACTTCCCCTGGAAGAGTTTCTGTGAAAATCTCCCAAATCCATAAAGCACAGAGCACCCTATGCTTATGGCTCTTATTCTTACCAACATGGGTTCATTTGGGTAATTCACCTGCCAGCCTCACGTCCTAGACCGTGCCCTCTGCGCACACAGGGTTTTCCTTTTTCTCTCACTGTGTGACACGGGGATTCCCCTGGCACCTGATAGATGTTGAAGATACATTGGTTGAGAGATTGGAACCAGGTACCCTGATCTTCCAGAAAGAGCAATGTCCTTTCCCTTTTAGCAGACCCTGCAAAAGTTCAAGAGTGTACTTTTAAGAAAGTGTTTTGTAGGCAAAGAGAGGGATGATCTGTTTTAAAGTTCTACAGTCACTTTGGCAAAAAAACTTGGAAGCCATCCTGCTAGTCCTGGAGCAGCTTAGAGAACTAGCCAAGCCATCAGACAGATTGTTCAGGAGCAGTGGCCTGCTGTGTGGTATTCAGATATGATATGCCACAGACTCCTTGATGCTACCTAGTGTCACTTCCACAGGAAATGGTCTCACTGAGATTTTCAGATGGCACTTCTTCCCATTATGCTTTTTGGAGGAGCAGGCCATAAATCATTTAAAAAATGCTTTACCATTTTGTATTATACTGGAAATCATTTCTTATTTACTAGCATTTCATCTATGTCAGCTGTTTGCCCCAGGTCATGATATCAATGCAAGGATTTTTTTTTTAATATTTACTTTTTAGTTTTAGGTAGACACAACATCTTTATTTTATTTTTATGTGGTGCTGAGAATCCAACCCAGTGCCTCACGCATGCTAGGCAAGCACGTTACCACTTGAGCCACATCCCCAGCCCCACAAAGATATTTTTTTGATGAAATGTATTTATTATTAAAGATTGGCTTCTCTATCCTACCTACTTCTAAATGTCTCCGTTTAGTATATTATTACTCTGTTTAGTTTCCGCAGAATGTTTCAGAACCTGACAATTCTTCTGCAGTTATCTAACTATAGGAATGAAGAAACTGAGGCCTGGGACATTTCAGGGGTTGGTGGGGTCACCGACTACCAGCTTTGCTCTCTTGATCTCTGTTCTACTTCCTGGGCCCCTCCTGTGGCTCCACACTGCTGGCCATGAGCTCCCTCGACCCAGTTCTAAGTATTGCAAGTTAGCAATCCATACAGAACACTATACCTGTGGACACTGATCAGCTCCATGAGTAACTACCAAGAACATCTCAATTCAGATAGGTGAGAAATTACTGTTTTCCTTTGTTTCTTCAGGGTTGTAGTTGTGGATTTTAATAGTGTGCTACACCTATTCCAAAACAATACAGAGCAAACCATGAGGATATATCCATGGATGACTTATTCTCTTCAGTTCAATTTAATTCACTTTGAGTAAATAAATGGCCATTACAAGACCCTGTGACAGCTCCTTGGAACTACAAAGATGGATATCATGGGGATTATATTATTGACATAGCAGCTGATAGATTTTTATTCTCCTAAGTACCTTCTGCCTTTCCCCATGGATTTCCACCATTAAGTTTAGGCTGTGAAGTTATTTTTTTCCCTAGAAAGAAATGGCAGATACCACCTAAAAATAAGGTGCCATATTGTATTCCAGGGCCTGCATGGGAGCTGAGCACACCTATTGTCTGCCCCCAACACAGCACAAGGTGTGTGAAACATAGCAGACATGGAGCATTGCATTGGTGCAGCCAATTTACCAAAGACGGGATGTCCACTTGTCCTTCAGTGAAAATATAAATGTTTAAACTAACTTTCAGAGACACAGGCTCAATGTAGAGCCAGCTCAACCAGTAGCTTCTGAAAATCACCAAATCATCAGATGGTGACAACTATAGTGGAGGGGTCATGGGGGTGAGTCTCCCAGGCTCCTTCAGCACCTCTCAACAGGCAGAAACCAATAGCCAATAAGTCCTAAAGACCTTGACTGGACCACAGAGAAGACAAAGAGCCGGCTGGAGACTCTTTTCAATGCCTCTCATGACTTCAGAACGTGGAAAGCTGGTGACACTGTTGGCCATCAGCCCTTTGACAGTAGATCCATGGCCTCCCTTGAATGGCAGGCATGTGGCCATGTTATTGGAGATGCAGATCAGCAACAGGGCAAGTTTCCATGATAAAAATCTAGGCTACAGCATTGTAATGGGCTCCCGAACATCTTGACAAATGTAACTTGGCGTGAATGATTTACACGGATGTATCATTGTGAGAAGGGAGAGCCCAGCAATGGAAATGAAAGCTCCCTGGTCAGGGCATTTGGTTGCTATGGAATAGCAGTGTTTGATTGTTGTGGGTATAGGGAAAGTCTGGCATATGAATAAAGGAAAAAAGTAGACAAAATGCAATAAGCGGTCATCTCAGGAAACCTGGTGTTCATAAAAGTGCTTCTTAGTTAACATCGATTTTTGCTTCCTGTTGATCTAATCTCGTCAGTTAGCGGTTGTCAGATGCTTTGTTTATTCATGCATTTATCCAATATCTATTTACCAAAAAGCTTATTGTGCCAACCATTGTTCTAAACTCTGGACATGACAGAGTGGGAAAAAAAAAAAGAGAATCTCTGTTCCCATCGAATTTGATAAGTAAATAAAGATTCTCTCTGATCTTTGAATGGCTTTGATTTTAGTGCACCAAGTAGACCTGGCATAGAAAAAAGCACAATGCTGATGTGGTAGGCGGCGTGTCTCCTGCAGACTAATGGCCATGCACTCCCTAAGGTACACCTGGGTGACTACTGAAAGTGCTAGATTTTTTCCTTGGGAAATGAGAAATCAAGTCCCAGTATCATTTATACAATGTGATTTCATTTTGTTCAAACACATAGGTACAGAACAAAAAGTATCCCAAAAGCTGTACGATTAAACTTTAAAAATAATCATGGGATGATATCAGTTCTCTCCTTTTCTATTTGGGTTTTTCTATTTTTCCAAGTTTTAAACACAGGATGTGTTTTTCTTTCGTAACCAGAATGCTCTTTTAAAACGATGTATTTTTGTTTATTATTTTAAAAATAATAACATTTGCAAATAATCGCAAGATTAATTTAATCCTTGCAGTTTCCCTCAAATATTAGAAAAAGAAGACTTCTCTAACTTACTGGCTTATGTACTAGAACTACAGACAGAGTTAGAATCGATAATCCTAATTTGTTAGACCGTATGCTTTATTCAATCAATTTGATTATTCCAATCTGAGGGAAATTAATGCTATCTTCCGCATATTGATTTGGCCTCCCAAAAAGAGAGCACTGAGACAAGGACTTAAGTGGTGGGAGTTTATCTGAAAAGTGAACCCCAAAAGCAGGGGGAGGGAGTGGGGAAGGAGGGAAACACACACCCGACACCAAAGAGAAAGTCCCCACTGGGGTTAGTCCTGTCAGGACCCTGAGGGAGCAAGCAGAGCATACTTGACAAATGTTCTCTCAAGGGGAAAGGAAGCTGAAGTACTTACCCACCAACTCGCATCCATGTTTGCTAAGTGTTGCTCCTAAAGCCATTAATTTCCTACCACTTCCTTCCTGTCTACCTGCAAGATAAGCAGCCTGCTATGGCCAGAGAAAGCCCCAAGTTAGAAACCCAGTGCTTAGGTAAGGATGCCACCGACAGAAGCTGCAGGAGATCCCTAAGGCGTACTGAAGGATATGGGAGGGGGAGCACTGACAGGTTGGATATGCTTCTGCAACAGCTCTAAAACCCCCGTGGCTTTATAAACGAATGTTGTCTCTTTTGCTGAAATAAATTAATTTGCATGTTACACAAATTTGCTGGGCAGCTCTTCCTCAAATCCAGCCCGATGTGTAGTCCTCACATCTCAGAGCCCTCTGCTCCCAGCATGCAGATAGGGAGAGGCTGTAGAAGATGAATACAACATGGGTGCTGTGTGGCCCACCCTGCCAGCAGAGGAGGCCACTTGGACATGCATTCCATTCCCCAGTACTCATTCATGGGTTCCCAACCAACTGCACAGGACTTTTGGAAATGCAGTCTTCCTTTATGTCCAAGGAGAGGATGAAGGAGTTCGTGAACCTCTAGCAATGTTCTGACGAGCTTCTGGTTTCACAGACTCTGAAGATCTAGTTCTCAGTGCATACTGTATTCTTCAGAAGATGCACCTGAGTTTTTTATGTAGACCGTTTCAGATGCAATTCATTCTATGTAATTTTAAACACTGAGGTATTTTTAGTCAGTTTTTTCATCACTGTGGCCAAAAGACCTGACAAAAATAAGTTAGAGAAGAAAAAAGTTTATTTTTGGTTCAGAAGTTCAGTCCATGGTCAGCTGACTCCATAGCTCTGGGCCAAACATAAGGCAGAAGAACATCATGGCAGAGGAAAGCAGCTCAGGACATGACAACCAGAAAGCAGAGCGAGAGCTGTGCTCACAGGACAAAATACAAACCCCAAAGGCCCACCTCGGGTGACCTACTTCCTCCAGTCACACCTTAACTGCCTACAGTTACCATCCAGTTAATTTATATCAGCAGATTAATACACAGTCTCATGATCTAATCATTTCACCTCTGAACATTTCTTTCATTGTCTCACACATGAGCTTTTGGGGGACACCTCATATCTGAACCATAACAAGAAACATGGAAGAGGAACTACCCACTATCTGTGCTAGAGTGTGACAAGAGCTCTAAATGAAATCAGAACAACCAAGAGCCAATCCTGGGCCCGTTCTGAAGAACTCTGTGATTTTAGATGTATTAGCTTCTTGATCTGGAAAACAATAAAGTCTCTTTTAGTTGCTCTTATCTATTATCGTATGTATTCTGTAGAAAGTAGACACACACACACACACACACACACACACACACACACACATACACAGAGTAACCTAAAGGAACAAAGAGTAACCCTTCAGTGTCCATGGGGAGTTAGTTCTAGAACTCCTCTCAGATAAACAAATCCACAGATGTTCAAGTTCCTTACATAAATGGTGCAGTATCTGTATGTAACATACATATCCTAGCACTTTCTCCCACATACTAAACGATCTTTAGATTACTAGATTCTCTCTAATACAAAGCCTATACCTCACTTTATCCACTTTTAGCATGGTACTAGACATGTGGTACTAGACATGTTTAGAACTTTCTAGAAAAAATTGTTTGAGCATTTGTGTTTCTTGGCTGGTCAAATCCACAGATGGGTAATCCATAAATAGGGAGGGACGGCTTATATGTTTACTTTTTTAAAATAACAGACACAATACTATATTAGTTATTTTCTCTCTGTGACTAGAAGACCTGGCATAAACGATTTAAAGGAGGGCAAGTTTGGCTCAGAGGTTCCAGAGGTTTCAGACCATGGTTGACCAGCTCCGTTGTTCCAGGGCTGATCCAAGGCAGGACATTGTGGCAGAGGAAAGCTGCTTGGCTCACGGCAGCCAGGAAGCAGAGGAAGAAGAGAATGAAAGGAAGGGGCCTGGGAGAAGTGAAGTCCTTTCAGGACGTGACCCCAGCGACCTGCTTTCTACAATTAGGTCCTACCTCCCAATAGTCTATCCACATTATTATGGATTAATCCACTGATGAGGTTAGAGCTCTCCCAATTCAATTGTTTCTTAAAATCCCACCTCTGTACATTGCTGCATTGGGGCCATGCTTTCAACACACAAGATTTTGGGGAATGTTCTAGACCCAAAGCATAACACACACACACACACACACACACACACACACACACAGAGAGAGAAACATATTTAACAAGGCCAGGTAGGCTTAGACTGGGCTAGAATTTCCACTCTAGAATGTTCCATATTAACTGAATTATCCTTTCTGTCAGTCTTACTATCTCGCCTCCCCTTGAGAAGAGCAGTAACGCAGTGGCGCTCAGGCCAGCAGGCAGGTGTGTGTCATCCGGGCTGAGGGAATGCTGGCAGCAGCCCTGCGTGAAATCCCCATTCGAGAAGACTGTGGTTGCAGAAACAACACAGGTCTTGTTGGGAAATCCAAAGAAAGCACAGAGCTGTAGTCAATCTCATCTCACCCACAGGGCCATAAGCATTTCTCAGTTCTAATGTTTCTCGGGTGAGAGGGGCTTTGGCTATTTATTGTACACCAGAGACCAGTAAAGCACATACCAATTAAAAGTCTGAATTTTCTAGCTAACAAAACAGTGCGTGGTGCCAAAGGACAGGGAAGTCTTTTTTTCAGCAAAGTTTACACAGTCAAAGAAGTGGGGAGAAGGACCATAATTTCAGGCAACTCAGCTGAAAGCATTTGATGTTATAATAGAAGTAGTCATCCATCTGGAGCCTGGTTTATTTCAGAAAAAGATCACTGGGTGTTGATTTCCTATCAAGTCCATGAACTGATGACCAGGTTCAATAGTTTCAGTGACTTTTTCATTTCTCTTTCATTTATTCATGCACTCCCTTTTTATCATTCTTCAGAGATTTATTGACTGCCTGTCATAGACGAGAATCTGTGCTAGATGCTGGGTCACCTCTTTTGGTTGCTTCTGTCTGAATAGAGGGGCTCATTAGGTCTGGTCAGCTATTGTGGATTAACCTGGATTGTTCTCTGAGTAGCAGTCTATGGAACAAGGATCCACCCAACTCTTGTCCCCAGATAACCCTGTTTTATGAATTAAAACCATAACAGTGCAAACTCATTTCTGTCTTTTCTGTATCACAAATGATTGAAATACCTCTAAGCAATGATTCAATGAGGACATGGGGTCTGATGAGGCATAAAGAGCGAACAGAATTAACTTGTGCTAAGTGCTGTGCTAAGTGCTTGTCTAAGTATATTTCACACATCAGTGCACTCAATCCTTCCAGCATCACTACAAGGTAGA
The DNA here is from genome assembly GCF_048772815.1 of Callospermophilus lateralis. Classification (NCBI taxonomy): domain Eukaryota; kingdom Metazoa; phylum Chordata; class Mammalia; order Rodentia; family Sciuridae; genus Callospermophilus; species Callospermophilus lateralis. The sequence goes on along the minus strand of NC_135317.1, from coordinate 24,958,933 downwards.
CACTATTGTAATTCCCATTTGACAGAAATGGAAACAGATGAGAAAAGATGGTTTTCCATTTAATGAAGGAAGCATTTGATCTTCTTAGATTGGTGACACATGGCCATTCCCTATGATTCTTTAAAAAAGAGTACTATACAAAAAAATTGGCTTTTTTTCCTACAAAATAATTGGAGAGCTCAGAGTCCTCAGATTTGACCAAAATTATAGAGAGGGGGCTCTGCTTAGATCACACAGCTTGAAATACAGGAAAACTATTCACTTATTCCTTCATTCAAAAATTGCCTCTTCAGTCCTGGTACCTGGGATGCAAAGATGAATATGCCTTCAGGAGCTCTCAGGCCATAGGAAAGAAGGTATTTGTGTAAATAAATACCTGCTACAAGATGGGAAAGAGCTACGAATAGGATATGTGGCTGCTGGGAGGGGAAGACTGGAGGATTAGTGGGAATAACTGGTACTCACTGATCACTACTTCTAGGCTGGGAGGGAACTCACCTAAGAACTGAACATGCATTAACTCTTCTAACCTTAAAAGGTCCCTATCATGCAGATATTATATCATCATCACCACCACCACCACCATCATCATCATCCTAACTGAAGACACAAGGAGAATAAGGTACCAAGAAGTTAAATAACAAGGCCAAGGTTGTTGGGAGAGGCAAGCTATGAATCCCAAGTGTTCTTTCATGATCCCTGGCTGCTCTTCAGCTGTTTCTTAGAATTGTATTTGCATCAAGAAACCTTGAGAGCTGAGGTAACAGCTCCCCCGGGGCAAAGGGAAGCTTGTTTATTCCAAGCTCAGTGTTCCTTTCCTGGAATGCAGTCCACTTCATGTCTACCATCCAGGATGGGCCCTTGGTCACCACTATTAAGACTTGGGGGCAAGGGGAGACACCCAAATGAAGCTCACTAAGCTGCTTTGGTCCTAAGTGACAAAGTCTTCTGACCCAGAAATCTCAAGTCCTCTGCCAGCATCTGCGAAACAGCAATAGGCTAACTGGGCTGTCTGTAAATAGGATAAAATCTCAAATTCTTTACGGCCGCTTGGGAAGCTGAGGCAGGAGAATCGCAAGTTCAAAGCCAGTCTCGGCGTTTTAGCGAGGCACTAAGCAACTTAGTGAGACCCTGTCTCAAAATTTAAAAACAAACCAACCAACAAACAAAAACAAACAAGAAAAAATATTAAAAAGGGTGAGGATATGGTTCAATGATAAAGCACCCCTGGGTTTGGTTCCTGGCACCAAAACAAAAACAAAAAACCCAAATTCTGTATGACTCTTGACAAGGTGATATAGCCAATAAATGGGGAAACCTGAATTTGAACCTGGATAATTTCACTTTGAAGCGCACAGTTTGAAACAGTACTAATATCACATCAGAAACAAGCAAATAATTTTTCTTAGTAGGTTAAGGGCAGGTTTTAGAGAATGTGGTGTTTGGATGGGATTTTGAAGGATAAATAGGAATTTAACAGGAAAACAAAGGAGAAAGAACATTCTAGAAGAGGAGTGATGCGTACAAAGGCTTTTCCGCCAGGAAGCACATGCCATGTTGAAGACCCCATGAGATGGCCGGTTGTGAATCTGGAATGCCCAGTGGAATCCTGCTTGGGCCTGGAGCAAGCGTGGTGGTTGGAGAGATAGTCAGAAGCCAGCACTCAAAGGGCAGGTGCCCACTCATCTGGTAAAATCATTTTAAGGATCAAAGGCAGGGAGTTGCCTTGATCAGATCCATGTTTCTGAAAGATCCTCCTGCAATGGTGTGCAAGATGTTACTGGAGAAGTCAGGGAGGGGGAGTCAGGAGCAGTTGGAGTAACCTAAGTAAGACGTGATGAGGGCCTGCACTTTGTGGCAGGAGCAGTTGAAGTGCCAATATTTTAATTTAATGCCTAATGAGAGCACTGATGAGCTTGGAATTACTCCAGCCAGAACGGTTGTGTGTTTAGCTCCCAGTCTCCTTCTTTCTACTTCATTACAGAAGTGAGAGAAGGTCAGCTGAATAAAGCCACCTTGTTTCTATCAATTCCAGATAGAAGACACTCCTGAGAAGCTGGTTCTCCTCCACTCTAAGGCAAGAATAAGCACAGATGATCCTGTGTGAGACCATCGTGGTGCAGAAGGATGTTGAGAGGCTGAGAGGAGTTCCTATGCAGAGCAGAGAGCCTCAAACCTCTGTGCCCATGTGGGCAGAAGAGCATACCACAGAGGAACATGTCATTTACTTTCTGTTTTTCCTCTTTTTATAGGAAAGATTCTGATAATAATAATGGTTATGATAAAAGCAAATTGGGGGGATATTCATGACAGTGCAGAGCATTGTGAGTTTGTTTGCTCCACCAATAAGAGAGGGAAAATTAACTCTTGGTCCCTAGTGTTCAATATCTTTAAGTTTAGTTATGAGAAAACTGCAGTTCAAATATTGTTGACGAAAATATGCTTGACTACATATTATAGACTTAGTAAAACAATCCATAACAAACTAAATTAATAATGAACAAACTGTAACTTGTAGTTAAAAAGCAATAATTCGAGTCATTGAAAAATGTACCTGGGAGGGCTGGGGTTGTGGCTCAGTGGTAGAGTGCTCTCCTGGCATGTGTGAGGCACTGGATTCAATTCTCAGCAAAAAAATATAAATAAATTAACTAATTAATTAAATGTTCATCGACAACTAAAAAAAATATTTTTTAAAAAAATGCACCTGGTGGGAGTTCATATCCCACTTGAATCAAAGTGTGAAATATGATATATCAAGAACTATGTAATGTTTTGAACAACCAACAATAAAAATTTTTTAAAAATGCACCTGGTGATATGTCAAGATCATTGTAATGTTTTGAGCAACTAATAAAAAAATTTTTAAAAATGCACCTGGGAGAGTATATTTTAAATTGCCTAATATCCATTAACCCTTTCTCCTTTCTACAGAGCCCAGAATTCATTGAGAAATAAATTCTCCTCTACAAAAACATACCTTAGGAGAGATGCCTATCCCTACCTTAAGGTGATAGATTCTAGTTTGTCTACCTAAGTCCAATTCTCCCAGCTGGGATTGGTTTAGACATAGCAGGTGACACTGCTGTGTCTGTGGGTAGTGCCTGGAAGTGCTTTATCTACCTGACAACCTTGACACCTGTCAACACGAGGACAAAACCAATACAGAGAGGAGGAGACAAGAGACAGGAAGCCAAACTACCTTAACTTTGTACTTGGCTATTGTGTGCATAAAAGGAAGGTCTGAGAGCTAAAGGAAGGATTTCCAATTTTACAGCAGTTCTTGGCAGAAGGTAAAGTCTAAACAACATTTTTTAAAAGAAATGTTCTAAAAATAAGTAGGGACATCCCACCACTTCCAGAGTTATTGGGGGGGCGGGGGTAAAGTCTCCTATGGTGAGTTTCCAGTAATAGCTACACTGCTACTTGTTGAATACAAGGTACAGATAAAGCTCACTGCTAAATGATAACTACCAGGGGTCAGTTTATTACACTCACCGTAAGTTAAAAAAGATTCTTAGAAACTCATTTTGGCTTAGAATGCACAAGGTAGTGAAAAGTCCTTTACTGCCCTTTTCTCTCTTACTGTATGCTGACTTTCCCCTAAGGACACCTGTCTACATTCTACATTTAAAAAGTTTGGACTGTCTCATCAAAGCCAAACAATCTGTTCTGATTTTTTTTTTAAATAAATAAATTCTTCCTGAAGAGGGTGTGTGAAGTTTTTCACAATTTTAATTGAAAGTTAGCTAGTTACCATGTGCAATGAGGAAAAATAGTTTCCTAGGGGTCTGAGACCCTGGGATATGGTCTAGTGATCTTTTCCTCTTTTTGTACTGGATTCTTCTCTGTGCTTTAAAATGAAATGTTTGTGAACATTTAATTAAACCCTTAAATTATAAATTAACATTTATGAAATTCTTGAATAAATGTAACATTTGTTAAATTCTTTTAATATTCACAAATGTTAAATTATCCAAATCTTAGATTAGAAAACTTCTTTGGGACTGGGGTTGTGGGTGAGTGGTGGAGTGCTCACCTAGCACATGTGAAACACTAGTTTCAATCCTCAGCACTACATAAAATTAAAAATAATAATAATAAAGGTATTGTATCCATCTACAACTAAAAATATATTTAAAGATTTTAAAAAAGAAACCTTCTATGGCTAGAGGAATTATATCAACTCTGTTCTTTCTCGTTGCAAGGCATATAGAGATTTTTCATATATTTTAGATGATGGTGTCCTTACAAGTAAAAGAAAACAACAACAAAACATAAAAGAAAGGATTCAGGTAGATACATCAGCCACTGAAGAGCTGATACTCAAGAGAAAAAAAGAACAATGACTTCTTATCAGCTGGGACACAGCACCAGCACTAATGACCCAGCAGGAACTCAGGGGGACCAGACATCTTTTTGTGTCCTCAGAACCGGACATCTGTCATTTTTTACTTGTGATGGTGACACTTGTGACTTTTTTATATCTAGTTTGCCCATCTGTGCCAACAGAATTCAAGGGTGATGATAATTTTTCTTTCCGATCTTCAAAGTTCTCTGGCTTGCATCACTTGTGATGAGAAGCCAGTCCTTGTTCCCACTGTTGACAATTCCTTTGATTTTTAACCTTTTTAAAAACTCTGATTCAATGAAATATTTTCTATCAACCTGGATTCCAATTTACTAATGCTTTATTTTGAAGATTTACACTACTGTTAATGCCATCAGTGAATTTCTTATTTCAGATATTATATTTTATAGTCCTAGAATTTCCATTTTTGCCCTTCTAGAGTTCCTTTTTCTCTCCTGAAATATCTCTGTGTTTACCCATTTTACCCACCTCTTCCTATAAATTCTTAGAAGCATTTATAATGATTGTTTAGAAAATCTTGTTGTTGATGCCACTAACTGGGTTTAACTGGATCTGCTTCTATTGACTATGTTTTCTTTTGATTATCAATCAGCATCTCTCGTTTCTTTGCATTTTTTACAATTTTTTTGCCTCTGGTTATGCACCTGAAAATATAATGAAGATTGAAAGATGATAATACTTTTATTTTATTTCCCAGAGAATGCAGGCCCTTTTCCTCTACGCAATTTCTTCTCGGGTCTGACCTGGATCTGGACAGAAGCTTAATCAGTTTGTGAAAACCTATTCTTACTGTCTCACGACTGCTGTCTTTTGGTTATTATCTGTATTTGAGCTTGTGGGCTTTCCATGTTATACTTTTAGGTTTTTTGGCACAAACTTGATAAGGTTTTGAAATCCAAGCATTGTGGGACTCTTTTGCCGTCATCATTCTGCTCTACATTTTAGCCCCTTCTTGACTGATGCATTTTTGTCAAAGTTTGAGGGTAAGAGACGGATGTGAGTTATTGGCCTATTTGTTTTCACAACTGAAGCACTGTACAATCCAAACCACCGCTCCAGTCTTCACCGCCATCTGCAGCTCAGCTGATTCCTTCTCCTCCCACCAGTCTCTCTAAGGAGGACAACCCTGCCATACCTAGATCAGAAACTCTAGTCAGGAACGGAGCGCTCCTGACCGTCTCTTGACCAATGACGAGCTCATTTCTCTGAGAATCTGTTCATTAAGCCTTCCTTTGTTCCTTGATCTTTGTTAACCCCTTGGGAAAGTGTGATTTTTATTTGCTCTGGGGGTTTCTGGGTTACCATGGAAACAAAGGTCTTTCATGCCCTTCTGAAGTGATGTCTGAATCAAACATTTAAATTTTTTTAGTCACTAGAAGACTATATGAAGAATTTGTTTTTATAAGTTTGGAGTAGAGAAAGTCCTTCCAAAGCAAGACCCAAAGTTTGGAAACTCAGAAGCCATAAGAAAAATTATTTGGGCTGGGGATGTGGCTCAAGCGGTAGCGTGCTCGCCTGGCATGCGTGCGGCCCGGGTTCGATCCTCAGCACCACATACAAACAAAGATGTTGTGTCCGCCGAAAAAAATAAATAAATATTAAAAAATTCTCTTTCTCTTTAAAAAAAAAAAAAGAAAAAGAAAAATTATTTAATCAATCTCTCTTTCTCTCTCTCTCTCTCTCTCTCTCTATATATATATATATATATATATATATAAAATTTTAATATAGTACAAATATCAAAACAAATGACAAACTGAGAAAAAATACTTGCAAAACATAAGGCAAAGTGTACTTTTTAAAAACTAAGAGATATATTTACACATAATATAAAAGAAAATTAAGAAAAGTGAGTAGTTGATACAAAAATCATTATAAACAGAGAACCAACATGAAAAGATGTTCAAACTCACTGATAATTGAGAATTATAAGTCAAACTAAGACACTTTTTTAATCTTTCAATTTGACAAAGTTCAGAGCTACCAAGGCTCTGGAAACCAAGCTCATATGCACCGTGGATGAGAGTGTGAATTAACATAATGGCCTTAGAAGTGCTGGCTTCATGTTAACTTAGAGTGTTTTTTGGTGATGAATAACAAAATTAGAAAATTAATATAACATTTGACCCAGAAATTTCAATTCTAGGAATGCATACTATAAATATGCTGAAAAATGTACATAAAAGCATAACCATTGTTGCATTGTTTGCTAGAGCAAAAACTGAAAATAATTTTAATATCCATAATAGAAGCTGATTAAAAATTTATAATGTATCATCTCAGTGGAATGCTCTTGAAGGAAATTAAGAGAGCTACATGTGCTGATATAGGTATATTACTAAGGTATGTTACCAGTAGTAAAAAAATCAAGGCATAAAATAATATCATTTGTATGTTCTGATTTGTATTAAAAAAAAGATGAATGTGTGTCTATAGGGCTAATATCTAAAAGGCCCACAAGAAACTGCTGAGGAGTGGGACTAGGAGTTTGGAATAGGAGGGGGATTTCTTTTCATTTTAAACCATATTATTATTTGAATTTTTTAGTATCAAAGACTGTGTTATTTTCACAAGTGAAGGAAGTCTATTATGGAATAGGACATGGAGTGATGTTTATCACTAACTGACTTACACTGCCTGGTGCTCTCTCCCAGACATCTTATATTCCCTTTTGAAAATCCTTCCTGAGCCTTCTAGAAAGGAGAAGCAATGTGTGAATCAATTGACAAATGAAACTGAATTTACTGACAATTTACTGTTTGAGATATGCAAGTTAGCAGAATCTTCTGATAACCTCACAATGTTAGTAAATTTAGCAAGCCTCTTTCTTAGAGATGATCAGATAATAACTTACGTTGCTGACTTCAGCAAAAAAAGCTAGTAGTCATAAAAGCTTTGAAAAAATGTAAGTGGACTTTTCTCTTTGGATGAGGTTGAGCAGTTATTCCAGAAGAAAGAAAGGACATCATATAGCATGAACTGTAGCTGCATTTTGGGAATCAGAAAACTTTGCTCTGGGAATAAAGATGTGGGTTCTGTTGTCTACTGACTGCTATAGAGGCTTATATTATTTATTTTTCCTTTTGGGGCCTTATTTGAAAAATGCTGATGCTTAAGTTTGTTAATTCTTCTAAAATGATGTAATTAAAAAGGAAAAGCATAACAGCACATTCAATATTTTAGACTTACTAATTTTTTAAAAAATAACAATCCTAATGCTTATTCAGTTTGCCAGAGAGATCGAGTTGGTCTGTGGACCTGGGTTCATCTGAACTTGGGTGTTGATCATCCAGGGAATTCCTGCTGCTCTGAGCTTTGGCTTCTGTGATCACTGGCAGTAGAAATACTGGCTCATAAAAATATATTAAATGCATGTTTCTGGTTTCACCCATTATCTATGGATCGATAAATTCACACCCTAAATTTTATGCCAAATGTCATCTTATTCATTCAGGTGGAGAGAGGTTTACCTGATGAGGTCACCCAGGTCATGATTCAGAACTCCTGAGCTTTGGCAAGAAGCTACAATAAAGCCCCATTCTTTTTCTTAAAACTTCAAACAAGGTTCCCCAGTGAGTCTGGGGAAGGCCATGCCATTGTCAGAAAAGCCATTCCATATCTGTGTCTCTGCTGCTCCAGCCCGTAACTACTGAACTCGGCCAATTTGCTGCGATACGCATCGATTGTCTGCTGCATGGGGCTCTGCACTAGGGACACTGCGAAGGCGAACAGTGCTTCATTCCGGGGGTTAGTTTAGCTCTAAAACTGGACAGTGCAAGACCATTTATCAGTAGGTGAAACAGAACTGTGCTGGAGCAGAGCCAACGGGAGTTCAATTAGGCAGAGACAAATGGAGGGAAGGGAAGGGCTGGCGCTGGCATTAAGTGCAGGCAGCATCTCCTTAGAAACGGGGCTTTTCTGCAGCGCTTCATGCTCTGCTGATCTGTCCCCAACCCCATCCTGCAGAGAAACCACCAAGGGACAAGACCAGTAAACCAAGGCAGCTTTCTCTGCCACAGAAAATAAAACTGTAGCAACGTGGCAGGCTTAACTATATTTTAGGATAGAAAGGCTGAGACTGGCTTCCCAGGGAGCAGTTCTGTTTTCTTGGCTTGTTTGTGGATTTTGGCAACAAATACAATTGGAAAAGCCACTCCCCCTTCCAAACACAGATAATATTTTTATGAAGTCATCTTTCCGTTTCACTTGATCAATGGTTTTCCCAAAAATGGACCTTCTGATTAAATTAAATTGTGTATATGGAGAAATAGAAATAGAAATTCTAATTTATTTTTGTCTCATCTTTTAAAAATCTACCTCCCACCTTTTCTGGGATCTTTTGTTATGCTCCTAGCATATTAACATAATAGTGCATGGTCATATTCTAAAAATAAATAATTATGCACTTAATAATAGGAAGCTTAGGCTTCATCAATTTTCATTCATTTACTTTTACAGGCTTGGGTAGGATCCAATGAAAAATTTTATAGACCACTACTTTAGAACCTACAGCCTGAATCATAGCTTCTGCCACTTGCTCCTTCCTACTTACAAAGTCACATTGAAGAGCCAAGGAAAATCCTGGCTATTATGATAAGGTGATTACCTGTAACCCAGGCAGATGTAGGAAATGTTTCAATTGAAAAATATAAAAAGCATCGATGTTCATAGCAGCACAATTCACAATAGCTAGACTGTGGAACCAACCTAGATGCCCTTCAATAGATGAATGGATTAAAAAAATGTGGCATTTATACACAATGGAGTATTACTCAGCACTAAAAAATGACAAAATCATGGTATTTGCAGGGAAATGGATGGCACTAGAGCAGATTATGCTAAGTGAAGCTAGCCAATCCCTAAAAAACAAATGTCAAATGTCTTCTTTGATATAAGGAGGGCAACTAAGAGCAGAGCAGGGAGGAAGAGCATGAGAAGAAGATTACCATTAAACAGGGATGAGAGGTGGGAGGAAAAGGGAGAGAGAAGGGAAATTGCATAGAAATGGAAGGAGACCCTCAGGGGTATACAAAATTACATACAAGAGGAAGTGAGGGGAAAGGAAAAAAAAAACAAGAGAGAGAAATGAATTACAGTAGATGGGGTAGAGAGAGAAGATAGGAGGCAAGGGAAGGGGAGGGGGGATAGTAGAGGATAGGAAAGGCAACAGAACACAACAGACACTAGTAAGGCAGTATGTAAAAACGTGGATGTGTAACAGATGTGATTCTGCAATCTGTATACAGGGTAAAAATGGGAGTTCATAATCCACTTGAATCAAATGTATGAAATAAGATATGTCAGGAGCTTTGTAATGTTTTGAACAACTAATAATAATAATAAAAAAGAAAAATATAAAAAACAAGCACAACAAAAGTTAAGAGTTTAAGGGGAATAAAAAGAAAAATTCGAAGAAAGTTATGAGTATAAATGTTTAAAGTAAGGGTAGGAATTTAAACAAAGTCATATTCCAGATTGCATGATTGTCTTCTTACAAAATGTTTTAAGAAAGTACCCACTTTCTGGGATGGAAATATCCTCCAATTGAGGACTCTGGTTCCTACCTTCTCTTTCTCCCTTGGAGGACATCCTGGAGGGCTCAGCACCTGGGAAGGGTACATCTTGGCCTTCCATTTATCTCGCCTGAAAGTTGTTTGAATTTTTGGCTGAGCAGGATATTTAAATTCTGACTTCTTCAGGCTATGGAAGAAAATAAATAATGGGTTGCAAAGCCATGGATGGCCTTTGTAAGAGCTGACCCCTGTCCCCGTCTCCACAGCATGATTTAAACTTTACTGTGTGAGCACTAAGGCCCCAGATATTTCTTCCACGTGCACCCAGCTCTTTTCCAGGTTGACTTGCAACCTTTGAGCCGAAGGCTGGACTCCCCTCACTAAGTGTCCTCAGCAGATACCTCCCCCATCCCTCCCACCTCAACTCCTTTACATCCCAAGACCAAGAACGGCTCGGCTCGAGCTGCAAACTAATCAAGCACTTTAAGAAAAGTTTAATCAGGAGAACATTTGACAGGGAGGTAACACGGCTGCTTGCAAACTCAAAGCTGTGTTTGTTTTGGAGAAGCTTGAATAAATGGAGCTCAAGTCATTTCCTGGATATGGAGACTGGGCAGCAGAATCAGGTGCAAAACAAAATCAACAACAAGAAAATCAAATCCCTGTTCCCTTGAAGTAAGGCACTGATCACCAGCTGGAATACGGGGCGGTCCCACTGAGGTCACTTCACTATTACACAGTGAGATGGAAAGGGAGCTTGACGGTCAGTCAGCCTGGGGTCAGATCAAATGTTCAGGGTTTTGTTGCTGATTTTTACATTTCGACTATAATCCGTCTCCATAAATCTCCTTGCAGGCTTACTGTTTGGCTATAGGAAACTGATTGATTGTCCCCAGTTGCAGTTATATTTCATTTCCAGTTTATGACTTATTAATATTTTACACGTTATGGGGATTCCTGGAGTGAGTGCCGTTTTCAGAATGCTGGAAAGTCACAGTTGATCTGTAGGAGCGGTTACAGAGGTTTGGGGAGCCTTTGAGTTCTAACATAGTAAAGTGCTCAGTGGGATGCAGATATCTAAAACAGAAGGGATTTGGGTTTTGTTTTGAATTTTGCTTTGAAGTGGGAATTCATTTTTTTTTTTGAACTACTGATTTGAACTATAATCTGCCTCTTCAGGCCCCAAAGCAATGGCTACCTTGAACAGAGTACCCTCACCAATCTGCTACTGAGTCCAAGAAGCACAAGTAAACCAAGGAGACTGCATACATGGTTTAAAAGAGGGAGCAACCTGGGAGTAGTAAGAATCATCCTTCCTGCCTGCCATCTTCTCTATTTTCTTGGGATGCTTCTAGGAATTGAAAGTGTAAATTACACTGGTCAAGCACTGATGGATCACTTAGTGGCAGGGGGGAAATGGAGAGAGGGACCCTACAGTCTCCTTTCCCCATTTCTGTTCTAATTTACCTTTGTCCCATTTTGCAAACTCTTTGCTAACTTCCCAATCAGTTTCTTTTATAGTACATGGGAGGGCTTTTCCACCATGAAAGCAAACCAGGAAATATGTTTAGAGGCCACTGCAAAGGTCTGAGCCTTGGGGGGACAAAGACCTAGGGTTGCATGCAAAAGCAGCCTGCTCTACTCCCAGCCCGCTTCAGAGAACTTCACCAACTCGTGGGCCGGGAGGCATGTTCTCTATTGTCATTGTCACCATTTCTAGTTAGGTGACTGCCATGCATGACCAGAACTCCCATAGGTAGCGGAGAGCAGTGGAAAGAACATAAGCCTCCAGGACTCATCAAATTCATCTTTGAATTCCAGGCTTTGTTCCTCATTAGCAGGCAGGTCATTGGGCTTCTCTTAGTTTTCTGATCCCTAAAATGAAAATGGGAGGCAATCCTATCCTGTGGGGTAGGATTGACATTGTGGGGTCTCTGTCAGGGTCTTATTAAGGGTGCTGGGCATGTAACCATCACTGCCAGAAATGAGCAACTCCAATATTGAGACTCTTACACTGTGGTAGGTAAGAAAATAGATTTCTTTCTTTTGGGGAGAGAGAAAAAGAGGAGCTGATACATTTTTGGAATAATAATCTCAAGCCACAGTTTGAAGATCTGAATAACATGCCTCCACATTGGTAGGATCCTTGACACCTAAGAAATGTCACATGTTTTATGAACACCAACCTTCCTAACTCTCCTGTGTTTGCCCAGCAGAGAGAAAAACTAACCAAAGCTGACAAACTAACAAATAAAATCTTACATTCCTCAGCTACTGTTATAGCCCTTGCCAATGTTTTAAGCCACAAAAAGAAAAAAAATCATAAACAAAAACCAAAACCCATACACACCTTGCCAAGGCTTATAAAAACTGTACAGGAGATGCAGAAAGTTTCCAAGCAAGAAATTTCTCCATACCCCAAATTATTTGTGAGGTTTTTTTAAAACAGAAAAATATGTTCCTTGCTTGAACCAATTTCCATGTTAAACATCTGCCTTCATCACTCATTTTTATTACCAGTCTAAACACAGTCTGTTTCAATGGAGGCCATTTACAGCATACAATAAAACGGATTCATTACTCATTTTCCTCTTATTATCTTTCAATTGCTCCAGCTCTCGATACTGCTTAAAGTGGACATTAGACCCCAGTAGCCAGTATATTACAGGATGCAATTGATGATAATACTTAACACCCTCCAGCACACAGACAAGGAACTAACAGCACTTCCCCTAATCTCCTGGTTTGTGCTGCTTTTCATCACGTTGATTCCATTTTCATCTCATTAAACTTCTCATTTTTCATAGGAAGTTCCCCTTCTCCTCTTCCATACCATGTCTCCTTCTTGGTCTGTAATGGTCCCAGGCCCCATTCAGTTAGCTTAACAATTTTCCATTAAAAAAAATAATAAGTGTATACAAATACCCGCTACATGGTTCACATAATTAAGTATAATTTCTCTAGAAACAAACTGACAACAGCCACTAAAAATTTAGCCAGAGATTGAATTACAGTGCTGCGTGCCAGTGATATTGGTTTTGGATGACTCTCAATGGTTATGTCACAATCCAAATAGAGATGACAGTCCCAAACTCTGCCCTGCCATTTATTGCATGGATTTTTACAGTTTCCCAAAGCCACCTCTACTTCCTCTGGATAGATCCCACCACCCTCGTCATAACATTGCTTTTTGATACAGCTTACTAAAATTGGAATTAGTGGGTTCCAGAAAAATACAGTCTGGGAAAACAAACACTGGTTTTAGGAATTCAAGTTAAGGTCATTTCATTTATAGATTAAAAAATTATATTTTTATTTATAATAAACATATGGCTGTTTCCTTTCTAAAACTCCAACTCATTTATAAATCTCACAGTTGCTATGGGTTTACTAAAATGTAATCATTTTATACCAACCAGGATTGGAATCCCCACCTACCATTCACCATCTATGGGACCCTGAATGAGTCATCTAAATTCTCTATACTGAGTTCTCTAAGCATATTAGATGCTTCATAAAGATTAGCTCTGGTGTCTGTGTTATTAGGTGGCTAATTATATGACATGCTTTTTCTTTTTTCTTCCTTTTTCTGTTTGCTGGGAATTGTATCCAGGCTCTTGCACAAGCTAAGCATGCACTCTAGCACGGAGCTACACCCCTGGTTTTTAGGTGCTATTCTCATTAATCCTCACAACATTCTCTATGGTTGGTGTTACTGTCCCCATGTTACAGATGGGAAAAACTAACAAAAGAAGTTCCCAATATATTTCAGGACTGGATTTAGAATCCATGACACCATCTTCAATATCTTGGATCTCTCCAATATACCATCTAAGAGCCTGAACTCAAGTTCTGAAAGAGGTGTGTCTTGGGTTTAGGAGGCTTTGGAACCTATGCCATAAATATCTGGTCATGACCCATGTTTATATCTATTGTGCTAGTGCACCGGAAGAAGCTCATCCAAGCAGGAAGTGTTATTAGTGATTAATAAGAACCTTGGTGCTAGCTTCTAAGATAAGTAATATTGAATCTTGGGTCATTTATTAGTACTAGAGGTAGGCAGGAAAGGGCTTAACAAGAAGGCCTGTACCATGTCATTGACGTAAATGATAACATGTAGTGAAAAATAGGGCAAGAAATACTGTTAGGCTCAACTTTATGACTTAATTCTGCTTTTTTTTTCATGATATAAGCTGAGTTTCAGAAAATATGGTAGGGATTTATAATGGTTTAAACATCTATTTCCTTAAAAGGTTGATTTCCTGAGTCAAAAAGTTAACTTAGCTTTGATTTCTATCCTTGAATAAATCATTACAGATGAGATCACTTTAAAAAATTTAAAATGTGCACAAATGAACATCGAGTCATTTTGAATAGAAGGGACATCTGGCAGCATTTGGATTTAGAGCATCCCTCTAGAAATATCACTGATTTAATGACTCATCATTTGAAAGCAATGTGGCTGGGTCAGAGGGATTTTTAGCAGTTTTATGAGCAACTGCCCCCCTCTACTTTATAGGAAGCTGAAAGGGAAAGAAAGGGGAAGGAAAAACAGAAGTGTTGAGAGTCTACCATAAGACCAGGGTAGGTTTCTTTCACATGCTGACTTTAATTCTCCTAGCTGCCCAGTGGACTGATGTCCCTTTAAGCCACTACTCTGACCCAGCATCATTGTGCCCTGTTCTGGCCTTGTTTCTCTGCTTGGGCTCATCTTGTGGAACACATCTTGCCACAAGGATGGGATACGGCTATTTTACCAGCTACACAATAGACTTCTTATAGTGTTCAATCCACCTTTCTCTCATCTCAGATCCCAGTCTTGATTTCACCTGCTTCCTTTCCCCTCTGCTCTATTCTAGCCAGACTTCTTCTGACCAGGGGCCACTCTGCAGATCCCACTGCTGCTTGCCAGTTCTCAGACTTGGAAATGATGGGATGTCTCCTCCAAAACTCAGTGAAGAAAGTTAAACCTGGAGGAATTAAAAAAGGGGTTACTCGTGGGGGGTGGGGGAGGCATCATGAAAGTATAAGGGGGACCAATAGGGTAGAAGGGGAGGCGTGGGTGGGGGAGGGTACAGAGAGGTATCTGGAAGGACATTGATCAAATTATGTTGTATGCATGTGCCAATGTGCCACTATGAAACCACTGTTTTAGTTGGCCTCTTCACTGCTGTGATCAAAAAGATCTCTGACAAGAACAATTTTAGAGAAGGAAAAAGTTTATTTGGTACTCAGGGTTTCAGAGGTCTCTGTGCATAGATGGCCAACTCCGTAGCTCTGGGCCCAAGGTAAGGCTCAACATGGCAGAAGGGTTTGGTGGAGGAATGTAATTCAGGACATGACAATCTGGAAGCAAAAAGAGCTTTCCATCATCAGGAACAAAATGTATACCCTAAAAACACACCCCTAAAGATCCACCTCCTCCAGCCATACCCTATCTGCCTATAGTTACCACCCTATATCATATATATCAGGATATTAATGCATTAATTAGGTTGAGGCTCTCATAACCCAATCATTTCACCTCTAAACTTTCTCTTATTGTTTCATAAATGAGCTTTTGAGGGATACCTCACACCTACTATTCTGTGTAATTAATATGCAACAATGTATTCTACTGTCATGTATAACTAATTAAAACAAATTTAAAAAAATCATAAAAGAAAATAAAATAAAAAGAAATGTAGGCCTTTAAATTGAGATAATTGATATTCAGCCAGCTGTTCTCCCTGTAAAATGGGAGGAACCAGGATGGTATTGGCATAGTAAGTGCTGGATGATAATCTCAACAGGTGGACTGATGGATGGGCGTGAGAACTCTTCAACAGGCTGGCTCCTGTCACTTCTGGGTGTCCTGTCATTTAGCCCTCCTTCTTACCTACTCCTCAGTGCCAGCCTTCCCACCTGGGTATCCCAAGAAGGGAGACTATGAGCAGGGGACTCCAGTCTGCATTTAGAGTTGGCATCTTCTGTGCTCAGAAACATCCAGGGCTTTGCCATCAAGGAGATGGAAGTTCATCAGCAAAGTCTTATTAGTCGTGTGGCTTCGAGTGAATGACTAAAACTTACTCAATTTCCTCCTTAAGCTAAAAAATGCAGATGATTGACTTCTTCCCATGCCATGGGGGAGAATTCACTAAGAGAATATTTATAAAAACTCCTTGCTTTCACAAATAGACAAGGAGGACATAGTAGATTTTTAACACATTTGCTTCTTTATTTCAAAATCCAGTGGAAAAGAAGAAACAAATGTCTCCTAATCCCAAAATGAAAACATATGCTCAAAAAACCTCAGAACCATCCATACATCACACCCATATAATCAGAGTATCATGGAGTGACCAGTCCAGAATCTTTCAGTACTATATTTTCTGTCTAACTCAGCCAGGGAACCCTGGAGATAGATCGATTTCTCTTTATGATGCTCTTACCTCAGGAGCCCGTGGAAAACACGTTAATAGATTTCCCGGACTGTCACCAGAATGTGGAAATAAAACTGAACTGTTACGATGTAAAATAAAGTTAAAAAAAAAAAAAAACAGTCAGATTAGATTTCTACCTCCTGGATTTAGGATTTTAAATTTTATTAACCAAAACATTTTCTTAATTGCATACTTCATTGGAGAACTATTGGAACTATTTATAAAACACTTAGGTCCTTTTTAAAATATAGCAAGGATAAGCTTCCAAAACTAGTGGCATGTTTCCATATGATCTGATCTGCTGGTTACTTCAACAAGGAAAGCGTTTGTTCTCCTCTTTTCCAACACAAATATCTGCCTCTCTCTCTCTCTCTTCATGTGCTTCCCTCATGGAGTACCACTGCTCTCTCTTTGTTTATGCTAATGTAATAATCTGTCCCTAGGGAGTTCTGGCTAAACATAATATTAAATAGTCAACAACATAATCAATTATTTTACCAGCAGGAATGGCTTGTTTACTTAATCTCTCTTTTAAGGAACAGTCATTTCTAGAAAGGCATTTAATACCTTGCTTATTTTGACAGCATCAGGAAACTCCATTGTTAATCAGAAGCATGTTAAATCAAACAGACATACATAAAGGCAACAGCCAAGATTTGTCAGCTGGATTGACTTTTATAGCATAAAGCTGTAAAAACATTTTATAGGGGAGAAAACCATATAGCAGGGCTAGGAGCTCACACTGTGTGTGACAAAGCCCAGTCTGGCTGAATCCAAAGACAGAATTGTGCACTAAATACCCAGTTTCATTTTAAGGCACTATTTTAAGAGGACAGGAGTTCTTGGAAAATTAAATAGTCATGATGGGAGAAAGTATTAAGAATTAATGAGTCTATAGAAGAGATAAAAAGTCATAGATTCTGAATCACTAAATGTATTGGTTGATTTATTTTGACAGGTGCAGTTTAGTTTTAATGATTTCAAATAACACTTCATAGTAGGATACTAAATGTCCTGCTGTGTGTGGTTATATGCATGGCAATAAAATCTTGGCAAATATGAATTTTACTATGAGTCTTAGTGGTTAAATCTTCATTAAGAATAACTTGTTCTTCAGGTTTGTAATCAGCGAGGCAAAATTACACAGGTCTCCTCTATGCTTGACGATTTGATTTTTTGGAACATCATTATTTATCTCAAGTTCAGAATACAATTTCTTTCTGGGAATATTATGTCTGGAAAATAGCTTCCGGTGCCAAGTTTTTACACAACTTTTGATGTTTCACGATATGTCATGCAACTTTTGCCTTAGTTTCCCAATGATGCAAAATAGGGACAGTCATTTCCTAGGGAGAGAATGCATTAACATCTGTAAGGAAAGTTAAGATCTCTATGAGAGAATACTTCCAGAGAGAAAACGTAGGCCTTGGAGATAAAAAGAGCTGTGACTGGAGATTTCAAACGTTGTGAAAGTTATTGAAGAATAATAATAAAAAAAATACCAAAGGGATCTGATTATCTTCAGAAAGACAGATGTTACCAGACAGACTACAATACAGTGAAAAAAGAGGTATTAAAAGGGAGTTGGAGGGAGCCTGGAGGGATTTAGGCCCCAGGCCATCAGCAAGACTGAGACTTGTATTGTAAAATCTCAATCAAATAAGACCACAAATCTGAATGAAATGAAAGCAGTTCAATTGAAACTTAAAACTAAAGCTTCTAGTAATGAACACCAAACCTGTGGATGTCCTGTGTTTTCTTTGTGCCTCTAATATCTCTTCTCCATACCATAGCGGACATTGAACTATTGCTTCAGGCACTCTGGTTTCATCCTCCTTGTAGATCCCAACAGCCAGATTCACCATCACCATTCTCCTTGGTGGTAGTTAGGTGGTTGTCTACATGTCTTCAGCTTAAATGGAACTTTCCCATCGCTTGGCTTCACTTTGTGCTTGGTAACTCCTGCTCACAAGATGACTTGGAGTATTTAGAAACACACCACCCACTTTGTGCGGAAAAACCTGTAGCTTTGATGAGGTAGTGGGCAATATCACATTTCATGCTGTCGAAGAACAAGTAACTGAAGTCAAAGGGTTCTTTCCCAAGAGACCCTGAAAGCTCCACTGCTGGATGATAATCCCTTCTCTGATGTGATTTATGACATGGCCTGGCGTGGCGTGAATACGTCCTCTTGATATAGATCTGCACAGTGACCCACTAGGGAAGTTTGTATGGGGGTGGACCTGGTGGGGGGGGTCCCAGAAATGCTTCAGGTTTTGCATTTTTTCCAACACTCCTTATCATATTTAAGCCATAGTGTTACTGAGGAAAATCCTAAGTAAACCCTCCAGTTTTACTTGCTCTTCATAAAAATACTAAAAATAACCAATTTGGAGTTGGGCATGGTGGTGCACACCTGTAATCCCGGCGGCTCAGGAGGCGGAGGCAGGAGGATCACGAATTCAAAGCCAACCTCAGAAATTTAGTGAGGCCCTGTCTCAAGATAATAAAGTAAAAAGGGATGGGGGATGTGGCTCTGTGGTTAAGCATCCCTGGGTTCCATCCCGGATACCAAATAAAATAATAATCACCAGTTTTGAAGGTCACACAGCTGGGCAATACATGACTGGCGCCCCACTGACTTTGCAGCAGATCACACCTCTGCCACGTGGGCTATAATGGTCCCCTCAAGTACTGGAAGGCTGCTTTTGTAGAAAACCTCACTCTTCACTTGGGCCTGTAGATGGAGACAGGGTGGAAACGCTTGGCATTTCTGCCTTCATGTTGTGTCTGTCTCTTTTGTTGCCTTGACTCTTGGCTCAGATTCTACTCAGCTCTGCATGTTGGTCATTTGAGAAATTTTTGCCCAGAACTATAGGGTGGACTTTACCTGAACTTGCCTAGTTTCTCTCTCCCTCTTCAAGGGTAAAGACACCTGCATGCCACTATGACTGGAAACACTGGGTCTTAAAGGAATGATAAGAGGTGGTAACGGAGTTCCTGGAAAGTCTCCACCCATTCTCAGGAAGGATATGAATATTTCCCCCTTTATTAGCCTCTCCCTCTCCCCCATTGCCCCTATCCTTTAACTGTTCCCTCAGCTCCTGTAGCTGACAACTGGTTTATGAGCAAAACTCCCATCTTCTCTCAGACGTTGGTTTTCCTGTGGGGTGAACTTCCAGTCCTGGGGTCAGTAACAATATAGAAAATTAGGGATTCTCAGATAATATGTCAGTGAGCAAGAAAAAAAACAACTGTGTTTGAAATAAGTCTTGGAGGAGGAATCGTCAATTTTAGAAACTTGAAACTCATGAGCAATTCAAGAGGCAAAGCTGATTGGACAGTCTGTGTGATAATGTTAGTGGAAGTTCTAGTGCACAGAAGGAGCTCAAAAAATAATAGGTGAATCCTTTGCACAGAGGGAAATGTGCACAATACTGTTACACACTAAAGGCCCATTCAACAGGATTCTCTTATATAATTGGGATATGAATGTAGGCTGCTGAAATTAGATTATCAACCACATTTTATAAAAATTCAGCCTTAATACAAAGGAACATGCATCACAATTTTCAGGCTTACTATTGTACACTGTAACTATCTTTACCATCCAGGGAACTATTTCCATTTTTTAAAATCTATTTATAAATACTAATTAATCATTAGCCCCTCCCAAGACTTTCGAATGGAGACCAGCCTTGTTTAAATAATCTATAACTGTTTGACCTGTCCCAGGATGGAAATATAAATGTTTCTTTCAAAAGGAAAAAAAAAATTCTAACAAGTACCTAGCTGATTTGAAACTGTTTGGAAAATCAATGGAGAAATTGAAATGATGGGTAATCATAGTGTACAGCTAAGATGTTGCATTTAACATTTATATTTTTAGAAGGGGATTACATTTTAAATATGGTAATAATTATCATATCATGGAGAAGACAGCCTAAAAAAAATTTTTTTTTCCCTGAGGTTGCACCTGAGAACTGCCGGAAAAAAAACTAATGTTACGAAGAGAATACATTCTACCCAAGAAATAGTAAGAGTTTGTAGGTCTAAGGTTGGTGAGGGGTATGTTAATTTCAGAGTTCAAGTGGGCACATGAAATCGGAAGTCCTTCCCAGTGCAGCATCACCTGTAATTCCACTTAAAGCCACAAAATTGTCACTGAGCCACTGTACAATATGTAAAACAGCACCGTATCGTCCATTTACAGTGTCCCATTTAGATTATTTAAAAATTTTTTTTAGTTGTAGATGGACATACTACTTTTATTATTTATTTATTTATATTTGGTGCTGAGGACCAAATCCAGTGCCTCACACATGCTAGGCTAGCTCTACCACTGAGGTATAACCCCATCCCTCCCATTTAGACTTTAATCTCATCTGTATCAAGAATCAGCCATGTGAGTTAGACTCCCTCCATCACATCACTCCATTTTTTTCACCTGTAAAATAAGGGGATTAAATTAGATTAGTGCTTCTCAAACTCTAACTTGCAATTGAGTCCTCTGGGAATCTTGTTAAAATGTTGGTTTGCATTCAGGGGGTCTCTGGGGTAGGGCTTGAGGGTCAGCGTTTCTACTCAGCTCCACAGAGATGCCAGTAATGCTGGTGTGAGGATCACATTTCGGGTAATGGTAATTCATCCTTCTCATCTGTGTAAGATACTTCTTTAGGTGACCCAAAGATTGCCTGCATCGTTCACAGGGGTTAGATTACTACTTCTCATCTTGTCTTCTTTCATGACCTTGAAAAAGGCCCAACTTAGGTTTTGCTTTTAGTGGTTTATAGTGTCTTTGGAATGTCTATCAGATGTTGGATGTAGTCAAGTTTAATAAAAAACCACAACCTGGGAAAAGAATAAATTCAACTCAGCTCAGTTGAAGACCACAGACCCAGGGATTTATGTAATTACCTCACTTTCCAGCCACATTCCCTCTGATACTTTTTAATGGTCTTTGACTACTCAATTAACACCTCATTAAATGACAAATATTCGCTATATTTTCTTTCAGTTTCTTGGACTTGTCACCTGCAAACAAGGCAGCTCTTAAAGTATTTAGGTGAGGGAGTGTAGTCTGGATGGCCAGCCCAAGAGCTGAGAGCTTCAGAGTGTCAGTTCTGCTGGGATGGTAAGGTAATTATCCTGGGACAGCATTCCGTGCCTTATGAAAGTACTGGGTTCATGTTTATTTTATCCTCTATAAAATATGGGCTTCCTGACTGTCATCATTTAAGCCATCTCCAAAAAGCTCCTGTGTCAATGTAGTAATGTTTGGAGGTAAAATGATTAGATTATGAGAGCATCAGTTCTCCTAGTTGGAATGCACTGGGTGGTGACTGTAGGCAGGTGGGGTACGGCAAGAGGAGGTGGGTCACTGAGGGTGTATCCTAGAAAGGCACATCTTCCCTGCAGCCCCTTCCCCCTGCTCTCTTTACTTCCTGGCTGCCATGAGGGAAGCAGCGGTCTTCCACCATGTCCTTCCACCATGGTGTGCGGCCTCACCTTGGGCCCAGAACAATGAATTCGGCCCATCATGAATTAAACCTCTGGAATTGGGAGCCAAAATAAACTTTTCCTCCTTAAGTTGTTCTTGTCAGGTTTTTTGGTCACAGTGTTGCAAAGCTCACTAACACACCAATATAAGGAACAAGCTCTGGAGCCAGGCTGCTTGGGTCTGGAGCCTGGCTTGGCCCTTTATTCCATGTAATGATCTTGGGCAAGTTACTTGCTCTTTCTGTGCTTTGGTTTCCTTGTTTATAAAAAAAAAAATGGAAATTTTTCATAGAACTGTTCAGAAGACTAAGTGAGGTAATTCCTGTCAAGTGCTGAGAAATCTACTTGGTACAGTGAGTACAATAACTATTGGCTCACATTACTGCTCAAGAATCAACTGTCAAATCTTGTTTTGAACCATATTCATTGATTTGTCAATGAAACAAATGTATTTCCTGCTTATTGTATACAAGCCATTATTTAACAATCATTACAATCCCTAGCATTAATAAAACCTCACAATTTATATAAAATCTTGATAAATTATAAGTATTAGAAATTAGAATAGTTCATTAATTATTGTATTGCACACTTATGGGGAAGAAAAAAGATGTACTTAAGGAAACACAATATAATAAAGAAAGACAATTAACAGAGAATTGGATAATATGTTAGATTTTTCCTGTCCAATGCTCTAGAGAGAAAGAAAGAAAGAAAACCAAGGAGCTATATTATATAACTCAGTTCATGCATTTTGTTTAAAGACTTAATTATAATCTTGAAAAATTTGTTTTTCAAGTTGGAGCTAGTGTTATTGTTTTTGTGATCATAAAAGTAATATATGGAAAAGTATAGACTATCTCAGAAAGATCAGGAAAGACAGAAGTAATGATAAGACAATTTGGGGAGGGAATATGGAAATGAGGGAAACATTATTTATTTTTTATTCTGATATCCTTTATACACCATATGCAAGTATTGTCTATTAAAATGGTTTTTTCCTAAATTAAGATGCATGATGTCATCAATACATTACACGATACAGAAAGTTATAAAGCAGAAAGTGAAATTAGTCATCATATTACATTTTCATATTTATGTTATCAGAGTCTATGATTCTAAGGATTTATAAATGTATTTTGTTTACAAAAATGAGATCATACTTACACAATGTTTTAAAAATAACACTAGTGTCAAAAATTAATCTAGAACATTTATAATGTCTATATTTGTATGCAGGTACCTTAGTTGATCTGGTCAATCCTCTACAGATGAGAGTTTTCAACAGTTCTGTGCTGAACATCTTTGTACATACATATTTATGTAACTTTTATTTTCTTAGACTATACTAGAAGTTCAACTGCTGGGCACAGATATACACATAAATTTGAGATTTAAAAGAAGCATAGTATGTATAAAGAAACGAGTATGTATAAAGAAACTCCCCAGTTCTCCCTCCATGGAAGAGCAGTTCACTGTGGTTAAAATGTAGGCATCAAAGGGATAGACTCACTCCTGCCTCCCCATGGTTGGAAGGACTGCTGGACATTCACTGGTGGCACCATCTGTCCTATGCCAGGTAGGGAAATAGGAGGGATGAAGTTATGTACGTCTTGGCAAAAAATCACGATTGATGTTCCTGGTTGAATTTTGCTTTTATTTCTCTGCTTTTCCAAAGGAAATGCCTTGCTTCATCTTTGAAGCAGCTTTAGAGTTATTTCTGCTAATGGATTCATAACCAGTTCATGTTAAAATAGCTAATGTTTATTTTAATGGTGAGAGGGTAGAATTTGAAGGGGTTCAGAACAGCTCTTCAGATCTCTAAGCCTGAGTGACACCTTGCACCTGAGTAGAGGAGAGAAATGACAAATATGAGATTTGGAAGGGCTCATGGCAGTCTGTCTTTGACTTTCTTTTTTTTAACATGAGGAAACATGGACTGAAAGAGGGTAAATCACTCATCTAAGCTCATATAACTGGTGAAAGACTGAACGGAATGACGAATGTAAACCTACATTCTGTGTTATTCACATTATAATTCCAATTCATGATTATGTAGACTTACTAAAGACTGGATATTGGCTAGCAGGGAAATTTCCATTATTAGATTCCACTGTTGCATGTACAAGCTATTTAATAGTTACCTTTGGGGCACTTGATGCTCTCGTTCCCTCTAGTTTTGTTTACCTATAAATGGAGTGAAGAAACATGGCTTGCCCTGGGGGAATATTGACATGTATGTGGAGATATTTCTAACTGAATTGAATGAGAAGCCAAATTTTTTGTATTTAAGTTTGTCATTTTTTAAAATTTAGGATCCTGCTTTCCTGAGTGATATACCAATTAACCCTTGCTGAGCAGAGTTACCGGGAAGACCTGAACTAACACCCAAAGCCAGCTCAGCTCTGATGTCCCCTAGGGGTGTCAGAACTCACAGAACCCATGAGGTTTACAAAGGATCCACTCTCTATAAGGTCTAGTGTATGAATGGAGCCTTATAATCAGAAAGGACAATTGAGTAATTAATGAGATTAGACTGGGATACTGCCTGCAATCTCCTTGGAAATCTGCAAAAGAAGAAAAAATGAGAAAAATGCGCTTTAAAGTTGTTTGTTTTTTGAAATGTGGAAATATTGAGGGAAATGGAAGTCAATTTCCAGCTCTGCCCCGAAATCCTTCGAATCTCCCTCCCCATTTTTAAAGAATCAATGGCAAGGATCAAACAATTTTTTTTTTCCTAAGGCAAAGTGTCAGTTTTTCATGAGCTCCTGTGTACTTGTAAACTAGACTACAACCAGCACCTCCCTCTCTCACTAAGTCTTCAGAAGGTGGGTTGCACTTGGACACATTCCTGCTTTACATAGAAGTAAGTGCAGATCACATGAAATCTATAGAGCTGCAGTTCAAGTTCCAAGCCTTTACTGGCATATTTCCTTCATGCTTAGGGGAGGTCAGTCTTTTTTTGTTCTAGTAAAGCTTTCAACTAATTAGTGGAGGCCCACCCACGTTAGGAAGAGCGATCTCCTTTACTACAAATCCACGGATTTAAATGTCAATCTCATCCAAAAGACGCCTTCACAGAAACATGCAGGATAATGTCTCACTAAATATTTGGGCACCAAGGTCCAACCAAGTTGACACATAGCCGCCTTTCCTAAACCCACTACACTAACACTTTTGCAAGAGTGGGAAGAAGGCAGAGAAGTTAGGTATAACA
Organism: Callospermophilus lateralis; assembly: GCF_048772815.1. Lineage (NCBI taxonomy): Eukaryota > Metazoa > Chordata > Mammalia > Rodentia > Sciuridae > Callospermophilus > Callospermophilus lateralis. The sequence goes on along the minus strand of NC_135317.1, from coordinate 24,933,910 downwards.
CTGGTACCATTTATTTGCTTCTAGATTATACCCCAAGCCAGTGGTCTAAGGGTATACCATTGTTGAATGAATGTATGATGTCCACTTCTCTCATGATAAAGCTGTCAAGTTCCTTGCTGTTCCTGCTCCCCTCCAAGACTGCATGTGACCTTCTTGCCATTAAAATTCTTGGGCTAGAGTCATGATGTTGAATGTCAGGTGAAAGTTAAAGAATCCCACAATATGAAAGAACATGAAATCATGAAGGGGCTACCCTCATTGCTCATTCTAGGGCAAAAACAGTACTACAGCTTACATTTTTGGTGCAGTGGAAAACCCCTGCCTCTGAACTCTCTGCTCATGTTAAACATGCCAAGCAAGGTGCACATTTTATTTCTTAAAGCAGCACAATCAAGGTTGCTTTGAGATGTGGCTTTGAGATGTGCACTAGCAAGTGTCCTCCCAACAAGAGCTAGGGCTGAGGCTCCAGAGAGCAAAGACACGTTTGAACTGTTATTTGAAGCTGACGAAGGGCTGCTGCAGAGGCAGGCATGAAAAAGACTCTGTGGTCTCCTCTCCTATTCTAGGAGTGTTCCCCATTTGAGAGTCACGCAGCAGACCTCAGCATCCCCCAGACTGCTATATCACTAAAATCTAGTTTCTGAAAATAGCTTTTGATGAAAAGCACCATCAGCCCATCCCTGAGCCCTGCCAGCAGGATGCCTCCCCCTGCTTCACAGTGAAGTGACCCAGGCAAATAAACCCCAAGAGAGCAAACAGTGAGTTTGTGGAGGACACGGGTCACTCAGGAGCTATGTAAACAACCTTTGCTTTCAAAAAACAAAATCTGCTCTGTCCCTTTTCTTCCCAGAAGCTGAAAAAGGGACAGAACTGTAATGACTTTCATATGATCTTTCAAAGAATACACGTGATGTTATCACACTCATTTACACAGGGGAAAGGGGACATATTACTGCCTAGCTTACATTCATTGCCAAAGCCAGGAACTAATCCCGTGAACACCTATTGCGTACCCTCCATGAACAAATTCCTGTGACAAGTATCGAATTCAGCTTCAGAATTTTAGATAATGTACTTTTCCCCTTCTAATATTTTGCTAAAAATTTTCTCTTACTTGACCAAGGGAATGAAGAAAAAATACCTGGTATTTTTTTAATCTGGAAAATATTAGCTCATTCAACATGACTGTTACTACCTAGAATCAAGAATGAAAAAATTATGAAGGTATTTCTGTCTCCAAGAATTTCCTGATTTTACAGATTTTCTTTCTTTCTTCTTTTACTTTTCTATTTTTTTTTAAAGCAGATTAAGGCACACCAACAAAACACTTGCAAGAAATATCAGTCATACTGAAATTTTGTAGCTCTGTTCTTTCTATGATTTGAAAGCATTTTGACATTTTGACATAAAGGTACACCTATGACAGCAAATTGTGCCTAAAACAATAACTGAAATAGAGCCAACAATGACATACAAAGACATGGACTGCAATATAGCTGTGCCTTGCAACATGCCCAGGGGGAGGAAGGGACCAATGTAAGTACTTTTATCAATGTCATTTTGTCCAGGGACTATCTTAGTCAAAATAGGTTGTTGCTCAAATTCACATGAAACAAGACTAAATTTGATTATTGGGACTTTTATTAGCTTCTTCCACTTCTGAATTCCAAGATAGTCTTTTTCTGTTTTTTTTTTTTTTTATTCTGATTAGAACTAGAATTGGAAACTTAGCTTATTATTAAACAAAAAAGGAAGAATAAGGAAATTTTTTTAAAGTACTTTAAGTCGGGCTGGGGATGTGGCTCAAGTGGTAACGCGCTCGCCTGGCATGTGTGCGGCCTGGGTTCGATTCTCAGCACCACAAACCAACAAAGATGTTGTGTCCGCCGAGAACTGAAAAATAAATATTAAAATTCTCTCTCTCTCTCTCTCTCTCTCTCTCTCTCTCTTTAAAAAAAAAAATAAAGTATTTTAAGTCAAATGTCTGCACTAGTCCCTGGGGCATTATATATTGCCCTAATTTCATCTCAATTCTACTAAAAAGTTATGTCAATTTCAGAAAGGGTAGATCTTTTGAGGAACATGGTTGGGATTCAAATTCAAGTCTCTTTGTTCTTTCTTCTTTTTTTTTTCTCCACTACTTTGGGGTACAGTATTATTCTATGGCTATCCATCTCACGTGATTTAAAAGCAATTAGTTTAGGAACATACTGATAGTGCCATCATCTGCTTTTCCAATTGGACATTAAAATTAGTTATACTTGTAGGGATTACCAAAGATTAGTTTCCCAAAAGTAATTTTGCATTGGTATATTTGAAGGCTTTGTTTTCAATGAGTAAAATGTAACTTAAGGCCCTTTAATATGCTGTGAATCAGTCATTAGTCACATTTTTGTTTTGGGATATTTTATTTGCATTTTAAGAAAGATAAAGCTAGTGAGCAATAACACAGGGAGAAGATAGCAAGAAAGTAAGAAGGCCAATATCCGAATCACATAGGACACAAGATCATATAGAAAACGAATTTGGGATGCAATTTGATTTAGTCGTTCAACATATAATTATTAATTACAAACTCAAAAATGTTATGAGCTTGTAGTAGAATTTATGAACAGGTGGCAAATGAGAGATGGGGAAACTAGAACAAGTTATTTTTTTAAAAGATTTTTTTTTAGATGTTGATGGACATTTATTTTATTCATTTATTTATATGCGGTGCTGAGAATTGAACCCAGGGCTTCACACATGCTAGGTTCTACCACTGAGCCACAACTTCTGGCACCCGTAGTTTTTAATCCTCTATTATATGCCAGTCCTGCTATCTCTCTAAGTCAGAAATTTAATGTCTATAATAACTGAGGGATAGTTATTCTCACCAGAGAAACTGAGAAAGGGAGGGAGAGGAAACAGAGAGGAAGACTAATGATGGCAGAACAGGGATTTAAGAGCAAGTCCTTCTGGCTTCCAAGCTTGGCTTCTTATCACACTGCCTGAGGGACAGATGTGGAATCCACAGAATCAGGTATTTTTTAAAGGCCTCTGGTGACGTTGACAAAAAAGATAATGAGTAGTTTTAGTAGTGCCTTAGTGTGGCCCAAACTTCAATCAACACAATTGTTTTGGCTCTAAAATAACATGAGTATTATAATTTATGTAATGGCTCTGCCACTCACCAGCTGTCTTAAGTATTTACTTAAATTCTCCAAGATGTAGTTTCCTCATCTGTAAAATGGATATGATAACAGTAACTACCACATAGGATTTTACGAGGATTAATTAAGACAAATTAATACAGAGCCTGGCATGCAATATGCAAACTGGAAATTATTTTTTTTTAAAAATTACTCTTACTATTGTCATATTCCAGATATCCTCTTCACTTTCTATTCTCAAATTTTATTTCATTAAGGACTTGGTTACAATTCCATCAATTTTCAACCCATTAAAAATAATCAACTTGGTGTTCTCATGAAGTTACCCCTGGCCTTCTTTTTCATTTTAGCCTTTTCTTCCCTTGAGAAATGACCCAAGTTCTTCAGTCTTCCATTTCATAGATCATCTTAGTCTATAGGATCTCTATTTTCATAATGGGAGTGCAGTTTAGGCATGAAGCCAGGCTTCCCAAGTTCAAATTCTGTTACTAATTTTCACTAGCTATGTATCCATAAGCAGGATGCTTAATTTTCTTGGCCCTTGGTTTTTTGTCTATAAAGCAGGGACAATGGCATTGTTCACCATATAGGCTTACTGTAGGGTTAAATGAATTAATACATATTTAGCTTTGGGGCTTGGTATAGAATATGTGTTCAATAAATGTTCACTGTTTTATTCATTCTTTAGTCTAAGGAAGTTTGCCTTTAGCAAATTACTATATTGTCTATTTGAATGTGTTTGTAACTACATTTTCTACATTTTTTTTCATTTCTGCCTCTCCTGAGCAATTGATTTTTTAATTTTTAACTTTTTTTTTGTGTGTGTGTGTGTGTGTGGGTGTGTGTGTGTGTGTGGTATTAGAGATTGAACCCCCAGGGCCTTGTGCAGGCTGGGTGAGTGCACTACCACTGAAATTTGTCCCTAGCCTGGCAATTGATTTTTGATTCAGCATAATTATAAACCAAGAAAGAAATGAAAGTTGATAAGATGGCTAAACCCTGAGGTTTTCAGTTGAGTGAACTACTCTATTGCTGTTGTTGAAAGACTTCAAAAAAACACAGTTTCACTGTTACGAGGATAAGGCTCAGAAACCATCTGCCCTTGAGTTTCTATGTAGGTGACATCAGTGATGAATGATGATGGTTGGATTCATTTCCAGACCCGACACTCACTGCAAAGTCATTACAGAGTCAGCTACAAGACCACAGGTCCTAGGACATGTGGAAAAAGCCCCGTTGCATTGGCTCCTGTCATGATTGCCACCTGTCCAGTGAAGAGGGGACGGTTCTACCTTCCCCCATTGCCATTCAAGTCTCCCAAACATTAAAAAACAGAGGAACTGTTTCTTGTAAAGATGAATTTGCTGAATCAGAGCAGTCCAAAGATGAAATGAGCTCTCTCTGGAGGGAATAGGAGTGAGATGTTTAAACAGAAACTGGATGACCTCTCATGGGAATAACAGGGAGGGATCGGGCACAAGGGAGATGGTAGACCAGATGACCTTTACAGTCATGCAACTGAAAAATCTGATAAAAGTCAGGGGAATGGGATTTGATCCCTTGAGTTTGTTGTAATCCAGGTAATGGCTCCAACTGATCACTTGCTTGTGATTTCCCACTGAGAGTACTGTACTCCTCGTTTAATTTGGAAGTTCAAGTTAACAGTTTCAATTTATGCTGTTAAATTAATATTTTCCAGCTTGTATATAATTTATCCTTCATTTCTCATGGAGCCAACACAGCCTTGCCTTGGTCCCATTGTTCTTGTTCTCCCTCTGCCTGGAGCCTGTTGCCCAAATGTCCCTGCCTGGACTCCCTTCCAGTCCCCTTCCCCTTATTGCTGCCACTTTCGACCTTCTCTAGTTAAAAAAAAAAAAAAAAATATATATATATATATATATATATATATATATATATATATAAAAGTGATAAAATTCATATGTATATTAAAATTTGTTCCTTTAGATATGCATGGCAGTAAAATGTATTTTGACGTATCATACATACATGGAGTATAACTTTTCATTCTTGTGGTTGTATGTGATGTGAAGTTCCACTGCTCATGTATTCATATGTGAACATAAGGAAGTTATGCCTGATTCATTCTACTGTCTTTGTATTCCCATCCCCCTCCCTTCCCTTCCTTCTCCTTTGTCTAATTCAATGAACTTCTTCCTCTGTCTTATTGTGTTCTCTTGATGTACTATTTTTCATCATACTAATCCCCCACACGACACATTATATAGTCCTTTATCTTTGGTCTCTCCCTGACGAAATGTAAGTACCATGGATCAGGGCTCTGGCATTTTTGTTCACTGTATTTCAGATCCTGGAAGTGTCTGATACACAAGATGTCTATTTGTTGAGTGAGTAAATGTAAGCAGAGGTTTGTTTTTATTTTTGATTAGTTAATTTCCTGCTGTATCTAATTTTGAAGCATTTACCTCTTTAAGAAGTTGGTTTGGAAAACTGTTAAAAATCTTTGAGTTCCTCCTCTTCATGATATGAATATAAAGGTAACTCTTCCAAGAATTCATCAACCTATATCCATTTCAAAGACACCTGCAAGTGGATAAGAAAAAAAAAATTCATAGCTCTCCATTAAACTAGTCTAAATGATTTATTTTAAAGAATGCTAAGAAATTTTACTTTTCAAACAAACATGCAAGTTACTTGGATGAAAGACTTAAAAAAAAAAAAAATAGCAGAGCTACGCTTTGAAGAGGACAAGGCCGAGAAACCATCCTGTCCTTGAGTTCTGATCCAGGGGTCTATATAATTACCATTCAAAGGATAAATGATTTGGTATGATCATATTTAAGTTTTTTTTTAATAATTAGAGCTTCCAAAGCATCATCTATAATCAAATACAGTATGGACCTCATTCTTCCCTCCCCAGTGATACCTGTGTTTCCCAAAATGCTTTCATTAAAAAAAAAACAAAAGCTATTTAGAAACATTTGAAAGCAAGTCAATATTTGATTCCAGTAGATGGCACTGCAAAGCAAGTCTTTATAGATCTAATAACTGTCACTTTTTTGATCATGATAATAAATAGTGATTTATACAGTGAAAACAAACAGGTTGGGGATTTTGAAACGACTGAGGCTGGAGTTACACAGTGCCCGACACTGATACATCATCATGTATCATAATTTGGAATTTACTAAAGTGCACGTAGGTTGCCCATTGTTCTTCTGCATGAAATGACTTTTTGATATGAGATGTCAGTTGCTAGTTTTAATTTGTTTAGTCTATTTTACCTTATAAGTCCAAAAAAAAAAAAAAAAAAGAGTCATGGAACTCTTTATACTTTTGTACTCTGCTAAAGTTGACCTCATCTAGGCCAGTGAACATACATAGAGGAAAAATGGTTCCAGAGTCACAAGTCACATCTCTGACCTGAACTGCCTGTGTTTATTGCTGGTGTGTGTGTTTGCCAACAGATACCTTTGATCATGATGGATTTGATGAGAGAATGTAAATGGCTCCAGACAATGCCAGCTTCACTACAAAAAACAAGACATACCATGTTCCAGTGACAGTGGCAGTGGGTCAGAAGTCAGCCTAGGCATAAAGGCATATATGTTTACACCAGTTTCACACCATTTAAAAGGGAGATTATATGTATTATAAACTAGAAATATTTAAATGACATCAGGTATGTAAATATACCGAGAATAAAGTCTTGGTGCAAATTAGGTGTTAAATGACTCCCCACCCCCACCCTGTTCTTTCACTGGTCTTTGACAGAGGAGAGGAAGGAAAGGCTAGAGCCAGCCCTTACACTGCACTACCCATTTAATGACCTCTGTCATTTCACCTCTCTGAACTCCAGCTGGCAAAAGGGCTGGAAAGGAAGCTCCAAGGTATATAATATTATGCTGTACATAGAATAAAATTCCTGAGTGAAGTACATGCCACTGGACACCCATATGCACAAGCCAGCAGCCACAGAAGTTGGGAGTGCTTTGTGTCAGGACGCTTGTTCTTCCTTAGTACAGAAAGAAGCCATTAGTCAAAACTGGTGCATCTGTAATAAACCATCTTTGAATAAATGTCCTAGGAGAGTTCAGATATGATGCATTTTTAATATGCCCTTTATGCTGTTTTTTTCCCCCCATTATTGCCAAGGAAAGCTGAAACACCTTCAGTCTTATGAGAAGTAATAGCAATAGGGAGTTTCTGAAATTTCTAGAAACATATGAGAAACCTCTCTGGTTTTGTGGACCACAAGACATGACTATAGCACACTCATTAAGAACTATGATTTTTCTTTGGGTACTTAGAATTGAACCCAAGGGTGCTTTACCATTGAGCTGCATCTCCAGTCCTTTGTGTTTTCTATTTTGAGACAGTGTTTTGCTGTTACTAAGGGCCTCACTAAACTGCCTAGGCTGGCCTTGAACTTGTGATCCTGTGCCTCAGCCTCCTGAGTTGCTAGAATTATAGGCTTGCACCAGCTTGCCTGGTTCATTAAGACCTTTTAAGTCATATCAACAAGCCATCTTTCCCTCAGGTTTTTTTCAGAATGACTCTCACAGGTATTTTCAACTCAGCTCCAGACACTTTTATGGGCAGCTCAAAAGACATACATTAAATGTAAAGACATAATAGTAACCTAAATGAGGGACAAATATAACCTGAGCAACACCTTCACTGCCAGACAGTGGGGTAAAGAAGTCCCTAACATCCTTTTCCTATAGATTTGTTTACTTGATTTTGTTTTGCTCTCTGTGACCCCAGAGTTTACATTTTTGCTATATTGAATTGGCAGAGTTAGTGTTAGAATATTACAGAAAGTAATTTGTGACTTTAGTGGGCAGATTGATAAGCATTCTTTAGGGTCTTAAAAGACTTTGTAGAATTCCCCCTTTCACCCATGGTGTGTGTGGGGGAATAGGTCAGAGAAACCACAGGCATTACCGATGACGAAGTGACAGAGGTCATTGGAGTCCCATACATTGGCCAAAGACTTTGGGGAGAGGGGATAAGGAAAAAGGGTAAAAAAATAACAGAGGTGTGTATGTTTAGATTACTCTTAGTGACCTTAGGAGGTAAATGGAAAAATACTATCTTATGTAGGCTAAAAGAAAACAAGTTTTGGTTTAACGCCTCTAGTAAAGAAAAGATTACACAAATTCTTCAAATATTTGTTTTTTTACCTCCCCCCTTTCCTGCTTTTGTGTGACGCTACTATGTTTAATACCTCACTAGAGAGTCTTTATATTCAAGTCTTTTACACTGATTCATCTTTTTTAGGAAATTTGCTTTTCTTGGTTGGAAGTGATGACTTAAACATGGACTGTGTATGAGCACATGAACAACCCTTTTTCTTAGCATAAAGATAATGCAACAAGGTTTAACTAATCACATGTCTCTCATATAAATAAAATAAATAGTACACATATACTTTTTCAAGTCTTTTGCAAGTTTTTATAATATAATACTTAGGAATACACAAATTATGAGAAACTTTTCAACTGTTAAGTTCCTATTTTATGCTGTAACACCAAACAAGTGGAATAGTACCTACATATATGACAATTAACAAAATGACTTTAATATTTTGTATAATTTAGCCTCACTTATATAAAAGAATTACAAAGTTCCTTTGAAGGCATAAATTAGATCTATAGCTGCATTTTGAAAATGATAAAATTCATGATCTAACCACAGTTTAGGAATGTAATCACATTTATAATTAGTTGGTGTGATCAAAGACTTATTTGGGGAAATATTTTCAACAAATGTTAACTATACCTAGAGAAATCTCATGTTAATCACAAGATTTACAAGGTTAACTTCCTCTGAGTTGGAGTACCCTATGAATTCTTTACTTTGCAAAAACATTCAGTTTTTACCAGTGCTCGATTGTTGGTTGACTATGATAGATTTTTTTTTCTTTTTCTTTTTTAATAGATTTAAGGTAGATCCCACATCTGGTTATATATGTCCCTAAAGTGTCTGGTTCTGAAATAAAAATAAAAGTTAGAAGGTATTGGAGTGGGATGAAGGGGCCATTTTAATTGCCTCAGAGAATCTCCTAACCAATTTTCATTTGCCTCATTGGTGTCCTTGGATAAAGGAGATTGGAGGGAGGTTGCAAAACATAAAGCCAAGGAATCTTCAAAAAGTCACGTGCAAAAAAAGCAATGGAAAAAGTAGATGGGAACTGAACTCTGAGATCGTTCAAAATAAGCAATGTCGAGATGCTTTATGATGACACTACAATTATTGTGTCTGTGGCTCCAAGATTTTATTTCTTAATCACGATAGGTCAAAATAAATAAACAAACATCCTCCACCACATTTTCTAGACCCACAGGAAAAATTTTCCTGGGGTCTGAGTGCTAACTGTATAAAGAGACTACTCAACTATATTGAAGCAATCAGGTAGAATAATGTTTATACAGTCATTGAGTTTGGGATCAGGTGTTCTTCTGCATTTGTGTCTATTTTGATAAAATAACGTTCCGTGCATAACAATGACTTAAAACTGGTAAACAAGACTGGAGACCGCACAATGGCTGGTTGCAGCTCGAATCGCACAGCTCCTGGAGAGGAAAAACTCCATCTCCCTCGGAACAGGAGCCCTCTAGGAATCCAGCCCCTGGGCCAGAAGAGAGGCCCGCGGTCTGAGACCCACGCTCCAGTGGCGCCTCCCGACGCTCTCAGACCGCCCCAAGCCTGAGCTCCAGGGAGTTGGAGCAGAGGATCTGCGCTCAGGGCCATTACTCCCGCGGCGCGCCTTGTGCTTGGGCAGTGCGTAAGGCGGTGACACGGGTCTCCAAGGCTGGTTTGCAGGCTGGGACTTCCACGCTGTATGTCCTTGAGGGATGACTCTGTCCCCTCTCCCTCCCCTCCACCCTCTTCTCTCCCTCCTGGCGGTTCCCACTGAGTGGAAGGAGCGAGAAGAGAAGATGGGTGTCTGAGACCTGACCAGGGCTTAGAGTCCCGTAGGGTGTCTGGAGCTTACACTCTGGATTCTTAAGTCGCTCACAGCTAGTCCATCAGGGTCCACCGGAACCACCTCGGGATTCTGAAGGAGGCAGTTCCCGGGGTACAGTTGGGAAGATTCATGTGCAGGAACCGGGGACGGTTGATTTGAGGAGTCTTTGCCTTGGTAACTTCAGGCGGCTAGAGCTCAGGGATACGATTTGGTGTCTCCAAGAGTTGGACAGTGGGAAGCTGCGGGGGGGGGGGGGGTAACGTTGGTGTTTAACTGTGCCGCGCAGCACGCAACCTTAACCTAGTGGCTCTCTTTTGGGTCTCAGGTGGCTTCTGTGTCAAATGGAGGAGTGACTGGTGGAGGGAAGGCGCTTTAGACGTCGCAAAGAGATGTAAGGAGATGGGATTTCTCTAGACTGGTGGTGCGTGGGCCCTCGTGGCTGCCACCACCCGTCCTAGATCTCCCCGTTCCTCCAATCTTTTTGTTGGCAGTGACCTCCGGTGGGTCGCAGAGTGTTGCACATCTGTCCGTTGTTCTTTTAGATCAGCTCAGGTCCAGCCATCAGAGAGAGCACTTATTTGAGACCGGTACTGAGCCATCATATCTGTTTCCCTCACTCCACCGGCCATCTCCAACCTTTTGGATAGTCCACCTCTCCTTAGGGCACCACAGTGAGGTGGCCCGTGGACCATAGTGGGTTGGCAGAGCTAGGGAAGGCAGGAAAACCTATGGGTGCCTCGGAGACTCTCTGGTTTGGGGGAAAGGCGGGGTTTTACCGCGAAAGGAGTTCTAGAGAAATAGTTGGACTAAGAATTCGGAGACTGGGGAATTTTACAGAGCAAAAGTGTCCGTTCTCTATTTTCTAGGCGAATATAATCCAGCCCCACACCAGCATCTTCCAGCTGCTCCCCAGTTAAGGCAAAGCCCTCTTCCTAAACTGTGGCTCTTGCCTACCAGGGTGTCGCCAGCTTTTCCTTATGGGGACATTTCGTTCTGACTTCGCCCAGCTATTGTGCCCAAGGCCTGGGGAGCTCCTCTGTGTCCTTCTACCATGTACCGAACAAAATGTCCACGAGCCCCGCAGACGTTCAGCCCAACACCGGGCTGCACTCCAGACGATGGCCGAGGGCCACTCTCCCCCTCCCCCAACCTCGGGCTCGGGCAGGGATTCTTCTCCCCCCGGATGAGAACCAGTCCTGACCAGGTGCCCCAGGAGACGCGTGGTGAGCCCTGTTACCAGAGTCCCGCCAGGCAGATCTCTCGGACAGCCCCAACTTAATTTCCTGGTCCTTGTGGCAAGTTCCCTTAGAAAACCTCTCCCAGTTTTCTCCAGTCCTTCGCAAAGAATCTAGACACGTTAAAATCCCTATAGAGAGTCTCGATTTAATAGTAGGAGACGGTGGAGCGGGCGGGGCCGAGTTGTTCTTGGGATTGCATTTCTCCCCACTTTGAACGATCTCGGGCGGATAAAGCGCAAGTTTGTGCACTTGGTCCACTGAGGGATCGCAAACCAGAAAACAAAACAGCGGCCAAGGAAATGTGGAGTTTGTACAGTTGTCGCTGAAATGGGTGTGCGGAAATGCTAGCAATGTGAACTTTCTACAGATCGTGTATGGAGGGAGCTAAAGGAAAGGAGGGAGGGGAGAGGGCTGGAGGGAGCCGCGTGGCGTGAATTGTGCCGGCGTGGGAGGGTGTCTGTGTGCTTAAGAGTGGAGGGGATGTCGCGACGGGGGCAGAAGAAGGAGTCGATCACGAATTGCAGGCTAATTGGCTTAAGACATTTTGCAAGCGCTGGAAAAGGTCGTTGAAGGAGTTCACTGCACAGAAAAAAAAAAAAAAAAAAAATCTTAAAAAAGAGTGCCGGGCATGCGCACAGAGAGGATGCCATATTGGAATGAGGCTGTAGTGGGAGCTGGAGGGACCCGAGCCGGCGCGCGAGGGAGGCGGCGGGCAGGGAGCGAGTGAACCAAGGAGGCGAGGGCGGGCGAGCGAGCGAGGCCGGCGCCTTTTCCGGAGACTTCCGGGGCCAGGGTCCCCGCCGAGGGCGGAACAAACTTCATCAGGTAGGACCCAGCTCCAGCTACTGCCCTCCGCCCGCGATCAGACCTCCGGCCCGCAGGTTGAGTGCGCCGGTCAGCGTATTTTTGCTAGCTTCGCGGGGTGAAAAAAAGGGAAGACTAAGCAAGCCGGGTGGGTGTTGGGGGAGGAAGGAGAAAAACAGCCAAAGAGAAGGGCTGGAGAAGAAAGCGACAGCACTTGAGCGAAGCCTCAAACTCCTCTCTGCGCTCTGGGTTGTCATTTTTTTGCTTCCTCTGTCGCCTTCTCCCGAGACTCCTGGGCTCTGAAAAGCCCGGCCGTGCGGGAGTAGGTCCAGAGTTGCAAAGTGCCCTCTTTCCTCCGGGTGCAGCCTGTCCCCTCCCGCCACCCACCCTTCTCGTTTGTGCACTCCTTTCAGCGACGAAGCAGTCCCTGCTACTACCCTGCGCTCCCCAGTCTCTTCCGCACGCGAGACCCCTTTTGGTGTGTGTTTGGAGGTTTGGGGAGAAGGAGGTGGTGGGGAAGGGAGACTGGAGATCAGCAAAGGGGAAAAACGTCGTACAGACATTTGGAATCGCCCCTTGGAGGCATTTGCCTGTGTCACTGAAATGAAATTGTCAGTAGTAGTTTCGGAGCGTGCTCCAGCGAGGATGATCTTTTTGTTCATTTTTCCCCCCTTAAAGTAATATCATGTCACTTGGGGCTTTCCTGTTGTCTGCTCTTATCAGACCTCTTCTCAAAATTACTGCCCAATCAAGCCCTGGAGTTTATTTTTAAATATGCATATGTCTTGCTGAAATTCTCCAAAAAGCAACTGTATGAACTGCTAGATATGTTTATTGATTTCGACCCGAAGCGGCGGAAGGGGATTAGCCAGGGAAGGGAGATTCTTTGGGTTGGGAAGTGGTTGATTCGGGTGGCCAGATGCACCTCCAGAGCCCCATTTGTACTTGTGTTTCTTGGAAGCGCAGCAACAGCGGGGAAGGAGTCTTTAGACACGGTGCCGGTTTCAATATGGCGGGCTAAGGTGGCTTTTAAAAACTGAAAATAAAGGTTTTGAGGTGGGAAAAAACCCAACTGAAGTGGCCACGCCTGAATTTTGAGTCTCTTTGGTTACCCCAGGAGCCGCTTTAGCGAATTAAGTGGGAAAAAAGAAAAGGAACGAGTTGCCCCAGTTTTTTCCGTGGTTAGAGTCTGTGTGTCAAGTCCATTGCTAGAGGGTAAAGGGTGGAGGGGTGCCTCCAGCCGGGACGAGGGCATCCAAGCGCAACTGCCACCGGTGTCTGTGGATTAGTGTACACGCCATGTAGGTGCAGTTGCCGGGGGGAGGTGTTACAGAGATCCACCCTAAATGTTTGTATGTGCGTCGCGGAACCAGACCCTGCCACGATTTGACGTGACAAACTGCTGACACGTGGTGCAAAATACATGAAGGCAGACGGAATGATTTATTTCGGCTTTCTAGGAGACAAGCTCGCTCTCTCCCTCTGTGTGCTGGATCCTGTGCGAGTAAACCCTCGATTAGACGAGCAAGGAAGTGCTTATTAAAAGGACTGTCCAGAGTATTGGGTGCAATGGGGCTGCAGACGTCAGTGGGATTTTGTGTGGGCTGCATTTAGTGGTGGGCTCTTGCTTCACGCTCGGGTGGGAAGTTAAGGACCATTGCGGGTGGCGGAGGACGAAAGTGCAGGAGTACATGGGTGGGGGCACGCGGACCTCAACTGAAAGGCATTTTAGGGTCAGTGTGAGGTTTTTGCCCTGTTGAGTTTTGGGTTTGACGCTTTAGGGAATGTGGGGAGTGGGTTGAGGGACAGCGGTCTGGGAGGAAATCCTCCCTTGCTCAGGCTGGGCACCGAAGGCAAGCCAAGAGGGGCGCCTCCAGTCTTGGCGGGAGCGTGGGCAAGGCTTTATCCTTGGGGTGTAAATAGGCTGCGAAGTGCTCTGGAAAAGCCCTGTTACTGGGCCTGGGAGGATCCGGGAATGCAGTTTGGACACAAAACCAGACCCAGTTAGGGGAGTCTTTAGGAACTCTCGCAAACCCGATCTCGGAGAAGAGTCACCCGGAATGCGGGAACGTCGTTTTAGTTAGGAACGGAGGTCCCCGACAGGGGTCGCCCGTGTCCAGGACGCAGCGGCCGTGCGCTGGACGAGCGGCTGTGCCAACGCAAAAGACCCGAGAAGGGGGACGGGAGCCACGCGGTGGTCGCACGGTTTCTCCAGAGCTAGGCAGGGGCAGGTCCAGGGAACCGTCTTCCGATCGTGCAGTGGCCAAGTGCTTGGAGACGTTTTTAAATGAGATGGTTAAAAGGACAGTGTTGGCTAGGTCTACAGTTACCGCAGCAACATGGTCTCGGGGCATTTAAAGGGGCCCACAAGGAGGGGGTGCGCTACAGGGTCACTTAGCTGGACGCTGTGGGATCGAAGGGTCTGATTCCCTAGCGGTGTAGGGGCAGTCAGCACCGGGATTGGAGACCCTAAGGCAGGTTTTCCCTCCCACCTGGGCGGCGAGGCTGAGCGATTGGAGACGCGCGAACCCAGAGCACCACCCCCCCCACCCCCCAACCTGGGGACGGAGCGCGCGGCGCGTACCCGGCCCTTCCAGCCTGCGCTTCGGCGCGTCCTCCCGGGGACAAGCTCTTCCGTGGGCTCCGCTGAGGTGGAGACCATACTAAAATGGCTCTGCCTGGTAAACTGCAGTTTCAGCCGCGTACCCCTCCCCTCGTCCTCCTGACGTCGCCGCTGACAGGGGCACAATCCACTCCAACTCCCGAAACCCACGATTTTGCACCGGGCCGTGCGGTGGACGCGAGTATACAGTCGATTACAAAGAACATTCCACAGGATTCTCGAAGGGCCCAAGTTTTCTTTTTTTGTGGGTAGGAGCGGGAGGAGGGAGGAACTGAGACGCTGCAGGAGCCCAGCCGACCACCGCCCCAGCACCGAGGGGGTTTGGGGTGCTCCAGCGGTTGGGACTGGAGACTTTTAGGGATAAAAATACGAGGGGAAGTGAATGGTCGCCATGCGGAGCGATGGCCACTGCTCGTCCTTGATTGCGTTTTCAGTGTCCAACAGTCCAGAGACGACGCCAGGAAGCCTGGGAGACCATTCCCAAACTTCTGGAGACCTGCTCGCAGTTTCGCTTTCGGAATTTTCGGGATCTGTGGGTTTCTAGAGTTGGGTGGCATTCCGGGAAGGCAAGGCGACGTTCGCTGCCCCGTCGTGCAGTCCTCGGACTTCTCGCCCATCCCTGCGCCCCCTTGCTTCGCCTGCCTTATCTCGCCGTGCAGTGTGAGGGTTTGGACTCCCCGGCCCGCGCGCCGCCCCCCGCGCAGCATTCGGAGGGCTCCAGCCGCGCAGCCGCGGCGGATCCGGAGCCGAGAGGTGGGAAACCGTTTTCAACGAGGGCCCGCAACGCTTGGATCCGGAACCATCACGCAGCCTACGGCTCTCCCACACCCCTCCGCCCTTGCATGGTAGCCAAGGGACTTGGGGGGACCGATTGGCGTGTCTACACGGAGTGAATGGATCCAGGTTCCACCAGGTCGGAGGAAAAGCGTAAACAGGCTCAGAAATTTGGCCTCATTTCCTGGGGAGGCGGTTGGGGGTGGGGAGAGAGACTGAGCGGGTAAGCGGGAGGAGGAGGGAGAGGGAAGAGACCTTGGTGGTCAGAAGGAATTGTTGGCCAGGCTCGCTTTTGAGATAGGAGATCTGCTACTTTTTCCCTACTAAGCATTAAATTTGCACACACACTGCTTCCTCCCTGCCATAAATAAATACTGTCGCAGATCTTTATCTTAGCCCGTTTGCTGGGACCAAGCCTCCTGCCTGTGAGGGGGGCTGGAGAAATGCCTGCGCACCCTAAGACTCCAGGCCCTCGCCCGAAGTTACTGCTCCCTAAAGGACCCATTCCTGAGTGGGTGTGAAACACTGCCCAGAGGCAGGGGGTCTCAGCAGCCCCCATCCTAGGGAAAGGAGCTGTCAAGCACCCCCTTACCCTGTTTTGATGTGTGTCACTCCATAAGTGCTAGCCAAGACCTGCTGAGATGAGAACTGAAGATTTCCCATTTCCAGTTGGGATACTGGCACCTTGATCCTCAAGCACGCAACCCCATGGGGAGATGCATTTCCCTAATGATGGGAGTAATTGGTCCGAGAATTTTTCCTCTTCGTGTGTTGTTGCAGAAATGGTGGACTATTTTTATTTTTTTTACGTGTTTCTAGCTATAAATGACTAGCTTGACAAGAAGGTGGAAGGGAAAGCAGGCTAGGTACCTGTGTCTTCCCTGTTCCTTTTTTGTAAGACTTCTCTGGAAGTATTAAATGCTCATCAAATCCCTTTTCTGCCCACTAAGGTGGCATTTTTTTTCATTTTTCTTTACACACCAGTGCCCCTAAAGGACTCAGAAGAAATATTAAGTGACGGAGACATCTTTTTAAGCGCAAGTCCATGAGATTGTTTAGTTGATACAGGCTGCTGACAGGATCTGAGAAGTCCATGTAATGAAAATTCAAACTTTACAGAGCTTACACTTTTAGGTTAATAAGTTTTTCATCAGAGTGAAATATTTTTCCCCTTTAAAAATAGTAATTTTAACAAGAAAGGTCCACTTGAGATTTGAATGACCTCCAGTTCTGGCATAATAGGTTTGGACAACATTTCCTCTCTTTGTATTTCACTAGTTGGAATTTCTAGAGTTCATGTAATGGTGGGGGGTCATGAGGTGTTTTTATTCTGCTCTAACCTAGGAACTCCTAAAGTTTTTTTTTTATTATTACCAAAATGATATTGGGATCTGTAATTGATTAGACATTTTTGTGGTTTTTCTAACTATTTTAAAATCTGCATTACTTTGCCAGCAACTTATTGTCCCATTCTACAAATTTAAAAATTTAGGGAAGTTATTCTTGGTACAGCAAGCCAAAAATTCAATGTGTGCATTTGGTTGGTGGTATGGGGATCCAACAAGGAAGAGAGGGGAACATCAGAAGGCCTGGCTTCTAGTTTCAGAGATGGTATGTTTAGCTGTGTGACCTGGGACATGTTTTAGCTTTTTAACATTTTTTGGGGTATCCGGGATTGAATTTAGGGACCTGAACCATTGAATCACATCCTCGGCCCTATTTTGCAGTTTATTTAGAGATGGGGTCTAATTAAAGACTGCCTCCCTAAGGCTGAGGCTGGCTTTGAACTTGCAATCTGCCTGCCTTAGCTTGGAGCTCTTGGGATTACAGGTGTGCACCACTGAAAGCAACTTCAGCATTCTTATTTACAAAACAACCAGATTTGATTGGAATCTCAGTGATTCCATGTTTCTCTTTGGGAAAAAAACAAACAGACAAAACCCTGTGTGATTCAGTACATTTCTGCTGAATTTCATGCCCCTGTGATACTTCTTCTGGACTCATGTCCCCAGAGTATAGTGAAAATATGACTGGCCATAGGTGACAGTTGTGTGACATGATGCTTATGAAAGCAACTGGTGAAGTTCACTGCAGAAGGAAAGTGCTGTTATTATTAAGTCCTGGAAGCTCCACACAAGGCCACGTTTTCCTTTGTATTGTGGAAAAGGTGGGCTGGAAAGAAAATTGAGGCCTGTGCATGTGTAGTTTCATACCTGACTGGTGGCCACGTGGCCTAGGTTGAGTTAAACTGGTGTCTCTTTGAATGCAAGCCAAGAAAAAATATCTCACGGGATTACTCTTAATCCCTAGGTCTAGAAGGGCCCATTCCAAATAACACTCTGCACCCACCATCCCAGACAGGAAGGTGTTTAGACATCATTGGTTAATATTATAGTGTAGGTGGGTGACTGTAGCCTATTGGTAACCCTGGAGAGAAAAAGGCCTCTGGGAAGTTCAAGGTTTTCCATTCCATGTCTTTGAATCTGTCCACTGAGCAGCATTTCCTCTCTTTGTAAGAGTAATAATTTCCTGGGACACTTCTTAAGGAAAATGAGCTTTTTGGCTAAAATATGTGTTGGCTATGTTAAGTTAGTGTAAACAAGAACGTTTAATAGACAGTATCGTATGCTGTTAATAAGGAAAGATGCTCTGGTTAGAACTTACGTATTAATGAGGATTTGGTTTTGTACTATCAGTTCATCCGTGTTCAAAGAAAAGACACCACCATACGCTACACATCTGTGGTGAATTCTTGAGTGCTAATGCTTCACTATATACTGCTAGTTAGGGTCCTTGTGTTATCCATGAGACCACACTGATAGGCTTCCCCGTGTGTGATGAGATAGATGTTTTGGATACTGATTAAAGAAAGGATCCATTGTGCTTTTCTGTTTCTTCTTTTTTTTTTTTTTTTTTTCTTCCCTCCCTGAAAAAACAGAAAGGACACATTTTGGTAGATACAGCCACTTGTTGTTAAAGCCTTTGATGAATTGTGCAAAGTAGGGCTGATAATGTTGGCAGCTGTGATTAGACAAGAGCTGTGTGGGGCTTGTGTGATGAGGGGAGGGGAAGTTTTTATCCAGTGAATTTTATCCTGCATTTTAGTGGCTGGGAAAAATATACAAAAGATATTAAAGTGTACCCTCTCTACTTCCTGTTGAATTTAGCAACTTTTCTTCTTTTTTTTTCTCCACTTCAATCAAAACTTACATATGCACTGAACCACTTTATAAGAGTATGAAATACAAGGTGCAGGTTCCTACAAAGTCTCCTTTGTCAGTGATCTATCTCCCTAGCCCTTTTCAATATATTTTTTTTTTTTTTAAATTTTGAGACGGAGTCTCACTAAGCTGCCCTTGTGACCCTCATGCCTTAGACGCCCAAGTTGCTGGGATGATAGGCGTGGGCCAGTGTACCCATCTTCTTCAAACACTTTTTTTTAAAAAAATATTTTTAGTTGTAGATGGACACAATACCTTTATTTTATTTATTTATTTTCATGTGGTGCTGAGGATCAAACCCAGTGCCTCACACATGCTTAGGCAAACTCTCTTATCACTGAGCCACAACCCCAGTCCTTCTTCAAATACTTTCAGAAATAAAAATAACAGCTGCTTATTTAAATACCTTCTCTTTGCCAGCCACTCTTCTTATTGCTTTATATTTGTATTTCATCTTTCTAATGAGAATTTTGTTACCCCCAATTTATAGAGGAGGCTGAGGCTTCAGAGAGCTGGAGGAATCTGCCCAGGAGGATGAATCCAGTAAGAGAGCTGGGATCTCAGTCCTGGTGTATTTCATTGTCTTGAGAGGGTGACTGGCATCTTTGATTGATGTGTGAGACACTGTGCCTAGAACGTGAATGGCATTCAATCATTTAATCTTTATAGGTGGTTGCTGTGATTTTTGTTTTATTGATAAGGAAATTGAGTCTTTGGATAGGTTACATAGGGCCATACAAACATAGTTTGTCATTAGTGTTTAATTTTGAAATGGAGTATGATTAGAGCATTTTCTTTTTGTGTTAAATTTAAATGATCCTGGTAGAGTGGAGCTCTTAAATAAATGAAGCTTAAATCACTGTTTTTAAAGGAATTGAAAATTATCTGTGCCCCTGGGTGAGGATAGAGGCCATTTATCGCCAGAAGGATCGACCATTAAAGATTTGAAATGTGTTGAATTTTTGAAATTGCATCTTGATTATAAAATAAGTGGCATTAATATAAATCAATTTCTTTCTCCACTAAATGTGGGCAAGAATAAGTTTTAGAAGTCCGCAAGTCTGGGGGAGGTGGAGAAAAATTGCAAGCAGGCCGAGGAGGAGAGCTGGGGTTTTCCCCATAAGTAGTGTCGCCACGGACAAGGACCATCTTTTAGATCAGTGGCAGTTTTTGGCCTTTTATTGGGTTATTTCTCATGTAGAAGACTGAAAACAAAAACCACACACTGTCCTTTTTGGGAGCCCCATGTAAACACAGTCCTGTGCCTGCCCTGTGGGTGAGTTGTAAACCCCTTTCCTGGCCTGATTGTCCTGAGGCTATAAGGCTGGAGAATAGAAGGGCCTTTATTCTATGTGAATGGAAATTAATTTAACTTCTTTAAACTGGAGGAAAAGTTCAATGTTGCCAAATCAAGTGGCTGAATTTTTGTCAAAGTCACCTTTTGACCTTATTTTAGGAAGTATGCTAAATCACTAATCACTAACTCATCACTAAACTGTCGCCTGATGGTTAGTATGAACCACATCCTGAAAGCCCAAGAGTTCAGAGTGTTTTGGTGTGGCCCTGGCTAAGTCACTTTAATTTTAACTTCCCCTATTTTTGATTTTCCTTGTGATTAATGGCCTAATACAATTCTTGGTCGGTGCATATATATCTTAAAAACTAGCTTTAAAAAGTAAAAGTCATGTTTACTTTTACAGTGACAAATACACTTTTTATTAAAGAAAAATCTCTAACGGTACACGCTTACCGATTGCAGAAGCCACATTTGAGTCTGCATTTTTCTTTTTCTTCATCTCCAGATTGGAAAGGACGTTTCCCTCTGAGTGAAGATATATGTGGGTATATATATATTTCTTCCTGCCTCTGGGTTTATTTATACAAACAACACAGGAGGACACCAGTCCCTGTAGATAGGGACTCAGGGGGTTACACCAGTCCTCACATTCACAGAGGCATTTACTATGGAGCCTTTGCAGGGAACTGGGCACCTTTGGGAGCTAGAGCTGGAGCTGATCTTGGAGCTGGAGTTGCAGCTGGATCTTGGCATGGGTTGGGTTTTGGCCTTTGACAGGCAGTGACTGTGATCCCTGGCCAGGTGGGTACAAGCAAGCTTCCCGTACTTTCGATGGGCAAGCAAGGCAAAGCGACCAAACTTTTGACATTCTTTGGCATCTTGGGCTTAACCTCCTTAAGCTTTACAAGGGTCTTGATAGCCTTGGTATGTGACTCATGGCCTTGGCGTTGTTAGCCTGCATCTTTTTCAGGCCCTTCTTGTTGTGCTTCTTGGCAAAATGCATATTTCTCAGCAACTTGGGGTCTGCCCCCTTAAGAGATTCATATCTTTGTGGTCGGGGTTTCTTGATGCCATTTCTGTGCCATTTTTGGAATTGGTTGTGTATGGTGTGGTTCTGGGACTTGGCCATGGCTGCACTATAAGCCGCTACTCCTCTGAGTGGGTATGATTTTAATGTTACATATTTGATAGCAGTTGTTTTGCCTGTGTACCAACAGAGCCACTCTCTGGGCATGCAACAGTAAAAGGGATCTGCCACTGGATATAGATGGGACCAGTTGGTGCGTGGCCTACTTTAGAGTTCTTCAGCTAAAGCTCTTCAGTTAAAGTTTGCAGGAGACTGTTCTAAGCAGCTGAGAAGTTGTTACTATGCCTGAAAGAGATGCGTTGCTTATGGGGAGAACTTGGAGAATCCCCGCCCCCCACCCCACTGCTGGTGCAATGCTGTAGAAGGATGTCCCCCCCACCCCCCCACCCCCCGCAAAAGAGGATAGAACGAAAAGCACACTGCCCAAATTGACCTTGTACTGGGGTGATGGTTGCATTTGTTTCTGTAAGTAAGAAACTGGCTGTGCCTTTCTAAAGGCAGAGAAGTGGGACAGAGTCTTAGGAAGGAGTTGTGGAGTGAGAACAGGGCTTGATCCTGAGTCCTGAGATGGTTAACCTGCAGAGGAAGGCAGAGGTGAAGAATAGTCGTGAGGATAAGAAACTCAGAGGGCAAGCATGTACTTTTGCAGGCAGCCTGCTGCTTTTATTAATTAATGTTGTTGGTATTGACTCCCTAAGTGAAAGTTCATGTGCTTATATTTTAGCCATAGTTATTCCTTCCTAATGTATATTCTTTGGTTTGTAAGCAATTGGTAGGTTTAAAGCTCACCCCTGCCACTTGAAAGCTGTCAGGTGGATCATGTTGTGCTAGTGCTGCTGCCTGGATTTCTTTGCTTGGATTTTACACTGACAGGTCAACATGAATATAGTGGTTAGGAGGTGCAGACTTTATCCTGCATGGTTTGTCCTTATTCGTCTCACTTGCAACCTGTGGCCTTACTTTTCCATTCGACCCAATGAAGACAAATCTTTTACAGTCCCAACAGTGTAAGAAAGGTGTTAGGTCTTAGGTGTTTTAAGGGATGCAGCGATGTTGATTTTTGAGGCATTTACTTGGGGCAGGCGAGTTTCCAAGGAGAGGGCTTTGCTGAACTGAGTGGAGGAGGGAGCGAGGGAGGAGGCGGCCTTCAGCCAGGCCAGCTCTTCTGAGAAGCATTCTGTCCATGTGCTAATTAAAAAGAAAAAGGAGTTCAGCAGAATGCAGCTGCTGGTGGTTTCCTATTGAAGCTGACAGATTTCAAGAGCCTTTGAGGCCTCCTGCCCTCATGTATCTAATCCCTGCCAAGTGTGCGTCCCCAATTTTGAGTTGGGAGAGGCGAACAGTTGGATGCCGTCATTTTCATAGGACTTGATGGCTGTGGAGCAACTTTTGTCTTTCCTCTGCTTGTCTCTTCCCTCACTGACTCTCTATAGCCCTATTATTGAAAAATAACTGACGGTGGAGTGGAACACACCAGTGGAGGTGCTGATGTTCTGCTGGGAGGAGGAGATGGCTCTATATGGAGTAGTGACAGTGTCTGGGAGTCTTGGGTGGGTCCTTGTCCTTTATTGTCTTCAAAACTGTGCTGCATTCTTCCCACTAGCTGTTGAATACCGGACACTCCTTTCCCGCCTCTGCCACCATCAACTACAGTGGGTTTATACAGTCCAGTAGATGAAATCTGTCAACAGCCAGCCTGGGCATTTAGAGCCATTTGTCATCTGTCCTCTTTTTTGTTGGATGTCTGCTGGCCATTCCGGGTGGAGGCTCTGGACCCTGGAGGCTGACCTCACCTCTCTCCCTTGCCTCGCCTGGGCACTTCAGACTCCTCATGCCCCCTTTCTGCATTGGAGCTCTGTAGTCTTCTCATGGCCGAACTCACACCCACCTCTTTCATGAAATCTTTAGTGATCCAGCTTGGGCCATGGTGAACATTCCCTTCCTGAGCCCCTGTGCTATATCATTCCCTTTACCCTGTACATGGAATTTTAATGAGGAAGGGAATGGAGAACCCAGATTCTCTGATGAGCTTGAATGGGAGGTGAGATGTGAAGAGCTTCCAGAACAGTCCCTCTGGTGTGCAGCTGAGAACAGTGTTGCTCCTGGTTAAAAGACCAGGGGCTCATGCTTGCTGCTGCATGGTAAGTGATGTCACCATACTGTGTAACTCTATCTTTGCTGTCACCCGCAAAGTCCTATACATTTTCCAAATGTTTTTATTTACTTTAAATTAATTTTAAGTTTGCTGAGAGTAAACTTCCTATTCATTTAAGTGGTATAGTTTATAAAAATTGATGTAAGTTCATTTTTTTTGGCATTAAAATAAATGCCTGAAATGCCCTCCATAAAATAAACACCTCTCATGCCCTCCAGTTATATGGCTTCTCAGCTAGACTGTGGACCTCTACAGGCCGGAGCTGCTGCTCTCTGACCATTGCTGCAGAGGAGGGTTGGTACCTCTCATTGTTGATTTTGGGTGACTGAGTGAGGAAGTGCTTCTTTTGGTATCTTGTACACTGTTTCTGTGTATTTGTCTTGAACAGTTCATAAAATTTACCCAGAAAGTTGACTGCTCATTACTAGACATTATCCATGCTTGTCTAATTTATAGAAGACTTCTTTGTAAGTTTCCCAACATTTTGAGTTCTCCTGACCATATATACACAACACATGGTCTAGTTTACCAAAAAGACTTGTATGTGTTATGTGTAGTGCATCATAGACACAGATCTATTGTGGATGAAGTTTACTTAGCTTGGGTTGATGCTATAATGTTCCTCTCAGTCACAGTAGGTAATGGGGAGATCCTGTTTGGAGTTGTCCAAGATGTCGGAACTCAGGTGATGACATCTGTACTAATTCTAAAACTCATGCTCCTTTTATAAGGTCCCATGACTGAGCTGTCTTATGCTTACCTAAATCTGGATGTAAATTTCTGGTCTAAGAAATTTCTGGTACAAGAAATCCTAGATTGCTACTTTGGTTACTTTTGATACTGTATACATTGTAAGCATCCCTAATCTAAAAACTCTGAGGTCCAAAATGCTCTAAAATCTGAAACTTCTTGAGTGCCCAGTATGATACCACAAATGGAAAAAATTCTACCTCTAAAATTGTGTCTCATGTAAAACATTATTAAATATATTGTATAAAATCACATTCAGGCTTTTTATGTAAGGTGTTTTATTTATGAAACATAATTGAATTTCATGTTTAAATTTGGGTCCCACACTTAAGATAACGCATTATGAATATGCAACTCTTTCAAAATCTGAAAAAAGATGCAAAATTTGAAACACTTCTGGCCTTTGGAATATCTCTCATTTCAAATATGGTTTTCTCAACCTGCAGTAGTATTTAATCGGGTATTTCCCAGCCTCATTCTTCTTTATAGCAAATAAATAACTTTCAGATAAATCATCAATAAATAAATGCACTTTGAAGGTAGTGCACAGCTGGTCAGCATTTGGTGTTTTTTTTTTTTTTTTTTCCTCTTGAGTAAGTAATGTGAAAGGCTCTTATTTTTCTTAATTTGCACTTTTGTGAACAACTGATCGAACTCACCTTACACTCCCTGTAATATATGCTGTTTGAGGGGGAGATTAAGAGGTGCCAGTGAAAACCATGGATTAGAGGACACAGAATGTGCTGGAACAGGTGCTGCCTCCAGCCCTGGTGTTCACTCCTCAAATGCCTATTATCCCCAACATATCTTATTTCCTGCTATTGAGGTATGAATCTGATGGTCAAAAATTAGCATTTCTTATGGGGGTGGGCAGCAATTTGTGTTGGGATTTCAATCTTCTTTGAGTAAAAACCAGTGGAGCCTGGTTGAGAAATGGCGAGTCAATTGCTGTCCTAATCAAGGTAAATCAAGCTCTGAGCATAAGGTGGATGGCAAAATTCCAGGGACCTCCGCCCAAACAATCAGTTCATCTCACCTGGTGATGAAATGAGGCAGGACCTGTCTCTTCTTAGAAAGGCCAAGTTGGCTGGTGAGACTGGCAGAGAGACTTACTCAGGCGTTATTAGCAGAGTGATCTGTGAGAGGTGAGCGGAGAAGGAAGCCTGTGATAACAGTGCCTGGCACTCAGCACTGCTTCTTATCTTCAGGGTTATTTTCAGATCTGGGTTTTTGGAGACTCCTGTGATTCCCGGCTCTTTTGCACGTGCTTCTTAGGAAAACGGAAGTCATGATTTTTTCCAGGATCCAGTTTTGGTCCAAAATTTGATTGTGCATCCTTCTGAGTCCTTTGTGATTTTCCATTTTGATTGAAATATTTTGAAAGGTCTTAGATGAGGTTTCCTGTGCTCATTTTGAAATTCCTGGAGTGTGAAATGAGGCAGCTTTCAGGGTGATTTAGACATGCTCGATTTCCAAGGGCAGCCAGAGCCTGTCTGGAATTTCACAAGCTTTGAGTTCAGACTTCACATTTTATTTTCTACTGGGAGAATATTATCTTTTTTTCTGAGTCAATGAAAAATAGTAACTGTGAGGTAGCAAGCCTGAAATTATGAGCACATTATTAATTAGTAAAAGTGCCAGTGTCTCACGCTAGTTAAAGGCAGACCAGTTTGGAAGGCCGGCGTCATGGTATGTCTGCAGTGAGCCTTTCCCAGGCAGGAAGCCTTTGGGAACCTGCCCTGATGAGTGGAGACTGGAGCGATTTCTAATGCAATAAAGTAGCTTTGTTATTTACCAGACAGTGATGGTTCACTTTTCCACCTGAGTTTGGATGATTCCAGTTGCAGAATAATAATTTGACACTTTTGTCTACTGAGACGAAATCAAGATGGAACAGTGATGTATTAGAACTGGGTTACAGAAAGAAGATCATTTATGGACTCAGACCTGCAGATCTGAAGTTGGAGCTGGCTATGCCTTTATTGTTTTGGATGTCAGAGGGAGGCTGATTTCTTCTCACCTGTATTTGTTAATCTTGGGGATGAAACTGATTGTGTGTTCAGGATGCTTGATTCTGAAGTGGCAGTAGGTGGAAGACATTCAGTCCTTCTGTTTTGGAATATGGGACAGTCCTTTTCTGGGTACTTTGATCAAATACCCAACGCAAAGAGCAGAGACTTAAAGTCACTAGACTGGGGTTTCCAGGCCTCTGTACTGTGGTTCCTATAATCAGCCACATCCAAGCAGTGCGTGAAGATTCTCTCAGTCTTTCCATTCCCTACTTTGAAACATAGGGTGACAATAAAATATTACCGGTTGCTGAGGCAGGCGGCTCACATAGAAGGTGGGCACCAAAACTAACGAAGGGAGAAAAACAGCTTTTCCTACAGAAAAGAAAAATCTTAAAAAAAAAAAAAAAAAATCATAGCCTCGGGGAAGGAGCTTAGACTATTTTATAGACACTTAACAAGAGTAGGATAGAGTGATAGAGGATAATGTGAGAATTCAAAAGAGCCTTTGGAAATTAAAGTACATTAACATCAGAGCCAGAGAGAAGTTGAGGAAATACTGCAGATGATGGAGTGAAAAGATAAAAGTGATAGACAGCACTAGGGGAAATTAGGGAGGCCCAGCATTTGAATGAAGGGATATCGGAATGAAAGAGAAAATAGAGATGAGGAAATCAGCAGTAACTTCGTGAAATCCCTTAGCACTGAAGAACATGCATTTCAGTTTAAAAGGAGTCAGTCAATCAGCGCCCGACAGCCAGCAAGTAGATTGCCGCTAGACACAGCCTTCCAAGATTTCTGGCCATCAAAAAAATCCAGCACTTAGGACGGTATCAGACTTGTCACCATGCAAGGTAGAGGGCATGGACGGAAGCCCTTCAAATTCTGAGGCAGGGTCTATTTCCGACTTAGGGTTTCTTTACTCATCTTATCTATTGGTTAAAATATGGAAATAGGTCCAGGACATTTTTAGCCATACAAGGGCCTCACAGGTTCTGCACATACCTCCTTTCTTTGGAAACTGTTGTTGGAGAATGTGCTCTAACAGGAGGGAGAACCAAGAGGGAGGAAGACAGGAGATCCCATAAAAAGGAGGGGAAGTGAAGTCTCAAGATTACACCCCGTGTTCCGGGCATGGAAGCTCTGGTCTGGATTAGAGCAGGAAGGAGGCCCTGGTAGATGCTGCTTCAAACGGAAATGAAGAAAATACCTATATACTTTAATTTATGGACGGGAACTTGAGACAGTTATTGGAAAATTTGGATTGGAATGGGTGATAAGCATGTGGAAAACCAAAGATGTGGGAAAACGAACCATCTATTAGCTCCAGGGAAAAGTTGGGTAAGACAGGAAGAGTGACTGCAGTCTGTGGCCCATCTATCAGAGGCCCATCTAGCAGTGTGGAACTGTGGTCAGGTCTGGGAGGAGGGAAGGGAGCCTGGAGTTGGAGGGGAGGTGGTGGCATGACTAGTAGGGCATCACCTGGAGACCAAGAAATTGAGAAGCAGCCTGTTACTCAGTGTCAGAGAGATGAAGGTCAAAGCAGTGAGAGAGTTGGAGGTGCTTGCTTCAGGGAGTGGGAAGTGGGGGAGGGGAGAGAAGGGCAGGGAGTGTTTTTGGTCTTTTTTTTTCAGAGGGGGAGGGTCAATGTACAAGTCTTAGACTTATTTGGCTTTTAAAATTATATGCAGATATATTGTTAGAGTCTGTAAACAAGTCTGGATGGCGCCTGGCCAAATGCCAGAGGGAGTGGTTTGTGAAGTAACAAAAGCAAGCCATTAAGTGTGGAGATTCCTTATTGGTTGACTGCTGTATCTAGTTTATGCTAATTAAGATAAGCTGTGCGAAATGTATAAATACCTCTGTTATCCTACAATAAACGGCTCTCATTCCTGCTGCATCAACGTACACAAGTTATTCGTCACCGCCCCCCCCCCCCCCTTATTCTGCTGCAGCCGGACTGCGGCAATATATGTAGGATATTAAAAAAAAATCATCTGCTAGCCATGAAGGGAATAATGAGAAACAGTCCTTGAAGTTACCTGATGCCTTTTCTTTTATATTTGAGACAACTGAAGCCTGGGGAAAAAAATAACTTGTCCATGTACTTAGACCTCTTATGAGACTGGCTTAGCCAGAATAACACGATCAGTTCTTACCACAGTAACTCTACTGAACTTTTATGGAGACTTTAGCAAGATGGTTTAGGCTGTTTGGTGGGCCTAGTGAGAGGAAGGAAGTTTGCTGGGGGTGTGCCCTTGAAGGTCATATTGGTATATTGGGACTTGGCTTCTTCCCATCTTTCTCTTTGCTTCCTGGCAGCCATGAATTGAGGCTGCTGCTCCTACCATGGTATACTGTGTTGCCACAGGCCCAAAGCAACATGGCCAAGCAGCTGTGGATGGAAGCCTCTGAAATCATGAGCAAGCCTTTTATCTTTTTAAGTTGATCATCTCAGGTATTTTTTGCACAGCAGGAGAAAGCTGCCTAGCAGTCTAGCCAAGCTTGATTTTCTAAAACAGTTATATGGAGATTACTGGCATCCTACGAGGCGGCTCCTTTGCAAAACTGTTTCTAGAAGATTTGATCTTGCTTTCCTCATATTCAAATGAACTAGTAGAAATACTATGTTTTCTAGTGTACTTGTGGTAGATATGTTGTGATTGAAGAATTACGTTCATCTTCCTAAAAATTCTGATATACTCTGCTGTCCATGTAGCAAGCCGTGGTTCTCAAAGTGTGGTCCCTGGATCAGCATCAGCATCTCCTGGCAACCTCATAGAAATACAGGTGGTCAGACATCACCCCAGATCTAGGGAACCAGAAACTCGTGGGGCAGGGGCAGCAACCTGTTTTGCTCTCCAGGTGGTTCTGCTGTTGGAGGAGTACCCTGGGCTGCCCCTTGTACCCTGCAGCCCAGCATGTTAGTCCTGCAAACTTCCTGCTGACTAGAGCTTAAAGACTTGATCTCATCTAAATGCAAGGAAAGCTGGGAAGTGTCTTTTGGGTAGCCAGTGACTCCTTACTGGAGACACAGGAGAAAAAGGAAAATGACTCTGACACTCTGCCCGTGTGCACTTTAAGATGTATTCTGTTCACAGTAGAATGTGCTGCGATGATAAAGGTATTAGGGCTTGTCCTCCTCAGCCATGCAGAAATCATTGTCTCTCTAAAAACCTACCTTAAACGACCCCAGGCTTAATTATTGCTTAAAGAAGGGGTTTATATACGCTAGTTACAGTTCTACTTCTCTGACTTTTCTCATAGTTACGTGAATGTTTGGTGCCCTGGAATGTAGCCCTGGATATGTAAGAATGTAGTATCCGATAAGGACAGGATATAAGCACCCCACAGGATAGGGAGGCGGGGCAAAGGAGGAACTCAGAGGTGCAGCTCAAAAAAATATGTGAGCATAAAATTCACCTCGTATTAAAAAAATTAAATGTAAAACCTGAAATCTCAAAGAGTGAGGTTTCTGATATCCTTAGAGTTGGGGAGGACTTTTTTAAGAATCTAAGTTTTAGAGGAAATAAAGTGAAGTGGTAGATGTGACTAAGTTAAAACCACACTTAACATTCTGTGTCAAAAGAGACCACTCCAGGGCAAATTGGAGAAATGATGACAATAGTTTTGTGAAATGAAATATCTATAGCTCATAAAAATCTGTAAAATATACCTCAAGTTAAAATACAGCACAGAGGTGAGAGGGTGCTGTCACTAAAATATCGGATTAAAAGGTGGAGGAAGCTATTCTTGGCTGGGCAGAGACTGGGTGAAGACATCTCTTTCTCACTGGATATGCCATAAGACTTGATTGTGGTTCCCTGTTGTGATCCTATATCCAGCTTCATATTAAGGAAACATCAAAGATGTAGGATTTATGGCTAAGGAGAATGACCCCACCCAAACCCAAACCAAAACCACGTAATGGTCAGTAGTAGAGGCCTGGAAAATAGACTTAACCTACTCATAATAAAAATTATACCCCCATTTCAAGGCCTATTCTCCAAGAATTGTGATAACATGAGGAAATACTTTCTGTGTAATGCTAGATGAAAAATGGATTAGAGCTGGACATGGTGCACCTGCCTGTAATCCCAGTGGCTCAGGAGGCTGAGGCAGG
This sequence comes from Callospermophilus lateralis, assembly GCF_048772815.1. NCBI lineage: Eukaryota > Metazoa > Chordata > Mammalia > Rodentia > Sciuridae > Callospermophilus > Callospermophilus lateralis. Next base: position 24,903,725 of record NC_135317.1, on the reverse strand, counting down.
AGGATCTCAAGTTTGAGGTCAGCCTTGGCAACTTAGGCTCTAAGCGACTTAGCAAGACTCCCATCTCAAAATAAAAAATAAAAAGATCTGGAGATGTGGCTCTGTGTTAAGTGTTCCTGGATTCAAATGCCAGAACCTAAAAGAAAAGAACTAGAATTCTAAAGTGCTATGAGAACTCACAAAAATTATGCACAGAGAAATGATTAGGAGGTATCATAGCTGTAAAAGTGACTTTCCTGGTTGTTAGGGTTCTGAGTGATTTTAATTTACTTCTTTGTATAATTTAGGTTCCCAGAATATCTTTCAAGACTGGCTCTTTTATAGGAAGGAAAAAGTGAACATTGTTGAAAAAGTCTGAAGTGTGCCCTGCCGTTTGCCAAAATAAGCAACTTTTACAGCCACCTGGGTGGACATCAAGAAAGCCTCTGAGTGGAAGTGGAATGCCACTTGTTCTTTTAAGAGCCATGTGAGATTTCACTGTGCCACTCATTCAGGTGGCTTTCTGTGTGGTGTTTGTATTGTTGCCCCTGAGTTCTATTTAAAGTGATGGATTAGGTGCACTTGAATCAGCGTCTTACTTTACTGTCCCAGGCTACCTCTCGGTAGTGTCTGGTTAGACGCAGGTGGATAAAGGGTTGGATCACCGAGGAGTCATAAAGACTTTAGCAAACTTTTTTCCTTTTTTTTCATAAGTGTCATAGAAGCCATTGATACTCAACTGATTTATTAATAGTTACGTTTATGGACTCCCCCACCCCCTTACAGAAAAATTTTGTGCCTAATGACATTTTTCAGGTGGACTGCTCTTCTTGAATTTACAAATGAATGGGAAAAGGAAATGGTCTTAGCGTAACACACACAACTTAGCTTTTAAGACCCTTTCAAATCCCTTGAACTTGTGTGGATATGTAAGGACATCCCATGGAATAGAAGCCTATTATGCTAGGAAATTGGCCACAAATCATTTGTGGAATATTTGGGGGGAAACTACATTTCCTTTGGAAGCGTCTTCAGTTTTTAAGTTTCTGTGTTCTCTTTTGACCACGTTGACATTATTAAGTAAAATTAAAAGATTTTAAGAGAGCAAAAACTTGCTGGTTCTTAAAGACATGTCACCATCTCTCAAATATGGCTCATCAATACAGTGGGACAGCTGGACCAGGTGGTGCAGCAGACACTGGCCACATATGGCTCTTTAGACTTAAATTCATTAAAATTAAAATTCAGATACTAACTGTACTAGCTATCTTTCATGTGGCTTGTCACCACATGTGGCTAGTGCTTCCCAGACTGAACCATGCAGTTTTAGAAAGCTAAGAGGTGATAGGAGCCCTACAATTTCTGATTAATTTTAGAGTAATATCCATTGAATATTCTTCCTCACTCCTTTCCTTCCTAACAAGGCTCTGCTTAGTCTTTGCTAAAAATTACTTATTGTTGAGGGCCACAGCCCAGTGAAGCCTGGCATTTTGCCAGAGGGAATGGTTGAAAGATGACTGTCAGTGAGCCATTGAGATGATGATGGTTAGTTAAGCTGTGTATTCAATTGTATATAGACCTTTACTGTCTGGCAATAGGGCGGCTCTTGCTGCCTTGGGCACCCGCTACTTTGGAGTTCCTGTTGAGTTCTCAGGGGGTCCAAGAGAGTGGGGGTGGAGCCCGGGGGTAGAGCCGAGAGGTTCCTGGGGAGCGTGTGTGGTGTGTGCTGGTGGAGTTCCGGAAATAAAATTTGTTCCTGCTTGAGTGGCTTGTGATTTGTGCCCAGCCAGACTGCAGTAACTTGTGTTCTGTAAATACACCGCAGGTGAAAGAAGGAGGCAGGCTAGCACAGAGAGGGGAGAAGTCTTACTCTATGAAATTTGGTTCAGATAAATGGGGGTTCTGATGGAGAAAATATACAATGAGTGCTAGCAAGATCTTGTAAGCATTTTAGATTTGAAAAAGACCTTTGATTGAGTCTAAGTAAGCCTCCTTATTTAACTGGTAAGGAATTTGAGGAACAGAGAGGCTAAGCAATTTGTTTATGTCACACAGTGGTGAGGTAGTGGCCACGGGACTCCAGAGTTCCCTTCATTTTACTCGGTCAGGTGACTTTCATAAGAAATTCTGATGCTGTAATTCTGTTGTTCACCAGCCTTGGAGACGAGGAGCCTGTAGTACAGTTTACACAACTGTGTTGTCCAAGCAGGAAGCTGCCCTTTAGAAGCCCATCCTTCTGAACCTTCTCTGTGTGCCTTTGGAAAAAAAATCCTGCTTTAATTAGTAGATGCGTTTACTTTTGGTCTTGAGATCACAGATAGTATATTTTATGAATTAATAGGCGGCCTGGATGTAGCTTGCCTGTAGAGTGTTGGTGTAGAACATGTGAATCCCCAGCACCACACACACACACACAGGCACACACACAATCAAAAGGAAATGTACATCTTTTAAAAAATAAAAGTAGCCTCTTTGGAATATTGTTGTTAGGAAAAGGATTTGCTTTTTAAAATATCATGTTTAGGAGTATTTGTGTGTGTGTGTGTGTGTGTGTGTTTTTCTTCTCGCAGCAGTGGGGATCCAATCCAGGCCCTCATGCATGCTAGTCAAAAGCTTTACCAATGATCTGCACCCCCAAAACAAAATACCCTGTTTTCATTTTCAAAGCTTAAGGGAACAATTGTCACCAGTAAGACTTGCCCCCACCATATCCCATTTAAAGAAAATGGATTTACAAAAAAGGAGAGTAAATAGAAATTTCTGTGAAGTGGTTTGTCATTCTCATATTTAATATGTTTCCTCCGGAATTACCTATTTCCATGGTTCCATTAGCTGCTGAGAGCTGGCTGTGGAAAGTGAAGTCATTTATTCCCGCGACGGTGGCTGCATGCTGGGAAGAGACTGCGTTTTCTGTGAGGCTTGTTTCCACCATGTTCTGTTGATGATACTGTCCAGATGCTTCTTGCATGTGTTTTCTTCTCCCTGTCTGAATCCTGGCCTGCACTTCCTAGCTTCGTCTGATCCTTCCAGCCTTGCCCTGTCTGTCTGTCTTGCATGTGGCTGTTGGAGAGGGAGTGATTCTTCCAAGACAGATGGGATCCTCTCCTTCCCTGCAGTGACATCCTGCAGTGACTGCCCCTGCCTGCAGAAGGGCCTGCAGCTTCTGTCCTTATTTTGGAAAGCACTTTTCTCATCTGGGCTTAGCCGCTTCTCTGATCTCACCCTGGGGCTTTTGTTCGAGCATCACTTTGTATGGTCCTGCCTGACAGCCATCTGCATGATTGGCGGCCTTCAGTTGGTCCCCTTTCCTGCCTTATATTTTCCTATAGTACTGACCAGGCTTCCAACAGACCATATAATCTACTAATTTTTAAGAACATTTATTGGCGTTTTCTTTCAATTAGGATGTGACATCCACCAGGGCAGGCTTTTTGTTTTATTGTGTGTGTTTGGTTCTGTGTGTCTTCTTGTGCCTGGAATGGTGCCTGTCACTGATAGAGGATCAGCAAGTATTTGGAGGGAATGGCACTAATGCTGCTTGCCCACACAGTCCTGTGGATGTTTTAGGAGGATCTGCCACGCTGTTTGCCCCCATGTTTAGTATCTTCCACCCTCTGAGTCTCTTGAGCCTAGGCTCCTACTTGACTTTTTCTTTTCCTCTTATCATTAGTTGCTCTGGGCATTTTCCCTCTCTGATTTTCTGTTCTACTTCTGTATCTCCTCCCTTCCCTCTGCCCACTCCGAGTGGCTTGGGTTTTCTTCTTAGACCTGTGAACTAACAGCCTACTACTATCACGTCCGTCCTGGTGGCCAGGTGATGTCAGCACCTATCAGATGCTTTATTAAAGGCACACATGTTGTTTATTACCAGCACTTGCTTGTCCAGAGGTAATTATTAATTAATTAATTAATTAATTAATTAATTTTGTGGTGCAGGGGATGGAACCCAGGGCATTGCACATGCCAGGCAAGTGCTCTGCCTCTCAGTTGCACCCATGAGCCCATGAGCAGTTCTTGGCTTAGTGGAGGACAAGTGCTTTGTAGATTTCATCAGTGACTGCTCCCTAATTGTCAATGGCAATAGGGATAAAACTGGTGGGTACTGCCACCCACTGTGAAATCCAAGCAGGACACAGAGCTGTGAGTCCCTGGCAGCCCTTGTTCCCCTAGTGGTCTGCCGTGTGCAGACATATGGGAGGAGATCTCTGGAAGCATCTGAAACAAGGTGCAGCACATGAGCTCCTCCAAGATGGTTTGAGCACTGGCGTTTGGTGTTAGGTGATGTTTGCCCTCTGTGCCTGCCTCTCAAGTGGGTTCAAATTTTTGGGGGGAGGGCATTTGAACCCAGAGATGCTTTACCACTGAGTCATATCCCCAGCCCCCCCTTTTTTTTAAAAAAAAAATTATTTTGAGACAGGGTCTTTCTAAGATGCTTAGGGCCTCAATAAGTTGCTGAGGCTGGCTTTGAGCTTCGCAATCCTCCTGTCTCAGTCTCCCCAGCCACTGGGATTATAGGCATGTGCTACTATGTCCAGCTCAGATGGGTTCATTTTTGTGGAAGAGGGCGTCGCTGTCTATACATTCGTGTGTTCCTGTCGTGATGAGTCTTGAAGGAAAGCTCTTGGGACAGTGCTGTTCTGTCCACCTTCATGTGGGTCATGTTAGGAAGCCAATACCCAGAGGGTGAAGTGAGCCAGTCTCAAGAATAAATGACTTGTTTTCCAGTGTCCTCTCTTAAATAATCTCAGAACCCATCTATATTCAATATTCAGTAGGTTCCTGTATTTGGTGATGTTTCTATGTAAGCTTTCAGAAATTGAGCTTGTCTGGTGACCCACCTGGGATGTGAGGTAATTTTAATTTTTGATTTACTAAGCAGCAAACCCAGTTTCCATCTGGGTTCAAGTCTTTTCTGTGTAGACCATAGTTTTTGGCCCTATTTTAGGTACAAGCTCCCAGAGAGATGAGACAAAGACTGTCCTGGCTTGCTTTCTCCCACATGGTGCCACGGTGATATCAGTGGGTCCTAGGCATGGTGTTTACCTATCGCAGGTGGTTTTGAAGCAAGCCAAGGAGTCATTTTGCACCTGGGGCTCTGCCTTTAACCCACATGCGCACATTTCCTGGACAGCCCTAATTTAAGTTGTGTATATATTATTGATGCTGACTTCATCTCAGAGTGATAAAATATGGCCAGCCCCCATGCCCAGAGGTTGTGGTTGTTCACAGGTGCCCTGTGTCTTTGATTGACCTTCCATTGAAGTGATCATGAACTTACCTCTGTAGAACGAAGATGCTTGGACTGGTGTAGTAGGTTATATGCAACCGGTGGAGAGTTAAACATGCAAGCAACTAAGTCCCAGGATTGGGCTCCTGGTATTCTAGTCTCTTCCTGGCAGCAGTTTTCACCTTTTTCCTTGCCACGCCACCAAATGATGAACCCTCTTATGAACTTTGATTTTGATACAATCTCAAAATATTTTCTAGGAAAGTAAACTAAATAGCACCAAAGACGTGTATGTGTGCCTTAAGAAGGGTGTGGCATTCTTAAAGATGCCTTATGGGTACTCTATAATATGTTCTTTCCTTTTTTCATCTGTTCTTGCCTTTTTTCTGATTTTAAAATTTTATCTACAGGAGAAATGAAAGAGAACATTGAACAAATAAAAGCGATAAAATCCCACGTGGCTGTGTCTAACCACCAGAGTCAGGCCAGGATGCTCATTGGAAGGGACAGCTCCTGGAGTCTCCTAGGCTGCAACATAAATGAGCATCGACTGTAGAATTCTGTGGGAACTGATTATGATATTTTCTGTTTTTCTGCCAGTCATATCAGAATGCAAGTGAGGAATGGCAGTACCATTACAGGGAACCTCTTGTCCCCATTTCTTGTCCCCATATGGCAGAAAGCATACTGTTTGCAAATGTTGGTACCAGAACTGGTTTTGGTGGCAGAGTACTAATGACTCATGAGTGAAGACACAGTGTTGCAGGACCCATGCGTGGAGTGACACTCCACCCTGGTGGACTGGGGATTGAAACGTGGGTTCTGTTTGTTGGTGAAATGTGTCCCTCTTAGTATGACCTCTAGAAAACTGATGGCTTTGCTATGCTCTGAACTTTGTTGTTGACTTTGTAGGGATGCACTCGGTAGTCTGCATTCCTGATGTTACCAATATGACATTGCATCCTAGTGTTGCGAGTTGCTAGCAACTCTGATGGGATTATAAGACTTGGAAATAAGTCAATGTAATTAATGTAATTAAAGTGCTCTGATTTTTTTTTTGTTTGTTTTTGGTTGCTCTTAGATAATTCTCACTGCAGGATGAACTAAGGGAAGAAGACACCTACTCACTAGGCATGGAGAACAGTTTGCCAGTTTCCAGCATGCAGGACCCTTCATCTTCCCCCCCAGAAAAGCACGTTGGCTCAGCTAATGGCAACGGAGATCTTGATTCAGGTAGGACTTTGCTTGTTCCATCCTTCTGGCTTTTGGTTTCTTGACCAATATCTTCCCAAAATGTTCTGGAATCAATGTGGGCAGTATTTCTAGAGCCCACAATTCTGCCTGTTCCTGGGGTTTGCCCTCCTGTTCCTAAGGATGCAGCGGCTTTCAAGTTAAACTTGGGGTGAAGGTGAATTCAACTGTACTAGGCAGAACGGGCTGGCAGGTGGGGGTGATGCCCCCTTCCTAATCTCAGTGGTTTCAGCCACTGGTGTTTCTAAATCATGACACCGTGTCTAGCAGACATCCTGATGCAGTGTTCCACCCAGCCCCTGTGCGCAGGGTGGCAGAGCACCCAGGGTTGGCCACAATGGAGGCATGCGGAGTGTGCGCGTCTTGAGCCAGCAGTTCATTGCTCTAGCTCAGAAGGGACAGATGCCACTTTTGCTCAGAACCCTTCAACTAGAAGTTAGTCCCATGTTTGTGCCCCAGGAAGGCAGGCTGGGAAATAGAATTCTGTCACCGAGCCACAGAGGGACAGGAGAACCCAATCTGCCCAGACATAGGGCTCTCTGAAGGATGAGTGCAGGATGAGTGCATCCCTGAGGCTGCAGTGTGTGATGGGAAAGAGATTCCCATCATATGTTTTTTTCTGTGGCAGTGTTATCTCCTTTAAGAAATCTGATAAAAAGCAAAAAACTAACACCCCCATCCCCAGACAACCTCTGAATGGATTTTAATATTTAACTAGTGGATTTAGAAATATGTCTGTTTCTAAGTACTTACACACTAAAGGGCTCATTTGAAAAGGATACTTTATTTATACATAGCAGCAAATTAACTATGGACAGCTCAGCCCTGTGATTCATAAACACCTGCAGTGGTGGATTCACATAAATAGTGTTGCTCATCAACTCAGTGAGAGATTTGACCATTTGCCTAAAGAAGTTTGTCTTCACAGTTTGATTGGACAAGTCAATGACAGAATGACAGATTGCTTGGTGTCATTGAATTTATTAGATTAAGTTTCTCAAATTGTATCTTTACCGGGAAAAAAACCTGGAGGCCCCTGAAATAAGGGGGACACCCAGCCATTTGTGCCTTTTAAAAGTCTCTCTTGCATTTTCCGAGTGAGGTTATTTTCCATTCTTGGAGTTCCGGAGCTTTCGCTGTGGTTTCGTAGTGTATCATCTGCACACATCACATGGGTTGCTGAACCATTGACAGTGGTGTGCTTTCAAAACTGTTTAAAAGCCAACTGTGTATTGGCTTTTCATTTTCATGCAACTTCAATATCTCTCCGTACTCTCTCTTGCCTGAGCAGATTCTGAACCTCATCAATGATAATCTGCTGTCAGAAAATTGTTTGTACCGACATTTCCTTGAGGATGGTTTCAACTATGGGAAGTTAGAGCGAGGATGGATTCATTGGCCAGGGGATTCCAGGCCAGAAGCCTGTCATATATACTTCCTTCCCGATTTGTTGCTTGCTCTTGTGTGGTGGGTGACCTAAAACATACAAGATGCTCATATGCTTAATAAAAACAGCATTTCTAAATAATTCTAAATGATCATTACATATTTCAGACATTGGCCAGATACCCCCCTTGCCCCTTAGTGTGGCTAATATGTCACTTCTTTTTGCAATTTCCATGTGCACCCACTTGCATGGTAAGATGGTGCTACAAATTTAAAACTAGGGTCTGAAACTTTGTAGAGTGCAGAGGCTGAATTCATTCTAGAAATTCAAATCTCGTTTTGAGCATTTAAATCGAACAACAGAGTCAAGTATAAGTCTTCAAGTTATTTGTTTAGTTTTTGTGGCACTGGGGATTGAACCTGGGGCCTTACACATGCTAGGCAACCAAGCAGTGAGCTATACCCTCAGCCCCATGTGTTTTTATTATTATTATTATTTTTTGCCATCCTGTTCATACATAAAATATTGTCAGTTCTAGAATCAGTTGTGGGGACATTTGATTCTGGGGCCCACCGGGTATAGTCTTAGTGCTTAGGGTCTTTCCCTGGGAAGAGTTTCCTGATGAGATTTGTGGGCTAGCCACTCCAAGAGAAGGGAAGGACAGAGTTCTTCAGTGGGTTCCACATGGACTGTGAATGAGGGGCAGACCCTTATGAGCTTGCCTTCTGACCATAGGGAAGACACTCAACATTTCGAGTCCTTTATGTGTGTGTGTTAGTTAGACAAGCAGAGGAGTGACTGCTTTGATCATCCACATTTCCATGATGAAGAAACTGGTCCAGGTAAAGCTACGGGTGGTGGTTGGAAGCAGGACTTCATGTCAGGCATCCTCAGGCTGTGGAACTGGCGCTCTGAAGCGCTGGCCGGAATCCGATCCCCGCACCCATGGGACAAGGCACAGCCCACATTCTTCCTGGTTCTTTTTCCCACTCCTCTTTTATCCTCTCCCCGTGTTATGTAACATTGGGCTTCATCTTCCCAGCAAGTGACTTCACTTAAGTGACTGCAGCCTTCTGTGAGGAAAGTGTGGGGTCAAAGAATGAAAGACCTAACCTGGTTGTTCACTAGTTTTTTTTTTTTTTTCTGTTGCTCAATTCCCACCACTCTGCACCCCAGCTGTCATTAAACTGACATTTTTTAACCAAAAAAAAAAAAAAAAAAAAAAAAGAATTTTGAATTTTTTTCCTAAGGAAAATTCAAATCCTGGTTGGCATCAGTAATGGATACCCAAGTCCTGCAAATGCAGTAGGCATAATATAAAACTGCTTCTCCTCCCAGGGACACGGATTATATCACTGGAATAAGCACAGGTAGATGAAATAGCCCAGGAACTTCAGGCATTTCCAGCACATAGGATGGACAGCCTCCTCCCGGTTGTAGGAGGAGCAAAGTGCACCGGAAACCCGATCATGGGAACTCTAGGCGACTTTGGTGGCTGCTCTAGCAGCAAGCAGAACAATATGCTGACATAGTGATAAATACATTCCCTGACATATTTTTGTAGGCTTGGTAAGTGTAATTTCCTGGTGGAGTCTGTGGATGAAGTGTGCTGCATATTCAGACTGGGCAAGCCTCAGAGCAGAAGGATGGGCACAGAAGGATGGGCACTGGAGGGCTTGCCTCCGTCTTGTTTTCTCCTTGGTGCTGGGAATATACTAACGGCAGAGCCACAGGCTCTTGTGTTTGGGAAGAAAAGAAGTCAGCATTCTCAGAGAAAGCCAGGACTGCCATGCTGAGGTCCAGATCTGTGACCTGGCAGCATTGTTCCCTATCTTCTAAAGAGTTGCTCTTTTGAAGAGTTGCTGCTTTCCCCAGGGAAGAGGGTTTTTGCTTTCTTCCCTCCTAGATAAACTGTGGCCATCTGAGATAGCCACAAGGACCTTTGCATTCTGATGACTGTCCCTCCTGGAGTGCAGGGGGCCTTGGTTCCTACAATTGCTCGCAGCTGCACTACTTTGTACACCTTATGTAGTGCGAAATGAACTGGCTGTTGAGTTTGAAATAAAAGAGATTTAATGTCTTCTTCCTGTCTCTCTCCACATTAAAAAAAAAAATACACACACACACACACACACACACACACACACAGACACACACCACCCAAGAAGGTCCTCAGTGAGGTTCTGTTCATTCTGAAGGGTGCCGGTTCTCAGTTTCTTCATTGGGTGGTGGTTACAGGCTTCAGTACTCAGCCTTGTGAAGTCAGCCTCATTTCAGAATGTAAAATTGTTCAAACCCAAGATTTTACCACCTAAGAAAAAGACGTATGGGCTATTTGCTAACTGCATTTTGCGTCCCAAGGTCACTTGTTCTCCTGCTTTTAATGCGGCTTTTTATGTTCATTATGGAATATTCTGGTCTCACAAATAGTTTTCTGTTTTCTAGAACTCTGGATCACCACTAATGAACGTGCCGGCTTTTTCTCTTAAATTGTGAAATTTTCTTAGTGGCTTTTCATAGATGGTTTTCATGACATCATGGGAAGTGCCTCCCTGCTGGTTCATTTATGGTGGAGGGAGATTGTCAGAGTTTCCTTGATAAAATGTTTATGGGTTTAAGAGGTTTATGGATCAGCTGTAAATATTTGCTCTGGGTTTATGAGACCTCTCCTCATAAACACGGTGTGTGTTTATCTATTGCTCATTGAAATGTCTTTGGAGAACCAGCTGCTTGGGGAGCCCTGGCCTCAGGGTTGTGTGGGACAGTTTTTTAAAGCCTCTATTATGACTAACCCTTAATTTTGTATGTGGCTTTATTGTTCAAACAGCATGGTTAAGGTTACCAGTGCTGGGTGTAAGGTTTTTATTTTTAAAGTCCCATTCTAGGTCTGACTTTTGGGGTATTTGACAAAGTGTTTTCCCTAGGCCAGCAGAGTGGCCGAGCTTACTGCCTCCCTGGCTGCTGGGGAGACACAGTGGACCATCTAACCTCCTGGGCAGCTTGACTGAATGAACAAGCGAGCACCAAGGAGCGCACAGCTGGCTCCCTGAGGAGGGACTAGAAATGGAGTTTGCAATAAATTTAAATTTGGTGGAAACATATTTTTGGTAAAATACGAAGCATAGACTAGAATGGTATGAAGGCTAAAACACTGCGACAAATGGTCTCAAAGGTGAAGGGAGAAACCAGCCCTGGCAGCCCTGATCTGAAGTGGTGAAATCACCCACTCTTGGCCAGGGACCCCGATGAGGTTCACCAGGCCTCTTTCGCCGCCCAGCAAGAGAGCCCCTTCCCTTTTCCACAGCTGCTGTTCTCAGGGTCTACAATGCCAGACTCTCCCTTGCTGAGTCCCAGCGTCTTTTCCCAGATCCTCCTCTTCTTCCTCATAAGCAGGTTCCAGACTCTCCACTGGTTTCTCTCTGCAGTGGCTACTGCCTCCTGCTTACCGCATCGGGTGCATCTGGCTGTGGAATGTTTTAATGCTCCCCAACACGGTTACGGTTGGCCTCGGAGGGTTCCACAGATCGGATAAATGGGTGGAGGTGGTGGAGGCTTCTGAGGCCTAGTGCAGGCAGAAGAATGAGGGGAAGGCCTCTTAACCCAATAAGTCCTATTGTCCCAGATATGGGACATCTGTAACAGCTTCACTTGGGCAACAAATCTGCCACTTATGGTGCCTTTCAAAAATAAATGTTATGCTTTTAGAATTCTGTTCTTTTGAGAAAATAGGTGAGAGATGAAAACATTTGAATATATATAAGTACGTGTCTATATATGTATGTATATATATATACATACATATATATGTGAATATATAGATATATACATATCCTATGTACGTATAGGATATATAAGCTCTAGAATATTTTTTCCACCCTATTCTAATGCATCTGTGTAAATTTCATTGCATTATTTATGGAATTGAAAACTTGGGACTTAACCAGTTATTAAGAGTTCCAGGGGCTGGGGATGTGGCTCAAGCGGTAGCGCTCTTGCCTGGCATGCATGCGGCCCAGGTTCGATCCTCAGCACCACATGCAAACAAAGATGTTGTGTCTGCTGAGAACTAAAATAAATAAATATTAAAAAAATTAAAAAAAAAAAAAAGAGTTCCAGCTTCCTAATCAGGAGGCCTGCACTGAACTCTGCCTCTGAGTCACCCTGTGATTGGGTGATTCTCTAACCTTTTTGAGCTTCCGTTAGCTCTTCTGTGAATAGCCATCTGTCAGGTTCTTGGCAGGATTATGATCTCATGCTATACTGGGCACCTAGTGTGGACACCCAAGCTCACTGTGGCTCATAGGATGTTCCCATAGTGGTGTTGTGCTCACAGCTCACAGGGGCTGCAGGAAGGCAGGGTGTGACTGAGGTCAGACAAGTAGGGTGAGAAGACATTCTGGACTCTTGTCTCCAGCAGGTTTGCAGTCCTCAGATACTGCATGAGGAGATTTTGGCAAATCCCATAGTGCTGAGTTGATATCTGATTCGTGCCTTGGAAACTGCTTTCCAAGATTGAGTAATTGATGCCTAGTACTGTTTGGGGAGAAGGTAGTGTGGACAGAGTTTTCAGGTGCCACTCTGCAGTATTTTCCAGAATAAAACTGTGCTCTCTTTGGTTGGCCACTTGTTAAGATATAGTACTCTTATGCTAATCAGCATGTTAGAAAGCAGTATTTACCCTTGGCTAGTGAAATTGGCTCTTGCTTATAAAAGATAGAAGGATTGAACATCAGCATCCCTTGAATATTGTTGTGGAAGAGAATCTATACATTTGAAGTTCTTGTTTGCATATTTGGGCAGCTCTTGTTATTGTATGTTCTTTCCTTATGATAGCCTTGCAAATGGATTCAAATAATGTATACAGTTTCTGAGCTCTTTGGGGTGACATTTATGCCATCTACTTTTTACAGTGCATTACTTGGTGCTTTTCAATTATACAAATGATGTCTTACATGCAGCCTCAAATGTTTCGGGAATTGCTTGATTTCCGTTAGCACCTGACCTTGTACAGCTGTGCAAATTAAAAGTAGTTTTGATTTTAGCAGGGTATAGTGGCATATGCCTGTAACCCCAGTGACTTCAGAAGTTTTAGGCTGGAGGATTGCAAGTTTGAGGCTAGCCTCAGCAACTTAGCAATACTCTGTCCTAAAATATAAAATGAAAAGGGCTGGGGTTCAATCTCTAGTACAAAAAAAAAAAAAAAAAAAAAAAAAAGTCATGATTTTAAGACCTGTGTTGTGCATTTGACTGTAGTTTTCTTTTCTTTTTTTTTTTTTTTTGTGATTGGAGAAACTGGTGTGAGTGGCCCTTAGAGCTCTCTCCCAGCTGGAGACATGTCCATAACTGGGCATCAGAAGTGTCTGGCAGCTGCTGTATTTCTGTTGCTGGCTTCCAGGTGGCTCATAGTCCTGGACCCTCCATTTTCTTTCTTCTCAAATGTCACTGGAGTCACTATTTCTTTTCTTTTCTTCTGGTACTGGGGGTTGAATCCAAGGGCTCCTCTACCACTGAGCCACATCCTCAGCCCTTTTTATTTTTTTATTTTGAGATACTGTCTTGCTAAGTTGCTTGGAGCCTTGTTGAATTGCTGAGGCTGGCTTTGAACTTGTAATCCTCTGGCCTCAACCTCCCGAGTTGCTAGGAAGCATGTGCCACCCTGCCCTGCTGGAGTCCCTGTTTCTAACATCCCTTATGGCACTAACAGTCAAGGAGAGTTGCATCAACAGGATGCAGCCACTGGGCAGATAGGGTTGGTGTCAGTATGTATCATTGGTATACTCAGTGATTGAATGTTCCTTTCCTCCGTTCTCCAGCCTTCCCAAAGCCTGGGGTGTCTACCATGGTTAATTTCAAACAAATACAGTACCTTGTAGCAAATCAGCCTTAGATAAGCCTCATTCATTTGCTGAGAACACTAAGGTTACTCTTGGCTTTGGGGGTGGGGTCAAAGCAGGATCTGGCCAGTTTTCTTCCTTGGTCACCTTCTCCACAGTCAACAGACTGGAGCTCTGCAAAGAATTCAGCAGTGTCCTCCTAAACCACTGAATGAGTTGATCTCTTGGTTTTCTGGTCCCGGTCAAAGGCCAGTGCCTCCCATCCTCTGCCCTCGTATTGATGCTCCTTTCTTTTTCCCCCACAGAAGAAGGTTCAAGCTTGGAGGAAATCGGCTTTAACTGGGGAGAGTATCTGGAAGAGACAGGTGCTCGGGCGGCTCCTCACACATCCTTCAAGCATGTAAGTGAAGCAGCTGGTTTCCTGTGACCTGCAGGGGCGGGGGTGGTGGTGGTGTGCAGGGCAAAGGCCAAGTATTGAACTGCTTCGAAGAAGAAAGAAAAGAGGAAATTCAGGCATGGTTTCTTAGGAATAAGGAGATGAGGAAGTTCCAAACCAGGCAAGTAGGTGGGACTCATAATGTCTCCCTGTAGGTGGAGTGGTGTGTATTGTTTTCGTGAACTGATATTTTTATTTTGAAAGGACACATACGTTTTATAGCCATCTGTGGGCAGATGAATCAAATGAGAAAACTAACCATAAATATGCTGAAAGCATTTAAATCTAATCCGAAGATCATTCTCATTAACAGTATTTCTTTGAATAGTGCACATAGCCTGTTCATCAGAGGACAAGTCCCAGAAAATTAAAAAAAAAAAAAAAAAAGTTGAGTTTCTATCAGAATTTTGCTTAGGTGTGAAATACCGATTCAATATCATTAGCAAGGAAAAGATGAGATTTTTAAGACCCAAGCTCTTAGGCAAGACTCTTGTCTTAGTAAATGAAAATTTTACTCTGAGAAATCTGTTTTCCCCTGGGCTCAGGACAGAGATTCACCTGATGTTCGGAAGCAGGTTGGGGCACTTTTTAACTTTCTTTTTGGCTCCTTACAGAACGAGGAAGCCAGAACTTTGATTCTTTATTTAAAAAAAAAACATTTAATTCTTTTTGAAGGTGCAGAGTTCTTTTGAAAAGGACTTGAGACTTTCCTGGATTTGTTTGCCCTTGTAAAGGGACATGGCATTCCTGTTTCTCTATTTGGGCTCGTTGTATTATAGTTGATTATGATGGTGGCCATTTACTGAAACCCAACAGCTGAATATTTTTGTTTTCTTTTTCCTTTTTTCTTGGTACCAGATTGAACCCAGGGGTGCTTGAACACTGAGCCACATCCCTAGACGTTTTTATGTTTTATTTTGAGACAGGATCTCACTGAGTTGCTTAGGGCCTTGCTCAGTTTTTGAGGCTAGCTTTGAACACTCGCTCCTCCTGTCTCGGCCTCCCAAGTCACTGGGGTTACAGGTGTGCGCTAACACATCTGGCCCAAGTGCTAAATGAGCTTTCCTGGCATAGAGTGGATAATGTCCTGCAAAAGCCATGGTAACACGTGCACCTTGAGATGCTAGGGTGATTTGGCAGTTTCCTTAAGGCAGTTGGGGACAGAGATGCTGGTTGACAAAGTTCCCTTCCTTCTTGTACCAGGAGGGCCTGCCTTAGTTTTCCTCCAGGAGTCACCCCCATCCTTGATTCACTAGTTCTCCCCTCCCTTACAGTCACAGTAGAG
The DNA here is from genome assembly GCF_048772815.1 of Callospermophilus lateralis. NCBI lineage: Eukaryota > Metazoa > Chordata > Mammalia > Rodentia > Sciuridae > Callospermophilus > Callospermophilus lateralis. The sequence continues at coordinate 24,888,326 of NC_135317.1, read as the reverse complement.
TGTCTTGGCAGCAGTGAGGGCCTCTGTCCAGGCTTTCCCCAGGCCTCTGTGCCGGGTTTAAGGGAAAAGTAGCATCAGACCCAGAGAGGAGAAATTTTTGATTCCATCATCTCCTCTAAGTGCCTGCTGCTTAAAGCAGCACATGTGTCAGCTTTGGAATGTTGATACCTCCAAGCCTGGAAAACTCTTTTTGGAGGAAGGAGGAGAAAAGCTGGTGTTTCAGTGCAGTATAACCCTTTATTAAAAAAAAAAAAAAAAGGAGACAAAAATAAGTGTATACTCTAGGCTGGGGCAGTCCATCAGAATCCACTGGCTCACAGAACTGTTGAATATTGGAAAAGTGTGTAGTGTAGCCCACATCTGGGTGTGGACCATGCGTAGAACATAAGAGTAGGTTTGGGACCCTTCATTTGAACAATTTGAAGAAAAGAATACCTCCTTCTCCTTTCTTGTATTAGTTGCATGTTAAACAATAATGTGTTGGATATAGGAGAAATTAAATATTACTGAAATTACTTTTGTAAAAATTTTTTTGTTTTTTTTTAGTTGTCAATGGACCTTTGTTTTATTTATTTATATGTGGTTCTGAGAATCAACCCAGTGCCTCACACATGCTAGCCAAGCACTCTGCCACCGAACCGCAACCCTAGCCCTGAAATTACTTTTGTTTTATCTTTTCTTTCCTCAAACGTGGCACCTAGAAGAGTTAGCATTTCATTTGTAGTTTGCATTATGTTTCTTTTAGACAAATACATTCCTGTTTTACAGCCACAGAAATATTGTGTTCACGTGCTCTGTTTTCTGGCAGTTCTTGTCATGTTTTGGAAGTGAGTATCTAGCGTTAACAATGGTTTTCCTGTTTCTGTTCCTTAAGGTTGAAATCAGCATTCAGAGCAACTTCCAGCCGGGAATGAAATTGGAGGTGGCTAATAAGAGCAACCCGGACACCTACTGGGTGGCCACGATCATCACCACCTGCGGGCAGCTGCTGCTTCTGCGCTACTGTGGTTATGGGGAGGACCGCAGGGCTGACTTCTGGTGTGATGTGGTCATAGCGGATCTGCACCCCGTAGGGTGGTGCACCCAGAACAACAAGGTGTTGATGCCCCCAGATGGTGAGCCCACATACGGACGGCTTTGGCTTACACGGGATTGCCCTTCACGATGCCGAAGTCACTGTGATGGGCACAGAGAACCTGGTAGAAAATGCTGAATGAACTTAGTGCAAAAGTCTACTAGCTTTTTAAAAATTGCTTCTTGGGTTTCATCGCGGAGGTGGGGGGGGCGGCACTGGGGTAAGGGTGTGTTTTCACTTGTCAGGGCTGGTCCTGACCCTTGAGCCAACTGTGGCCTTTAGAAGGTGAAAACATGGGAGCTTAATCCTCAAATTGCTTTTGGAGGGAGGAGAAGGCTGAAAGGATGTTTCTCCTTAGTGACTGGTTAGTGATTGGCTTTCCTTCTGCTTCAGAGAGTCCACAGGTTGAACAGGACTGTAGAGCCTCTTACACACTCTTCTCTGAGTTTTAAATGGGTTTGGTTGTAAGGAGGTCTGAGGGTGTGAAGCATTTGGAGAAGTGTCATCCTTCAAGGGCTAGGACAGAGGTCACTTGTTCCCTGCTGGGAAGTTGTGCCCCCAGGGGACATGTGGCAAGATCCAGAAACAGTTTTGCTAGGGGACCTGGCGGGTGGGAGGTGCTGCTGTCATCTAGAGGGATGCTGCTAACCCTCCTACAAGGCCCAGGATGCCCCTCAACCAAGCAGGGCCAGCCCCCGCCTGCCGTGGTGCAGAGGTTGAGAGACCCTGCTGGGAAGCCTAGGCTGTGTACTCCAGAGGTGTTGAAACTCACCTGGTTGTGTAGGTGTGAAAAACCAAGCCCAGCTAGGACCTGACCCTCAGCATCCTGCTCTGTGTCACAGCCCCAGTGCAGAAGGCTTTCAAAGTCCCCTCTGCAGTATGTGTCACCTTCTCTTGGTGCCCACTGCCTGCTTTTCCTTTGAGGTGACACATACGGTTTAGAAGTAACCATGATATCAGCAATGGCCTTAGCTCTTCAGAGCAATTTGAACTTGATTTTTTTTTTTTCTTAAGGGTTTGATACATTGTTTTTCTGCCTGGGGGTAACAGTCTGTTTTATTTATTTTTTTAAATTTTTTGTTATTTGTATCACCTTTGTTATGCATAATCAATAGCCTGCTAAGGAGGGAGTGATAAAAATGGCCGGAACTTTGTCAAGGTCCAATCCATCACCTTGGCCTTGCTGACATCTGGAGCCTTTGTTGTTTCTGAAGAACAAGAGAAAGGGCCTTCCTCCTGTCCTTGCCTTGCATTTTTGCCTGTGCTCTCTCCTCTGCCTGGAAATTATTTTCTCCTTCTTCCTCCTTCTCTGCAGCTCTCAGCTCCTCCCTCTTTCCCCTAACCCCGAGGTTGGACCCTACATGTGCTCCCATAGTTGTGGGGGCCCTTAGTGCTGATCACTTTGCAGCCACGCTTTTTTTTGGGGGGGTACAATTTTGAAATACAATCCACATACCATAAAATACAGTTGAGTGATTTTTAGTGTCTTTACAAGGTTGTGCAACCATTGTTATAATCTGCTTCTAGAACATTCTTGCTCCCCCACAGTCACTCCTCGTCCCCTCTCCCCACAACCCTCCATCTACTTTCAGTCTCTGTGGACTTTCCCTGTGCTGGCATTTTACATAGTGGAGCTATGTCACAGTTGTTCGTTTGGTTGGTTTCCTCAAGGGCCCACCCTTGCTGTGTAGCACATCAGGATTTCCTTTCTGCTTAAGCCTGAATAACAGTCCATTGTGGATCTACCACATTGTGTTTCTCCATTCATCAGCTGATAGATGTTTAGATCCAGTTGTCCTTCCAGTGTGTGGGTCTTTGTCCAGGCCGTCTTATGGCCTTGGATGGTAAGCCCCATGGTGTGAGCACCTGTGTGGCCCTGTGAGGAGTTCTCAGTGACAGCTGAGTGAGCCATGGAGTGATCCCCTGAAGAAAGTGGAGATGCTGCTTCTGTAGGTGTCACCGTCACTGCTCGGGCAGGGAGTGCGCCGACTGCCTAATCCTGCTTCCTTGCATTTTGAGTTAGTAGTGCCCAGTCTTTCATCCCTCTCAAGGAGGACCTTTCATAGGAGCCCTGGAGAATGGTTGATGGTGGGTCTGGCTTTGGACTCCCATTCATTCCATCTCTGCACCCACACATCCTGGGGTAAGGAGGCACTTAGCCCCAGACCCAGCCTAAGTTGGTCATAAATGGCATCATTTTTAGATCTGGCTTTGAATTAAAACTGCCATTGAGGTGAGATGATAACAATGTCACATTTGCTTCTTTACTTTTCCTATAATTTCTCATCTATTGTAGAATAAATGTTTCAATGAATGAATTGTACCGATGGATATGGGGATAGTACTTCTTCTAGTTAGAGAATTGGAGACCGTCCTCTCCCCTAGCTCTGCACACAGATGCCAGGTAGCTGTGCCCTACACACTCAGGAGGGACAGACACTGGGCACTTGGGTGTTCTGGGAGGAGAGGAGCTCAGAGGAGGACCATGGAGAGGAGGCCTGAGAGGGTTCTCTCAGGCTGGACCCCTGGCCGTGGCCCTGCCATATCCCGTCCTCGTTGCTGATCTCATTTGTGATGTACTTTTAAAGTTTGACTCTTGGGAAGGATCTAAGATGGTTGTATTGTATAACGGTTGCTCTGCTGACTATTGTGGAAGTTCAGTGGTACTGAGTGTTAAGAGCTCATGGGCTCATGCAGCAAAATCCATGTTGTTGCTTGAGAGAAGACACAGTTTATTCATCAATTCTTCTCTCTCTTGGAAGAAAAATGCGGTGGCAGCCACAGCCGCAGAAGCATCATCAGATTTGTATCCTACAGGCTCTGCTATTAGTCAAGATGCGGATGCCTGTAACATGACAAATTCAAAAATGAAAAAAATGGAAAGCCCCAGGAAAAGGGAAACCATTAATGTGACCAAACTGTTCAAACAATAACAACTTATGCTAACTAGAGGATTCCTTTCAGCTCTGTTTCTGAAAGAACTTAAAACAAATTTAGTAGATAATCAATGAGACTTGGAAATCTTTAGTACAGAGAACAAAGTCAGGAAATAGCAGGTTCATGGGGCAAGAGGTTTTATTGATTGCTGTAGGACAGGATAATTATTGCTTTGTAACCAGAGGCAGCAGTTGTTCCAGAGGGAATAGGGGAATCTATTTTTTGAACAGGGGTTTTTGTTTGTGTGGTTTTTCTTAGAGAGCTAATATAGTGGTAAATTCTGTTACTGTACCTAGTTGGTCTCTGGGTGGTTAAACCTGAAAGGCATCCCAGAATACGAAGATACAGCAATCTCTGACCTATTGCTTCTGCTTGGGAGGAGGGCTCCATGGTGATAGAGAAGGTTCACTACAGATCCCAGGAATCAAAGTGGCCTAAAGGAAGGGGCACTGTGGTTGGATCAGAGATGCGAATTCTTGCTCTGCATTCACTTAGCTCTGTGGGTGAATCCTCCGCACCCAGAGTTCTCACCTTTTTAAATTTTTTAAATTGAGGTGGGGTCTCACCGTGTTGCCTGGCTGGCCTCTCTTAGCTTGCCCTCATCTTTGAAATGAGGGGTTGTAGTATAGAATCTCTGTAGAGCTTTCCAGTATGAAATTCCTTGGTTTATGATCCTTGTGAGGGAAGGGAGGAAGGGAGGCAGGGGTGGGTGCTGGTGTTCCTATTTTATGCTTAAAGAATGGAGTTCGTTTTTCCTTGAGGATGCATGTACACCTAGCCCCGGAATCTGTCCAGACAACCAGAAATAAAGTTTCTTGTGTGTTCCTTTGGGGGATGATGAAGTTTTATTGACTGAGGAACAAATTAACCAGGATAAAAATTATCACGAATGCCAGGGTAGAATTTCCCTCAGTAGAGTCTCGGACTCCCTGTTGGAACCCAGAGGGTACTACATTCGAGAAGGGAGGGGATGCCTTTCCTGTCCAGCTGAGATCGTGGACTCTAGACCCTCAGGACCGGTTGGGATGTCCACCTTGGTCTCCTGTCTTCTGCAGTCACTGTGTTGAGAGTGATTTTTATTATTTTAGGTGATAATTTTACAGGGCACATAGAACCCTTTACAGTTCCATATTTTCCTGCCTCACTATTTTAGATTAATTTCATCATTGAATTAATGTGAGTTGTCATTATTATGTTAAACGTTATGAGGAAGGAAAAATAGCGCAGCAGTGGGGCCGGTGTATGTCATTGCGATGTGATTCCCATCAGCAAGTCAGGGAACTCCATTAACAAGGACATATTCAGAGCGACTGGGTTCCGTGGCCAATCTGCCATTCAGAGAGCAGTGTTCCTGCCTGGGGGCTAATCGGCACTAATCTTTCATATCAAAAGTATTAAGGAACATTTTACATTAAAGCATCACTAAGTGCCGTGGGGGATTATGGCCTTATTAGTGGAACAAAATGTAGAACGTTTTGACTTAGTAAATCAATAAGGCTTGATTTATTCATAAGCACATGCAAAGCTTGCAAAGGGCAACTGCCAAATAATTATTGTTTATGGTGATAATGCACGGAAATCGTTTAATCCAGTGACTGTTTCATTGTTATTTATCGAGAAGTAGCAACATTACCCCTTAATGTCAGGGGTTGGGGAGCTTTGAAGTTCTAGCTGGCGCCTCCTGAGTCGCCGAAAAGATGCTCCTAGACGAGAGTGCAGGTAAATCTGTGTGATGATGCATATCCAAATAAAACCCCTCGGCTTATAAATGGAGAAGTATTTATGTGCGCTTTCTACTGTTGCAGTAAAAAGTATTGGAATTACACTGCCTTAGGAATCATGCCACTAATTTTTATTTTCGCCATTATTAAAATTTCTGTAATTTGCATTGCAAACTCTGCAGTCTTGCCAGAATGACTCTATTTACCATTCAAAGTTGAATCACAATTACTGGAGTTAGTTAATATATAACTTATTTGAATAAAGGAATGTTTATTCATGAAGTGTGAGGAGAACGTGTGAAGATTGGCCTTATGTTATGTGGGTAGATTCTGCCAACTTCTGCAGCCTGGTCCAAGGGCTGTTTTTGGGAGTTGCTGTTTTTACCATAGTTGACTGTAAAGGGAGAGATGCTGGCAGGTGGTACCTGAGACCATAAAGCCCCCAGACAACAGGACTTGGCAGTTTGCAACCATTATGTACCTGAGGACTCTGAGAAGTAGAATTTGTGATTTATGAGACTATTGATTTGTAATTTATATTTTATTATTTAAATGGCACTTTAGTAATACTAATGAGACTTAAACCATCACATTGTTGTCTTTGGAGGTCTTAGGTTATAATTGTCTTTGCTTATTAAAGAAGAAAATTTAGTGTATATACTAAAAATTTGGAGAGCAGATTTAATCCTAATTGACCACTTAGGGAAGAAGAGAGAGACTCCTTCAATATTAGATAATGTGATATAAAGAGAAAAAACAAAAACATCGGTATAAGAAAGGGTAGAGTGTTTTTGACAAGTATGACAGTCGGTAAACCAAAGTCACATATTTTAAAAAGTTAGTGCCCCTTTGTCAGAAAGCCATTCTTAAAAACAGTGGTGTGTACAAGAAGGAAACACAAGAATTCTTTCTCTGTAGGCACTTAATGGACCTTTTAAAACAATTCACATGGCTTTGAATCCTCTTTGATCTGGTGGAGAGGCCATGTGGACATTCACTGGTGTAGGCCAGCTGGACCTGGTCATGTGGGTGAACATGTATGTGTATATGTTTGTGTGTTTTGATCTAAACACATGCTCTGAAATAATTTCAATATCTTTTGTTTTCAAATGAGTTATTTAAAATTTTGGATTATTTGCATCTCTGGAAAACAAGAGAAGGTGTAGACATTGGATCTGAATTGTACACGGTGTGGCTTCCTGGAGCAACCACTTCATTAGATGACCATCTATTTGTTCTTCACATCTTCTTCCCCCTTGGTTTTTTTTTTTTTTTTTTTTTTAATCTGTCTAGTCCCTGCACTGAATGTCAAACGTGGAGCCAAGAGAGTTAGGGATCCCCATGTGGATCTCGGAGCTTGTGACCTTAGGGCTCCATCCAGCTCTGAACTCAGAGGCCTGTTCTTCTATGAACGCTCTTGTCCCCAAGGTCTCTGTTGGCTTAAAAATGTTCTAAACCTAAGTGCTTTACTGCTGAGCCACTATCCCAATAAAGATGCACCTAGCACATGTGAGGCGCTGGATTTAATCCTCAGCACTGTATAAAACTAAATAAATAATATAAAGGTATTGTGTCCAACTACAAAAAAAAAAAATGTTCTGAACGTAAGAACTCAAACACATGCAATGAATGAGATTTATGAAAAGGCTCTGAAATAAATAGGCTCTGTGAACAGAAGCTGCAGAAGTTGTGTCTTAGGCTGTGGAAGGAAAAAGAAAACACACACACACACACACACACACACACACACACACACAGAGGCAGATTTGGTGGTCCTCATATAAATCAGAGACCTCTGGTGAATAACCCTTTGTTAAAAAATGAGTGCACTTTGCTTTCTGTCTCTGTGGTCCAGGTGCCGTATCTTTGGATTCAATCAACCAAAGATGGAAAATATTTTTTAAAAAGTTGCATATGTTCTGAATGTGAACAGACTTCTGTTTCTTTGTCATTATCCCCTATGCAATATAGTATGACCACTGTTGACAGCATCACAGGCAATCTCGAAATGATTTTAAAGTGCTGTGATCTGCAGGTGATTTCAAACACAGCCATGCCATTTTACATAAGTACTTGAGTACCTAGGGATTTTCGCATCTGCAGAGGGTCCTGGGTTGCATCCCTTTGTGTGCATGGGAGGACTGTAGTCTTTTTTCCTGTAAGTCCCTGGTTGGTGTTTATGGTTTTTTTTTTTTTTTTTTTTTACATTTCTGTACTTCACACACTCCCTTTATCATTGTGTTGCACAGTGAATAAACAGATCATGAATTTTGCCACGTTTGTGCCATAGCTCTCCAATTAACACACTTTCTCTGTAAAATAATTTTTATCGTGTGCCTACTGTACTTCATTTACTGCTCTCCTCAGAACAACCTTGTAAGGTGGCTGGGGCCTTTTTATTTTATATTATGGAAAAAAAATGTGGCTGTTCCCAGGATAGACCACCTGCAGTAGATTTTAAACTGAGGGTGATTTCTCCTAGTGATATCAGTGTTTGGAGAGCAGAAGTGTGTGTGTGTATGTGTGTGTGTGTGTGTGTGTGTGTGTGTGTGTGTGTGTGGAGGGACAGTCAGTATTTGTTTATTGATTAAATTCTGTCAGTAAGATTTTAGATAGAGTGGGCAGACTTGCTCTATTAGGAACATGTCACGGAGACAAGTTGTAGAATTGGCTTCTTGTGAGTTTTAAGAATAGGGTAGAAAGCCACTTGCCCAGAATGTTTTCCATTTTGTCTTTTTTGGCGGCAAATAAACGGAAGAGCTGTGGTCTGGAACTTCTTTGCCGAATGGTAATCATGAAATTATGTAAAATTATGTAAATTGTATCAGATGCTATTTGGGTTTTCCTGTGCTGCATGAAAACTGTAAGCACAAAGCAGTGACTAGAAGATTTTCCTTTTTAGCGCTAGTCATAAATGAATTTATTTTCTCCTGCTTCTCAATCCAGCAACATATGTAATTTAAATCGAGCATGTGTTTGATTTTGTGTGGACTAGGAGGGTGAGTTCGATCTGTGTGTGTTCTTGGCCGCTTGTCTACACCTTGTCCTTGTTGTTAACTCTCATTTCCTCCGCTGTGAGAGCCCTGGTCACACCCGGCTCCTTCATCCCTTGCCATCCCTCATTCTCTGTTGAGGGGTTCTGGCCCTACCTGCTCAGATGACAGTGGCCTCATGTTCATGAAGGTCACAGCTGCCATCTGGTCCCAGTTCCTGCTCTGGGTGGACCCTTGACTATCCTGAGTGATCCTTGTGTACAGGCTGCAAGGGAAGTCTCACGTCATTTTTGAATAAACAAATCCCGGTGGGCACTGCTGTTCAGCCTCTGGGACATATGGCGGTTCTCTCCCTGACTCTGCCTCGTTGTCCTCCTTTGCTCTCTCACTCTGAGTCTGGAGTTCCCAGCTCAGTTTCTCCACTCTCTGTCATGCTGCTTACCTTCCTCTAGTCTGATGGACTCCTAAGCTGCTCCCAGTACCATTCCTTCTCTGACCTTCTGAACACAATTCTGACTCTCCCGTGCTTAATAAGTCTGTCATCATGACTTGATGTTCCAGGTCCATGCTTGCACTCTAGGACCATGCCTCCACCCCAGGACCATGCTTCTACTCTAGGAGCATGTCTCTATCCCAGGTCCATGCTTCTACTCTAGGACCATGCCTCCATCCCAGGACCATGCTTCTACTCTAGGACCATGTCTCCACCCCAGGTCCATGCTTCTACTCTAGGACCATGTCTCCATCCCAGGTCCATGCTTCTACTCTAGGACCATGCCTCCATCCCAGGTCCATGCTTCTACTCTAGGACCATGCCTCCATCCCAGGACCATGCTTCTACTCTAGGACCATATCTCCATCCCAGGTCCATGCCCCCACTCTAGGACTGTGTTTCTATCCCAGATCCATGCCTCCATCTCAGGTGTATACCTTCAGTCTAAGACCATGCCTCCATCTCAGGTGTATACCTTCAGTCTAGGACCATGCCTCCATCCCAGGTCCACCAGGTTCATGCTTCCATCCCAGGCCCATGCCCCCACTCTAGGACCATGTCTCCATCCCAGGATCATGCCCGACTCTAGGACCATACCTCTATCCCAGGTCCATACCCCCACTCGAGGAGCATGCCTCCATCCCAGGTCCAAGCCTCCACTTTAGGACCATGCCTCTATCCCCGGTCCATGCCCCAACTCTAGGACCATTCCTCCATCCCAGGTCCATGCCTTCTTACCAGGTCCATGCTTCCATTCCAAGGCCATGTCTCCACTCCAGGTCGTTCCTTCACTCCAGGTCATGCTTCCATCCTAGGTCCATGCCTGCACTAGAACCATGCCTCCATCCCAGGTCCATGCTTTCATCCCAGGTCCATGCTTTCATTCCTGGGCCATGGCTCCACTCTAGGGCCATGCCGAGTTTCATTTTGGGCCATATCTGCTCTAGGGCCCATTCCTCAAGCTTGAGCCCTCAGTTTTGCTGGTCCTCAGGGAGAGTCTACTTTTTACATCAGCTCTAAGGGAATGATTGGTTTGCACATAGGTGATTCCTGAGTCTAGATCATCTTTGAGTTTGTTGAGTCTCACTTTGAGTTCCAAGTCCCGGGAGCTAACATGGTGTGATTCAGGGGTGAGTTCTATGTTGTGTTAGGGTTCTCCCTAGAAAGACTTGGTAGGATGTATAGATATATAGAAGAAATTTATTTTGTGAAATTGGCTTTTGCGATTGTGGAGGTGTGGCAAGTCTGAAATCTGACAGAGAAGTTCAGTAGGCCAGGGAATTAGAAAGAATTTCAGTGTGAGCCCAAAGTCTGGCTACATCCGAAGCAGGAAGAGTCAAGGTTGCAGATGAAGTCCGTGGCTTTCTCTTGTAGGGGAGGTCAAGTCAACCTTTGTTCTACCTGGACCTTCAGCAGAATGAGGAGGTTCACTCACATTAGAGAGGGACGTCTGTTTCACTCAGAGTCTGCTGATTTAAATACATATCTCATCCAAAGACACCCTCAAGGAAACTGTCCAGGCACCGTGGCCCAGCTGTGCTGACACAGCCACTTAACTATCACAGGTGGACTCCGTGAGTCAGCAGGTGAGCTGACTCTGGAGAGTGAGAAAGGACTGTGTATACCTGTCATCACATCTAGACTCAGTTGATATTTCAGAACGTAGATTCTCTGAATGGAAGGTTCTGATAGAAACCTGAGAGATTGTAGAGTAAGAGCATGGACTATCTTTGATGTCTAAGAAAGCATACATAGCAGGTGACGTGTTGGGTCAGATTCTCTTGAAAACCCATGTGAAACAGGTGGGAAGAAGGGACAGGGACATTGACTTATAGGCTCACTGCCTGCTTCCCAGTGAGACCGTCACGTGAGGTTGATGGTCCTACACAAGTTCAGTGTCGACTTGCGTAGCCCCTTGCTACCCTCTCAGGAGAGGTTATGCTAATGCAGGTGACCTTCTGTGTATGGAGTCTGTGACGTGTGTTTAGAAAGATAGTCGCTAATGCACCTTCATTGTGGGTCTCCTTGAGCTCAGAGGGCAGCACCTTAACGTAGTGAGGCCTTTTCTCCACCCTGAGAAGTCACAGCAGGTGGGTGGTCTTCAGGTTAGCACCACACCTGCACCAGTAGGGACTTCTGGTATGGACCCTACCTTTTCCAGGTGCAGTGAATCACAGCACACTCAGCTGTGTGCATTAAGGACCCCAGAGCTCTCTTGCTCAGATCTATACCTAGGGCTGGCCCAGGGCAGCTTACCACTGAAGCCGCTTTCCTGTGACTGACACTGTTCAGGCTCAGGGGACACGATTCTCTGTGTCTCTTGTGCCTTGGAACAAAGGCAGCTGTGTCTGAAGCCTGTAAATTTGTGGGTTGTGGCATTACCATTGTCAGAGTGAAAGATCATGAATGGTCAAATCGTTTCTCCAAGAGGGCACAAATATAACAGATTTATTTTACAAAATACATACAACTTTGTGATAGTACTGAGAGCCATGTTACCTTTTTTTTTTTTTTTTGGTTCCATCTTGTGACTTCAGAGGTTCTTAGTTATTAGTGAGAAATGTGTTGTATATATTGGCTGGGGAATGTTTTACAGTATTATACAAAATTCAATTTTGTTTTATAAAATCAAACAAAACACTTTACAGTACTAAGTCATATTACTCTTGTGTGCATAGATACAGCTCCAGAATTATACGGATGAAGTGCAATTGTGGCTTTTTTATGTTGGCAGCTGGCTGAATGTTGAATGCTAGAATTTGCATTGTTTTTATTTTTTATTTTTTACACATTTAATGAGGTTAAATTCTGAAAAAAAACTACATAAATATTTGATTTTATTTGTTTTTAGATCAAAAGTTTGATATTCACAAATTATAGTTTGTGTTTTATATATTTTAGTCTGTAATTTAAAATACTGAAATAAAATATTTGAAATAGTTGGACACTTAGAAGGAAAACAGGTTTTTCAAACAACAGTGATTTAATATTTGATATTTACATTTTCTTCAGTTTTCATTTTTTTTTTTGAAAAAATATGAAGATGATGTACACTAGGCATAAATACAATCTCTAATCCTTTAGGTGATTTCTGTTACTATGCATTATATGAAAACTTTGATTTTTAACTAGATAATGATTTGTTGAAGGCAAGGTGAATAAATTTCTTAGAATAAAGATATAATTGTGAATTATGTAAGTTTCTATTTTACTTATATAAATTTATTGGCACTTGCTCCCTGCCCCATCACAACGTAGGGCCTGTTAAGGGGTTTCATGTGGTTCCTGGGGTGTGGGTAGAATAGGAGGGTTGATTTCTACATTCTGTTGTCCTGTTTGCCACATCAGGTTGATCTGCCTCCAGCTGTACCAGTTTGTAAGCTGTTGGATCCCAGTCTTTTCTTCTCCCATGGTGAGAATGCTACCCTGTGCATTGCCTTGAGGTGTAAACTCCTTTGGGTCCCTGTCACCGACGCCCAGAATCAGTGTCACACCTGCCCTCCCACCCACAGCCCGGCGATACATCAGTTCACCTTTATTTGTTCATCACACCACATCGAGTTGCTTGTATTATTTTGAGGAAGACAGTAATACTTTTATTAATCAAAGCCAGAAGAAAAATTTTGCTTTATGGTAAAGAAATTTTTGAAAAGTTTCATTCTATCCTACTTTTTCTTTGGCGGTGCCGGGGTTGGAACCCGGGGCCTCATGCTTGACAGGAAGCCCTCTACCACTGTGCCACATCCCAACCCCTACATATTTTTTTTTGTTGCGGAGGAGGATGGGATGAGCCATAAAAGACTCTTGTACCTAAAAGGACAGGCATTAGGAGAAGAGCCTAGGGATATGGCATGGTTGGAATTTCAAGGAGAACAAGGAACTTCTTCTAGATTGATGATCAAGTAGCGCCCGTTGTTTACACATATTTTAAAACTCATGTTGTATATGTTTGTGGGAGTGATAACAGCAGTTTCATTCAAAATGTCTTATTTGTAATACGCAGGCAATTACATATTTTTAACTACTTAAATGAGTGAAAAAGATCGAAAATACAAGGGGTGTATTAGTTTTTCAAAATTCTTGAAAGGGGCATGTAAGCAAGAAAGTTTGGAGACCAGTTAGCACAGATGGCATTTACCCTCAGCTTTTCTTGTTCACCCATTAAAACTTTTTTTTTTCTTATAATTTAGATATTTAGAAGTTCTCAGGGCTTTGGAAAAATTTATCGTAATTGAGCTTTTGCCGAGTTTTCTATTTAAGTCATTGGATTCCTTTGGTAATACATTTGCAATCCCTCCCCTTCTTTGCTTATGGAAATACTAGAGCTGGCAGAAAGAGGTTGATGGGTAGAAATTTTCCCATGGCTACCAGCATCTGTTTTTATTTTCATATTTTTTTGGTGCTTTGCACTTGGTAAATGTGCATCTACCACCAAGATACATCCCAGTCTTCCCAGTGGCTGTTTTGATCTGCAAACTTTATTACTGTTGCTATAGAAATGGAAACATTTTCATGTCACTTAATGGATAATTATTTACGGAGGTCCTACTGTGTAGCTGATGTTTTTTGGTGCGACTATATGAAATGGCCATTATTGAGCACTGGATATAGTGAAACACATTTGTAATATTGTCAACTTTTGGTCTGTGGCAGGTACTCAGGTGATGATGGACTTGGTTTTGGAAATGGATGTTTTATGTGGCTGCTCAGTTCCTACTGGACTGATTTATTTCTTGGTCATTTCTGCTTTGGCTCATCCCTGTCTCACTCTGTCTTGCCAAGAGGCTTCGGAATTAACTCAATTTGAAACTCTGATCTCTGGGAACATGGGACTCTCCTTGTCTGGATGGGAGCTTGTCTGAGACATCACTTCTTTTCTATTGAGTTTTTAAAATATGTCTTTATGTTGAACATTTCTAAAGGACTATTTGCTTGTTGTGGAAATTTACAAGAGCTGCAAACTAGGCTGCTCCTGGAACCCTGAGCCCTAACTTCTACAGTGATTGCCCAGAGACCAAACTGAAAGGTTCCCATGGTTTACACTCTTTTTTTTTTTTTTTTAGAGAGAGAGAGAGAGAATTTTTTAATATTTATTTTTTTAGTTTTTGGCAGACACAACATCTTTATTTGTATGTGCTGCTGAGGATAGAACCCAGGCCGCATGCATGCCAGGTGAGCACACTACCACTTGAGCCACATCCCCAGCCCCACACTCTTGATACTTAAATTAAACGTTGGTGTTTCTAGAACTGAGTTCCCTGCAGTGCAGTAAGAGTGCTTTTCCGGAGCATCAGGCAACCTGGGCTGGTGGCTCAGCTCTGCTGATCACTGAACTGACCTTGGAAAAGCCACCTGGTCTCTTTGCATGGCACCCTCCTCATCTTTACAATGAGCAGATGATACCTGGCCTTGCTCTCTCAATGACAAGGTGAGACTTTGCTTTGATAGTAAGCACTCTCAAAGTTTAGACCAGGTGGGATTAGGTGGGAGGAACCTACAGCATCACATTTTTCCTTTTCTGTTTTTAAATGTAAGGGACCCTGGCAGCCCTTACAGCCCTTACAGACAGGGAGGTGTGAGCAGAAGTGTCCCTTGCCCTCTGCAAGGGGGAGCCCTTTAGAGCTGCGGTGGCACCTGCCCTCCCGTAGCTGGACTCCTCACTCAGTCTCATCTGCCGTCCACAATATGGACAAAGAACTGCTCTTTATTTTTCCTAGTGGTCTCAGAACTTTGGTCATACCACCTTTGAAATGGTTATTTTTGCCTTGTTATGCTTGCTTATAGGTACATGGTCTCACTCATCTGATTGTAAAATAAAAGTAGGGTCTTATGAACATTTTATGATCAGGCTGGATCTGCTGCCCTTTAATGAAATGTGTGAACTTAGACTAGGAGCTGCATTCATAAACTGTGTGACCTTCGGTCTTCTCATGAGGGATAAAGACAGTGGTCCCTTGATCATTTTGTGTATTAAGTGGAATTTGTACAAACTCCTTAGAGCATTCTTCCTCATTCTGGCTAAAGCTGGCATTTGATTCACTTTTTAATTTCTTACGCCTTGCACATCACCTTTTAGCTGTTGTTACACGGAAAAAGAACAAAGCTTCTGAGCTAAAACAACAACTAAACTAAGACCAGTTAGCACTGGCATGTGTTGGAGGATGTTTTAATCTTACCATGTGCATATACTGCCGTCTTATTATCTGATTTTGGAACCTAGTTCTTATTTGACACTGCAGATTAGAAGCAGGGGAAGACAGGTGCTAGTCATATATACTTGTATCACAAATAAATGATAGCCATCAGCTGATTGAAGGGGAGGACAGAGAAGACTGGAAAGGTGGTGAGCTATTACTTAGTAAAGCAGAATAATAGGTTTACATGACTCTGAATTCTCAAAAGTTTCCTAATTTATTTTCTATCTGCCCGGTAGGCTAACTTCAGGATGGAGGAATATGATGTGGAGAAAAAAGACTGTAAAAACCTGTCATTGTTTGAAAGTTAGGTGCTCTGGGAGTTGAGATGTCTTATTACTGTAACTATGGTGGAACTTTTTTATGATGCTTAGAGAATAAAATAGTCTTTATATTGGCTCCTTAAACTGGTAAAGCCCTAGGTCAACTTAAGTGAGCCTGGAGGTAGTGGCCAGGCACACAGGTAAACTCAGCTTTGGTATTTCAAGATCTAGTGTGCTGTTGGTTGGCTCACAGCCTCTTGGGAAGAGGGCATGATGTAGCAGGTGAGGGACAGATGATGGAGAGCTGCCGTGGTCATGGAAGGAGGCTGACCTGGGAGGGTCCCATCATGTGGATGTTTTCTCCAGATGGAGAATCCACGTCTCATGCTCCAGGCTTGGGAGAACAAACAAGATCCTAAGCAGCAGATTATGGCCCCCCCCCCCCTAGGAAAAAGATCTAGCTCAGAGAACAGGAATGGGTTCTAGGCTGGGGAGCTTAGAGAGGAGTCAAGGCATACCCTAACCTCAACACATGGAGCGGGAGTAGGCGGGAAGAGAGAGCTTGGGAGGTGTCTGCACTGATCACCTGTGTTACCGCCAGGTCCTGGGTCTCAGTGGCTTGTGTAATCTCAGGATGTAGTCACGAGGTAGTGATGTGGCCTTCTTACCTCTTTGAGAAATGGCTTCCACAGGGCATCCTAGAATCTGGGTGAAGGTTGCTTTGGCAGTATAATATATGGTCCTTGGGTGTGGACATCAGTGGAGTCAACTTTGCAGGTCCCAGACCAGCAGGTAAAAGGTGGGGGGAAAAAAAAGGACTGTAGGAGAGTCCTGCAGCGTCCTGCAGACACTGTGCTGCTCTGTACGCTTTAAACATGAAGAGAAGGTTATGGGATCAGAGCTGGGGCTGTTTGGGGATTAAACTCTGAGGTTCACAGAGTTTCAGGGCCAGTTGAAAGGTGTGCTGGGTGTTTGGAGATTGAGCCACCACAGCATTTATTGAATGGGAATCATTTTGTTTGAGATGATCTTTACATTTGTGATCTCTGGGGCTAGGGATGGGGTCTGCATTTCCCCTTGCTGTGATTTCACAAGAGGGAACTGTCCAGTGCATGGGGAGCTTCATGGGGTCCATTCCTGGGACCTCAGAGCTGGAGGGGAAGCTCAGAGGTGGCGAATGGCTGGCAGTTGCCCTTGGCCCGTGGAATGTGCTGCCAGGCTCTTTTCCTCTCAGGTCATAAGCTCCTTTGTGGGTGTCTCCTCCTTCTCATGGTGATGAGACGCTGACGTACTTACCCCTTCTGAGCACTTGAAGACCCTGAGGTCCAGAGGCTGCACAAACAGCCATGTCCAGCGTCTTCCATGCAGGAGATGAATCTGAGAGCTCAACTCGGACCAGGCCAAGTGGCATTGGTATTGGAAAAGTTGCTCTTCCCTCCAGAAGGGAATGCTCACCATCATTTTTAAAGAGTATGCCTCTTTCCAAAGAGCAGCACAAGCATAGTTACATCCAGAAGCTTTGAGGATAGAAGAATACCGAATGCCCAACAGTGTGTCTCCTAAAATGCTCCGAGGGCACATAGCAAGAATTCACAGTGGCCAGCCTATTTTTCTAAAGAGATTTAATCAGGAGTGCAGAAGAATTGAAGAGAAGTATGATTTTAAGGGTTTTCGTGATTATTTTTCTGATTACCTCTTATCAACCAACGAGCTGTTAAGCATAGTTGATTAAACAATGTAAATTTTTAAAAAGCCCATAATGACATATTTACACAATGGTTACTAAGAGCCCCCCAAAAGCCCATCATAGATAATAGGAACAAGTAATAGCCATTAAAATGATCTGTAATTATTATTTTTTCACAATAGATAGTTATGTTGTTCCATTAGCATCTGTTCAGCTTGCTTTGTAGAAAATTATGTGGTGAATATCTTTTGAAGCGTCACAAAGCAAAACAACTCCCCCAATCCACACAAACTTCCCCTCTTGTCCTCCACAGAAGCAGAACAAAACTCTTTGAAAATCTCCCAAGAAAATAAAATGTATTAAAAACTTCTTTTCTTGTTTAAATGGTTTTTTCTTTGTCCTGTAGAGATAAAGGGATGATTTATATGCCCTGTTTAGTGTCATTTGGAGTAATATTTAATCAGATTTGTTTTGTGAAATGAAAGCCATGCTCATTTTTACATTCTTCATCTGTACATCTAATGTGCAATTTGTTAGCACATCAAAATTAATTTTAGATCCCTAATGTACATGGATCTTCAAATTCATAAGTATGGCTAATGGCTCTTTCAGTTAAATATGTGTATTTATGTGCCCTTCTTGGGTGGATTTCTGTGAAGGATTATGCAGGGAGAATGTTAACATAAATATCCAACCAGCAAATAAATGTCAATTAAAAATTCTATTAACATAGCTGGCAGCAGTCCTCTAGCATTTAAGTACAGTATGTTTAGATCAAATTTAATTTTTTTTTGAGATGGCTTGCCTGCTTAGTTTCCCAATTTAACTCATTTTCCTACTAACAAAAGAAACTGTTTTACATTTAGAGGAGTACAGTTCTATTCTATATACAGATGAAAGCCGTGTGCTCAGATATTGTAGAGATTTTAAGTGGTTTTTAAAAATAAAGAGATGTAGTCAGTTTTGAGTTTTTTCCCCCCCTCTCTTCTAAATTTAAATGATCTCCTTTTTTTTTTCCTGTTACTTCTTTCTAATTTTTCTTTCACAAAGTTTCCCTTTGCCCTAGGGTTTTTAGCTTATAGCTGATTCGAGGCCTCGGATTGAGTAATTTGTGTATTATGCTACAACTACTGTTCCCGAAGACCCTATGTTCCTGTGGCCCACATTAATTTGGGGGGATTATTGTCCTTTCCTGCCACTTCCCTACCTGCATGGTAGGAATTGATTCTCTTTCACATTCCCCAGGGTATCCAGTGCCAACTGGTCACCTTTGGCAAGATTACCACCTGGCCATTTCTGGTTATAGGAAGACCCAGGGCTGTTCTCCTTAGCTGTGGTCCCCTTGGGCTAGGGAGGCTGCTTTTGGGAGCAAGGAACAAAAGCGCTGAGAAACCGTCTGTCTCTAACTCATTTAGTTAAAAAAAAAAAAAAAAAAAAAAAGAAAAGAAAAAAATTTAGGATAAGTATTTCATCCTTGGAACACATTTTAAGGAAATGTGTAAAAATCTTCCTCCCTTCATTTGGGAGTCAAAACACATTATAGTTAATTGAAGACCTTAGATTTTTAACTTCCCTAGCTCTTGATAGAATATAAGATGCAGCCCCCACCTCTCTGGCTTCTAAAGAGATGAATGTTTTAGGTGCACAATATTTGCAAGAGCCAGTTCTAAAAGACTCGTTTAAAAATTGTGTCTTGCCTGCACCCTACATGATGTCTTCTTTTTCAAAGGTAACTGTTTGTTACAACTGTTTGTTTTAGCTGTTTCAGATGAGTATGAGAGAACAAAAAAAAAAAAAAAAAAAAAAAAAAGCTTACCAGGTGAATCAATAAAATTCTAAAACTCTGGGGACAAAAATATCCTAAAAGTGTCCAAAAAAGGAGGAAAAAGCTCATCATAATTTATAGATGAGCCCATTAACTAAAATATTTTTAGGCAGAGCAGGGAGGAAGTGCATGAGAAGAAGATTACCATTAAATAGGGACAAGAGTTGCGTGGGAATGGGAGAGAGAAGGGGAATTGCACCAGAAGATGGTAGGAGACCCTCATTGTTATGCAAAATTACATGTAAGATGGCTGGCGTGAGGGGAAAGAAAAAAGAGAGAGAAACGTGTCACAGTAGATTGGGTAGAAAGAGGGGTGGGGAGGGGAGAGGGGGATAGAAGGGCAGCACAATACAATAGACACTAGTATGGCCCTATGTATAAACGTGGCTGTATAACCAATGTGATCCTGCAATCTGTACACGTGGAAAAATAAGATTAAGATTACGTACCCCATTTGAATCAAATGTATGATATGTCAAGATCATTGTAATGTTTTGAGCAACTAATAAAAAAATTAAAAAAAGAATGAATTCAGAATAAAAAAAATATTTTTAGGCAAATACTTCACAAGAAGGGATAAAAGCAAAACTTACATGGTGTATAATATATGTGTTTGGTCAAGTATGAGGCTCAAGGTTAGGCCAGAAGCTCGGGAATTTGGGGCATTTGATGCTTTATTTTTACCTAAAACATAATAGAACCCGAGTGCTCAGCTGAGCAGGGGTGATTGATTCAGTATTTAACAGTATCAGGGTCTTTTCTTGACAGTTGAAGACTAATGTGAGCTAAACAAATGAAGTCTCTACTCCCACAGGATTTGCGTTCCAGTTCTTGTAAGTTGTCATTCAGGCAAAAGACAGAACATCAGGTTAGAGTTGTATCCCATAGGTGTGGCTGCCTTGTTGACACTTAGACTGTCCTGAAGTTGTAAACTTTGTCATGGAGTGAAGAATGTAAAAAAGACTTTTGAAATTACTAGTTTGTTGAACTGCAGTTTCTTATTTCTGTGGGAGGTGATTATCTATTAGAGAGTCAAGAATGACCTTGAAGGGATTTGAAGACTCTTAGAAAGGTCCTTTGAACCCACAGGCTCTGGAATGGGCAGCTTGTTTTCTGTAAGACCCTGGCATGTTCTTTAGTGTCTCTGCTGGGGACCCCGAGGGGAGGTCACCTGGTCTCCTCATGGGCAGGAAGTGGGGTCCTCAAGTCTTCTGGTTCTTCTTTAGCAGTTTCTGTTCCCTCCAGAGTCTGCTGCTCTACCTCTCTATAAGCCCTTTGCTCTCCTTTGGATCTTCTTCTTCTACTGATCTCCTGAAATCCCATCACCGCCTGCTCTTATCATCTTTATCCATGTGCCACAGCTCATAAGAAATTAATTATAGGTCACAGACAGGACAACCAAATGAGAACTGTCTCCATTCCTTGTTTTCTTTTTCAGTGGCCCCCCTGTACATGGAACCCATGTTCCCAACCCATGAAAATGGGAAAATGCTTAACATTTGAGTATTAGGAGACATGAAGACAAACAATATTTCTCCTTTCATCACATGACGCGGCTCAGTGTGTGCACAAATAGGACGAGGGATTAGACCAGGGAGGCATGAAAGGCTCCAGACTCATTTAATCACATTAAAACTCACCGTGGCTTCCTTCAGGAGTATATGGACAGTTGGGTGTGGTCTATGATCTTTGGGTCAGTGGATGAGAGTAACAGTAAAGATGAACCTTTTCTCATCTCATCTCAACCTGAATTCTCAGGAGGTATCAGACAACAGTCCTGCCAAGATATTCATCTTCCCAGAGGAGCTGCCAGAGAAGAAGCTGTGGGATAAAATCATGTTTTCTGCCCTCTTATCCCCGCAGTCCCAGTCCCCATGGTCCCTATGGTCCCTATGGTCCCCATGGTCCCCATGGTCCCCATGGTGTGCTTCTAAGGGAGAATGTTGGTTTTCCTGTGCCACCCAGTGTCTTTTTGGACTCTGACATAGTCTGACCCTCCCTCCCCGCCCAAGAAAGGCTAATCGAGTTTCCTTGGAAGACATGTAATTGTTCATGTCATTGCTTCTGTTTTAATTTTGCACCAAACTTTTACCTCATTCAAGCAGTTATTTCTTAATATTTTGAGTAAAGGAAACATGGACATTTATGATTACATTTTTTAGATGGAAAGTTAGGTAAAGAAACATTTTCTTTTGTAACTGAAACACTTATTCCTAAGTGATAACCTGATTTTGTGGGCTCATTCCCATTAACTTCTAGAAGGGTGTGGGGGTGTTCCTTTCCTTTCATGCCATGAGTCACACTTGCATCTCTGTGTCTGACATTGATAGTCGGCTGATACATGTGACCTAGCCCCACATAGTACCAGACTGCTTGTCATGTGCTGGCTGACACATAGGCACTGCAGTTCCCTGTTGACGGGTGTCAAGTTGCCAGTGTGGGTTGTTTCGTTTGGAGGCTTTGGGGTGTTCTCAGTGAACACATGATAAATTCTTTCTAACAAGGTGGTGAGTTGTGGACCAAATGGACTTAAGGAGGAAAAAAAAAAAGGGAATTAATGTGGAAAGTCTTCTAGTGCTTACCTCTGGGTTGGCATGTTCAGCTACGCTGGGGCTCAACAGGTTGGTTCTGTGGTTTGAAGCTCTCCTTTTTTCTACGAGTGGCAAAATGCCCCTCATCCTGCTTTGAAAACTTTTTTTACTATGAGACATTCAAACATATCCAATAATAGAATAAACACATAGTGAACCTCGTATGCTCACTTGCCAGCTTCACCCACCGTAGGTTCAAAGCCAGCCTTGTTTGGTTAATATGCCCACCCACTGTCCCCGAATATACTGTTTGGAGTCAGCTCTTCCACATCATATCATTTCATCTGTAAATATTTTAGTATGTGCCTCTAAAAGATAATTCTGCACATGTGTGTATAGAATAATCAAGAACGCTGCAGTATTTAAAGGGATCTCTGTTTGCTTACAAAATGGTTTTTAAGCTGTAGAACCAAAAATTGATTTGGAAAATACTTTCCTGGTGGAAGTCAACTGCAATGCAGTCTTCCACCTCCTCAAAAAATAACGTTGAATGAATAAAAACTGAAATTAAATCAGGATCCTAAAACCAGACAAAAACTAAAACAAACGAAAAAGAGTCCTCTTCTTTCAGTATTTTAAATAATGACTTGGGGGGCTGAGACTTTGCTTGTTTCTTTCTTCTGTAGACCCAGAATGAATATTAGATTGAAACACAGTCAGTGTGGGCTGAGCTGTTGGAATGACTTTGTGTGGCTGAGCAGCCTAGGATCAAAACCTTTTGCATTTCCAAGGGGCCAAGAAAGTCGGCCCTGATCTTTAGTGTGCACAGAGGGACATGCCATCTCTGATCCTGGAGTGAGCCAGGGTAGTCTGAAGGAACGTTCATCCATTGCCTAGGTGGGTTGATGGCCTACTCATACTAGGGTTGCTATTTTTAACTGCTTTCCTTTAGAGGCATTTTTAGGAGTAGAAAACATGGAACTGCCCTGGGGTGTTCCAGCAGTCAGATCCCTGCTGCAGAAAAGGTGAGCTTACCCTATCACAGAGGCATGGGCCCTGGCATTTGGTTGGGATGTGCCCTGGATATCTGCACGGACTTTGCTTTTCTAGTAGAATGAATTGAATGTTACGTCAAGCCAGGCCAGTCCACAGTGCCTGCCTTTCACCTCTGTGTGCCCTGAAGAATATGGTAGTTCTGTCTCAGTAATTTTGCTAACCTTCCTTCCTTCCTTCCTTCCTTCCTTCCTTCCTTCCTTCCTTCCT
Source organism: Callospermophilus lateralis (assembly GCF_048772815.1). NCBI lineage: Eukaryota > Metazoa > Chordata > Mammalia > Rodentia > Sciuridae > Callospermophilus > Callospermophilus lateralis. Next base: position 24,865,344 of record NC_135317.1, on the reverse strand, counting down.
TCCTTCCTTCCTCCCTCCCTCCCTTCCTTCCTTCCTTCCTTCCTTCTCTCCCTCCCTCCTTCTTTCCTCCCTTCATAACTCACTGTGGGCACTCATGCTGTGTGGGTGGCATGGCCTCGCCTGTTCCTCCTGAAGGAGGGATCATAGGTAGGCCCCTGAGAACAGGAAGCCTCATGTTCTGGCTACTCAGAAGCTTCTGCTGTGTGGTTATCTGTCTTCTCCCCAAGGAACCATTTGAAGACCTTTCCCCCAGCTGTTTCATTACTGCCAGTTCTGTCAACTGACCCCACCTACCTTGGCTCTTAGGATCTCCCTTTGCTTTTCACCTGTTCCCCTCACGCCGCTTGGGGCATCTTGCATAGAGGGTTCTCTAAGCCTTATTTCATGAAGCCTTTTACATCAGTATAAGGTAATTTATCCAGTGGTCGTTCTGAATGATAAAGCCTATCTTCCTGAGGGTGACCTGGTACTTCAGCATGCAGCCCTAACTGACTTCAGATCCTGCAAATTCTATGTCTGGTGACTTTTAAGGACCCAGCCGTTCTCATTTGTGGAGAATATGAGACAAGGGGTAAGGATAATGAGCATTACTGCTCTGAATTAAAGCAGGCTCGAGAGCTATTAAAGAAAATCCTGGATATTCTGCCAATCAAAAAATACATTTCTGGTTGGAAGAAATTTTATTTTGCACTCAAATTGCTGTTGCTTTAAAGAGGAGTGAAATAGTCTCTTGAATTTTTCCAAAGTCAAGAATCTGCCTGTTTATTTTTCCTAAAGAGAATTAATGAAAGCTCAAACTCTTTTTTGAGTGGAATTGAAAGTAAGTCTGAAGTAAAAAGCTCATTCAGTCTTTATGGAGAATTGAAAATTAAGCAAACCATCTATCCAGCAATTCCTACAAGAGCCTGTTGGTTGGAACTCCAAGGGTAAAGCAGTTGGTGAAGAATGGTGTAAGAATGATGGGGTGAGCCGTGTGAGTTGGGGAATGGAAATAGAGCACTAGAAAAGTGAATAATTCCAGTGAGTTCTTGCACTCCTTGATTGTTGAACTCTCGCGAGAACGCTTCTCTTGGGGTAAGTGTCTCTGCGAGGTGAATTGATTTTCTTGCTTGGTGGATGAGCTCAGAACAGGTCCCCATTACCTTTCCTTGACATTTGCCATTGCTGGATGGTGGGAGAAATTGAGTTGGTTTTGGAGGACATACGTGTGCAGGACTGGGTTGACCTTGACATGGAAACATAAAAGCATTAAGACCTTCTGTGGGAAACTGATCAGAGTGCAATCTTAACCCTGTGAGATGAGGAAGAGCTAGGTTTTGGGGTTCCATGCTGGCAAGGGTTCACATTCCAAGCAACTTTTCAAGATGTAGCATGAAATGAACTGAAAACATGTACAACTGTATTCAAAGGTGCTAAAGACTGAAAACTGCGTGTACCTAGGACAGGTAACTAGGGCGCCATACAAGATTGAACCCCGGTGCTGTGCTGGAGGCCAGACCTTGGAATAGATTAAAATGATGGTCTTGCAAAGCAACCCTGTCCTCATGAAGGGGAGCCACCTTCTTTTTGTATCTTTGAGCCTCATAACAGTAGTTTTGAACAGATATCCATAAGTTAATAGGACCGTTGAGTAGTGGTCATTTTGTATATTTCCAAGCTTTCAGATGAACATCACTGAACATACCGGGTCAGTGCACACGTTACCTCATCCATGAGAAGAAATGGACTTTTTTATGGGCTTAACTCTAATGGATACAGAAAGTAACAGCCTTGTAAATAGTTGGATCTTATGGTGAATTGTCTTGTCTTGGTGTCTTGACCTTTTCTCCTGGAATCTTGTGTTTCTACTTCCTTTTTATTCACCTTATTCTTGGTGTTCGATTTTATTGTGCTGAAATTGCACTTCTGGGTCACTTGGTACCGCATCCAGTGGTCTTTTCCTGTCACCCTTTTCACAACCTCTTGCATTTGTCATTTGAAGGCTTCCTGCATCAGATCCCTGACCTTTCTTCTTTCAGTTCCCGGATCATTGACTGTCTTGGTATCTCCACATCCGGTTTCCAGCTTTCCTTTGCTCCTGCCCAAAGCACCAGCATTTCAATTGGTTGACATAACATGACATAAAATTACACATTCTCTGGTGTTCGGCCATATGGCTCTGCCATTAGGACCCACAAGTGTCTATTTTCCTTCTGCTGTATGTCCCCGTGTCAGCCAGGCCACTGACACTATGGACCTTCATGTTCTGTAAAACTCCTGCATGAACCCAGGGTTGTTCCTGTGTCCAGATGGAACTTCAGCAAATTCTAGTGTGAAGAAACCAGCGAGAAGTAAAATATAATTATGCAGGAAAGTTGGTTTTTATGACTCAATTAACATATTTTACACTGTTTTATTATTTCAAGGCAATATTTAATGTACAAGTGATTTAGAATTTTAAAAACTGTTGGAAATGAGTTAGGATGGGTTGAATTTTTAAGTACTTCAATTTTTATACGTGTCTGCCTGATATTTTATGCTCACAGGTGAAATATTTGTTAAAGAGGTGTTTGACCTTTCTTTGAGGTATTTTATTTTTAGCAACTTACAGTGTGTTGGAAAGACCTGAGTATATGTCATGCCATTGAGTATTAGGGTCAAATTATTTTGAGTACAGATAGGGTAAAGCAGGAAGGATGGAGGGTCATAGCTCAGATTCCCAGCCACTTGCTTTCAGGTTACTTCCACGACTTTCTAGTGCAAGGAATACAGTATCCTGTGTCTGAGGTGCAAAAAGTGTCATTTCCAGGTTGGGTTAGGCTTTGGTTCAGGATACTACAAGTCCTATACAGGATGGGATCCTTTTCTAGGTTCATGTGTAATGTTCTGTGCAGCTTATATAAATATTTATATCTCCAAAGATGCTTTTAAGGGTGTTATGTTTTTAAGAAGATGTTTATTTGAGGTTTTAATTGTGGCGATCAGCACGTTTTTCATAGCAACCTGAGGTTGCTACTCTGTCATGTAAATGATAGAGCACTTATCTCTCACTTAGAAGCATGTGGCAGTTTGGCGTCACCAGTGATGTTGTTCTATAGATCGTACCTCTGAACTGTGTCTGTCTTTCATATAGGAAAAAATCCTAAGACAGTGGGATTTCATTGAATTGCAAGATGTTGGGTTATTTATTTTCTAAAATTTTAAGTGTAGAATATATACAACATTCAGTTTACCATTTTGGCCCTTTTTTGAGTGTGCTGCCCAGGAACATCATATAAAAGTCACATTGCGTGATCTCCACCACTGAGCTCCACAATCTTTTCATCTTCCCCCTCTGAAACTTTCTACTCACTAAACATCACACCCCGTTTCTCCCCTTCCTTCCATGACACCCCCATTCTGCTCTGTTTCTCTGAGCTTGACTCCTCTAGGCAGAGGGATGCAGCTCTCCTGAACTTTGCCTAAATTCCAAAGTACAGTTCCTTTTTTCCCCTCTTCTTTTGAACATCTGAAAAACGGATCATGGTGGTTTATGTTCCCGCCTCCGTTCCTCCCTCTCTTCTCTCTGATGATGGGGACACTCTGGCTCTGCCTCTGGTTTTCATTTCTTTCTTTCTTTTTCCTAAAGAGTATCTTTTTAATTTGTTCTTTTGAGATATACATAACAATGGAGTGTACTTGACATATTCTACAGTCATGGAGTGTAATTTCCTCTAATTAGATGCCCATTCTTTGTCCGTGATGTGGAGTTACGCTGGTCACGTATTCATATGTGAACATCGGAAAGTTGTCCAATTCATTCTACTGTCTTTCCTATTCCCATACCCCTTCCATTCCCTTCATTCCCCTTTATCTACTCCAGTGAACTTCTATTCCCTCTCCTTATTGTGTGTTAGCATCCACGTATCAGAACATTTGGCCTTTGGTTTTGGGGATTGGCTTATTTCACTTAGTGTGATAGTCTCCAGTTCCATCCATTTACCAGAAAATGCCATGTTTTCATTTTTCTTTATGGCTGAGAGATATTGTACTGTGCAGAGGGGACCTCTGAACTGGGTCCTCCTAGCCAAGCGGGTGTGACGGTGACTAGCTGGCTGGGCTGGAGATCACACTCTCCTCTTCTCTTACCTGTGGTGATCCTGCCCTCCTCCATCACAGATCTCCTGCAGGAAGCCACCTGCCCTCAGAGCCTGGGGGACAAAGGCCTGTGTCTACCGCTGTATTCTCAGGATCATTACACAGAATGTGTATTTTCAAAGGAGCTAAAGTGTGAAGAGTCCGTTTCACGAGTGCTTCTCTCAGACTTGATTTGTTTGTTTGTTCCAAAACCCATGTCTTTCCTTCCAGTGTTTCTACAACACTGGCACTTCCTGCTTCCAGTCTTAAAGATGAGACATGAAAAGGAAAAGCAGACAGGAATGCAAGGAAGGAAAGTGGGGAGAGAGGATGAGGAGAGAGAGCTCAAGATATGGACTAGATGGAAAGACACACGACAGGAAGTTAGTTGTTGTGGAGAAGCTTCTAGATGTGTTAATTATGGATACTTCACTCTGCTTTGGAAGTTCCTGTTGGCAAGGCCCAAAGTTATTGTCATTCACTAGATATTTCATAGATGCCTTTTGTGTGCTAGGTACTACTTATTAATTTTTTTAAAAATTTATTTCTTTTAGTTATACGTGGCAGCAGAACCCATTTTGAAATAATTATACAAGCATGGGATTTATCTTATTCTGGTTAGAGTTCCATTCTTACAGATGTAGATGGTGGTGGGATTCACTTATGTACATGGGAAAGTTATATTTTATGTCCTGCAAGATTGACTTGAAGCAGTTATTGGGTTTAGAAGATGGTACTTGAATTGTTTTCTCTATACTTTATTTCTGCCAGTTTTCTATTTTTCTCTAGGTTGATAGCATTATCATAAATCTAAAGCAGAGAGTTATTTTCCTTAATTCACTTCGTAATTTCTCTTTGGCCCCTTTGGAGTTGTTTTCTTGAGGGCTTCCTGCTGTTAAAACACAGTGGTGTGTCCTGAGTCCTGACATCAGAGTCGGGTCTGTTCTCTGTTTGGGTGTGTGGTACATTTTTGTGATAGAACTTCATAGAAATGCTCAGGTTCTAATGAAATGGTTTCTCTTCCAGGGGAATTAAATCCATGGGCCTAGTAGACTTGTTTTCAGTTGGGCTTGTGTTTCATAAAAGCATTTTTATTAGCAGGGGGATGTGAAAGTTGTTAAAATTTCTCACACATTTGTTATTTTACAAGGGTGAATGAATAGAAGTTTAATTTAAGAAGCGAACTTATTGAACACTTTCTAACCTTTTTTTCCCCAGTTAAAGCAAATAAGCATACATGTTAGAACTTTTTAAAATGGCTCTTCTTATGAATGACACTGCTTTGAATTTCTTTTGCCTCGTTTTGTTTCTGTGTAAACATCCATCTCTTAATAACACGTGTCATGGGTGCACCCTTCTCACGCATTTGAGTGTGGATTCAATGCCCTTTTGACCAGTCTTACCCTAAAGTTCATCCACTGAAAAAACTTGAAAGAAACGGAATCAGCTGTAAAAATCTCGGCTCTACAAGCCCAGGGCAAAGCTATAATTACTCACAGCATTTTAGTGGCCCATTGGCAAGGAGAACCAGTTCACGTAGCCAGCGCGAGTGACCCCCCTCTCCACAGGAAAGACAGGTGACGTGCAGCTCCTGGGAACACTGCTGTGGTCTCCCTTCTTTTCACTGATCTCACACAGGGTCCCACATGAATCCAAAGCCCTGCTTCTTTGGGTCCTAAATACTTCTGTGAAGTGGGAGGATTCCACTGGATCATAAGTTCCCAGTGTTGGGCTGGGAATAATAGATGATCTTTTAAAAAGACGCTCTCCTGCCAGACAAGATCCACAGTGTTCCAGAACAGATCAGGTAGATGAGGTTGTATTTTGAGATGCCCACTATTCTGAGAAAGTGCTTCATGTGGGGAACCCATTCCAGTCTCCCATCCCCTCCTGGGAAAATGCCTGGATTTTATGAAATAAAGTGACTTTCCTATTTAGACATTCTGTATTGATAAGGTAATGACCTTTGATTCAGAGGCATAATTGGGTAATACATTTAAAGGTTGTTTTCCAAGATTTTTGGACTGATCTTACTTTTCACCTGATTTTCTTGTCAACTTGTAGAGTTGAAAATAATTTCAGTAAATTTCCCTATTAATAGTGACCGATGGACACCCATGTGTGGTTAGACAGTGTGTTGAGAATTCATTTCGTGCGGAGGCTGAGCGAGGATCTTTGGCTGTGGAAGATTCACCATTTTTACTTCTACACATTCACATGCTTTCTCATGAGGATCGGATAGGCTGGAGTTCTGGTATCAGAGTACAAATGCCAAAGAAGCCCGCACAGAAAATGTTAACCAGAGAGGTTTTAAGGAAGAGCAGCATACCTAACCTTGCCCTGGACCAGGCGTGGAGAGAGAGGAGCTCTCTCTAGACGTGCTGACCCTGCCCTGGGTGTAGCTGGATTTAAAGAAGACCTCAGACTGCTGCCAGGAACCCTCCCCAGGGGGCTCTGCAGGAGAATGAGTCCCATGGAGGAGAAGGCATCAGATGTCAGAGTCAAGAGACCTTGTCCTTGTTACCCTGTTCCCTGATGGGTCAGAGATTGTGGATGCAGGAAAAGATAAATGGGCCCATTTACTAGGGAAGGAGGATGGGGGGGGGAGAGAGAGGGGGGGAGAGAGAAGGAGGAGAAGGAGACAGAAGGAGTCAGAAGAAAAGGGGAGGAGGATAGAGACAGAGAGGCAGAGATGGGGAGAGGGAGAGAAGGAGGAAGAGAGACATAGAGGAAGAGATGGATGCAGATGGGGAGAGAGATGGAAAGACAGAGGGGGAAGGGAGGGAAGGAGACAGAGATGGGCAGTGGAGGGGGAAGGGAGGGAGAGAAGGATGAGACCCATGCTATCTAAGGTGCTCCCAGCTATGGTGATTACTGTTCAACATGGTGTGTCCTCCAGGATGATGCTGTAGGCCTCCGGCGGCCCTGGGTGGAGGTTGCGTGGGCTGTGTGGGAGGGTGGTGGTGTTGTCCCCCAGGCCGTGGGTGCTGATGTGCTCAGCACAGGCCCCTGTGCAGAACTAACTCAATGCCTCCTCAGAAGTCAGGTGATGCCGTTCAAGTTGGTCGTAGGGTTCTGCTGAAGTGAGGGTGGGCCTTACAGGGATGGTTTTAATGGGAGTCTCCTAATTGCAGCTGTGGAACTAGCTGTTATTAGGAGAAATATTATAAAGCAAGCGGTAGAGTATTGAATCATCTACCAGATTGTTCAAAAGCAGAATCTTGAGGGCTGGGCTTCTATGCAGCTGTAAGGGGGCTGTGAAGAGCTGCCGGCCTTCTCAGGCCTTCACAAACCTTCCTTGGGCAGAATGAGGAGAGATCGCAGCACTGGAGGGTGATCCCAGGACACAGGTTGCCACAGGGGAACTCTGTCAGCTCCTGAAAACCCCAAACGGGCTTCTCCAGGGGCTTCTCAGACCTTAGTAGCTGGAAGCTCCAGGGCTGGTAATAGGTGGCTTCAGAGGGATCTGTGTCTCGTCCTCTTGCATCCGGGTGGGTTTGTGACTTCGGGACCACTGGTGTCCAGCCTGAGTGACCACATTTGATTTCCAAGACCATGTTAGAAGGCAATGCAGTTGTCACCTTGTTTTCTGGACACTTGCCCTTAGTGCCCTTCAGTTACCACTGGACATGTACAACTTCATTTGGCCACACAGAGGCCATAACCAGGTACTCTGGTCAGTATTCCTGTCTTCCAATTGGACATGGGGAGAATGAGCCTTCAGTGACCTCAGGCCAGCCTTGAGATTACTCAGAGCTTTAGAGTCCTCCCAGAGAGCAGAGAGGAGCCAGCCTTGCTGTGCCCTGACAGAACTTCTGATGGAGGTCTCTGTGGGCAGCAGCAGAGGGCACTTCAGGGTCCTAAATGGCGGGCCTGCTTGTTACGCAGCGTGACTATCTGCTACAACTTTCAGGGCTGCTTCTCCCCTGAGGCGTCAAGCTGGGCTCTGTGACTGGCCACACACATTTCTCACCTTTCTCACCACTCATGGGGCTCTGAGCAGGACCTTGGACTCTTCCATGCCAGGATGCCAGTGCATAAGCATGGCTCCTGAGGCCCTCCCTGTGGGAATGGACACCGCTTTCTGCTTACTACTTGGGTGGAGGCACAGCCAAGCAGCAGCAGCTGGTCTGACCCTGTCCACTGTCATTTTGGTCTTGGCCATTGTGTTTGACAGTCTGATTGCCGCTGTGATTATTTTATTTGAGGTCATTTTTGGACTTTTTGAACCCTGTTCTATCGAATGGATCTGTGCCTGTTAGCCTGTTGTGAATTCAGGAGCAGGCTGGCACTTTGGGGAGGAAAAGAAAGAGGACACAAGCTTTCCATTCTTCCAAGGCTCGTGGTCTGTTTGGGTCTCCCATGGTAAGTGTGTGACGGTCAGAGGTACTTCAGAGGTCTTCAGAAAGGGGACACCTGCTGTGACAGGTTAGAAAGAAGTTGCTTGGCAGAAAAATCACAAATCTATGCAAAGAGCTCGGTTCTGGGTTAAATCATCAGTGAAGGCAACATTAAAAAAAAAAAAAAGGTACATATGTCTTTGTGCTTGGAGAAGCCTTTTTTGTATTTTAAGCATAAAAGGAAGAAGACCTCAGAAAGCGAGTTTCCTCTGGACCATTAGGGTTTCAGCACTGCAGTTACTTCATCAAAGAGGAAATTGCTTTATTTAAAACACTGCCATGGGATGGCTGTACGCAGACAAGTGGAAGAGGACGTACACTTCACGTTATATAAATTAACTCAAAACAGATCACAGGCAAAAAAACAGGTTCAGTGGTTGTCAGGGGTTTGGGATAGAGGGAGGTGGGGATTTTGAAGAGATAATGAAGGCTCTTTTTTGGTGGATGATGGGATTTCTCTGTATCCTGATGTGTTGGTAGTATCTACACATGTGTTAAAAGTGATTGAACTTTATACTCCCCAAAGGTTGATTTTATTGTATAATAAAATAACAATACCAAAAAAAAAAAAAATAGGAAAGAGAGCAAAGAGACAGTTCTGGTGATTTCTTTTGTTGACGTCAGAGAGGTATCTGGAGAACAGTTCCTTGTAAGGAAAATCTGGTTTCCCGTTGGCCGCTGGTGGCCACATCCAGAGAGGTAAAGGAAAGCACTGTGTATCCCCAGGTGACGGATGGCAGGGAGGGGACTGTCCTGTCGTAGTTACTAGGGCCCAGCAACATTCCCACGCTTCGGTATTTCCAGTTACCTCTCTCAAATCTTACCCAGAGAATTTCATGGAGAAAGGAGAATGGAGCCCCCCCCCCCCCCCCCCCCGCCCCCTCACCAGGGAGGAGAGCCAAAGGGAACTTGGTTTGGTTTTAGGAGCATATTTGGAGAAGAATAGGAGGGTGTGGTTCATTGGGGCCAGGAAGACAAAGGCCTGACTTAAAGTGGTTACATAGAGGCAGAGAGGTGAAGTTTTCATTTTCCAGTTCACTTTGTAGAGATTGGACTACACCATTCAAAAACCCAGGCTCACAGAGTAGAACAAATAAATTGTTATGCAGTGCTGAGAAAATTAAGGGGAAATTCAGTAGTCTGCTTTGAAGGACTTGTTTTACGAAAATGCAAACTGTTACTAGTCCTCATAACTACTTACCTGGCATTCCAGGACTGTTGTGGGTTAGAACTGTAGCTTAAATCTGAAACAAACTGATTTCAGAGACAAATTCAGAGCTGAAGCTTTGGAGCAAGATGTAGCAGTAATTCCCAGGGGTACTGTAGCTTGGGAGCAACTGGGGTATTGTGAGAATTAGTGCTACTGGCTTTTCTTTGGGCCGGGGCTAAGATGCCATATGTCCTGCAATGCCCAGGACAGTTGTGTATAAGGAATTATTTCTTGTCATCTTGGAATGTTCTGCTACTCCAAAAGGTGAAAACCTCATGTAACTAACAGAGCCTGAAACTTAATCCCAACTCTAAATCATCTTTGTGCAGTATAGTGTGAATTTTTCAGCAATTCAGCTGCCCGCTAAGATAAGCAGAGATGGCTCTTATTTTGTTTGTAATCTTAGCAAAAACGGTCAATCCTGGAAAACAAACCGTCTTCCACTGACCGCAGTGCCCAGCTGATACCTGAGTACATGCGACACATTGTCAGCATGCATTTGCCGTGCTTGCTTATCAGAGAGTCTACACACAACTGCACTTGCCCTCCTCTTCAGAACAGTACAAAAATGTTCAGTTGAATACTGTCCGTATTTGTTCTTAGTCTATTGAAATATAATTTAGGTACCACACCATTCATCCGTCTAAGGTTTTAATCCGTCAGAGGTTTTAATATATTCATGAACTTGTGTAACCGTCACCTAAAGCCACTTGAGCACATTTTTGTCATTGGAACAGTAAACCCCACCCAGAAGCAGTCCTTCCCAGCTCTGTCCACTTTGCTACTGTGGGGTCACTTGTTTGCTGGAAGTAGAAAGAAACTTAGACCACACCCTCTGCCCTCTGGCTAAGTGGCACCTACCTGAGCATTTATAGACAAAACACACTTTATTTTATTATAAACCATCTTCTGATTTTTTTTTTCTTGTATCTCAAAGTTAGGGCATTTTATTGATTTAGACAAAATTTATGTGAAGGTAGGTTTTTGTTCCCACTGTCCGTCATTTTGGAGTCACAGGGAGCACTGGCAAGTGCCATATGGAGAGGTTTTGGTTCCAATGGTGTGGGAAGACATTGCAGAGCCTCACAGAAGAGTCGGTGACGGAGGTGCACTGAGGCTTGAGGTCCTGGCGTGTGTTGTGGTCTCCTAGGAAAACCTCCTTATTGCATTATTTTCTGCTTTATTGAATGCTGGGCCTGGGTATTCACCCCGCCTGAGTTCAGTTGCAGCCCTAACCTCCAGTGTGACTGTACTGGGGTTGGGGCCTCTAAGGAGATAGTTAGGTTAAATGAGGTTACTCACAGGAGTGGTTCCGATAGCCCAGAGGATTAGTGTTCTTACAAGGACTGGAGACCACGCCCAGTCCCCAGCTCACAAAGACCCGGCCATGTATACACATGGCAAGGTGGGGCCACACATCAACCCAGGGAGGCCACAGAGTGAAACCTGCCCTGCCAGCACCACCTTGATCTTGGACTTCTGGCCTGGGGAGCTGGGGGAAGTGGATTTCTGTGGTTGAAGCCGCTCAGTTGGTGGTGTTCTATAGCAACCCAAGCGAACCATTAGACCAAGGGGGTCTTGTAGGTGATGAAAACAGCCACTTCCAAGAGATATCAGCAACACTGAGAGTGGCCTTGTCTGCTTTTGGGTGAACTCAGCACTTAGGAGAAGTAATTCAGAACTAGACAGAGCAGCAGGGCATGGCTTCCGGAATCCTCTGCTGCAGCATGAGCTCAGGCACTGGGTTTTCCTCCCACCTGTCCTTTTCACTGTCACTTCTTCTTTTTTTCTTTGAGTACCGGGCCACTCAGGGGCACTCAACCGTTGAGCCACACCCCAGCCCTATTTTGTGTTGTATTTGGAGACAGGGTCTCCCTGAGTTGCTTAGCGCCTCACCGTTGCTGAGGCTGGCATTGAACCTGCAATCCTCCTGCCTCAGCCTCCCGAGCCACTGGGATTACAGGCATGCACCACCGCCCCCGGCTTCCCTGTCACTTCTTACTGTCCTCGTCCCATTGTTTTCCGACACTGCATTATCACTCACTGTGCTCTTCAGCAAACCTTTATTTTCTGACCCACTCAGTATCCTGCAGAGACCTTTTTCTACAGACAAAAAGCCAGATGTCTATATTTTTGTGTGTGGTTATAGTAATGACTCATATTCACTGTAAGACGTACAGTGATTCAGGAAAGGAGAAAAGGGAAGTAAAATGTTCACAAAACATCACCAGACTGAGATTGCCACTATTGTCACTTGGGGATTTTCTTTCCTTACAGCCCAGGCGTATGCAGGCTGAGACCCGCTCCCCCATACTTACACACACACACACACACACACACACACACACACACCCATACTTACACACACACATAGTTTTAGGTTCATGGAGGCCAGCTAGAGTTGCTGTTCAGGAACCTGCTTTGCAACAGCTTTGTGTGGATGTCTTTGGCGATAAATACTGATGGAAGCATAGAATATTAAAAGATATATAGAATTCTGTTGTATGGGTACATTATGGTGGAAGGAACTAGAGTCTACTCACTGGACTTGGGGAGAAAAAAGGAAACCTATCTTCATATAAATTTTTGTACACTTCTGATATGTCTGTCATCATTTCAAGACAATGTTATGCATCTTTTCCTAAAAGCTTAGAAAAAAAAAAAACCTTTCTGGAGATAGCAAATGTAAAGAAGAGGTTCAGAGGTTAAAAAAAAAAAATACACAAAAAACAAAGTCTGTGTAGCTCCTGTACAGGTCTATCACATTCTGATACTTCAACATACGTCACATTGAGCCCACCCTCCGCATGTGTCCAGTCTCCTCCTCTTGAGTGGTAACACGGCCCTGAATTTGGTGTTCATTTTCCCATACATGTTTTATATTGCGGGTACATTTTCCCATAATAATGCATAGCATTATTTCTACATGTTTTAAGACTTTACATAAATGCTGTTGACACAAATAATTCTTCAATTTGCTTTCTACGCTTATATTGAAACTCACCAATTTTATTCATAGTAGAAGTTTAGTTTTTCCCCAGTGTCCAGCATTATAAAAAAAAATAGTTTAAAGCATACTCTTGGGTGGGTTTTCTGTTTTATATGTGAGTTTCTGCAAGGGTGGTAGACAGTTGTTTTTCCTAGTGGTGAGGCACTTGCAGGAGCCTGGTTCTTGCCAGCAGATACATGGGAAATGGTGTCTTGTAGCTTTTCTCGGTTTTCCTTGATTCCTCGTGGGAATCTTGCTGTGTTTGATCCTGATGGGTTTCCGTTGCTCTTCTCCTTGTTACAGCCTCATGCCCGTTTTAACATGGTCTGTTCCCTTAGCTCTGTTCTGTTTGTGTTCTTTGTGTGTTTGTTTCATGGAAATTTTTTTCTCTTTTCCAAGCTTATAAATTTTTTTTTCTCATGTATTTCTTCTAGAATTTCTAGAATTATTATGGTTCTCCATTTCACCTGGGACGGTTTCCCGTGTAGACAGCAGTGATTGTTCAGGCTTTATCCCTTTCAGCCAGAACCTTCCTCCTCTGGTATGATATGCATACCAATGTGACCACTTTCCAGGTGTGCCCAAGTGTGACAAAGTTTTGAAAGTACTGGTTCCAACTATTCATAGTTCTTGGTGAAGTTTCCTGAAAAATCCCACTGGGATTTTGAAGTTGTATAGAACTGATTATTAGTTGGGGGAATTGAAATTATTATGACATTGAGTTCAGTTTGCTTTTTCTAAAAACAAGCTTTGCAAATGTGAGCTGCCCTATTTTAGTTGTCAAAGACTCAGTGCCACATACTGGAAAGGACTTCAGGTGAGTAATAAAACCTACCTTCAAGTAGGTCACAGTTTAAAACATGTCTTTGGAAGTGGACAAGGCAGAGCCGTAAGGAATTAGAGGTCAAATCTTGTGATTATCCTAAGAAATACACAAATGCTCGTGTTAAAGGATTTGAAGGAAGAAGGGTTGCCTGCTTACTCAGGGCTTTGCAGATGTTTCTGTTGAGCACCTTGAAACTGGGCGTTATCCTTCCCATGCCGTTTAACTCGGAACCACTGAGAGGATGCTCAAAAATGCTATCGTGAAACTTTGGGTTACTCTGGCCTTTTAAACAGGGAGATAGACATTTTCTTTTTTAAATGAGAGCCTCCTTTCTAATCAAAAAATTGTTAATTTGTTTTATATATGAGTAATCCTGTAATAAAACTTGTCATATTTTTAATTAAAAAGAATGCATTCTGGGTCTCCAGGGAGCTCGGTTATGGAGAGGCATGTCCAATGAAGCTTTGAATAGGATTGCTTCGTAGATGATTTATTTAGTTTTCTTTCATTATCCAACCAGTGGAGGAACTGGGTGCTTGGCAGGTCTACTATGTTCTCAAATGGGAATCGCTGACTCTTGAATAAAAGGGCGGTTTGCAGTGACAGAATCAGTAATTTAAATCTCCTAGTAAAGAATGGTGTTTGGAATTGGCACGGTACAGTAGAGTAAGGACCTCGTGATCAGAAGGACCCACGTGTTGAACCTGTGCATTGAACCCCCCGTGCCTCAGCCCCTGAGGAACTGGGGGAGACTCCGCAGAAGTCCCTGCCTTCATCTGAACAGCCCGGGAGGTTGAAGAGAGATTCCACGTGTCGTCGTGATCCCAGCCCTTGGCAAGTCGACTTCTGTTTTTCTGTGCAATTTTTTTAAACTTTAGATTTATCTTACCTGAACAGGTGAAAAATAAGGCTTTGGCAGACACAGAGGAAATAATCGCTGCTAGGATTTGAAGAAAGGCAGCTGTATGGTCCCTAGTTCTTACTTTCCATAGTGAGACGGTTTCTTTGATAAGAAAATACTTCAGAAATTCTCCCAGAAAAAAAAAAAAAAGTCACAAGAAAGAAGCTTTCCAGGTGCCAGTCATTTCTTCCCGTCTTTTTGAAGCGGTGCTCCCACCCTGGTTTTCCCTTGATTTGTTGTCTACGTTGGAGAACAAGTGGCTGCAACCATTTGGCCCGGCCTGTTTCATTGCTGCACTAGGACAGGGCACTGGTGAAGACATCATAAGAGGATCTTAGATAAAAGTGAGTCACTAATTAATTGTAAGAGTCATCAGCTGCACACTTGGACGTCGAGTTTGATAGGAGAGGAAAACAAGTTTCAGGGTTGTAAACGGACTTCCATGTATGAGGATGCAGTCAAGTCAAGAGGGCAACTCATCATGCCGACTTGGGGTTGTCACGCTTTGATCTCCTTCTCTTCTCTCCCTGTCTCTCAACACCAGCCTAATTCCTATAGTTTATGTACTATCAAAGGATAAACCCACGACAGCACCCAGGACAGAACTTCACAATGTACCTTCAGCAGCTACCTGTGACTCTGGGGATTTAGGATAGTCAGAAATCAGACTAGCTTCGTGAGGATGTTTGTTTTTCCCAAGGTCAAGGTCAAGTAAAGCATGGTCCTGTAACCCATGTTTGCAGCATTGTGACCGTGTTCAATTTTAAACTTTGAATTCATCTTGCCTGAATGGGCAAAAATAAGGCTTTGGCAGACATGGAGGAAATAATCGCTGCTAGGATTTGAAGAAAGGCAGCTGCATGGTTCCTAGCTCTGTGTTTGTATCCTGGGACCACTGTGAGCTCAATAATTTTGGTTTGGTAACTTCTGTACAAGAAGACTTATGTTTTTTTAATCCACATATATTTATTATTGTGCCTTGAATTCTGAGATGCCGAGTTTGAAAATGTCTTTCTGTGTCATTTGAATCCACCCACGCCTATTCTGCCCTTACATACCTGACTTTGCTGCAGTTCTTACTGTGACTATGGTAGTTGGTTTAGCTTCCTTTCCATTCTTCAGACATGCAAGTTCATGTATACCCCAGGGCCTTTGCACAGGATATACCTTCTATCAGGGACACCCTTTCTTTAAATAATTGCATGTCTTTCTCTCACTTAAACTCCCTGCTAAAGTGTCACTTTTTCACTGACGTTGAAGAATAATGTACAAGTTCAATCTGCCCACCCTGGCAGAGTTATCCTTTTTTTTTCCCTTTTGCATTTATTACTGTCTGATATAAAACATATTTGCAATCGGCTGTTCCTCTCCACAGCCCAAAATGGGAGGATGTGGAGACCAGAATGTTTACCGCTTCTCATTGCTTTCGCAGCATCTAGGCTGTTTGTTGAAGGAAAGATTAAGTTGAGTAGGTATTCTTGGGTTGATGTGTCATATTGTGGATCAAGACATATTCAATGGAATTACTGTGTTTAGTGCCTGCTGATGGAAATCAAGTATTATTTAACTCTTTCTTGTCAGGAAAATTTATGGCAGCCAGCCCAGTACTTCGGCATTGGCTCTCCTAGGGAGTCAGGTCATGCATTTCCAAGTGGGGTCCCCAAAGAGGTGCAAAAAAATAATACTTTTTAAATATGCAGAGCACAGATGCATAAAGAGATACGTAGCATACCTGTGGTTTTAAAGTTTCATCAGGAAGAAATGTCCAAGAGAGCTTCTTACCGGAGCAAAGAGACAGTTGATCAACCCTGATCTCTGGGCAGAGAATATCCATGAAACAAGCCAGAACATTCTGGCAGGTCACCTCTGCACCCCATGGATTTGCTAGTGCAGGTTTCCCTCCCTGGCACCAGCCAGAATTCAATAGTCAGACCTACACATAACAGGACCACTTTGCACATATGTTTTGCAAAATTCAGTATTTAGCTAGTGAGTATTCATTGTAATTCTCAAAGCCTTTTTTTCTTTAGATGATGCGTGTCTTTCTTAAGTCCTGCTATGATGTTGGATTATCCACTACTTGTGATTAGGATGATATTGCATTGTGGCCTTCTTTGACTTGCTAGTTGATCCTCAGGAATTTGTAACAAAATCAAGTGTCTTTTCTGTCCATAGGAACACTTTTGTCCTCGTCATTCTTACCAGAGATCTTCTTTCCTTTCCTTGTTAATTTAATAGGACTTGACATCTAATATGTGATGTCATTTTGATACAAAAATTTGTATTTTGCTTAAATGGGGGACCTGATGCTGGTCTCTCACATCCTCCTCTGTTGATAAGGTCAGCATGGACATGAAATTATAATATTGCTCATATGTGCATTTTTATTTGTTTTCTAATGATGCAGTCTCCTGACTGGGCCAATACCTCTTCTTTGTTTAAATAATCCACTGTGTGGCAGCTCTTGTCTGAGACTGCCTGGTGCCCTCTGCCAGAGCCCAGCATGGGTCTGGTTATGTGATGGCAGCCCTCACAGACCAATGTACATAGTGACATTTTCTGTTCCCTTCTGTTCCTTTTAAAAAATATAAAAGTCATCCAGGACAGAGTGAATGTATTCCTTGACTGCCTGTGGATTATGACCCAGTTTTGAAATTATAGGTCCCACTGGCTGCATGGCCGCAGTCACAGCCTGGGGACTCTGGTTCTGAGGAAGGCAGTTGCTCAGAGAGTCCCTTTGCGATGAATTTCCTTTTTTGCGGAGGCTTTAAGACCTGGGGTAGGAGCCTCCAAGATGGCCCGTGGGTCCCCTCTGGTGCTCACATTCTGTCCAGTGCTCCCCGGAGTGTGGACAGGACTCACTGACTTGGCAGAGGTCACTTTAGCACTTGGTTACTTTAACACTTTAAACTTGTTCCTTTAACTTTTGGTCATAAAAAGGTGGTGGCTTCTGCCTTGGGTACTTGCTTTTCCTCTTTCTTAAATCTGGTGCTTTGGGGGAAGTCAGCAGCCCCGATGAGGTATTGGGGAGTGGGGTGCAGTTGGCCACCCCTAGGGAGAAACTCACTTGACCGTGGACTGAAGCTTCCAGTCAACAGCAAGTGAGCAGCCTGGACTTGCCAGCCTCTGTGTGGGCAGCCTTGAAGTGGAGTCTCCGGCCCTGCACCTGACGGAGGTCCCTGCAGCCTCTTTAGAGACCCTGGGTCAGGGCACAGACTAAGCTGCTCACGGATCCCTGGTCCTCAGAAACCACATGAAGCAGTGGTATGTTGGTTGCTGAGCCATGAAATTTTGGGGTAATTTGTCATGCCATAATAAACGAGCTAAATCATGACTTCCTAGAAACAAATGCTGTTGCTAGAAGGGAAAGTGTTCTAGGAAAGCAAACAATGTTCTGAATTAGCACTAGAGGATCAGTAAATATGGAAGCCCGAGTACAGTCAGCCATGATGGCCACCCACAAAGCTGTGTAGTATCTGTCGTGTTTCCACCCGAGTACCTCATCCCTGTTCATCTCGCACGAACACACGAACTTGTCTGTAGAGTTAAGGAAATCTGTGTGTTCTCATTTCCTGTTTGTTCCATATTTGATGCAGCTTTACCTGGTGTCAAAAGGAGAAGCTTCTGTTGACAATGGAGATCTTAAATGTCATAGGTTTAGTTTTGTTCAGTTGTCTCTGTTCTCTAACGATGAGATCGAGGCTTCCCACAGCTGTCCCAAGGGGTTGTTCCCCAAGTTTAGTGTGAGTCGATCCCCTGAGCAGACTCAGGAGAAGTCCCCTGGGGATCAGGACAAAGCCCACTCTTGGAAGAGCAACCTTGTCCATTGGCAAAGGTCTATCAAGACTAGAATGGATGGAGATTACAGGATCAGAATTGTAGAAGGAAGTACTTGCTCATCTAATAGTAGTCTTGGAATTCTGTGAGCCATACGCTAGAAACCAGGTTTATCAGTACAAAACCAAGTCGACATTTTCCCTGTGTTTAAGGAATTTACAGGCACGTGTGTGTGCTGGTGGTGTGGGGTGTGTACATGTGATGTCTGTCAAGTTTATCAGCAGCCTCCCTGTTATGACCATGAACCACAGAGAGGTGCATGGGAGCATTGCCTGGGAGCAGCCAAATTGGAGTGATGGTGGAGAAATCCTTGAAGTGAGGCACATGGCTTTGACCTTGGCAGACCAGCAGCATCTAAGCAGGCAGCAAAAGGGTGGGCTACCTTAGGCACCGCGGTGGTGACCTTTGTGGGTTTCTTATTGATCTACACATGAACACCGTTCATTATTTGGAGACTAAACATAGAACTATGCAAAGAGCTCAGGTGCCTGACTCAGTATGTGGCAGGTGCAGGATTTAAGTCTGCTGCAGAATCACAGAGAGAAGGGTGTGCTGAGGTGATGGGGCTTCAGTGGGACCCCCCGGCCTGCCTGGACTCCTCTCCTTAATTAGTGCCATCTCTGCTCTGAGTGTTTCCTGGTCTGCCTTCCAGTGCCCGAGGATATCACTAACCTTTGGTGCGTTTTCCTTCTCAGGTTTGCTGGGCTGACCAGCCTCTGCCTGCCCCAGTACTACTCATGCCCGGCCCAGGGTGCTGGTTGGATCCCCTGGTGGTAACGTCTTTCCTGCTGGCCTCTTTTGGAGTTGCACGCAGTCCTTCTGGGCTCTTCTTTCTGCCCTACCCCAGCCATCAACATTGCTGTTTTTCTTGCCATTCTGATAAAAATCCAACAGGTCCATTCACTAATTAGAGCATTGCATAAACATGGGTTTTGCCGAGGGAGGACATGCATTTTGGACCCCTAGGAGATTTGCCATCTGTTCTCAGCATGTTCCTGAGTATCTTTCCCTCTGTAATTAAGTAGGCCAAACACAGCTTCCAGTTTACCTAAGAATTGGGAAGTTCTAGTTCTCGTTGCTTCTAGTTTTCCACGGGTATACGTCGTCCATGTTTGTGTGCTCCTGCACCCGAACATCTTGTTACTTACAACACACATTTTCCTAGAGCTCACACTCTGTGCTGTGGTATCTATATGTCTCACTTTAAGCCTCACAGCAAGTCTATGACATGGGGACTGTTATTGTCCCTGTTTCACAGATCAGGAAGCTGAGGATCAGAGGAGCGAAGGAACTTGCTGAAGGTCACACAGCTAGGAATTTGTGCATCCTGGACTTGGGCAGCCTGCGTTAGTAACAGTTGCAGAGCACTCAGCATGTGTATCAGTCAGTGTTCTACAGAGAACCAGAACGAGCCGAATGACGCTGCTTAAAGGGGTTGTGAGAATGAATCTGCTTCTGTGATTATGGACTGATAAGCCCAAGACCCGTGGTGACCTGAGACTCAGGGAAGTGATGTGTGTGTTCTACTCTGAAGGCTCGAGAATCAGAAGGATGGACAGTGTAGTTCAGTCTGAAAGGTTCCAGACCCTGGAAGAGACGGTATTTCATTTCTATTCAAAGGTAGGAAAAAGCCACTGTCACAGACGGAGAGCAGTCAGTGCCAGGGGTCTCCCTTACTCGGGGAGGGCTGATCTTTTTGTTGTATTCAGTCCTACAACTGATTGGATGAGGCCCACCTGCATTAGGGAGGGCAATCTGCTTTACCCAGTCTACCTACCAAACGTTTGTCTTACCAGATACACCCAGAATGTTTGAATGTGACCAGGTTGATTCCCGCAATCGCCCTTAAAGTGTGTCCCCACATCACTTTTTTGGGCTGGTAAATTAGGTCTGGTTCTTCATGCATCCTGTAGTATAACACCCCGCCTTTTAGGGGTGCCAGAGTTGGAGAAAGGCTGGGATAATTAACTTAGGTCTCACGGTGAGTGTGCTCGAGATCCGAGTCCAGATCACAGAATCGTTGAGAAATCCTACAGACCTGCTGGTTGTTTTCGGGCCTGGAGCTGCGGCCTGGTGGGGTTGCCACAACGTAGAGGCAGCCCTGCAGCTTCCTGCTGGTAGTGTGGGTTTTTCTGTAACTGATACATAGTTAGCAGATGACATCATTTTGCAGCTGAGAAAGTGTGAAACAAACTGTTAACTATGACATTTTGATTGGCCCTGTGCCTCTCAGTGAGGGACTTGTCCCTACTTTCTTCTGCTGAAGGCACATTCAGTTTGGGAATAAGACAGAAACCTAACAGACAGCGATTCCAGTTAGATGCTTACTGAATGTTTTGACACGCGTATTTGAATCTAATAATTTTTTTCCTTTTTAAAATTTTTATTTGTTCCTTTTAGATATACATGACAGTAGACAAATTATGCATTCATGTAGTATGACTTATTCTAATTAGGAACCCATTCTTATGACAGGATGTGGAGTTTCACTGTTGTTGTATCATGAACGTAGTAACTTTCCTTTGTCCATATATGATATAGACATAGGAAAGTTACTACGTCTATGATTAATAATTTCGATGGAGGTTCAGCCCTATTTTTTCATCTTTTAAAAAAATGGCATAAGTGGTTGAAATGAGAACAGTTGATAAATATGTAAAGCAAGAAGTTCTCCTTCCTTTCAACTGAGTTCTCAGAAATAACTGCTGAGAAGATATACGTTTCAGGGGGGATATTATCCTATTTCTACAAAGATGGTCTCGTGAAGATCTTTTTCATTAGAAATTGAAGTGAGAAAAACAGGGTCTTGCCCCACGTGGCTCTGGGGCTTGTGGGGGCTGTCCACCTTGGGAGTTGGGGTGGGCCTCGTTTCCCTTCATCGCTACTGAGTGTCGTGAATGTGCCACGTGGTGTATTTAGTGAACATCGGCCTTTGCCCCTCCTGGGTTGTTGTCATCCGGGGTGCTATGGTGAGAACTCACAGTGTTTTACACTTCACTGCCAGGCTGGCGCGTGCACCAAGGTGGTGTGTGGTTTCTGTGAGGGTAACACTTTGGGTGGTAGTGTCTTCAAGTCTGACTTGGGAACAGAATCCAATCTCTCATTTGGTTTTGTTCTTACGTGGGCAGAGAGGGCTTTTCAGCCACGTGACACAGCCAAACGGGGACAGCCTCCAATTCCAGGAAGTCTGCCCAGTGTTTCCTCTTCCTCTGGAATGAGGTTGTGTAGAACATTGACCTGGCAGATAGTTAAAAATCTCAGTTTCAGGGCTTTATGGTGAACCATAGGGAAATATAACCCCAGCATCACTTTCTATTTTGGGAGGTTTAGTAAATGCCATTTGGATATGCCACACCCCTTACGAGGACCCCGGTCAGCTATGAACAAAGTGACCTTAAGTCCAGCACAGCAGTTCCAGAGCATTTCCAGCCTGCTGATTTGCTAATTATTCACGTGTCTTTCATAGAGAAAGCCCTGTGTTGGCTAAACAGCAGGTCATTTCTGCCCTATTGTGTGGTTTGGGGATCTAGGGCAAAGTTTCTCGGATTCTTCTCTCTACAAATCCACTTTATTCCTGGCTTGAACAACCCCGTTCTCCCGCTCTGTGCTGCTCCACTGTCTCCTGTCTGCACCCTGTAAAAAGGCAGATGATGGGCTTCCCACTCACCCAGTCTCCCCAGGAGCAGATGGACTGCTGTGGAAATGGCCACAACCTTGGCCCTCCAGGGCCCCATGGTGCCATGGTCAGGTCAGGACCGGAAGGAAACTGTGCAGCTTGCTTATGTCTTAAGCATGGTCCAAGTTTTATAAGTTTTTAAAATTTTGACCCAGGGCAATGAAAAGACTTAAACTAGTCATTTCTACAGTGAAAAGAATTCAGATGAGTTACAAATGATCTCTTCAGTGGCAGTTATACTAGCCTTTTTCTTCAACTGTCTGCTAACATAAATCCTTTTTTTTTTTTTTTTAGAGGCTTTAAAAAGTGCTATGACAAGTGTAGTTCCAGCAGATAGATTTAGCTCATGTATTTTATCTACATAATCTGATTGTAATTTATATATCTTCAGCCCAGATAAAGCAAAGCCATTTCTTATTACTGAATTTTTCTTGTTGTCAACAGGGTGTGAGTGGGATATTGACTCTAACTGAAGGGTGGTGATTCGTCACAGCGGCTTGCAGGGAGATCATTTATTGCTCTGTGTAGCTGAGCGACTGCTGGAGGAGTTGTGAGTCAATCAAGATAAACCTGAGTGGGTTCCTCGCCCTTGGGTGACGAGGGATGATATGATGGATTTATTAGCCAAATTCTGTTTTAAAAATCACTTTGCATTCTTAGCTGATGAATTTGCAGGTAGAAAAATGACAAGTCACCATCAGCCTAAGAATCAGTTAGTTTGCAAAGGAGAGTTGAACCACCTGACTGCCACAAAAAAAGATAAACTACCAAGAAATAGGCACCAGAAATGTTCAGCTCAAGATTAATTCTGTCAAGTTCAAAGAGGGCAATTGTGTTCTTGGTAATTCAGGCATACGATAGATGGGGAAGAAGAGATTCGTCCTGTGTACAATTATACAGATTGTGTAATGAGGTCCCCCCCCACCTTAATTTAGAATTAAATATTAGTTTTTTTTTTTTTTTTTTTTTTGACCAGGGAAAATTTGTAACCTGGATAAAATCCTTCCCTTAAAAAATCTGATCTACCTTTTTCCTCTCTAGAGCTAGACTGCATCAGGAAGTGTACAGCAACCCGATATTAAATCTTAGGAAAAGAAAATTCTAAAGAAAATCCATTGAGGAGGGTTAAAAAAAAAAAAGTCAGACAGACCTTGCCTAAGGTAAATGTCAGAGATTCCTGAGTGAAATAGTCTTTTTATCAGTCTCATCACTAGTTGTTTTTCCTTAGATTGAGAGTGTTTAGCATATCAAATTGCATGTTTGTAAATGACCCTCGGTCACTGTCTGGTGCGTGCGGTTGTTGCTTGGCCAGCCAGGACAGTGTTCATAAGTGGATGTGCTTTGAAGCTGAAGAGCATTTACTGAGGGCACAGTAACTGTGGGCCCGAGGTGGGGCAGCCCTTGGAATGGTCATCTCATGACTGAGGTCTTAGCTCCTGGCACCTTGTTCCAGCATGGGCATTTCCCCTCTGGCCTGGAGCAGTGAGCTGTGTGCTTTTTGGAAAGATGTTTCTATGGATCAAATGCACTTGTGGCATTTGGCTAGATAGGAGTCAGGTCATTAAATTAACATGTGCCTTTGAAACTGTTTACCAGGTGCTCTGTCTAAACCATTAGTCCCCAACTGGGACGATTTTGCCGCCAGGTTACATTTGGCAATATCTGGAGATGGTTTTTGTTGTCACAATGGCGGGGGAGTGTTATTGCATTCATGGGTAGGGTCCAGGGATACTGCTGAGCATCTGTAGTGCACAGAACAGCCCCCCACAACAAAGAATGTCAGTAGTGCTGGCGTTGAGAAACTGCTCTAAACCTCTGGGTTTGAAAGGGCTTATTGAGCTCTTTTGGTCTTGACTGATTTTCTTGCCTGAATGAGCTTTGATTTCTCCTGGTTACAGATACCGTACCCACCTTTGCAGAAATGATTATGTGGGCATAAGAGGCTGTAATTCTTTTAATGAATTATGATTTTAGCAATAGAAAACAGTGGTGATATATTTCCTATACAAGTGTGTTAGGGTGGATGTCTAGGGGAAGCCTACAGGGAATCGAGCTGGCTGTTGAAACTGAGCCCCCTGAAGTCTCAGGGTTTCTGGGGGCTATTGCATTTCAGCTTCGGGCTTGTATTAGTCAACTTTACGTCCCTGTGATGAAATACCCAGGGCAGTGAACTTACAAAAGAGAACACGTTTGTTTTGGCCAATGATTCTGGAGATTCCAGTTGAGGATTAAGTGTCCCCGTTGCTTTGGGCCCCTGGGAAGGTTGGCACATCACGGAGGAGCAGGAAGCCCAGCAAACTGCTCACCCCCTGAGCCAAAGAGAGTCAGGAGGGGGCGGGGCCTCCTTACCTTGGAGGACACGCCCCCAACTACCTAAGGACCTCCCACTGGTCTTCATCTCCCAGTGCCCCTCGGGGGACCTAGCATTTAACACATGAGCCTTTGGGGGGACATTTCACTTCCAAACTGTAGTCTTGCTCATCTCACAGTCTGGGGTGAACTGACAACCTTTCTTGGGCCCAGGTGCTTTCATCCTGTGGCTCTGCCATCTTAAGGCCATCTCCTTCTCTCCTTTTAGCTGGCAGATGGGAAAGAGCTGGGAGAAAGCATCGCTTCACTTTTCGTTGGTAAGAACCAGTCCTCGGACCTCAACCTGATGCAGGAGACCTGGGACAGGGGTATGTAGTTGATGAAACCATAGATCGGAGCAACGGGGCCAGACTTGGAGTATGTCAGTGGTTGTAGGTCAGTCAGTGCACGTTCGTGAAGTCCCTTCATAAGAGTGGTGAAGACACATGTCCCAGCTCAGGTGAGCAGGCTGGAGGAGATGCCTCTTGTTGTGGGAAGGCTGTTCACTTGTTCTAGGTGGGTCTTCAGCTGGCTGGAAGAGGCCCCTTGCGCTCCAGGGTCTTTTCTCACATTTTTCTAGCCATCTGCATACCCTTTTCTGTGAAGTGCTTGTGTAAGCCTCTTGCCCATTCTCTCATTTGTTTCTTCCCTTTTCACCGGTTCGCAGGGGTTCTTAATTAATCCTACATTGGTTCTATATTTCAGGTACAATTAGTTGAGAGTGCGAGCTGCTTCTGTATTGTGAGAATCACGTGTTACCAGTAAGTAGGGCATGTTCGTCCTCACAGTGTAAGATATTGATGTTTTACACCAAGTAAAGCAGCTGACCACAGCTGACCACGGCCGGCTTCAGGAGTAGCTGGGATTCGCCTCATGTTCTTCATCTTGGTGATGCTGGGCTTGGGCTTTGTCCTGGAAGTGCATATTGTCACCATTCCCTCCATCCTCAGTCACGATTTTGCCAAATGGGGAGCCTTTCATTTGACATTATAGCAGAAATTCCCATTCCTTCTCATAGTTTGTGGCTTGTAGTTTTGCTCTCTCCTTAGTGACTTTTTGTTAAGTGGAAACTCCTGATTTGACTACACTGAATTTGTCAACCCCTTGTGCTCCTTGTCCAAGGAAGGACTCCTTCCCTCCTCCACACGGTCGGCGAGAGTGCATTTCCCACTGTTGCCACCAGCAGCTTTATGGTCTTGCCTTTCAATGTTTGAGTCCTTGGTTCAGCAGGAAATGGTTTTTGTGCAAAGCGTGTGGCACAAGAGTCACTTCAGTTTTCCTCATATGGATAAGCGGTTGTCCCAGCACCATTTATCAAAAAGTCTG
Source organism: Callospermophilus lateralis (assembly GCF_048772815.1). Taxonomy (NCBI): domain Eukaryota; kingdom Metazoa; phylum Chordata; class Mammalia; order Rodentia; family Sciuridae; genus Callospermophilus; species Callospermophilus lateralis. The sequence goes on along the minus strand of NC_135317.1, from coordinate 24,839,735 downwards.
TTCCCTCCCCACTGATTTGTGGTTCTGGATGTAACCATCCATCATGTTTCTGTATTTCTGCTTTGTCTATTCCCTTTACCAAAACCACACCTTTAGAATTATTATAGTATCACCACTTTTTATCTGCATGGCAAGTTCCCACATTTATTGTTGTTGTGGTTGCTTTTTAATATTTTTTTAGTTGTCAATGGACCTTTATTTTTATTTATTTATATGTGGTGCTGAGAATTGAACCCAGTGCCTCACACATACCATGCAAGTACTCTACCACTGAGCCACAACCCCAGCCCTGTTTCTTTTTTCTTTTTAAAAAATATTTTATTTTGCGAGGATGTGGGGAAAAGGGTACACTTGTACATTGCTGGTGGGACTGTGAATTGGTGAGGCCAATTTGGAAAGCAGTATGGAGATTCCTGGGAAAGCTGGGAATGGATCCTCCATTTGACCCAGCTATCGCCCTTCTTGGACTGTTCCCTGAGGATCTTAAAAGAGCATACTATAGGGATACTGCCACATCAATGATCATAGCAGCACAATTCACAATAGCTGGACTGTGGAACCAACCTAGATGCCCTTCAATAGATTAATGGATAAAAAAATGTGGCATTTATACACAATGGAGTATTACACAGCACTAAAAAATGACAAAATCATGGAATTTGCAGGGAAATGGATGGCATTAGAGCAGATTATGCTAAGCGAAGCTAGCCCATCCTTAAAAAACAAATGCCAAATTTCTTCTTTGATATAAAGAGAGCAACTAAGAACAGAACAGGGAGGAAGAGCATGAGGAAAAGATTAACAAACAGAGACGAGTGGGGGGGAGAGAAAGGGAGAGAGAAGGGAAATCATATGGAAATGGTAGGAGACCCTCAATGTTACACAAAATTACATATAAGAGGTTGTGAGGGGAAAGGGGGGGGCGGACAAGGGAGAGAATTGAACAACAGCAGATGAGGTAGAGAGGGAAGATGGAAGGGAAGGGGAGAGGGGATAGTAGGGGATAGGAAAGGTAGCAGAATACAACAGTCACTAATATGCCATTATGTAAAAATGTGAATGTGTAACCGATGTGATTCTGCAATTTGTATTTGGGGTAAAAATGGGAGTTCATAACCCACTTGAGTCAAATGTATGAAAGATGATATGTCTTGAGCTTTATAATGTTTTGAACAACCAATAAAAAAATATTTTTAGTTGTAGTTGGACACACAATATCTTTATTTTTTATTTTTATGTGATGCTTGAGGATCAAACCCAGGGCCTCGCACATGCTGGATGAGCACTCTACCACTGAGCCACAACTCTAGCCCCACCCTGTTGGTTTTTTAAAAGAGTGTTTTGGCTATTCTTGTCACAATATGTCTCTGTGAATTTTAAAATTGTCTCATCTAGTTCTATAAAAGTAATGTGTTGAAACTTATTTGGATAGGAACAGCTTTGACTACATTATTTTAAGAAAAGTTAATATCTTTATAATATTGCATTCTCTAATCCATGAACATAGTATATATTTCCTTTATTTATAACTTCTTTAATAATCTTTCCATAAAGTATTGTTGTTTTTTTGGTGAGGATCTTATACCTTTTGTAAGACTTACTCTCTCATATTTTACTTTTTTAAAAGTTAATGCACATGCTATCTTTTACATTTTTCTGAGTTTTGCTTGCTTGAATATTTTTACATAAGTTGTGACTTCAAAGAAATTTTGCCCTTGGGTATTCCATATATTCACTGCCTATTGTCATTGGGATGCTTTTGCATGAGGATGTAGGATTGGTAATTTTAGTTAGTGCCCCCTTTCCCCTACATAATAAAAATTACGCATGCACTTTTAATTTCAACTTGGGTAATAAGACGCTGACTATCTAGCAATTTATAGCATTGTACAGAGTATATCGGAGCAATGATAATGTTTCTCTTTTCTCCTTAGTCATTGGTCCTTATTTTCTCTTTGTCTTCTTTTCTTTTTGGCTTCACATATATATATACATTTTTTTTCTTTTTCCTTTTAGTTTCTATTCATGGTGAGTATTAGTAGAGGATCATGATAACTATTTGATGAGTCATGCGCACTGTCTGATCCCCGACTCCCACCCTTCTAATGCCTCTGTCTTCTGGGACCTTTAGAGCAAGCATTAGTAGACTTTCCCTCTGAAAGGCTGGAGTCAATATTTTGGGCTTTGTGGGTGATCTGGTTCTGCTGTAGCTGCCCAGTGCACTGTGGCTGCACCAGAGAAGCCATTGGCAGTCATTCACGAACACTAAAATTTGAATTTCATATAACTTTCCCATGTCACGAAGTAGTGATTTTTCCAGCCATTCAAGATTGTAGATGACACTTGTCACCTCTGGGCCCTGCAGACTCAGGCCATGTGGAGAGGCTTTTGCTCACAGCTGTGCTTTGCCAAGGCTGCTGTCCCGGGTGACACTCTAGCTAAGGCTTACTCCAGGAACTTGTCAGTGGCTCATCTGGTTCTACTGGCTTCTTTTTGACCCCTATAGTCATAATTCGGATCTTTTAAATGTTAAGATATAGGTGTATTTTAATAATTGACCATCTTTCTAAGTCAGTGGGAAAATGAATCAAGTTGAAGTTATTTAGTAAATAAATGAAATAAAACAAATTTATAATACTGAAGTTTATTTCCTTAAAGCTGTCCTTTTGAGATTCAGTAACGTGTAGAATTTTTGTATTTGCAATTTTTTTTAAAAGAACTTGTATTTCAATATCTCGTTCATGAACATAGGTGCTCTGTTTGTATAGAGAGTGGGAATCTGAGCTAGCAGTGGGCACTCTTGTTTTCATCCCTAAAAAGGAAAGCAAGAAGGGTCACTCTGCCCATCCAGCCTTCTTTCTTGGTGCTCATGAAGCTGTTCCTGCAGGGGTGCAAAGGACACATTCTTTTTTCTTACATAATTAGGAGCTGACTGCCATGGAGAGCTGCCTTCCCACATACAAGGTGGGAACCACCTCTTTTGGTAGGGTTAGTAATGCTCTGGTACCTGGGGGTATCTGTTCTTCTTTTCTGTTCTGTAAGAGAGGTTCCGTTCTCCTTTCCTGAATGACTTCTGACCTGAATATTCAGAATTGAAGTGTTCCTTGGGATGGATAGCATGTGCAGGATAGTTAGGCAGAGTTGATATTATCCACTTTATTTTTGTAGACTCTGGGTGTTCCTGCAACATTACTTTTAGTGGAAATGCGTCAGGGAGTTCTGAAACTGATTTATTAAGGGTCCCTTGGAACAAAACCAATTTAAGGCAGAGCCTCCGTGAAACTGCAGTGAGAAACCAAGTCCATCCATGAGCAATTTGCTTGGGCCCTTTCTACTCGCTGTCCCCCGCCCCCCGCCCAGATGAGCCATTGCTGGGGCCCTGCCTTATCTATGTAGTGAACACTTCTCTAACCATGTCTGCGTTCTCTCTGCACCGCCTCTTAAGCCTCTGTGACATGCATAAAAGATGACTGAGGTGGAAAAAGGAGGCAGTAATTCTGTTTTCTCCATCGCTATGCAATCTGACTTCTCCTGTGGTCCAGCAGGGTCAGCTCCTGTCTGACTTTTCTGTACAACTGTGCTTGTATCACTGCTTATAACTGAGATGGGACTAATCGTGTTTCTTTTCCTTCTATTCATGAAGAAAATATTTTAAAAATGTATAAGAAGTTTGATGAGAAGGGGTTGTGGAAAGAGATGTTTTTCCATATTATTGCAACTTGAGGCTGGTTTTAAATCTCAGTGGTTAATTGTGATGGGGTTATAGAAATACTGGGTAAGCTGAAAGAAGTTGCCCCCAACTTGACTTTTGGGCCAGCATATTCTAGACTGTGTTTAGAGTAAATGTATAAACAGGGACCTGTTTTAGTACACCATTTTTGCTTTTTTTTTTTTTTTTTTTGAGTCTGAGGTTGCCCAATCTTCCCCTGGTTGGAAGGAATAATGGTTACAAAATGAGTAGGAAATTTATTCCTCCCCACTCATCTGGCATGAATTGTTTGCTCCATATAAGTCGATGAATTACTGCTTCCAAGCCTGACATAATAGTTTTTGTTTTGTTAAACAGCTATAAATCTCATCTAATGTGGTCTTAGTGTTAACAGGAAGAAAACCATAAGTTAATATCTGTTACATTTCATTGCTTAAAAATAATTGTTAGTAGTAAAGCTTCATTTTTACAAACATAATTTGATCTCGTGTAATTGATAGAAGAAAATTCAGGGAATTTGTCCAGGCTCTGTTTACAGCTGGCTTTTTCAAGAACTGCCACATGCAATAATCCAAATGCATTCTGTTTATGTAATAAAGCAGGCAGAATTTATAGTCAACACTCAAAATGAATTACAGCACCAGAGTGGCATATTCTTTTATATATTCCGGCCCTTTTGCAAAATTTTTGTTGAAATATCACGTGATGTACTCAGTTGTATTTTGTGATACATTACAAAATGTTGTAGCATTTTGCTTTAAGAATTGCAGAAGACAGAGCCTTAGGGACCTAATCAAAATTTCCAGTTAGTTCTTAAGCAGAAAGAAAAAGAAATCTCTCTCTCTCTCTCTCTCTCTCTCTCTCTCTCACACACACACACACACTCACACACATACACACATATGTATATATGTGTATATATATATATATATGGGGGGGAGGGAATGAGGGAGGGAGAGAGAGAGACTCAGATATACTGCCTCTCGTTGTAACCACAGCTTGTAAACCAAATGCAGCTATTGAGTTAAGCACTGTGGCTGGTCATCTTTTTCCTAAACTGCATGGGAAGGCAGGTCATAATTTCTATTCTTTCTGAACTGTTTTCCTCTAATACTAACCTGATGTATGGTTTTGAATCACAATTCCAGCACTTTGGAATGTTCCTTATAATTGGTCACTCTTAGTAGACCTTCCTGCTCATAACAACAAAAATCAAGCCCTTTACTTGTCCAGGTATCTCTCCTAACATTATAGCCCTGAGAACCCTTGTTTGTCCTGGCCAGGAACTTCACCTGGGTCATACAGAGGGTCAAGGGTCCAGGGTCCAAGTCACTGCCAGCTCTGGTGCTGAGAGCTCCTGCTGAGGTACTCAGCCCGTGGAGTAGCATTGCTCTCTTGTGGGTGACTAGTTACTGTTCATTGATTCCTGCAGCATCCCTATTGAGGCAAGTACTAAGGCTGGGGTGATATTAAAATCTTGAAGATAAATTCCAACTATGAGAGCTGAATTTATTATTGAAATATTTCAACCACCCGAGTAGACAAGGAAGAGGCTTATTAGCAAACTAGTAACATATGTGGTTGAAGGTTGTGCAGCAACATTGGAAAGAAGGAGATGGGGTTGCTTTATAAGCAAGATGATCTTGGTCAGAATCGTGAAGGCACTCTCTGCAGGTGGAGAAGTGGAGGCGAGTTGCATGGTGGGCCATGAGGTCATTTGCCAGGCTTGTTTTTGAGCAGACAATATGTGATGGACTTGGAATCGTCCACCCACCTATGACTGAGGCCTGTTGAAGGTTTTACAGATGTCCCATCTTCCCCAGGTTCCTGTCTCCTCAGTTCCTCGTGAGGTTCTAGACCTCATACCTGTATTGGGTTAGCTCTTGATGTTTGCTACCCTCAGCCCCATTTTAAATACAGTTCTAACCCAGTGATGTTGCTCCCTGTTCATAGGTAGATCTGTTCGGTCACGCTCCCTTCTCAGCCTTAGGAAGGGCCCGGGCGAGAACTCCTAGGATAGAGAGGCATGACTGGGATGCTAGTGAGCTTTCAGGGAACTTACTTCAAGAAATATCAGTTCTACAGCTACAGCAAGTAAATGGCTCAGCTGGGAGTGGTGGCTTCAGCTTGTTTTGTTGAAGTGGCATCCGTTTCTCTGATGTCAGTTCTGTGATGTCACCTGTTCCCAGTGCTGCCTTCACCACCCCTAGTGAAACTCGTGTCTCAAATGGTTGGTGATTAGATTTGGAGGTGCCGCTCAGGCCTGGCCATTGTGGGTCAATTGGGCCTACTGACCTGTCCTTGCCTGGACTTGTTCCTGGGACTCCTGGGGCATCTCCTTTCAGGGGTTCTCCTCCTCTGCCTCATGTGTTCAGGTGTCCTTCGTTTCACTTGAACATCTGGAAGAGTCCCTGGACCAAGCAGCCTTCCTCCTTCACCTCCTGCCTGCAGAGCACCCGTAGGTGACCTTGTTGATCTGCATACACCTATGCCAAATGCACCCAAGGCCCAGCTCTTAAGGTGGCTCCAGTAAGAAGCCACCCCTGCTCCTGGGCTCAGGGCTTCTTTAGTACCTGTGGTTCCCTCCTTCCCTCTGAGTTCCTTGCTGACATGCCGTCTTCCTAATCAAACTCCTGGAGCACAGGAATCATGTCTTGCTGGTATTTATTTCCTTTCCAACTATCTGGACTTTTGTGGGACATAAACGTGACACTGCACATGTGTGTTTTCAAGGGATGCTCTAATTTTGTAATATCAAATTCCAAAGGATATATGTAACCTTCTTGGAATTTGTAAACAGTGGCAGAAATAGGTCTAGAAAGTGTTTTAATCCTTAATCCAGTGCTCTGTTACACTTGACATTCTTAAAAACACATTTACTCATCTACATAGTGTTTATTAGGTATCTCTGTGCACCAGAGACCATGGTGGGTCTGGGGAGGAAGTTTGAACCAAGAGTGGCATTCCCCCCTCATGGAGCAAACCATCTGAAGGAGGGTATAGGTGAACAGTGGGGCAGATCTACAACATGTCATGTGTGCCTTGAGGGAGCACATTGTGCCTGGCCTGGTGGATGAAGGCGGAGGGTGGTCCTTTTAAGTACTGATAAGGAGGCAGAGTAAGAAGCGCCCAGCCCAATTGGAAGCTGTAGGCCAACTGGGAGTGTGGGCAAAGTGGCTCAGCAGGAGCCCAGAGAAATGGGGGCAGGCACCTGTCATCTCCCTTGCCGACACAGTCTTGAAGGTATTTGTCTCTGTGAATACAGACCTACTTAATCTCTTTGAGTCTTATTTGCAAAATGGAGATGAGAATAACCAGTTCCTTGCACTTTGAAAGCACCAGGGAAATGTTGACCATAAATGGCCAGCACAGTGTTTGGCACATGGAGAACAGTTAATAGATGATTTTGGAATCAGAATTTTAGTATCTGTGTAGAGAGGGGGAAGATAATAAATTGCTTTCCCTAGGAGAGTTGCGTGGTAACGTTGATTGGCATTGTGTTAGGCACAGGGTACGGTAGGGCGTGAAGTTTCAGGGCGCTTGCAGTCTGGTGGTCACATCCCAGCTGTATTTTGGTGTAGTAACATTTTTCTGTACAGTAGTTCTTCATCTTTTGAAGGGTCATGGAGTTCTCTGAGCATCTGAGGAACCCGGGGAAGCTTCTTGGATGAGATTTTGCACACACATACACATAGACACAGTTTGTGTTCCATTTTGTGGGCTCCTGAGCTCCCTGGAGCCCATGTGGATGGCAAGTTAAGAGGATATAATAAGTGGTTATCACACTTTAGCAATGGGCCTGTCTGAGAGCTGGCTTGGCTGTCGGGCTTTGGGTGAGCATGTTAGACTGGAGCCATGTGCCAGAGACACAAGTGGTGGCATGAGTCAGGGTTTGCAGCAGGACTCCAGGTAGAAGCTGAAAGTGTGGAACACGTTGGTGCTGACCCAGAGTGCATCCTGCAGAGGCTGGGGACAGAGGTGTCTGTGAGAGAACAGCCCTCTCCAGGTGGCCCAGAGCTCTAATGGTTTTAGTCTCTACCGCCCTTTGGTTAAGGGCAAACTATGGTTTATTTTGAGTGAAGTGTGCAGCCAATAGCAGCGACCCTCTCAAGACCCCACTGCCAGCCTCACCCAGGATGGATTCAGCCTTCGGGCTCAAATAAGAGCCCTCTGGATTGAACTATCAGTCACCCCTGGAACTCAGGGTGGGAGATGTGGGGTGTGCTGGGGGTGTCGGGGAAGGTGAGGGCGGAAATGTGCTGCAGGTGTCCTCTAATGCCCGAGTGTCAGGGTGACCTTTGAACCTGGCCATTCTCCGGGGTGTGTGGAGTATGCTGGGGTCATCAAGCCAGCAAACACGCTGGAGTTATAATGGGTTGAAATCCTGAATTCTCTTCCTGTTTGAAGCATTTATATGACTGATAATTATTTGGTTTTAGCTTTGAAATATAAAAATGTGACTTCTCAATTAACATCTATTTGATTTGTTTTAAAAAAGGATTTTAAATTTACAGATAAGGACAGACCTAGAGAGGCTGGAAGGCATTTCTAATGTCACCCTTCATTGCGGGATGGAGCTGGAATTCCAGCTCAGGCAGCACCATCTGGAACCCGTCATTTCCTGTCTCAGGTGGCTTCTCAGTGGGCACAAGTTTATCACAGGCTTCTTATGGTGCACTCCTGAAGATGCAACCTGCAAGAACTGTCTGATGACTGGTCACTATTATTCCCCCCACTTTTCTTTGACTGTTTTTGTTGTCCTTTTTTTTTTTTTTTTGGTTCATGGAACATTCAGAATTGTTAGTAATAAGATGCTGTATCAATAAGCCTGTGTTCTAGAGAGAAACAGACCCCTTAGGATGTATGTGAGGGTGTATGTTTTAGTTAGCTTTTTTCCCACTGCTGTGTGACTAAAGGATCTGACCAGAACAATTTTAAAGAAGGAAAAGTTTGAGGGCTCACAGTTTCAGAGGTCTTAGTCCATAGAAGGCCGGCTCCATTCCTCAGGGCTTAAGATGAAGCTGAACATCATGGCTTGAGAGAGTGGCAGAAGGAAGCAGCTCATATTATGATGATAAAAAAGCTGAGTGAGAGAGACTCCAGCTCCAGATACAAAATACACCTCAGAGCCACGCCCCCATTTAACCACTTCCTCCAGCCACACCCCACCCCGCCTAGCCAGCACCCAGTTAATCCCATCAGGGATTGATTCACTGACAGGGTTAAGACTCTCATGATCCAATAATCTCCTCTGAACCTTCTTGTATTGTCTCACATGTGAGCTTTTGGGGAACACCTTGCCTCCAAACTATAACAGTGTGTGTGTGTATGTGTGTGTGTGAGTGCGCACATACTTGGCAGGTTGTATATCTAAGGGGCGAGGCAAGGAGGCTGGAGACCTAGGAAGATTGACGGTTCAAGTCCCAGGACCATGTGCTGGGGAACTGGGAAGAGCTGATGCTGTGGAGGAAGACCCAAGGTCATCTGCTGGGGGGTTCTTTCTTGTTCTGGGAAGCTGGTCTTTTCTTTTCTTTCTTTTTTTTTGGGGGGGGGAGGGAGGGAGGGAGGGAGAGGGAGAGAATATTTTTTGTAGATGGACTCAACACAATGCCTTTATTTTTATGTGGTGCTGAGAATCGAACCCGGGTCCCACCTGCGCTAAGTGAGCGCTCTACCGCTGAGCCACAATCCCAGCCCTTGTCTTTTCTTTTATTCAGGCCTTGAACGATCACATGAAACCCTCTCACATTATGGAGGGCAGTCTTCTCTCCCCAAAGTGTTCAGACTTACATGTTAATCTTATGCAAAAACACCCTTACAGAAATATGCGGAGTGATGTTTGACTACATATTTGGGCACCATGGCACATTCAAGTGGACATATGAAGTTAACTGTCACTGACAGCAATGCAAAAACCGTTGCTAGACTGACTCATTTAATCAGATAGATGTGAAGGGCAGTGTAAATTTTTTGCAAGCCTGTTTTTTTTTTTTTTAAAACATATCCCTAAGGAGACTATCGGGGGAAATTTGAATGGAAGCACTTTTGCTCCAGTAAAGAAATAAACTTTACAGAAAGAAATCAGCTTTGAAAAAGAGAGACTTAAGAGAATAAAATCTTTAACAAGAAAGTGACTCTTCCATTGAGCTTGGAGCTCTGGACTCATGTGCTATGTCGATTCAGTTTTGACAGTTTCCTCTGCAGAGGGATCTAGGAAAAGACCTGTAGGCAGTTTTTCCTATGTGGTGGGGAAGATGGCTAACTTTTTGGAAGGAGATTCTTTAAAAGAAGAAAAATGTTTAAAGCAGTAGCAGAAATGTCTATAAAAGTGAGATATCGGCGGCTAGAGGAGAATTGGAGAAACTGTGTAAGGAGAGAAGTTTCATAAAAATTCTCTGACCAGGGAACAATGATAAGGCTTTAAACTTCTTCAAATAGTTTTAGAAGTTATTTATCTTTTGGGATCTTTGTTACTTTGTGCCCAGAGTTACATGGCTTATACTTTGAGAATGTCATAAATAGTGTCTTGTCTTTTATGAATTTTCTGTTGCATGTCGTGGTTATTGTTAGTGCTGAGAACTTCTTGGGAACATCAGAGAAGGGTGAACTTGGTCCTGTGGGGTTCAGGTACTCTTAGGACCTTGAATATTTGTGACCCCTGAGTGCCTGCCTCGTTTACAGTGAACAGAACCAGTGTTACCTAGTGGACTGACAGTGTCAGCCATGCAGAAGGAAAACATCAGACAGATATTGAGTGTTGTCTCTATCTTACAAGATATTAAGTGCCAGATTAATTAAATGGATCAATCCCTGGTTTTCTAGGCTATATGGGCTGAACTAACATTGTAAATGATAATCTGCCTCATATATATGCAGTTAAAAACTGGCAAATACAAAGCAGAAAGAAACAAAAGGAATACCAGAATATTTTTAAAGACTTCTGATAAGACATTGAATTAAATTATATTTTAATGAAAAGTCTGCATAATATTTATGGCAACTAGCTCCTAATCTGAATTAAGCAAGTGCTATTTCATGAAAAGATTAGTAAAACAAATACAGTTTATAAAATTGTTTGACTTAGCTTTTCATTGCTGTGACTGAAATATCTGAAAAGAAGAAGTTAGAGGAGGGAAAGTTCATTTGGGACTTATGGTTTCAGAAGTCTCAGTCCACGGATGCCCAACTCCATTGCTCTGGCGTAGGAGCAATGATGAGGTCAGGAAGCAGAGTGGGTCAGGGGCTGCAGGGAAGATGCACCTTTGCAGGGAATGGCCCATGACCCACTTACTGCCTCCAGCCATGCCTCACCTGCCTGCTTACAGTTATCACTGTTAGTTCATTGAAAGTGGGATGGACACATCCGTTTATGGCTCATGAAGTCTAATCATTTCACCTCTGAATATTCTTGCATTAACACAGGAGCTTCTGAGGGACGTCCCCTATCTACATCATAACAAAAACCATTCAATTTTTCCTTCCTTCTTGTGTCAAAATTCAATAACTACCTACCATATGCCTGTTGTTCCAGGAATTGGGATAGAATTGTGCACACAATGGGACTGAATTGTGTGTAGCTTCCTGGAATTGACCCCTGGAAATGGTGGACAAGTGAACACAAATGTGGAATTAAACCCTGGAATATGTCTGAGAAGGGGAAGAATTTGGGTCTGTGGGAGATGCTAGTGTGTGGCATCAGGGAGGACCAGTAAGGAAGTACCGATTCAGCTGAGGAGGGGTAGAGGGGGTCTGGGGGAGCTCCAGGAGAGTCCTTAGGAGACCCCTTAGAAGAGAAGATCTTTGAGGAATTCAGGGTCAAGAGCAAAGAGGACTAGTGGAGAGCAGCCACGTCACCAAGGTCATTGAGCCAGTCTTTGGAGTTTGAAATTTATTCTGAGAGTCAGTAGCTAAGTGGTTTAGCCAGCTTTTTCACTGCTGTGACTAAAGGACCCAAAGCAGCACAATTATAGAGGAGGAAAAGTTTCTTTGAGGGCTCAGAGTTTCAGAGGTCTTAGTCTATAGAAGGCCAGCTCCATTCCTTGGGGCTTGAGGTGAAGCTGAACATCATGGTGGAGTGTGTGGCAGAGGGAAGCAGCTCACAAGAGATTAGGAAGCAGAGAGTTAGTTAGTTCTCCACTCTCCAGATGCAATTCTATACACCAAAGCCACACCCTAATTTCCACCTCCTTCAGCCACACCCTTTCACTTAGGTTACCACTCAGTTAATCTCTGTTGCTATTAAATCACTGATTGGGTTAAGACTCTTACAACCGAATCATTTTTCCTCTGAACCTTTTTGCATTGTCTCACTATGAGCTTTTGGGGTACACCTGAGATCATAACACTGAGTGATAAGATCTCATTTCTGTTTGTAAAAGGCTCATGCTTAACACTGGACCAAGTCAGAGTCATGCTATATCAAATGAAGAATAACTAAAATATATGAAGAGTTCCTGCAAATCAATTTTTTTTTTAAAAAGTTGAGTCTATAGAACATATAAGGGATGTGAATAGGCAGTTTCCCAGGGGGAACCTGAATTATCATCATGTAATAATATCAAACTGTGCTGATACTCAAAAACATGAAAACCAAAGTCACAAATATTTTCATATGCTTGAGATGGGTGAAAATTTAAGAAGTCTGATCAGATGAAATATTAGTAAGGATGGACAGAAATGAGAATTTTTGTGTACCGATGATGAAGAGTTTAAATGGTAAGAGCAGTTTGTCAGTACCTGGTAAATCCTTTGCAGTTCTGCTCCTAGGAATGAATCCTGGAGGAGCTTGGTTATAAAATAAAAAGCCTAATGTCAACCTTCACGTTACTCATTTGTCAGCAGCCTCTGTCAAAGTCGATCGCTCTCTCGAGGTTCTCTCATCAGTTGGTAATCGACTTACCTGGACTCGGTGCCGCTGGTGTAGATATGTGGATACTGCAGAGTGAGTTCCATCAGGTCTCTGTGTTGTGCATTATGGTTTAGGAGACATTTTATAACCTCATATGTTACAGGTTTAGGAGGCAATTTCACTGGAGGAAAGGGGAAATATGCATAGACTGAGAATCTATAAAGAGAAGGCCCCTATAAGATGGGGTCCCGTGGGTCCCCATATTCTTCTCTCAGAGGCATTGCTGAATGTGTGAGTGGGCACTTTGGTGAGGGATCCTCCTATGTTGTAGATTTTCCCCACTTGTAATAAAAGCCTGGGAAATAGTTCTTGTGGCACTACCCTGACCCAGGTGGAGGAGGAAGCATCATTGCATGGCAAACATGAGTAAACGAGGTTCCATCCCTCCCACTGGGTCCAACCCAGTTTGCTCCCTGTCCCAGAGAGCTCCTGTCATTTCTTTGGGACTTTTCTTGTAATCCAAGTTAGAGCTGCACTTAGCTAAGTGTGGCTGTTCATCTGGGTGACAGAATACCAGGGCAAGTGTTGTTTGTGATCTATGTGCAACTGATGAGGTGGAAAGTACTCACCCTTCAGTTAAGTTCCTTTCCTGCTTCCTGGCTGGAATATGGGTTGAGCAGCTTGGCCTCACCCTTGCTTGTATCAGGATGGTAGGACCACTGGGACCCAGGCTCCACCACTCCTACTGAAGCCCAGCTGCCTGTCACGCTGGATCACCTGCCTTGGGAGTGTATGGAGAGAGTGAAACTTGCACTGTGTTTGCACCTTGGAGTGTTTGGGTTTCTTTGTTACAGCAGCTGAGCAGCTATGACACCATGTCCTGTGGTCATTGCGGCATGAACATATGTAGAGCTGGCCCTGCACTTAAGCTTCTCCTGAGTTTGCCCTGCGAGGTAAGTGGAAGCTCCATTCTTCCATCTCTTGACCCGGCAGTCTTGGTGACATCTTCACCTCTTACTTTTCATCTGTCACATCAGCAAATCGCATTGGCTTTTCTTTCATGGCTTTTAGAATTAATTAAAATTTTAAATTGAAAAATAATAAATGGATATATTTTTGGGGTACAATGTGATGTTTTCACCAGTGGATTCATTGTAAAAAGATGAAATGAAGCCAATTAATGTGTCCTATACCTTATCTATTCACAAATTTTTTTTTATGTGTGAGATGTTAAAAATCTACTTTTCCAGCAATTTTGAAATTTACAGTGCATTAGTATTAATGGTCTCCATACTAACTGTGGTCACCGAACAGTGCAGTAGACGATGAAACTGTATGCCTCCTTTTTAAGGGAAACTTTGTACCCCTTTGATCCACATCAGTCCCAGTCTCTGGTACGCATCTTTGTCTCCGTTTCTCTGGGTTGACTTAAATACAGAATCCCGGCACTCTCATCTCCTGGTCCTATGTTTGCTGAGCTCTTGGCTGAGTGGTTTCAGCAGTCTCTTGCTTTGGTCATGGTCAAGTAATCATGTGGTTGGAACTGTCCTTTCACTGCCTTATGTCATTCTACTTCCTCCCTGTGGTGGCTGTGCCTGTTATTCAGATAACTGCAACTTTCCCATGGATAACTATGCCAATGTCTAAGATGCAAGGTGCTGAAAATACTAGTGCTGGTGGGGAAGTGAGACCTCACTTTGTGTCCCCTGGTGCGAGGACTGGCCCCAGCTGCGGCTCCCAGAGAGGGCACTGAAGCAAGTGCAGAGTAGCTGACCAAAAAAAAAAAAAAAAAGCTACACAGCCTCTCACTTCCCTTCACAAATACATCGATGCAAACGGGAGTGTACTGAGGTACTCGCTTGTTGAAATACACAGTCATTAGAATGGATTCACTTTTACTAAGATGTGACATTTGCACAAGTTATAGGAATAACTGAACTGATGAGGAGTGGATTCCCGGGGGCCTCTGCTTGCCCAGTTGCAATGTGGGAATCTGGTGTGAGTACTGAGTTCTGTGACCATCTCAAGGACCCTGCTTTTCGTGTTTGTCTGTGCTCTTGTGCACAACATAGAGAAGAACAGTTTTATTTGGGTGTGGAAAATGTCTAGACTTTGGAAGCTGCAGAATGATCTGTAGTATAAATTTTAATAATAAGTAAATAAGTAACCGTGTGTCTGAACTTTCATATTGATGTGAGCACTGTATTATCTATTCCCCATTGATCCTGTTTTCATAAAAAGCATCAGTCAGTAACTGGAATAATGATCTTTGTGTATAGTGTATCCTACTCTGTTAAGAGCGTTAATTACCAAGTTTAGCCACGGTGTTTTCCACCATATAATGAGTGATAAATTTTATAAGAACAAGAAGAAGCAGATTGAAGCTTAAAATGAATTGGATTCTCCTGATAGTTTACATTAGGAATTATTTTCCATAAGACATATTTAATTTTGGTACCAGTTTGCATCTATTTGAAGAAGTGATCATGGTGACAAAATTACCGTTAGCATTCAAGTCAGGGAGGGGCAAAGAGGGGATTAGAATGCCCTGCAAGGAATTTTTACTCTCATTATAGTTCTTCAAAATGATGAAATATTGCTGTATGATTTATGTTCTAGAATGTAATTTTATACCATGACCCATTCATAGGTTTACTAAAAGTTAACTTTGGATTGCAAGAAATTGTTAGCCTTTAATGAAGACATCAGTTTAAAACACCTCGTATTTGCTTCACTAAGAGAAAACTTGGTGTGCCCTGTAAACGTTTGGGTGCACTGAAGAGGGAAAGATTGATCATATTACCTGTGATACTTCACTTTTTATAAGTCTTGAGACTTAGTGCCCAAGTGAACAGTGTTAGGAAGTTTATGTCTATTTTCTTGTTTAATCCTTTGACCCCATGAAATAATTGTCATCAAAAGTCATATGTGACCCCATAATAAGCTAATTTCAAGAAAAAAAGCACCACTCTCCTGTTCTCATTCCCAGTATGCAGGTAAACTCCAAGCAATTTAGAGGTTGTACAGACTTTCCATTTTAAGGGTCTGTGTAAATATGGATCAAGGTTTTAATGATCATGGCAAAAATATTAAATATTCAAATTCTGCAGTTATTCTGAGAGTCTTATACCACTTATTTTTCTTCTTTCACTACAGGGTCATCACTATGAGATTTATCTCTTGCTTCCAACAATTCTAAGATGTCTGTTAAATTCTATTTTTTAGAACTAAATGCTACTATTCCTTTTAGGAATCATATAACTTTATTTATAAAACTGAATGAGTCTTAACAGATTGAATTAAAACTTTTCTTCCAACAATCTGTGTATGTTGAGTTCTAAGGAATCGTATCTTTTTTCTGACTTACACTTATTATTAAAGATACGAATGCTTGTAGTATATTGAACATCAATAATGTCCATTGCACATAGTAGGAACTTATCAATCCGGTCAAATAATTGTATGGCCTTTTATTCTGCTTGTAGGGACAATTTAATTTTAGCACAATATAAAAAATTAATACAAATTCTTCTTTGAAAGTCTCCATAGGAAGTCTGCAGCCTTCTTCATAGTAGGAGGAAGTGCCTCCATTTATAATCCAGGATCTACCATTGCCGCCTCTTTCTTTAGCTGGGTCAGTGTTAAAAAGTCTTTTTCTGACAAGCCAAAGGCTGCTACCCGACATCTCTTTGTAGGGTCTAGTTCTCTTGTAAACCAGGAGTCTCCATGGACTGCACACTTTTATTTATCTCCTTTTCCTCATGAGAGTAAAGGAATGAAAAATGCAAAGACCAACAAACCCACAGAGTCAAAGGGGGACCAGCACAGAACAGACATTTCAGTATTTCTGGCAGCTTGAAAGCTAATGAGGACTTGGTGACTGTAAAGTTATTGGTGGGGGTGGGGGGCGGTTGCCACCCAGTCGGATTTGGGGGCTGCAGCTTAGGAGGCACTTTGGGATCTCTTGAAGCTTGTTAACTTTGAAGAGCAGGAAGTTGGGAGGCCCAGTCCCAGGTGGGCTGAAAATCACCCAGTTTCGTGGGATGCCTAGAGTCAACAGGTTGAGAACCTCTCCTGGAGAGAAGAGCAACAAAGAAAAATTCAGTGGGTCTAAACTCCGGAAGATGGGTGGACTGCAGCCCCTTCCCTGTTGCCTGAAGTGTGTTCCAGTGAAAGTGGCCTTGCTCTTCATTGTCACTCTCCTCCCTGTCTTCAGAATAAGTACAAAGGCACCTTTGTGGTGGGCTTCTCTGTTCGACTGGGGCATGGCTTTGAGGAGCCCGGGCTGATGTGGGTCCACCTGACCCCCCCACAGGTCTCATGTTCATGGTCTGCTTGAATGGGCATCGTACCCATGGGACAGTCTCTGTAGAAGAGGACATCACTGAGAGGTGACACTCCCTGGACTCTCTGTTGACATTAGCTTAATGGGATGAAGTCCAACCTTAGTGATGTTTTTTCAGGTTCTGAAAAATGATAGTAACCTTAAGGCTGTATATATAGCTTTCCAATCCCAATGAAGTTGTTGTGGAATTTGGAGCCATCTCCAAATGTCCTCACAAAAAGTATATGTATGTGTTTGTGTTTTCTTTTTCTGAACTTCAAGGTCATGATTGTTTCCTTCATGTGTTGTGAGTTCCTGCTCAAAATGGAGTATTTGTGAAATAAACTAGAGTTTTATTTATGTAACTGAATAGAACTTTGTTAGTTTTCATTTTAGGGTAATATTTATTTTAGTAGGTTTGTTGTACGTTTGAAAATTGAGCTCTGAGAACTAAAATTGACTGAAGCAGGTTTTCTTTCAACATTAGCAAAATTTCTGAGGATTGTTTCATCTCTATTTTTTAACCTAAAATGGTCCATGTATTTTTATAGCTTTATAGATACATTTTCCGTGGAGAGCAATTTATCTAGATATTCTGCGGCACATAAAAGATTGCTTCAGAGTCTTATACTGAAACATATTAAGGGGAAGTTATGGGACCTCTGGAACTTAGGGCTTGAAAGATGTAAATTTCAGACCATCTCCAGTGTTGTCTTGCTGGGACTCTCAAAATTTAAATTTTAGCATTGCACCGTGTCTTTGCTGCTTGCATATTAAGAAATTTTTAACTTAAATGTTAACTTGAATTATGTGCACATGGGAACAACTCTTGAGAGGCGAGTTGATCTTCTCATACAGGATGTAGATGTAAATTCTGACTGCATAGGACCACTTATTGTTTGACCTGTACTTTTCTAAAGAGATGTGAAATGAATATCGGGTACAGTTGTATATTTTGCCCCAGTCTTGAAACTTTATGGGTAGACAGTTGTTTTCATGATATCTCCATCATACCTATGTTTTGTTGATTTAACTTTTTGCAAAAACTTTGGAGAGTCATCATTTCTAGAGGAAAGACTCGATGTAAGATTAGGGTCTAAATACTTGGAGGTTTTTGGCTGGCTCTGACCCTAGATTTTTCTGTGAACTTGGTTACAAGTTAGTTAAGAAGAGCCACCTCATAGCCTTGTTACCAGGGTCAGAATAGATAAAGTCAACGAAAGGTCTTTGTAAAGCATAAAGTAGGTGAAAGTTTTAATTAATTTATCTTGTACATATTTGCTTTTAATGTTTTAATCTTAGTTATGCAAGAAGGCTGGTTTTAAAATGGGAATAACAAAGCCAGGCCTGGTGGTCCACGCCTGTAATCCCAGCAGTTCTGAGACAGGAGGATTGTGAGTTCAAAACCAGCTTCAGCAATGGTAAGGTGCTAAGCAACTCAGTGAGACCCTGTCTCTAAATAAAATACAAAATAGGGCTGGGGATGTGGTTCAGTGGTTGAGTGCCTATGCGTTCAATCCCTGCTAGCACTCCCCCCCCCCAAAAAAAAAAACCCAACAAAACCCCCCACAAAATAAAAGGAATAACATTGAAATACGATTACTACATTTGCTACTGATGGAAGAGAGTACAAAGCTGTGATATTTTTGCCCCAAAAGTTATTTCCATATAAGTATGTATGTCTAAAATAAGGACAGTGGTATTTTATCTGGGAGAAACCCTAGAGATAAAAAAGAATGAATGGACGCACTGCTCTTACAAGTGGAGGGTGGGCGTAAAGCTCTGTTTTCCATCCTTGTTTGCTGGAGTAACCTCTGTGTTGGTGCCTGTCTCAGACTCTGATCATCCTGGATGATGGGCAGATACTGATGGAGATGCATGTTAGTGCTGCCATTGTGCCTCATTCTGATAACAGTCTTGCCTCGGCTTGTGGAAGGTTTCCATTGGGAATTGTGGTAGTGAGTAATAAATACATGGTGGAAATATGTGATCATCTAATATATACTTACAATAAACCAAGATGAAATTTTACTAATTGCTTAGTGTTAGCTGGGCATGGTTTTATTTTGTTTGTGTGTGTTTCTTCTTTAATACTCTCAGCAGCCTATAAGCACTATTTATTGATGAGAATAATGGAGTGAAATTTCCCTAAGTTGTACATGCAGTGATAGCAGAACCTGCTTTGGAGCCCAGCTCTGCACCTCCACCCTCTGTAATAACTCTCTTTCTGTAGGTTTGAGCTAGAAGAGGTTACATCAAGCCTTTGAAGGACTTAGGCTACACATAAACCTCGTTTTAGTCAGCTTTGTGTTGTGGCCAAAAGACGCAACAAGATCAACAAAGGGAAGGAAAGTTCATTTTGGCTCACAGTTTCAGAGGTTCAGTCCGTGCATAGCTGTAGGCCTGAGGTGAGCAGGACATCATGGTGGAAGGGCATGGCGGAGGAAAGAAGCTGGCAACAAGGCAACCCTCCGCTCACCTGGGACAGACTAAAAACTCCAAGGGCACAACCCTAGGACTTACTTCCACCCTCCACACCCTACCTGCCTACAGTCCCCACCAGTTAATTCATATCAGTGGATTACTCCATCAATCAGGCCTCACCCTTGACTGACCTGTGAATCTTTTCACAGGTGAATTCCCACCTGTGAATATTTTTGCACTGTTTTGTACATGAGCTTTTGGGGGATACCTCATACCTAACGTCCCTGGACCATTACCAGAAGCTCAGTTGAACACTGGGTGGATCCTAGGCAGCTCACCTGTGGCTTGCTATCTTTCTCCCAGGAAGTTCAGCATCACGGTGTGAGTTAGTGGAATCCAAGGAACCATGTTGCTCTGCCTTCTGCTGCCCATGAAGGCTGAGGGTCTCCCCAGGCCTCTGGAGACCTGTACTGTGGAAGAGTCATCGGGAGGGTACATTTGTGTTCTAAGCACTTATAGGATGTCAACCTCCAGGGTCTGATAGTTTTTTTTTTTTAAAAGTTGTCTCAAATGCAGTCCTTCCTTGCTCACAGGCTGTCACCCTGTTTTGGATCTTGTAACTTTTATACTTAGATAACAGCAGCAGCCTCAGTTTCCCTGCTTTTAGAGTCTTCTGTTTCCTTTCAGACCCTTACAGTATTTCTAGAAATGACCTGCTTCTCAGATGTCAGTGTCACTTCTCAGCTGTCAATTCCACTAGGCTTCCCAGCCCTGCAGGCTTGGACTGTGCCGTGTTGGTCCAGTAGCTAGCTGTATTTTCTTTCTCCATTTCTGTTTCATTTCTATCCCTCTTGTTAGTATGCTGTTTCCTCTCAGTCCAAAGAACCCTTTTTATCCTACCCCATCAACCTTTTACATAACTCAGGGCCTGGCTTTATTTTCCCATGGCAATTTTCTCTAATTCCTCCATTCCTTCTTGGCCTCTTTCTGCTTGGAATCTTGTTGTCAGTTAAGATTTTTAAATAGCTTATAAGACTTCAGCACTTCAGGTTCTTTTATCTTTTAGATGACCAGTTGTGGGCAAGGTAGGTCATCTGATAGACCTGTGATTTCAACTTTTTGCTTAAGCATAGTGCTTAAAATTAAGAAAAAGATATATCAAAATAACACCAACATACAGAAAACTACAGTGATTTTAAGTTTACTTGATATTTTACTGATGTGTTCAAATGTTTTTTATTCTCCCTTGTCTTGCCAGCAATCAAAGAGAAGTATGCAGACTGGACCGAATTCCTCATACATGATTTGACTGGTTCGCGGACAGCACCTGCCAACCTGCTGGAAGGTGTATGTATTGTTATTATACATCTCTTATATCTCTGAAGCATCCCGTCCCAAATGGCACCTCTGCATATATCCTTCTGCAGATCCACGCGTAGACACAGATATCTTTATGCATATAGCCCCACTTCCTGTTTGGTGCTGAATCACTTAGGTGATGGATTTGAATGGTGTTAACTAATCTGTACCCTGTGGTACAGTCAGTGAGTGGAAAATTTGCTCTATGTGAATGCATTTTTATGTTAGGATGCCTCCTCACTATCCTATAAGTTTGAGCCTTTCTCCTTTATTAGTTAATGTCAATAAAATCACAAGAGTGATGAATCGTTAAATAGGTGATGCCTAAGCATGTGTGTGCTCTTGTGCAGTCTCTTGGGGCACACTGAGCAGTGGTTCCATCCAGTATTCCACTTCAGACGTGTAACTCCAAGATGGGAATGCCCGTGTTAACGAATAATGGAGCTAGCTTCCCTCATTGGAAGAAAGGAGAAAAGGCTGACTGTATTTAAATATAGTTAAGGCAATTTCAAGGTGCTGAAGAAAACATTTAAACTGAAATCTTTATGGTTCATTTGAAAAGAATTTTATGATGAAACATTAATATTTATCATGTATAAGGAAACGGCAAGAGAAAGATTCTGTGTCATAAGTAATTATTGAATTACCAAATGTGCTTTAAGAGTGCCCCTGGAAGGGAGAAAACTTAATGAATGACTGGGAATTAAATGTGGATTTTGACAGTGCCATTATTATTACTTCAACCCTAATGTTCCACCTTCTCAAAAAAAAAAAAAAAAGAAAGAAAAAGAAAAGAAAAGAAAAAGCAAAACAAAACAGTAGCACTGTTACACAGCAGGTTTTGTTTTGTGACCATTTTTGCCTGATGTATTTGTTTATCTTAATGGCTATTTTAATTGTTTGGTGAACAAATCAAAATGATGATTGTTCGCCCTTTCAAATTGTCTTACTATGTGAATTTTTTTAAAAGGTATCTGCCTGTTAGGCTGACTGAACAAACACCCTTTTCACATGTTAATGTATGCGAAGAAGGTTCCTTAGAAGGGACAATAATTATATATTTTCCAAACCAATTATCAGGTTAAGTGGTTAAATGTAGAAATAACTGTACATAATGGTTGCACTTAGCTGACCATCACGTGAATTAGATATATTACCTCTACACGTGGTGCTCCACTCACCTAAGCAAAGGGGGAGAGAGTCTTGCCTGCTGAGAATAGTGGCCATTTTAAGAAAACTCTGTTGAGGAGTCATGGTGAAAATTTATAGCCCCCTATGAGGTACATCTGTCTATTTGAAAAGTAGACATTTTGCTACCATGTTTTTTTCTAGCTCCAGGCAAATTTGAGTATAACTCTTCTTAAAAGCACAGTAATTTTTTGTGAATGCAATTTTATCTGTGAAGGGTGATTTGTTTGGTGAAAACCTAAGACAAACTGTTGTTTTCTATTTGTTTGTGGATTTTGTTGCTGGGTACAGCACCGGGTACGTGGATGTGTGTGAGGGAGGAAAGGGAAGGGGGTGGGGCGAGGGCTGTGCAGAGGATGGGGGTGGAGGGAAACACCAGATTGTTTGCCAATAGCTTGGATGATGGTGTGAAAAAATATTATCTTCTGCTGTCATCTGTTTCCATGAGAACTTTAAAATAAAGTTTAAAATAAGGAGTTTTGCTTCTGTTTAAACAGCCTCTGCGAGGGAAAGGCCCTATAGACCTCATTACAGTTGATTCCTTAATAGAACTTCAGGATTCTCAGAACCCTTTTCAGTACTGGATAGTTAGTGTGATTGAAAATGTTGGAGGAAGATTACGCCTTCGCTATGTGGGATTGGAGGACACTGAATCCTATGACCAGTGGTTGTTTTACTTGGATTACAGACTTCGACCAGTTGGTTGGTGTCAAGAGAATAAATACAGAATGGACCCACCTTCAGGTAAGGGCCAAAGCTTTTGCTACTGTGAAGTATTTTAGGAAAAGTTGTAATATTTTCTGGGATGTGTCTCTGGGACGTTTATTAGATCTGTGCTATCATGTGAATTTTAAGTATGTCAACTTCAGAATGCTTTCTACGGGGAATAAAATCCAAGACCTCGATCGATAGCATTCACAAAGAAGAAAGTAATGTTGGAAGCCCTAGGGAAGTTGGTCTAGTTCCTTTGGAGTCGTGGTTCAGAAATGAAAGATGTAATAAATTGGGATTGAGCATGTGCTCCCCTCTCTTCTTCAAGGATTTTGTTGAGACTAAGTAGGTTCCACACCATCTATCGTCTCCCTAAATCCATCAATCTGTCCATCCATCCTTCCATCCATTTATTCATCCATCCATCCATATCAGCTTATCTATCTATTCATACATATCCATCCATCCATCCTTCTACCCATCCACCCAGTTTGAGTAGCCAAACTACTTGCTTTTCATTATATAATCCATTCCAACCAGGAAATAGCACTAAGAGGATCATCATGCTATTTTCCTGTCACATCATCAATTTTAGATGACTTTAAATGCAGTGTCAAGTGACATTGCATAGGCTTAATGGAATAGAATCGTGGATTATGCTTTCTGACATATCTAACTAGTCAAAAATCTTAGTATTTAAAAAATAACCATTCTTGAGTGTTCACTATGGGCCAGGTGATTTTGCATCTTCTGTGTTGTTTATTTTGGTTCCAAAAGAGTGTTGCATGTTTGGTGTCAGTTTCATAGCAGAGAAAATTGAGACCAGAGTTAACTTGTCCAGGGTTGCTAGCTTATAGGGAGCAGGTTCTATGCTTATTCCAGTTCATGCTCTTGCTGACTCATACTGGTCTTCCTAACCTTTTGATGGGAAACCTCAGAATAAAAATGTTGGCTTCTTGTGCAATTAAAGATACCCAAGGAAGAAATATGTATTTTTGATCTTCCTTATGGTCAATGTTATGTATTCCAAGCAACCACTTAGCTCTTGGCTTGATTAGAATCACCAGAAAACTGTTATCCTCTAGCAGTTGCTGGTGTTGCCTTGAAGACCCGAAGGCAAGGAGTTGTGTTTTACCTCTTCTGTCACTCAAGTTCTTTAACCAAAAGATTCCTGGTTCTGGACCCCTTGTGTTTGCCTCTGTGTTAAATCTGACAGGTGCGTAGACATGTCACCCAGTATTTTATTATATTTGTATTGTCCTCAGTGTTTAGAGAAGCAGCCAAAAACGAGTTTTATATCCTGGGTAATTTTGGATGATGATGAAGGGCCTGTCCACATCATGAGTAAAGATGTGAGCTCAGGTTGCCTTGGGATTCACAGGCTGGGAGGAAAATCTCCTTTGTGGGGAAAGGCGTGTGTGTAAACCCCGGCTCAGGACCTAATTGCTTTATAAATTATAGAGGAAAGACAGCCTTGCTGTGTAACAGTGTACAGCAAAGCAAAGAATTCCTGGTAGCTTCTGGTGTTCTGTCATGCTTTTTCCCTGTGAAATCCTGGAACTCATACTTACACAAGAATGGAAAGTGTCCTTGTAGAAAATTAGGAAATACTTGCTCCTGAGCTCTCCCTCTTTAGGTAATTTCATGTCTTCAGGATATAAAACTAAATTTTGCTTATTTGTCTTAGAATTTTCTAGATTACAGTTGTCCATTTCACATCATGCCGGGATCACGAGGGTCTCTACACCTAAAAACGATAGTCGACATCAGATGCGGGTTTCCTCAACACGTAAATTGTCAACAAGAAAGCTTGTCTGTGGGGGAAAGAAAATAAGAGGTGAAAAGACACTCCAAGTAGCACTTTAAGTTCCTCATGTACGGTAGTTACAAGATGAAAACTAGATTCTGTTGCTTCATTCAGCAAAATGACACCCCTGGGAAGAGAGACAATTATTACCTAGGTTTTACGCATGGGAACAGAAGCTGATGCTTTGGATTTACATCAATTAATTTCAGGTCCCAATGGGACTTGTACAACTTACGTGTAGCACTATTTCCTTAACTGAAATATAGGTAGGATTAAAATTTGCAGATTTGCATAGGAAATATTAGAATAATTTTGTTACTCCCAAACGCCGTTAAGTTTCCAGCATCAACTGGCAGTTAGAATCAGAGTTGAAAGGGTGGTGGCAGGGGCAGGTGGGTGGCTCTTGGCCCTACTTGGAGGGCAGGCCGTGCCAGCTGATCCCTGCTCTAAGGGACCCTCATTCCCCCTCAGTACCACTGCTGCTGTTAAAAATAATCCTAACTCCCCGCCCCCCCACCACCACCCATTTTACTTTTTAAAGGGTACAATATTTCTTAACTGTTCAGTAGAGGTGGTAGAAACAGATAATGGGAAGTTACTCTTCAGACTCTGTAGGAACTAGATTTTATACACTGTGTCCACCTCTGAGGATATATATCATTGAGCCTTTCCTTACCTGCCTGAATCAGGGGAAGTAGCGTTCTAGTGCTTGGGACAGAAGATGGTTATTCATTTGCTGGGCTGCTGAATCGTATAAGGCACATCCAACGAGTGGCATTTTCTAGAAATACCCATTGTGATCAGAGGCTTATGCTTTGGTTTCCCAGAAAGTTTTGGTAGGACATTGAGGTCAGGGGTCCCTTAGGTGGCCCCCACCTCCTTTCTCTTTCTGAATGTTTGGAAAGCAACATAAGAGTTTTAGATGTTCTTGCAGAAGCTAGAAATTTTCTCCATATTTATTTTTTTCCAAGGCCTTCTCTAAACTTTCTTTAAAAAATTTTTATAATTC
The DNA here is from genome assembly GCF_048772815.1 of Callospermophilus lateralis. Classification (NCBI taxonomy): domain Eukaryota; kingdom Metazoa; phylum Chordata; class Mammalia; order Rodentia; family Sciuridae; genus Callospermophilus; species Callospermophilus lateralis. The sequence continues at coordinate 24,814,356 of NC_135317.1, read as the reverse complement.
TTGCTTTAAATAGTTCCCAGAGTCAGGATGTTTCTGAGTATAACTTCAATGCTTTTTGCCTAAGTTGTTTCTTAGTCCATAATGAGTTGTTGCTTTCAGTATGGGTCTGTTGTGGCTGCCGTAACGAAATATCACAGGCTCTGCACCTTAAACAGCAGATATTTTTTTCTCATAGTTCTGGAGGCTGTAAATCTAAGATCAGGTGCCAGAGGGGTCAGGCTGGTGAGAGCTCTCTTCCAGGCTTGCAGATGGCCAGGTGCTGGCTGGGTCCTCACATAGTAGATTGAGAGTGAGCTTCTTATTTGAGTGTCCCTTTTTATTAGGACACTGCATCTTGAGGGCCCTTTCCACATGACCTCCCCTAACCCTAAGCACCTTCCAAGGGCTCATTCTCCAAATACTGTCACATTGGGGATTAGGGTTTCTACATATAAAGTTTTGGGGGTACAGATACTCAGTTTATAATATTTCCCAATGGATGCTTTCTCTTACCAAGTGTATAGTGGTTGTTCCTTGCTGGCAGCATCTGGTAGAGGAGAAAGGAACAGAGGGGGCTTGGGGGTGGGCCCAGTCAAGATGGGCTCCCTCCTCAAGGCCTCAGTTTATTTGTGGTTATTTATTTATTCATGGTTATGTTGTGCATTCCTGCTTCCTGCAGTGCTACTAGGAAACAACTTGCCAAACACTTGCACCAAAGGAGACCGCCCCGTTTTCCTGTAGGCTTTTAGTTCCAGATGAGTGTGGACACATTTTAATTGCTTACAACTTCCCTACAAACAGAACTGGGATGCTGCACTCCATTAAATTACCTGCAGCATGATCATTTTAAGAAAATGTTTTATGTTCTTTTAATGGTGTTATTTATTGTCCATAAACTTGCTGGTGTAACCAGAGTGGCTCTATCTTGTGAAGCGCGCACAGGGACCGTGGTTCTCTGCTTCCTGCTTCTCCGAGGTGTCCCACTCTGCAGGTGTTGTGCAGACGGCAGAATTGCAGCTGAGGGTCACCTTTGAGAGAGGAAGGATGCCTGGTTGTAGAGTTAGATTCCATTTCAGGACTTAATACCCTTAGAAGGTGGAGAATCATGAGCTGGTAGGACAGAGGCAGAGATCTTGGGAACTGCTTGGGGCTGCTTGTTCCATGTGTCTCTGCTGTGGAGGTAGAAAAGTGGCATCCCATGGTGGAGGAGTCAGCTTTGAATGGGTGACTTGGCAGCCAGGCCTCCAGTGCCAGTCTGCAAGACTGGCTTTGGAGGGGCATGACAGTGCTGCAGGTGTTTGCCGCATCTCGGCACCAAGTTCTGGTAGCATGGATCTAACCCAGGTCATAGTGGGTTTCCCTTTCTATTGGCCTTGTGTCTTTTTTTTTTAATTTTCCTAACCACTCTTCTGCCTTCTCTTGTCTCCAGGACACCCTTCCCCACTCAGAGATCACAGTCAGGGGTATAACTGGTCAGGATCACAGAGCAAGAGAGTGAAGGGTGCCAATGTGGTAGACCGAACCTCTCCTTTTATTCATCCTCTGTGTTCTCAGATTTTCTTTGCTCTTGACTTTGGAAATTCCCCTTGTTTTTCGTAACTGATCCTTTTTCCTACCATGTGTGGACTGAATTCCCCATCACCCTACTTGCAGATGGCAGGAAAAGTGAATCTGCCCTTGAGGAGGGGCTGCTGGTGCCTTGTGTGCTGTTTCTCTCCTGACCCTCTTGGAATGGCTGAGCTGGTGTCCTCTGGCCTTTGCTTCCTGCAGTCCTCTGCATTGCCTCCCCTGCACCAAGGTTTTGATGCTGTGCCCCTGGTTTGAGACTCTCCTCCTCATCCTCAGGGAGCAATTTCAGAGCTCTGTGGACTGGTCCCTTGGCATACTCTGTGGGACTCCGTGAGAAGCCACAGTATCTCCCTCAGTGTCCCTCTCACCAGTCGGGGGTGGTTCTTTTGGTCTCTGCACTCCAGCATTTGCTGAGGCTCCACTGTCTGTCTTTAAATATGTTAGATACTACTGAGAGGAGTCACATCTGTTTTTTGTTCTGTCACAGAAATGCTGAATTGGGAATTTTTTTTTCTTTCTGCCAAAGGTGGAAGTCTTTAGAAAGTGCTAGAAAGGATTATGGACAGTGCACACAAGTAGGGGATTTTTTTGTCCTAGAGCAGCACCCTTTGTGTGTCTCTGTGTAATGAACAATGGCAGGGGACAGGGTATTGATAACTTGTCTAGTTCTGTAATTATGTCCTGAAAGGACTAAATAAACTGCTCAAACAGAGAAGTTTAGTGCTCAAGGTGAGTCCAGAGGCTCTGAGGGTTCAAATATATGGCTCCATTGCTAAAAAGCAGACATGCAAGAAATTAAAAATATAGCCCAAAGGTTTAATGTTGCCTTTTAACTGTGCTTAAATTCATATTCGTATCCTAACTGTCTGTCTGGAGTAGCTGGGTTGATATAGTGAAGGTATAAACATATCTACTTCCAGTGAGTGCGCCTACAAATCCTGTTTTGATAAGGTCTTAAATCTGTTGAGATCAGGCCATAAAATCCCCCTGCAGTTTCAGCAATAGGTAAAAACAGTGCTCAACAATTTTTTTCCTTTTAATTTTGCATTCAGACTGTGTAACCTCTGTGCGTAAATCTTTCTCTCCCCCACTGCCTGGGGAAAAAATATGGGCAACATGTGGTGTGTTCGCAACATTTCAAGTGTAAATATGAAACTTGGTTGGTAAATTTTAATTTACCTTTTAATAATTTTCTGACTTATAGGGACTATTTTTAGCATACGAGAGCTTAGAGATTTAGTGAAAAATATGTTGTAATAACTGCAAAAACCTGACAAGAGTTTAGAAAATAATCAGATAATAAGTTCTTCATCTGTGGTTAGTACATCTTTGGCGATATATGGAATTTGGGGGCCATGAATGACCAAAGGTTTGGCTAATGTGATTAATGCTATTAAATTACTTACAAAATGCGCACAAAATGCGTACAACTGTTCCCCGAGGAAGAGCCCTGTTAAGTTTATTCTTCATCTCTGATAGCAGAATCCTGAGTTGCTATTTAATTTTGGAAAATCCCTTTAGCAGGTGACTGTTTGTGGCAGACTGAGGGTGCTGGGGCCTGATAAACTCAGGAAAGAGCCACCGGGCAGAACATTCCAGTCCTTAAACTCTTCTGTGGTTTGCTGTTGATACAGAAATCTATCCTTTGAAGATGACCTCTGAGTGGAAATGTGCTCTGGAAAAATCCCTTATTGTTGCTGCAGAGTTTCCTCTTCCAATGGAAGTGTTCAAGGTAAGCCGTGGGTTCTCAGCAGCTGAGCCCCTCCTTTCAAGTGCAAACTGTTGAAGGAGTGCTGTACGCTCAAACCCTTTCCCGCTGTTAAAAGTGCAACCTTCTCGACCAGTTTGCGTTTAGAATGTTTAAAATTGTGTGTTTCCTTTTGCTATTTTTAGGACAATCTTCTTAAATACCTATGTTATAAGATGCTGGTAAAATTGTTGAAGTTACTGTTTTTCTCTATAACGTACGTCTCATTTTCATCTTCTCGCCCCTTACCAAAGAAACAAAAGGAAATGCAGCAAGATTAATTTTAGCATTTGTTTGGGAAAAACCATTGACAATGATGTTTCTCCAGATGGTACAATTTTCTTGAAGGCACGTGCAGAGAACGAAGGGCCTGGAACATCCCAACTTCAATGGATCACCAAGTTCTTAACCCTTTTTAAAAACTATGCTTAAAATTTACATGTTTCTGTCCTCTATGGAGAGGATGGGGACAGGGTGTTGGTCTTCTAGAGTGGGCCCAGGGAGACTCTCTGGGGTCTGACTGTTCCTACACAGTTTCTCTGTTCTTATTTTATGAGCTTCTGTTAGCTTGCGAAACTGGCTCCTGAGCCTTTGAGGATTCTGCAATATTAATTGGGCCAGCTCTCGGCTTTTCTGCTGAAGGCCTCGATTTGGCTTTGCTGAATATGTTAAATTAGTCCCTTCTTGGTCATCAGCTGTTTGGCTCTCCATACCTTTGTTGTTGCTGAGTTGGCTTGTGTATTTTTATTTTTTTAAATATGTTATAGTTTGGGTTGGAGTATAGAAAGAGAGAGAAAATGGACTTGTTTTTTTTTTTTTGACACCCTAACCTGACACTGCCATATTTAAAACACTTGTCATTTGGACAGGGGTAAACTGGAGTTTCTACACCTCTCTCAGACCTACCAAGCCTGGCGTGGTTTCGTGGTGCTTCCTCTGTAGTCTTGGGTCATGGAGTGTCTCTTCTGGTCAGGGGTACCAGGGGAACCAGGCTGCCTCCACTCTGGCATCTTGTTTGTTTATTTGTTTTTAATGCTCTTCAAATGTTAAATTCTTACTCAGCCTTCTATCTCAAATACAAGTTTCCTAAAGAATTGAAATTGGCAAATTGTGTTACAGGCCTGTAGGAATGTGACAGTGAAGCCCACCATTATGTACAATTGTAAGGTGCCAGTAGACAAAACAAATAAAAGAAAGAAGTCCTTTCCAGGGCCTCTGGACCCTGATGAGCGTGAGCCTCCCCTCGGCCTCCTGTTCTGTTGTAATTGTGGTCAGTCATTCCTGTGATTCCTTATGTAATACCCATCTTGCTTTCCCGTTGAAGTGCCAATAAGATAAGGACCATATCTGTTTTGTCCAGTGTTAAAAACATAATTCCTTGCCCATGATAGTACTTAATAAAGGTTCATCAAATAAATGAACTCATTTTTGAATGGACATATGTACTTAATTCATTGCATTAAAAAATTCTGAGTTAAAGTTGTTATAGATTAATTGGATATGCAGTTATTTAAAAGTGTGAATACTAAGACTGCAAAGGTACAAGCATTAATAATCTTGATATATCTCTAATTAAAAATTAACTAATTTATTGAATATTTATGAAGCAGCTATTCTTTGCAAAAGGTGTTATGTGCTGTTGACCTGTTTCTGGGTTTTAATAGTTTGTTCATATTTTTCAAAATACAGTTCCTTCTTCTTTCACCCATGAGAATTCACACAATTATTTTGATAAAGTACATGAAAATTATCATCTCATTCAATATTTGTTCATAATTAAGCATTGTCGTTAAGAGTAGATATTGAGTATTACTTTTGGGCCTAGCCCACCACAGGGTGTATGGTGTATGGTGTAGGCACTTTGTAAATGAAACTTGGTTGCATTAGATATTTTGTGGTCTTAAAGTTTGTGAGATACTTTTATAAATGATTTTTCTTATTTCAATTTGGAAGAGAAGTGGGCAGTGAATGTTTATATATTTAATTTGGAGGCCATGGGAATGACCATTGAGTTTCCTAAGGCTGTTGTAGCAAATGACGGTGGACTGGGTGGTGTGAAAAACAGGAGTTCACTCTCCCGTACTCTGGAGGTTGCAGTTGGGATTCAGGTGTCAGCTGGATGGGACTCAACCTGCAGGCCCCGAGACAGTCCCAGGAATCTGCCCTGGCTTCTGGTGGCTGCTGAACCCTTGGCATTCTTTGGCTGGTGGTAGCTTCACTCTGTGTGCTGCCTCCATCGTCACCTGACCTCCTCTTCTCTGTGTTCCTGTCCAGATTTCCCTTCCCTTTTCAGGACAGCAGTCCTTTAGCCCATGCTCATCCTGTGACCCTGTCTCCAAACATAGTCACATTCACAGGTTCCAGGTAGATGCAAACTCTTAGGGGACACTTTTAAGCCAGTTCCACTGCATTGCATCTATGCTCAATAATTTAAGAAATCAGATGCTAGTATTCTCTACTGGGTTCCTGTATTTATAAGAAGGTAATTAAATTCAGAGAAACTGCATGAAATGATATCAAACTATATTTGTAGTTGCTTCATTTATGAATAAACAAAAGAGAAATTCTCTCTCTTTTTATAAGTTCTAGCAAGTGGTATTCCTCTGTAGGGTCCAAAAATAGAGTACACGGACACACACATATATAATTTTATTTATTTTTTTTCTATTTTATCACTGCTCATCAGTATTTCTGGACAGGGAGACAGACTTTTATTTTCTTCATTATGGTGGAAGGGAATATACGTTTGAATTCAGCAGTGAATCATCTGAGATGCATTTGTTATGGAAAATTGCCATAGTGTTCAGCTCTTATGAGACAGAAGTCAAAGCTAAGCACATTTAATAGCTAGGAACGAGCAGTGTTTCCAAGCAATTCTTTTTATTATTTTTACACTTTAGATAAGACGGGTGTTTTGATGGAATGAATCTCATTATGCTGCATTTTCTGACACAGGGGCTGCGCTCACGTGTGTGTATCCATGTTTACACGAAGTCAGATCAAATCGGTGGGCACCCTTCCCCTTTTATCTGAACACAAACAGAAATAGGGCAAAAACAAGCTCAGAGTTAGGATTTTTGCTGTTATTTACCTTTGATTGGAGAGAGCATTCCAAATACCTTTTGAACACTGCATTTTTCAGGGAGTTCTGACTCACTCAGAAAATGCAAATAATCTTTAAAGCATACACTTAATTGAAATATAAATAGTTGATAAAATGGGTTAAAAAAGAAAAACCTCAGAGATGCGAACACCTGTTTTTTAAAAATAATAAATACTAAGTTCCCCCTAGGAATCATCCTCATTATTTAGAGACCTAAAAGATTGCCAAAACCATTCTCTATAATAGTACTAATTTACTCCTCGTGAATAATAAGGAAATAGAGGCAACCCCTCTGTGCTTTCCGTGATCTCATTGGATTTTCACCTGGCCACAGATGGCTCATTGTCAGCTTTCAGAGCAAAGGAATCGGCCTCCAAGGGCTCTGCTTCAGGAACCCAAGTGTGGACAGAACCTTTCCTCAACACAGTCACATCTACCTGTTCTGCAGCCTCAGCCGTCAGGTGATTAACCTGACTCATCAATGTCTGCTAAGGTGAAATGCCCCCATTGCAGCAAGATGTTTTTATTTTCGTCTTTTGTAAAGAGCTGCTAGGAGGTTTCTTTCAAGGATTGTTTCTGTCTTCAAACAATGAAGTTATTAAGGCCCAATTCAGCTTTTTGGTCAACAGGGTCTCTGTGGCCTCAGGGTCTCTGTGGTCTCTCACTGCCACTGAGAGGTTCGAGAGAACTTAATAAGTTTAAAAATGAAACCAGAGGAGAGAGAGTGTTGGTATTGATGCTGTGTGCTCCTTCTGTGCCCGGCACCCACGAGACTCAGTACATCTTGCTACTCTGTGCTCTCTGCTGTTCTTCTAAATCGCAGTTTACCTCTGCTAAATCATTCAGGTTTCACTGAGAAACTCCCATATCCATCAAACAGGTCTACAAATCAAAAGTAGTACCTCGTTCCCCGGTTAACAGAAACCACGTAGTTTTTCCTTAGAACACTAGAAAAAATACAGGAAGCAAAGGTTTTGCTACTAACATCATTTCATCACTGGGCCTCAGGATGGAAGGAAGGGCCAGCCTTGGGATGCCACTGAAACCCGTGATCCATTTTTATCCCTGAAAGAAGGGAAAGTTCTTTATGTTTAAAAAGTGTTGAAGGTTTTAGAGGGTTTGAAATTCCAAATCAGCTATTTTGAGATCTGTGGTGGATTCCGGGAACTATAGATTAAGACCACTGAGGCTTGAGGTCAGCACCCCTGGCACCCTCCTGGAAGTCCTCCTGGCCCTCCTGCTGGGAGGTCTCCATGCCTGCCCCTCATTGATGACCCACCAGGACTCTCAGGATCCAGAGGTCACTTCCTCACGTTATACTTTACTACGGCACCAGATACACAGTAAATCCCTGAAGGGTGCAGGTGCATGGGGTGAACTCCAGAAAGCCAGGCCATCCTCCTGGAGTCCTACGGGGCAGGGGGTGTTGGGGGGGGGTTCTTGTAAGGGTCTGGTCACGTAGGCACCCTTTGCCTGGCACATTTCCTAGTTCACAGCTCCCAGAAGGAAACCCAGTGTTTAGTATAATGTCTATTGTTTGCAGAAGCAGCTTAGGCACAGTGAGTCATTCTTGTGTTTAGGAAAAAAATTCTATGTCCTTTTAGGGATAAAATTATCAGCCACATTCTCAGATGCCACCCAAGGACCAGTCTTCAGTCCTTCTGAAGGTCAGAAGCCTTTGGCCCCCTCTGTTCCATCCATCAGCAAATGCTCTTGACTCTCCCTTCAAAGTGGCCCAAACCCACTCCCGTCTGCCTGATCCCAGCTGCCACCTCTCTCCTGGGCTGTTATGTCAGTCTCAGAATTTACTTCCTGGTTTCTGGTCATTGCACCCTAGAGCCTGTTCTTGACAGAGCAGCCAGAGCGAGTCTTTGAAGCAGAAGTCAGATCTTGTCCCTCGTTTGCTTGTCCCTTCCTGGGGTGTGTGATGTGCTGGGTTCCATGTGTGACCTCCACTGCTCTCCAAGTCCCCTGTCCTTGCAGCTCTCAGGTGCTGGCTTTGGGCTGCCCCCTGCCCCTTCCCTGCTGTCCCTTCAACACCCACGTGCTCCTGCCTCAGGCATTTGTATTAATACTCCATCTGCTCAGAAAGTCACCCCCTCGATTTCTGCATGGCTCCTTCTGTCACTTTCTTCAGGTTTGCTTAAAATCAGAGATACAGGCCCCTGTGCCACCCCACAGCATGCCGAGCTGTACCTGCCACCCCACTTTATTTTTCTTCATAGTTCTCCTACCTCTGCCTGTTATGTATTAATGTGCACCTTTTAAAATGTAATCTACTTCCTCAAGTTAGAATGTAAGTTCTGCGAGGCTGTAGTGGTTATTTTTATGGCTGCTTTACCCTACTGTCTTGAAGAATGCCTGGGACATAAATATTCTTGAATAGATCACTGAAGAAGTAAGTCCAAAAAAACACCTAGGAAGAATAGAAGGCCTGCAGAGGTCATTGGCATAATTTACATGGACTAAGTCCGCCGTGAGTGCTTCTGAATGATTGCATGGTAAAGAAAAGGGCTCAGTCGTTAGATGACAGTTAGGATACAGTGACTTCACAGTGACAGCTGCATCTTCATGATCAGCTAAAGAGACCCCAGGCTCCGAAAGGGAAGGAGTGGAAAATGCAGAGGAGCGTGTTAGGGTTGGGTTGGAGGTAAAACATCTCAGTGTGAGAATCCCACCACTTGCAGCTCGTTCGTCCAGGTTTTGCATCTTGCTCAAAGTGACTACAACATGGACTTCATATTGACTCTTGTGCGCGGATTTTTTCTTTTTAAAGCCTGTATTTCTTATTATTGCTTTTGAGTCTTTCAGAAGCTAATTATGTGCGATTATAGTGCATTTCCTCATTGGACAGGTAGTGGAGATGCACAAGCTTTAGGAATATGCTCAAAACAGCACTTGGTTTGGGTGACAGACTTAGCGCAGTGTGAATGGTTTCTGCTCTCCAGCCGCTATTTTCTGGACTGTTTTGCTTTCCTTCCCTAGCCTGACACATTCCTCAGGTACATATTAGAACAGACTGGATGAGATGTGGCCAGTGCTTCTGGTAATTTCCTCTCATTTGAAGCTGAGGAGAGATGTGGTTTTTGATGTAATGTGTACACCCAATGCTGGAGCTCTGTGTCCTTCCACTATTGCCCCCTGTCCAGTTCCCTGTCAGTAACGTGGCTACAGGGAGGTCCTGGGGACTGAGGCTTTGCATTCGTCAGGACTCACAGAGGAGGAAGTACCAGCTGCAAGTAGAGTCAGTCCTCCCCTGGGGATGAGGGTGTGTCTAGGCAGTGTGTCGCCAGCTGATTATTTACACAGTCTGAGGTGGTGCAGGTCACTTGACGTGGCCTTCTTGTGCCATCAGGGGCTGCAGTAAATACGAGACATGTGGGGCTGCTGCTGCTGGTGGAGCACAGAACTCTGTTTTCCAGGAGACTTTTTTTTTTTTTAAAATATGTAGAAGTAGTATCACTCTAAAATAATGGCAAAAGCATAATATAGTAAATACGTAAGTCAGGAACATCGTCGTTATCAAGTCTTACGCGCTATACTTTTATACACCTGGCAGCACAGTAGGTTTGTTTACAGCAGCATTGGCATAGAACCCTTGACGTGTTGTATGTTGTCATTACGGTGGCTATGATGTCCCGAGGCAGAAGAAGATGCTCAGCTCCACCATGATCCGGGACCACTGCCCTGCATGAGTCCATTGTCATGTGGCTGACATTGTCTGACTGCACTTCCATGAAATGCCCAGTCTGTTGGTGTCCTGGGATAGCTCAGTTTTTGTCAAGTTTGACATAATTATTAAACAGATCCAAAATTATCTCTGTAACTGATAGGAGTTAAACGATGTCCTCGAAATCTATAGATAAAGGGCTTGGCCTAATGGCAGTGTGGTTACGTGACTCAGGTTTGCACCCATGACACTTTCTTCTTGGCATCTGTTCCCTGTTCTTAATGTTTCACAAGCAGAGAGAAGGGCCTCCTGGGGGAAGGCTAAGTGGAGAAAGGAGATGCTGTATGATGAGGGCTTTTTTTTTTTTTTTAACCCACATTAATGTCATTCTCTGCTAAGGGTGTTTAATCTGTTTATAACATGCTGAAGATCCTGAGGCAGACGCCTGTAATCCCAGAGGCAGGGAAGGCCGAGGCAGGAAGATCCCGAGTTTAAAGCCAGAAGCCAGCTTCAGCAACAGTGAGGCTGTGATTTCTTTAGCATTTTTTTAAATAATATTCTTAGTTGTATATGGACACAGTACCTTTTTTTTATTTATATGTGGTGCTAAGGATCGAACCCAGTGCCTCAAACATGCTAGGCAAGTGCTCTATCACCGAGCTACAACCTCAGCCCAGCGTTTCCTTTCTTTTTTTCTTTTCTTTTACCAGGGATTGAATTCAGGGGCCCTCAGCCCTTTTATTATTTTGTATTTTATTTAGAGACAGGGTCTCACCGAGTTGCTTAATGCCTCACTGTTGCTGAGGCTGGCTTCTGGCTTTGAACTTGAGATCTTCCTGCCTCAGCCTCCCCTGCTGCTGGAATTGCAGGTCTGTGCCACCATGTCTGGATCATGTTCTTTTTTTAAAGCTTTGAAGTATGTATGTACTTGTCAGTGTGATTGTAGGTTTGATTCTGAGGAAGGAATCTCTTCTGTATGAGACCTGGGTTTGAGGCCAGAGAGAGTTAAGTGTGGCAAAGGGAGAGAGTTTTTCCTTCCCCTCTGTCAGGTATAGCCAGGGGCAGGGGAGGATGTGAGTGGAGTATGAGCTTGCAGTTTCATAGGTGCCTGCTTTCCTTTTCTCTTGCTCAGCAGTTCAATACAGCAATAGTAAACTTGGCCTTCAGGTGGGATTCTTAGACTCTCCTGGAATTTGGAGACAGGACTTCATTTCTTTGGCCACATCACTGAGTTGTGAATGTTTGTGGGACACATGATCCGTATCTCTTCACCAAGTTATGGCCCAGTGGTTCTCTTAAAGAAGGGTGCAGGTCGCTCACCCGACATCAGGCTGATGCTGAACCTCAGTGCTGTGCACCTAACCTTTAGATTCCCTCTCGTGGAGCCTGGAAGCTCAGATTCTTTAAGGCCTATGAGACACGACCCACTTCTGTGGTTCTTACTTCTTTACCGACTCCAAGAAGCATGTGAACAGAATCTCTGGGACGGCAGATGACAGAGAAGTTGATTTTCTTCAGGGCCTGTGCTTTGCTACGTAGAGGGACGGAAGGAGGAGCTAGTTGGTGCTTATTCTTAACGTGTTCTGGGGTTTTGAACTGAAGCATGTGAACTATATAGCAAAATAGGGCCACGGTGGCCATCTCGTTTTATGGGTATTGGAAAAAATCTTATAAGAGGCATAATAAAGGAGGCATCTGTGGTCGAACAATAAACATAAAGATCACAAAATCTATGTACATAAAGAGTTCACTGTGACAGTCACTTGACCACAGGCTGAATGCTGCTGCCTGCTGTCTCGCTGATGGTGGCTTGTCTTTGCTTCTGAACATTACAGACTGGAGGCTGCAGTCGACTTTCTGTTGTCCACTCTGGGCCTCTTCACTCCCCAGCGGCTTCTGTTCACCACAGTAATTGTGACTTGGATCAGTTTCCGCGGTTGTGGAGGAGGCCATATGATATTCGCATGAGATGGGATACTAGCATGAACTTCCCGCAGTGGCCTATGGGTTGTTGGGGTGCCAGGGGAATAAAACCTCCTGTATATTAAACTAGGCAACATTCCAAGTGATGCTTGTGCCACATTTCAATGTTTTAAAATTGAAACTCTCGTCTTCATTAAGAGGAATGATTAAGAAGATATGGCAATTCTTTCATCTAGGGAGGATTTTATTGTAGATTTAAGCTACAATAAAAATTATATGGAGGGATTCCTACCCACCCCCATTCCCCCCCAAAATGCACACAGATCTTTGCAGATTAGGCCGTGCTTTTAAGGTGCTTTATACCTCTCAGGAGTTGGCAGTTGCAAATAGTGTCTTGGGCAGGGGAACCAGTGGGAAAGGAAGTTTGAGTTCCTCCTTTTGACTTTAGGTCTTCAGAGACTTACGATCTAATGGAACATGAGGACCTCGTGTCACAGGGCAATGTGGACTTTACCTGGCCTTCGGTGTGCTCCTTCCTGCACCCTGGTGGTTGGCCTGCTTAGTGGGTGTGAGATGCGCAGAAGTCATTGCTCCTGGGTTTTTCTCCTCACTCCCACACATAGCCATTCTGCCTTGAGTCTCCTGGTCTGGATGTCATAAAGTCAAGCACAGGGTCCAAACTGCCTCTGATTTTGTCTTCAGACCTCTTTATAACAAAAAGTCCAGCCTAAAGAAGCGAGATAAACTTCGATATGGATATTTATTGGTTCGAGATAGCAGAAACTTGACTTAAAACATCTTAATGTTTAACAAGATTCCCCACTTGGGGTCACCTGCAGGATTTCCAGATCACAGCAGGACTAATCCCCCAGCCATGCGTACGTATGTAACATATGTAACTCCAGTCTGCAAAGGAATCCGGAGAAGTTTGTCTTCTTATTGGTGATCTTGACTTACACGTCTGTATCAAGGGAACCAGAGCAAGGCCCAGCTGCATCATTACAAATCCCGGCTTCCTGCATGATAAGTCACCCACCCTGAGAATGTGTGTTAACCCTTTCAGACCCCTTGACATGGTAGCAGAGGCCCAGAAGGAAAAACGTTCATGAAGCCCGGTGTGGTTCCATGAACGCCACCATTGCTATCCCATGGGACGTGGGATGTTGTGGTGGTATTGATGATCGCTCCTTATCATGGAGCCCCGAGAGGGTGACAGACATTGCTGGGCCTTTGCCATGTCATTATCTCACTGTCCTTCCTGTAAGCTGACTTGGTGGGTTTTTAGTTCTTACTGTAAAGGTCGAGGGAACTCAAGGCTCAAAGAAGTTGATTTCTTGACCTTCTTTATATAGAGAGAGCTCATAAATAGAACTGGGATTCAAACACAGACCTAGCTGAAGCTCAAGGTCCTTTTATTTTTATTTTTTTTTCTCTTGCTTTTTACTAGAGTTCAAAAATAAACTAGGATATTGAAAGATGGAGCAAAGTAATTATTACTATAACGAAGAACCAGAAGATGAAGGCTGAGAGCATTAAGTGTTGCCTGTCCAAAACCATATTTGATTTTGAATATGTTCATCAACTCATTCTTCCCTTGTTTTCAACAAGGGCCTTTTGAACAGGATGATTCTTTATTGTCCTAATTACAAACATCTCTGCCCTGTGCTGATACCAGCACCGTAGAAGGCAACAGTTCTCTTCTGCCAAGTTAAAACCACTGGTGTAAGCCAGGATTAGATGCCCCGTTCTTCTTGACAGTGATTTGGTTTAGGCAGAGGCTGTTGCCTATTTGGGTCAGCAAAATGATGAGGCACTTTGCCAGATGGTATTTGAAATCTATAAGAAGAGGCACAGAGGAGAGGTGGCTCTCTCTTCTTCCTCTGTGCTTTATTTTGGCTGGCTGAGACTCCTGGAATGTCTGCAGCCATCTTGAGACCATGAGGTGACTGGACTGGGAAAGCTGTCACAGTAATGGTGTTGAAGGACAGGAAGAGCCTGGGTCATTTCTGATGTTGCTGGCTATTTAGTGTGCACATGATGGTGGTGGTGAGGCAAACATTACTCTATGACAGGTATCCTCCATGACAGCAAGGAGTTCCTTATGCACAAGGCATAAGCCATCCTTCTCAACCCATGAACAAGCAAAGCAGCCACCTGGATTGGGAGTGGCCCCTGAGGAACGTTTCATCCCTCCCCTTGCCTTCACAAGTAAAGACAGACACCCCTGCCCAACCTAGTGTAAGCCATAAGGGAATCCACTGCCCCCAACAATAAGAATTGCAGAGAAAGGGCTCAAGACTGCTGAAAAGAGCAGCCAGCAGTGGTTCTAACGACAGGTACAGAGCATCTGCCCTTCAGGAGACATGTGACAATGTCTGGAGACACTTTGATTTTCAGAGTGGGGGTGCTGTTGGCATCTAGCAGCTAGTGGACTGTAGATTCAGCTAAATATCCCACCATGCATAGGACAGTTCTCCTCAATACAGAATAATCTGGTCCCCAAATGCCAATAGCACCAGTGCTGAGAAACCTGGTCTAGGGGGTGAACACTTTCCTCAACCAGAAGTAGGTTGGCAGGTTGGAGCACCACAGGGCAGCTGTGCCCAGGGAGGCTCTGGAGACCCCAGCAGTTGTTGTTAGCTCTGGGGTCCTTCCCATTTGGAGTCCTCCCTCTCTGTGGCAGAGCATCCTCCAGGAGTGCCTGTGTTCTGCAGCCACAGCATCAGTGGCTGGAAGGGGCAGAGCATCAGGCAGCTTAGTGGGGTTTCCTCCTTTCTCTGGAAGGTGCTGTCTGCATACAGGGAGGGAGCTCAGACCCTGAGTCCCATTTCCATGACAACAGTGGGGTTGCAGTTAGGGCTTTCAGCAGAAGGGGTGACCCTGGCTAATTGCATCTACCACAGTCTGCTGGTGGGGTGTGCAGCTGGCCCCCCAGCTTCCGCTTTGCTCTCTTTCAGGCACTGCCCAGAGTGTTGCCGTGGGAACCTGAGGAGGCTCCATGGCCTGTTGGAAGCCAGTTAACTAAGAGGGAGGAGGAGGTGACAGCAGAATCACTGTCACCCCCCCCCCCCCCCCCCCGGAAACAGCCCAAGTGGGCGCTGGGTCTCCCTAGCTCTGCTGGAAAGAAGGGTGGATTCCTTGCCATTTACTAAAGATGTTTAGCATTAATCAGTGAAAGATATTCTCATTGCCTGTTTTGCTGGTTGTTTTTTTTCTTTAAACAGTTTGATACCATTTTTCTTTGGACTTACTGTGAAATAGGCCTTGCTTAATCACCTTTTATAAATTGTGTGGTTCAGGTTGAAGTACAGAATATCATAATGTATTTCTCATTGCTATTTTTTAACATCATTGAATTACCACAAGTAGATAAAATTGCTATTTACAGCTCTAAGTAAAAAAATGGAAAAGCTTATTACTTTTCAGCTTATAGATTTTTTTATTACATTCTTGTTGTAAATATTTCACTGGCTAAATTTAAATCAGCATGATGGAATTGGAATGTAATAATACTATTGATTTAATAAATGCTGGCATCTTAATGTCTGTTTTTTGATGAAATTAATATTACGAGAGCAATTTTCTAATGAATATATGAGCACGAGGTCATTGGTAAAACAAAGAGGAACAGTATGATAAATGGCACTGATTTTTTCTTTTAGCATGACATATCATGCTGATGTGAATAAAGGGATTGAAGTGTAGTTCATTATATATCAATTTGAATGTAATACTAATTAAAACCTTCCTTTGACTTCACTGAAGCCTAGTCTTAGAAATTATGCAAATTATTGAGGTCTTGGAAAGAAGTCTGTGCAATGTTTGAGTTCCCAGTAGACCCCAAAATTGGCATGTTGGAACTGGAAAAAAAAATAATACTGTGCAGTATTTTTGTGTAAGTACAATCTGCCACAAGATTTGCATCCTTGAAAAATTGGGGATGTGTGAATTGCCTATCTGTTTCTTTGTCCATTTTATTTCCTTTTGTCCATTTAATTACCATAAGCAAAAAGGGACAACCAAAGAATTGAAGACTGACGTTCAGATGCTACCACCAGGAGGAAAATTGCCTGCAGCCTTCAATTCTGGAAGTCAGGTTTAAGACTTTGGCTTTTGCACAGCTAAGATTTTTCTGTTTTTTCTTACATTGAAATCCTCATCGCGTACATTTTAATTTTGTTGTGTTAATTAGTTTGAACTTGTTCTCTCCTGTGCCACATTCTTCCTAATTGTGTCACGTGAGATATATGTTTGTCTAATGAAGTGGGGACGAGTAGGCGCATTACCTATTTTTGGAGGCTGTGATAGCTGCATACTACGTTTTAAGAGCAGAACCTGCAGCTCTTCAAGTCCCTGCAGGAAGCGGGATGAGTGAAGTTCAAGTGGGCGCATGGGACACAAGTACTTCTTCTCTTCGGTCTCTTTCTTCTCTCTGCATTAGTAATCCTCATTGCCCCCCCCCCCAGGCGAGCACACGCAGTAGCTTGTGCGTGTCACGAAGACCTTTGATGTTCCCTGGCATCTAGCCAGGGAAGTTGGGGTGCCATTTTCCCACAACCCCTAATCTCAGGGCAGCTCCACGTCAGGCGTGTTTCATGCATAGCTGTTGGATTCTGCAGAATCAGGGAGCATCCTTTACTGGGGATGGCAGCCCCCTTCGAGGCAAAGATGTCCCTGTGGCTGATGCTCATAGCAGCAGTGACCCGTGTGTAGCTCGGACACCCAGGGTATGCTTGGAGGTGAGGGGGCCTCCTGACCTCCTTTTTCACGTGGGAAGGGCAAGACCTCTGCTGGCACTGTGAAGCCCAAACACCACCTCCAGTGGTTTGCCCAGGCGTCTTGACCCAGGGAGAGGCTTCACATTTCTCACTCTTCAGTTATTTCCTAAGCTTACATTTGAAGCTTCTCCAAGTCAGGAAGCACATTATATAGTGTTGTCTTCGTTCAATGTCATGTTTGATACACAGATTGAGATTGGTCTTGGATTTGCAGCCAATCACATGTACTGGATTAGCCACATAGATCAGATCGAGCTCTCTTGACTATCATTGATAATTTAGGAGGAAATTCACATCAGTAAGCAATGATCTATGAGGGGCCAGAGATATTTTCCTCCACATGTTGCTTTGGTCTTTATTGCTTACTATGCCAGCACATGAAAGCAGTAAAGATATTTGTTCATTTGGTTTTTTTTTTTTTTTTTTTTTTTGTACTGGGGATTAATCTAGAGGCATTTACCACTGAGCCACAGCACCCCCCCCCCCCGCCACTCCCCTTTTTAAGTTTTTGAGACAGGGTCTCACTAAGTTGCTGAGGCTGGTCTTGAGCTTGCGATCCTCCTACCTCAGCCTCCTGGGCCATTGAGATTACAGGCATGAGCCACCACTGCACCCAGCAAGGTATTTGCTAATTGTTGGTGACTAGCCATTTAAAAATGTTTTGAGGATATAACTTCTTATTTCAGAATTTCCTCTGACATGCTTTTTTATGAAGCCATTGAAGAAATGTTATGAATTAACAGCAAAATAGGAAGGTTCTAAGTAAATGATTAGTTTTGAGAGCTGCCACTTTTCAACTTGGTAGTAAATGTCTTTGAAGAAAGATTATAGGAGCCTACAGACTGTAGAAATTTTATGTTTATTAATTACCAATAAAAAAAATCCTTATTTTGTTCCTTACTTCCCCGTCCATGATATAGTCTGGTGGCTAGTCAGACTGCTTGTTTAAACCTTGACTCTCTTCTTGCATAGATAACTTAACTTCTCTGTGACTTAATTTCCTCACTATAAGATGGATAGTACCCCACAGTCTTTGTGAAGGGAAGATCATACCGTAGGGCAAGTGCTTGCCAGTATGCCCAGCCTGTCCCCCGTCCTCACTCCCACCGGCTTGATATTATACACCAGTTCAAATTAGTCTTAATGCTGAGTCACAGAACTGTCCCATGGGAGAGTGAAGAACACTTAGACCCTGGAGGGAGTGTGGCCAAAGAGCCCTGTGAGAAAGGAAGTTACGTAAATAGATTCTCTTCTACCATGTCATTCCACTGAAGGCAATTCCCTGAAGAATTTTAGTAAGATTAGTAAGATTGCTTGGTAAGACAGCCCTCCAATAAAATGTATGGCATTTTACTTTTGATTAATATAAAAACTATTTTAGGGCAAAAATAAAAATGGGTAGCCATGAGTGTAGCTGGGAATAGCATTGCTGGCATTTATGATAGGAAAGTAGTTTTTCAGTAAGCAATTTAACTGGACTCCAGTGCATGTAAGCAAACAGTATCTCTTGAATGTGATGGGCTATTTGTAAATGTACTGTGGGTTTAGTAATGTGTCCCCATATCACGAATAGCATCATTTGTGATACAGACATTGGGAAGTGTGAATGATTCTCTAGAGCTTTGCAAAGACCAGAATGTCTCTTTCAAACCACAGTGAAATTTCCATTAGCTCTCGGGAGATAATTGATTTTGTGACTCATCTTCGGGAGCCAGGAACCCTCTTTCCTTTGCGTTGAAGATGATTTTGCTGGGTGTTTGTGTAAATGAACACATGTATTCGGACTGCATTAACAGCCCAATGTAGAGGGCTTGGCAGTGATTACACTTGTTTTTCAATGAGAAAATCTACATCTTTTCTCATACAAATATGGATGCTTAGACACATGCACAGAACTTGCACAACTCTGCCTGTTGACTAATTTGGAAATTCACTGGTGTTGAGTTCTTCAGATGTCATAAATGTGGCTATTTCTTGGAAGTGCCCAGTGATTTCTTTTGCCTTTTCCATCACAATCGGGTGTCTCTATCTGGTACATAAGTTCCAGCCTCCCTGATTGCATTTATTGTGCTTTCTCTCCAGCATCTTTTTTTTTTTTTTTTTTTGGAGAGGAAACGAAGAATTGAACTCAGGGATTCTTGACCACTGAGCCACATCCCCAGTTCTATTTTGTATTTTACTTAGAGACAGGGTCTCACTGAGTTGCTTAGCACCTCACTGTTGCTGAGGCTGGCTTTGAACTCACGATCCTCCTGCCTCAGTCTCCCAAGCCTCTGAGATTACAGGCATGTGCTGTAGCGTGTGGCCTAGCGTCTTCTCTTTATCATTCTGAGTCACATGCTTTTCACAATTCAAATTAAGATTCATCCTCATAAGTCCTTTGACTGCCATAATCACAATGACATTTAGTTTTTATATGCTAGAAGTAGAAAGAATTATTTCTGAACTTTCTTCTAGCCTAGTCTTCCTTAGCTGTTCCTTGTCTTTTCCTTCTTGGACAAATTAGGTTTTTGGAGTGTCCATTCCAACACCTAGTAGCCTACTCTGTGGTCCCCAATGGTTTATAATGAACGAATGGTAGAACATAGAACTAGAGTGGATGTCAAGAGATCATCTATTTTTTTCCCACAACTTGCAATTTAATTTAATAAATATTTATTGTGGTCTTTCTTGGATGGACTGCACACCACAAATGATAGTTTGGCATCTGCCAAGAAGCACTGCACATATGACATAGCCGTCTTCCATGTTTTCAAAAGTTCTCTAGTGGCCAGAAGTTTCAGTGGCGAGCCTCTTTAGAAAATATTAATCCTGCTTCTGCAGTAAAAAGTTCCTGGCATTATTGGTCACGGACAGCAAAAATATTAGAGGGTATAGTCAAACTCTTAGGCATTATGTATCTTTAGTCTTGAATTTTTTAAATTTCAATTTTGTTGATTTACCTTTGAAACTGGTGGGATTTCTACCTGGTCCAGTAAGATTTTTTTTTTTTAATTATTATTTTCAAGGTTGATTAAAAAAGGACCTTAAGAAAGTGAAAATGAGGATTGGAAGATACAAGAATGTACTTTATAATTACTGTATTAATTTATGAAATTTGAAATTCAAACTTAATAGGATAGTACAGATATATGTGAATATTCAAGGTCATCCACCTGTACTTGGCCGTGAATGACTTCAAATCAGTGATCCAGGCCAAACTGAGAGCTGGGGTTGAGAAAGGGCCTCGGGAGGTGGGTCAGTTCTGTTCAGAAAGCTGACTCCACTCAGCAAAGGCCAAAGCAAAAGTGTATGAAATAGGGCAGGTGTGCACGCTGGACCTGGTGCAGGACAACAGGTAGACCAGAAGCCTCGATCGCTGGTGCACGATGGTGGGGGCTCCCTCCAGTAGGGACTTGTGAGAGGCAGAAGTTCCAAGGAGAGCCCTGGAGTGGAAGCCATCAAGGAGCTGGGACCAGTTCTTGTGAGTAGTGACCTGAAGCAGGTTTAGGTGTGTAGCTCTGGGTGTTGAGAGAGAGTGACATCAGGACATCCCATCACAGAGAGGGAAACAGAAGGGCTTCTGAGAAGTGGCTCACCTTCACCTGGCCAGTGTCATTAGTGCCCTAGGGATTTCTGTATTATCAGATGGCGTAATACTGATTGCTTAAATTTGTTGAGTAGGCTCAGGTAGTTTTTGTTTTATAATTTTAGAATAAAAGGTTAAAGGTTTTTGTGCTTCAAAAAGGGGAATATATTTACCTGCAAAACCCAAGCATGTGACTCAGTTCCCACTGGTAGGTACTGGGGGTGTCGATCCCTGATAGGAGCTTAAATTTTAATCTTTTAATTCAGACATCAATTAGTCATTTTCATTTTAGTTCTTATGCCTCCACACCTGTGGTTTACAGCCCTGCCTTGGCATTATGGTTGGTGTTTGTTAAGACGTATTAACTCCCTAGACTGCGGCTTCTCATTCTTTTTCTTTTCTGACCTGCCTTCACCATCCACCTTCAAAAAGAAAGATTTTATTTGCAACATAAAGTCATCACCTGCACCTAAGAATATCACCCGTGCTTTTCTTTATGCATACAACTTTTTATAAAGTGTTGATTGTAAGCTCTTAAAGAATTTATAAAGGTTGCAGCATAAACAAAGTCATTATGGGCACCTAAGAAAATTTCCTTGTGCTTTTTCCGTATGCATATAATTTTTATAAAGTGTTGATTATAAGTTCTTAAGGAATTTATAAAGGTGTAGAATGCACTCATTCCTTTGATTCATTTTTTTCTTGTATTTGACTACCTTCCTTCTTGCTCTGATTAACCCCCTCCCTGGATGTGGCATTAATTACTTCACTCAGACCCAGAATTTATTGTGCATCTTTGTGTATAAAGATTTTTGCAGACTGCTATGGGGACATGAAAAGTCAAAGGGTCTTTGTGGTTCTGTAGGTGTTTATAATCTGTACTTTCTCTGGCCAAGAATAAAGCAGTGGAGACTTTTATCAGCATTTCCTTTTCCCTGGTCTCCTATTGGATGACAGTATTGACCAGCTTTTGGGGTTGAGGATGGAGGGAGCAGGGATAGCACAAATGTGCTCTCTACTATCCTCAAAGTTGGGTATAGAATGACATCAATGAATTAATTAAAACTCACTTTGGATTTTTTGATAAAAGACAGTAGTAGTTTCTCAGCAACTAATGTGTTTGGAAATAACAAGATTTATTTGCAGCCACTATTTTCTCAGGGACAGACTGCAAATGCATTTATTTATTGGCTACTCTTTATACTCAGAGTGTGAGTTAAGAGGTGACCTCCATTTCAGCAAGATAAATTCTTGGATCCAGAGTCCAGCCATCCTCATCTATTCTGTGTAGCTGAAGTGAATATTGAAATTTCTTTCTTCATAAGACAGGGAAGCCCCAGGTCTCACACACCAGGTTACTGCAAGTGCCTCATAAAATTGTCAGGCGTCTATTACAAAGGGGTGCTGCTCATCTTTATTAAGTACAAGTCAGGTTCTGGTCCTACAGGGCATCTTTGGATTTGTGCACACAGCTCCAAGATCATGGGCTCCCTAACTGGTAAGGCCATTACGAGTTAGGAGCGCAGGAGGGGGACAGACCATCCCCCAGCAGGTACCACTGATGCCCTGTGATGTAACTCCCCTAGCAAGAGGCCACGTTTTCTGAAAAGTCCCCTGCTGTGTTTAAGATGACTGATTGCCTCCATTACTCTGCTGTGCTTCAGTTGAGAGGACCTAGGAAGATCAAAGCAATGTAACGTGAGTTTTTTTTTTTTTTTCCTAGTGTAAATCTCAGCGTGGTCACAGCGTGCCTTGGAAAGGCAATTTAGCCTGCAGAAATAATTAAATCCTCAGTATCTTGCAATAATTAGAAATTTGAAACAGGGAGGGTTAATTATTTCCATCAGCTTTTAGAAATCCAAGAAAATGCTCAAGGATAGCACCCAGACGGTCTCTGTGTTCACAGTACCAGTGCCTTCAATATTTTTGTCTTCTTCCCTGCAGGATCATGCAGACTTGCGAAGCCATTTCTTCACAGTTGGGATGAAGCTAGAGACAGTGAATATGAGTGAGCCCTTTCATATCTGTCCTGCATCAGTGACTAAGGTGGGTTTTGCTCTTCTGTTCCTGGCCTTAACCCCCAGAGTGAATCGGCTCCATGCCAAGCAGATGAAATATACTCACACAAGAATACACCGCAGCACCAGATAAGCCAAAGGGACATTGGTGTCCCTCCAGTCCAGTCCTGTTGGAAGCTCTTTCGATTCCTAGGGGCAGAGGGAGTCTGATCAGGTGCCTCTTCTTAGAAGAGATAGGTTGAATTTCCCTTCTGCTAATTGTCTGCTGGTGAGTTGCATGTTGTCGTCAGCATAAGAGTTAACTCACTTCTCCTGTCTGGGTAGGAGTGAATAGGATCTATTTCTATTTTGAAAATGCCTGAAAATGCTGGGAAGCAAATTCTCAGCTCCCCATGAGCCAGCATTTCTCCCTTTTTTTGCTCATCTGCTTCCACTGATTTAAGGAAAACTCACGCTTCTGAGACTTTCGGGTCCAAAATGAAAGACTTTCTCATGTAGAGGCATTTTAATGATCTGATTGGCCTTTAAGGTTATAATATCTCTTCTTAATAAAAAATCTCTCCATGACATCACCTGCTCTAAAACTTAAAATGCATGTTTCTACCTTAAATATTCCGTTACAAATGGTGGGAAAACCCATCAAACTTAGCATTCTTAGCTCATACGTGGCCTTTTAAGAAGGAGGAGATAAAGATTCAAAAATAAATTATATTTAAATGTTTTTTGATAGAACCTCATTTGTTCATGGAGTGATAAGTGTTTCAGCATATTTGCGTTATTTTTTAAATTTATGATTTGGTAGAATCTTAGGAATTCAGTGATGGGTATGTTATAGAATGTGAAAAGTAGTTAAGATCCTGAGTTGTTATTTTCCTTTTTTCTAATCTTTTCCTTTAGTGAACAAATTGTTTTTATGACTGTTAAGGTGAGTTCTTTAAGGAAAAATTATTGCCTTGTGCTTTATGGAGATCTTGGGATTGAAACACAATGCCTTCCCATTTGTGCATCATCTATTAAAAACCTTTTTATTGGAAATGGTCTTTTGGGGTTCTGGTAGTCTTCAAAATTTTTTTCAAAGATGAAGAGTTGTACCTTGTTGAAACCTATCCAGAATTTGCCTTCATTGCTGCAGAGGTTGATGTTCATTCTCTGGGTACATGGCACATTGTCCTTATTCTGCGGGGTGACACTGTCAATTTTATCTGGCATTACAGAATAAACTAAATAGAGCCATGTGCTGAGCCATCCCTTGGAACCCTGAAACACAGCTTCCCAGGCCTAAGACTCCTCTTCATGCAGTGTGGTCTCAGAGCATTCTTGGTGTAGAAGATACTTATAACTAGATTCTTTTCTCAAAACACTGGTAAATGTTTTAGAATATTGTGTTTGAGACTATAACACACTATGCTGTCATGACTCATCACAGTGAAAATTTTATCTCCCTACCTCCCCGCCGAGGTTTTTCTTTATGGCACAGCTATTGGAGATGTGAGTAAATAATATTAAAGCAAAAAACAGGAATGTGGATAAGTGTGTGGCAGATGCAGTATTCAATGACCAACCTTCAGCAGTCCAGTGGGACTGTGATTTTGGTGTCCCACATTGGTGAGATGCTGACAAAGGATGAAGATAGCGTCACTGTGACGTGGACTGTATTGATGAGAGGAGAGTGCGCTGGAGTTGCAATCTGGATTTGGGTTTCTGTTTCTGCAAGCTCGGAGCTGTGCAGTTTTGAGCAATTTGATTAACTGCCCTTTAGCATTGGTTCTGAGACCTTTGGATTCTGGACCAGATGGAACACAAACCAGCGGTTCTGACCATTTGGGAATGTGAACCCCGATGTGTGTGCCCACATGAACCTGCATTTTAATGGGTTTTGGAGATTCCTTGGTGCCTGCCTTTGCAGTCTTGTGTGCCTAGAGATCCTGCCACCAAACTTACTTGTTTGTTTGTTTGTTTTAATGTGTGAGTGTCTGTGTATGAACATTGTAGAATATTTTTGCAGATATTTACTGAGCATTTATAGGCACTCTTCTGGACAATGGGTTGTGGACAAAGTCTGGTATTTTAATGAGGGAAAACAGACAATAAACAAAAATAATGAATAAATAAATGTAGTGTTTACGGGTAACTTGCTGAGGAGGAAAACATATCAGGGAGGGGCTAATGGAGCATCCGGGTGGAGGGAGGATATAATTTTAAATAAGACTGTCAGGATGGCCTCCCTGGGAAGGCTGGCCATGGTGGATCCTTTGCTCTTTTCAAAGGCTTAGAACTGGAACTGTGAACTGGAATGAAACTCGCTTTTCTGCTCCTGTTTAACTTCGAAATTGGCTACTCCCAGGAAATACTTTATAAGCTCGGTACCATAGATTAGTAAAAATGTTAAAGTTGCCTAAGAAAGACCAGTCAATGTCTGTTGAGCTGGGAAAGCAGTCTTTTTTTCCGTCCTGCTTTACATACAGGGATTTAAACCCACCATGGTTTTCAGTGTGGGGGACCATCTGATTTTTGCCCTCTTCTTGGTTGTATCAGCAAAACTTGTTCCTTTTTCATCTTTGATGTTTTCTCTTATATTCCTTGGGTATTTACTCAGTTTCTCTATACAAAGCACTTGGACATACTTTGATGAGTGACAAAGAGCCATCAGTTCATTGTGTTCTCAAAGAACTTAGGATCTGTTGGTGGAGACTGTTAAGTGATTAGTCCAGGAAAGAAACCAGGATCCTTAGTACAGACTTTGTGTCTCATGCTCTGGGAGCACAGAGCAGGGGCTGTTTATTCCAGCCAGGCCTGTAGCATTGACATTTGAGTTGCACCTTGAAAAATACAGCGAGTTTTACTAGACTAGCGAGAGGGGGATGGGGTATCGTAGTCTGTGAAGCAGTATTCCAAGGAGTGATCACCCCCTGGGCTTCGGGTGGGGTCTCTGGAGGGTCCCGATGCAGGGTGAGTCTAGAAATCTCATTGGCCAGATCTTACCGATGTTGGAATGATCTGAAGTGAGAAGTTTGGTGCCTGCTGTTGACACTGAGAAACCAGCTGGGCTTTTCAGCGCCTGTCTTAGCTTTTGTCCCATCAATTTGATGACGTATCTGTTTGGAAGCAGTGCCAGCTTTACATATGAAGTACCAAGGGATTAACTTTGGCTTTTTGTTTTGTTTCAGGTTTTTAACAATCATTTTTTTCAAGTGACTATTGATGACCTAAGACCAGAACCTAGTAAATTCTCAATGCTGTGCCATGCGGATTCTTTGGGGATTTTGCCAGTACAATGGTGCCTTAAAAATGGAGTCAACCTCACTCCTCCCAAAGGTTTGTATCCTGTGAAAATTTGCAAGATTCTGGTGATTCCAGATGGTGTCTTGTTGCCATTGAAGCCATGCTGTTGGTCACCTGGAGAAGTTTGCCCTATAGAGAGTCTGTGTGCAGAGAAGTAGAGTGTTCTTCCTGGGTAGCTTGAGGCAGGTGTCCCTCAGCCTGTCCCCTGCTGTAGTGTGTGCCCTTGGGCTCCCCAGCCCACTTTTGTCAGCTGCAGTTCTTCCACTAGTGACCCTGCGTCTGCAGATTTGCTGCTCCTGTGTGATGGTAAAGGGAGGATGCGGTGTTGCTAAATGATTGAGTTACGCACTTGAAAGTGTCTGAGAAGTGGCTTTATAAGTGCAACAAAATGCTAATAAAACATTTCTTTAGATTTTTATTTTCAACTCATCAAATTTTCCCCAGGGCCCAGTTGCTCTCGGATATACATCAATTTGACGCTGTAATACATTAAAATCATTTGCTTGGGAGTCAGAATGCATTAAAAAGGTTTTAGATTGGGATCCAAGAATCACACTTTGATCTGTCCAAGTAGTACCTTGTCATTTAATAACATGGCTTGTTGTCCCCTTCAGGTCTGAGGTTCATGGAGGCAGGACAACAGTAAATGAAGCATGACAGTGTGAGAAGAAAAGTAAAGGAAGTTATAGGAGAGACCTGGGAAAAGAGTAGAAAAACAAACTTACTTGGGGGAGATTTTAATGGACACTTTCAGATTAAAAAAAGAGTTTTATGTTTGAATCCCTAGGGATCAGATTACTTCCTGTGTTAGTTAGTTGTATTGGGATGGTAAGTTTCTGTTTGCCTGGTGGCTGTCTTGTGCCATATGCATCATTTAATTGGGCTACGCCAAGCTTATCTGAAGCACAACTGTGTTTTTTGGGCTTTTATCTCCTTTTTCCTCCACACTCACTCCCATGGAGTAGAAAGATGCCTCTGGATATTTTTATTTCTCCTGCTGACCCTTTAGATTAAAGATGCATAATCATAGCATGTGGTCTAGTGATTACATGGTGAACTTCCACAAAATGCTGCTTATCAGCCATGGTTTTAAATGTGTAACTCATCTATTCCTCAAATTAATGCTACGAGAAAATTTAGTCATGGAGAGTTTATATATAATATGTCCAAGGGCCTTCGGATGGTGGGCAGCAGGCAGGAGGCCTGGCCCCTGAGTTTGTGCTTGACGCCAGGGGAGGACCCTAGTCCATGAGCCCACCATGTGTGTTGCCCTTTTGGACTTGAGCCAGATCATGTCCTTAGTTTTCAAGACTGTCATCAGGGGTACCTTTGGCAGTCCTGGGTATTCTGTAGAGTCAAAGAAATGATAAAATCTAGGTATTTTTATAATCCTTTAATGTGACCTCACGGCTTTCCTATGTGAGAGATGTATTGTAATAGATAAGAAGTACTTTCTCAGCAACAGGTCTCCTGCCAAGTTGGAAAGCCCCTGGGGCCATCTTTGTTCTTTCCTAACTTCCTCAGTGAAACGAGTGGGGAAGGGTCCCTTGTCATCAGGGGAGACTTTTTCTAGATATCTAAAATGCAGCTGGTTTAGACTTTGCAAATTCCTAGTTAGGTGGAATTGGATCTGTTTAAGAATATAAAAAGGGAAAGTGTTTATATCAGTGTTTGGCAGTTGGATCCATCCACTGTGGCACAGACTTCACAGCTCTCACTGTTTTTAAATACGTTCTTTTTAATATTTATTTTTTAGTTGTAGTTGGACACAATAACTTTATTTTATTTATTTATTTATTTATTTATTTATTTATTTATGTATGTATGTGATACTGAGGATGGAACCCAGGGCCTTGCATATGCTAGGCGAGTGTTCTACCGCTGGGCCACAACCCCGGCCCCTTTAAATATATTCTTAGGAACTGTATATAGACAGATTGCTGATATATAGCTTGGATATTTACTAGAGAAATAGGTGTGCCTGTCTGGATACTTGAATTTTATGATATTAAGAAAATTGTTGTATATTAATGTAATTGAACTGCTAAACATGCAGTGGAAGGACTGCACAAATGTATTTATAAAATCCAATATTTTCATGTCTTCAACTTTTTTATGCCTCATAATATCTACCATTACCAGTTTTTTTCTCTGTCATCCAAGGATGAAATTGTCTTCATCCAGCCTTCCCAGCTCTTTCTTCCCCTATAGGAAATGAAGTATGCCTTTTGTATTTGCAAAGAAAAAGAACATTTTTTTTTTTTTTTTTTGTGGATGTGATAGGTTATTTTTAGCAAATCCAGTGTGGTTGATTAGTGAATGCCAATTAAAAAATCTCAGGGATAACCTTTAAACCCTTAAAGCATTTAAAAAGTGATACATAGAATTAGTTCAGGATCCACTGGTAATATGCAGGAATTGTCAGGCCATGGGACTGTTCTCTTGAAACAATAGAATTTTTACTTATAAACAATAGAAAAAAGATGAGAAACTTACAGAAAAATGGACAAGCAATATGAACAGACTAAAACTCTGTAAAAGAATCATATTTGATTAATATGCAAAACTCATCATAATAAGAGAAATACAAGTGTAAATCATGGGGAGATGCTACATATTTATCAGAGAAGGCAAAAGTCCAAAGGAGAAAGAAAGGAAGCATTGAGATTTGATGAGTGCAGGGTACCAAAGATTCTCAGACGTCACTGTGCAGGTGAAGGTGGTGGTGCAACTGTGTGGAAGGTGGCCGAGGATATGCGTTTGCCCATTGACTCAGAGTTTCACTTCTGGAAGTTTCTCCTAGAGGAATAAACTATACAGAAGGTATATGCATAAAAAGTTTTTTTGCCACATTATTTTTAATAGCAAAAGACTAGGGAGAAAAATCCAAGTGTTCATCCATAGGATATTGGTTAAATGAATTTTGGATATCCATCTAATGAACACTATGCAGTTATTGGAAATAATGAAGGAATCTATGTACTTGTATAGAAGGCTCTACAAGATGCACTGAATGGTAAAAGTTTTGTCAGTATACCATAATACCTTTCTTTTTTCTTGTTAGAGAAGAAGTAAGTAAGAGAACTTTACCATGCTTGGCTCATGTTTTTGTAAGAAATCTCTTAAATACTGCACAGTAAACTAGCTGGAGCTGTTGTTTCTGTGTGGGCTTATGGCGTATGGAGGTGGGCAGAAGGAGCAAGAATAGGAGTGGGACTTTAATGGAGAGCAGCTGGCCCTTCACATCCATGTCCTCTGTATTTCTGGGTACAACCAACAGTGGGTCAAAAATATTTAGGAAAAATTATACTGAACATGTACAGACTGTTTGCTTGTCATTATTCCCTAAATAATATAATATGACAACTATTTACATCTCATTTACATTGCACCAGGTATGATAAATAATCTAGAGACAATTTAATGTTCGCAGGAGGATGTGCCTAGGCTATACGCAAATATAGCCATTATTAGTATAGGGACTTGAGCTCCCATGGATTCTTATGTCTGTCTGGGGTTCAGGAGTCAATCCCCTATGGATACCAAGGGACTATGATGCTATTTTTAATCTTCTGAATTTAAAAAGTTTTGAACTAAATAAATGTGCTCCCTGTGAAAAAATAAACATATTATTGAAAATATAAGGTTTTTTTTAATAACTGAAAAGGATCTCAGATATTATCACATCATTTTAACCCAATCATTTTTTATTTAGGGAAATTGAAGCTCGGTTGTGTTAAGTGATTTTTGTAATCTGAGATAGAGGGTCATTTGGACTGTAGGTGTATAGCTACATTCACACATTGCTGCTGTTCTCTGTTGCTGGAATCTCCATAAACTCCATTCTCCTCAGTAATTCTGGGGGAGTTTTGGTGGCCCTAAACCTGACTAGCAGATGTTAATGGACCATGACTTTTACATGATGGAAATAATCTCTATATCAAAGCAGTTGGCAAATTATAATCCTAGGGACTCATTTTCCAAATGCCGATGTAAGTTATGATACAATTGTGGCTTTATTTATTGAGCTCCTTTCCCTTCTCATGAGAGTGGAATATATTTATTTTTGTAATTAAAGTGAGTAAGAAATTAGAGGTGGTGGTGGTAGATTTTGTAGTGTGGTTTAATAGTTTCCTTTTGGGGTAATTTATTATTCACCTTATCTCAACATGAGGCCTGGGAAGCTTGCTGTGGAATTTTTCAGACAACTTTCTTTGCTTTATTAATGTGTGGAAGTAGAAGCTTTTAAATCAAGTTTGTTGTTTTAAACTTGAATTGTGAGGTTTTTATCTAGAATATGTTGGGTTGATTGTGCATGTTGCCAAATGATTTCAGATAGTCTCAGGTGTGTGTTTTCTAGGAATGTATGATGTTTTTTAGATTTCTGTGAAAACCATGAATCCTCCTTACTTTTACTCTTATATGTTTCATACCTAATCTCCAAAAGGTATGAAGTGGAAGCAGCAGAGGAAGCAATATATTTGGTGTCAGACGAGAGAGAAGTGCAAAGATCACAGATACTTATTGCACTATTTTGACTCTATTTCCACTTTTATATATATATATATGCGACATCCTGCCCCAGCCTTAGGGACTGGACATCTAAGGTAGAGTGGACAGAAGTTCCCAGTTCCCAGGGGACTTTCTGCAGCAAGTGCTTTCCTGTTAAGACAAGGACAGAACCTTGGAGATTTTACCTCATTAGCTTAAACTCAGTAAACACCAAGTCAGTATTACATGACAGGTGGTTAAACAAGGACATACATAAATAAACTAAGCAAAAAGGTATATAGGTCATCAACCATGAATTGCTATGTTTAACTTTTTCTGTTAACCTTCATGGTGGGTGATATCAAAGATTAGTTGCAGAATTAGAGGAAGAAACGTTCCACCCAGGGGGATCTTTTGTAGAAAATGTTCAGCCTTTAAATTTCTGTTGTAAAATGTTGGAGCAAAGGCTAAAGTCAATGGCTCATTTTAGCACTTTCATATATAACTGTTAGGTTGACCATTTAATGGACACATAAACTGTTAGTGGAATTTAGGAAGTCAAGGTGCTTAATTATTATCAGAATACAAAGTAGTCAATGCTAATCCCTGTTCTCTTTTCCCAAAGAAAAGCTTCAGTCACTTACTGATGGACTTAGTCCATTTTGCCATCCATTTTATTCAGAAAGGGAACAGAAAAAAAATATATAGATACTCATGGCCCTACTCCTTTGAAAAGGTGCTAACGTTTTGCCATGTGGGATTCAGATTTTTATAAAGTAGAATAAAACCGTATTGATAAAGTTGAAGACGGAGTCCTCCTTGACACTCCCACTTATCACATCCTGTATCGAGTCATCTGATGAATCCTGTCACCATTTTGAGCATTTAGGATGTGTGCTGTTGTGATCACCTGGCCCAAGTCACCATTGGGTCTCAGGTGGTTACTGCAGTGGCCCCTTGTTTTCTTCAACAGACTGATCATGTCAGGACATCAATCATACCCATCCCTCCTCTGCGTGGACTCTGCAGTGTCTTCAGGCTCACTGGGAGTCCAGGTCATGACTGTGACAACAGACAGCACCTCCTAGCTGTTGTGATATCCATTGCCCATCTGGTCCCCCCCTATGTCATGGCGGCACAGTCCCTCCTTAAACCCGGGCACTTACTTTTCCTTCTGCTCAAATGCCCTCCCCAGCTCCCGGCTCAGTACTCCTCCTTCAGTCTTGACTTGGTACTGTGCCTTCTTGGTATTGTCTTTTTGGGCTGCCTTATAGGATATTGATAACAAATTGCTACTCCCACTATTTTTATCTCCTTCCCTGCACTTTTTTTTTCCCCACAGAATTTCTTGCCATATAATATACAAATAAGAATATATATATATATATATATATTTTACTCTTTTGTCTTGTTCTTTATTTCCCCACCAAGATGAAAGCTCCGCAAGAGAGAAATTTTAACCCCCCTTGGTCACCCACTCACGCCCAGTGGCTAGAATAGCTTGTAGCACCTGCTAGATATTTATTGAATGTCAAATGAATTGAAGCTCTGTCCCCTTCTGTCACCACCCAGATTTTTATGTATTTATTTCCTATCCAGTAACCTTTCTAAGCTTTCTCAAGAGCATGTTTGTATAAGATATAGATGATCTGATTCCTTTAGATTTGCTAAAACAAGCTTGTAAAACCCTCTGCAGCTGGTGCTGTTGGTCTTTTATTGAGCTTGAATTTATTTCCTTTAGCAGTTATTGATTTAGCCGGGGCTACTGTTTCTGGGTACGACTGCCTGGGTAATGGATACGTACTTACAGACAGTGGAGTTTGTTTTAGCTGTTTTAATTTTACTGTCAGGTCATTCGGTTTGACCCAGCTTATTAATTAAATTGTTCAAATATTCTATATCATCACTGTATTTTTGTCTGTTCTTTAAATTTTCAAAAGAAAAGTCGCTTTTCTGGGAGGAAAAGTGGGGAGAAGGAATCCATTTGTCCGCCCAGTATTCCAGCATTTTCACTACCCTGGAGGACTTTCTGTGGCATTTGTTCCTACTCCGTTTGCCCATGGGAAAGGACAGGGTGAAGAATTATGTTTTAGAATCTCTGTTTCGTACTGTATCTCCAGCACCAGAGACAGTGTCTGCTCCATAAAGATATCCCTGGTTATTCTGAGCATGGATGGCCGAGTCTTGCACTAGCTCTCAGATGGTACCATGTGGAATTGTGAAATTAGACAGGGCATCCCATGTGCAGCTGCCTTGGAGGAGCACACCATGGTTCCTTCTTGACTCCCTCCCTTAATCAGAACTGCAGGCAGGTAGTGGCAATCTTTGTTGCTTTCTTGTTTCAGTGATTGGGCTGCTTGGTGCTGGGGTGGTTTCTGCAGCAAGGGGTCCTTCTGCTCTCTCCCTGAGCCCAATCTTCTTCCACCCCAATCCCCGGAAGCTCCTGGGCTACTCAGCTCTGACTTTCTGAGTCCTTGTAGTTTTTTGGCATCTGCTGATTTTCTTTCATTTTTGAGTTTTGCTATGTAATTAATTTTTAAAATTATATTTCTTCTGGTAGTGGAGAGAAGACTTTTAGATTTGCCCACATGGTTACTGGTCTTGAAATGTGGTCTTGTGTCTATATTTCTGATTTGTTCCTAATCAGAAAAAGTTCTTTTTTTTTTTTTTTTTTCCCTCAGTGTTGGGAATTGAAAACAGGGTCTTGTGCGTGCTAAGCAAGCACAGTCAGTTTAATTGAAAAGAGCTGGGAGAGTACAACTTTGAATCATTTTTAGTACCTGAAAATATTATTGGTTGTTGACAATTTGATTCCCTCTTCTTCACTTCTTCATTCTTTAGTATTTTGAAGACATTTTCTGGTGACAGTTGATACTTATTGGATGTTCAGTTCTATCCATGGTGACATATCTGTATCTCTTAACATTATGGTTATAATTCAAAATAGCACATTCTGCTTGCTCCCAGACAGAGAAGGATATTAAGTGTCACATCATCACCTGTATTAAATACTTCTCAACATAATTCTCTGAAAGATAAGGAAGTAGCATGGCTACTTTCTAAGCTTTCTCTATTTCTACTAAATTTAGTTGTTTCCATATTCTTTGCTTACTTTTCTTTTTCTTTTTCTCTCTGCTTTATTCTGTAAACATAAAAAGAACAGCCCAGTTGGAAGTGAGTGAATGTGTGGATGTAGACCTGCCCCATCAGGAAGGCTTAAGACTGAATGTCAGTTAAGAATATGGAGGTAGCTGGAAGAGTTCAAGAGGGCCTTGTAAGTTTTAGCAACCAGAGGCTGGGGTTGTGGCTCAGTGGTAGAGCACTTGCCTACCACGTGTGAGGCCCTGGGTTTGATTCTCAGTTTGCATATAAATAAAATAAAGGTCCATTGACAACTGAAAAAAAATTTTTTTTAGCAAACAGCCGGATGATAGCAAGTTCTGCATGATCTTTCTCCCTTTTGTCCCACGAGTATTGCCATTGAGCATGTGGCTTCAGGGGGTATTCAGGGACTATTGGTTGTTCCAAACCAAGCCTTTGAAAGGAAGAGAGATCAGCTTTAGGTCAGTGAGGTGCATAGAGCAGGTAGGTGCCCAGTGTTGGTGAGATTTTCTGAGCAGAACTGGGAACCTGGTCCCAGAAGGTGGGTTCTGCTGTGTTAACTTTTGTCTATGTATCTGGGTCCTGGTGTTTGAAGATGGTTGTATCACATTTCCTTTCAAAAGGAGGTTGAGCTACAAGCTAAGGAGACTTGTTATTTACACTCACAGTTCTAACATTTAACAAAGGAAACTTTCTCTAGTGTAGAAGAGCTCTTCAGCTTCTTGGGTGAGATTCCCCAGAGCTTTCTTCCTCATTCTCCAGGCCTCTCTCCACCCTTGCCTTCGCTCCGTGGTGCTATGGGTGTCAGAGGGGGAGTCTCCTGCTCGAGAAGTCAGAGTCCATACCCTTTGCATTCTTCCTCAAAACACCAATTAACCAGTTCAGCAAATTGGATACGAAACGCTGAAGAATTCTTGAATAAATACATTTCCTTCTCTTAGGAAGTGTTACTACTTTGTTGGACTTCAGTTCATTTTTAAAAGAATTCTTATATCACAAACTAATACATATTCATCCTTCAAACTTTGAAAAATAGAAAAATCTAATAATTTATTCTTAAAATTCTATCTTGATGGAATAACTTTTGGTATGTATTCCTCCCAGTTTCTGTTTCCTTGGGTATACAACTTTGTATACCTACTTCATTATTTTACACATTATATATTAATTTATGTGTTCACACTTTGCTTTTGTCATTAAGATGTGTCATGCCAAAATATTGATGACTTTAAATATGGTGCCTCCCAAGATCTGTAGGTGAATTGTTCAAACACTCCCCTGTTGCTCTTGTTTTAAGTTGTCATCTTTATATATAAAACTCTTGCACGGTTGTCCCCTTTGACCTCAGCATAGATTGGCTGTTCTCACCTCCTCCCTCTGCTTCAGCCTCCCCATCTTTCTTGCTGACCCATGAACACTCCAGACTCACTCCTGGGCTTTTGCACTGGGTCTGGTATCCTCTCTTCCCCAAAGAGCTGCATGCCTCCTTCCTCCGCCCCAGGACACCCGTGCCACCATTCGCCTTGTCAGGGAGGCTCCTTGACTGCTCTGTTAACAGGAGCAGCCATCTCTGTGTGCTTTCTGCACTTTGTCTTTTAGCATTTGGGAACATCTGGATTTTTAAACTGATGCTTACTGTGTCTCCCCTCACTGCAGGTGAGCCCTGCTAGGGGAGGGGTTTTGCCATTTTTTTCACTTCTATATCCCACGTGTTAACACCTGCCTTGTACATAGCATGTGCCAGGTCCATAGATTTGAATAAAGGACCATGTGAAGGAGCAGCTGTGTAGGCTGGAGGTGGGCACATTCTTGAAGATTCTGACCCATGACACCTATAATGAAATTGACACCTGTCTCCGTGTTTTGAGTTGTTTTCCAAGAAGAAATGCATAAAGGCCTCTTTCCCAGCAACCTTTAGCATGTGATGTCTTATTAATGCTTTTCATTTTGCCAATCCAGTAGTTGGCAAAAATGATATTCTTTTCCTATTTTCTATTACAATTGCACACTTTATTTTTACAGCCACCTGGTACAAGAATTTTAGTCCTGTATGTCTCCCTTATTAGAGAAAGAAATCTTTCCTTAAACTTTTTCCAAACTCCTAACCCAAGCCACAGGCCAGGGGCACTGTGATGGTCTCTGAATAGCCAAGATTCACTGCCCAGTGCCAAGGAGGGGCCTAACCAATGCCAGAGAAAATCTGGATTCTGTTAGCAAATCCAAAGACAGATTGCTGAGGAAAGACAGCCCTGGGATCTTCAACATGCTGGACAGACCCCTCCACTGATTGACCTGTGCCCTGATTATCTGCTGAAAGTGAGCAAAGATGCCATGTTTTCATCTGACTTTTATTACTGAAATAATTTCATAATCATTATTGCAAACTTGGAATATACAAAAAGGTCAAAGAAAAAAGTAACCAAGAGTCCAAAACAATTTTTGTTTTGTTTTTTTTTTTGTGGTCTGGAGATTGAACCCAGGGCCTTGTGCACACAAGGTAGGCACTCTACCAACTGAGCTATCCCCAGTCCTAAAACAATTATTTTTGATATTTATTTATTAAAGTTTTTCTCAACACTTTTGCTGGTCTTTTCCTCACATATTTTTATATAAATCTAGTAATTCAATGTAAGCTTGCAGCAGTGTTCACATCTAAAGCATAACAACCATTTTTTCATTAGTGATTTTTTTCAATATGCTCTTTGCAATTTCATGCCTGCGTGACATCCTGTGCATTTGGATAAGTCTCACATCATTTCTTGTTGTTGAATGGAAAGTTATTACATAATCCCATAAGTATCTTAATGTATCACCCTTTCTCAGATTTTAGGGTCCTGTTTATGGGATAAGTTCTCAGAAGTGAATTTGTTGTGTTAAAGGACTTGGATATTTTTACTGCTGTTATCAAATGGTTTTTCAAAAGAATTGTCCATTTGCACAGTTGATGGTAATGTTTGTAAGTGGAGCTGGTTTATGACCATTCATTTATATCATGTGAAAATGGGTCATCTGCCTTATCCCTTTTGGACCTGGAACAGTTGGAACTTCATTTAGAATAAACACTGATAAAAGCTAAAATAACTCTAATGGTTGTGGTTCAACAGTCTCCCCTAGCAGTTTGTTGCAAATTTTAATAGCCTAAGGGGGTATATTGCCTTTTATTTTCTTCTCCCCTCTGCTATTTTCCTCCCTCCCTCCAGGTTTAAAACATGTTTTCCTGGCTACAGTTAAGCCTCAGTACTTCTTGTTCTGTCTTTGTTGATTAATGAGCATAATTGACCCCTGTTGTCTCTATTATACGATCCACAGCAATTTGTTTTTATGTAGCAGTTATTTTCTGAGCTGTCACAAAAAATGCCTTACAAAGAGAGCTCATTATCAGCCCAAAGGAAAGGAATTTTAAGTGATGAAGTGAATAAATGTCCCTAAGAGGAGGAGGAGGAGGAAAAGTCTAAGCCTTTTCAATGTTCAAGGAAAATAGTGAGTTTTGGGGGCAGAATCACTAATTATTGCCTAAACTGTACCCAGCAAGACTTGATTATATCTAGAAATTATTTGATTAAAAATGGCTCCCCACAGTCACTGTGGGGGCCTGGGCATATGCAGGGTTGAATGTAGACCCAGGCAAACATGGAACATGACATTAGAAGCTGGTGCAGAAAACCCAGCTAAATGTCTATATTTAGGAAATAGAATGACAGAAAGTTGGAAAGTTTTATCTGAATAGATATTTATTGTATTGAATATCCAAATGTGGTGTTATATCAGTATCAGAAAATGCTTTACTTTATATCTGTTTAGCACCCATGATTTCATGAACTCACAAAATTAACCAAGGAAGGAACAGAGGTCCAGGGAGGAGACACAGAAGAAGGTCTTGACCCTTACAAAGCCAGCCTGCCAGGCAGATGGGACCCTGGTGTTGGGGGCATTCACCTGGTCTTCATGGATTGAGCTGGGATGTTTCTAACCCTGTTACACTCTTCTCCTAGTAAAAGAAAAGAATTAACCACAAAGAGATGGAAAGAAAATCCTAGGGAGCAAGAGTAAGATCATTAGAAATGGCAGATCTGAGTCATAGAGTCTGACAGCCAGAGGGAGCCTTGTGTGAAAATATTCGAAGTACCTTAGTTTTGTCCCTTCCAGAAACCTCTGATGCAAGAGCCATTTAGCAGGAGGAGCAGTGTGAAGAGAAAAACTTTAGTGGAAACATAGGCAGAAGAACTTCAGGAACCACTTTGAAATTACCTGAAAAGAGAATATAGTATTTGGAAGTATCGTGTCACTTTGTTGAAAGAAACGAGTTGTCAGTCTTTGTAGAATGAAATAGATTTCTTAAGAAAAATGAGGACATTCCTGCTGCTGCTGGTCAGTGGGGCATGGGTGGGTCAGAGGTCAGTCTTTGGAACCAGAGGAGAGCTATTTTCTTGGTTAATAGCTCTCCCTGCAATCCTGGGCTGAGGGGTGGACAGTAAATTGAACTTAGCTAATGAAAATAACACTTTTGTTTTGGGAGCATATCTTTTTGTTTTGGCAACCATATCTTGAATTCCTTTAATAATTTCTGTAATTAATGAATCTCTGCACCTGTGGGGATTTAGTAACTTAAAGTCTCAACATGAAGTGAATCTACAGTGGTGGGGTTTATGACACTATGGATATGAGAAATTGGGGGACTAGTGTCAAAAGTGTACTTCAGAAGTCCCTGATGGATTTATCTTGCACTCACTTCAACTAATAAAGAAAGTACACCGAATCAAGTGTATGACAGTGACGTTGCTCACATTGTAGTTTAACCACCGTTGGTCTGTACTTCCCACCTCCGTCCATTGTTAACTGGAGAAGTTTAAGCACCTCACCCCTTTTCCTTGGCGTTGGCTCATTGGCTTGACTTGGAGGCCTTTTCCTCCCTGTCTGTCTTTCTCATTTTTTGAGCCAGGGCTGCTTCCCCTCATCTCCTCCCGTGTCTTCTGTGGTTGCCGTGATGGATACACACTGTGTAATTGCAACCCCCTCTCCTCCAGAAATGAAGTCAGTAAAAGAAAGAAAAATCACACTGTATTTAATTAAATTCAGTGCACGTGAATGGTCATTTCTCAAACCCTTTCCTTAGAATCTCCAATTTCCCCCCAAAGCTTCAAGCCAGAGAGGCCCATCTTTCCCAATTCTCCCTTTCCTTTGTCCTTGCAGTTCAGTTCCACGACATGGTTTATATTCTTCCTCTTCTTTTGTGTCTTTGAGGGCTTTGTCTCCTTGTTTGTCTTCTGCTCTTTCTTCATTTATTCTTTTAAAAACTATCTCCCAACTGTATTTGTTCCCAATAAATGCTCATTATTTCTTTGAAGATACTGAAAGTAAAGTTGCTGTGCTCTTGGCATTTATACAAGGGAGGTATCTTTGTCTGTTTCTGCAAAATGGATCTTAAGAATGTTCTGTGTCATTCCTTCTCTCTGCTGTTCTGTACCTGCCAGCAGGTGTCCCGCAGAGCAGCAGGTAAGTTCCCCCTTCTTCAGTGGGTTTCAGGTCCTGCATTGTGATGATGGCACTCCTTGCCTGTATTAGGTGTTTTGCGTTTTCCAAAATATTTCATTTGAGCCTCATGAAATCTGATGCTGTGAAGCTTGAGGACTCATCCTTCAGGACTTAGACTTGCTCCTCTTATGATTTCAACCACTGACCCATGCTAAGGTTCAGCATTTGTCTGGGATTTGGCTCAGCTAACGTTGGCTCTCTGTGTTTCATCATTCACAGGTTACTCCGGCCAGGACTTTGACTGGGCGGATTATCACAAGCAGCATGGGGCGGAAGAAGCACCTCCCTTCTGCTTTAGAAACGTAAGAAACTTTTGTCTTAGCTACTTTTTAAAATCATAGATGTTGTTCACAGTAAGTTTTATAATTTGCTTTCTATTGATGGACCATTTTGGAGTACTACACATGGAACGGAAGCATCACGGAACTTTTGTTTTTGAAAAGTAATCTTTCTTTCAGGTTGTGTATTTGTTAGGGTAATGCTGGGTTTGTAACAAATTGACACATAAATGTACCGTGTCTTGAACACATGAAAAGTCAATTTCTTGCTTAAGGAGGAGTCCACGGTGTTCCTGATTAGTGGAGTCTTGGGCTCCATTGGTCACTTGATTACAAGCAGGTAGGGAAAAAGGTTAGGAGCTGAGGTCCTGGTTCCAAGCACAGTGGCCTGGAACAATTCTGTTGGTGAGAATTGTCTCTGGACTGCTAAGTGAAGTCAAGAAATGGGTCCTGGGTTTCTTTTCCCAGCTGCCATTCCATGCTGTGGAAGGAGGAGGACAGATATTGGACAGCTACCATCTGTGCCAACAT
The DNA here is from genome assembly GCF_048772815.1 of Callospermophilus lateralis. NCBI lineage: Eukaryota > Metazoa > Chordata > Mammalia > Rodentia > Sciuridae > Callospermophilus > Callospermophilus lateralis. The sequence goes on along the minus strand of NC_135317.1, from coordinate 24,774,785 downwards.
TAGATGTACACTTACCATGTATTATGATACATGGTAAGTATTTTTTTTTTGCTCTTAAGGCTTATTAAAAAATAATGTTTTTCCCCTTGATTGCTTTATGAAATACTCTGATTACTAGTAAGATTCAAGTTCAATAGTTTTGTGCTCTGCTTACTTTAAACTACTTATTCAAAGAGAGATTATTGGCATAATAATAGGATTTATATGACACATAAAGTAGCAATAAGTCGTAAGATGTGGTCTTGTAAAATAATCTATAAAATTATTCATTTAAGCTTCATCAACCTTAGGAACTATGACAAGGAATATGGAATATTATCTACCTTAAAAATGAAGTGTAAATAGATACCTGGTGTGTGTAACATACTGTTAGTGATGAACATTAATCTCCTAGGCTAAGAACAAAAGGTATAGTTCTCTTGCTTGGAACCTGTAGACACAGCAGTGTGAAGGAGAAACGTGTTTCTGAAGGTGCTGCTGACTCGTTGCCTCCCCTATGGTGATTTGACCGCCAGGGATCACAGAACAGGAAAAGTGAGAGGGGAGAGTGTTGGCTTACTAGAAGTTCAAAACTGAGCATATGTCAAATGCAGATTTTGAAAAATTAAGTGGGTCGATGGCTGGGTCAACTTGTACTCATAAATACAGAAGCAGCTCAGTGGCAGAGGTGGGAACTGGAAATCAGGGCCCCTTAAATGACTAACTGGCCTCTCCGCTGGCTGTCATTGCTTTCACACAGAATCGGTTTCTCTGTAGCAGTCAATGACTGTGTGGTATGTGGTCAGTGGGGACAGCTATGTGGCCATGCCCATGAGGATTGCAGCTGGGGAGGTCCAAAGGCTTCTTAGGTCAAGTATCGCCTTGCCTGACTTTTCTCCATGCTGCTGTCACTATCTCAGAATCCACTGGCCTGACCACCTTTCATTAGGACTGTGGACACACCCTGTATCACTCCCACGCCTGTTTGAGATTGTGCTTCTTACCTCACAAGAGAAATATTCCTTCCCTGATTCTTCTCTTTGGGAAGCAAATACATTGCCCCTGTTTCTGTGGTTAGGGAGCACCTCCACCATGACAGTGGTGCTCCACCGAAGCTTCTCTTTGTCCTTTGCTCTCATTCAGCCTGGAGTCCTTCAAGCGGCTTCTAATGGTGGAACAAGTAGCTACATCACCAGTTGACTTCTGAGCTGATCCAGGATTTAACTACCAATATTAAATCTGCTGTAATGAATTTGCTGCCGTGTTCATTAGGAATGCCTTTGTTTCTGGCTCTCCGTTTATTTAACAGACAGAATTGTTGTCTGCTTGTTGGCATATGCATTGCATTACTGGTACTTTGCTGAATTTGTTAGCTTGCTCCACGTGCTCCTTAATGGAATGCTTATTATGAATTCATTTTTTAATCACACATCTCATGTGTGCTGGAAGGGAGCTGGTGTGGAATTGGATGCATGGAAGACATTTCCCCCGGGATGTTTAACAATCAGAGGCAGTTAGGAAACGGATCGACACAGCCAAATGCTTAGTAAAATAAACTCATAGGTAACAGTTTTGCTATTGATCCTTTAAATTACCCTCAAGCATCGAGTTGAAGTGAAAATTGGTTGCATGGTTGTAGCTTTCCCTTATTAAGTAGAATAAAATGCATTTTAACTTACTTAGAGGTTTTTCAGGCAGCTATCGAGTTGTGTTATCAGAAAGAAGCTCAATACATCACATGTGTGGATGAGACAGGATGACTTGGAGAAAAACATAGCCCACCGAGAATATCTCTGGAAAGGGACAAATTGATCTTTTAACATACAATAGCTACTTCTCTTCAGATTATATGAAGATAATAATTTCATTTTTCAACTGAAGTTTAATGAAGGGCAGGTAATGATTCCTTTTCATGAGTCACAGAAATATGTAGTCTCTATGGCTTAATAGGAACCTGTTTACCTTAGTTTATGTACTTCAAACTAGATCTGTTTAGAGAGTATTACCCGTCCTATTATAACTTATCTTTTGCGGGGAGTACTGGGCTGGGGATTGAATTTAGGGGCATTTGACCACTGAGCCACACCCCCACCCCTATTTTGTATTTTATTTAGAGTCAGGGTCTCACTGCATTGCTTAGGGCCTTCCTAGATTGCCAAGTCTGACTTTGAACTCGCCGTCCTCCTGTCTCAGCCTCCTGAGCCACTGGGATTATAGACATGCACCACTCTGCCTGTCTATAATTTTTTTTAGTTGTCAGTGGACCTTTATTTATTTATGTGTGGTGCTCAGACCCCAACCCAGTGTCTCACACATGCCAGGCTCTACTACTGAGCCACAACTCCAGTCCTATTAGAATTTATAGTAGCTAATGATTGGGAAAATTTTCATATTTACTTAAAAATAATGTTAGGAGGGAGTTTTGCTTCGGGTATTGGCTGAGTGAGCTCATACTGAATTGACCCTCCTGTAGGTAGCAACTGGACACTGTACCAAAAACCCCATATGGGGGCAGTGGAGGACAAATCAGAATAGGCCATTGTGGTCAGGGGGAGTGGTCAGAAGGAAGCAGCAGTGTGGCCATTTGTCCCATTCTGAGAACAGCCAGAGTTGGTGAGGTGCGGGATAGCTACAGAGGGATGCAGACCTCACAGTCTTTTGCACTGGTGAAGCATATTGTTGAATTTGGGTGATCATAGGTACTGGAAGTTGAAAGGAGTTTCCCACGGGAACGGTCAAGAGGGGAAAGTGTAGATCCTGTGTGTAGTGCCCCTTTTCTCTTTGGTTGAATCATATCTGTGCCAGGATGAGGACAATTACATATGGTATCATCCCTCAGACCCCACTAGCCTAGATGAGGGCAAGAGAACAGGACTGAGAGCTTTCTGCTTCTCAAGACGGACTTTGAAAAATTGGCATCCTTGGTGAGAATATAACACAATCCACTGTCTCCATACCATAATGTTTATAATGTACAAGTTTCAATCCAAAGTTGCTCAAGACAGGGAAAGACTGGAAAATTGATTCATTTCCAATAGGAAAGATATACAGACCAAACCCAGCATGATCCGGATGTTGAAAGTAGCAGATAAATATTGAAAACCCTTCCTGTGACTATCTAAGCTCAGTGATGTGGAACATGGTTCTCAGTGTGGTCCCTATACCAGTAGCTGCAGGGTCACCTGAGTATTTGTTGGAAATACAAATTTTTTACCTCCACTTATAATCAACTGCATCAGAAACTGGAGAAGGCTCAGTAGTCCGCTTTTTCAAAAGCTGTCAACATGATTATGTGATATACCTTAAAGTTTGAGAACCATATATGTAAAGGAAAATATCCTCATTATGAATAAAAAGATAGGAATTCCTAAAGAAAAAGTAGAAAATACAAAAAAGAGAAATTTTGAATCAGGTGTGCTGGTACACACCTGTAATCCCAGTGACTTGCGAGGCTGAGGCAGAAGGATTGCAAATTTGAGGTCAGCCTAAACAACTTAGTGAGACACTGTGTCAAAATAAGAAAAAAAAAAAAATGGACTGGGAATTTAACTCAGTGTAGAGTGACCCTGATTTCAATCCTCGGTATTGCAAAGAGAGAGAAATTCTGTAACTGAGAAATACAGTACCTGCAATAATCAAAATTAATAGCAGAATGGAGATGATAAAGGAAAGAATCCATGACCTTGAATGTAGAAATTATCTGAAGAATAGAGAGAAAAAGATTGGCAAGGAGAAAAAATGACAAGTGAAATATCAGGTGTGTGAGGAATAAGACATGTATAATTGGAGACACAGTGGAATAAGAAAAAGCAGCACATCACCTAAGAAGCTATCCAGAAGACAAAGAGATGGGGAGAAAAATGCCCAGCATCATTGCTCAATAGGATAAACCAAGTATAAAACCACAGTGAGGTGCCACTAGATCCCGCAGAATGGCTAAATTGTGAAAAGCCTGCAACACCAAGTGCCAATGAGTATTTGTAGCAGTATGTTGCTGGGGGAATGTAAAATAGCACTGCCAGTTTGGAAGACAATTTGACAGTGCCTTAAATAATTAAACATTCATCTACCATGTGGTCCACAATCTGATTTCTTGAGAATTGAAAAATTAATGTTAATAGTTTAATTGCATCCTCCCACAACTCATTATTTTTTACCCTTGGGTATCTCATAATGTGGAGGCAGGATCTTCAAGTAATCAGTGTAAATGAAGTCCTATGGCTGAGCCTTAATCCAGTATGACTTAGTGAAGAGAAGTTGGGAGACAGACCTACAGAGAGGGAAGACCCCTGAGGACACAGGGAGAAGACTGCACCCACAAGCTGAGAACCTCCAGTCTCCAGGACCATGAAGAAATAATTCTCTGTGGTTTAAACCACTCAGTCTCTGGTGTTTTGTTATGGCAACCCGAGCAGCTTAGTGTACTTCCATTTCCACAAAATCTTGTATCTGAATGTTTATAGCAACTTTGTTCAGATTCACTGAATATTGGAAAGGGCTCCAGTGTGCCTTAACTGGCAAGGTATGTCTATATAAACTACTCAGACATAAAATGGAGCAGACTATTGACTCATGCAGTGACATGGGTGGATCTCAAATGCAGTTTTTCTCAGAAGCCAGGTTTTAAAGTCTCCACACAGTATGGTTCCATTTGTATGACACTGTAAGAAAAAAAAGACAAACTGATAGGAACTAAAAAGAGTTTGGTGATTGAGCATTGAGGAGGGACTGATTATCAAAGGGTCAGCACAAGGGAGTTTGGGGGTTGAAGGAACTGTTCTTTTTGTCCTTTGATTGTGGCTATAGACACGTGCCTTGTGTTAGTCTAACAGCCCTACCTTCAGGGAATAGCACACCCCAAAGAGTGAATTTTACCATAGGTAAAATTTCAAAAATTAATTTAGGAAGCAAATATGAATAAACAGAACAGAGGGAGAATAAAAATAATTTCAGATTTTAAAAACCATGGGTGGGTGGGGTGTAGATCCATCACCACTGTATTGTAAGACATGTTAAAGGACAGTCTTCAAAGAAAACAAGGCCAGGTGGATACTCCATGTGCCCACTTCAACAACCTCAAATATGCCTAAGTATGATTTTTAGCAAGGAATATAGGAAATCAGGAGAAATGATGTGTGTATCCGTGATCCCGTAGAAGTAAAGGCACATGCAGAACTGGGAAAAGTGTATTCATATCCTGATTCATTTATCAGGTGCCCACTGTTTGCCAAGCAGAGTTCTAGCTTCTGGAGTGCCAGAATGAAACATGCATGGTTCTTTTTTCACAAATGGGAGGAACAGTGAATGTGCAGACCAGCCCTCTTCCTGTCCTGGGATGAGAGGAGGGCACAAGTCTATCCCCACCCGACGTGCTCTGCCCTTATCTTCTGGGGTAGCTCTGGTCTCAGTGCCGGTTCTGTTTCTCTTTCAGACGTCCTTCAGTCGGGGTTTCACAAAGAACATGAAACTGGAAGCCGTGAACCCCCGGAATCCAGGAGAACTCTGTGTGGCCTCTGTGGTCAGCGTGAAGGGGCGGTTGATGTGGCTTCATCTGGAAGGTAGGCCCGGTTGGTGTGCATTCAGCAGAGCTGGGGCCTGTCTGGAGACAGCAGGGTGCAGACATTCACTCTCAGGGAGGAGGGTGGCGGATAGCGCGTGGCTTCCCCTGTATTTAAACAGATCTTAAATTATTCAGTGTTCTTAAATAAGTGAAACAAATCAAATATAAATTCACTCAGAGGCTCTCATCTTAACTAATAATTTTGTGAAATGAGATGCTGGTGAGATAATTATGTTTGGAACACAGTGGTCTTTTTACATCTATGATTATAAAAGCTAATGTCACAATTAAATTAATATGAGTCACTAAAAATGGTATTTGAGGTCTTGGTTATTATGAGAATAAAATTATATGTTTGCATTTTAATGTGAATAATACCCTTTACTTTAGTTTCTTCTGTGGACCTTTAATTTTTTTTCTCAAAATATTATTGGGGGATGACTTTCTCCCCAAATGGATAATAAACAAGATTTACTCTTATTTCTTCAGTGATGTTGAAATTGTTCTTTATAGCCACAGTTTATTTATAAGTGTTCATAAAATTCACAAAGCAAAATTTTTTTATTTTTTTTTTTTGGTGAATAGAACCTTGATCAGATTTTAGATTTAGGCAGAAGACCATGTTTTCCAGGTATATATTAAAATATATTTAATATCTAAGGTTCTCCCATCTTTTCCATGATTTCTGTAATTTTGGGGTCTTTTTAATTTAATTTCACAAAACTCAGTAGTTATTTCAAATATATATATGCAAAAGATAAGAACAGCTAATGAGTAGTAAAATATTTAGCTTTCCTGTCTAAGCATAGTTTAACTCTTATAAGTGCTGATATCACCAGTGGAGAGTGAAGTTTGGAGGGAAGGTCTAGAAATGGATCCTGATCTCTTCTCATCTTTATTTCCTTAGTAAGCAAGTCTAAAAATGCACAGAAACTTCTCAGATGCTCCTGCAAACTTATAAATATTGTAATAGATTGGAAAATGTAGAGAATGGTCATTTTAGATGTGATTGTGTTGTTAATTCCCAGAACATAGTTTAAAGCACTGATGTGGTTTAGGGTTTCACAATCAATGTGAAATAGATGGTAATTCTCAAAACATTGATTGCTTAGTGGATTTTTCAAGTAGAGCAGCTTCTATTTGGAATGAACAAAAAAGATAGACACAGGCAAAATAGTGGTATTTCTGTAGCAACTGGAACAGAACGTGAATGTCTTCATTGCTGCCTGTAGAGTTGAGTCATCTTCTGTTGGAGACACAAGATCCCTTCTGTGATTTCTGATCCCTAAAGCCAACTTGCTCTCTAGCACTGTGCTGAGCCATGGTAATAAGATCAGTCTTATTTGCATTATTAATTTGAAAACAAAAACGATAAAGTTAGAAGCCTATGTTTCATCATTATTACTTAGCACATTATGGTTCAAATTCTTTGGCAGTCTTTATTTATTTAGCAGTTTCTACTTTCAGTGTGCATTACAGCTGTTAATTACCTAACACAAACAGCACTGAGAGTGTCCTGATTTTTGTAAATGGAGAAACTAGCAAAGCCATTAAGATGTGCCTGGGGTTCATGTCTGCTGCTCTGTAATTTTCTCAGTTGTTTTATCCGCTAGGACCATAGAGCTTCCCACTTCTTAAAAAGAGTGCTGGCCAATGTTGAATATGTTTTTAATATTTTTTGATAGTATTTCTCCTTTTTGAATATAAAGTTCTGGTTTATAGCAAAAAAAAAAAGGAAGTCAGCTCACGTCAGTTCTTCTTACTCTCTGGAGTACTTTGTGCAGTAATGAAAAGGAGTTAACATTAGGAAACAGTTCAGAAAACAGATGATTCGTGTTTCAGAACTTAACTCATATTTTTAAAAAGGGTTTTGAACAATCTGTTGAATATTATATATTGCTTATTGAATATCATCTGGAATTATTGGTCAAAATCTTGCATCTGTCTCATCACTGAAAAAAACATGCACAGATAAGGTAAAATTCCAGTCTCACTGCTTGGCCTCGCTTGAGTTTCGTTTTGGGTTCTATTTTGTTTTTCACCTTTATTGAGAATTTGCCTTTTAAAGTGACAACTTAATGGTAGTTATTTCTTGTTATTTTATGTGTGTATTTATTTATTATTATTTTATAGGTACATATAAATAATAAAATTGTATATAATTTATATATATGTATATATTTATAATATATAAAATAACAATCCTGGGGCTAAAATGATAGGAATTCATTATGGTCACTTTGTGACTATTAAATTATTTTATATGATGATTATTTTTCTGATAATAGACCATTTATTTGACACTTAAAATTTAAAATGTACTTTTAACAATTTTATTCATTATTTTATGCATTACATTGAGGTCTTTTCAACACATGGCTTAACACTTTAGGTAATTAAAATGATCATTTCTCATTCATATTTGACTTTTCTTGAAGTTCATTCATTCATAGGTATCTATAAAGGATCTGTTGTTGAAAAGGAAGCAAGGAATAAAGGATCTGAGATTAAAGTTGTGTTATTTAAGTCCATATGGAGGAACTTTAAGCTCTGACACAGCATGCATAGGAAGGGCAGTGTGTGGTGCTGGGGGTTGGTGTTTAGGGACAAGGTGGCGGTTCTCTTATTTTTGCCTTCCGCTGTAGATACTCATGTCTACCGTCAGGACGTGATCGTGTAACGTGGGTCAGGGATGTTGCAGCAGTGCATGCTGGCCCCCATACCTGAGCCTCCACCTTCTCTCAACCAAGTAACTTCGGATTTGTTCCAGGTTGTTCTCTCATGGGACAGACATGGCACAAATGTTTCCCTCATGCTACAGGCTCTTTCTCTTCCATTAGGAGAGTTCCCATCACGGTGTTGCCTTCCTTAGCTTCTCTCGTGAGTTGCACTTTACCAGACACATAACTAAACACAGATGGAGTGTAACACTTATGCCTGGGACCAGAGGTGTTTCAGACTTTGGGTTTTTAAAAAAATTTTTAAATATTTCCACGTACATTATGAGATATCTTAGGGATAGGACTCAAATCCAAACATGAAATTCATTTATGTTTCTTGTACACATAGCCTGAAGGTAATTTTATATGTTCTTTTAAATAATTTCGTGCAAGAAATAGAGATTCCTGGTGTGGAATTTTCTACTTATGGTGTCATGACAACACTCACACGGTTTCTGATCTCAGGGTTTCAGATTAGGGATGCTCTGCCTGTGCATACACAGGCACAACTTCGTTTTACACTGCAAAGGAGACCCAGTGATTGCAGCCTGCATTTCCAGGGGTTAATGCAGTAGGTCAACAAGACCTTTGACTAGGTCAGATTTTTATCCATAGTTCCACAACAGAGAGATTTTATTGAAAAAAAAACCCAAACACCATTATTTTACTTTTAAATAATTATAGTAAAAGTATACGTGATGTAAAGTTCCTCATGTTAACTAACCTTCTAACCTTTTTCAAGTGTGTATTCAGTGGCATCAAGTATGTCCATGCTGTTGGGCCGCCATCACCACCGCCCACCTCCAGAGGTTCCCTCTTACAGAATTAAAGCTGCTCCCATGAAACTAAACTCCACTTCCTTCACCCCAGTTCCTGGCAACCTTCCTGCCAGGAACTGGGGTGAAGGAAGTGGAGTTTAATTTCTGCTTCTTGTTTCTCCGAAGTTACTACTCTAGGGACCTTGTATGGATGGAATCATACAGCATTTGTGTGAGGACACCTCTTTGCAGGATTTGCTACTAATAATGACGCTTTTATGTTTACATACTGTTAGTTTATATAATAACCTGTCATGTGGTCTTTTTGATTCTCAAAACCTGGCCACCTCATCAGCATGTAGGAGGCTTGTGGCTTAGTCAGGGTTAAAGAATTTGTTGACAGAGTGAAATGAAATGAAATCTGGAGAAAATAAAAAATTTTCATGATCAATGTTGGCAAAGCAATTCTAGAAAGTTCAGTCTATGAATTCATGCTTACATATAGCTTTAGGCGATACGTTTTTAGAGTCCAGGAATTGCATTGGTGTATCATGAACTTCACATTCCACATTGGCGAGCACAGTACATGTATGGCCCAGTGCCTGTGTGGTCCCTGATTTCTTCCAGTGCCATCAGGAGCATGTTGGAGCTCTCTAAGTCTGTAGGGTATTGGGGATGGTGCCGCATTCCTTTTCTCCACCCTTAAAGATTGGAATGCAGCAAGACCCCAGGCAGGAGAACATGCCTGCCCTGCCTGGGTTTCTGCACCTGTGTTCCTGGTAGGGATGGTGGGAGGCTGCTGGGGCTTCCTCCTTACGTCTATGTAAGAGAGTTAGTGCGTTCTCCATCTCTTGCTCTGGTTGGTTGGTTCTCTTTTTTTTTTTTTTTTTTTTAAATCTGTGATGCTTTCTTTTTCTCTCTTTTTTCTCTTTAAATCTCTCTGTTGTCATTGTGATCATCTCTGGAATATTTCCTGTCCTCTCAGCAGCATTTGATCTTCATTGGCCCTCTTTCAAAGTCTCTCCTCCTGTTTTTCAAGAATCCTGGGCCAGGCAGGTTTAGCTTCCCTCAGTCTCCCCTTCTTAGATGAGTTTTCTTGGCTTCACCTTCGTTCTTAGTTCAGGACTCTTCAAAGTCCTTTTCCTCACCCCTCTGCACAGCCTCACTTTCTCCGTGACTTCAGATGGCCACTCTGTCAACGAGTCCGAGTACCCCACACTGACAGTGAGCACATTCATCACCCCATCGTGTCCCCTGCAGATGCCTCCACGTGGGCATCGGTTTAAATACAACCCTGCCTCTGCTCCTCCTGACCGTCCTGCCTGGCTCAGTGGGACCATTATTCTACCCGAGTTAGAAACCATGAAGTCTTCCGAGTTAGAAGCTCTAAAATGATTTTTGACTGTTGCTCTTCCAGGACCCTTCATAACACATTTGTTACTTGGTCCTGATCTCATGTGTGTTGTCTTTTCACTACCACGCTGCAATTCAGGTCTCTATCCCCTCGCCCTCACAATCCCTTTGGTATCCTAACTGCTTCCTCTGCCATCTCCTTGGGGCTCTGAGTGTCATCTTTGTGAAATACACTCATGCCTTCCTAGTAATATTCAGTGAGAACATTTCTTACAAATTCAAGTCTAAATTCCATGGCATGGCATTTAACTGCCATGTGTCCTGGGTTGGGGGGAGGGTCTTGAGTTTTTTCTGAGTTCACCCAGTCTCTCTTCTTACTTGTACAGCTCTATAAAATGTGTATAATGACAAGACCTACTTTCCAGGACGGTCGTGAGATTGGCTGGGTGTGTTGAAAGTCATGGTCGGCATGTCATAGTAAGTCCTCAGTCAGTGGAAGTGGAGTGAGCTCAACTCATTTTTAATCTCCTGCCCCGAAGGAACCTGTGCTCCATCAGGAAGGACCTCTCATTGTGCCTTTAAGCTCCACGAGGTTGGTGTAGTGCTCTGAGCCATTACACAGGGCTCTTCCTGTATTAGCATCTCACACAGCAGTGTCGCTACAAGACATCGTGTGCGCTTTGATTACTAAATGTTCACTGAATAGACACGAGGAGTAAGTAAATGTGTGTTTCTGAACAAAATGCTGTTTTAAGATATAGCAGTCTCTGAAGAAATGCCGCTTTTCCAGTTGAATTTTGAGAGGGTGAGATATTTTACACTTTGAGGCTGAAATTCAAAAACCGCTTGATCAGTTTTTCCTTATGTTTGGCTTGGTTTCAATGAAAGACCCTCTACATCAGAATCCACTGGGGTCCTGCTAAAATACACATTCCTGAGGGGGCATCCACGTCCCTGGGAGCAAGGGCTAGGAATCAGCACCTCCAAGCCACCCTCCCTCATGAATTTTACACACAGTAGAGTTTCTAAACAACTCTAATAGGTCAAACAGGCAAGGTGTTTCAGCTGAGAAATACCTATTTGACCCAATCTTTTGTGTTTAGGAGAGGAGGGAAAATCAACGGCCTGTTATTAAGCCTTCCCATAATTTGTGAAGAAGTTAGGTAGTTAATAAGCATTTTGCATACATTTGCAAAAATGAGACAAGGGAAAGTAATTATATTTCAAGCCAGCGTGGGTGGTTTTAACATCTTTCAAAAGAGGTATGGCCTCTGGGAAACATTTGTGGGAGAAACTGCTTCCTCAGATTAGGCTGTTGCAGTATTACGTGGACAGATGAAAAATGTGACCCCAGAGCAGGAGCTGACTGGGGAAGAGATGGTTAATAGGACCACACTTGTTTTGTTGTGGCCAGGACCAGAGCTGGCTCTGGCTGTCTTCAGCAGGACATGAGTTATTTGTAAGGCTGTGGATGACAGGCTGGGGGCCTCACCTCTCCAGAGGTTTGACAGAGGAACCAAAACAAAGTTTGAGGTTCCTAGCTGCCATTGTGATGAATGTGACTTTTAGGTGACCACGTTCTCAAGACTCCAGAGCCCTGAAGAGAGAATCTGAACCTGTGCACCTTCCTGCAGAGACAGGGTTATCTGACTCTTTCTTCTGCTTGATATGGGGATTCTACACATGAGACATGGGGATCTCCTAGGAAGGAAACAGATGCTGGAGAGCCCCACTCAGGGGTAAGAAACTAGAACTACTCACCTCATGCCTTCTAAGGCTCTCAGGTAGATTGTCCAGGTTCAAATCTTGCATCTTCCACTGACCAACTGGATCATCTTTTCCTGTAGTTCAAGTTTGCTCATCTATAAAATGGAGATGAAAACAGACCTTATTTTTTTTAAAAAAAAGCATTGTTGTGAGGCTCAAACCTATGGAGAAATATGTGTCTGGTGTGCAGTAACTGCTCTAAGTGTTTGCTATTGTGGGAGTGTCTCTGGCTCTCTCCACCCACATGCACACACATGCACACACCCCACATAGACACCTTTTATTCCCTTCTCTTGTTTGCTCTCAGACCATCTTTCCTCTGATACCTTGATCTTGCCAGTTAGTTTTACCCGTGTCTTCTTCCTTAGGAGTTGGGCTCCACGGTTGACAAGGGGGTGCTCTGAAAGCTGACTGGTAATTTGGCATCTGTACAGGGAACAAGCCTGGCAGCGGCATGCAGGGTGTCCAGCACCCAGTCCTTGCTTTCTCTGGGACAGTCAGACCCACTTTTCATTCTCCTCAGGCTTCTCTTGTTCACTCCTGAGCCTGCATGCATTTGGCGTACCCTGTGAGTTGCAGTGGGAAGTTTACAAGTTGGCTCGTTCCCTTCGATACTCTCACTTTCCTTTCCATCCAGGCTTTTAAACGAGATGAAGAGGTTGTTCCAATTCCATTACCAAAGTAAATGAAAATCATTTTCCTTCCTCGAGGTTGACTCTGGGCCACTCTACCCTCCGATTTCTCTTGCCCATGGCACCTGGTAGTATCTTACTCTGGAGCCCATCCCCGCTTGCCCTCTCCTCTGTGATTTTGCTGAAAGTGAGGTAATTATATAACTGCATGGAGTCGGCTAGAATTGTGTTCCTGGGAACACACTGAAGTGTCCTTCCAGGTCATCTCCACTTTTCATCCTAACCTTCTGTCTAGAATAGGTCACTGACCTGAAGGCACTGCTCTGTGTCTTTGGTTGGGTTGATCTCTCATACAAAGCCTCTTCAACAGCAAGGACAAGGAGAACTTTGTCATTTGCTGAATTAAGAACAAAATCCTCTGAAGATGGGAAAAAGCAGGATTATTTTAAAGTTCCACTGTGATTCTCACAAAAGTCATATTCTTGTCAATTTATTTTGTGAGTGTAGAGTATCTTGTAGCAGTGCAATGATTCGTTGTTGTTTAGTTTTATTTTCTTTAATGGTAACTTTATCTTATTAGTCTGATCTCCGTGGCAATACCACATTTATGTGCAGGGTTCTTCCTTTCTTCTCTGGATATCTTTTGTTGTGATGTTGTCATTTTGGAGGTTGTGAGGTTGTGTCTGTAAAATAGATAAGTGGCAAAGGCACACAAATAGTAAAAGTATCTTTGGTCATATTCTCCGTCCTGCTCTGTGATTCGCTATTCCCTGGCAACATGGTTCCTTTCCCAGTGTTAGTATCTTGCATTTTCCTCCAGGTTTGTTTTATGGACATATGAATATATGTTACTTCCCCCTTACTAAATAGGTAAGCGCACACTCTGCTTGCATACTTTTTCTTACTTCATAATACATCTTGGAGATGTTTACATGTAAGTCTATACACAGGTTTCTCATTCTTTTCTATATCTGGGGAACATTCCATCATTTGGACAGACCCTACTTTTTTATACATTTTCCCATAGAAGAATATTTTCAGTTCCCTAATTAATTTTGAGATGAATATTGTGGATAAGATTGGACATGTGGAATCTGTACTGATAGGGTGCAGCTTAGACAAAGATTGAGTATGATCTTGAGTTATTCGTAAGGGATTTTTTTCCTATAAAATGATAAAAATGAATTGATCTTTAGTGACACATCCAGTTTTGCCTAGGTGCTTTGCATGTATCCTGGAATGAGCAAGGAGGAGCTTTGTGCTCATTTTAATGGATGATTTTGTAAGTTATTGGGTCCCCAACTTGGAAAATAATGATTTTTTTTAAAGATTATTCTGAATCTGGTCAGAGTTATCTAGGTTTATAAGGTTGATTCAAGGAAATAAGAATGGGATTTGAAAAGTTTGGGGGTTGGGAAAACTTTCCTGGTTGTTAAATCACCCATGTTTCTACCCACTCTCACTTAACAGATGCCTTCATAGGCTAGATTGGGTTGGAAGGAAGCAGGGCTATTAAGTCTCTTGAGAAAAGGGTGGCTGGCCTCTCTAAGCTCAATTGAATGGGAGGCGTGATCAGACAATTGTAAAGATGGTAAAACAGCTGTAGTAAGTGGCCTTGTTAATGCATTCGTCATATGTAAGTATGTACTAAAGCATTAATATGATGTGATGTTTGTACCAGAAGAACATTAGAGATGAAAGACAGTTTAGGAGGAACTTGAAGTTGAATTTCACCATATGCTTCCTTTTGAAGTGCTGCTTCGAATGTCATTGAAAAGCTTATTTGTAACTAAACACAAATCTGGAAATACAAACATTTTTGGTGAATGAATTTAACCTGTTGGCAAAATGATCACATAGCTAAGAAAGAAGCAACCTGGTGCTGGGCCCTTGTGCTGGTCCTCTGGAGACTCGGGAGCCCTGCAGGACGGGGCAGTCACAGCCACATTGGAAGCTGCAGGGAGCATCTTCACCTTTGGTCTATTTGAACCGACTGTTTGATGTTGACTTGATGATTCCTTTAGCAATTAGGTTCAATACTGACCAAATCTTATGATATTAGTCAGAAATGATTTCTGTTCACTTCATTAAGAAATAAGCCCTATAAACCTTTTTCCATTCCTTTAACTTATATATCCTTGAAATTATAGAATTAAGCATGTAGAAAATTGGTTGGTTTCTTGGAGAACCAGTCAAAATCAGAATAACGTATGATAACATGTATGTATTGGGGTCCTAGATATTCAACAGTACATTGATTTTTCACACTAAATTAGCAGCTTGTCCTTACCAAATAACGTACTTGGTTTTCACGGTGTCTGCTTTAGGGTGAGGAGTTAGGAGACAGGAGTCGTGGTGGTAACAGTGCTGTTAGGACCATCTTGTATAGTTAGTTTCCTGAAATGATAATTTCATGGGGGGAGGGATGGGGTGATTCCACATTTATCAGGTGAGGCGTGGTGACACGGAGTCTAACAGGGTTTACTGTGGTGTTTTCACCTTGGTTCTCAGTGAGGAAACCAAAGTATACTAGATTAAGAGGTCAGAGCCCAGGAATTGCTCTCTATAAACAGCTCTTTTGATTCTTGGTTCAGGAGTTTCTCTCTAGCCATGTTTTTCCTTAAGAACTATTGATCCAGGATAGAATTTTCTTCTTATAACGAGTGGGCTGGGTTCCAAATTTGTTGTGTAGCCAGCCCTCCTTGAAACGTACACTGCTGTTGTATACGGATTTCTGGTCTTTTTATTTTCCTGGCTGTGATGCCAGTTTATCACAAGGCATGATTGGGTTTATGAGACAGGACATGGTGGTTGGGCAGATCCCCCTAAAAAGACATTCCTGCATAAACAACTTTGGTGTGACTTGGCCAGACTCTGCAGACCACAAACGGAGTTCAAAATCAGTGGAGTTCAAAATCAGCATCTCAGGTCAAGCTGGGAAGTTAACAAGTTCCCTGGAGGCACTGCCTCCTCACCAGGCTGGGCTCCTAATCACTGGAATCAATCAGCAGCCGCTTTGAGCTGTCATGTTGGACTATTGAGGTGATCTTTGCTTGGACTTGGGGGAAACATGGCATGGTGTCTTACATGTGTGCCCTGTGGCCCCCACCCCAAGCTCCCTCATTTTCTCAATTTCATAGCTGCCCTTAGAGAAGGAGGCACTATTCCTTCCAGAGCACTTGGCTCAGATCCAGTCTCTCCCAAGTCCTTCTCCTTCCCAATTTTCAGAGGGAAGTGTCTCTCTTTTCCAAACCCCCACTTTTTTGGAACTCCCTTATCTGTTCTCTGTTGTATAATTTTGAACATTTGTATCTATCTCAAGACTATAGACTCCATAAAGTCATGTCTGAAATGCTATAGTTTTTTTTTTTTTTTTTTTTTTTTAACATTCGAAGGACCATGTTTCTCAGTCCTAGGGATGCTCTCCGATTTTCCTCTGTTTCTTTGTTGTACTTATTGTCTTTGTTTCTTCCCTGCAGGTCTGCAGACTCCAGTGCCAGAGGTCATTGTCGATGTGGAATCCATGGATATCTTCCCAGTGGGCTGGTGTGAAGCTAATTCTTACCCTTTGACGACACCACACAAAACAGTCTGTGAGTGTTGTCCAGCTAAATAGATGGTGGATAATGTGTGATCTGGTGAATAGCTAGGTAATTTTGTATGGAAAGTCATAAAAATTAGAGGAAGATTTTAGATGGCCCAAATAACACCAGTTTTTTCTCTGTTATCCTTCAAGTATGTGCATGAGATTAACATTTGGATGCATTCCACAGGTTTACGATCCAAGTAAGGAGGCCATTGAGAGTCCCAGAGAGATAAATAGAAAAAAAAAAGATATATCTTAAATCTTTACTTCCGGTTTTGTGTGCAATCCATTATGTTGATGGGATAAAAATTAAATTAGATACCATGTTTTTATATTATCATTTCTTAGCAAGATCTAATATTTCTCTTGCAATTTCCTGTAAAGGAATCATACATAGTCCAATAATTTACGGAAATACTTAAAAATATTGAACCTACTCATAGCACTAGTTAGTCAGTGAGATTTCAACTGTATGTTAAAAAGTGTGTTACTCACATCCTTGTGATCACAGAAATACCAAATAAAACCAGTGCTGATAGTTGAACAATACAGCAGTATGCACACATAGACACACAAACACACAAACACTCATGTACATTTTAATACATACAACAGTGGTTTTAAAATGTTATTTTAGGTCATTATCTTCAGATGGTACTGCTTCAAAATCCTAATAAATCTTTGCATTTATTATCCCACCCTAAAGCACATCAAAGGTTATGAATTCTCAAAGATTGTGGGCTTCACCTTTCCATTAAAGAGATTGCATTTCCGATATTTTCTTTATGGAATTTGCATGCCATCTCTACTTCTCCCCAGCACCCTGTTCTATGGTAACTTCCATTTCTTCCCCAGACATAGCTGTGAACAAAGTTCCATCACATAGTGGGCTTCACATCCCTGATGTCCACAGATTTGGAAGGGTCTCCCTCCCCCCATATTCACCAAGAGCAGTATAGAATGCTGTGCTTTACTCACTACGGAGCTGGTTAAGAATCTGCATCATAAGTGGGGAGAGTGTGTCCCTAAGATTCAGAGAACATTCATTGATTAGAAATATTTTTAAGTGAGGAGAAGATAAAACTCTAACTGGATCGAACTTATCAAGTAATATCTTCCCTGAGGTCTGCTAGGGGGTTGAACTCAGTCATTTTTGTCCTTGTTTACCCTTAGATAAGAGTTAATAGCATCTTGTATCTTTTCCCTCCCTCTTGCACATGGATGTGGGGGGCTGCAAGTGCTTTCAGTTTTTCTGAAGCAAAATCACATGTTGGATGAAACATTGTAGTGTTTCTGCTTTATTTTTCTGTTGTGCTTGGCTCCTTACCAGGCTACCATATAATCAGGCTTCCCACCCTCAGCCCCAGACTGAGTTAGACAAGTCATTCTATAACTCCTTTTTTTTAACCTTGGAGAACATAAAAATTTATACTTTTTATAGTAACAACTAGAATCAAATGCCAAATAAAGTCAAGAATAGGTAAAGATATTATTGAGTATTTAATGAATTTTTGCATTCATTTATTAACCATACATTTTTGCTGTGAGCAGGCAAACTCTGACTCTATCCTGCCAGACTCTCACAGCTTTTGAAGTATTGGTGGAATTAATTTATGCTTACATCGGAAGACACAGGATTATCTGAGCCAAGATTAATAGGTGCCAAAAGCTCTGGTCTATTTTTGTTAAGGTGATAGTAGTAATATAGAAATATAATTGGATAGAGATATAAACTGTAAGTGTTCTTATCCAAAAATATCATTATTTGCTGATTTATGTCAATATTTGACTAGATGTATTTGTTAACCACTACTTCTTCTTCCAGTAATTCAATATTCTAGTTTAAATGCAGGCCTCTGGGGCTCATCTGGGGGACACTGTCAGTGTAGCATTATTTGCCTTATCACAGCTTCTGAGGGAGAAATCATTCTGGATCATCATGCTTGCAACAGTTTATCTTCACAAGTACACTGATGTACTCTTTTTTTCTTTCTTATTAAAAGCACCTTTCAAAATAAAGTAGCCAGCGTAGTGATAAGATTAAATGCACCAGGTTCTATTAAGATCTCTTGTCTGATGACTCCTTGTTTTATGCTAGAAGAAATTAATATAAAATTGTGGCTTGACTACAATAACTCATCAGTATTTAAAGTGCTACTTTAAAATGGGCATGTCTTTACACTGTCATTTTTAAAAATGCATCTGTCCCACTAACAATGTGACTTTCTTTTTCTCTTCCTATATTTTGTCTGTTTATAGCCCAAAAGAAGAGAAAGATTGCAGTTGTGCAGCCAGAAAAACAGTATGTTGATTTTTTTTTCATTTTTCTCCAAATCTGTATGATAAATTGTAAAGTTTCTTTGTAGAGGATAGGAAGTTTGTCTTGTTCTTAGAGAGTAGCTAAGAGTGGTGTGGAGTAAAAGTGACAGTCAAAGTGTAGCTGCTATTACTTATTGTGCACCTACTGTGTGCAAAATGCAGTGTCAGCTCCCAGAGGAACTTGTGGTCCAGATTGTCATTGCTCACTTTCTGTTTCACCTCAGCATACCCGAAAATCATCCCAAACCTACTTACTGACTCTGGGTACCCTCAGGGACCTGTGTGACAGTGTAGTTTGGAAGCACAGCTTCTCTCCCTGAAGTGGAGCTTCCTCCCCACCTCTCCAGCCATGACCAGGACTGGAAACAAAGGACGGACTCAGTCACCCCGACTCTGCTGCTTCCCCACTGGGTGCACATGAGTCAGCTGCTATAGTTCTCCATATCTCAGTAGCCCCCCTTGTAAATGCCTATTTCTCAGGGTTTTGTGAAGATTAAATTAGATTCCCATGTGAAAAAAAGATCCTGGACTTTGAATTATTGAACAAAGGTAGGTTGCCCCTCACCTCATTTCACTTGTACTGTTAGGAGGAAAGAGGGTTTGGGCGAGAGTAGATGTGCAGCAGTATGTCTCTGAAAAGTTGTAACTGGCTTCTGACCATTATATATATTGTGAAATATTTAAAATATAACAAAATGTCCATTCCATTGCAAGTAATTGTGTTTTATTAGATCAATAAAAATATACGGATAGAAAGTTAACTGCAACCAGCGTTTCTCACAGACTTAGGTTTAAATTTAAATTCAGTGAAACTGAGCAAGAGCAGCATTGTTATTTGAATAACAGTTTTGTAGATATTTTTTATGCATTTATTTCTGAAACATAGTGTATCAGGCTCATAACCTGACTCCATTTTATTCACCTAACATGAAGTAAAGAGATTAATAATAGATAGACCCACAATTGAATCCAAATTTGCAGTCTATGGATGAATGGCTCTCACTCTTTACGTGTGGCAGTCATGTGGAGAGTTTGGGAAAACACAGGTTGCTATGTCCCAGCCCCAGTGTTTCTGATTCAGGATGTCTAGGGTAGCCTGAGGTTCTGCATTTCTAACAAGTTCCAGGGTGATGCCAACACTGTGGGTTTGGGGACCATACTTTGAGAATCATTGCTGTAGATGACTCTAGGATCGATTGTGATGTCCTCTTTGATTATATGAAGCTTTTCAACTGTGTAGTTTCCATGCGGCCAGCCTGAAGGTCCCTGTGAAACCTGTCTCAGTTCTTTCCCCCAAAGGCGATGTTTCAAAAATATATTTATTTGACATCTTTTAAACTGAACTGTCAGCCTGGCATGTTGGCTCATGCCTGTAATCCCAGCAACTCAGGAAGCTGAG
Organism: Callospermophilus lateralis; assembly: GCF_048772815.1. Lineage (NCBI taxonomy): Eukaryota > Metazoa > Chordata > Mammalia > Rodentia > Sciuridae > Callospermophilus > Callospermophilus lateralis. Next base: position 24,754,712 of record NC_135317.1, on the reverse strand, counting down.
GCAGCAGAATCTCAAGTTCAAGGCCAGTCTGGACAATTTTTACCAAGAACCTAACTCAAAACACAAAGTAAAAAGGGCTGGGAATGTGGCTCAGTGGTACAGGGCCCCTGGGTTCAATCCCCAGGACCGCAAAATGAGTACATAAACAAACAAACAAACTGAACTATAACAGAGCTCTTTTAGAGTAAGCCTGTTTCACATTTTAGGAATCATCCGTTTATAGGGTTTTTCTAAGTTCTTCTTTTTAGTGTGGCCATAATTCACGGAAGTCAGGAAACTCAAGTTAGTAGAAAGTGGTTTTCAGTTAGTCATCACAGAGGAAAAGTCTGACTTTAATTAAATGTAAGTGTATTTTTCTCTTGTCTAATATAAAATTGAAGCTGTTATGACAGTTTTATGACAAGAGACATGCCCAGCAGCAACCCAGAAGAAACTCATGGTCAGTGACGGCCACTCAGAGGCAGATGTGCCTTCTGCTTTTTTCGGGTCGTAAGAAGGATTTGAGAGTAACTTTTCTTTTTATCTGGTCTTTCCGGAACACTCTTATGTACACATCCTATCTTATGATGCTCTTGTCTTAGATTTCTGGAATATTCACTTTATATTCTGAGAACTTTAGAATGTACTTGTGTCTTCAAAAGCTTGTGACCCATGGTAGTTTGCTCTTTTTATCCACAGATCGCCATCCACAGTGCCTGTTGAGAAAATACCTCATGACCTTTGCTTATTCCCTCACCTGGACTCCACAGGTAAGTGGGTCCCATCAAGGACTTTCTGCCCCTTCCAGTTTGTAGCTGCGAATGGAGACATGAGTGTATTTTTAGGTCTCCATGAGTATCTCTCAACTTTGAGTCTATTCTCCTTTTTTCTAGTACAACTCATTAATAGGTAGCTGCCTTTTTAAAATTTCTAAACTAATGTAGCTTTCCCTCTTTTCTTCTGTTTCTTGGCCAATAGCCCTAGAGAGGTCTCCCGATCTGCAGAAAAGGATCCACATGCTAGTTGGGATTAGGAGCCAGCTTAGTACTGTGTAGTATTTGGATGTCCATGCAGGACAGGAAAGAGATGAAAATATCATCGGTAGGCACTCCTGTTTTGACATTTTGTCACAGTATCACTTGAATTTTCACCTTAGTGATTATTCCTTAAGTCCCCACTGGCTTTTGAATTCTTTGTTAAAACCTTGAGTTTGAAGAGCTGGTTGTAAGGTCTTCTGTGAGCTACTATTTGACAGTAGACATGGTTTTGCATATTTGATTAAGAATTTTGTTTTCTATGCTAAAATGAAATCCACTCTGAATTCCAGGATTAAAAGCTGTATGCCCCGGAAGAGTCCTATTAGTTGAACTTATCTTTGTAGACAGAACAGTTTTATGAGTAGACTTAACTAAAAATTGTTTTCTTAAGGATTGGACAGCATAATTCTACTAAAAATTTATGTATAAATGCACCTGTGAATTTGATTTTGCCTGTGATATTGAATTCAAAATGATTTTAAAGGAACCATACCAGCTACGCTTTCATATTCTACAATGGTAATTTCACCCCTTTCCTCTTATATCCAGAAGAATAGCATTTCTACCTCCTACCCATTGAGTCTTATGAAAACAGGTCTTCCTGTTACATTGCCATCCCAAATTAATAGCAGTACTTGTCCAGAAATACCACTAATGGTGTAGCTTAGCTTGGGGCAGGAGCTGGAGTGAGAGGGAGTCTCTTAGCCAAAAGTAGAACCTCATTCTGTTTATAAACATCAAGAAACATTAGAGTGAGAGCTTATCAATTGATCACTCTACTTTTTGCTATGGCATCTTTAGATAGAGTAAGATCAACAGTGTGCCCTGATCACTGTTGAAGTTGGAAGACTAAGGACAGGGCAGATTGAAGCCAGAGTGAGGGACATGTGTTTCTGCTTGAGCTGCGTGATGCCTGGGTTGACATTGTCGTAGTCTTTGCATCTCTCGGTGTCTTGAATGCTGCCCAGTCAATAGTGAAGTTTGTGTGTATGGTGGAAAAAATCATTGTAACTTTTAAGGTATCATTATGATTATAAAACGTCCTGATGTTAGGATACCTTGCCCCTTTCTCCAAAGAAGAAAATCATCTGTTTGTCTCCACTGTGTCACAATTTGGAACAGAGTGAGGCTCCCTAATTAGGATTCCGACAGTGTTGGCCCTGCGGTCCTGATTCTTCACAGTCCCCTTTCTTTTATAACTCTGGAGTCCCATCAGTCAAGACCCCGGACAGCAACTCCAGGTGACTCTGCTGACTAGCAGATCAAGCATGTGCCTCCTTGTCCCCCAAGTCCCAGAGATGAGATCCAAAGCCTCTGCTGTGTTGTCTCCCCTGCAGGAACCGTCAATGGGAAGTACTGCTGCCCGCAGCTGTTCATCAACCACCGGTGTTTCTCAGGCCCCTACCTGAACAAAGGCAGGATCGCGGAGCTACCTCAGTCGGTGGGGCCCGGCAAATGTGTGCTGGTTCTTAAAGAGGTAAAACACAGGCACCATCTCGGTCAGCTCATGTGTACAGGACCTGTGGGCCCCAGGCGCGGTGTAAGGAGGCACTAGACATTTGAGTCACTTCAGTTTGCATTTATCCAGCACCTCCTGGCTTTCATGGTGAGGCCTGACAGCTAGAAACAAATGACGTTCCTGCCCATGAAAGGTGCACAGCCTGGCAGACTGCCTTTCTTCCCATGACATTTGGGGACATGTGGCACTAGGTTTAAGTAAAGTGCTTTGGGAAGACAGGACAAGGAGTAAAGCGAGGGCTTCAGCGGAGAAGCTAGGGCTTCTCAAGGAAGATCCAGCTTGGAAAGGCACAAAGGACCTCAGGAGGCAGCAGAGAGCACATTGCTCCTCAGCCGGGTCCTCGGATGGCTCATGGGGATCTTTTTTATCCCCTTCTTCCACGGCACTTTAACGGGTCTCTGGGTACATGAGTGACATTTGTGCCATGGCTTTGTCCAGCAAAACTGGGGCCACACGTCACTGGGAAGGGGCTCCCCATTTCTCTCCTGACCTTGGGAGGTGACCTGCAGATAGAGGCAGATCCTGAGGATGTCAGAGGTCTTCTCGCCTTGGTGCTTTAGGAATCCCAGGTGTTTTCTGGACTCTTCTTGCAAGTCTCTCTCTTCTCTGTATTCCTGCATACTGGTGCTTTCTCTTGAGAAAGAGGATGTCAGATTGGCTCCCTTTATTGTTACTACACCCAAATGAATGTTTTTTTGTTTTGTTTAAATTTTGTGGCCGCAGCAGTCCATTTATCTATGGGACAGTTGTTTGTTAAGCAACTTTGAGGAGCCAGGTGCTGTCTGAGCTACTGGTTCAACAACAGACCCCCTCTGGTCTCTCTCTGGGTTTCATGTTATTACTAAGAGATGATGTGAAGCAAAGCCGCCAACTGGAAGGGATTTTTTGGAGAGAGATGGGAGCAGAGTGGGGAGGAAGTGATAAAAATATGACAGGTGACATTAGATCTGGCTTGGACAGAGAACATATAGTCTTCATTGTGCAGCAAAGGCAAGGTCACATGGGTGACCTTTTGGCAAAGGAAGGTCAGGTATGGAGGATAGGGACTTAACTCTGGTGATAAGTAACAGATACAAAAGTGTATGTTACATTTGAAGAGAAAAACAAGGGAGTCTGGCCAGCCCCGTGCTTCAGTGTGAGGCCCGAGCAGATCAGAGGAGGCCCATTGTGAGAGGCCTTCTGAAGCATTCTAGGCAACATGGGCTTGAAGCTCTGGGTGACAGGGACCCCTGAGAGTGACCCTATGCTGAAGCATCTCCCTTAGCCCAAGAACGTCTCTGTGGTTTCAAGTGTCATTTTCTTAAAAGAGAAACGGTCAGAGGCCATTGGTGGTCTTAGTAGTCAAAAACTTCCATATATTTGGAAGACATGTCTGTTTGAGGGAGAATGTGGGGGCTGTGGTTTAGAGGAAACCTGTGAGAAATGGACCTTTTGGGCTATTGTGATTATTTCTGTGGGAGCATTTTGCACAGAGAATATTTGACAGGTGGTCCCATCCCTGAGTGAGCTTCCAGCCAAGGGGAAAGATGAGCAGATGAATGGAATGTGACTGGTGTGTCCCACGTGCCGCGACAAGGGCTGACGTAGACGCTGAGATAGCATTGGGGTCACATCCAGTGAGTGGGAAAGTGACACGGTAACCTGCTGCAGATGTAGGGAAAGCTGGAGCATCAAGGGTCTGGGGGATGAAGGAATGGAAAGGCGGGAAGGACACTTTCAGCACCATGGTTGAATGGAACGCCAAGGGCCGACACAGGCAGTGCCCACATCTACACTGAGAGTCCTGTATAGCCCTGGCCACACTTACTCAGCAGCAGGTTGGAGCTACTTTCATTTTAATACAGCGAGGCATTGTGGATTGTGCTCATTCTGAGTAGCAAGTGGACTCCATAGATAATAGATTCATAGCTGAAGAAAAATGGTGGCCAGGTCCAGTGGTGCCTGTAATTCCCAGTTAGCTGTGCTAACAAACAACAGGACTTTGGCCTCAGTTTCTCTGTCTGGGGAGGCTGAGGCAGGAGGATCACAAGTTCAAAGCCAGCCTCAGCAACAGTGAGGCGCTAAGCAACTCAGCGAGACCCTGCCTCTAAATAAAATACAAACTAGGGCTGGGGATGTGGCTCAGTGGTGGGTACCCCTGAGTTCAATCCCCAGTACCCAGCTGTTCCCCCACCACCAAAAAAAAAAAAAAAAAAAAAAGAGAGAGAGAGAGAATGGTGATTGTGGGCTAGGGCAGCATATCCGGCACTGCTCTGGGTGTACCAAAATGGTTGGACTACTGGTTAACCCTAACTGTATACATTGGTACAGAATGAAGAACCCTGCAGTTAGGAAACTCCATCCAAAAAGAAATGAAGCCAGAATTAGGCATAAAAATTTCTGCCTCAATATGATATGGCCAGGGGATGGACTGCTATCTGATCCATGCTGTCTGCCTGTGTTGGTTATGAGTGACAGGTTAGGGGCACAGAAGGGGAAAATACAGTGAATGGGTGGGTTTCTTCGAAGTTGGCTGCAAGCCTGGTTGGCGTAGCACATTCCAGTTGTTAACAGGATCTCTGTTATCTGCTAGCTGTGCTAACAAACAACAGGACTTTGGCCTCAGCTTCTCTGTAGGGGCTTGCCATTTTAATTTAATAAATGATTTTTTTCAAATCAAAAAATAGTTACCCCTCGTCAATTCTCTGATGGGTGCCAGCAACCAAACTTAAAAGCCAGGCCAGAGCAGTTTTCTGATGACAAAAGTGGTTTTTTGCTGATGTTTAGAAAATGCAAGCAGCAAGAAGAAAGAAAGAAAAAAGCAAGTGCTTGCTTCAGTTCTGTGAGTGCAAGAAAAAGTTCCACTAAGCCAATATTTATGCTAATGCTCTTCCTTCAGCACCAGAACCTCTGCGTAGCTTCAGATTCCATTTTGTTTAAAGAAAATGAGGTAATTGAAGCCAAGTCAGAGTACATTGTTTTTCTGGGCCATTGATGGTATTAGAAATTTAAACACTTTTGTTTCTTCGGAAAATGTAAAGTGAGGCTTGTTTCCCTACCCCTCTGCATGGCCTGCTAGAGCTAGATAACGTCTGTGAGCGCGATGCGGAGTGCTCCCTGGAGAGGTTGGATGCAGGCTGTGAAGTGAGGTCCTAGCTCCATCTGAGAAGGCCATGTGCTGGAGAGGAGGAAGCTCCTGGCAGAATGATTGCCAAGGTCTCTCCACTCACTTCATGTGTGTGAGTGGTGTCTGGATGGAGCCAGAGGTCAGTCCATGTCTGGCCTCCATTCTAGAGTGGGTGCCTCAAGAAGAGGTAGAAGGTGGGAATAGAGTCAGTAGATCATCCATTCAGCTGTAGCCTCTCCTCCGAGTGGACTCAGGTTGGAGCACTGTCCCTCAAGTGTTGGGACATTTAATGAGATGTGTGGGGCCAGGCTTATGGAGGGTGGGGACCTCTTAGGTATAGATGTCAGCAATGATGTTTATCATAAACCAAACCTGTAGGCTCAGTGGGATCATTGCCATCCATTTCCATCCCAGATCCTTCTTCTCTCATGCCCAGGATGTCAGGGTCCCCAAAAGATGGACAAACTATATACCTGTGTAGGATCATGAGATTTTTGCATCATGTGACAGTGGGGGCGTGTGGCGGGGAATGTGTATCGTTTTAATTCAAGCAGGGAGTCTGAGGAATCCCTTTCCATGTGGGTCACAGTACTTTTTCATGTATTGAGCTGGTAGCTGCCCTGTAAGTGTGCTTTTGGGAAGCCTGGGTTCTGGAGTCTAAGAAAGGAACATCTCTAGGCGAAAAAACTAACAAATTGTACGCTTTTATTTAGTCAGCTTTTCCATTGCTGTGACCAAAATACCCAACTAGAACAACTTAGGGGGAAAAGTTTATTTGGGGCTCACGTTTTCAGAGGTCTCAGTCCATAGATGGCTGACTCCAATGCTCTGGGTCCAAGATGTGGCAGCCCAGAGGAGGAAAACTGCTCAGCTCATGGTGGGGTCAGGAAGCAGAGAGGGTGGGGAGGGTGGTGGGGAGATACGCCCTTCTAGGACCCACCCCGAATGACCTACTCCTCCACCACATCCCACCTGCCTAGATTTACCACTCAGTCGGTTCAAACCAAGATGGACCGATTGGCTTACAGCTCTGGTAATCTAATCACTTACCTCTGAATATTCCTGTATTGAGAAGAACTTTGGTGAACACCTCATATCCACACCATAATGTGTTAACACCTGGTGGTCTCACTCTGCCATTTTGAAGAGGTAAAGTGATTGCAGCTCTGGCTACCCTACCTTGGAACCTTCTAGTGGACCTAAGCAGTTTAGAATCTGGCTTCAGTTGGTGTTTGTAGCTCATATTTTTGCCACATGGCTCATCCTTTAAGGTATATCCTTCAATCTCTCTGTTTTGATTGTTTTTTCCCCCACATTTGGTTGAGTTCTGAGATAGCTTGTTTAGTTTCTCTTTCGTTTTACTTCTCTGAGCACTTTTTTTTGGAGGGTGGCTCTCTTTTTAACTTCTATTTTTAACTGGAAAGCCCTTCATGTGGGAACCCAGAGAGCAGCAATGTGTGTATGGAAATGTGGAGGAGGATGGCTGTCACTCCTCAAGGTAGCCATGTGTCTATCAGTGGAAGGGAGGGAGTTGGTACTGAGGCAGGAGGAGTCGTGGTCTCACACCAGGGAACTTTCCTGGGAATACTGGACGGAGGAAAAGTCTTGCCTAGCTGACACCCCATTCAGTCAGAATCCAACACAGATGCCTCTTGGAGGTCTTCCTCTTGGAGGTCTTCCGTTGTTTCTGTTGCTGGTGTCTTAAGTTTATGCTGGACATTAGCTAACCCATTAAGAACAATGTGCCATGCTCGTGGGCGCACGCCAACGGTAACACATGCGTGGTCTGTGATCATGCCAGATAATGTCTGCAAAATTGGTGAAAGAAAAGGGCAGCAGAGTTTTTACTGTTATGGCTCTTTATTATTCTCCCATGGAGAAGACAAGTTAGACTTGTTGAACTTTCTCATCACCCCCAGAATGGGACTTTGTAGTGATGAAAATCAGTGGCATCTCCATTCACATAGGTCAGATGGGATCAAGTAAATTCTTGCAGTGAATTAGTTTTTAGGTAAACAGAATAGTTTTATCTAATTTCTGGGACCATGTTGAAATTCATTGAACAAATTCAAAAATACAGTCTCTTGGGTACCTCCTATTGCCACTTGTATTATGGCTGCTCTGAATCCAGCAGTATGAAGTCCCTGGTTTATTGGTGCAACAGCACCCAAGCCTGTGCTCTTGGGCCTCCTTCCGCCTCATTATCCTGCCCTCTGCCCCAAACCCTCACCACCACCCACTTTTCTGAGCCTGGTTGAGCTAAGGCGGGAGAACCAGGGGTATGCAGGGCTGGCCCTCTGGAGACACTGTGGGGTTACTCAGGTCCAGAGAGATGGAGACCACTACCCAGATTTGCTCAATGAAGTTCTTGGGGCCATTTTCCAAAGCCTTTTTTTGTGTGGGTGTGTGGAGCTGGATTTGGGTAGGTTGAGAATTGAAGAATTACCATACAGACTATTTTTTTTTTTTTTTGAGAAATTTTTGTTCTAAAAATGGGAGTTATAAAAACCTCAAGGAACTTCTAAGGAGAGTTTATTTCCAAAAATGCAGGACTAGAAACATAGATACAGGTGGAAGGGTCAATGAGAAGCCTGTGCTCAGTTCGACTTTCCTCTCTGACTTGTTCACTTTGGTTTATTGGGTATACTCTTCAATGCTCACATCCAGGGCCCTGTCAGTTGCGGGCAGGCTCCCTGCGACTCCCTGATCAAGAGCGTGTTGAATTGTATCTCATGCTTTGCAAGGTGCGGTGGTTCACTCAAGCTCCAGGTAATGACAGCCACTGCCCACTTGGTTCTTTTCGTGGAATAACTGCAATGCCCTCAAGGTGTCACGAACCTGCAAACGACACAGCTCACAATTCCCGTGTTTTATAGAGACCTTGTTGAATTTGGAGATGAGTGATGTGATGTCAGGAAAAGCCGTGGGAAAAAATATTCAATATCGAATGCTTTTTATAATTTAATTGCTGCCTGTTCCCAGGCTGAATTGGATTCTGGCAGACGTGTTCTTTTCATAGTCACAAAATACATTGCGATATGCGGCAAATAAAATGTAGCTCTGGGGTTTTCTCTGCTAATCACAATGAAAAGAATCTGTGGAAATGTTATTGTCTGTTGATAAACACTTTGTGCATTCTTGCAGGCAGTTCTAATTAAATTTATCTTAAACTCAGTTTCTTAAATTGTACAGACAATGAAGAGAATCAGATGATTATTCTAATATAGAAGACATAAACTCACCCAAACTGCCTGTACTGCCTCATGGCTTTTCAGCGCCTTGGCAGAGTCCTGCCTTAGATGCGGGAGCCCTTGGAATAGGGCACAGTGCCCAAGGGGTCTGAGTTCCCATTCTCTTCATTAAAGAAGCCCATTGAAGATTAACGGGAACATCTATCTCCCCAGAGCCTGCTGTTGGGACTCTGAGACTGGAACTGCCTGGTCTTTCTGGGACCCCCATAATGGGCAGTGACCACATTCTTATTTCCTTGGACTTGGAGCTTGGGAATGAGGGGAATAGGATAATAGGATAATGAAGGGAAATAATGAAGGGGAATGAGGAGGCAGGATACTAGATAGTTCAGACTACCTTTGAAAACACCCACTTCTCCTAGAGAATTGTCCTAGTGTTAGATGTACAGATTGGGCCAGGATTAAATGGATTTCAAATGATTTCTTACCCTCCTTATGGGCGTCTGAAGTCTCTCTGGAAGTGTTGGCCTAAGCGTATTGTCTCAGTTTCATTGGTTCCTTATGAAATATGTCTTTGAAAAATAAAATGAAATCTCCATAACCTATCCCATTGAAGATACTCCTGTTGAAGAATAATGAACTGCTTTTTGGAGAAGATGTTCCATTTCTCCACAGCCAGAAGAGTTAATAAACACCTGCCCCCGTCTCGTGAGCCCTTCCCACCTTCTTAGCCAGAGGAGATGGATGCAGCATCCTTATTTTCCTTTTTAAAAAAATTGTTTCATAACCCACTTGAATCAAATGTGTGAAATATGTCAAGAGCTTTGTAATGTCTTGAACAACCAATAAAAAAATGGGAGAAAAAAAAGAGTAAGAATAGCTAATAAATATTGAAATGACTTTAAAAAAATGTTTCTTTTTAGTTATACATTACAGTAGAGTCTATTTTGACATATTTGTACAAAATGGAGTATATCTTATTCTAATTAGGATCCCAGTCTTGTGGATGTACATGATGTGGAGATTCATTGTAGTGTGTTCATATATGTATATAGGAAAGTTATGTCAGATTCATTCCACTGTCTTTCCTATTCCTTTTCTAGCTCCCTTCCCTTTGTTTAATCCACCAAACTTCTATTTTCCCCGCCCCCTTGTTGTGTGTTAGCATCCACATATCGGAGAGAATATTTAAACTTTGGCTTTTTGGGATTGGATTTTTTCACATCTCCAGCCATTAGAGAAATGCAGATTAAAACTACACTGAGATTTTACCTCACTCCAGTCAAAATGGCAATTATCAAGAATACAGTAGCAATAAATGTTGGTGAGAATGTGGGAAAAAAGGTACACTTATACATTGTTGGTAGGACTGCAAATTGTTGCATCCACTCTGGGAAACAGTATGGAGATTCCTCAGAAAACTAGGAATGGATCCACCATTTGACACCTTGGTATGTATCCAAAGTAAAGTCAGCATACTACAGTAATGCAGCCACATCAGTGTTTATAGCAGCTCAATTCACAATAGCTAAGCTATGAAACCAACCTAGGTGTCCTTCAGCAGATGAATGGATGTGGCACCCTTTCTATCTCTGTGTGTTCTATCAGACTTGGTCACAGCACTTTAATGGGGTGTTGGGTGAACACCTTTGAAGTGTCAGGGTGTGGCCTTTTTTTTTTCAACAGGAATGGCCATGATTGCACTTCATTGAGGATGTCTTTTCCCCAACAGGTTCTTAGCATGATAATCAACGCAGCCTACAAGCCTGGAAGGGTGTTAAGGGAATTGCAACTGGTGGAAGATCCACACTGGAATTTCCAGGAGGAGACGCTGAAAGCAAAGTAAGTGCTCTCAATCCTCGGGCACAGGGTTCTGCTAATTTGCTGCCACTTTGCCTGCTGTTGTGAAACCTGGCATTTCTCATTTTGATGTATTTTATAGAACTGAAAACAAACCCGAAGACCATCATTCTGTAGTTCTATGTGCTACATACAGATTTATTAGTGATTTTGCTGTATTTTATAGTTGCCTTACGGCTTAGGATTTCTAAAGTGAAACAGGAATTTGCTTACATAATTTTTTTTAATGTTACACACTCAAACTATATATTTATTTCTGAGCCAATAGATTATTTGTTCACAGGAAAAACAATTATAAAGAAAGGATACTTCTTGTCATGTTCACTAACAGCTCTTGATATTTTTTGATATTATGCAGAGTTTGTATGAAATGCAAGGGTTCTCTACAGTGGGATTTGAGGATTTTTAACAATAGAAGGAACTGATGTATCTATTTAGTTTGAGTTAAATAAAGTGGCAGTGGGCTCTGGGTTGACATGTAGTTGGGTAACTTTCCTTTCTTTGGAAGCAGGCTAATTGGAAAGGTGAGATTTTGCTTTGTTTAAAGTTTCTTGACCTCTGAAAACAAGAGCACAAACTGTATCAATGTGCTTGAACTTGGTTACTGAGAAGTTCATAGAAAAGATTGATTTCTCAAGGTAACTTAATGTTCAGTAATTGCTTGGAGTTTAATAATCATTTATGGTTTTCCAATAAAGAAGATATTACTGGTTGATTTCTCTTTTAATAGTATCCTAAAATATCAATGATATATAGCATTTAGGAAATGATGCTTCTTTGGAAGAATGAGCCACTTTTTGATGGCTCTAGTATATCTATCTAAGTTTAAACAAGGTGCCTGCCACATTCATAGCGAAAACTGAGGAATTCTTCATAATTTGGACAGCCAGAGATGGTTTTCTTGATAGTGAGCTCGCTATATCTCCCCATTCCTTCTCAGTCACCCACTCTGTATTCCCAGTGTCTTTGTAGAACAGCTCTAATTATTTTAGGTTCTGCAAAAGTCAGGTAAGGGCTAGTGGGACTCTGCCAAATCACAAAGGCTACAAGGATACGCGTCAGTAAGGTGAGGGCTTATTTGTATAAAGTGTGATTTTGCTAGTGAAAGGTGTCACTGCATGTCACCATCCCTTCCTTCCTGAGAGACTCACATGAGCCTTGTCGATAGCTCAGAGAAAACCAAGTACTTTCCTGTTGAGTATTCCTTTCTCTCCTACTTTCTGAGGGGGTCACCAGCCATTGAAGCACATTTTCTCCCAAGGCTTTGTCAGTGGTGATGGTGGACATCTTAATCCAGTGTTTATACACATATCCTTTCTTCTTGTTTCAAGTCTTTTCTGTATGGTTCGGTGCAGTCCAGACACACCTAAAGGATATGGAAATAGTGAAAGCACAAAGGTCTTCCATCCCATGAGAAGCTCTGCTCCTGAATCAGCCAGAAACTTGCTCCAGACACCATAGTGACAGGGAGAGTTCATTTCGCAAGTGTTGGCACTTATTTTTATGTTACCAGGTCGATCAGAGCTTTTATTAAATCCAGCCTGATACAATCAAAACAGACGCGGTGAAATCCAGCTCTGCTGAATTGTAAAGGCAACGTATTACCTATCATATCGGAGATGACAGGAAGTTTCATAGCAGAATCTTACGCAGCAACTTATAATGAGGAGATGTCTGAATGGGGTTTCGACTGTGTGATCCTAGCAGCGTTTCCCAGCAGCTGCTAATGATGACAGGTTTACAGTCAGCAGGGGCCTTCCTGTGACAACCCTGCATGTTGAGTCACCTTTTTCCTTCTGATGGAAAATGACAACATTTTAGATCGTGACAACTTTGCTCTTTTCTTTGGTGCAAATGGGAGGAGAGCGAGCTGGCTTCTTCCCCTCCAAGCGGAGAGGCAGAGATGTTTTCTGTCATGAATAAATTAACTGAGCAGAGGGGCGACCTGCATTTAAGGCAGCTGTTGTCTTAGTCGGTCGTGAGAGCTGAACTGAAATGTTACAAGGAGTGTCTTCAGGAAGCCAGGGCTGAGGACAGTCTGCAGGGCAGCGTGATTGCTGTCTGGGACTGCTGATGGATTTTTCCTTAAAAAAAAAAAAAATTACTTGACAAGGTGCCTGTGAAAAGGTTTTGACCTGCGAATGTAATAAAAACTAACATTGTCATGGATGGTCATGGTCGTCTTTGGCGGTTGGCTTCTATTTATCCAAGCAACCATACCTTCCACGGTACAAAGGAAACTCTTGCAGTATTTGAACGTCATACATTTTAGCTTTGCTTCGCTGTGACCAAAATACCTGAAAGGAACACCTTAGAGGGGGGAAGTTTATCTTGGCTCATGGTTTCAGAGGTTCAGTCCATGGGCAGCTAACTTCATCCCTCTGGGGATGAGGCGAGGCAGAGCATCATGGTGGAAGGGCATGGAGCAGGAAGGCTGCTCAGCTCCAGGAAGCAGAGAGAGAGCAAGGTGCCAGGGACAAAATATACACCCCAAAGGCAAACCCCCAGTGACCTACTTCCTCCATCCACACCCTAACTGCCTACATTTACCACCCAGTACCGTAGTCCTTCAAATTATTAATCCATCAGTAGGTTAACCTACTGATTATGTCACAGCTCTCATGACTGATCATTTCACTTATTGCTATATTCCTGTGTTGTCCCACACATGAGCTTTTGGGGGATACCTCGCATTCCAAACCATGACAGCTTATAAGGAAGGACTCTTCTCATATCATTAGTCCTCAGCATGGATCAGAAAGCAAAAAGTACTAGCTGTAGTGCAAAGGGAAAAGTGGGTTCTGTGTAGTTCTGAAGGAGAAATTTTCCTTCTTTCTGATGAATTTAGGTTTTCTAAATTGGCCTACATTGTTTTGAATTTAGGAGAAATCTAGGCTATACCTTAGGGGGATTTTAAAAAGCCCTTCCAACTCCATGCATCTAGAGACGTTTTAGTGTTTTCCAACATGTTATAAAATCTTCTGAGGAAAAAAAGAAGACCGTGTTAGCTGTGCTTTAAATGCTTTTGAGCATGAAAGCCAGGTAAAGGCCTCACAGATTTTTCCAGTCCTTTGTTACAGATATTCAGACCATTTAAAGGGATAATTTGCTGGTTATCATTTCAAGAAAATTAGACTTTATTGTCACTTAGGCAAGGAGATAAGGTCAGATTTTTTACTTAAAAATCATCTCAAGACGGGGCATGGTCAGCTCTGGAAATATTTGGTTTCTTTCTTTTCATGAATAATGGCAAATTTTGTATGTACTTTTGTTTATTTGCCCTTTCTTTGGCCTTTACTCAGGCCTATATCATATGAACAGTGAGATGTAACATTGGCCTTAAAGTGATTTGTGTGAAAAGTATTCCTCACCTGTTCATGTGAGCTCCGCTGGCTCAGATGGTATGGTTTGCTCCCCTGGAAAAGTGTGTGGTGAACTTCAGGTGAGGTGAGCAGGTGGACCGGTCTGATGGAAGAGCAGGCAGTTCCCTGTGTGTGTCCTTAAATTCTTCTGGTCGTGGCACATTATGTCTGGGTTCAAACTCAGATCGGCTTAGGAAGATCTGAATGACTCTCTCCTAAAATAAACACAGTACCCCATTTATGGCACAGAGTTCCCAGTACTTGAAAAGCAGGCAGCAGAGAAGAAGGAAGAGAAGCAAAGCAGACATTTCTAAGCTTATTCTGTATGATGAGGCTGAGAAACCAGAAGCCCTGAGTGGGAAGGTTAAGAAGATGAGACCATGAAGTCAAAGCTCTGTTCTGAAGGAAGTCACAACCAGGCCTCTCCCCATTCCCGCAGGGTCAGTAGAGGTCTCTTTGTCCCTTAGCTCCTCCTCCTAGGAGGATGTGAACTCAGTGGAAGAACTGGCCTCGACCTCCGCTCCCTCACCCCATCACTACCTGGGAGGTCTTGCCAATCGCTCCTGGTAAGGGATCATCCTAAAGACGAATGGTGGAACCCAGGCTGCACTGCAGTTGTCCCCCTGGACTGTGCTGTCACTTATGAATGGATCCTTATCCCATCCACATTGGTAGGAAGGAGAGGAGACTATTCAACCTGCCACTCCTCCAGCTCCCTCTTCCTCTGCCCCCTCTTTTCTGCCATGTACCCTCCTGCATGGAAATAAATCCCTAAAATTTGGTTAGGACATCCTTATTGATATCAGAGAGGGGAAACCTCCTCCTATACCCTGTTAGGTTCAGACACTGCAATCCCATGGATTAAACTGGCAACAGAGGCAGGGGAGGGTGGAGGGGCATTAAGACCTGACATTAGCTATGCTCACTGCTCTTCGGGTGTCGCCGCTGCCTGGTTCTGGGAACAGAGCTAGGGTGTTGATGTGCATGTTCCTGGTAACCCTTGCTGGAGTCAGGATCATGAACACAGTTCTGTGTTCATGCACAGGGACACTCAGGAGCGGGTCAAAGAGCTGCCTTGGTAGGGCAAGGCAGTGGACACAGAAGGCTTCTCCCTACAAGAGGAAACAGAGTTCTTTGAGAAGGAGAAATTGTGTCAGAGAACCAATGGGAGATAAGAAAGTGCGAGATAATGCTTGTTTCCGCAGGTGTGAGTGGGCTCTTCATCTTTGTGGCCATGGAGTTCCTCCAGACGGGGTTGTGGTGGGTCTACTCCTGCTGTCTCTCTCTGAGTAGAAGCTGCCCCAAAGAGGGGATTTATGGCCGACCTCATTCCTCAGAAGTTTTTGCTATCAGATAACAGACGCTCCCAGAAGGCCTCTTTTTCTGTATCTGTCAGCTTAAATAATCTGTCTAGTTACTCTGGGGATCCAAGTGGGTCCCCACACGGACCAGAGTCTGACGCAACATCTCCTTATGTGCTCAGTTTGTAGTGAAAGGAGATGACTTTCCTGCTTCCAGAATCCTCCAGAACCTCAGAATGCTAACATGCTAAGAAGAGAGAGTGGAGGATCTTCTAACAATCCGGGCAGGAGCTCCTGTCTGAGGACTGTCGGACATAAAGAGTCTCCTAGCGGGACACCTCCCCTCCTCCTGTCCTTTCTGTTCTCTTGCTAAAGGCATCATCCCCAGCCCCATGATCCTTTGTTTCTTGTGTTTTCCTTCCTCCTTTGGAGATGATTTTCACACCAGGCAGTCCTCTGATCGATCGGGTCTCTTGATATTCTCCCTCTGTCTCCTCCTCCTCTCAGGACTTGGTGCTGCGAATGTTTCTCTGCACGCTGCCGAGCCCCGCTGGGCCATGTGGTGGGTGGCCCATGTGTGCTGCTCTCAGGACCCACAGTGCATGCGGGTGGTATCAGCATGTGGTTTGGGGTTGTATTCTGCGCATGTCCTGCTTACAAAAACAAGGGTTCATTTGGATTTTACAGAAAAATCACAAACACAGAATAAAGGTACTGTTCTTTCTCCTGATCAGCTTGAGAATAAATGGTGTTAGGCCTTCATATCAACCCCCCAAACCTCATCACATATGCTTTACTAACCAAGGCATATCACATAAGAAGGGCTGCAGTCTTTGGTGCCTCTTTCCTGGTGGCACACCATCCACATTTGTCTCATCCTGCTGATGTTTACTTTCATCATTTAATTAGTGATGTCTACACACTGCTCCAACTTGGAGCTCATCTGTGGGGAGATACTTGATGCTATGCAGTGATGCCATTCCCCGCAAACTTCCAGCTCATTCGTTACTTCCTTGGTGTGATTGGTGGATTGCTGTTTACCCAGCGTATTATCCTCCATTACTATCATGTCTTATTTTGATTCTCAGATTGCCTTAGATTTGCCCCAGTTGGAGCCAGCTTCACCTGGCTTTTTTGTCCCTTCAGTGTGTCTCTGTCATTCTTTGATACGCATTTTCTTTCTGACCCAACAAGATGTTCAGAATGTATCTTCTTTCTTGTCCCCAGTCCTGGAATTAGCCATTTCTTCAAAGAGCCTGAGTTTTTCTTGTGGCCTTGTGGTGGGGGCGTTATTGTCAAGGGATGGGTGTGAAATGGCTTCTAGAACCTAAGACCTGGCATTAGCTATGCTCACTGCTCTTCGGGTGTCGCTGCTGCCTGGTTCTGGGAACAGAGTTAGGGTGTTGATGTGCATGTACCTGCTAACCCATGCTAGAGTCAGGATCCCATCCAGGTTCCAGTCCCCGCCCAGCACGCCAGCTTCCTCTTAGCCTTTTCTTTTTCCATATTTGTAGCTCTGCTCCTGGTGATGGGAACCTGGCTCAGGCCAGCTTCAGTGGACTTGTTTTTACTTCCTCGGGCCCAGATCACCCCAGTGTCCTCACCACTTTGCTCCCTGCTCAGGGGGACTCTACCTGCTTGCAGATGGCCTCCTCTCCATCTGTGGCCTGCTTTCCACCTGTCACAGGCTGGGTGTCTCCCACACAGGCTGCACTGCCCTAAGGAGGCCCTTGGGACCCACACCTTTGAAAAGGGACAAGAGGCGGCAGGGTTAGGCCGGTGGAGTGTCAGCTGAGGCAGGCCCTAAAGGGGCTACACTGAAGGCTGTCTGCCAACCGCTCTTGATGGGAGGGGATCCTGGCCACGTAGCTGGGTCCTGCACCACCGGGGCACCACGGCTCCTAGACAGTGTTGTTGTGCAGGGAGGGCGCAGAAGAGGAAAGTCACCTGTCATCTGTAAGCCATGCTCTAATTCTCATTTTCTAAAACACTTCTGCTGAACCATCCCCCAAATTAAGGAGGGAAAAAGCCACCTTCTTCCTATTTCCCACAGGTGACTGCACCCGTTAGGGCCTTGTGACCCAGAGGCTTGGCCAACTCAAGTATCTGATACTCTGTGAGCACTCCTGCCACAGTTTGACATCTGACCTGGTGTTTACATTTCTCCTGCTTTTTAATGTCTTATTATTTTATTTCTCTAAGAGACTTTAAGAATCTTGATATTGAGCTCTTTTAAACAGAGCCCTTGGACCGCCAAACACGTCATGGATAAATCTGCAAGGGAAAACATACCCATTGGTTCTTCATTTCCCACAACATGGGGGGATATACAGTGTTCACCCAGTTGTGCTGTTTTTGTGGGGAGGGGGAATGAAATGCATCAAAAGCAAAAACTCCCCCTCCCCAAAAGCAAGTCCTAGAGACCCTCCTCAGGGATAGGGATGGGGAGGTTTCTACAGTAGGATTGATAGAGGTCCGAGAAAAATCAACCGTTGTGCCAGGCCAGAGGATTTAAAGCATGATTTTATCTACAAAGCATGGCTTTTTAGTTCTTACTCCATAGAAAGTCAAGCTTGGCACATCAGAGAAGTTAAAGGAAAAGGAGGGCAGAGGTACTGGGATATGAAAGACCACTGAATAAATATAAAGTACGTTTTTTCAAGTTAGAATCTAATTTTTTTTTCCTGTTGAAACTTTTAAGAAGTGATTTATTGGGGGAAAATGAGTTTTTCCAGACTCCAGAAAGACATTAAAAAAAAAAAAAAAAAAGCTGAAATACAACTCAGTAGCAGTTTTTTTCTATTTATGTCTACTACCACATTGTTCTTTGTGAACCGGATCAAGGTTCTTGAACTTATTTTTTTTTTTTGACCAGCAAGTCACAGAAATGACGGTCTCCTTATTTTAGACTCAGATTTGCACAAATTAACTTCCTGCTCTTCCTGTTGTGTCCTGTCACAGACTGCTGGGTACCTGAGTTGTCCAGTGTGAGAAATGCCACAAACAGTATGTCGTGATAGCTTTGGTAAATAACATTTGTACTAATTTGGGGGAAAACGACCAAAATCAAGAGGAATCAACTTCCAGGGTAGACCAGAAGGTTAGGTGAAGATTTGAGGTCCTTACCTTACTGCTTGGCATTGAGGGCCTACCTTGGAGGTTGATCCCTCTCAATTCCGGTTGTTTTCCCCAAAATTAGCACAAATGTTTTATCTGCCAAAGCTACCAACCACTATGTACTATTTTTCTGCAAAATAAATTGCTCAGGATTTCAATTTGAAAATTGGGATCCACATCAAGGACAGTTTCATGGGCACAGCTGTTTCTGGTGCAGCCATGTCAGTGGCCTCCGTGTTGAGTGAGTGTGAAACAATCAAAAGACCAGTGGTCCCATGCCAACGGGAAAGTTTACCATTATTCTGTGCCCATAATAGCTTTAAAAACGTACGGAAAGGTGGTCGAAACTGGTTTCCAAGTGCTTGTGTCTCCAGCTGTGCTTCTTATTCTGTTAAATCCTGGGTAAAGCCTCCAGGAACTGTTTGTAAACCAGCCTTCTATAGATCTGTGGCTAGTCATTGCTGATGTTTTTCTTGGGAGAAAGGTTTCCTTCCTGCAGGTGAAGATCAGCTAGCTCATGAAGACAGTATCTAAATCTCAGAAGCATCTACACTCTCCAATCCTTTGTTGTGTTTGTGGGTGGGGAGGAGGGAGGAAGGTCAACCTGGATTTGTCATTGTAGTTAAACAATATCTGTTGCACTTTTCCTCTGCTGCCACCAGGTCATAGGGAAGACCCTAAGAGAATATTTAAACACCAGGACAGTAAAGATGGCATCTCTGTAAGCCATGTTAGTTGGATGGTAAGATTTTCATACCCTTAATTCAGTTCATTGTAAGGAAAAAGGGGTTTGAGTTTCTGGGTCTCATTTTTCTGGTGCCTTAGAAAAGTTTTGGGAAAACTTCAGTATTTACACTCTAGACTCTTCTTCACCTGAAGAGAAGAGAAAAATACTTAAGGAAGCCCTTAGAGAATTGTTGTAGAATATATAAACCAAGAAAGGGCAGAGTGCATGGCAGGCAGCAGCCATGATCAGAGGAGAAGCAGCTTTGTGGGTGACAAGCTGTCTAGGGGTCCCTGTTCTTGTTCCTCCCTTTCCTCTTGAGGTTGTATTAGCCCAGACACCATAACAGTAAGCTCAGGCTGAGTGCTATAAGCAGCAGGCATTCATTTTCTCATACCCTGAAGGCTGGGAGGCTAAGGTCAAGGAGTCAGCCAGGCAGGTGTCTCCTGAGGCCCTCTCCTTGACTGTGGATGGCCATGTTCTGTGCACATGTCTGTAGAGTCTCCTCTTCTCCTGTGGACACCAGTCCTGTTGCTTTAGGGTCCATCCTGTTCATATGATTTAACCTTAATTTTTTTGAAGGCCCCATCTCCAAATACAATTGCAGCATGAGATAGGGCTTTAACATGAATTTGGAGGGGACGGAGTTCAGTCCTTAACAAGAATGAGGTGTCTTAGGTGAGGTCCTTCTGTTAAATTTACTGCCTCTCGTTCTCTCTCTTTAACTGGAAAAATGAATTTCATTATTCCTGATATACAAAATAAAGACTCTTAAATTCCCAAAGACTTCAGTGCCCATTTTTGCTCCTGACACACAGAAGCTTTTTCTGTACCTGTTGGTCATTCCCCTGAGGTCTGTTCTGGTTCTGTGACCGCCAAAGCCATGCGCCGTGGGGCGCCTGCAGTGCCAGGAATCCTTGTGTGGTCTCCTCATCTTGTGTCTGTGCTGCAGTTGCTGGATTTTGTTTTTTGTTTTGTTCTCATAAAATCCATTGTGTTTCTCTCCTTTTAAATGTGACCTTGCTTACCTATCACCATTCCGCACAGATGCCATTTATGAATAATGGAAATTGTCCCCCGTTTCAACAAGGTGATATGCAGTCTTGGCAAAGATGTCACTTCAGTGTTCTGAATTTACATGGTGTTTCAAAGCAGAATCATGATCCCATATGCACTTGTGCTGTTCAAAAATGAAATACAGCAACAGCAAAATATCCTTTAGATTTCATGAACTTCATTTTGAGGACCATGCTGATTAGGTATGTATCAAACACTACTGGTCTTTGGCATGATGTTATATATAGCACAACGATAAGGAAGTCCTTACTGCAGATTTAGCACCATTGCCACGAATTTTGTGTACCCTCATGAGCATTTTTAAAAAATATTTTTGTGAGATCATAAGGAAGTATATAAAAGTCAATAAAATGCAAACCACACAGCATTCTTTGTTATTAGAAAACGAAGTGGCTTTGGAATATGCTGGTCCTAGTAATCATTTGATTTTACCATTGCTTTCCCTTCCTTATTTTCTAGGTACAGAGGTAAAACGTACAGGGCTGTGGTTAAGATCGTACGAACATCTGACCAAGTAGCAAATTTCTGCCGACGAGTTTGTGCCAAACTAGAATGCTGTCCAAATCTGTTTAGTCCTGTGCTGATTTCTGGAAACTGCCCAGAGAACTGTTCCATTCATACCAAAACCAAATACAGTAAGTACAAATGATGATAAAACCTAACAACATTGGTCCATAAGCCGGAACTGCAGCATAATATAGTTGGTTTTTTATTTATTTTTAGCCTTCTGAGTAGCGTTTCATAGGAGCTGCTCTGGAAAATTGTTTGAAGATTTGCTCTGGAAGATTCCTATGTGTTTTTAGCCTGGCATCGAGGGAGGGATGGGGTCAGTTCAAAACAAGGTGGATTGTCATCTACAGGCTTTGGAAAAGGAGAAAGGAGAGGGTGTGTACTGTCTTGGATTTTCCATGGATCACCTACTCCACAGCTCTGTGGCTGGGAAAATAAACTGGTGATTTATGATGCTCAGGAACCCAGATTCATCTCTTATCCTTATGCTGAGAAGACAAAGAGGTCTTTTGATGCTTTTCTTGCGAATCCTTGTCGTGGCAGCTTCTGGTTAGACACATGCTCAGCACTCTCTGAGGGCTACCATAACTAGAGGATTCTGGAGCAGCTGTACCCTGCTTCTTTGTCCCCAGCTGCCTTTGCCTCTCCACTGTAATATAGGATTCAACCTGGTGCCACTTTCCCGACTGGTAGCATGTGCCTCTGCCAATCCCATCTCATTCAGTGATCCTGCTGTGAGTTGACAGTCACTCTCCGCCCTGTGCTTCCTGTGTCTTGGTGGCCTTCTCCATGTTGATAGCCACTCCAGACGTCTCCCTCTCTGATATCTCAAACCCCCAAAACAGCTTCTGAGCTCCCCTCAGTTCTCTGTCATCCCAGGGGCAGTTGGCTCTGCTAGCCCACATTCCAGCCCCCACTGGAGAGGACAGGGACCCACATAGTGTGGCCAGTACTCTGTAAGCCACAGCCACCTGTGACTCGTCCAGTTGGGTGTGGGAACCAGGAATCTGGACGTATCTGAGGCACTGTTCAGGGTGTGATGTCCTCCTTTCTCCCTGTGCACGCACACGCATCTGCCTTCCACTCCTGTTTCTACAAAAGGTTAGCCATGCTCTGTCGCAATGATCCCCATTTCAGTGTACCCACGTAGTCTTGGGTGAGAACCCAGGTGGGTTCATATCTTCTGCTTCCTGAAGAACTCATCCCCACAGCTTCTCTATGGCAAGGATTCACTAGGTGCAGCCACTCCCGAATGAGGAATGATGAGGGTGAAACTTGGTCTTGAATTTTAGCGTACAAATGAGCTTCCTCATATGACCTAGGGAACAGGAGGGAAGGAGCAGCTATTACAACTCAATTAAATGCAGCTGAACTTGAAGATGATCCTGGATCTGGTTTTATAAAACTTCAAAGTCCTGAGATTCCTTACGTGGTCGTAGAGTGAACATTGCTACAGACGGAACCTGAGCTCTAGCCAGAGGAGTGCAGAACAGTATTTTGATGGAATCCAGAACAGTAGGAGTTGTTCAGTCTAATTCTCAGGCCCCCCAAAATGTACTGACCTCTGGTTACATTCAGTCAAACCAGTTCTGACCTCTGTACCTGCTTCTAAGAGGCTGCACCAGCCTTGCCATGCCTGCTTGGGATTTGGGACGTGAGAATGGTTTCTCTTTCCCATCTCTCCTCTCTCTCCTCTCTCTCCTCCTCCCCCATCTACCTCCTCTCCAGAGCAGTTGCCTCCCCTCCTCTTCTCTTCCTTTGTCCAGGTGTGTGTGTGTGTGGGTGGGTGTGTGTGTCTGCAACCTAAAACGTTTTAAATTTTCTTTCCCGTAGCCTATTATTATGGAAAGAGAAGGAAGATCATTAAGCCCCCGATTGGGGAAAGCAGCATTGAGAGTGGACACCCAAAACCAGCCCGAAGAAGGAAACGACGAAAATCCATTTTTGTGCAGAAGAAGCGGAGATCTTCGGCTGTGGACCTAACTGCGGGCTCTGGGGAGGTACCGTCTGCTTAACTAGAAGCACCTGCCAACATTGGGTTTTAAAGTATGGCCCCCCTTGGGGCAGAATGGATAAAACTGCAAAATAAGTACCCTCCTTCCTGTTTGGTGAACACAGCTTAGCTGCTTTGGCTAGGAAAGGGCCACCAAACACTGACCTCGAAACTATGGGAGGAATGTCAGGTGTCCCTGGAGAAACCTGGCACAGGTTGGCACGGGCTGTCCTGGGGAGGAAACTGTGCTGGGATCTGAGCCTGCACTGTGGCCTATGGCGCAGGCCATCCTGCTGTGCTCAGCGAGTCCCATGCCACCCACACCCACACTTAAAGCTTTCCTCTTATTCCCAGGAAAGTGAAGAGGAGGACGCAGACCAGCTGGATGAAGACACCGCAAGTGAGGAGACCGGCTCGGAGCTCCGAGACGACCAGACCGACACCTCGTCGGCCGAGGTCCCCTCGACGCGGCCACGGAGGGCGGTCACCCTGCGCAGCGGCCCAGAGCCCGCGCGGCGGCCAGTGGAGAGGGCACGCAGGGGCCGCGTGGTGCAGGCCACCCCTGCAGAGGAGGAGGACAAGGGTCCTGTCGCCAAGACTGAGGGCCCTGAGGTGAGCCCCAGAGCCTGGAACACGAGTTCACAGGGGCGATTTGGGAGGATCACAAGTTCAAGGCTAGACTGGGCAAGGTAGCGAGACCCTGTCCCAAAGAAGATTGGATCTGTGGCTCCATGCTAGAGCCCCTGGGTTCAATCTGCTGTTATTCCAAACAACAGGCAGAATAGCAGCAGCTGTTCTGGTGAAACTCCCAAGTTGGTGGGGTCAAAGGCTTTGATGTCACCTCGGCAGAGTGAGTCCTGAAGCAAGAGAAGGGAGCAAGGACTGGAGGAGCACCCTCATTTCTGAAAGGTTTTTGCTCCACCAGGGCTTCTAGTCAGGAAGAGGGCAGGGTCTAGTGCTCCAGGTCCCTCTGAACACTGGGCGCCCCAAATCTCATCTCCACGTCTCCTGCTCCTAACTTGCTTTTTGCTTCCCACTGCTTGTTGAGGGGTCACCTCTGTGGTGCCATAAAACGTGTATCAGGCCTCCCCTAGGCAGATGGCAGCTGTTCAGGTGGTATGTGTCATTGGCCCCCCCCCATCACAGACACCTGAAGGACAGCTGGCTTTCTTGTGCACTTTCTCTCTGTAGCTTATGATTATGAAAAGAGAAGGAAGATCAGGGAGTTCAGCACCCTAAACCAGCCAGGAGAAGGAAAGGAGCAGGGTCCCCTTAGCATCCTCTTATCTAAACAGATGCTTCGTCCATAAGCAGGCCCAAGATTTCCCGACCTGGGGCTTCAGGATGGCTGTCAAGGCCTTTCTGTATCTAACCTCTGAAGGCACAGGGATCATTGCAGGTGCGGGGGAAGTCACCACTGGGACACTTGTGAGGAAACTCCCCAGAGACAGTTTCTGGGCTCGTTCAGGTGCCCAGGAGAGACCCAGGGCGGTGATGACTCAGGTCCAGGACAGCGTTAGAAGGACCCAACCGGCCACACAGTGTGCAGTGACGGTCCCCGCCCTGCTTTCCCTGCAGGAAACCAAACAGGAGGAGGAGGGAAGGCTCGTCCTGGAGAGCAACCCGTTGGAGTGGACAGTCACCGACGTGGTGAGGTTCATTAAGCTGACCGACTGTGCTCCCTTGGCTAAGATCTTTCAGGAACAGGTATGGCGGCTGGCTGTGTAGTTATTGGTTCATGTGAGACTCCAGATCTTAAAGGAACACCCTGTCTTACCTGGCTTCTTCACGACTGCTAGGCGGGGACAGATGTTTCAGGTGCCCATTCAGCTGCAGTTGACCCCTGTGAGGGTGTTCCCAGGCCCCAGAGCCTGGTTCCTGCTCCTCACTGTCTCACTGACCCCGTGGGGGTGAGACTCTTCTGATAGCACCCAGCAGGGCAAGGGCGAGGGAAGGTGAGTTGTGGCAGTCCAGGCCCTACCTTCATTCTACACTGACCCCACAATGGTGGATTTGCCTTTTATTGTCCAGCAGCGATAAACATCCAACTCCTGCTTGTCCTTCTCAAATGTCACCTTGCTGGGGTGTTGGGGGCCTGGTTGCAGCCTGGATGGACTGGAAGTCAAGGCTGATTGCTGGGCCTTACCTGGTGGGGAGTGGGCTGGACCAGATTTCCCCGTGGTCTTTTCCTGCAGTAGAGCCATTAGTTCTACAAGTATTTTTTCAGTGCCTGTTGGCAAATCTGGGTTTCAAGCATCTTTGGCTCTCACAGAAGCAAATGATAACCACACACACACACAAAAAAAACCCAAGAAACTCAGCACTGGGTCATTAACTCAGGTCCCCGGGGTCACAGCCAGTCTTCCCTGTTCTTTCCAACATTCAGATCCCTTCTATTTGGTTTATAGATAATGGCCAGTGCTCTTAGTTCTGCTTGGCAAGAGAATAGGGAAATGTGTGTCTGCTGGACCTTTTCTGAGGGGAAGCCCTCTGTCCATTGTGTTCAGGTTAATTCTATTTTCATCACTGTTTGCTTACTTTCTACGTTTCTTTCATCACAAAACAGTTTAGAACCTATAGTATTATGATGGACAAATGTACAATCCATTGGTGCAGTCTAGACCTGAAAGGAGTTTGTAACCTAGCAAATGAAATGGCTGTAGTTGGCTAAAACAGCCAGATAGGTGACAGTGTGCCCTGACAAGAAAAGGGTTTTCATTTCCATTTTCCCTTAAGTTAATCTGAAAGCAAACTGCCAATCACAAGCCACCTCGCATCCTTCTGCCTCTGGCCTTGTCTAAAAAGTTCAAGTGTAAGCCTGTGGCTCAATTGATTGAAATCCTTGCATTGTTCCACAGTGTAATCAATATCTGTCTTTTCAGAACTTGTGTTAAAAAAATACTGTTTTCCATATAATAAATTGAAGATATGTTCATCCAGTCTATTTTTAGATTTAACAAACCAACAGTCTAGAAAGAGAATTTTTCAAGCATTAAATCAGAAAAATAAATAAGGAAGGGTCTCTGGTTTCCCATGCACCCAGGGAATTTCCCACTTTTCTCCAAAATCAATGTTGTAATGAATTGTACAAAGCAAATTAATGCAGTTCCCATCTCCCTCAAGTAGGGTATTTCTTGACATTCAGACTTCTCCAGAAAAGTCCTGGAGGTGGACTAGTCCATATGATCCACCCTGGAACCTTCTGCAGATTTGTGATAAATTCGGGCTGAAGGAATGAATGGGGCTGGTTCCCTCCTGGCCTGCTGATACTTGCTGACACTGAGAGCGGATAAACTGGGAGCGATTTTTTTTTTTTTTGACCTAAAGAACCCAGGATAATGATCTTGTCCCTTATTAAATCACTCAAATAGAGAATTTTGTGTTGGAGTTTAGGTAATGGGTTTTTGTGATAAGCTTTGCCTTAGTCTTAAAATCAAAAATAAAGCAATAGGTGAAATCCTGTGAAATTCATTGCCTAGTGCAACATTTCCCTGTCCGGCATTTATTTATTTATTTATTTATATTAGGGAATATTTTATTGCATATGAAGAAGACTGAAAACCCCATTTGTTCACATAAGTTCCCTGTGGCTGGTTAATACCATTTAAATTGATGAAATCAGCAAAGTTCACAACTTTCACAGGATTCATGATGGCATCGCAAAAAAAAAAAGGAAAGGAAAAAAAACATTGTTAAAATATGTGACAAATGCCAATTATACAGTTTTAATATGCTAATGTGTATCTGTTGGCTCACTTATTTTTTCAACAATATTGACCACCTGTTATATGCTTCATGATGTCCTACAAGTGTTTTTGGAATGTGGTCCATTCTGTATTGGTATTAAGTTTCGTTTTTGTTTTTTCTTGATTTAGCTTCCAGTGCCCACGTTTAACTAAGAAATATTTTTCAGTTGAGCCAGAACAAAGGACTGATTGTCTCACTTCTAGATTCCAAGTTTTGGGAGCTCAAGACCATTTGTACCAGGAGAGGTTACTAGGCTGGCTCATCCATACCTTGTATACATACATCCTAGTAAAGGAAAGTGAAGCAAAGCTGGTTAGAGAGAAAGGCTAAGATGCCACTGGTATGAAGTCCTCTCTTCTTCTAATCCTAAGCCCAGTTTCAAATAGTATCTCAGAACATTTCAAAGACATGGAACGTGCCAGGCACATCCCTGCTTGTCGACTAAAGCAGTCGGCCCCCTCCCTCCAGCTACTCTTCTAGCGTCAGTGAAAAGCTTGGTCCTTCATTCAGACTCTCTTCCTCTTCTGAGAGAGAAAAATAGGTAGGCTTCAGTTGATAAGAGTCTTCTTTCCACTTAATTTTACATTTCACATTAGGCAGTTTCACCTGTTATAATAAAAAGCTGTTGCCCGCTGGGCTGTGTGAAGTGCGTGGGCACTTGAGTCCTTTTCTGTACCATCAGACCTTTAATTACTAATTTTTACTAATTTGTTCTATCATCTTTTAGCCCAGATGACACAGCTCTGATGTGGTGATGCCTCTGGTGGGTCACTGTGGGCATTTATCTGAGCTCTGAGAGGAACTAGAAGGAGCCCGAAGGCTTGATTGGCCAGTGTGCAGAGATCACAGTCTGCAAATGCTGACGGCTGTGTGCATTCCCTCCCCTGGGTGCTGTCAGTTCACAGACTGTTATAATCTCCAGGAGCGTTTGCAAAAATTAGAAACTCCCCATTAACAGCACACACGCCTTTTATTTCTGGAACGTTATGGCAACCTCTTAGGAAATCTATACTCTATAATTTTATGCTGTAAACATATACATTATGTAGTAAAAATCCACACATCTATAACTAAAACAAACAAACAAAAAAATCCAACACAAAACTCTAAATAGTGTTTTGCCTATTCGTTCACCTTTTGTGAATTAGTCTGCTCACATACAATAAGCAGACTGACAAAATTAGCGATTTACTTTAAAAAAAAAAATTTAAGATTGTTTATAAGTCTCCTTGCGATTGAGAGTGTTTCCTCCTCTTTTTTCTTCTCTTGACCTGAGCACTTCCATTGAAGAACTGCCAAGTCCTAAATGAAGTGCTCTATCAAAATAAATGTGAATGTGCCACATGCTAAGCATGGCTTTCGTGTTGTTTAATTTATTATACTCTATGTCTTTAAAATTAGTAGTCCAGTGTAACGTAATGAGTGTTCTGCTAGCAATTCTGAATTCTATAGGAGTGTATTTGTAAGAATTAAGTCAAGTGTGAAATCTGGGGTATTTGTGTAATCTTTGAGGAAAAAACAACTTCTTCCAAACCATCACAAAGGCTAGGTAAAGGGGAGTGTAGGGGGATCCCTCCCTCGTTCCTTGATGGCTGGGGATGTCACACCTGTATTCTCTTCTGCCCAGTTTTATTTCCATTCACCCGTTTCCCTTCCTGCCCATTGTGAGGTGGACTAAGTGGGGCACATGTAGTCCACAGCATGAGCAGGTCTGACACAGGGTAGGCATGTCTGTCAGCCACGATTCTGAGGTCCCCGAGGCCTTCCAGGGTCCTCTCCACAACCCCAGCAGGGAACCACTGACAGTCAGCCATTGAACCTGACTTCAAAGTTGGTGTTGTGGCTTAGCGGTAGAGCGCTCGCCTAGCACGTGCAAGGCCCTGAGTTCGATCCTCAGCTCCACATAAAAACAAATAAATAAAGGTATTGTGTTCATCTACAACTAAAAAATAGATATTTAAACAAACAAACAAAAAACCTGGCTTCTTCCAGCAGGCAGTGTGGAAATCAGGAACATGAGCTTATTCTCGGTGGCATGGTCTTTTCAAAGTGGTAATACCCAGGAGTTCTATTTTGCGTCATTTAGTGAGGACAGAAAATGAGTTGAAAACCTAGAGGTGACAGCGGTTGGGCCCTTAGGTGGCTCAATAGGGACAAGTTGCATTTTAACCACTTTCCCCCTGTTTATAATTGGTCCAATTTTTAGTTAATTCTTCCCAGACGGAGCCAGGATGAAGGAACTCTGTAACAAACAAGGTGGTTTGGCCTTAGCCCCCCGCCAGATAGGAATCCCTCCAGATAGGAATCTCCTTCCTGCAGATAGGAATTCCATTCAGTTCTTGTTTTCTCCTCACTTCTTAGTACCACATGCACCAGATTTTCCATGTGGTAAATTGGCTTCTTTGGGGGGCCAGGGGTGGGCCTGTACTCAAAGGCATGGCCTCCCTACACTTCTGTTTCAGCTTGAAGTTCACACCAGGGTGTGTGGCCTCTCCCTCACCCTCTTCCTGCAGCAGCAGAGCAGAGACCTTTTGAAACCAACAGTGTTGCCTCTCTGCTGCTGGCTGGGCAGGGGCTCTTTGTTGAGACATGGTGCCTAGCACCATACCTCATAACTAGTGTTCATCTGTGATTTTAAAATACCAAATTACTCTCATGTTGATACTTTTTTTAAGTTAATGTTTAATCTTTTTGCTGTTGTACTTATTAGGGAGTATTTTGGCTTTTGAATCTAATCAGATGACAAATTATTTTTGCTCTTACTGTTAGTCCTTTGAACCTGATTGGATGATAAATTATGCTTACTCTTGACATCAGTCTTCTCAGGCTGCCATTTATACACACTTCTGTTTTTGCCTTAGATATTTTCAAGACAGTCAAATAAAACATTAGCTTAGGAAAACAACTCTGGTATGAAATTCACTGATAGGTGATGTCTGAATCTCATGCTCATGTACTGTTAAATGACTGTTAAGTCCTTGTGGTTTATGGAAGCCCTGGGCATAAAACTTCTCCACGTGACAGAAATTCTGGTATGCTGAGCTCAGTTTACTTCCACTGATTTATATCAACACCTCAGGCCTGCAGTCTTTTTGAGATTACTTCCCTCCCCCAGAATTTGTAGACTCTCTTGGTTGATAGGCAGAGCAGATTGCAGTTTAAGCACAATAGTCCAATCAAACGGCATCTATGTATCATAGGAAGCAAGCTGGCTAAGAGACAGAGATGTTCCCCCAGTAGAGGTCAGGGCTTTGGAGTGAGTCTCCATGCCCCTCTTCCTGTAGCAAATTACATTTAACGATGACTTCATGAATATCTTCATGGTATGGGACCCTGTGTGTAGATACAGGAGAGGTAAATAAAATCGATGAACAAATGGTCCTGTGTACAAGTAGCAGCTTACTCTGGACAGTTGGTTGTATGTAAATGTGAGTGTGTGTGCATCTTCCTTTTACTTCCAGACATAGGATTCCCTTGAGCATCTTTTGTAAGGTGGTGGTGAAGTCCTCCATTTTTTCTTGTCTTGGAAGCCCCTTTTTCTATATTTGTGAAAGATAACTTATTATAGTGTTTGTGGTTGGCAGGGTTTTTTTTTTTTTTCTGGAAGAATTTTGAAACGTCATCTCTTTACCTCCTGATCTATAAGGTTTCTGCCTAGAAATCTGTTCTCTAGTGGGGGATTCTTTAAATGTAATAAAGGAATGTACTTTCACTCTTTTTAGAATTCTGTCTGTTTGGATTTTTGATGTATTTTGAGCCTCCTGGATGAAAGTTTATATGTTTCCTAAGATTTGGGACATTTTTAGCTCATATTTCATTGAATAGACTATTTATGTATTTTTCCTTCTCTTCTCCTTCTAGAATACACATTATTTGAATATTTATTCATTTAATGATGTCCATCAGTTTTAGAGGCTTTCCTTTTCCCTCCATCCCTCCCTCCCTCTCTCCCCCGCCACCCTTGTCTGTCAGTTATTTCAAAAGACAAATCTTCAAGTTCATAAGTCCTTTCTTCTGCATGATCTAGTCTGTTGTTGGAGCTCTCAACAGTTTTGTTTTGTTTTGGGTAATGAGAATTGAATCCAAGGGTGCTTAGCCACTGAGCCACATCCCCTGCCCTTTTTATTTTGTACTTTGAGACAGGGTCTCACTAAGTTGCTGAGGGTGGCTTTGAACTTGCAATTCTCCTGCTTCAGCCTCTGGGATTACAGGCATGGGCCACTACGCCCAGCTCTCAATAGTATTTTTAATATAATTTACTGAGTTGTTCAGCTTGAAGACTTGACTTTTTTTCATGAACTGTATCCCTTTGTTGAGTTTCTCATTCATATTGTGAACTGTTCTCCTAATCCATTGAATTGCTTGTCTGTTTGTGCTTGTATCTCATTGAGTTTCCTTCTAATTCTCTTTCAGGCATTTCATCACTTTCCTTTTCTCTGGTGTCTGTTGCTAGAGTTACTGTGCTCCTCTGGAAGCATTGGCTTTTTCATGCTTCCTGTGTCCCTATGGTGATATTTGTGCATCTGTAGGTCCATTAACTCTACCAGCTTGGTGGCTTGTACATTAAAAGACTTTCTCCAGGTGTCAGATTGGCACACTTCATTGGCTTTGGTTCCAGTTGAGTACCATAGTCATCTCTTTATAGCTTCTTTGGCTATGTGATGGCTTTGGGTGTAGTGTTATGGCTGTGGGGGCATAGAGCCTGTCTGTTTCCATGGGCTCTGGTGGCTTGGGTGGGTGTGTCACACAGAGCAGTGTGGGTGTGTTGTCCTCTGTGGCGGTCCATGCTGTGAGGTTGGCATATCTATCTTTAACATCTTCTCAGCCATCCTGATGGTGAAATGTCAGAGCTTGGCAGGAAAGTTAGAGAGCTTTCATTTTTGATAGAGAGCCCTTTTCTAGTGTTCAAATTGGTAGAGGAAGGACCTGGCCCGGACAAGAGAGAGGTTGCTTTGGAAGCAATGTGTGAAGCAGCCTACCCACTTGAGCTCTTTATACCCACCAGGGTGGGCATGTGAATTTCAGAGCAACGAAAATGTTCTTAGCAAAAACAGTATTTTACTGACACAAAGGTTAAACAGTCATCTCTCCAGAATTTGATGGAACAAGAGTAGCACCTTCCCATAGTTGGCCCCAGGCAGAAGCCTGATGTGACCAGTGCGCCCCAGGTGCGGGATGCCACTTCTCTAACCTGGCTTTATTTTCTGGCAGGACATTGACGGCCAAGCGCTCCTCCTGCTGACTCTCCCTACAGTGCAGGAGTGCATGGAGCTGAAGCTGGGACCCGCCATCAAATTATGCCATCAGATCGAGAGAGTGAAAGTGGCTTTCTACGCCCAGTATGCCAACTGACTCCACCTTTGGGGACCTGGCCTGTGATCTTTTGTGATGCTTTGTGAAGGTTTTCAGGACTGAGACTTTGATTTTTTTCTAGGATATATAAAGTGGTACACTCACT
Organism: Callospermophilus lateralis; assembly: GCF_048772815.1. Lineage (NCBI taxonomy): Eukaryota > Metazoa > Chordata > Mammalia > Rodentia > Sciuridae > Callospermophilus > Callospermophilus lateralis. The sequence continues at coordinate 24,722,731 of NC_135317.1, read as the reverse complement.
AAGGATTACCAAGAAGCCAGAGCCTGGCACCTCCCTCATCCACCAGCCTATTTGATGTTTCCGTGTTTTGAAAGCACACTGATGTCCCACGGGAGTAACTTCTACAGAGCATAATTACAGTTCTGCATCAGACCCTGCCAGGATATGGAAGAACTGCTCTGGATATCCACGTTTGGCCTTTCTCCCACCCCAAACCAGGCAGCTTCCTGGGATCACATTTTCCTAACCCAAGGCCCATGTTCTTTGAAAGCTGGGCTGGGTGCATATGTGGCCAAGGAGGATTCCTAACACCTTGCCAGTAGTTTTTGCTGTACTTGTTCTCAGATGCTTCCTGTCGATACATGTGGCCCTGGTTTAGTGTCATGTATGGCACTGTGGATTGATCTTGGTGATAACTCCCTTCTCCATTACAGCTGTGGACACAGATGTTTCAGGATATCGATCTAAAAAGACATGCTAAACCTCCACATCCAAATCTCTATCAGAGGTGCCTTTTAGAAAGTCTAGGGGGGGACAAAAGGAGGCTGGCATCTCATCAAAAGACATCCTTGAATGACTGAAGCCTAGAACATCTGTGAAGGCAAGCAGAGCCACACTATCACCATCATCCTGATTTAATGTTAAAAAGGTCTGTGAGTGACTGCTTTAGGGAAATGTGAAAATGTATATTGAAGGAAACAATTTCAGAGAGCAAGAATGGGAAGAGGTCTGAAGGAAGCATTTGGTGAACTAGTTACCTCCACTTAGAAGGATTACTGCAGCAGGTCATTCGGAGCATTTCTTCTGCTCACTCCACGCTGACTTTTTCAGGCATGAGGAGGATGGAGTCCCTTGAGCAGTTTGGTTAAATCAGCTAAGTTGCTTGCAGATAAATTGATGGCTCTTAGAGCTGGCTGTCCTTTTATACCCAGCACCTCTGTGCGTTCTCATGGATGATTCAATATGTTCATGCAACCCAAAGGGACTACTGCTCTGATGTGGCTGCCTGCTGCCTTTTTAAACTTACGCAAGGAAACCATATCTTCATGTTGTCCCGAAGTGAACAGAGGCTTTGTCCCTTTCTAGGTTTTTTGTTTGTTTTACTTTGTTGTTGTTTTGTTTTAAAATAACTGTGTTGATATTTTCCCTTTGGCACGGTGGGCTCATTAGCTACTCATGATTTCAGTGACATTTATAAGGTGTGATTATTGGTTGAACTTCAATTACTCCTGCTAACCTTTATTGATATTCTGTAACAGTTACAGATGAAAATGGAAGACACATATTTTAGCCTCCCCTGTAGCTGATTTCTACCCTCCAGTTTTAAACGTTTGGTGAATGGACCTGCCTGGGGACCTCTGATGGAAGGAGTCCCATGTGGTGTTGGAGGATGGACATGTCCTTGGTGATTGATGGTCAGTTTGCAGTAGGATATCTGACTTCTAAAGCCTTGACCTCTCTTCAGTTTCCCACTCCTGCCTTCTCAGCCACCTTATTGTGGCCTTAAGAGCTCAGTCCTGTGGAGTCAAACTTGGTCCGGTGATTGGAAAGGGTGTCTATTTCAAGATCTGTGACATTTTCTCTGTGCTCGCTCCTTTATGATCCTTAACTGGGGCCCTTTCAAGCTGAGTTGTTTCTATTGCATTTGAAATGGGGATGAAGACACGTGGCTACAGCATCATATTGTACTTTGAGAACAAAAGTCACCTTCTTGTGCCCTTTCCAGTAGTGACATGGAAGAAGAGGTGCTACATCAGAGTAAGGAGATCTTCTGGAGTCTCCTGAGCTCACCCAGAGAGCCAGAGGACCACCCATCAGGAAGCTCAAGGTGGAAGCAGCCACCATTGCTTTGGGGGAAACTTCTTGCTTCCCAGGAGCTCACCATCCAAGACTCTCCTTATCCCTTTGACCTGGAGATTAACTTCGTTCTCTCTTTGTGGTACTTCAGTTTTGTGTCCACATGCTGAGGAGACGGCTGTGACCAAAGCAGAAGCGAGCTCAGTCACCCTGGAGCCATCATGGAGGTGTCTGTGTGCCATCTCCCAGCCCTCCAGGAGAGCTGGGAAACATTGAGGACCAAGGAGGTGCTTTTCCTCTGAGAGTGACCGTGTCCCTATGAATTTGGATTCTCTAGGGATTCCACCATGGTGGGTGCCGTGTTTCATATCAGCAGCAATTCTGTCACAGAATTGTAACGTGGTTTTCATTTCTGTCTGGATTCACCTCTCACCAGCTTCTTTCTTAAAGATAGGACCAATTTCCAAGGAGTATTTTGCTGTGTTGTGTCCTTGATTCTTATGGCAGGAAAAAACCCCAAAATAAACAAAAATGGATTTTACTCATATACCCCCATGCCACCACTGCCCAGAAGCCAAAAATGTCTTGGTCTAAACAACAGTAGACGATGAACCCTGCTCCTTCCCTGGATGGCACTGTTTCTTTATCTCTCTTTGATCATCCTTTGGGACCAAATCCTTTCCTGTATGCACCTGGGCTGTGTGTACATCACGCCACTCATTACCTCCTAGGCGGGCCCAGCAGACCCCTCACAGGCTGTACCGCGTAAGCAACCCAAGAAACAAACGCCACCTCAGCTGTAGTGATGAGAGTCCATCGCTCAATCCCACCCTGAAGCTAAGGGCACTTGTTTCAGACCCTGACTTCTTGACTCATTTGTACGATGTTGTAAAAAAAACCTACCAACCTGAAAAGAGCAGGGTACCACCGGCATGATGGAGCTGCTTTGGTTCTCAGCAGCAGTTTTTTTCACCACGGAGCTCCTGGGCTCCGAGAAGTCATCTGTCCTTTGATCCAAGTTTGAGTCAACAGAGTATTTGAGCTGTACAGCAATTTAGATTCTTCTACCTTCTTTGATCATATTTGAAAGATCATTTCCTGTGTTCACTTTGATTTGTTGCTCCATAAATTAAAAATGATTCACACCCCAATACTGCCACCTCTGACCTTTAGTACAATCTCTAGGTTGATTTTGATCAGCCCTTTTGAAGATTGGTCTATTTGCTAATTTATCTCATAGAATTTTGAGTGTTGTATAAGGCAAGTGCTGGATTTGCCTTCTTATACAAAACACCCCTTTCTAAGTTTTGGAAACACTAGGGGTTTTCATACTTATTTTCTAGAATACCCATTTATATTTATTTCTGTATATAGAACTAAAGCAAAGCACAGTAGGGTTAAGGTTCCTCATTGTGGGTTGAACATTATGGCTGCTTTTGGGTTAGGATGGTAACTGCTAGGCTTCAGTTACTCTGTATTCTGTCCTTGAAAGCTGTGATGGGGTGTGCAGTTATTTGGAAGGAAAAATAGTAAATTCAGATGTCTGTAGTGTGTAAGGAACAAGTCTGTAGAGAGGTCCATCCTGCCCGTGTCTCTGTGATATAGCAACAGCAAGGGAAAGCTGTGTTGGCACCTATTACATACAGTTCAGTGGTTGTCTTTTTTAATTCACTGTTCATCTCTGTTTCAGCGTTTTCTGAAAATTACTCCCTTTAATTTGGTGAAAATTCCAAGTTTGATTAATTCTTGTAGCTTTCATCACTAAAGTGATTTCCAATTATCCAAACTATGGGATGATAAAATCAAGTTGTACTGTTTTTTAACTGTTTTTAACAACAACAACAACAAAAAATTATCTAAAAATGATAATTGCTAATGCTTGGTTGCCATTTTGGGTGTTGGCTCTAGTTTAAATGATAGACAATAACTCAAGCAGCTTCCAGAGCTGTAGTCTTCTGGGGTTTTTTTTTTTTTGTGTGTGTGTGTGTGTGTGTGTGTGTTTGTGTTTTGGTGGCGAGGGATCAGCACCAGTGAGCATGCAGATCGCTTCCCGTCACCAAGGCAGGTGAGCGCTTCACGTGGGCTGGAGAGACTCACTGAAGAATAAGGAACATTCCAGGACAAATTCCCTTTGGATGGAGAGTGTGAGGCAAATGTTTTAAATAATAGCAAGGATAGTCATCCCATGTGTTGTTCGCAGTGGAAGCTAGCATGATATATCTAGAAGCATAAACTCCCTCATCGTGAATGTCGAAAGCCCTGTTAACTTTTCTGCATTCCCGTTCGAATAGTTTGTATTGGGGTTTGATTTCTATCTTGTGTATGTTTTGGTGCATAAAAGGGAAGAATCGGTGTCTTTACTTTTGAGATTTGCAGGACGAAGGGCATGCTGTTAGTTTGCTGTAAGATTGTATTCTGTATATATGTTTTCATGTAAATAAATGAAAATCTATATCAGAGTTATATTTTAATTTTTATTCTAAATGAAAAATAAACCCTTTTTACTTGAAAAAATTGTAAGCCACATTGTTAATAAAGTAAAAATAAATTCGGTGATTGTGTTTGTGTCTTCATGTTGAAGGTTATTGAATATTATGTTCAGAGTCTGTGTCACAGTTGTTTTGTTCTGAAGTTTTGTTTTTGCCATGAAATAAACATCTGTCTTTAGGCTGTCAGCAACCGTGGCTCTCAGAGTCCTGTGTGACCTTGCAAAGACACTTCTTAGCAACTGGTTATTTATTCTTTTTTGTTGTTCAGACATTACTGTATATCCTCACATGACAACCCCTGGCCATCCGGATTTCAGTGATATCGTTTTCCCTATAATTGTCTGGTGCTTTAGTAGAAGTATTGATTTTTTTTTTACAAAAGCCATAATTAAATAGCTGTGTTTACCTTTATCTTTTCTTCTTCCTGTCAAATGAGGTCTTGGCATCCAAGTGGGAAAGGAAAGAGATCCCTTTGCCCCTGAGCCCCATTGCCGGGGTTCTGTTGTGGTGGAGTGCACTCCTTCCTCTCACCACTAGGGGGACACCACCCAGGGACAGAAGGAAGGAGGGAGGGAGTTGAGGCACCCAGGTGGTGCAGGTACGAGAGCCAAGTCACTTCTCCTTTCTTCAGTCCAGACAGTCTCCAAAATTTTACTTCACTTTTCCCTTTAACTACATATTGGGTTTTCTTATTTGTTTTACTTGTTTTTGTTTTTTGTACCAGGGATTGAACTCAAGGTGCTTTAACCACTGAGCCACATCCTCAGCTCTTTCTATATTTTATTTAGAGACAGGGTCTCACTGAGTTGTTTAGGGCCTCCTTAAGTCGCTGAGGCTGGTTTGATCCTCTTGCCTCAGCCTCCAGAGCTGCGGGGATTATAGACATGTGCCATGGCGCCAGCTCCCTTTAAATGTGTTATTTTTCCCTGCTCACAATCAAGTTGTGCATATGGAAGTTTTTATTTTGTTTTAATTATGAAATCATTTTTAAATAGTGAAGAGTTAAGGAAGGCAAATAGGAAAGTATTGTTCATTTTCTCAAATGTACCAGAGCAGATAGATAAAGGATTGTATAGCCCAGTGTGGTCCTTGCATTTCTATTTGTACTTGGAGATATTTGAGAACAGAAGTTTAAGCACGGACTATGTAATAAAAGAAAATGCAACTTTCACCTTTCCAGATCCTAAATTGAATGAGTCAAAACAAAACAAACTACCTTTCCATGTTGCAAGCAAAAACCTACTTTTAAATTCTGCCATCTGGCCTGGCTTTGTACAACCTTCAGTTCACTAGGGTTACTTCCCCTTTACCCTAGGGTTTGTGATGTGTCTATTTTAAGTTTGAGGGAACATAATCCTTGCTGGAGGTCCAGAGACAACACTGAGATAATATTGTTTAGGAGGACATGACCTTGGGTGAGTCCACATGAGACCAGGCTGTTTATCAGTGAGATGAAAATTCTACATCAAAATAATAGATGAGCCAAGAAGGTTTATTAGGGAATAATTTTACCGAGAGGTTTTTGTGATGTCAGCCCCAGCACAGCCCATATAACCTAACTCATCTATTGCGTCAGAGTATATTGCTCAGTGTTCTTTCGCTGATAGAACTAAATGACAATTTGTAGTAATAAACATAAAGCTTTATTTCGTTATTCTGAAATGAGGCCAACACACGATGACCACTGCCACCATGCCTCCCCAGCCAGCCCCAAGTATTTATTTTGTGACAATAATGCCATATTTTTCTTGTGGGGGGGGAGAATTTTTGGAATGGTGGATATACTACAGTTAGGTGTACATTGTAAGTTTGTGTAGAGAGTGAACAGGATAATGGCGAGGAGGAAGACTGCAAATATTGCACTTATTGCTGGGCTTGAATACTTTTTACCACTTTCTGGGTATGTAACACAAACCTCAGTTTTTCTGGAAAAGGTAGATATTTACACCTCCATGCGTGGTTGATAGCAAGACTAGATATTGAATAAATACTGCATGATTCTAAGCAGTGTTAGCACATGGTAGGGTAGCCAAGTCAGGTGTCCAGCTTCATCAGGCACCATCAACTCCTTGGCCGCTTGCTCATCAGAAAATCCTGGCCACTGTGTCTTTCATGCCCACCTCAGCAGGAGCCTGGGCCACCCAAGACACCCACACTCCATCCAACCCTTGAGAGTTGGTTACTACCCATCATTTCTGAAATATACACCATTGGGAACAGGATGGACTTCTCCAGCAACTGACCAGCAGGGTGGGTGACGACTCATAGGTAAGAGGCACTTAAAGTTCTGGAGTATCCACCTGGATCCAGAAGGACGAGAGAACCCTCCTGTCTCCCCTGGACGGTGCTTGTGTATGGCTGTCCTGCGACATCTCACTTGATGGAGAAGCTACCTGTGTTTGCACAAGCGGAGGCCAACACTGTAGTATACCACCTTGTATTTGCACTCCTTTGACCTTGCCTCAATTTCCACTTTGCCTTATTTCTGCTGCCTCGGTATTTTGTTCCCCCCAAAAATACAACAATAAAGACTTTGCCTGAGACTGGGTTATCTTTTGAATTCCAGAGGAGAGAGTTGATACTAAAAGTTTTCTAGAGAACAGTCCATGAGGATGGAAATCTGGAATCATTGCCACCGGTCTGAAAGTCACAGGGACGGACACCTTTGTTCTTTATAAGTAATGAATAGCACAGTCAGACACTGAGTGGTGTCATGATCACTAAAGCTTTTGCTTCTGGCAAATTTGAATAAGTAGCAGGTGGAAAGCAGGGCTGTGGGAGATTACATGCCACTGCTTATGGTGGGGGGTGTGTAATGTTAATAAGGGTGATGTGTAGGAAATGGTATTTGGCATCCTCAAAAAGGAAAATGAGAGGCTTAGGGAAGCAATTTATCACCTCAAGAGTCTCAAAGGCAGTTTTCAAAGACTCTTTCATCTTATGAAGCCAGAAGGAAGACCCACTGAAAACCAGGCCCAGGACCTGGTTATAGAACAGCAGAGTTGCAAAAACAAAACAAACAAAAACATGTTTCCTTGACAGGTATCCATAGTCAAAGCCCTGCTAGGGAAATAATAAAAATTAAAAACTCGAAACCCAAATGGGTCACTTACTACATAAGTCAAGAATCTTGAACTTCAAGTTCTCTAAACCCTCCTGGTTGGAAGAAACAACCACTTTCTCTGGACAGAAACACTCCCTTTGACTGCACCATAGAACAGCTCCACCGGACACAGATGCTTTTGCAAAATGATATTCTTCTCAAGGTGTGTTTCCCTTTAACTCCTTATTGCTTCTACAGCAACCAGATTTAGGTCTCAGCAGAGCCAGGTGGAGAAATGCAAACCCTGATCTAAGACGATAGTCCAAAGGCCACAGAACTACAGGATGTGGCTAATGTACACTGTGGGTGTTGATGAGGGTGCTAGAACCAGTAGGACAGGATGTGAGACTGAGTGTGGGAACATTTGTAATACTGAGCACTCACCTGTGACCTGGAATTCAGCATTCTAAGAAGGACTTGGGGCCAGTCTAATGGTTACCTCAGATGACTTCCAGATGTTGGGCCTGCAGTAAATGAGATGGAAATGCCAGCCTGTCCTTATATTATTGAGGAAAGGGGCAAAGGCTAGAAGTACAATGAATATGCCGTATGATTTAGGAGTAGGCTCACCCGTTGACCATCTTCACATTTGGCTGGTCCATGGTACCAATGACAGCATGCCAATTGGACTTGGTGAGCAGGAATCTTGGCAAAACACACACATTTCAGAGGGTGGAAGGTAAACATCACCAAAACTTAGGGATCTGTCCCATTGATGAAGATTTTAGAAGTCCTATAGTTAGGGGCACCCCAAGAAATTCCCTCTAAGGTGAAGAATGGGTTATACTTTCAAATTTTTACTTGTAAGAAGGGTATAATGCTTGGTGGCACAGTTTGGAGACAGCACATATGCACCTAAATATAATGGCTTGAAATATTTATTGCATGATTTGGAAGGCTGCCAATCAAGTGGGGTCTGGGGGAAGGTGGACTCGGGCAAGTTCAGGTTGCACTGCCAAACCTGTAACCCAGCAGAGTCAAAGGAGCAGTATTTGTCCACAGTGGGTAAGGATTACGTATGACATCCCTAGTAGGGCTGGATAGAAGACTTCTAGACTTCTGGAATAAGTTCAAGCCTTCCGTGGCAAGAAAAGGAAAAGAAAAAGACAAACACTCTTATGTTTGAAAGCTCTGGGATACTTCAGGGCCCTGAGAGGCTCTGACTGAAAACACCACATGAGTTTTCAACCTGAAATACTCACCACGATCTATGGGCTCTAGGATCTATCAAGTTAAAAGACAAGAAACAAGAACAAGGGCATTCCAGGTGTGATGGCAGTTGTGCATTAGACACCAGGCTTGAGAGGTTCCCGTAGTTATGAACCAGTGCCAACTACTGTCTATTCCTCAACTCACCCCATGGCTTCATGAGGGAGCCTCTTCAACCAATCAGTGGAGGGCGAGAGAAAGGACTAGGGTATGGTTCATGGGTGGGTCCATGGGATATGTTGGTAATTACCAATATATTGAAAGACCTAAAGGATAATGGCAGGTACAGGTTTAAGCAATAGCTTCAATCATTCACTTCATGAAAAAGGGGAGGTGGCTTAAAGTACGGAAGTAACACTGACTCCTGGGCCATGACATGATGGCTGATCCGTGGGGTCTGGAAGTGAAGACTAGAAAACTGGGACAAGAAGGCTTCAAAATAGATAAGTGAGTGTACCAATGGGAATGAGAAAAATCTTTTTGTAACTTTGTGTGTGGTGTTGATGTTGACGTTCCCAAGAGAGAATCTGCTACAGAGCAGATCTCAACAACTAGGTGGTTGGGATAATCTGTTCTGAGGCTGTCGGCCAGTGTCTTTCAGGGATCATTCACTGCTTGTGCATGAATTCCCAAAGAGAGAGGACCCATTGTGATGGGAATGAACGCTCTACATGGGCCCAATCGCATGAGCTTTTCAAAAAGGTTGAGTTAGCCACTGCCTCAGCTCACCATCCCATTTTCCAAAATCTAGGACCTTATCATGGAATCATTCTTTGAAGAAGCCAGTCAGTCGCCTCTTGTTGCAATGAACTTCTTTCACCCTAGAAAGGAGAGTAATTTGTCTTTATTGGGACTAATACAGATTCTGCTAAGGTTTGCATTCTCTGACTTCAGCACCCCTGTCTTCGCTGCTTGAGGATCACAATGCCCAATTCATCCACAAGGTTACACAGTGTTGCATTAAGTCAAGAGACCCATTTTATGGCAAAAATATTACAGTAATTATTTAATCCTATTCATAATAAATTTGCATAATTATGGGATTTTATGATAATTCACATGCCTATGGGATTAGCTGGTCTCAACATGTACTCCATCACCCAGAAGTGGTCAGCCTGATTGACCAAGAGAACAGCTATGGTATCAGTTGGGAAGTGCAGTGGCTAACTGCTGTAGGTGTCGGGTGCCATCTTCCCAGCTTTTAACATTTGCACTGAACTATTGGTTCCTGTATAGTCCTATGCTCCCCAAAGCTTAATGGTGCAGATGGACCCAAAAAGTGGAAATAGGATTGGCTCCTATCACCATTGAGTGACTCACTTGTTGACTGTTTGCCATGTGGGATACAAGGTACCATTGAACTGCAAGCTGAGGCACTACCCCTGGCTTCTTTGACTTTCTCAGACAAGTGGATCATCAAGCAAAGAATACAGTCATGCACCTGATTTACTATGAGGAGCTAAGGTTGGTGCTACACATGGAGACAGGGAAGAGAATGTCAGAAGCAGGGGATTCCCTGGGGCATATCATATGTTCATGTTGTCACTAGTAATTTTGAATAGGGAATTGAGACACAGGGCTGAACAAAGACAGGCAAGACAGCCTAGAATCTTTGGTAGTATAAAGGTCTGGATCATTCCACCAAACTAGAATCCAGACGGGTCAGTGAACTGACCAAGGGTGAATCCCAAATGCTTGGTAGAAGAAAGAACTGATGAGTTTTAATTACAGTCATGAGACTTGCAGTGACAAAGAGGAACTTGGCTTCCTAACCTGTATGTCCTTTTAGAGAGGATGACTGGCTAACACGTTGAAGAACTGGACTTGTGCTTCCCTTCTTGGGGTGGGGAGACTGAGGGCATCTTTCCAAAGGACAAGAGAGTTTCAATACATTTGAGTGCCTAGGGACTGGCGATATTGTGTTGATGCCTGCACTTCTCCAGCTTCCCTTAGCATCAACTGCAGCTTTATGAGCCCAGACCCAGCCTCTGTTACCTCCTGTCCCAGTTCTGGTAGCTGTATTAGTTTCCCCCCAGATCATTTTCAGCTCCCGCTTAGCCTCTCTCCTGTGGACCATACTGTGGTGCTCAGAACCCACCGTACCTGATCTATCCAAGCTTAGGTTCCCCCACCCCTGCCCCGTCATTTACGGACCCAGTTGAAGCAAGGTGGTATACCCTGTGGCTGCTTCAGGTGACAGAATTTGGAAGTGCTAAGGAGTTACTGTCTCATGGGACAAACCGGTCATTGATATGCAGGATGCAGCCAGTAAATAAATTCCTCTCTATACTCTCCCAGATGGACTTTGTCTGCAGTCTGTCCAGAGACATCCCATGGGTCTGAGCAGGTACTTGTGCTTTCTGACAGAATCAGGGCCAACTCCATGATGCATAATTGGCATTTGGATTCCCTCCTTCCATGCCTAACTTTTGTTAGCTTGGGAGAGCTTCCTCCCCTCCAATGAAACATAAGTTTGTAAACTTTTTCTTGGGGTCAGTTTTCTAGGGAACTCAACAGAAACAGTAGGCCTTTGAAAGTAGCTATTATTACTTATATACACAATGTACAAGTAATAATGACAGAATATTTTGGTGTCATTCAACAGGTCAGCTGGAGCCTGGGAAACCTCCCAGCCTTCTGCAGTTGGGATGCTCCTAACATGAGGCCTTTCTGGAATGGGTTAGAGGTTAAAATAAAAAATGTTCTTTCTGATTATTAAAGTAATATGTGTGCATTAGAGAAAATTTGGGAAGTAAAAGATGTTATTAAATTGCCCATTATCTCATTATGTTCAATTACACTTTTATCATCTTTTCATCTACATTTATAACACAATAGTGAAATCAAGTTGTTTATACCATTTGAAAAATTTTCACTATTGTTTTGCAACCATGTTCCATGAGGTGGAGTTAATATTTTTATGTATTAGCATTTTTTATTTTAAATGTTTAAATAAACTTAAATAATTCATGTGATATGACAATGCATATATATTGCTCACTCAGCTTCTAAAAACATTGACATTTTGCCAGTTTTGCTTCACATTTCTATATCTTTCTCTCACTGATCTCCTGGATTCTGTTTCTCTCCCTTATATTTTGAAATAAACACTGTTCTGATTTTGATTCTTCAGCTTCCTGTGATTTTTATATTGCTGCATTTGAATATAAACATCATAATGTTACACTATCTTCATGGGTTTTTACATTTTGGGTTAGTGTTACATCTTATTGTTCTTGCTTCCTATTGGAACTTGCTCTTTTTGCTCGATATTATGGTTATGACATTAATACATATTAATATACATATCTCTAATTCACTGAGTTTTCACTGTTGCATAAATTTCAATGATACATCACGATTTATTTATTCATTCTTCTATTGGTAAACCTTTCCCAGGTTTTCACATTTCAGAGACTGTTGCCATGAACATTTTATGTATGTCTTCTGAAGACAGTTAGCAGTGTCTCTGCAGGACACCTCCCCAGGTGGGATTGCTGGACCTGGGAACAGATACTTTTCCAACTTTACTGGGTGTGGCCAGCATTAGTTCCAGTTGGGGTACAAGTTTACACCCTTGCCAGTCTTGCATGAGAGTTGTCCCTACCACATGTCCTTGTCCATAATCAGCGGAATTTTCAGTTATTGTTAGTCTGTCCAGTGGGGATGGTAACTCAATGTAATTTTGATTTGTATCTCCCTGACCATTAGGTATGTTCAGCATCTTTTCATCTGCTTATCAGCCACTCAGGTTTTATTTTTAGTAAATTACCTTTCCATAAATTTTATTGATTCTCACCGTGTGTCTCCTCTTTCTGATTCATAAGGGATATTTTAAAAATCACGTGTTGGCCTCAATCCCATATTAATTATTAATGATGGCAATTTGGTTTCTCCCATCTCTTTTTGTCTTTTTTCTTTATTTTGTCCTTTGCAATTTAGAAGTTTTATTTTTAATTTAATGTATTTCTATGTATCAATCTCTTTGTGGTTTTTGCTTTTTTAAAAAAATTTAAGAAATCTTCTTTACTCTTAGAAAAAAGATATTCTTTATTATTGTAAAAGTTTAAAGATTTCTCAATTTCTGTAGGTTTTTTTTTTTTTTTTTTTTTTTTTTGTTGTTGTTTTTTTTTCTTGCGTTGCCAGTGTTACCCTGGATGGTGGTGCCAGTTCATATCCCTACCATGGGAGAATCATCCCTGCTCTGCGTCCTCGCTGACACTTGGCAGTGGTTTTATTTATTGTCAATCTGATGACTACAGAAGTGGTATGATGCAAGGTAGTGAGATTGCTCAGCTCTATTTCAATTGCCCAAGCCTGGCCTTCCCCTCCCACCTGTGCCAGGTCCTAGGCCTGGCCTTTCCCTACTGTGTCACATTTCCAGTTTACATGTCATGTAGGTTTGTGTGTGGCTCTGTGCTCTGTTGCCTTCTTCTGTTTGTCTGTCCCTAACTAACGATTATGGCTTTATAACAACCCGAGAAACACGATAAGGGAAATCCTCCCTTATTATTCCTGGCCATTCTGCTCTTTTATTCTTTGTTACAGTTTGTAGACTCAACTTGTTCAATTCCATAGAACACTCTGTAAGGATATTGACTGGGATCACATTAAGTATATAGAAAACTTTGGGAGAATTGACTTTCTTTATCCTGTTGAATCTATCTGGAAGAGGCCAGGGACCCAAATAGTTGTAAATGGAAGCCCAGTATAATTTTTTATTTATTTATGTCTTTTATATATCCTTAAATAAGGTGGTGATATTTTCTGAATGAAGCTTATGTGCATTTGGCTAAATATATTTCCTAAACATTTATAATTTTGACTGTCTCTTTTTCTATTATATTTCGTTCACTATTATTGGGGCTCCTTCATTTTTATATGCTAATATTCTATCTGGAAACACTAATGATTTCAGCTAAAAGGGATTTTCAACCTAAATTTTTTGGTCTTTTTGTTTGTTTGTTTTCCTTAGGATGAAATGATTTTTTATGCTTTTAGAATTTGGGTTTGCAAGATAACTTTTACTGGGAGATGCTATTTTAGACTTGTTTTTCTTTCTCTTTCCTTCCTGTTTGCTTAATTGATGGTCTTGTTGTTCTTCTATTCATCCCATAGGCCAAGTAAACAGTCAGATCTTTACATTGTCTGGGAGGGAAACAGGGTTAACATTGGGGCTATTGATTATCCAGTCACCAAGCAAAGGGTCAGCCTGGTTCACTTTCCAGTAGTTAAACTTTATCTTCATTCACCTGCTTCCCCAAGCCTGTTCCACTGGGGTCCCTGTCTGTGACAGTCATCCTTTTCAGTTTTATGGCTACCTCAGCCTTTGACTTCCAGCTCTGAGCCTGGCTTCCATGCCATCTTTCATGGACCACTTTCTTCCATAAGAAGTGGGCTTCCATTTACAACTGTTTGGGGTCTCTGGCCTCTGGCCCCACTCACATTCTTCACTTGGTCCTTCTGTACCATTTCTGGTTCTTGGAGATGTTTTCAATTTTTTATTCATCCATATCTTACTTATGTTTTTTTTTTAATCTGTGGCTCTTGTGTGTTGAGAATAGAGATGTGCTTAAATTTCAACATACAGAGCCATTCTCATTAAAGTCTTTCCTTGTTACCTTTTAGAACATTCTTCCAGGCAGCAGGTGGTATAAATGTTCCGAGAATGGAACTGAATTTTGCATAACTCAGACTATTTAGAAATGAGATTTTTTAGCTTATGTCAAAATTCATATTGGCATGGGGTTCCTTTAAGCTACAATTCCCAAAATGCTGTTAGTTGACATATCTAAATGTCTCTTCTGCATAGTCTCTAGTGAAACCTTAGGTTATTTTTTTTTTTTTTACAAATGGCTTGAAAAAAATGTTTTGCATATTATCCCCTTGGACTTCTTGTCATAAACCCCTGCTGCTAAGAGAGATGTGAATTTGGAGAGGTGTAAATGTGAGGTCTGTTTTGTCCTAGGCCACACACTAATAGTGCTTAGAGTGAGAACTGTTACAGCAAATTGGTCCACTCTCTGTTTGTTATGATTGATTGAGTCATAACTGTATAATTGAGGCACGTGTTCTGTGTGCCACCTGTCCACCGGAGTCACTTGAAACAGGCAGCTTTAACAGGTGAATGGGCCGATGATTAGATTAGTCCAATTAGTCCCAAGAGTCCCAGATAGTCTATCCAAATGAACTGAAAAGAAAACATTTTATGAAACATTTAATAACCATAAGTGAAGCTAACCCATCTTATAATAAACCTAAAAATAATTTGAATTCAAGCAGTGAAAACATTCTGTACCTACAAAGTGTGGTGTGCTATGCTAACGTGGGGGGAAAGAACACCAGTGTCCAGGGCAGAAGTCCTGGAGAAGGAAGCAGACCAGGCCCCGAAACAGCTGACAAGGACAACAGAAGCCCAGCAACTTGCAGTGAGGGTTCCAGCGGTGCCAGAGGAGGGAAGTGGCGTTCAGGATTCTTTTCAGTTGCCTGCGCAAGGTCCCAACCCTGTTATTTGCCTGGAAGCTAGGATCCAAGCTCAGTTGCCTCCAGGGGCCAGGCAGGAAAAAGTAGTGAGTTTAGTGTTCCTGACCTGGGGACCTGAGGACACATCTACACGGATGTCCTCCAGCCAGCTCTCAGCAAGAACGCGACCAGTTGGTGCCTTACTTCTGATTTTTCAAAGAGGGACCAGAAATCCCGGTGTTTACATGAAATCTCAAAATTATTAAGTGCTGGCACCAAACTCAAGCATTTTAAAAGTGATGATGACCAAAGACAGTGTCTTCAGACAGGTTTCAGAACACCAGGGCAGGACCTCCAACTTGCTCAAGGCCCTGAAATCCTTCATCCAGAGGCAGCTACCTGGAAACACAGTCAGTACTCAGTACGAACATTCACCTAGGTGTTTGATTACTCTTTTCAAAGCAGACAAATTTTGATAGTGGTTAAAATTAATTATATTTAATTTATACCTAATTTAAGGCTTGTTTATAGTCAATATCTCAATATTATTTTATTTTATAACAATAAAATTGTGTGTGCGTATACACACACACACACCACGTTTTTGCTTTTGGGACAGGGGTCCCTGATGAGGGTACAGATAGCTATGTCTCCCTTAATTCATCAGAGAGAAGAGGCTGTAAATCAAGGAGATCTAATATTTGGTTTGTTTTGCTTCCAACTACATGACCTAGGTCAGGAACACTAAACTCACTACTTTCTCCCCCCCCCTTTTTTTTTCAGCTGTAAAATGAGAATTATAATGATCTGATGATTTAACATCCAGGGTATACTAGACTTTATTCTGAGAACTTTACATATACTACCTTATTTAACCCTTAAAATTTCACAATGAGTCAAGCATTATAGAATAACATTTTATAGATGTGAAAACTAAGGCTCATAGAGGGTAAATAATTCATGATTATAGGACAGAGCTGGGACTTAAACCTCCACAAAAGGAATGTAATAATTCTTGGAACAAAATCTGAACTGTCATACAATGATACTGTGGGCCAGCTTCTATTAAGGAACCAACATAAATCCCACTTGAGTTGGAATTCCCTTGAGCCTGGTAAGCATTAATTGAGCATCTACTACATATTAGGTACAATTTGGAAAAAAAGTAATTAAAGGATACTGTGTTCTTATGTTCAAGAATTTTATGATCAATTAGAAAAAAATGACAGTACATAATAAGGGCATTATATATCTTCTCTCTGGGTCATATATTTGGAGAATTCTAATATAAAATTTCAGGCTCTAGAATTCTCTGCTGATTGTTGCACAAGTTTTATTTATTTATTTTTTAAATCTCTTAAGAGTGCCCCTTGTATTTAAAAACATTACATATTTTTTCTAGTAATAAGATAGACTGGACCACAGCATCTGGTAAGAGGCTGGAAAAACATAGCATTTTCATTGTTCCAAGTTTAAAAATAGCAAATAATTTAGTTCTGAATGGTTTCTACTCCCCTGCCCCACCCCCATGTATATTTTGTTTAAGGCAAAAGGACAAGAAGATAGTGTTTTCTAAAATATCTAGGGAGCGCCATTCACTCTTTTAATTAGTATATGTGAAATACTATAGGTGGTGCAAAGCACTGTCCTAAATACAAAGCTTCCTATGGATCAATCACTCTCTAGTAGAATCAGTCTTGTGGCGGGGGTACATGGGACACTGGGTGGTAGTGTTATGAAGCAGTAGGCCCTCAAGTCAGCGGGGCTGGATTTGATACCCCATTCTATAACGTGGGCAAGTGATTTAACATTTCTGTGACCCTACTTCATTGTCTGCCTCTTTGGGATAATAATAGCATTTGGATCATTTGGTTGAGATAAAGATTAAATAAGATAATCCACTTTCAGTTGTACACCCTCAGAAACACATTGTTCTAGACAGCAGTGAACAGAGGTGTTCATAGTTTCATTGTCTGTAATAGCTGCCGATAACCCATACATCCATCATTAGCAGAACCCATAAGTCAGTTGTGGCCTATTCCTACAATAGGGTGCCTTGGAACAATAAAAATGAATGAACTGCAGCTGCCTGCAAAACTCTGAATGGATATTTTAAAAATAATACTGAGTAAAAGGTGCCACATACAACAAAATAGATTCTTTATGATCCTACTTCTATAACGTTTTAAAAAAAAAGACAGGCAAAATTTAACCACATGTTTTAGTGAAGGGCAAATGTATAAAGATGAGCTTATGAATCAATACACAAAAGTAGTCCATTAGAATTGGTAAGAAGTAGAAGTTACTGAGAAAGGAGGAGTGAGTTGGCAGGAGCTGTTGGAGAAATTTCTTGGACCTTGGATGGGACCTGAACCCAGGTGTTTGTATTCTCAGAGAACAAGAGCTTCCAGGCCAAGACAACACAGAACCTTACTAAGGTATGGAGGAGTGCAAGGAGCGGGGGAGGCGGAGGTGGGGAGGTGGGGATGCAGACGGGTTCAGTAGCTACCTGGGCTGCAGGTGATGCCGTCAGCAAGGGAGGGGGGTTTCTGGAAGGCAAAGCAGGGCCCTGTGTTCTGGAAGGTTTTCCTTTCTCCTTGGAGGTGCTTCCTGATGCTTTTGAAGCTCCTGTCCCAGCTCTTGCAGGGTGAATTGGGGCTCTTGGGCAGTTTTTGCTCCACTCCCAAGTCTCGGCCTTTCTGTGGTCTCTGCTGAATGCTGCACCTTGACATAGACAGCTCTCTACCCTGAGTGGCAGCAACTAACAATTGCACACGTTTTTTTGCAGCCTGGAGACCATCAAGACTCAGGGATTGCGTAGCTCTGTCTCTCAGTTCCTCTACTCCATAAATCCTAGCTTCTAGGTCTCCCTGGAACTCAGACCTCTGGATTCTGACTTAGTGAGGTCATTGGACTCTGAATTCCTTTTTTTTTTGAAGGGACCAACCATCCCAGCTTCCCTGGTACTTAAGTGAGTCCCTGGTCACAGACTCTCCAAATGCTGAAACCAGACCAGGTGATCATCCGGGTGTCCCGTTGAGGTCCAAGTCCTTGGTGTCTGAATAAAGAATAGAGGAAGACACACAAAGCAACGGGCAAAGTCAGGATTTACAGAAAGTGAAGGCGGAGGTAGCTGTCTGCCAGGTAGAGCTGAGTGGGCTGAGCAAGAGAGAGAGCTCAAGGCTCCTGGGTCTAGAAATGAGTATCTTACAAACTAAGCTGTGAGGCCTTCTCTTCCCTATCTGATTGAAGACCTTACCCCAATTGTCCCCAGTGTTTACCTTTTGGTACCTGATTAGAATATTGTCCAATTTTCCCCCACTGGTTACCTTAGAAAATCGAATTAGAATACTGTCCACTTCACCCCCAGTGGTCATTTTAACATAGTGAACCTGTGTTGGGAGTTGTCAGGGTGAGAAGTCATCAGGGGTGGGAGTTGTCATGTGTCGCAGTCCGGCTGGGCAAAATAACCGAGAGGTGACAAGCAACTTGAAGGTTGAAGCAGGAACTTACTTTATTGCGAGTGAACTCAGCAGGAACTGAGAACTCAAAGTAGCGGGCACCCAAAGTAGCAGGAGCCACTTCTCTGCCGGACCGCAGAGGCACATATACCCAACTAATTACACACAGCTTAACTTAATTGACATCATCTAGACACAGCAGTCAGTCATTGAGGAATCCTCATCATCTTAATGGATCGCTGGCGTTGACTCACAAACCACTCCTCCTGGCATACTGCCAGGCGCCATCTTAACCTGGTTGTGGCCCTCCACAGTCATGGTGATGGGACTTGTCATAAACAGGAATATGACTTATCTCCCTGTCTTGTCCTCCAGCAGCATCCTTCTAATACCCCACTTCTGCCATCTTGGTGTTCCTGAACTCAAGCTACCAACTGGAACTAGCTGGAAGCCTTCAGACAGAAATTCAGGTATCACAGGCACCACCTCATGAATCAACTATGATGGCGACTGCGTGTGGAGGTCCTAAGTGTGCCCTGGATTTTTTGCCCTCTTTTCTATTG
This sequence comes from Callospermophilus lateralis, assembly GCF_048772815.1. NCBI lineage: Eukaryota > Metazoa > Chordata > Mammalia > Rodentia > Sciuridae > Callospermophilus > Callospermophilus lateralis. Next base: position 24,703,668 of record NC_135317.1, on the reverse strand, counting down.
GCTTGGAAGGGAGACTGATTTCATGCCCCTCCTCTTTTATGGCTGGAAGCGAAAGTACATTTTCTTTTTTATCATTTTGAGCCTGTTTAAATCTCACACTGTTGTGAGATTGACAGAAAATGTGCAGATGTTTTAAAATAATTAAATGCTAATAAATGCTTACATTTTTATTTATCTAAGACACTGTATCCACTTTTCACACTTATAACAACAGCCAAAATAAATTCAAGAATAATTAAAGACTGGAAAGTTAAAGTAATTAATGGTTACCAAAACAAGATAATATTTTCATAAAAGGTACTCTTTATATAACAGGAAGGGAGAATAAAATAAGAGTAGCTTTGAAAGGCACAATAAACAAATTTTTAAAAGTTTTAAAAGTATTTGTGCTATTATGACAAAGATTAAATGTAATTAATAACCAAATTTTTCTTTCTTTTTTCTTGAGACAGTGTCTCCTGGGCTCAAGCGATCTTCCTGCCTCAACCTCCCAAGTACTAAGTCGACTATAGTCATACTCCTCTGCATCCAACCTAAGAAATCATTCTTTTTTCTTTGTGGTTCTGGGGCTTAAACCCTGGGGCACTCTCCCACAGAGCTATATCCCCAGCCCTTTTTATTTTGAGACAGGTTCTTACTAAGTTGCCCAGGCTGGCCTAGAGCTTGAGATCCTCCTGCCTCAGCCTCCCAACTAATTGGGATCATAGGCATGAGTCACTGTGCCTGGCTACAGGTCATTCTTAATGCATAAAAAACATTGACTCCTGAAAGAAAAATATTGTTAAAGAACATGGACCAGTAATTCAAAGGGGAAATTTAAGAAGCCAGTAAACATGAAACAGCTTTAATATTCAAAATTTTCAAATTAGAATTGATGAGCTTTGATTTTATTTCTCTAGCCAACTGTCAAAGATGAAAGGGTCCCTCACCTGTTGGCAGTGAGACTCTATAGAGTCACACTTCAATGAACTGTTGGTGAAATTGTCATCCTATAACCTTCTAAAAGGTGTTAGAATTGTAAATATTCATTTTTTTAACCTTGAAATTTAAAACGTTATGCAACTATTAAAACCAAAGGGATAGATTTTTTTTCTTTCTTTTTTTTTTTTTTGCAGTGCTAGAGATTGAACCCAATGGTCTCTACATCTGAGCTACACACCCTACATACCCATCCTTTTTTATTTGTTGAAATAGGGTCTTGCTGAGTTGCCCAGGCTGGCCTTGAACTTGCCAACCTTTCCTCACCCTACTGGGATTTCAGGAGCACACCACCACACCCAGACGGGAAAGGTTTTTCTGTAGCCGTTTCCTAAAACTGTGAGATATTATTATATACAAAGACTAGGTTGTCAAATAATATTATAATATTGTAAGGAATACATATGCATGCACACAAGCAATGTGTATTGATGTTTGCATTAAAAACCCTAAAACATAAAATAAATTGCCACGGTATAATTTGCCTTTGTAATTACAAAATTATTATAGTCATTTATTGTCCAAAGAGATAACAAATATATTTCTATTTTTAAAAGATACAAAAGAAGCTTACCCCCTGCCCCATGGGCCAGGTACTAACCTTCTTATGCTAATTCAGTGTCAGGGAGGGAAGAGGCTGTGGAACCATCATCTGTTTTGAAATCATTGTTCTCTACACCTTAGCAACTGGTTGTGTGGTCTTTCTCCACATCTGTGTGTTCAAATTGTCTCTTCAGCTTTCCAAGAAGCCTTTGAGAGCTGATGCCTGGTATCGTCAAACTTTGCTCAGCCCATGATCTCCATCCAGGGAGGAGTTCTCATTCCCATTCACTGAGACCTGAATGAGTGGAGTGACTTGTCAGCCTCACCCAGCTTGGTCCCATCCTCAGTGCCTGGGGGTTTCACAATTATTAACTGAAGCAGGAGGGGCATGAAAAATAAAGGGGAGCAAAGAACACAGAAGAGAAGAGCAGATCAAATGATTTCTTCTTAGGGATTCAGGGAACTTGTTTGGCTGGAGAGATGGGAGAGAATACTTCTTGTCTTCTCATCTCCTAGGCCACCATGGACAACTGTCACCACTGTGCCCCTGGCCCCCCGACTGTGGCTTAATGTGAGCTCACTAAACAAGAATGCTGACACTGAATGTTTCTACCTGGGATCTGTTGTCATTTAGAATGTCAACTTTTATGACAGTCTAAGGGTCTCACCCTCCAAGCAAGCCCTGCAAATCCCATTAGCAACACTAACCATATTTGAGCAAGTGACTTCCCGTGCCCCGCTCGGAACACAGCACCCTTTTAATGTAATTTAGCATTTGATGAGAAATTAACTGTGGGAAACAAAGTAATCCCTTTATGGGGACAGTCCCTTATGAAACGTGCAAAGGTTTAGTCGGTCCTCTGGGCAAGATCACCCCAGAGGGCACGATGTACGTTTGCTTTTAGAAAAGAAAATTCAGACAGACCTGCTTAAGGAACAAGGAAAAGAAATCAGAGCAGCCAATGACGCAGGTGAGGCAGATGACAATTACATTTCATCACAAGAGCAAAGTGTGACAAATCCAAGTCATCTCAAATCAGCATTCTCTGTGATGTGTTGGCTACAGGTGCTCCACCTCCAGAAACCCAGGATAAAATGCACACTAATAAAGGAGCTGACCTAGAGGTGATGGCACATGTCTGTAATCCCAGCGGCTCAGGAGGCTGAGGCAGGAGGATCGCAGGTTCAAAGCCAGCCTCAGCAAGAGCGAGGCATTAAGCAACTCAATGAGACGCTGTCTCTCAATAAAACACAAACTAGGGTGGGGGATGTGGCTCAGTGGTTGAGCATCCCTGAGTTCAAGGGATGTACTAGGGAGTACCCCCCCCCCAAAAAAAATAAAATAAAAAATAAAGGAGCTGAAATTTAGCCCGGGCTTGCCGGTGCCAAGCACTCCTATTCGGGTCTTTACTCAGACAGACAACGCCTTCCTCGCTCTTCATCAGCCCTGCTTCCTCTCCTCTTTCCTTCCAGGCTCTCATCACTAACATACCATAAATTGTGGAGGTGATTCTGTCTGTTTTTCCCCTCTTCTCCTGTATCTTTGGCATCCAGCATGGAGTAGGTGTTCAGCTAACAGTGAGCTCTTCCCATGCATCACCGCCTTGAACCACCATGACAATTCCTGGAGGGGGCCACCGTTTCCCCCACTTACAATGGAGGGAAAACAAGGTTTAGAAAAGTAATTTACCATGATCAGAAAGATTAGAGAATCGGGATTAGAACTCAAGTGTCTCCAAGTCCAGAATATTCTTAGTTGCCCCTCTGGAAGCTGTGACATAGGGGAACAGGAGCACATGTCAGGATCATCACACAGACCCTTTGTAGAGAGAGACTGTGACTCCTCTTTCAGAATGATCGGACGGGGTCAGGAGGGAAGCTATGAGGTTAATGCAACACAGGGCCTGCTCTGGTCCTAAAATACTGATCATTCATTTCTACCAGGGTCCCTGACGGGAACCTCGTTATCTTCCAGCAACAGAGTGCCTTGCAGCAGGGACTGGAGAAAAGGAAGGAGGATTCACGTGAACTAGAATTCATGAAGCGGGCATGTGGGCCAGATTCTTTTATTGATTACCTCTCGACGTTTTATTACATCATCCAGTCCTGACCACCACCCTGAGAGACATGAAGTCTGTTTCCCTCTCCTTCATTCACTCAGAACACCTGGAGGGATTACCCAGGCCTCTCTCTATCCACAATATCTCAAGTTCTGGTTCCTGACTCACCTTTCTCTCTACTCTGTGAATTTCCTCAAAGCACTGTATCTGGTTCTGTGTTGAATCTCTAAGTTCTAGCATTTTGCCTGCTCTTAGCCCTTAATAAATGTTTAAGCAACTTAATGAATTACACGTCGTATACTTTCCAATTTAGTTAAATGGAGTTTAACTAAAATTAAGGGCTTTAAAATTAGAGAAATGAGAACATATACACAAAAGAATTATGAAAATCATGCAAGATCTTATGCAGACTTATGCTTGCTCATATGGCATACCACCTCTAAGAAGCAAAGAATCCAGAGATTGGAAGGAACATTGTGGGCTGAGGTGGGGCCTGGAAAGGTTCATCTCTTTGTTCATTTATGCAGCGCCTTCTCAGTGATACAGAGGATCACAGACTCTCTTGGGTCAGGATATGGAAGGCATAATCCTGACCTCAAGGCAGGTATGTTCTAACGGAACATCATCATACCCTTTAAAAACTGTTTTACTGATAGCCTCTTGTTTGTGCCACATACCAGAGTGGACTGGACCAGTGGCTGATACCTGGTCAAACTGATCATTAAAAAATAAAAAATAAATAGAAGCCAGAAGATTCAGAGATTGAAACTGGGGTCATTGCAAACAAAAGTCAATGCCAAGGCCATGTGCAAATTCTATGGGTCAACAGAGAAAGTGGGAAGGTGCAGGGAAGCTGCCTTTTAGAAGCCAAGGCTGGGATGGGGACCATCTCAGTGGGGCAGAGCAGAGAGGAAAGCCTAGGAGAAGTGGTTTCTGCTGAGCCTTCAGCCTGCAGAAGGGTGCTCCTTAAGCGTGTCTGGAATATGAAGAGCACCAAAGAGAATCTCTGAACGAGACTGATATTGTGAGTTAAAAGAGCAGAATGAAGACACAGGAAGGAAGGAATAGCTCTGCCTGAATTTATGAGTTTATTGTAGAGCCAATTCCAACTCCAGAACTCTCTTCACTCACCATACAAAGAATAGGAGGCCACAACAGGTTTTAGAAATTCAAGTTACTTATTGACACAACTTTTGGCTTTAGAGTTATGAAAAGAAACTTCTGTGTGTTCACTGATGGATCATCATCATCTCTAGAGGGGTATAATAGGTGCTCAGTAAATAAAAGGTGTATGTATTCTGGCCAGTGTTTAGGGAGAGAGGAAAGCCTGGCTTGGGGTTGGAACATCTGTGTGATCATATGGCACCATATAGCTGGAGGAAGGGCCTTTTTAGAAAGGGGAGAGCCCAGAGCTGAGCTTAGTCAGACCTGGTGCTGGCTTTCTGCTTAAGGAACCCCCTAAAAGACTCTAAGAACACTGGATTTGTCACCTCACACAGTATTGTAGAAATTTTTTCATTTACTCCTCCAATGGCTTAATGAAGCACTCTTATTTCCATCTTACAGATGAATAAATTGAGACCTAGAGAAGCTAAATAACTATCTCATGGTCATCATCTAGTAACTGAGACACCAGGGACTTGAGTCTACCTGCAAAGTTCACGTACTTGACCTCCACGATACTTGATCTTAAAACACAATCATAAACCAGGCCATGAGCATACCAATTGCTACTAAATGCCTGCATGTTTACATTAGCACGATTATGATCTGCTTCATGTTTATTGCACAAGGTATAATCTTGAACCCATGAAAATAACCACTCTGAATAAGAAAAATCAAGTCCAAGGGGAAAAAAGATCCCATCGGCTTCCCTATTTATTTGCACTCACTTATTTGAAGAACTGAGACTTTAAAGAGGAAGGCTGGAAAAAATCCTTCAAGGATCAACAAGCCAGCAGCTTGAGTATTTCAGAAAAGAATATTTTCAGCATCAGCTCCGAATAGACATTCAATGAATACTTGCTGACTGAGGGGAATTAGACAGATTTTCATGATTGACATGACATGGGAACTAATTGCAAAACCTATTTGAGGAACAACTTGATGAAGCAAAGCAAAATGAAATGGGCCCATATGAAAACAGTATAATGGTATTAGACTTGCAGTTGCTGGAGCTGCAGGCAAGCTGAGGAGAGGACTGTTAAGTGTAAACAATGTACTGGCAAGGGCCAAATGGAATTTCTTTGACTCAATAATTTTTTGAAAACTGTTTATACAGTTGGTATATTAAATGCCGTGGAAATTGTTTTGAGTCTTTGCAAGCAAGTTGCTGCATTTAATCCCCACATAAATCTATGTGCATTTCAAATGTGATTGTGGCACAAACTCATAATAGCAGCCTCTCCTCCATTTATTATTTTAGCATTATGATAATATTTAAGAATATAGTCTTGAAAATTTTATTGTGGCAGGATGTAATCAATAGTTCATCTTCACGGGCGGGAAAGGAAGCCGAATGGAAGGTGGTTTAACGAATGGAAATGCAGAGCTTGTATTCTGGAGAAATAACTGTGATCTTTTCCGCTTTCAATTGAAATGCAGCCCTCTGAGAGTCTTCTGGTGTTTGGGAAGTCAAGTTGTCTTATTAAATTGTGCAGAAATCAACAGATCCCAAACAAATAGAGAGAGTAATCATTGGAGAGGGCACAATAATCTGGCAATATGGAAATTACAAATTATAATATTTTCTCCCATGAGTCAATGAAATATGCAAAAGAACAACTCCACACTACAACGGAGTTTGTGTAATCCCTGGGTAGCTGCTGTTAGCGAGCTATTTTATCACAGTTGTGTACTTCCTCGGTTAATAATGCAGGCACAAAATGTTTAAGATGAATTATAAAATTCTCTTAAAGTTCAGTTTTTACATAAAATTGCCACTGGGAAGCATCAAAATGCTTTGGCAACCAACGATATAAATCTTTTAAAATGTCTGTATAAACCTTACCCAACATTCTGCTTTTTGGCTCTAACCCTTTTATTTATGACAGGGAATTTTTCTGATCTGTTTTCAGCCTATTACGGTACACAGTAATCTTGGTCCGAAAGAAATAGAAAAATTTAGCTCTGCCAGAAATGTTTTCCCACCTTGATATTATCTTAATATGTTTGTGTCCCAGAGTGTTTATCTGTGCAATATGATGTGGAAGTACAATTCTGGTGGTGATGATGATATTAGCCCATTCTTTATTCAACAATACTTGGTGTCTGTCCTCAGCTTAGGAGCCCCTGAGATGGAGTGAGCAGACCATGGGGACCTCCCTTGGAGGTGGGCACGTCCACTTCGTGTCACATCCTTACTCTCAGGACAGCATTTGCTGAAGATAAAGTCCTCAGTTAACTCCTGATTACTCACAAACCTTATCCAGCTTCCCAGCTTCTAAGACCAGGTCTTGCCAATTTCATTGCTTATCAATTTCTCCCAGAGTGAAAGGATCTGAAAAAGGGGAGACCGTATCAATATGGATCCGATAAAAGCTGTAGGGAAAGGTCTGACCTCGAGGGTGCTGAACATGTCCTTCTTTCCTCAACCGAGGACCCCACAATTGCCTCATTTAATGTAAGTGTCCTGGGTTTGCCAGTTGATGTGGGCAAACTTTCTTCATTTATTTGCATTTTCCTGTGGCTGACTCTTATTGCTGCTTCCTACAAACCATTGTCTATGTCTTAGTTTCCCCCCAAATGAAATTAGAACTTTATGTGTTTCAACTACACATCTTCTACTGAAAATGAGTCAAGTAATACTTATGGGGACAGCATGTCAACCCCAGGGAAACATCTGGAATGGGGAGATAAGCAAGAAGCTGAGGGTGAAATTCTATATGAGGGAAACCCAGGTAGCCACAACCTTGCAGTCAAGCAAGTCCTGAGTGCTTAGGCAGCTTTCACATACCCGAGAAGGGCACACATTCAAAGGACAAAAATAATTCCCAAACATTTCCTCTAAAAGAAGCTTCAGTCAAACAAGAATATGAGCAATAATTATAAAGGCAGCAGAATCAAAGAGACCTCCAGAAACCTAAACCGGAGAGACTTTATGTGCCTTGTTAGGTGTAGGGCTGGTCACCAAGACAAGATGATTTAATCAGGAGTTTAAAGGGACTTGGCAAACCCAAAGAAGATCTTCCATAGATCTCTCTGCTCAATCCTTGTAATGCTTAAAATGCATGCACACAGGAAACCACCTTTATTTTTTAAAATTTTTTATTTGTTTTAATTAGTTATACATGACAGTAGAATGCTCTTATATACTTTGATATATCATTCATAGATAGGATATAATTTCTCATTTTTCTGACTATACATATTGTAGAATCACATTGGTCATACAGCCACATACATACATACAGCAATAATGTCTGTTTCATTCTACTATCTTTCTTATCCCCACATTCCCTGCCTTCCCCTCCTTTCACTTCCCTCTACCTAATCTAAGGTAACACTATTCTTTTTTGTTTTTTACATTACAATTCTCAGTAGACATATATACCACAATTTTTGTATCTCTATTTGTATAGGAAACCACCTATAATGGATGCAAGGTATATAAAATTCAATGCTCAGTTAACTGGAAGGGGAATATTTTGTATATTTTGGCACACTTCTGAATTAAATGTAGGCATATGGATAGAAGGAAAAAATTGAAGTAAAACTTGAACTTCTGAAACATGCTAAAAAATGTAATTCAGAAATCATTTATCTTGTGTTAGTTTTTGAAACATAATTCAGTAAACACTATTACTTGATGCTCTTACAAAGAAATATAGGTGAAAAATGGTGACACCCATTCTTTTGTTTTTCTTTTTTTAATCTTAGAGCATTATAATTATGCACAATATTTGGGTTCATTTTGACAAAACCATACATTCAAGTAATTTGATTTCAATATCCACCCTCCCCCATTCTCTCTTTTGTACTCTACTAAACTTCCTTTCTTCTATAAATATATCTAGATGAAATTCCCTTTGGTACCTTTAAATATGAATATAACATGATCTTGTTAAGTCCATTCCATATTTCCTCCCCTTTCCCATCCTTCCTCCTTTATTTATTTTTGAATTTGTTCTAATTAGCTATACATAATAAAAGAATGTATTTTAATTCATTGTGCACAAATGGAGCACAATTTTCCATTTCTATGGTTGTACACAATGTAGCATCACACCACATGTGCAGTCATACATGTACCTAGGGGAGTGATGTTCATTTCACTCCACCATCTTTCCTACCCCCATGCCCCCCCCCCGCCCGCTTTCTCCCTCCCCTTTGTCCAATCAAAGTTTCTGCATTCTCGCCACGTGCCTCCCCCCCTCACCCCATTATGGAACAGCATTCATTTATCAGAGATAAATGGGATTGTTTTTTTTGGGATTGGTTTACTTCGCTTAGCATGATATTCTCCAATTCCATCCGTTTACTTACAAATTCCATAATTTTATTCTCTTTTAATGCTGAGTAATATTCCATTGTGTATATTGTATATAATATATGTACCACAGTTTCTTTATCCAATCATCTATTGAAGGGCATCTAGGTTGGTTCCACAATTGAGTTATTGTGAATTGAGCTGCCATAAACATTGATGTGGCTACATCACTATAGTATGCTGATTTTAAGTCCTTTGGGTATAGATAGAGGAGTGGGATAACTGGGTCAAATGATGTTTCCATTTTAAGTTTTCTAAGGAATTTCCATACTGCTTTCCATAGTAGTTGCACAAATTTGCTGTGCTACCAACAATGTATGAGTGTACCTTTTTCTCCACATCCTCACCAACACTTGTTATTGCTTGTATTCTTGATAATTTCCATTCTGACTGGAGTGAGATGAAATCTTAGAGTAGATTTGATTTGCATTTCTGTAATTACTAGAGAAGTTGAACATTTTTTCATATATTTGTTGATTGATTGTATATCTTCTTCTGAGAAGTGTCTGTTCAGCTCCTTAGCCCATTTATTGATTGGGTTATTTATTTTTGGGGTGTTAAGTTTTTTTGAGTTCTTTATATATCCTGGAGATTAGTGCTATATATAATATGTGTGTAGTAAATATGTTCTTCTAGTCTGTGGGCACTCTCTTCTCATTATTGATCATTCTTGATTTTATTTCTTGCACTTTAGGAGTCTGGTTAAGGAAGTCAGAACCTAATCTGACATGATTAAGATTTGGACCTACTTTTTCTTCTCTTAGATGCAAGATCTCTGGTCTAATTCCTAGGTTCTTGATCCACTTTGAATTGAGATTTGTTCATAGTGAGAGACAGTGGTCTAATTTCATTTTGCTGCATATGGATGTCCAGTTTTCCCAGCACCATTTGTTGAAGGGGCTATCTTTTCACCAATGTATGTTTTCAGCGCCTTTGTCTAGCATGAGATAACTGTATTTGTGTGGGTTTGTCTCTGTGTTTTCTATTCTGTACCATTGGTCTACATGTCTGTTTTGGTGCCAATACCATGCTGTTTTTTATTACTGCAACTCAGCAGCATAAAGTTTGGTATCGTGATGCCTCCTACTTCACTCTTCTTGCTAAGGATGGCTTTGGCTATTCTGGGTCTCTTATTTTTCCAAATGAGTTTCATGATTACCTTTTATATTTTTATGAAGAATGTTGTTGGGATTTTAATTGCGAATGCATCGAATCTGTATAATACTTTTGGTAGTATGGCCATTTTGACAATATTAATTCTTTCTATCCAAAAATATTTATTAGACAGACAGAAGATTATCATCTCAATAGATGCAGAAATGTTTTTGGGAGATCTTTCCATGTTCTTCAGTGTCTTTCTTTAGTGTTCCATAGTTTTCATTGTATAGGTCTTTCACCTCTTTTGTTAGATTGATTCCCAAGTATTTTATTTTTTGAGGCTATTGTGAATGGGGCAGTTTTCCTAATTTTTCTTTCTGCAGGTTCATCACTGATGTATAAAAAATGCAATTGATTTATGGGTGTTGATTTTATATCCTGCTACTTTGCTGGACTCATATATTAATTCTAGAAGTTTTCTGATCCTCTAGGCATAGAATTATATTGTTGGCAAATATTGATTGTTTGAGTTCTTCTTTTCCTACTTGTATCCCTTCAATTTCTTTTATCTGTCTAATTGCTCAGGCTAGAGTTTCAAGGACTATGTTGAATAGAAGTGGTGAGAGAGGGCATCCCTGTCTTGTTCCAGTTCTTACAGGGAATGCCTCCAATTTTTCTCCATTTAGAATAATGTTGACTTTTGGATTAGCGTACATAGCTTTTACAATGCTATAGTATATTCCTACTATCCCTAGTTTTTCTAGTGTTCTGAACATGAAGGAGTGTTGTATTTTATCAAATGCTTTTTCTGCATCTATTGAGATGATAATATGATTTTTATCTTTGGTCTATTGATGTGATGAATTACGTTTATTGATTTCCATATGTTGAACCAACTTTGCATCCCTAGAATGAACCCCACTTGATCATGGTGCACTATCTTTTTAATATATTTTTGTATGCAATTTGCCATAATTTTAATTGGAAATTTTTGCATCTATGTTCATTAGGGATATTGGTCTGAAGTTTTCTTTCTTTGATGTGTCTTTGTCTGGTTTAGGTATCAGGGTGATACTAGCCTCATAGAATGAGTTTAGAAGGGTTTCCTCTTTTTCTATTTCATGGAATAATTTGAGGAGTGTTGGTATTAATTCTTCTTTGTAGGTCTTGTAGAACTCAGCTGAGAATCTGTCTGGTCCTGGGATTTTCTTGGTTGGTAGGCTTTTGATGGTGTCTTCTATTTCATTGATCAAGATTAATCTGTTTAAATTATGCATGTCTTCCTGATTCAGTTTGGGCAGCTAATATTTCTTTAGAAATTTTTCAGTGTCTTCAATATTTTCTATTTTATTGGAGTATAAATTTTCAAAATAGTTTCTAACTATCTTCTGTATTTCAGCAGTATCTGACATGATATTTCCTTTCTCATTATGAATTTTAGTAATTTGAGTTTTCTCTATCCTCCTTTTTGTTAGGGGAGCTAAGGGTTTATCAATTTTATTTATTTTTTTCAAAGAAACAGCTTTTTGTTTTCTCAATTTTTTGAACTGTTTCTTTTGTTTCAATTTCAGTCCTGATTTTAATTATTTCCTGTCTTTATTAATTTTGGCATTAATTTGTTCTTCTTTTTCTTAGGGCTTTGAGATATAATATTAGGTCATTTATTTGTTGACTTTTCCTTTTTTTAATGAATAAGCTCAATACAATGGACTTTCCTCTTAGCACTGCCTTCATCGTGTCTCAGATATTTTGGTATGTTGTATTGGAATTCTCATTTACCTCTAAGAATTTGTTTTATCTTCTCCCTGATGTCTTCTTCTGTCTATGTATCATTCAATAGCATATTATTTAATCTTCAGGTGTTGGATTAGCTTGTATTTTTTATTTTGTCATTGCTTTCTAATTTCATTCCATTATGGTCTGATAGAATGCAGGTACTACCTCTATTTTTTTTTTAATTTACTAAGAGTTGGTTTGTGGCATAACATATGGTCTATTTTAGAGAAGGATCCATGTGCTGCTGAGAAAAACGTGTATTGGCTTGTTGATGGATGAAATATTCTATATTTGCCTGTTAAATCTAAATGATTGATTATATTATTGAGTTCTATAATTTCTTCATTTATTTTTTGATTAGAAAATCTATCCAGTGGTGAGAGGGGTGTGTTAAAGTCTCTCAGTATTATTGTGTTGTGTTCTATTTGATTCTTGAAATTGAGAAGGGTTTGTTTGATGTAGGTAAATGCTCCATTGTTTGGGGCACAGGTATTTACGACTGTTATATCTTGTTGATGTATGATTCCTTTAAGCAGTATGAAATGTCCTTCTTTATCCCTTCTGACTAACTTTGGTTTGAAGTCCATTTTATCTGATATGAGGATGGAAATCCCTGCTTGTTTACCCAGTCCATGTGAGTGGTATATTTCAAATTCAAATTCATTCTCTGGATGTCTTTTCCTGTGAGATGAGTCTTTTGAAGGCAGTGTATTTGGGGGTCTTTTCTAAAAATACAATCTGTGTGTCTTTTAATTGATGAGTTTAGGTCATTAACATTTAGGGTTATTGTTAAAATATGATTGGTATCCCCACTCATTTTGGTTTGTTTTGATTTTTTTCTTGACTTGGTTTCTACTTTGGTTGGTTTTTCCTTTAGTGTAGTTCCTCTCTTTGCTGATTTTCATTATTGTTTTTCATCTCCTCCTCATGGAATATTTTTGCCAAGAATGTTTGGTGGAGCAGGCTTTCTCACTGTAAATTCTTTTAACTTGTTTATCATGGAAGGCTTTTATCTTGTCATCAAATCTGAAGATTAATTTTGTTGGCTATGAGATTCTTGGTTGGCATCCATTTTCTTTCAGAGCTTTGAGTGTCTGGGTTGAGAAATGTGCTGAGATCTGAATTGGTTTCCCCTTATATGTAATCTGAAACTTTTCTCTTGCAGCTTTTTAAATTCTATTCATATTGTGTATGCTAGGCATTTTTATTATAATGTGCCTTGGTACATATCTGTGGTAATTTTGTGCATTTGATGCCCTATAAACCTCTTGTATTTGATTTTCCAGTTCATTCTTCATGTTTGGGAAATATTCGATATTATTTCATTGAGGAGATTGTGCATTCTTTTGGTTTATATCTATGTGCCTTCCTCTTTCCTGATAAATCTTAGATTTAGGTTTAGTCTTCTGATGTTTTCTCATAATTCTTGGAGTTTCTGTTCATAGTTTCTTACCATCTTCACTGAGCGGTCAACTTTATTTTCAAGAGTGTATATTTCGTCTTCATTGCCTGAGGTTTTATCTTCCAAGTGATCTAATCTGTTGGTGATGCTTTCTATTGAGTTTTTTATTTGGTTTATTGTTTCCTTCATTTCAAGGATTTCTGTTTGTTTGTTTTTCAGAATATCTTTATTTAAGTAATCTTTTGCTACCTGTATTTGTTCTCTTATCTCTTTGTTGGAGTGATCAATTATTGTCTGCATTTGCTCTCTTAGGACATTGTTTGATTGGCAGATCATTTTAATTATGTACATTCTGAACTCCTTCTCTGACATATCATCTACTATGCTGTCAATGGATTCAATTGTTGTATTATCTTGTTTTGTTTGGAGAACTTCCTTCACTTGTCTTTTCATGTTTTCTGTGGGTCTCCTTTTCTAGCATTGTGGATCCTAGGTATTACAATTTCTACCTTATAATTTTATAGTACCCCTGTAGGTTACTGATGCCTTGCTTTTAAGCAGGAGATCAATATTAACAACACCCAATGCAAACAATACACAGTCTTAAACCAAATAGTTCCTCTTTAGATGATTACAGTTTCATCCAATAAACAGGAATGATGTGTTCAATTTTTATTTGCAATATAAACAGCTGGTTTGCAAAGGGGTCTAAAGATTCTAATGGTGGACAAAGAGAGAAATGGGGGAAGTGTAGGATGTGATTTTTATGATGTAGGAGGTAAGAATATAGTTCATAGGAAGAGTGAAAGATGAATCAAAAGAAGTTGGCTGTTAACAGGAGAAAAGAGAGAAAGAGGCAACCCAGTACAAGGCTCTTTCCTACCTCTGCAACAAGATGTTGGCTATTAGCACACCTAGCATGATAACTCTGGTGTAACCAAGCCTGCAGAGACCTTGGTGATTATCTTCTGGGTCCTGGCTATTGTCCCTATATGGAAGAGCCACATCCATAGTGGGTGGTAGGGTAGCATTAAACTTGTAAGTACTTTGGTGTTGGGCTTCCAGCCACTGGCTGATATCCCAAGATAGGAGCTGCTGCAATTAAAGATGGTATTGGCATCAGCGGCAATAACCTGAAATAGCAGTGGAGGTATCTCAAGATGGCAGCAATCACTTTTAGAGATGGGGATCAACAGGCAAGTTAATGATGGTTTTAGGTGCCTGTTTGGAGATGCAGCGCTGTGGTATGCGGGGGTGATCCTGAGCATGGTGGGCAGTCCTCTGCCTGGGCTTTGCAGGGATTGGTGGGGCTTTCCTGGGCTGCCTGGTGTCCATTCAGATTGGCAGGGCTGTCTGGATACCCATTCTTAAAGACAGCATGTTGAAATTAATGAATAAGCAGAGCAACTGACTCAGATTACAGGAGCTGACTGTGGCCTCTTCCGAGACATGGGGGAGGCTGCTGGTGGAAGAAGGTGTCTTGGAGAAGGTAGATTCCAGGTTGAAGGTTAGAATTCAAGAGGGCTTGCTGAGCATGGATGCAGAAGAGTGAGGGCAGGGGCATGTGAACAAGGACAGGCTCATCTGTTGGACTTAATGGTGGGTGACAAGCACACGCATACTGCCAATCCAGCTGGGTAAGGTCCTCACAGAGGGCCTTGGAGAGAGGCCTGGGGTTGGATGTAGGACTGAAGGTGGACCCTGATTGCACAGGAAAACCCTACTTTTAGTGCAGGAGGACAATTTGGTCGTACCAGCTGTGTTAACCTCTCCTGGCAACCCTGGAAAGGGCAAATGTTTGAAAACTACCTAGTAAAAATCACCAGGATTAGCCCAAGAGCTCTGAACTAGATGGTTTCTACAGTATTGCTTGAGTATCAAAATTTCACAATTTCAGATCTTTTCTGATTAAGATGAGTTACAGTGAGCATCGTTCCTATTGTAGCCCCTTTGCTCAGTGTAGCTCTGTTGGTTGAATTGGCTTCCTGCTAGTCTATAAACCCCCAGAGACCACAAGCCACATCCTCTTCCCCCTCTCTGCATCTCCAACAAAGCATCGGAGTCGTATATTATTCCACTGGCACCATCAGCTCTCAGTCTGATGCAGGAGCCTCTAGCTGCCCAGGGTTTTTGTGTATACACCGAAGAGTTGGTAAGGCCTCCTGTCCACCACGACCTAATTAGCGATCTGGCACCTACGCACCCTGAAACCACTCAGCAAGGAGACTTCAACACCCTCAGCCCTTTGGCTCAAAGTCTTTGATGCAATATAAATGGGTGGACACAGCACGGTTCACTTAATTACCCTGCCATTTTAACTGAATGCTCTTTGACTTAATTTTATCTCAATGAGTATAAAGCGTCGAGAGACTCACCCATAAACATGCAGTTGCCCCTGACAGTTTCTGGGAAGGAGCCCCAAGGGGCAGGGGATGATGATTTACAGAATGCTAACAGTGCTGCAGAACAGCTTTGGCACCAGAAGTTTCTAGGGCTTAATTACTGCCTCTAAAATTTAAGCCAGAGTTAGACACTGAGCAGTACCCACCAGAGGAAAAGGGGCGGGGGAAAGGAGCATGACTGTATAGCTAACAAAAGACTCGTAAGAGGATGCCAGTGTTCTCCTGTCTCATCTAATCTAAAGACACCAACCTAAACAAGCCGTTGTTCTTTCTATGGCCAATTTAACCCATTCTTTCTGTGGCCTACATTTTCCATATTAAAAAAATCTAACCCCTTTGGATCCAACTAACGTATTCTATCCCAGAGGCTGGGACAATACTTACTTGCCCCTAAAATGGCACCAAAATTACTTTCTTGGTTGCTTTTAGACAGTTTCTGACCAGGGATATAAAAATGCTAAGTAGTCTCAAAAAATTTTGCACAGTTTTAATTCTGTGAACCACCCTTTCCTTTTGCCCCTTAACTGTTAAAAATATACTATATTTTTAGGGGACCTCTGAGCTCTTATATAACAAACCCACAAATACTGCTTATCTTCTAGCTGTTTTAAGAACTAACAATTTAAGAGAAATTGAGGCCTGAGCAGAGTCAAGGTCTGGCGAGGACCCATGTTTACTTAGAAGGGTTTTTTTGCTGCGTCGCTACATGGTGGAGAGGTGAGAGGGCTGTCTGGGGCCTCCTCTATAATTTAAAGCATTTGCACCCTTTCTCTTTCTTTGAAATGAGGAATCGCTTTTCATTAAGAGAAATTGGATAATCCCCCCTCCCCCAGTCTTTCATTTAATGGGAAAGGATGCCTCTTTGTTCCTTTTTGTACTTCAAGAATTTAGCAGCTTGGAGCCTGAGGGAAATATTCAGAAAACTAGTCACAGTCCTTAGGAGAGATGTAGAACTTGAGGAAATGGGTGCTGATAGACATACTGAAATCCACTTTCAGCAATCAAATGAAACATATATATTGGGAGATCTCTGGCACTGGGGAGTTAAGAGTTCTGTGGAAAGAGGACCACGGGGGCAGGGGTGGTTCTCTTTCCACAGGTGGTTTTTACCTGGCTTACCTCATTTCTGGGACTTCCCGGCCCTCAATCAGCCTCTGGCAGTATGAGACTGTGATTAGTTCCCCCAAGGACCCCCATGTCTTTGGACAAGTGGTTACTGTTGTATTTTCTGTTTAACTATTGAATAAGAGCTACACCTTTGCCTTCCCTGAGCAAAGAGTTGCCTCACTTTTCCTATATGGCCACGGACACCTCCTTCTCTGCTGATTTTGTCATTATCACCTTTGTCACACCAAATTTCCTCCAAAGAACAGTGAATTTTAGAGCTCAGGGAAGATGTTTGGTTTTAATAGCTGCACAACTTAGCACATAGTAGGTGCTCAACAAGTACTTTCTGGCTGTCTTAGTCCTTTGAGGCTTCTGTAACAAAATACCATGAACTGGGTGGCTTATCAACAACAGACATCTTTTTCTCTTAGTTCTCACAATCCAAGATCAAGGCACCAGAGTCCCAGTGTGTGGTGAGGACCCACATCCTGGTTCAGAGGTGGTGTCTCCTTGCTGTGTCCTCACATGGAGGGAGACATGAGAGTGTTCTCTAGGTCTTTTAAAAGGGTGCTAATCCTATTTGTGAGTGCTCTGCCCTGAAAACCTAATCATCCCCCCACCACCAATGACCCACCTCCTCATATTATCCATATCCCTTTGGGGTTAGGTTTCGATGTCCAAATTGGGGAGAACACAAATATTTAGAGCACAGCACTGAGAAGAGTATTCTCAGTTGCAGGAGCTCCTTTTTCTTGCTTGTTTTATATGCCAACATTCTGTACCTATAATATCAATTTTCTGGTATTATAAAGAAATACCTGTCAAAAGTCTTGCAGGTCATTCTATAGTATCTCCTGAGGGAAGGGATTGATGCTGACCTGAAAGTGTTAGTTTTCCCAGAAGACAAGATATGAAGAAATTGAATGGGACTAAGAGCAACCCAGGTATGTTAATATGACATGAAATGGACAATAGTGAAATAACAATGTGGTTGAAGAGCCACTGCCAAGGAAGGACTGTCACTGAGCATGGTTCTGAAGGAGGAAAAGAAAATCATTTCACAGAACAGAACTGTTCTGTGCTACAAGCTTCCTCAGCAGATTAAACGTATGAGCCACATTGCCCTTAGTGGGCTCCCTGTCCATTATCCCACCAAGTCCTTTGATCCTTGCCGTACACTGTGTCAATTACATGCTCCAGGATTTAAGTCAAATTTGCCAGGAGCCAGAAATTATCCTGAGATTGTGAATGAGAAGAGTGAATTCCCAAGTATGAACAGCGGAGAATGATATTTGCTTTCTGTGGTGTGTGTGTGTGTGTGTGTGTGTGTGTGTGTGTCTGTGTGATAGCAATTGGAAGAAATGGGTTTTCTATCTTTAGTATCATTTTTTTAAAAAAATGAATTTGTTTCAAGATTGAAAGAATCAAAGGAAATAATCTAGATCATCTAATTATAGTCATCTTTCAGGTTAGCTCCAGGATCCCCCTCCCTAGGAAAAATCTGTTGTATTCTTATAAAATGGCGTAGTATATAACATCATTCTGTATACTTTAAATCTTTCTAGACTATTTACAATACCTATAACAATGGAAGTGCTATGTAAACAGTTGTTATGCTGTACTGCTTAGGGAATAATGTCAAGGAAAAAAGTCTATACGTGTTCAGCACAGTCTCAAGTTTTAAAAAAATATTTTTGATCCACAGTTGGCTGACTGCGGATACAGAGGGCTGACTAGATATGTTTGTAGTCTATCCAAAAGCATTGTGGGAAAAGGACCAGGTCACTGATTCAGCCAAACTGGGCACCCATCTTGGTACCATGTCTACTGGTTAATCTTGAGAATATCTTATCACCTCTCTGGGCTTTAATTATCTCATCCATAGAAAAAGTAGTTTAAATTGAATGAGCTTTTTCCAGTATCAAAAATCTGCAACATAATGTCTCACAGTGTTGTAAACGCTATAACAGAACATTCCCATTTTCTAATTTACTGTATTTTACATTATGAAAGTGTAAGTAGTTAATAAGCAGCAACTGCCTTTTAACTCCAAGTTTTAGGGAATGAGATCTCCACTCCAAATATTTTCACATATAACTTATTAAATAAAGACATAAAGGAGGAAAAGAGGACATTAAATAAGGTATGTTCAATATTCATTATGCTATGTTCTTTGTGATCTTAAAAGATATGGACAGTTTCACTGAATAAATATCTACCCTGAGCAAAATTTTCAGTAGTTACAGTCCAGGAAATGCACTCTTTGAAGCACTAGAATCCCTTATTTTTTTTCCCTAAATATTTTCAAAACCAGTATAAGCAAAATATTATTGACATACAAATAATCCCCATTTTCATAAGGCTCTATGGTCTTAACAATGAAGAAAACAGTGAATGGTGTAAAGTACACTGTATTTTTGCTATATTTCTTTTAATTTTGAAGATATTTGCAATCACAGATTGAAAAATCCTTAAATTAGTGGGTACAGATAGTAAGAAGCATAGAGATTTATTTTTTAATAAGCAAATAAACAAGAAGTAAAAAGTTGGGGGCAGTGGATGCCTACGTTTTATAGATGAGTATTATGGGCTGGGTCTGGAATGTCCTCAAAGGCTCATGTGTTGAAAGTTTAATCCCCAATATAGCAGCGCTCAGAGTGGGGCTTTTGGGAAGCTATAAATCTTCTTACCTCATCAGTGGATTAATCCATTGACATATTAATCACTTAATGACATTAGTGGGGGGTGGTGGAAACTGTAGAAGGTATAATCTAGTTGAAGAAAGTGAGTTCTCGGGGGTGTGACCTTGGGGACTATATCTTGCCCCCAGCTCCACTCCCCTTCCTGGCTGCCATGAGCTAAGTCATCTTTCTTCTCCACATTCTTCCATCATAATGTTCTGCCTCGTCTTGAGTCCAAAGCAATAGAGCCAGCAAGATTAAGACCTCTGAAACCATGGGCCAGTATAAATATTCCTTCATTTAAGTTGTTCGTGTTAGGTATTTTGATCATAGTGCTGAAAAGCTGACTAACAGAAAATTCATACTAGGACTAGAGTTATTGAAATGGCTGTAACTGATCCTGTAGTTTAGATGTTTGGAACTGGTTTACAGGAGGAATTAGGAAGGGTTTGGAGACAATGATAGAGAAGACTTAGAATATTGTAAATGGAGCTTAACGGGCCATACTGAGGTGAACTTAGAAAGACCAACATGCTAATAGGACCGTGGACAGTAAAGAATGTTCCCATGAGGTTTCAGATAAGAATAAGGACTCTACTGGGAATTTAAATAGAGGCAATCCATGTAACATTCTGGCAAAGTACTTGTCTACATTTTGTCCATGTTCTGAATTTTGTGTGACACTAAATTTAAAGGTGATGGATCAATTAATCTGGTGAAGAAAAATCCAAGGCAGCACAGCATTCAGGCTGTGGCACTGGTATTGCTGGATGCCTTTGGAAAGATTTAAAATGATATTTGGTAACAAAAAGCACAGTAGAAAGATTTTTAAAAACTGAAATTTTGGAAGATGGCGGCGAATAGAGTGCGTCACCCCCGTGTACCACATCACTGCGCAGGTGATTAGTGAGTTTAGAACAGCCAGAAGCTATCTTGTTAGGAATTTCCACAAAATTGGGGTGCACTGAAACCTAGAGGAAGGATTTCAACACCTGAGGATCAGTTACTGTGGCTCAATCGCCAGTGAACTGTGCGCCTGGAGATTCAGGCAGACCGAATCTCAGCGGCCCGCCCCTGCAGCCGGAGCCTGCTCACAGATGTGCCAGCAACACAGAGAAACGGTGCTGCGGATTCTGTGGGGTCCTGCCAACTGTGACCTCACAGTGTTCCAGGCAGAGTTCTGGGTTTGAGACGGGGGAGAGAAACAGTCCAGATCTGCCCTCCACACCGGACACCCCACCGAGGAAGCCAGCGGCCACCATCTTGGAGAGCTGACGTCACCATCACCAGTTTCCGACAGATCCAACCCCATCGCAGCAAGTTCAGCGATAGAACAGGTGTGTGACATTTAGCCCTTCTCCCATACAGCAGGGATATCGCATAAAATCTCTCTCTGGCTTTCCGGGGGTGTGATTATCAGAGTGAGCGTGAATAGAGGCATGCGGAAAGGTAAAGGCACCTGACCTCCAACTCCCCCCTCCCACCAGCCGCAAAAACCTGTTTCGCCAGCTCCCGGAGGAATATCTATCGGAGGGAATTGAAACAATAGGGGGCCGGTTCCCAATAGCTGCGCTCCACATCCAGGAAACTGCAGGCCCAGAGTGTAGCTTGAACTGTGGAGAGGTATCACACTGGGGAAGGCCTGTCTGGCGGGAGAAGGGAGGAGACTAGAGGCTAGGAATAAACCTAAGTGAACACGATTGGAAAGACACCAGGTGGGGGAGGAGGGAGCAGCCTCATAAGGATTATTTCCTACAGCCCGAGGGCAAAATCTTGGTCCAGAAGGCACAGCTCCACCTACTGGAAGCTAAGAAAATAGAAGCTTAACAGTGCTTTTTTCTTTCTTTTTTTTTTTTAAATTGCAATTTTTATTTTACTTTATTTTATTATTTTTTAATCATTTCTTCTTTTTCTTTTCTATTTTTTTCTCTTTCTTTCTTCTCTCCTTCTCTCTTTCTTGGTTTGCTTCCTTACCTTTTCCCTATCTTTCCTCCCAAGCATGACCACTCCAATTACATATAATTTACTAAATGCAAATAGATGAATATTACGAGATGGTCTATAGTCCGCCTAAGCCCTTAACTACCCCCAAGTACTCCTGTCTATTCTCCTGTTAATATCCGCCTGCATTTGAACAACTCCCCAAAGAAGCTAAGATATACTAACCTCCATACCATCAAATCGCCCGACCTTAACATAAAATCCTAAGTTCAATCCTCAATTCTCCATAAAAATCTGTAGGCCTTTAATGAAACTAATGAATATACCTTAAATCACAAATCCAACATCTCTAAACGTTGTCTCCCAACACAAAGGAGAGATCTTGGAGCTATACAAAACCAAAACAAATTTATAGGAGAAAACAGAAACACAGCAGTCAAACAGAGTTGGAAAGTAACATGAGCACCATGAAAAAACAAGGGAAAAAAGGATTACAAACAATGCAGGATAACTTAAATTTACAGGAGAACCTAGATTTCAGAAAAATGGATAGAGAAAGAACTCAAGGCATACCTGACTCAGATGGAATGGAATCTTAAAGAAGTCATTAGAAAGCAAGTCCAAACAATGAAAGAATACTTTGAAAATGAATTACATAAGCAGATTCAAGTCGAAAAAATGAACTCTACCAGGAGATAGAGATTTAAAAAAAAAATCAAACAGTAATCATAGAAATGCAGGAAACCATAAACCAAATCGAAAACTCAAATGAGAATATTACAAATAGACTAGATCAAATAGAAGTCAGAACATCAAATAATAAAGACAAAGTTTATCAACTCGAAAAGACTATAGTCAACGCAGAAAGGCTGGTAAGAAACCACGAGCAAAACATCCAAGACATATGTGATGTCCTAAAAAATCCAAACTTAAGAGTCATGGGGATAGAAGAAGGTATAGAGGTCCAAACCAAAGGAATGAGAAACCTATTGAATGAAATAATCTTAGAAAACTTTCCAGAAATGAAAGATGGAATGGACTGCCAAATTCTGGAAGCCTACAGGACCCCAAACATACAAAACCATAAAAGACCAACTCCAAGACACATTATTATGAAGATACCCAACATACAGAACAAGAAGAGAATATTAAGAGCTACAAGAGAAGGGAGGCAGATTATATTCAGGGGTAAACCAATTAGGTTAACAGCTGATTTTTCATCACAGACGTTGAAAGTGAGAAGATCCTGGAACAACGTATTTCAAACGCTGAAAAATAATGGATTCCAACCAAGAATATTGTATCCAGCAAAATTAAGCTTCAGGTTTGACAATGAAATTAAAATATTTCACGATAAACAAAAGTTAAAAGAATTCGCAGCCAGAAAACCAGCACTGCAAAGCATTTTGAGCAAACTACTACAAGAAGAGGAAATGAAAAACAGCACCCAAAATTAACAGTGGGAGGTAACTCAGAAAAGGGGGGAAAATATAACCAAAGAGGAAAAACAAGCCAAATTAAAATAAATAAATAAATAAATAAATAAATAAATAAATAAGCATAACTGGAAGTACAAACCATATATCAATAGTAACCCTAAATGTTAATGGATTAAACTCATCAATCAAGTGACATAGGCTAGTAACTTGGATTAAAAAAAAACAGACCCAACAATATGCTGCCTTCAGGTGACTCATCTGACAGGAAAAGACAAACACAGGCTGAAGGTGAAAGGTTGGGAAAAATCATACCACTCATATGGTCCTCGGAAGCAAGCAGGAGTGGCCATACTCATATCGAATAAAATCAACTTCAAACCTAAGTTAATCAAAAGGGATAAAGAAGGACACTATATACTGTTATATATAGTGAACCATTCACCAACAAGACATAACAATTATCAATATGTATGCACCAAATAATGGTGCTGCAATGTTCATAAAACAAACTCTCCTCAAGTTCAAAAATCAAATAGACCACAACACAATAATTATGGGTGACTTCAACACACCGCTCTCACCATTGAACAGATCCTCCAAACAAAAGTTGAATAAAGAAACTATAGAACTCAATAACACAATCAATAACCTAGACTTAACTGACTTATATAGAATATATCAACCATCATCAAGTGCGTATATGGTCTTCTCAGCAGCACATGGATCCTACTCAAAGATAGACCATATATTATGCCATAGGGCAATTCTTAGTAAATATAAAGGTGTGGAGATAATACCATGCATCTTATCTGATCATAATGGAATGAAACTGGAAATCAACTATAAAAGAAGGAAGGAAAAATCCTGCATCACCTGGAAAATGAACAATATGTTACTGAATGATCAATGGGTTACAGAAGACATAAAGGAGGAAATCAAAAAATTCTTAGAAATAAATGAAAAAACAGACACAACATATCGGAATCTATGGGACACAATGAAAGCAGTTTTAAGAGGGAAATTCATTGCCTGGAGTTCATTCCTCAAAAAAACAAAAAACCAACAAATAAATGAGCTCACACTTCATCTCAAAACCCTAGAAAAGGAAGAGCAAAACAACAGCAAAGGTAGCAGAAGGCAAGAAATAATTAAAATCAGAGCGGAAATCAACGAAATTGAAACAAAAGAAGCCATGGAACAAATTGACAAAACTAAAAGTTGGTTCTTCAAAAAAATAAATAAGATCGACAGACCCTTAGCCATGCTAATGAAGAGAAGAAGAGAGAGAACTCAAATTATTAACATAGGGGATGAAAAAGGAAATATCACAACAGACACTACAGAAATACAGAAGAAAATTAGAAATTATTTTAAAACCTATATTCCAATAAAATAGAAGATAGTGAAGATATCTATAAATTTCTTAAGTCATATGATTTGCCCAGATTGAGTCAGGAAGATACACACAATTTAAACAGACCAATAACAAACGAGGAAATAGAAGAAGCCATCAAAAGACTTCCAACCAAGAAAAGCCCCGGACCGGATGGGTATACAGCAGAGTTTTACAAAACCTTTAAAGAAGAGTTAATACCAATACTTTTCAAGTTATTTCAGGAAATAGAAAAAGACGGAGCTCTTCCAAATTCATTCTATGAGGCCAACATCACCCTGATCCTGAAACCAGACAAAGACACTTCAAAGAAAGAAAACTACAGACCAATATCTCTAATGAACCTAGATGCAAAAATCCTCAATAAAATTCTGGCGAATTGGATACAAAAGCATATCAAAAAAATTGTACACCATGATCAAGTAGGATTCATCCCTGGGATGCAAGGCTGGTTCAATATACGGAAATCAATAAACGTTATTCACCACATCAATAGACTTAAAGATAAGAACCATATGATCATCTCGATAGACACAGAAAAAGCATTTGACAAAGTACAGCATCCCTTTATGTTCAAAACACTAGAAAAACTAGGAATAACAGAAACTTACCTCAATATTGTAAAAGCTATCTATGCTAAACCTCAGGTTATCATCATTCTAAATGGAGAAAAACTGAAGTCATTCTCTCTAAAATCTGGAACAAGACAGGGATTCCCTCTCTCACCACTTATATTCAATATAGCTCTCCAAATACTGGCCAGAGCAATTAGACAGACAAAAGAAATTAAAGGCATAAAAATAGGATAAGAAGAACTTAATTTATCACTATTTGCGGTGACATGATTCTATACCTTACAGACCCAAAAGGGTCTACAAAGAAACTACTAGAGCTAATAAATGAATTTAGCAAAGTGGCAGGATATAAAATCAACATGCCTAAATCAAAGGCATTCCTGTATATCAGCAACAAATCTTCTGAAATGGAAATGAGGACAACCACCCCATTCATAATATCCTCAAAAAAAAAAAAATAAAATACTTGGGAATCAACCTAACAAAAGAGGTGAAAGATTTATACAATGAAAATTACAGAACCCTAAAGAGAGAAATAGAAGAAGATCTTAGAAGATGGAAAAATATACCCTGTTCATGGATAGGCAGAACTAACTTCATCAAAATGGCGATATTACCAAAAGTTCTCTATAGGTTTAATGCAATGCCAATCAAAATCCCAACAGCATTTCTTGTAGAAATAGATAAAGCAATCATGAAATTCATATGGAAAAATAAAAGACCCAGAATAGCAAAAGCAATTCTAAGCAGGAAGTGTGAATCAGGAGGTATTGCGATATCAGATTTCAAACTGTACTACAGAGCAATAGTAAAAAAAACAGCATGGTACTGGTACTAAAACAGGCGGGTGGACCAATGGTACAGAATAGAGGACACAGAGACCAATCCACAAAATTACAACTATCTTATATTTGGTAAAGGGGCTAAAAGCATGCAATGGAGGAAGGATAGCATCTTCAACAAATGGTGCTGGGAAAACTGGAAATCCATATGCAACAAAATGAAACTGAATCCCTTTCTCTCACCATGTACAAAAGTTAACTTAAAATGGATCAAGGAGCTTGATATCAAATCAGAGACTCTGCGTCTGATAGAAGAAAAAGTTGGCTCCGATCTACATATTGTGGGGTCGGGCTCCAAATTCCTTAATAGCACACCCATAGCACAAGAGTTAAAAACAAGAATCAACAAATGGGACTTACTCAAACTAAAAAGTTTTTTCTCAGCAAGAGAAACAATAAGAGAGGTAAATAGGGAGCCTACATCATGGGAACAAATTTTTACTCCTCATACTTCAGATAGAGCCCTAATGTCCAGAGTATCAAAGAATTCAAAAAATTAAACAATAAGAAAACAAATAACCCAATCAACAAATGGGCCAAGGACCTGAACAGACACTTCTCAGAGGAGGACATACAATCAATCAACAAGTACATGAAAAAATGCTCACCATCTCTAGCAGTCAGAGAAATGCAAATCAAAATCACCCTAAGATACCATCTCACTCCAGTAAGATTGGCAGCCATTATGAAGTCAAACAACAACAAGTGCTGGTGAGGTTGTGGGGAAAAGGGTACTCTTGTACATTGCTGGTGGGACTGCAAATTGGTGTGGCCAATTTGGAAAGCAGTATGGAGATTCCTGGGAAAGCTGGGAATGGAACCACCATTGGACCCAGCTATTACCCTTCTCAGACTATTCCCTGAAGACCTTAAAAGAGGGATTATTGCTACATCGATGTTCATAGCAGCACAATTCACAATAGCTAGACTGTGGAACCAACCTAGATGCCCTTCAATAGATGAATGGATCAAAAAAATGTGGCATTTATACACAATGGAGTATTACTCAGCACTAAAAATAGACAAAATCTTGGCATTTGCAGGGGAATGGATGCCATTAGAGCAGATTATGCTAAGTGAAGCTAGCCAATCCCTAAAAAAAAATGCCAAATGTCTTCTTTGATATAAGGAGAGCAACTAAGAACAGAGCAGGGAGGAAGAGCATGAGAAAAAGATTAACATTAAACAGGGATGAGAGGTGGGAGGGAAAGGGAGAGAGAAGGGAAATTGCATGGAAATGGAAGGAGACCCTCATTGTTATACAAAATTACATATAAGAGAATGTGAGGGTAAAGGGAAAAAACAAGGGAGAGAAATGAATTACAGTAGATGGGGTAGAGAGAGAAGATGGGAGGGGAGGGGAGGGGAGGGGAGGGGGGATAGTAGAGGATAGGAAAGGCAGCAGAATACAACAGTCACTAGTATGGCAGTATGTGAAAACATGGATGTGTAACCGATGTGATTCTGCAATCTGTATATGGGGTAAAAATGGGAGTTCATAACCCTCTTGAATCAAATGTATGAAATATATCAAGAGCTTTGTAATGTTTTGAACAACCAATAATGAAATAAATAAATAAATAAATAAATAAATAAATAAATAAATAAATAAATAAATAAAAACTGAAATTTTTCCAGAAAAGAAATACTTGTAAAATTGGGGCCAAAGAAGGTGTGGTTGCTGAAGAGATCAGTTGCTAAAGAGGAACTCATTACTTTGCACTGAGAAAATAGGAAAGGGGTTTGGGGGTCATCTCAGGAATCTGTAAGGTCCTATGCTTCATAGGCTCAAGGGTATAAAAGTGAAAACTTGAAATATTTTGTTTTGAGAAGAGTGCCAGTAGTCTGTCCTGCTTACATAGAGCTGCCTAAAAAAAAAAAAATGTTTCCAAAGGTTTCTTTTCACTGTGTTTAGACTTGCAGACTCAGAGCCACTTCAGCCATGAGCCAAGGGAGCCCAGTTGCTGCTTCCACCAGCAACAGGATTTGGTGTTATTCACATGGTGCTGACTTTACAGGCATGAAGTATGCAAGAGTTATGGGATCACAGAGACTAGAGTTCTCAGGAAGGCCAGGGAGACCAGACAATGTGCATCCGCTGAAGCTGTAATGGATACTCCAGGAAATTAGAGATGCCAGGAACATGGAATGTCTGTCAAGGAAAGCTGCAGACAGGGAACAGAACCAGCCCCAAAGAGAAGCATGTGAATGCAATTGGTGTGGCCATAAGGACGGGTTGCCCAAGTCCTCTGGGGCTCCATCTCACCGTCATGTGCTGAATACTGGACATGGAGTTTCAAGACTTAGTCTTTCCCCTTCAGAGCTTTGGTCTTGCTTTGGTCTGATGCTTCCTAGTACCTTCTTTCTCCCTTATGGAATGGAATCTTTAACCTATGCCAGTCACACTATTGGAACATAAATACATTGGAAGTTTGTAGCTTGCTTTTAGTTTTTTATAGGAGTTCCCAGCTAAGAATTGCCTTGAGTCTCAGAGGGAAACTTTGGACTTGGACTTCTTGGAAATGATTGAACTGTTGACTCTGAGGGCACTTGGGACTGGATATGTTTTGCATTGTGAGATGGACATGAGCCTTTGAGATGCAAGTATGGATATGGATCCAAAATCCATGTGTTGAAGCATTGGTCTCCAATGCAGCAGTGTTCAGAGGTGGGGATCTCGTAAAGTGATTGGATCATAAAGAATCTGACCTCATCCATAGATTAATCTACGGATAGTTGAGTGGTCTAATGGTCTAATGGTGTAGGTTTGGGGAAGTGGGACCTGGTTGAAGGAAGTGGGTCTTTTGAGGCATGCCCTGGGAGACTATATCTTGTCCCTGGCCCTTTCCTCTCATTCTCTGCCTTCTAACTTAGCATCTTTCCTCTGCCAGGCCCTTTTACACGGATATTCTGCTTCATCTCAGAATCAAAGCAATCGAGCCAGCCCGCCAGGGACTGAAATCTCTGAAACAATGTGCAAAAACAAATCTTCTTCCTTTTAAGTTGCCTCTGTCTTGTATTTTCCCTCTGCAATAAAAAGCCAACTAACACAATGGGTAAATGAATTTAAATAAAAAGACTTGAATTTATTAAACAGAATTTAATGTAGGTAGGGGATGAATTAGGGCTTCTGACTATCTAATTTGATCTTTAGCCTTAAAAACTAAAACCTCTGTGTCAGATGGGGGCTTATTACTTGGGGAGTCTACATCTGGGCTGAAAAGCTCTCCATGGTGTAGATCCCAGGCTGTGAAGGAAAGAATTTTAGTTTAGTGGAAAGAGTGAGTGGTTGAAAAGGGGTTTTTACAAAATTTTAAGGTTTTATGAGTAAACAGAGATAATCAGTCTTCAAAGCTCTTATTGTAACCCCTGAGTTAAATTATAGTGTAACTATAATTCCAGAACTCTCTGAACTGCACCCACATATTATTCTCTACATAGATCTTTAACTGTAATAGCTATTCATTAGTTCAAGAGACCTCTGCTTTTATATGAATCACAGTTTAGTGAGTATAGAAAAAGGTATTCATTCTCCATAGCAGCTACTTCATTGGAACAATTTAAAAAAAAAATTACACTCTGACCTTTTGAAAAGGAAATAGAAGTTTCAAAAGTTTTATTAGATGTTATCTGAAAAGCTGTTATCTTGTTTTGCTTCTTGATTATTTTAAGCAGTACTTATGCTAGTATATAGAATCTCAGGCTTGAATAGGAAGATTAGCTATAAATAAACACTGTGCAAATGATACCTTCAAGGGTCAAACAATAAAACCTGCTGTGGTGAACTCATGCTGGGTGAGGGAAGACCATGAAAGGGACCCAGAGGTCTTCTACAAAGGAGTAGAAGAAAAGAGATGGCAGCCAGAGTGAGACCCCTTTACCTAGAAGTTCCTTTGGCTATAACCATAAATGCAGGAGTAATTGTCCTTGGATTAAAGAGGTCTTGGGGTTTAATGGAAAGAAAATTATCATTCAATGCCAATGTTTAGGATACAGATGTAAAGAAAGGGCTGGGACAAGTGTTGATACTGAAGGCTGGACATGAAAGATTTTTATTAGCCAGCTTTCTGTTATTGTAACAAAATTCTTGAGATAATTAATTAAAAGTATAAAATTTTTATTTTGGCTCATAATTTTGGAGATTTCAATCTATGGTCAATTGGCATTTTTGCCTTGGGCCTATGATGAGGGCACACATCATGGTGCCAGCATATGGGGAAACCATTCAGCTCTTGAATGCTATGCAAAGAAGAAAGGAAGAAGAGGGGCCAGGTCCAAATTTTCCCTTCAAGGGCATACTCCTAGTGACCAGAAGAACTCCCACTAGGCCTCACCTCTTAACATTTCCACCATGTCCATAGAGCAACGAGCTTGGGACTAAGCCTTTAACACCTAGGTTTGGGAGAACATTTCTGATCCAAAACATCTAAGACGGAGATACCAATTTAAGCAACACTATTGTTCTTTCTTGGGAACACTGTGATAACTAGGGACAAATGGCACCCATAGGGTTCCCCATCAATGAGAAGTCTCTACATGTCTTTTCATTAGACTCTTTAACTTTGAGTCCCTGAAAGTTCAAAGGTAAGTCAGCATCTAGCCACAGGGCTCCAGAACTGACTTTAAACAAAGCAGCAGGAAGAGTAGAAATCTGCCAGATGCAAGTGCAGAAAGGCATGGATAGAAAAGTGTTCCGTGTATAGAAAGAGAATCTTTGCAATTCCATTTATATCAAAAATATATCTTAGGAGAGAGAGGATGGAGGATCAGAGGAAGGGTGCACTTCCCAGCAGCTCTTTAGCTCAAGATGTAAAATGTGGGAGGACTGCTCCTCAGCAAGGTGGGTAACTAAGAGATCACACTGAACTTCAATATTGGACAGCAAAAGAAACCATGGCAACACAGACAGTGAGAAACTTCTAACCTGTTTTAAGAAGTAATACGTTCAAGATGTGTCAGCTTGGCTGATGGCTGTGATGGCAGTGGTGGCTGTGGCTGCTGAGGGAGGGGGAATGCAGGCAACAAGAGGAGAATGAGGTGAAGGAAATACTGGCTAGGGGGAACTTGCAGAATGTAGAGGGAGGCTGATCTTAATGCACCCAGAGTTTGTGGGGGAAATTGTTGAGTGTAACCACAACCCAAATCACTCAATCTATAGGTGGATAGTTCAGTGGGAACCAGGTTGCTGGCATGGAGACCATTTATAATCATTGTGCCGCTGCAAGCAGAGGCAGGAGATTAGAAACTCATACAGGAAGTTGCCAACTGACCCAGCAGTCACCTACTATGACCCCACCATGTGCCTGGACAAGTGTGGCCGAAACTGGCACAAATTGAATTGTGCCTAAGGTAATCCAGCCTCAGAATACCAAGGAGAGAGAGCTCCTTTCATTTCTGGTGTCCCATAAGAAGACACCAATAAGGGTCAGACAGGAGCATCTGCACTCCTGGTCTAATCCTGGGTAATTCACATCCACAGTGTTGAATGTGAGAACTATGGACGTTTTAGACTCTGCACCTAAAAGTGGAATTTTGGGGAGGCATTAGAGACACAGATATGCAGCAAAGATCAGCATCTCTCCAGAAACACAGGATGTGAATCAAATCTCAAATACCCAACAACAGAGTTCCAAAGGTTGGCCAAGACTGGTGCCAATTTGAATGATTGGCACCAGACTCACTATGGAAGTTTACAACTTGCCAGCACTCCCCAGTCTATCCCATCCTGCACTGAGTGTCAGGGAAGCTGAGAGCTGCTGCAACCAGCTTTGGCTCTTAGCCACAGTGACTGGCAACTTGGTGAGGAACACACAGACATTGGGCTTAGCAACCCCCAGCCCTGGTTCCAACACAGAGCCCCAGAATAAATTCAATGCATGAAAATCCATCCCTCCTATAGTTTTTGACCACCTCAACAGAAACATTACCTTTATTTCTCATTAAGAATTTTTATATATTTTTCTATTCCTCCCAATTTTTTATTCATTTTTATTTTAATTTTTTTTAAAAAATTTATCTTATTGTATTATTTTTTTTATTCTGTGTGATTGTGTTTGTGTGTGCAAGCATGAGAGTTGACTTCATAGATAGGTTTTGAACTCTGTGTGTGTGTGTGTGTGTGTATGTGTGTGTGTAGTTTTACTTTCATTTTAATTGTTTCCTTCTATACCCATTTATTATTTTGCCTTGGTTTGGACTTAGGTGGGGTAAAATTATACGTGAGTTCGAATTGTTTTGATTGTACATTTGTTTGTTTGTACTTCAGTTTCTATTCCTCTTATTACCACTTCTTCCCTCATCAATAGCCAATTT
Source organism: Callospermophilus lateralis (assembly GCF_048772815.1). NCBI lineage: Eukaryota > Metazoa > Chordata > Mammalia > Rodentia > Sciuridae > Callospermophilus > Callospermophilus lateralis. The sequence goes on along the minus strand of NC_135317.1, from coordinate 24,671,631 downwards.
TTTTCTCTTCTGTGTTCCTGTCTTTTGTTATTTTATTATTCTTAGTAATTTTTTACTCTTCCTTGTATATAGCTATCATCTGCCACCTATCCTTCCTTCCTCCCCTCTGTTCACTTTTTAAATATTACAAACTTTACTTTGCTGGCCCACCCTATTTTATCTTCACTTAACAAACTGTGATCCAACTATTTGATGTAACTACATAGCTTATGTATTCCTACCTCATTCATGTTGTTGTGATTCTTAATGCAGTGACACATTAGACATCTGCTGTTTAATGTCTGATCTAGTTCATGGTTGGTTATTGTTGGTACTAATTGTTAAATGCTCACCCCAAATTCCTCTACAGGTGGTCATTAGTGTTATAGATGTCAAAGTAGAAACAAGGCATTTTTGTTAATGCTGTACCTCCTTTGTTAACAATGTTGCTCTTCCTGACTTTCCCCTTTCTCTAAAAGGGACTGGAAAGTGATTGGGGCACTTCAAGTTCACAGAGTAGAGGTTCTGATGCTGAACAATACTCACAACTTAGCTAAGTGATAGTGAACTTCACTCCACACATGATTGTTGACAGCCACAGCCGAAGGGACCCCAGCAAACTCCAGCTGCCAGCAAACTTCCAGCTGCCAGCTGATTGGCTCCTCTGCGATGATGCTCATTGGGCTGTTTCCCTGCCCTTTCAGACCACAGAGCTGCTCATTGGAGGACTTTTTTTGGCTCTGCCCACACGACCCAGCCAATTGTCCTCAAGAGCAGGAGGAGTGGGGGAGGTGGAGAGGCTTGTGGGAAGCCAGTGGTGGCAGTTGGGCTCTGAGGGTTTTTCCTGAGGAGCTGTGTGGTGTGGTGTGTGTGGTTCTAAAAATAAAGTTCTTTTGACAAGTGGCTCCTGAATTGTGCCCAGCCAGACTGCGGCACATGACCTAGCCCTGTTTGAGCCTCAATAATTCTTCAACCTAGAGAATAGGGGAGACAAAACCCCCAAACCAATAACTGGGCCAACAACCAACCATCAGCAATCAGAGGGGGACCTCAGGTCCTACTCTTGGACATCTACTCATACATCAAAAACAGAGAGAAGCCTCAGAACAAAATTAACTACACACAAATTGTCATACATGAAGAGAGGGAGGGAAACCCATCTTAACTGATGAACAAGTCCAAGACTTCTGAAAATATGAGGAAACAGGTAAACAAATCTCCCCTCAAAATTCATCATTGCCCAACAAAGGAATCCACAGATATGGAATTCCAGAGAAAGACTATAAAAACTGATTATTAAAATATTCATTAAGCTATAAGAAGATCTAAGCAGTGAATTAAGAGAGCAATACAGAGGATGACATTTCAACAAAAAAGTGAAGATATTGAAAAGAAACCAATTAGAACTCTTGGAAATGAAACACACAATGAAAAAATTAAAATTTCACTTGAAAGCATCATTAACAGATTAGCTTGTGTAGAAAATAGAACTTCAGGCCATGAAGACAGGGTGTATGACCTTGAATACTCAATATGCAATAAAGAAAAAAAAATATCATGACCAGGACCTAAAAGAACTCTGGGACAATATCAATAGAGCAAAACAGGTCATTGGGATAGAAGTGAACATGGGGATCCAGGCTAAAGTGTTAGGAGCAGCTTCAGTGAGATAGCAGCAGGAAATTTACCCCGTGTTAGAAATGAAATGGACATTCACATACAGGATGCATGTAAGACTCCAAATAGACACAATCAAAAGAGAACCTCAGTCAAGCACAGTGGTGCACACTTGTAATCTCAGCAGCACAGGAGGCTGAGGCAGGAGGATTGTGAGTTCAAAGCCAGCCTCAGCAAAAGCAGGGTGCTAAGCACCACTGAGCCCTGTCTCTAAATAAAAAATACAAAATAGGTCTGAGGATATGACTCAGTGTTCAAGTGCCCTGAGTTCAATGCCCAGTACCCCCCCAAAACAAAACAAAACAAAACTCTCCAAAACATATCATAATCAAAATGGCTAACATAGAAAATAAGATGAAAACATGAGGTCACCTTTAGAGGCAAATCAATAAGGCTCACTTCTGACTTCTCAATTCAAACCTAAAATCAAGGAGGGCCTAGACTGTGATATTTCAGTCTCTAAAAGAAAGCAGCTGACAGCCAAGATTGCTATATTCAGCAAAGCTAGCTTTCAAAACAATAGAGAAACAAAAACTTTCCATGAAACTGAAAGAATTCATGACCACCAAGCCAGCACTACAAAGTCTACTCAAAGATATACTGCACACAGAACAACCCCCAAACAAACCCCAAGCCTCCCAAATAGGTGAAGATCACTAGGAAGACAACCAACTAAATAAAAGTCAAGGCAGAATTAAAATACAGAAAAGAAACCAAAATGGCACAAAACAATAAACACCTGTCCACAAAAATGCTGAATGTAAATGGTCTCAACTCCCCAGTCAAAAGACTTAGGTGTGAAGAATGGACTTAAAAACAAGATCCAACTGTGTGCTGTTTGCAAGAGATTCATCTCATACGCAAATACACCCATTGGCTGAAAGAAAAGGATGGAAAAAAATATTCCATGAAAATTAAGTCTGGAAACAAGACTAGTGATTCTCATTTCTGACAAAGCAGCTTACAAAGCAATAATTAATCAGAAAAGAGAAAGAATAGCACTACCTACTGGTAAAGAGAACAATCCAACAAGAAGGTATAATAAAAGTAAGTATATATCTCCCAAATGTTACTACACCTAATTATATAAAAATAATACTTCCTGATATTAAAACCCACATAGATCCCAATCAATAATACTGGGTCATTTCAACACACCTTTATCATGAATAGACAGGTCATTCAAACATAAAATCAATAAAGATATTTCTGGCCTAAATAATACTATAAATCAAATGGAACTAATAGATACCTACAGAACATTTCACCCCCAAACACTTGAATTTACTTTCTTCTCAGCAGTTCATGAACATTTTCCAAACTAGACCATATTTTAGGTTGCAATATTAAGTCTTAGCAAACACAATAAAATTGATAGAATCCTATGCATTCTATCATTGATCATAATGGAGTAAAACAAGAAATCCAGAATAAGAAAAATAATAGAAACCTTGTAAACACATGAAGATTAAACAATACTGTTTGTTTTCAAGAACGTATACCCTTTACAAACACTGTTAAAATATTACACAAAACACATTCAAGTGGCAAGTAATTTTAATGCAAGTCCTTATATGGCAATCCAAGTTTATTGAACTACTGATGTTGAGTTATACAAAATTATGCCACTTCAAATAAGGCTTTTAGTATATATTTGGCCATCCAAAGTAGTTGTAACATCAGGTTGGCCAATTTAAATACTGTGGCTCCCTGTTGGATAGGCACACGATCTTTACGCCCAAATGTTAATGCATACAAAGCAGGAAGGCATTGTTAAATAAAACAGCAATAGTTATAGCAAATTAGGCCTTATTACCAATTACATATGATTAAAATTACCTCTCACATGCACATCCACAGTGCTCATCCATCATTTAACATCTCAACCAAAATGTTACACATGTGAAACAATCACCTACGGGCAAAAATACTAAACCTGTATATTTGGTATTGCAAATACAATTATGCAGGAGTAGGCAAGGGATTCACAGTGAGAATCTACAGCTGCAGAGGACTGAAAATTATTTACAAAAGTTGTTGTCATTAAAGAAATGTTTGAAAGTATAGACTTTTTGTTGTAGGCCCCCACTGTACACACAACTACAAACATTGTTCCCTATATAAACAAGAAAGAAAACACATAATAAAGAGATTGACATTTTCTTCCAGATAGAGGTTAATCTTAGATATGAAAAGGACTATTTTAAAGACAAGATCACTGTCTCCACAGGTTTCTGAAAAACAAACAAACAAACAAAAAAAACCAAAAAACTATGTAGCTGTGTTAATTGAAGTGCTTATTTTGTACAATACAATGATAATGATCTTGAATTTAAAACAAAAATCATAATAAACTGTAAGTATCAAAGAAGCAAAGTTATTTGGAGTAGTCTATATAGGAAGTATTTGGACTTTCTTTGGTTATGCTAAAATAGTGGTGCTTTCATGATTTTTACTATCGTACTCTCCAATACAAAGTATGGGGTGTGTTACAATATACAGTACAACATTGTCATACATGCACAGCATTTTTGGATGCACAATATTTCTTAGCAGTAATACTGGATATAACCTCTGGTTTTACCAACTGCATACACTAGGATTATTATATAAGTAAAAATCTCTCTTGTGATACTGAAAAGTGATTACAATGTGCAAACTGACAGAGTGGCTTTCATCCATCTCTTAAAGGGTACCTGCTGCAGCCCGGCTGGCTGGGCAAAATAGCCGGGGGGTGACGAGCAACTTGTGTAGATTGATACAGCAGGAGTAGGAGCCGTTTATTGTAGGACAGGAGGGTATATATACATAATTACACACAGCTTGTCTTAATTAACATAAACTAGATACAGCAGTCAACCAATAAGGAATCTCCACACTTAATGGCTCGCTGGCGTTACTTCACAAACCACTCCCTCTGGCAAAATGCCAGGCACCATCTTGACTTGTTTACAGACCCTAATAGGTACCACCATAGGAAAGTCCATTTAGGGTGTCAGTAGGTGTTTTTGTTTGTTTGTTTAATATTTGTTTTAGTTGTAGGTGTATGCAATAACCTTTATTTTATTTTTATGTGGTGCCGAGGATCAAACCCAGAGCCTCACGTGTGCTAGGTGAGCACTTTACCGCTGAACCACAATCCCAGCCCCAAATTAGCCAATCCCCCCCACCCCCCAAAAATGGCAAATGTTTTCTCTGATATAAGGAGGGTGACTCATAGTGGGGTTGGGAGGGGGAGCATGGGAGGATTAGATGAATTATAGATAGGGAAGAAAGTTGGGAGGGAAAGGGAGGGGGCAGGGGATTAGCAAGGATGGTGGAATATGATGGACCCCATTATCCAAAGTGCATGTATGAAGACTCAAATTGGGTGTCAACATACAGAGATATGAAAAATTGTAGTATGCATGTGTAATAAGAATTGTAATGCAAAAAAAGTACATGTATAAAGGCATGAATTGGCATGAACATACTTTATATACAAAGATATGGAAAATTGTACTCTATATGTGTAATAAGAATTGTAATGCATTCCACTGTCATGTTTTTAAAAAAATAAAATCAATAAAAAAAGATGTCAGTAGGTTTAACAAAGTTGAAATGCTGGTGCTTTTGACTTGGGCAATAGTTCTTCATACCTGACTCAGAGCTACAGTGCATTTATTAGATGGAAGCAGCTGACATCATGACTTTTTGTGGGCTTCACCAGGCACTGGAGACTTTCTGTTAATTTGCTGCACTAGGCCATAAAATATTTCATTAACATTTATTTTTTATTTTGCAGAAGATTCTAAGAATGCACAGTTGATCCACTGTCTTGATAGATTTTTGACCTTGTTCCTTTCCTACAACTCTTTCATCTTCCAAGTCACACTTATTACTAACCAGAATCATGGGAATGTCATCAGTTTCTTTAAGAATCTGTTTTCTTAGGTCTTATAAATCATTAAAGGTGGACTATGCTATGATGAAATAAACTAAAGCAAAGCCTGTCTATTTTTCATGTACAAATTCCTCCTTGCTGTGAATTATTTGGTTCCCGCAGTATCCAAGATTACAAGAATACATTGTTGTGTATCTATTTCAACTTGCTTTCTGTAAGAATTTCTCATAGGATATTTTTCAGCAAAAATTCAATGAACACACTGTACAGGCAGAGCAGACGTTCCAACCCCTTCTGAACCAAGAACAACTAGTTTATATTCAGGCATGTTTCAAATTTGTCAGAAAAGTGCTTTTCATACTGTTGCTTACTTCTCACAGACAGTATCATCCCATATTCCCTCCAGGTTGCTGCTTTGGGTACCACAGTGGTAACCCCTGCCACTCCAGCTGGTTTCTGAACAACAATTTTTTACATGAAGTATGATCATAGAAGAAATGAGAGAAGAAGTCAAGAATTTCTCAGAAACAGATGAAAACAGAGATGCAATATATTACAATCTTTGGGATAGTATGAAGGCAGTTCTAAGAGGAAAAAGTATAGTATTAAATGCCTACGTTAAAAAAAATAGAAAACCCCCAAATAAATAATCTAATGGTCTAACTCAATGCCTTAGAAGAGGAAGAACAAACTAATTCAAAATCAGTAGAAGATAGGAAATTATTAATAGTAGAAGAGCTGAAATTAATGAAATTAAGAATAAAAAACAACACACAGGATCAATGCAACAGACTTCGTTCTTCAAAAAGATAAAGATTGACAAACCTTTAGCCAAACCAATGAGAGAGACAGAGAGAGAGAGAGAGAGAGAGAGAGAGAGAGAGAGAGAGAGAGACTCACGTGAACAAAATTAGAGATGAAAAGGTGATATCACTAAAGACACCTCTGAAATCCAGAGGATCATTACAAACTATTTTGAAAATTTACCTTCTAATAACTGGAAAGCCTACAAGACATTGACAAATTTCTAGACACATATTACTGCCCAAATTGAACCAGAAAGAAGACCTAAATAGACCAATATCAAGTAATGAAATTGAAATATTGATTAAATACCTTCCAACAAAAAAGAGCCCAGGACAAGATGGATTCATAGTTGAGTTCTATCAGACCTTTAAAAAAGAACTAACACCAGTCTTTCTCAAATTATTCAGTGAACTCGAAAGGGGGGAACACTCACAAACATATCTATGAAGCCAGCATTACACTGATACCAAAACCAGACAAAGACACATCCAGAAAAGAATACCACAGACCAATATCCCTGATTTACATAGATGGAAAATTTTTAATAAAATATTAGCAAATCGCATTAAATCACATCAATGTCAGGATAAAGCCAAAAGACTACATCTATCCATAAAACTCTAATAAAAATATATCAAGAAGATAACACACCATGAGCAAGTGGGTTTCATCTCAGGGATGCAAGATTGGTTTAACACATGCAAATAAATAAATGTAATTCACCACATAAATAGAATTAAGGGCAAGAATCATGATTATCTCATTAGATGCAGAAAAGACCTTAGATAAAATCCAGCCCCCTATATGTTGAAAATACTGGAAAAACTAAGGATAGAAGGAGCTTACCTTAATATTATAAAGGCTCTGTTTGGCAAACCCAAAGCCCACATCATTTTGAGTTGAGAAAAATTGAAAACATTTCCTCCAAAATCAGGAATGAGACAGGATGTTCACTCTTAACACTCCTACTTTATATAGTTCTTGAAACTCTAGAAGGAAACTAAAGGGGTACAAATAGGAAAAGAAGAAGTCAAATTATCTTTGTTGATGACATGGTCCTACATCTAGAAGACCCAAAAATTCTACCATAAGACTTCTAGAGCTGATAAATGAATTTAGCAAAGTAGCAGAATACAAGATTAATATCCATAACTCAGTAGCTCTCCCGTAGTCCAGTAGTAATTATTTTGAGAGAAAAAATCAGAAAAAAATTATCCATTCACAAGTACCTCAAAAATATTCTTGGGAAATCATCTGACCAAGAAGGTGAAAGATCTCTATAATGAAAATAAGAGAACACTGGAAAAAGAAATTGAAGAAGACCTTAGAAGATTGGAAAAAACTCTCATGTTCTTAGATAGGCAGAATTAATATTTTTCAAAATGGCCACACTACTAAAAGCACCATACAGATTCAATGCATCAAAATACCAATTGTGTTCTTCACAGAACTAGAAAAAACTATCCTAAAATCCATTTGTATAAATAAGAGAAACAAAATAGTCAAAGCAATCCTGAACAAGAACAGTGATGCAGGAGGCATCACAATACACAATCTCAAATTATACTACAGAGGTAGTAACAGAAACGGCGTAGTTGGCATCAAAATAGATATGAATACAGACACCCACCCACATACTTACAGCCATCTGACACTTGACAAAACGGGAGGCAAAAAATATGTTGGAGAAAAGACAGACTTTTAAACAGATGATGCTGGGGAAACTAGATGTGAATATGTAGAAGAATGAAACTAGATCCCTATCTCTCACCTTGCTCAAAACTCAAAGTAGATTAAAGACTTAAGAATTAGAAGAGCAACATTGAAAATGATAGAAGAAAACACAGGGTCAACATTCCACCATAATGGTGCAGACACACACTTCCTTAACAAGACCCTGAAAGCTCAAAAAGTAAAGCCAGCAATCAATAAGTGGGGTGCCATCAAATTAAACAGCTTCTGCACAGCAGAGGAAATGATTATGAGCATGAAGAGAGGACTACAGAAGGGGAGAAAATCTTTGCCAGTTTCTCCTCTGATAGGGAATTAATACACAGAATATATAAAGTACTCAAAAAGCTTAGCAGCAAAAACCCAAAGAGCCCAATCATTAAATGAATAAAAGAACTAAACAGACATCTCTCAGAAGAAGAAACAAAAAGGGCCTTATCTATATGAAAAAATGTTCAATATCTATAGAAATCAGAAAAATGCATATAAAAATTACACTAAAATTTTTATCTCACTCCAGTCAGTATAGCAATTATCAAGAATACTACTACTACCACTACTCCTACTACTGCTAATAGATGCTGGTGAGAATGTGGGGCAAGGGGTACACTCATCTTATGGGTGGGACTGCAAATTAGTGCAAGTGCTCTAAGAGCAGATTGGAGATTCCTCAGAAAACTGAGAATGGAGCCATATGACCCACTCCTTGGTATTTATCCAAAAGAATTAAAATCAGAAATACTGGAGGGATATAGCCACATCAATTTTTATATCAGCATAATTCACAATAGCCAAGTTATGGAAATAGCCCAGATGCCCGTCAATAGATGAATGGATCAAGAAAATGTTGTATATATTCATACAATGGAGTTTTACTCAGTCATAGATAAGAATGAAATTATAGCATTTGCCAAGTAAATGGATAGAGCTAGAGAACATCACGCTAAATGAAATAAGCCCAGACTCAGAAAATTAAGGGTTGAATGTTTTCTTTCACATATGGAAGCTACAGCAAAATGAGGAAGAAAAGGGATAAGGAGTTGGATAACATAAAAATATAGGGAAAATAAATAGAGTAGAAGAAGGAGACTGAGAGGAAGGGAAAAGGTATGAGAAAGGTGAGAAAAGGTGGAATGAATTTAACAAAATCACACTATGTGCATGTATAAATCTACCATAGCAAATTCCACCATTATGCATATGTAAAAAGCACCAAATAATAAATATACACAATGGAATATTACTCAGCATTAAAAGAGAATAAAATTATGGGATTTGCAGGTAAATGGGTGGCGTTGGAGAATTTCATGCTAAGCAAAGCAAGCTGATCCCAAAAAACCAAAGGCCGAATGTTCCCTCTGATAAATGAATGGTGCTCCATAATTGGGGGTGGAGAGAGAATAGAGGAACCAAATTTGATTGGGCAAAGAAGAAGGAGAAGAGGGGAGGGGGTATGGGGGCAGAAAAGATGGTGGAATGGGATGGACTTATTACCCTAGGTACACGAATAACTGCACACATGGTGCGACGCTAGATCGTGTACAGAGAAATGAAAAGTTGTGCTGCAATTGTGTACAATGAATCAAAATGCATTCTGCTGTTATATTAATTAAAATACATTAATTAAATAAAAATAATAAATAAATAAATATACGAGTGAAAGGCTGACCAGTAAAGTAGAGGAAGGAGAACAGGGGGAGGGAGGGGAAGAGGGAGAAGAGGAGCCCCGAGTTCTGAAATGGACTAAATCAAATCCCATGCATGTATGGTTTTGTTGAAATAAACTCAACAAATATATAGTTATGTATAACTATAATGCACTTATAAAAGAAAAAATCCACTTTGTTCTTTCTTTCCTTACTGGCATGTTTAAAGCTTCCTTATTTTGTGTATTTGAAAGTTTAATGAATGTACTGTTTACTTCTGTTTCTTTTAATAAAGATGCATGTCATCTGGGAAAAAATATATTTTAAAAAATCCATCTTTGGATAATATTAAATGTTTCAAACTAACATTTGGTCTGCAAATCGGACAGATGGTCCTGTGGCAGGATGGTTTCTGACTTGCCTCTCATTCCCCAGGGTCTGCCCATCCCTCCTCTGCTGGCTTCTCCACACTGGGGTATGGTTCAGTTCCTTTGTGCCAGGGAGGTGCTCTTAACCAATTCCATCCTCTGAAATAGTAGAGTAGAAAACATCCTTTGTGAGAAGCCAAACATGCCTGTCAAGATCTTTTCTATTATACACAGGTCTGCTGTGGCAAAGTATTAGAAGAGTTGTGAAATGGAAAGATATGTGTTTTTTTTTTTTTTTTCAAAAGTCAAGTGCTCCAAATTGTTGACCTTTCTGGTGCCGACAAGTAGCTGTCGGAGTGTGCTAGCTCACAGTAATAAATGCACACAATCTACCCTTTTTGGTAAATGTAACTTAACAGTGGAAATAAATAATGGCCTTTTTGAAAGGATCTTATACTACTGAAAGAGCATTTTGAAAATGGATTTTGGGGAATGTTTCTAATGTGACATTTCTGAGGAAAATGATTGAAGTGAATCACTTAGGGAGATTTTCATATTTTCATGCTTAAAAGCTTGGAAACAAATTTCTAGCCAGTTTGAAAATTTTAAACAAAAGTATTTCAGAGGTTTTGAACCCATTTGTTAAAAATATAAAAATGCAGAACCTTCTGATTCATAACTAGATTGGCTGACATCTGGGAAGAGAGAAATTTATAAACTGAATTTTAATAAATGTGTATATTTGATAGAAGGTACTTAAAACCAAAGGTTTCAGGAGCAACCTGGTTTATAACAGCACTAACTGCACACTGGGAAACAGGCAGAATTTGGATGCAGACCTACATGTTGCTAAATTCACAAAGTATTTAACGAAAAATTTCAAAAAATATAATATGTATTCAAGCAAATCATGCTCCCTAGAATATTAGCAAAAATTGCTTCTAAGAAGAGTAAAATTTTTAGCATCAATAAATTGCCATTTTAGTATTGCATTCAAATTTCTGTGTATATTTTGTGATATACATAGGATATTTGCACATAAATGCATGTATTTACATGAGAAATATACATATGTATGTGGAAATATTACTGTTTGTACATATGTACATACCTCTTACTAATTGTGTATGTGCGTAATTTACAAGTAAAATATAGGTCTTCTTTACTTATGGGATCATGCACTGATAAGTTGAAAGTATTGTAAATGAAAATATATTTAATTCATGAAACATACCAAATATCTTAAGTTAGTGCAGCCTATCTCAAATGTGCCTGGAATACTTGCAGCTGCCTACAACTGGGAAAAATCAACTTATGCAAATCCTATTTTTATAATAAAGTTTTGAGCATCTCAAGTAATTTGTTGAATACCTGTGTCCCCAAACACTAGCAACCTAGACTGCTGTAGAGCATCATTGTTTACTCTCACAATCCTGTGGCTGATGCTGGCTGTGGCTCCCTGGAAGCCCAGCATCAGAAGAGAAAATTATTCAAAGGATGGTTTCTACTGCATGCACATTGCTTTTGCACCATCATCAAGTTGGAAAATCTTAAGTCAAACCATAAGTTGGAGACCATCTGTACTCACGTACTGTGATGTACATTCTGTAAATCACTTTTTCCCCTGAGTTTAGAGACAACTGGTATAGAGGAAAGAGTCAGGCATCACAGGTCCTTGTTCCAGTTCTGCCATCAGGGTCTGGTAGCTTATATAAATCAGATGACAGAATTTCTGAACTAGAGCATAGGAGGAGGATGCTGCCTTGTTGAGCTCCCATGAAGACTGGGGAGGACAGAGTTCTGAATTCTTGATGGGAATATAGCAAAGTGGCCCCTCCATAAGTTGTGGAGGCAATCAGGCAGCACATTAGAGATCATCTGGCCCATGACTGAATTTTCTAGGTGAGGAAACAGGCAAGAGAGGAAAATGAAGTCACTCCATGTTCTAGAAGGAGATATGGAAGAGCTGCCACAGAACTTCAGTTGAGAATTCTTTTGAGGTCCCCTATTGATTTTGATTATAACTCCTGATGATTGATTCCTTATAAAACCATTTCTTCAGGATTTCTTCAAGAGTCACCCTCTAATAGATTACAGAGAATCGTGTGATCTATACTCAAAATGTGTACATTACGCTCATCTTGATGCTTTTCATGCTAAAATGCCAACAGGTAGCACTGTCTTTAATTGTTTCTTCTCACTGCTTTCGGTTCTCCACGTCAGGAGCATTCTGTGAAGACCGGAAGATTATAGGTGGGACCTCAAAAGTTCTTTCAGGCTTCAGACCATACCAGATACTAAGAAGAGAGTGATATGTGTGTGCCCCATGTGTTCATGTTCCTTCTATTGGAAACAATCAGTGCTAAAGGACAAGATTGCTCTAAGTTAATGGTTATGAATTTTTTTGGGGGGGTCTTTTGTTTATCTGAGAATCTGATGATGTATATAGATCATGTCCCTAGAAAGTGCATGTGTGAATACGCATATTTTACACAGGATCCCAGGGGATATGCAATTACTGGAGCCTTTCCACTGACCTAACACCCTTTCCAGTGTCATTTTGACACTTTGTACATTTATAATTACCCAGTGCACGTTTCACCATTCATACCCTTATGCCAGCATTTCCCACCTTTTAATTTGGTTTGGTGACATTGGTGATGGAATCAAATGTGTTTTTAAACATGTTTACATTTTCTACTTTGATCAGTAAAACCCACCAACACCTGAGCGGGGGCTTCTGAAAGTACATGGTTTTCACATAAATGTTTTTACTACTTAATTTCTCCTTCCTCCAATCTTTATCATTTCTCCTCAAAAATGTCTTTTTCCCCTTAAAATATAACCACTTGATTTCTTTTTCAAATTTCCTATAATGGAAGCAAGTAGCATCAAATCTGAGCACATCTGTTCTGGAAGAATGTGGGGTATTGAATATATTTTATAACTATTGGAAGGAATTCAACATGTAGTGTTTGCTTACCATGTACCACACACCATGCTGGGGCTCTTACACAATCATATCATTACTTCTTATATAGTTCCCAGTAGGTTCAATGTTACTGTTTTAGTCTTAGAGAAAAAGAAATTAAAGCTCAGAGACCATGAGTAATTAAGCGATGAATTAGGTGTCAAACCCCTCGATTCCAATCCTAGCATCCCTGTCAGTGTGAGATTTAAAACACATTACTGATTCATTCAGTTTCTCCATCTGTAAATTGCACAAGCTCTCTGCTACCAACTCTTGTGTATTTACCTGGACAAATGGTTAGAGGGGAGGTTTTGACTGTGGCAATTCCATTTGTTACCCTGACACAGATCTAAGTTTTACTTGTTGGTCATGGAGGTTTTCTTTCAGTCCCCTACCCTTTGACTGAGGTTTCAGGTGTGATGAACTTTGCAGTAGTAACCTTTGTAACCCACAGGAAGTATCATTTGAACTGGCTCTCAGAGCAAGTCATGGCAAAGCCATTCCAGTTCCAAATGGAAAGAAAGAGAAACATGAACAGTCTATCCAGGTAGGGATCTTCTAGTTTATTAGGAAATTGCAAGTGGCTGCAAAATTTGTCTGGGGTGCCATCAACCAACACTATAAATCCCCCCAAATTCCTTTATCATTGACTGAGTGAATGAAAATATGGTGGTTTAGGAAGGATATAATCTTTTTTTTTTCCACTGAAAAAGCTACTTTATTATAAGGAAAAGACACAACATATGAAGCTAGAAGGTGGTAGGAGTGGAAGATATGGAAAAAATGTAATCACCAAAGAAGCTGCCCAAACTTGGATACCTTCCTGTTGATTTGGCTCTTAACCCCATCTACTTTTCCTGATTCAAAGACTCTGACACCTCGCAGGGCTGGGCCCAAGAGCCCCATTTCCCAATCTCCCCTTTCTGGGAGTTTGGGGAGAGGTGGTATACTTCTTGGACTTTCAAGACACACAAGGTAGTATGGAGAAGAAGGGGAAGATGTTACAGCCTTTTTGTTCCAGCACCTTCTCCATGCCTGTGGAGCTGTTCTTAGCCCCATCCCTCAGTATTTATTAATGCCAAAGAGACGAATCCTGTGGAATTGAGGTAACTTAGGCAGCAGCCCACTGAGCAGTGAGGTAGTATTGATGAGGAAGTGAGCAGCATCATATTTGGTGTAGAAGCTGGCCAGGAGATAGAGTATGACAGGAGAGATGCTAAGGAATTTGTGGAAGAGGTAAACTAGAGCCCGTAGTCCGTCTGTTCCCAGTGCATCAGTAGCCAAGCCTTTCCTTGGTCAGGGGTTTCAAAGGGTGTTCCTTTCACTGCATGTAAGAAGATATACATTGCCTGCCAGCTTCAGGAGCACGTCCATATAGGGTTGGCTCCTATACCTGTGGTCTCCAGGAAGTAGCCTCCACCATCTGCCTAGGAAGGATATAATGTTAATTCCAAATGTGTGCTGGCTGGTATGTTAATCATTTTCATTACTAATTAAATAGAAAGATTATGTGTGTGCATGTGTGTGTGTGAATTTTTTTCTCTGTTTGTATAAGACAAAACCTTGACAGTATAAATTATATAAATTCTCTTCCACATGATGAGGATAATGTGTTGATCGAGGTGGTACTGGTTAATGATAATGAAGAACATAAATTCTCCTGAAGGGAAATGTTTGATAGCACTGACATGTTACAAGCCCATGAAAGTGATAAACAAACACCTGTTGCAAGGTGATATCAAATGGAATGGAATCTGATACAGAAGATATATTACTTATGTGCTGCTGTCAAATGGCATTGTTTTGGGGCATATAAATTGCACAGCAATGAATGGACTAGTATAGTTTGCTTGGAAAGATTAAGGAAAATGATTACCTTAACCTGCATCAAAGGTCATCATCAGAGTCACCTTTGAATAATTAATATCACCACTTACACGATTGGGTGACCTAAATGGTAATATATTTCTCCATCTAGGAAACTAAATATTAGTAAATGACTTTCCTGTCCCACTTAAAATATTTCAATAGTTTTGAATGTACATAGGAAGAGACCAACATTCTTAGCTAATAAGGCTTCCCCTTACACCAGTTGCTACTTTTTATATATTTTACTATAGCCCTACTACATTTTCAATGTCCTGAATGTACCAGTTTCCACCTGCAATGGGATCATTGCACCTGCTATTCTATCTATCCTAAACCTGCTTTTCATAGTTAATCCCTATGCATTCTTAAAATGTAGATATTATTGAATTTATACCTTTGCTCAAAAGGCTCTTTCCCAGAGAGCACTCCTTTGCTATCCACCAATACTGGACTAAATTCCTCTGTGTTACATTCTTATGGTCTAGTTTTTCCTCCTTTTAAAGTAATGTATAATTACCTTTATTGGTTTAATAGTTTGATCACTTGCAGTGGAATAAAGCAGTATAAGAGGAGGGGCTGTGACTTAAGATTTAAGCCACTTAGGATTTTTAAAGGAATAAATGATGAAAAATTTAAGCAACTGCAATTTTTCCTAAGAAAGATGAATAACATGAATTAAAAAGAAGATATGATTTAGAGAATTCAGTGAACAGATATTTCAGGATGCAAAGATACACAACATTTCTCTTATTAGAAACCGCTTACTATCTTGTTCTAAAATGCCTATTATAGACAATTTGGGAGGGAAGATGCTGGGAAGATGGCAAAGAAGGAAGCACCAGGAACATGTCTCCCCCATAGGAAGTACACTGGAAGAAACCGATGTACTTATTTTGGAATTCTGTGGTCTACTGAAAGCTTGCAATGCTCAGGGGAAGACTTTAATAGTAAATGCAGTTAATTTTAGTCTGTTTCAGCTCCAGCACTGTAGCAGCTGCCCCACTGCAGGCAGCTGTGCATGTGTTCCTGGAGAAGCTTGCTCATAGCTTGCAGGAGCCAGAATGGGCAAAAGGGACCCCAATCCTACAAATATTGGGGATCTGTGCTATGGCTGCTGATTGCTGCTTCTGATGAGAGAAGCATAAAGAAAGAGGCACTGGCCAATGCTATGGTGCCTCTCCCACTGTTGCAAGTCCCTTCTCCTCGAGATTAAATGACGGCTGGAATTTAAAGAGCTTGTGCTCTTACTCCTTTTTACTTCATTTTTCTTTTCTTTGTCATTTAAGAGCCAGATATCAAATATTAGGATATTCAAGAATAGCTGCACATATAGAGAAAATTATAAAGCAATTTACCCAAGGAAAAGCTCAGGAAAAAAAAAAACTTAGTAAAGTTTAAGTTTATAACTCAGGCTAATCTTGGCATAGAGGTCTGGTATCCTATATAATACAGCACATACATACACACAAATAACAACAACAACAAAAAAATAGAAATCTGTGGGAAAAGAGGAGTATCTGCCTTTTAGTCACCACAGTATTAGATTCAAATGTCCAGTTTTCAGCAACAGGAAGAACAACAAAATATTAGAAGCCATACAAATAAACAGAAAAGTATGGTCTACTAAAAGGAAAAAAAATAAAACTAAAGAAATTGTCTTTTCGGGCTGGGGATGTGGCTCAAGCGGTAGCATGCTCGCCTGGCATGTGTGTGGCCCGGGTTCGATCCTCAGCACCACATACAAACAAAGATGTTGTGTCCACCAAAAACTAAAAAATGAATATTAAAAATTCTCTCTGTCTCTCTCTCTCTCTCAACTCTCTCTTAAAAAAAAGAAATTGTCTTTGAAAAAGACCTCAAGGCAGACCTACTATACTTTACAACAGAGAAGAACTAAAGTCATGGATAATGTTGAGAAAAAAATGAATGGGCAAAATGGAAATGTCAATAAATAGAAAACTTAACAGCACACCCCCAAATCCTGGAGCTGTAAAGTACAGTAACTGAAATGAAGAATCTACTAGAGATATTCAAAGGCTGATTTGAGCAAGCAGAAGAAAGAATAAGTGCTCTTGAAGATAAAACAATGGAAATTATCAATGTCTGAGGAGCAGAAATAAAAAAGATGGAGGAAAAGTGAAGAAAGTCTAAAGGATCTGAAGGTCATGGTCAAGCAGATCAACAGATACACTGTGGGATTCCTGGAAGGAGAAGAAAGAGAGAAAGGGGAGAGAGAATATTTGAAGAAGTAATGACTGAAAATTTTCCAAACTGGACACAAAACATGAATATCAACATCCAAGAAGCTCAATAAACTCCAAGCAAGAAAACTCAGAGAGCCATACCAAGACACATTATGATCAATAACAAAGAAAGAACATTAAAAGCAACAAGAGTAACATATCCCATATAAATGAGCTTCAATAAGATTATTAGTCAATATTTCTTAACAAAAATATTTGGAGACTTAGGCAATGAACCCACATACTCAAAGTGATAAAGAAAAAAAACCAAAAATCTTGCATCCAGCAAGTGTGCCCTTCCTTAAAGATATTAGAAACATAAATATCTCAATAAAGGTTGTGGAAGTAGTTGCAGAACATTCAGAAAAAAAAGAATCATTTGAGGACATAAGCCAGGACAAGGCCATCATTTCTCTAAGGGCAGATACAAGAAGAGATAAAACAGAGAAGAGAGGACTGACTCACAGTGTGGAGCAGAGGAGGCAGACAGTGGGAACACTAGGATGTCACTGGGGCCACCTGCATCTCTACTGCAGATGCTGTCTTTTAAAATCTCATGGCCATGAGAAATAAATAATAAAAAGAAATATAACAGCAGGTGTTGTTGATATTTGAAATTATAACATGAAAGGGGCTTGTTTCTGCTGTGATCATTACAAAGTCACTTTGTTTCCCAGTGGCTATATTAAAAAGATAAAAAGAAACAGAGAAATTAATTTCAACAAAGTATTTTGTTTAATTCAAAACTTTCAAAAATATTATCTTTTTAGCTTGACGCAAACATTATTAATGAGAGAAAAGTCATGTCTTTAGGATGACCCCCCTTTCATCCCTCTGTCTATGGCTTTCATTCATCTTGATCCAGATGTGGTCCACCTCTTCCCGGCACGACTACATTTAAGTCTTCACTTAAGTCTTTGCAACCCTCATTCTACATGAAGAAGATACCTCGTGTTTTCAAATCCCTTTCCATTCCCTAAGCAATTCTGTCCACCATATTGGAATCGTGTTCATTTTTCCTGGTGGATTTCATGGGGCTCTGCCAAGTTCTCTCCCTGTGAAGCTCCTTCTCCTCTCTGGTATCCTTTCTTCATGGCTTCAGATTCTTTAAGCCTCTTGAATAAGTGGCTAAATTGCATCACTTACTCCTTCAAAGTCTTAGTACTGAATGAACCTGCATTGATTTTATTTATATACCACTAATGAGAAATTACTGCATGAAAATTCATGTGCGCATAACAACATATTTAAATAGGGAGAATTGTGTGTGGATTTCAATGGAGAACTAGTCACCTGTGCTGTATAGTTGCATTTTCATTCTTTTGTTGACAACTTTTTTTTTTTTGCTTAGATTTTGAAACATTCATCTTTATCATTGCTGTTTTGATATTTTGCTATTATGTGTCTATCCTTTTTGGGAATGTACTGTTTATTTTTGTACTCTTCCTTCCACTCTGGAACACACTCAATAATCATCTCTTCTGATATTTATTCTCTGCCATTTCCTCTATTCTGTTCTTCTGGAGGCCTATTTTATTTATATATATTATTTATATGATCAATATTCCTTATTCTTAGCTGCAATTTCCAAATTTTAATTTTGATTTATGGATTATATATTTAGTTATTTGCTTCCAAATCATAATTTTCGGTGAGACTGTATCCTGGCTAGAGTATATGTCATATACTTATTTTTGAAATAGTTATGTTTTCATTTACAATATTCCTACTTGATTTTTTTCATGATAACCGAATCATACTTCATTTGTGCCTGTTTTTCTTTTGTATTTTCTTGCTATTTTAAAGGATATTATTTCCTTCTAGATAACCTTCCTTTGAAATTCCACAAGGTTAAACCCATTTGGAGAAGATTCAATTCCTAATGTGGTTTTTAATTTTGGATCAACATCATTCTTTGGCACTGCATTCTTCATGTATTATAGAATTTGAGTTTGCATACTCATTTTCAGAGGTAATTTATGCCTGTTTTAATTTGTATTTTCCTTTCTCTCACTCTCTGCCAGAAGTTACATAACTTTACATATTTATGACTTCCTCCACCTGACTGTCATTGCCCCAAAACCAAAACTTATATTTTATATGTTAGTTAAGGTCACCAACATCAGAGATTTCAGATGCATCCTGAAGGGAGCATAGTAAGCAGCATTAGGCTCAGTTTCTTGCCTGAGAATCGCCTTTGTCTTTTATAAGAGGATCAGCTGTTCTCCTCAGCTCCTGAAATGGCAGACCCCCTGCATAAGCTGGGAGCACTCCACCAAGGACTTGTACTTGAATAATACAAGAATCTGGCTCTACTTGTGTCTCCAAATCAAGGGGGGGGGTGCTTTTGGGTGCTCTTAAAGGTCAGAGTTCCTCGCTTGGGTCTTGGGACCTAAAACTCAATTTCAGTCCTCCTCACTATTCCTTCTAACTCACAGGGAAGTTTATTTTGTTTCTAAACCTGTTAATGCCTTTTAAATTTTGCAACATTTCTGTCTTACAAATCAACCTTGTGTTTGAAGGGGACAGTGTGTGTTAGTGTGGCCTTGCTTTGCCTGGGTAACCTGCAGTCACTTTTAGTTTTGAATCCTGCTTGCCTGTTTCTCACTGCTCATTGAACAGAGTACATCTTCTCCAGTTTAGCATTTGAAACACTGCACCATATAAATTCAGCACAAATTTTCCAAGTTTATCCAACACAGTCATGAACATTTTAAGCCTGTTTAGGTAGGACTAATACTGTTTTTTTGTGCTGTTCTGAATTTGTATGCACAGATCTTTCCTTTTGGACGACTATTTGTGGTAGACTGTATTATTTGTCCTACTCACTTCCCCTGTCTGCAGGAGCCATCTCTACACACCTTTATTGATAGTTTGCACATCCATTGACTCTAGGACTTGGCCATGTGACTTGATTTGGCCAATGAAATGTAGGCTTGTTGAGCAGAAGGTATAAAAGTCAGCCTGTGTTCCCCCATTATTAGTATTTTTCCTCTTCCTTGAGTGTAGTAGGCCTTGTATAGCAGCTGGTTTTCCAGTGAGGTCCTGGAATAAAGAAAATAGCAAGAGCCACCACCAACCAACAGCTGATACGTAGCATGAGTGAGAGTGGGATTACAAGCCACCTGAGATTTGGGGATTGTTTGTTAATGCAGTGCATTGTAGGCCAATGAGATTTTGGGGTGCAGCTTAATATAAGACGACTGATAAACTGCATTGCAAGTGTGGTGAAACATAAATAATATGAGTTTTTAAATTATACAGATTTGCATTCAAATGTTTTTTTGGCATTGATACCATCCTAATAAAAGAAAATTTCTTCTCCTCTATCAATCTCCATTTTTCACATTTGTAAAATGAGGATTAGCACATCAACCTGGAAGGATTATCGTGGGGATCAGTGATAATGTAGGTACGATACCAGTTGGAGAGAAGGGCCTCAATTGTGGTCACACTATTATTATTGTTTGATGTTATTCTTTATTTTTATTGTTTCTTTTTGTTATTGTTGAAATGCCACCTATTTCCCTAGGGATATGAAATTAATTGGGTGGGAAAGATTTGTTTCTCTTGATAGCTCAAATAGAACAAATCAAAACTCCCAGGGTACTTTTCAAAGAAATGCCTCCTGTAGAGCCTTTTAGCCCTGTAGGTCCCAGTGGAGAGCACCCCAGGCTGCTGCTACTCCTTGCTGCCCTCTAGGGGTAGTGGGTGAGAAGAACTCCACCCCACCACCCCACCCCTGGGTAGTGATCAGAGGAGCAAAGGATTTCTGCAAATATTAGCTGCTGCAACATGAACAGCAGAAACTTTTATGCATGGAACAATAATAAAAGCTACTGTTTATAGAGTGCTTGTTGTGTGTCAGGTGCTATGCATAACTCATTGAATCTTCACAACTTTATGATTCAGGTTCGACATTGTGTTAATTTCACGGTTCAGGAAAGGAGGCGTTGAATAGTTAAATCATTTGCCTAGGGAGATGCAACTATTTATTACAGGGTGGAGCCTGGACCCAAACCTAGAGCTGACTGATTTTAAAAGGTGCTTGTCTTAACCACCACATGGTTCTGGCTCTTACAGTCATGCTCAGATGTTTGCAAAATCTGCTAGAAGGATATTGCGTACCCCAAACTGAAAAACAGAAAGTTGCTCGTTCCCATCCTGATTTTTCCCTTTGTGAGAAAATAATTCTCAAATTCGATGGAAAATCTGTGCTATGGAAGGAAAAAAAAATGCTTCTTGATCCTAATAGGAAACAATAACAATTAAATCAAACTCCTTCTCAGTACAAGTCAAAGAGTGTGTTTATCAGATGCCACCTTCTCTCAGGGTCAACATGGCTGCTTCTGTAATTATTCTGAAAAGGAAACAGGCATTCTATGCAGCAGCTTTAGGAACCTAGAATGAGCCTGGGATCAGGGTGCCCCTTGTTCATTCTGTTACCATAATGACTTCAGCATTTCTGAAAGAGACTAATGACTGAAATTGCTATCAAAATTTTCAGTGGAAAGGCTGCAAGTTGGAAATTGGATTTTCCTCTCTCCTTGCTAATGAGCTCCTTCCTCAAGGTGCGGTTCTTGGAGTGTAAAGGGATATTGGTAATTCTTTTTCTGTGTTTTATACCCTCTGCTGCCTGTTCTGAAATTTGTGCAATATCTCTGTGACAGGGGAGGTTATATGAAACTTTAAAAATATCATCAGAGGAAGTGGCTTAGCTGGGGACACGTTCACAACTTGAGATGTGGGGTCTTTAATTAGACAAAGCATGAAGTGTTTTTACGTGGGTGTACATATGTCATGTTGTTCCACCTCAGCAGATGCTGTGGCCAGGAAAAAGAATTCTTTTTGTTTATTTTGAGGTCTCAATGGTGTTCTCCAGAGAGGCAACCAAACAGTCAACATCTGATAGTTCTAGAAGAGTGGCTTCTGATGCCTCTGCTGCTGTCTTTTCCTTAGGTCCCCATGGAAAAGCAATGGGAGCTCTGTTTGCTCACAGGAACTTGAGGGACACAGGGTGTTCTTGCACAGGAATAATGCAATTCCATAGCTAGGAGACCCTTGGTATGCATTCATGAAAAAATAAGCACAGCCAACGCAGAGCTTGTAATTCATCCCTGAACTTCCTGAAAGTGATTCTCTGAGTCTGGGTGGAGGCTACTGAGGTGAGTCACGAATCATCACCATTTTTCCTTGGCGATTCCCTACAACTCACAAGGTATGCTGAGAGCTCAGGGAGGGGAGTCTCCTTGGAGAGGCTCCTCCCACTCTCTACTCCAGGGCTCCTTGGTAATGGACCCCATCCTTTCAGCCTGAGAATTTGCTTGAAGGCAATAAGGTTATAGTGGTGGCAATTTTGAAAAGGTTCCTAAGCACAAAAATTTTCTAACTCGGGCAAGATAAATGTAGGCTCATTTTCAGAAATGATAGTATCTGGTAAACCACGTTTCAGAAATGATGGTGGGGAGAGGTGATTTTCACAGTAGAGATGTGGGAAAGCACGAATCAGGAAGTAGCACTTCAAGGCCATTTTGCACAGACTGCCACCATCAGGGTGCAGCCAAATCAGTATGGATTCCAGACCAAACTTCTCGATTTCCATGATAATAGCTATGTTTCTTTATCAACTTACTTGTGTTCAATCCATCCTGCAGGAGATTCAGCTCCTATGAGGCATTGTAGTGCCACCTTGTCATTTATGACCACGTCTGCCTCTGATTCCTCAATATAGTTTCCAATGTCCTTAAATGTGCTAATACAGTCTATCTCGAGTTGACCTTGAAGAAGCAGGAAAAGCCTGGTGCTCTTTTGCAAAATGAGTTTGTGTTTTCTACTAGAGGTGTAATTATTAAAGAACCACCAGGTGCTAAATGCTGGCTTAAAAAGAGTGAAATTCAGAAGAGCTAAATTACTACTTCAAAGATGGCAAGCTAGGGGAGACAAACCTAGTCTGTCTTCTAAGGATAAGTAGGGCCATTGCCTTACAAAAACTTGAAGCTAGAAAACAAAAACAAAAACATTCCCAGTCCCAATGTAGCAGCATATTTTCCCCACTGTGTATCTTCCTCTGCTTCTGATGTCATTGCTTGGCTTTCAGGATAGACACCTTGCGGGCTGCACAGGCCTTGCACAAGGCAGAGGGAGGAGCCGCTGCATTCTTGAAGAAGTCCAGGAATGCTCCTTTGAAACCCTATGAAGCCTGTCACTCAGGAAAAACAGCACAAGACATTCCAAATAGGCAGTAAGGGATAAACGGAGATGGGAGATTATTTAGATCATCTCTTCGGGATGACTTTGGAACTATTTTTTCAGTTTCAACAATATCACAGATTCTGGGGTTAATGACCTTCGGGTAACCTTTATAATAAAAAAAATCAAAAAGAAATACAAATAGGAGAAATTAGGTTTATCCTCTGATTATTTTTGTTTCCTTTCCTCTTTTGCTTTACAGCTTTGTTGAGGTATAATTGATATACAACAGCCTCACACATTTAATGTCTATGATTTGGTGCCCACACTTGTGACAGTAAATGACACATCCACAGGAGGCCACACTGTCTCTGAGATGACATTGACTGTACTGGCTGTGGGGATTCAGAGAGGGTGTGGGATTCTTTCCTACTGAGCAGCTGTCCCTAACCCTGGAACTGTGAGTCTCTGGGTCACATTTTTACAGGAATGTAGCAAAACAAGAAAGAGAAATATGAGTTTTTCCTAAAGCTAAATCCATTCCATTAAGGCACTGTCCTTTATTCCCAGAGGCTCTTCTGGGAGATGGGAGGGCTTCATTTTTAATGACTTTATTTGACCAAAACATAAGGTTGTCAATCCTAGGACCATACTCTAAATTGAAGAAGGCCATTTTGCACAGACTGTTGATTAAGTGAAGTCCAGGAGCCTCTTGTTGATTAAGTAAAAGTCCAGGAGCCTCTGGCTGTCTGCTGAAGGACTCGAGGCCCGACAGGGCGCGAGATCACAGGGAAGAGCAACCAAAACCACGGTAAGGAGTCAGCCACCTGTGTGGAGAGGCGCTCTGTGCCAGCTCCAGCCCACAGAGTGCTTTACAGAGATCCGCTCACTTAATCCAGCACAAATCCTCAGAGGCGGGCACAAGGAGCATTCTCATTTCTTAAGTGAGTCAGCTGAAGCCCAGAGTTGTAGAACTCTGAAGTTCCTGTGTCCTAGTAACACTTCTGTGACCTACTTGGGTTTTTAATTCAATCCCACAGTGGATGACGGAAACTCCATTTCTAGGATTAAGGCGGATCAGGATGTTCTTATTTCCTGTTTACCACCGAGTTCTCCTCTAAGCAGCCTTTAATGACAAGCCAAGATACTAAGTCAGATTTTGCGCCACTTGACTTAAGTAATGGGACTGTATATCCTCTTTGGAAATCGCTCCTTCTGTCCTCTCTTGAGCCAACACTCAAGCAACAGAGTCCCAGAAAGATGCATCTGGCAAGCCTGAGGCTTTGGGTGCATTGTGCTAAAGTTGAGAAATGGGACCGTCGCCCCCCACCCCTCCATCCTGGTTGCTTACTGCAAGTAGATTTCCCAGTGTGGAAATGAGTTCCAGTATTTATTAAGAACATGACACTTTATTATTATAATGTTCAAAAAGTGTCAAAAGTTTGCTTTTCCTTCCTTCCTTCTATATGTGGGCACAGAGTTCACCCTTAAATCAGTGGGGAGAAATACCTCCAAACATACAGTAAAAAGAAAAGACCTTGAAGATTTAGAATATTAAACCTCAATAAGAACTTTGTCTATGAATTTCCTTGTCATGGATTTTCTTTTTCCTTTGAGAGTATGTTTCCAGCATATAAATGGTATATGAGGACAGACTGGCTTCTTGGGAGTTGGTGGCATTTCTATTCTAGTCAAAATTTATGAAAGGTCCACTGCTTCTGCAAACTCTATTGCATAAAAATCGAGAAAGCTGGGATTGCATTTGTTGGGCTGCTCATTATAGAATGATCGTAGTAGCAATTTTTGCTATTAGTTTCTTCAAAATAAATCCCTGACTTGAGTTACACCCCTGGGGTCTTAGTCTCTGTTCTGTGTTGATCAGGTAACACACAGATAGAAATCTGTCTTTTCAAAAGAGGTCCTACCCTACTTTTTAAATTTAAGGCCTTGATGGTATTCCATGCAACACTGTTCCCTGGTCTATATATTTTCATGTCACAGTGAATAATTCACTTACAGTTAAGTCCACATTGTCCCAAGTTCTTTTCAGGGATAGTTCGACAATAAACATGAAAACTGTGTGTTCTGAATTTTTTGAAGTAGTATTGATTTAAAAGACTTTATTTATTCCATTGTCCCAAAGGTACTACGACCTTCAGAAAGCCCTTGTTGTGATCTTAGGTTCTGAAAATATAGAAGTCTTAGTCAACAATCAAGAGAAATAATTACTGCTTTTTTTTTCTTTTAAGGAATTTCTGGTTAAAATGGTTCTGCACTTGCCTATGGACTTGATTGATTATGTAAAGTCTAATCCCTCACACTGTTTGGGGATTTATGGGTGTCAATAATTTTGCTAAGCACTTTGTCTTTATTTCTTGCGATGCTTACAACACCACTAGTAGATTGTTCATATTATTTCTCATGCTTTGCAGATGAGAAAAAGAAAAATTCAGTCTAGAGATGTGAATCCCTCACCCAAAGTTTCACAGATAAATTAAGTAGTCGCATCTTGAGACAAATTTCAGAACCTTTAGTCATAACTGCTTCCCTGAATTGGATAGCTAAAAACAATGTAGATAATCTCATGTCTCTTTTTTCGTTTGTTTCAAATTCCTGGATGTAAGAGGTTCTTTTCTTCCTTTCCCCTGAAAATCAAGTCTTTCTCCTCCAGGACCCTATCATCTTCCAGACACAGCAGGAGCCTTGCCCTGAGATCTTGCCACCTCCTACCCACTT
Organism: Callospermophilus lateralis; assembly: GCF_048772815.1. Taxonomy (NCBI): domain Eukaryota; kingdom Metazoa; phylum Chordata; class Mammalia; order Rodentia; family Sciuridae; genus Callospermophilus; species Callospermophilus lateralis. Next base: position 24,645,532 of record NC_135317.1, on the reverse strand, counting down.
CTGTGGTCTCCATGTTGTTTCTGTTTCCCCCACCTAGGGGTGCCTTCCTACTCAGGGTTTGACCCATGAAAAGAATGCTCTCACACGTTGCCTGGTTTGTGTCTCTGAAGCAATGCTGCCCCGAAGGAGCTTCCTCACTGTGCAGGTTTCAGACAGGAGAAAGGAGAAAGATGAATTCTAGAAACATCTACTTCACCAGTGGGTTTTAGGAGCAGGGTTTCAGTGGGGAGGACACTTTGAAAAAGACACTGAAAACCCACTGCAGACCCCACCCTTGGACCATCACCCCATGTGCTACTGTTGTGCCATCATTATTACGCACTGGGCATGCTGACCAGGTGCAGTTGTCTTCCTCTAAGGACATATATCAGGTCCCTTTAGGCAAAGCAAATGTCTACACAGATCTACATTCAGTGTTTTATCAGTTATCAGTTGCAAATTCTTTTGTGAGCCCAGGATTGAGATTTATGTTACTGGGTACATTGAGATTTATGTTGCTGATTTTAAATCCTGCAAGCACCCAAAATAATTTTTTTTTTGCAAAAATGAAGGTTATTTTGTGTATTTACAAGTAACCTTGATGATTATGTTGATAATGGTTGATAATGTATCATTAAAGACCCCCAGAAACCATGGAGAAGAGCTGTTTCCATAGTACTGAAATTAACCAAGAACCACAATCTCTCTGCAAGGAAGGGGAAAATAGAGGGATAATGGAGCTCAAAGGAACCTCATCCAATAACTCATCCGGCACTCACATTCTCCAAAGAAGGAGAGAGCCCTGATGTTACAGGTGACTTGCCACAGTTAGAAAATGTGTCATCTATGGAAGACTTCATTATGGAAGCCAAATAATCTAACTCCTAGGACAGTGGCAACTCTCACTTCTCTCCACCTCCAAACTGAGCATTGATGTGAGGATTCATTCATTCATTCATTTCTATTTCATCATTCATGGGTTGACACATTGCAAAAACCTAGAAAACTTTAACTCTTTATTCTCCATCACTCTGTTATGTCCTATTGCTAAATATTGACAATTCTTTTTTTTTTTTTTTTTTTTGTACCAGGGATTGAACTCAGGGGCACTTGACCACTGAGCCACATCTCCAGTACTATTTTGTATTTTATTTTGGGACAGGGTCTCACTGAGTTGCTTGGCATCTAGCTCTTTGCTGAGGCTGGGGCTTTGAACTCATGATCCTCCTGCTTCAGCCTCCTGAGCCACTGGAATTATAGGCATGCACCACTGCACCTGGCTAAATATTGACAATTTTATCTCCTAAACATCCCTCAGATCAGCCTTGCCTATCATTTCTGCCATTATCTTATTTCAGACCCTAACTTTCTAGCTAGACTAGCAACAACCTCCTCTAAAAACGGCATTTCTTCAACTATCTACAAAACGCATCGAGAGGCTTCTCTGTGCTACACAGGTGCCAAGAGCTATGGACGAGAGTGAGCCTGTCTCAGGTTCCCAGAACAGTGGGGCAGTCAGGTGTTTTCCATACCCCGAGAAAACTGGCTCCTTTGGCAGCAAGCACAGAGTGCTGTGGGAGCATACTTACAGGAGACCTGACAGAATCTTGGAAGGTCAGAGACGGTTTCCTGGAGCATGAGATGTCATCTAGACGTGGGTGACAAGCTGGTCCTAGTAAGATGGGGAACATGAAGGGAGACAAAGGTGTTCTAAAAGAGAAACAGCCTGGGCAAAGGTCAGAAAATAGGAAAAGAAATGGCCGGGAAGGTGTAGGGGGAGGTGCAGGTTGCAGATGGGAAGAGGCCACAGAGGGAAGCCGGGCTATCATCTAGAAGGTCTTGTAGGACCATCCACTAAGGAGAGAGGTGAGAATTCAGTATTGTTCTAGGGCAGATGCTGGTGTCAAGACCAGAGGTTGAGGAGAATCTGTTGGGAAAAACACATATCTGGGGGCCATCGGGAATCCGTGTTATTACTGCCCAGTAATTTTCAGGACACGTGGACAGTTGTGAACAGCAGTGGCCTAGCTCATGGAACACACTGGCTCGTGTGTTGTGGGTATGTTCCACTCTGTGATCCTGGTGATACTGATAGAGAATACACATGGGCATACTCCAAGAACTGGTTTCTTTAGTACAAAAAAACCCTCTCAAGCTCAATCTTTGATTAGTACTGCTTTTTTGCGTAGCCCAGCTCCAGACATGCTATGGTAATCAATAGATGCTCACATATTTTCATACTTCTGACCTTGTATTGATTTGCCTGGGCTACTGAAGCACAGTCCCATAGACTGTGTGGCTTAAACAACAGAAATTGGTTGACTCACAGCTCTGGAGCCTGGGAAGTTTCAGACCCAGGGGGTCAATGTGACTGGTTGGCTGGTTTCTTTTAAGGGCTCTGAGGGAACATGGGCTCCAGGCTTCTCCCACAGCTTCTGGTGGCTGTGAGCTATCTTCAGTATTCCTTGGCTTATAGTACACCAAGTTCACATGGTGTTTTCCCCGTGTGTGTGGAGGGGTGTGTGTGTGTGTCTGTGTGTGTGTGTGTCCAAATTCCCCCAAGGATGTCATTCATATTGGATTAGGATCCACTTAGGGACTTCATCTTGACTTGAAAATCTCTAAAGACCTCAACTCCAAATATGGACATAATCTGAGGGGAACCAGAATGCCAACCTATTTTTTTTTATGTGGAGACACAATTCAAATCCCAATGACCTCCAATTCCACCTCCAATTCTTTCCCCGTGTTCACCCTATTAAAAGGGTATCAGAAAAAGTCAGAAGATGAATATTTGAAAACAAATTAATCTATAACTGAAAAGAGAATATTTTGGGGATGATATAGTGGTTTTCAACTTTACTTTTAGCAGTATAGATTCTGACAAAAATGCACCTGAATCCCCTGTATGGACAGCTGGAGCATGCTTCTGGTTGAATCTGGGTGTGGGCCAGGTGGGAGGAGAAAGTGACCAGAACTCTACCTGTTCAGTGTATCCCCCACCAGGTAGCCTCCAAGTACCTCTGTGGAAAGTAGTTTTTGAATTTTTTTTTTTTTTTTTGTATTTTGAAAAATCTGTCTAAGACCTGGTTTATTTTCTATATACTGTTGAGAAATACCCTAGAAAACTCTTGAATATGGTCAAGTTAATAAGTTGGATGTCAATATACACAGAATGAGGGTCAGCCACATACATTAGTGACATGAAGAGGTAGTCCTCTTGCAAAGTATTTCACACTTCCTTAGATGGTGGTGCCAATTAAAATTTCCCTGGGATCCCCGTGCATCTTGAAGAACACTGTTTACACTTTAGGGCCTTAATGAGTTAAAATCAGAGGATTTTTCTCAGCTTCCCATGAGGGGACCAGACATCTCCTAGAGCACACTTCCTGCATTCCACCTGATGACACCACCATGCTTATGGAAAGGAAAGCGAAAGGGTTGAGACCCCCACCAGTGCCCATACAGCATTATGGGTGTTAGCAAACCCAGGCGTGTAATGACGCCCTGGGCGTATTATGCAACACACAAGTATCATCTTCCTCTGCAGATCAGATTTTACGTTTAAAAAGGCCATTTATTTTTTAATGGGAAATTCTAGGGGGAATTAGAGTTTTTGCTGATGTTTGAAAGCTTGAAATAGGATTTTTCTTCACGTTCATTTTCTACCGTCTCTGGAACCTTATTGGTTTCTTTTGCTTTACACAATTTTATTATGACAACTGTCTACAAAATAAAAACATTGCCTATGGGAATCTGCTGATGTGCATTCCTATGGAAATGTAATTCAGACCCCGAGACTAATAGCAGGGAAACGGTGGTTACGAAAACCATTAGTCAGAACTTTCATATTGAAATCCATGCTTTCCCTCTCCTCCTTTCCTTTACATCTTGAACGCAGACTGAGGTCCAGAGCCGGGAGCCATGCAGTGTGGAGTTCTTGTCCTTCCAGAGGGACCTGGAGCAGGGGTGAATCCTATTAACCATGAGACTCAGCAGGCAGACACTCTGACACTGCAGGAATTCCCATTGTGATCTAAATTTACTGATCTTGTTTCTGGTTTCTGTTCTCAGCATGGGTTTTGACATGGGAAGACAGAGAAAGGGTAGAAAAACCTGGGGTAGAGAGATAATGCCATGAAGTTTAGAAGTCAGGATAGGGAGGTTGCAGACACCACTAGTTTACTTCTCAATTTCTCCCGTGAGGTAGTCTTACATTCTACCTCCACCACAAATCAAGGCCAAGAGGCCTCAATGAAATACAGAGTCTGGAATTTAGTCTGTAAGAGAAATCTGTCCTTTGCTGGATGCTTTGGAATTCTTTAGTATAACCCCAAGTAGGAGCTGTGTTTCCTTGTGCAACCAAACATTGATGGCCTTAGTAATTTGCATCATTAAGAACATAAATAGAGCCAGGCAAGGTGTTGCATGCCTATAATCCCAGCGGCTTGGGAGGCTCAGGCAGGAGGATTATGAGTTCAAAGCCAGCCTCATTTATGGTGGGGCGCTAAGCTTCTCAGTGAGACCCTGTCTCTAAATAAAATACAAAATAGGGCTGAGGGTGTGGCTTAGTGGTTGAGTGCCCCTGAGTTTAATACCCGGTACCCTCTCCCAAAAAAAAGAAGTTTATTGACTTTTCTTATTATGAGAGAAATACATATTCATTAATAGAAGTTAGAAACTACAGATAAAAGGAACGTAAAAGAAAATCATAAACCTCACCTACTTAGAGATAAGCACAGATTAAATTTGTATTTATCTTTTCAAGCTTTAAAAATGTCATGAAAGTATATTTCACCCATATTGGGGCATCTGACTCCTGATTTTTTAACTTATATGATAATTGCTCTTCTATGTCAGTGTGTAGATACGTCCATTGTTCTTTCTGATGTGGATGAATCCACTCTATTGATGAGTTCGAATTTATTAGCCAATCACCTGTTGAAGGACCTTTGTATCATTTACGGTTTTGCTCTTACAAACAGTGAGACAAATTGACAAATACAAGTATATACATGTTGGCAAATGAAATTAACCATCAGGAGAGAGGTGGGGTTGGAAGAAGGTTTTCACTTACTTGGTTTACATACTATCATTCATGAGTGTCTTCCTAAGGCACATTTGGTTGGGTCATCGTAAGGCCATGTATGGTTTTTGAGTTAAGTGGCTCAGTTTTTGGCTGCATGGAGAGTTGCTGGAATGTTGAGGCTGCCCTTGATAAGCAGAAAATGTGAATGGTGAGAAAATTCTCATGAGTGCAGGAGGTCAGGCCTCCCAAGGCTGTGCCAAGCACTTCCCTCCCTAGATGGAGTGTATGAAATAGGTGGGTGTGTCAACTAGCATCTTGCTGCTTGGGAAAGACTCAAGCCATGTTTTCTAATGTAAACATCAACAGGAAGGATTTGTGGAGTTGGAAGCTGTGTGGGGATGGATCTGTGCTTCTTGCAGAAAACACACTTAGTAATTTATTCTGGTATTTCATTAAGAATCTGCATTTCCTGTCTTATTCTAACTATACAAGCCCTTTTAGATATTACAAACCAATACCCACGTATATACATTCTCCCCACTGGTCCTGAGCCTGTGAAAACTTCCCAACACCCCTATCCTTGCTTGAACTCACTAGATGACTCCCACTTATAGGTCAGCCTCTATCCTCTCAAACCCACAGGGGACTCAGGGGGATGGAGTGAATTACAATTTTGCAAACTGAAATTGGCCTGGATCAGAAGAGATCTGACATTTTTGCAAACAAATGATTTTGCAAACAAATGGTGCTTCAAACTCCTCTTGTGACCAATGTCATTTAGACAGTGGTACCTTCATGGATATCTATATAGACATGTTACGTATGCATTATATATATATATATATATATATATATATATATATATATATATATACATACATACAGAGATAGTATATATGTAGTTATAGTATTTACAATTTTATGTATTTGCACATTTATAATTCCTATAATTATATATTTATAAGTAATACATGTAAGTATTCATAAATAGATATATTTTATGTAATATGTTTTATATATATATTTTTTTAATTTAATTAATCTTTCCAATATGTCTTTCCCCTTCCTCCTCACTTCTCTTGCATCCACACATCTATGAGAGTTTATGTGTAGTAAGAACACTCAGTCTGCACTTCTTTCTGGGTTTGGGCAATGTGATTTCCTGAGCACTGTGTCAAAAGCTTACCACACATTCACCAGGGCTTATCTCCATCTCCTAATTCCAATATTTTTCTTTTACTTCATTCTAGTTCTGAGGATCAGTTGTTTGCCCTCCCTCCCTTCCTTCCTTCCTTTCTCTCTCTCTTTCTTTCTTGGCATTGAAAAAAATTCCTGGTTAGCTTGAAAACGAATATTTCATAATAATTTCTAGTGGCTCCTTCTAGGGTGAATTTGTGTGAAAACTCTGAAATTTGTTACTCATCCTTAATTATCAAGGTCAGCTAATTTGCAGTCCCTGAGCTCTTATGGAAAGCTGGGAAAGAGCAAAGCTAGCTTAGTAGTTCCTACCACCATGTAGGATGAATCCATTTGTGAAGGACCATGTAGAAACTGTGAGCTGGTAGGAGGCAAATTAAGTAAGCAGATCTCTAGAAGCTTCCTTTCAGATTTCACCTATGCCAATTAACTGACTTGAAATATTTGAACCCAGGATTGAAATATTTGTGTGTCACTGTCTAGGAATGCCTAGCTCTGAGGAGGATCTCAATATACTTTATAGACATTGTCTCATTCTGTCTGTCCTGGATGGTATTGGAGATTATTTCCATTCATTAAAGGAATGAACAAAATATGTGAAGGCCAAAGTGCCTATTCTAGGTCATTGACATCTAGCCTTCAGTAACAAAACTTAGCCACAAATTGGGCTAATTCTCTCAGTAATTTGAATACAGCAATGGCTCTGTTTATACTGCTTTGGGGAATATTGACGTTTTCCTTTTTCATTAACAAGTGTAAGCTATGAGCTCATGGTGCATCCGTGATGTGTTTTCTCTGGATATTAAGAGAATTTAAGAGATCTTGAGGCCCTCAGTTATGATTATATTATGCACTTGTGAATTAATAAGCAAAGCCATAATAGAATTTTTCTACACCTAGAGGTGCTGGTAGCTGCCACTTATTGTTTTCTCTGTTAATATAGATGATGACATTTATTCATTTATATTAAGAAGCCATATTAATGTAGGCTTATAAAGGGGTTATTGGGAATGCAGAAATCTTTTGTGCTTTATGCATGATGCCAATTTGCTTTGAAGACCGCCTCCCATCTCTACTTGTTGAAAACCTACTCCTCTTTCAAAGCCCATCCAGAAGACAATTACTCCAATGAAAACCTTTCACGGGGTCTCATTCTTCTCAGCACAGTGGTGTGTGCCGTCATTCCATCTACTGGGGAGGCTGAGGCAGGAGGATCATTTGAGCCCAGAGGTTTGGGGCCAATACAAGAGAGATATTGGCTTAAAAATTCAAAATGTCCTGAATTACCGTAACATTTTATAACTCATATTATGACATGTAATTTCCTGGCTTGTGTTCGCCTTATTTTCTCTCTAGGAAGCAAGTGTCCAGGATCACAGTTCCTATGTATTTTTGTTTGTTTTTTTATTCTCTGACACACTGAATCACAGTTGAAGTAGATCCTCAATATGTGCTTATTGAATAAGTTAAATCTCAGGATCTGAAGGGACCATGGGTGTCCCCTACCCCAATTTCCTGCTTGCTGTGGTTTGGGCAAGTGTCCCTCAAAGGTCCATGTTCTAAGGCATAGAGCTACTGGGAGGTAGTGGAGCCTTTACAAGTGGGACCACATGAGAGGTCCTTGGGGACTATTCTTAAAGGGATGGGTCCCTGGTCTCTTCCTCTTCCTTTCTTGCTTAGTGGCCATGAGGCAACCAGTTTGCTCTGTCACATGCTCCTAACATGATCTTTGTTATAAGTCTGAAGCATTGGGGCTACTCTAACACCATAAGCCAATAGAACCCTCTTCTCTGTTAGGTGATTATCTCAGGTATTTCCTTCTAGTGACAGAGAGCTGACTAATGCTTCACTCAACATGGAAACATATGTATGGCAGATCTGCATGCTCTCTTTCTCTTTGTGGGATCGTTACTGGCAGGAGGCTGCCAGCTGGGCCTGGGCCTTAACATCCAGGAATAGTCATGGGGTTGGATTTTGCTAGTAGATGTGCACAGATGCCTGTGGACCAAGATCTTTAAAGAGCACTTGAGCTTTCTCCACTTATTGCCTCTCCACTTGCTAGAAGCAAAGGACTCCCAGGCTAGTGGCCAGTGACAGAAGATGCAAGTTCCTGGGTCCTGAATCACCTCCTGGAAGAAAGGACAGGTGACAGGGAAATACCAGCATAAGGCTGTTCTGTGAGCAGGAAAGAGACATTGTTTTTGCTAAGCCATTGACATTTGAGGGTCATTGTTAAAGCAGTAGCACTATCTTAACTTCACTGAATATTTTCCTCCATGGAGTATTAACTGTTCTATCTTTAATTGTGATGGAAACCTTACTCACTTGAGCTGAAAGCTACCTTCTTCTAAGACTATTCAATCTGTAAACTATTGTTTTGCCTTTTCAATCTCCAAATTCATTTTCTCTTCATCAAGACACCTGTTCCAATATTCGACAGCAGAGAGCATATGGGCGCTAGGATGAGATTTCTCATTTCTTCGTTTATTGCAGCAGTACACAATAACAAATGATTAAAGTTTTAGCCTCAGAGCACTGGATCAGTAAACAGACTGTCTTTTAAAGAGTTTCTCTGAGACTCTTCCAGAAAGTCAGCAGTCATTCCAAAGCTAGTAAGCCAAGAATTGCCCTAACCTTGGACTACAGCCATTAGCTACACGAGTCAGGACTTCTTTTCCCAGAGAGTTACAGTAAACACTGACTAGCTCAGTTGCATTCTGGGGAAGAAACCCAATCTTGCTCTGTCAAGGGAAAATTGAAATAGTTAGAGGTGAAGCATATCATTCATACACACACACACACACACACACACACACACACACACACACACATTAATACCACAAACCATTGCTCATTCATTCAACATTCATGGAATGCCTAGGCTCTCTGAGATAAAGTTAAGCTGAAACCCACCCTGAGTATCTGACAGGTTGGGAAAGGTTACTTTTAAACTGACACACAAATTAATGAAGATGTTTACTTTTAAGCTGAAACAGTAATTGTCTCCAAATTCAGAGACTAAATTATTTGTGAAGTGCTGGCCTGATTCAATTTGTCCCACAGATGTTTTGCAAAGTCCAGATGGTAGTGCTTGTTAGCAAATCCAAGTGCAAAGAATTTTCCCTTTTTTTTTTTTTCCTTCTGTAATGGTTCTTCATTCTTTTGGAGAGTCCACCTAAGACCAAGCAGAGACAGAATCAGGCATATGTGAGCTACTTTATTCAGTTCATGTCAAATGGCAATATATTGTGTTTATGTCATCTCCTTGTCCCTTCTCAAGAATTATTCCATCTGTGAGCATTTCCTTATGAGCCGCAGAATATTCCTTTATGATGATCATCGACAAAGGTGACTGAAATGTACCTTGAAAATGCAAACCCTATTGAATTTCATCATCTTCACTGTCCAAAGCAACCATCTTTCTCTGGTCAACTGGGTGCTCTGTGGATTTTGTTCTCAGTCTCTTGCATTATAAATTGTGAAGACTTCCTGTTCACTTTAGAGAACAGTGAGAATAAATAATAATGCTAGAGTCCTGTTCCTCTGGACACTTTTTTCAGCTATGGTTAGGGTACAAGGAAAACAGACCACCCCAAATGTGTTAGAAGAAATGTAGAACTTGATAAAAAGATGCAAATAATTCAGTATGAGGATGCTTTAGGAAGCCCAAGAGAACAAAAAACAAATCAAAACAAAACAAAACAAAAAACTCTTTTGTTTGACAGTTTCTGCATCTTCTCTTAGGAGCAAAGAGAAGAACAGTTTTAATTATTACCATAATTTGTAATTCAAAAAGATTTTGGCAGAACTAAAATCTTTGTGGAATATGTTTTGCCTTTGTCATAGAGAGGCCAAAATGTGTGATTGGGAAAAAGGTTAAATAGCTGTACTTAACTGACAATGATTGGGCAAGAGGAAAATAGACCTTTCCTCATACTCTAGCTGAGCAGACATGGGTTCAAATGATTTGGAGGTCTATGTTCAAAATCTATAATGTGGACACTTTGGACCAAGGAAGTTGAGCATAGATATTTAATCCCTGAAAACAATCAGTACACAAAGATGTATATCCAGAAAAGTTCACTAACTTTGGACAACTTAAAGTTCTTCATAGAAACATCTATTGAGTGATGAATCTATACTATAGAGTTAGTGGTGATGGAGATCAGCATGGTCCCCGTCCTTATGCCCCAGTGGGACAGATTCCATGCAGCAATGAAATTGCCTGGGAAAGGCCAGCTTGCTGATTGGCTGGGATATGCTGGTGGTTGTTTGTTTCTTGGGCTACTGTTTAGGTCACTTAGCAAAAAATTGGAGATAGTCATAGGCTGAAAGTATGTGAGAGGGAAATGTGCATGAAGAATACCTGGAAGAACCATGCAGGAAGTCAGATGGAGAGATGGAACTTAAAAGGAGGGGAAAAACTAAAAAAAAAAAAAAAAAAAAAAAAAAGGAAGAAAAGTGGTTGTTTTATCCTTTTACCCACCTATAGCCTCAAACCTAAATGCTACTTTGTCCTCATTTCTTTTTTTAGTTTGTTTTTCTTTTCAAAACTTGGCGTCTTGCCATAGCTCGGAATTTGTAATTGTGCAACCTCATTTTTAACTCTTTAGAAAACATTGCACACATTCCTGTGAAGAAGACTGAGGAGTCACCTACGGTTGTACGTATGGCCTAACTGAGGTTTAGCAGAGCATGGCAGGGTGCTGTGGCTTTATAAGCGTCCCCCAGAGGCACATGTATTGAAGGCTTGCCCCCCAGCCTGCGGCACTGTTGGGAGGTGGTGGGGTCTTTAGCGGGTGGGGCCCTTAAGGAAGGTATTGGGACCCTCCCTGGCCTCTTTTCTCTCTTTGCTTCCTGGCTGCCATGAGGTGAGCAGCTTCCTCTGGCACTTACTCTTGCCACAGGCCCAAGGCAACAGGGCCAATCCTTGGTGCACCGAAGCCCGAGCCAACACAAACCTTTGCTCCTTGTGAGATGATTTCGGTTACAGTAACGGAAAGCTGGCTAGCTGGTGGGTTAAGGTATTTCTGTCCCTAACTTGCTTACTAACTGCAGGCCTCCCTTCATTTCCTGTGTTTGACAAGGCTGAGATGACGTCGTCCCCTCTGAAGCATTCCTAAAACACCTGTCCTCCTTCAGTTGTAGCTATGGTCCTGCTAGGGCCTGTGAAAAGCCCGGTTAGCATCTAAACTTCTAGTGCAGCACCGTGGAAAGGTCGGTTACTGATTTCCCCTTCAGGAACCAAACACTGGTGTGGGGGTGTGTGTTTAGAAAAGTCACAGTGTCTCGGGGTCGACTGCTGTCCCTGTTCACTTCTACAGGATGGGAAAGCAAGAAGGGCACCCAGGTCAACAGGCCAAATCATCTCTCTATTCAGTGCCTCAGAGAGCATGTGAGAATTCTAAATCCAATATGGGCTTACTGAAGCACTTTTCAGTAGATTTTCACATCCTCTCATCTATTCTTCCAGAACATGGGAAAACACTGGTGTTTCCTCTTCTTTCTACCAGAAGAGAATACCAGTCTCTTTGCTAGCTCTGTCTCCGCTCCACCTCCCGTGGGGACGTCTAAATCATCTCTGCTTTCCTGTGTCCCTGCCCTATTGTCTTGAGGGTCATCTGCAGTCTATCACTTGTGTCGTATGAGATTGCTTTAGATCAATTAGGGAGAAATGAGTGGCTTTGAAAGGCTTGTGCGGTGGACTGCACAGCCAGTCAAGGGTCAAATGTCTATGGCTCTCAATGGCAGAAGAGAAAGGAGTTTCAGAGACCACCTAGTTGAACTCTTTTGTTCTGCAAACGAGGACACAGAGACTGGAAGGAGAATGCAGTTACCTAAGACCACACAGCATTTGAGCTAGCACCCACTTGGACCATCCCATTCCCCATTCAGAGGGATTCTAAAAGAGAGCACCATTGAATCCATGAAGGAGCCCTGTTTACAAATGTGCCAGGTTTCCATGCAATTAGCCGGCCAGTCAACCAGTAAATATGTGTTAAGGACCTTCCACCTGTTTTGGGTCCTGGGAATGAAGCAATGACTATGAATTCTGTGGCACCTCGTGCATTTTCTGGTTCCTTGGGGGAACATGGGCATTGAGTAGATTTTTACCAGAGTACTGAGTGTCAAAGAAGAGAAAGTAAAGTGTTCAAATGGTACAACAAGGGACCCAACCTAAATATCCCCAGACTCTTGTTTGATGTTTGCCTGAAGTCTCTTGTTTCAATGGCATCTGTGTGTTTATTTCCCAGGGGGAATTCAATCCTTCATCAGGCAGCATGCTAGGAGACCAGGAGTTCTCTGCTGTGTGGCCTTCTGAGCTAGGACTATTCTACCTCTTTGGTAAAAGGAAAAACTGAGGTTAAGACACCAAGTGATTTGCTTGGGGACAACCAGGCATGGAAGGGCCAACATCTTGGCAGAATGGCAAGGCAGATGGAGTCTGTCTTCTAATGTTCTGATGTCTCTTTTTTTGTACAGATGGTTTGGGGAACACAGTGTCCCTAAGTTCCCTCCCCAGACAAATCTAATCCTCCCCTCCTTCCCTTTCATTATGCTACTACATCTTTCAGGAGAGTGGCCTTCACACTAAAGGAATATCTAAGATCAGGAATTGGGTGACATGGGATGAGGGGTCCCTGGTGCATTCTAAGAAACCCTGAAATTGGCTGCTGCCTACTCTGCCACTGTGGCCTTGGCTTTCAGGTGGGTGTGGTGGGCTATTTTGGACATGGAAGTCAGGACACATGTGTTGGGGAGGATTTGCATTTTTAAAAAGAGCTAACACAACATCCAAAGACGCGAACCTCCCACCCTCTCTTGTTTCTTTTCCAGAGCCTCCTCAAGGTGTCTGTTCTCTGATTTTTCTTTCCCCATTATTCTTGACTGGTGACATTTATTTCTGATTGGTGACATTTATTGAACACCCACCATGTACTATCTGTAATGTTTTTTCATATCAGGATTATCCCCGGGAAAAATGGAAGGGATGTAAGTGGCATTTTTATTTTCCAACAATACATTGCTCTGCACTGCAGAAATGGTAAAACAAATAAAGCAAAGGGCCTGGCCTCCTGCTGGGTGATTCTCATTCCACAACATAAGAAGCTCAAATTCTGCATTATTTGAATAGCTGTCTGCACAGAGCTGGTTCCATTGTGGGTTCCTGAGTGAGTAAAGGTGGATGTGCAGGAACTTTGCGATGGGGGGGTCCAGAGATTTCTTTTTGTTTACTCATTTTTTTTTTTGCAATATTTCTTATTGATGTAAAATCCACATAACATAAAATTCAATATTTTTAAAGAGTACAGTTTCACACTTTTCACATTTTTAAGTGTACACCCAAGTTGTTTTTAGCGTATCTACCGTGTGACACAGCCTTCAGAGTTGAGGTACATTCTGGGAGAATTTTCAGTGCTGTAACCCTAGGGTCTCTGAATATGGCAGAACAGCCAATGTTATCTAACTTTCAAAGAACATCCGGGGGCTCACTTTGGTGTCTTCAGGGTGGGGAGTGATTTTAGACTGGGGGTTAAAATATGATTCTATTAAAGAAAGCAACTGATTATTCTGTTGATCACATTTATACTCAAAGTAGAATTATTCCGTTAGTGTTGCTAGGCTGTTAAAGGCGGTTCCCCGGTTTCATTAGTTTACTTTCTTATGCTTTCAGAGGCATGTGAGTCACAAGACTCTAAGACAGGCAAGGATTTGTAAGGAGTTTGGGTTCTGGAGCACACGTGCCTAACTCTTCTGATCCACAGCAGACACTCCTGACTTCTCTGAGGATCTTTCACCATTTACAAAATAAAGATGATAATGATCGCCTTGAGAGATCATTGAGAAGTTAACAATAATTATAATAAAAGTTCTTGGACATATGAGGCACTCCAACAGTGCCTGAAGGGCTTCCATTATAGTATGTGTTCAATAAAATTGCTCCTGGCCTCCTTGTTCCCTAGGAGCTTGTGTAATGAAGAGACCAAGGAGATTCAGGTTCCCTATCAGAGTTGTTGCCTAAAGGGCAGAAACACACCAGCTGTCACTATTGCTATTGTTACTGGCAATAAACATTTCTCCTGTGCCTTAAGTGTACGGTTCTGCCCAATAAACAAAATTAAACTCGAACTAATAATGCCTTCTTGGGAGCGTAATCGCTCATGTCTTGACATTGCTGATTGTAACGCATGAAGCATTTCCATAATAAGAAGCACTTTACGGGCATCCAGCTTATGAAGCAGAACATTAATTTGTATTGTTTATAAGAGCACTTAGGTTAAAGGGAGACAAATTATATTGAATTACGGACAGCCCATTGCCCACCCTTGACTGTAGTTGGGGACTGGGCCTAAACAGCAGCCCCTTCCAAGCAGGAAAGAACACTGAGTTCCCTTCATTTGTTCCAGAGAGGACACTGGCATGATTTCCAGAATTTTTTAAGACCCAGCTAAGGAGTGATGTCAGACTTTTGCTAAAATAAAGTAGTTGTGCTCTTGACAGGAAGCAAACAGACAGCCTCTAGGCAAACTCAAAAATGTTCTTAGAATCAGGTCACCTGGGTCCTCAGAGACTTGAGCCTCAGTTTTTTTGACCTCTAAATTGGCAAAAGTGGTATTTCTTGCCTGTATTAGAAGGTAATTCTGAGTGGAAAAATTTTGAAAGCATGTGTGTGTTAAAAACAAGTCTATATTTTTAGTTTGTGCTTTATAAAGAACACATCAATATTATGATTCCTGGTTAGGAGAGGTGTCACATGCTTGTGTTCCCAAGCACTTGGGAAGCTGAGGCAGAGGAATCCAAGTTCAAGGCCATCTTGGGCAACCTAGCAAGACCCTGTGAATGTAGCTCAGTGGCAGAGCACTTGCCTAGCATGTGTGAGGCCCTGGGTTCAATCTATAATACTGAAAAAAAATTAATTCCTACCATTATTCTTGGGGTTCCTAGCCCAGGACCCCTTTCAGCTTATGCCAAAGAGTTAGACTAAATAACCTTTCCATATGATCTTGAAAAGGGTGAAAGGGGATGGTTGGTTAAAAATAAAATTCCCCAGTTCCCCAGGAGCTTGAGAGGTACCTTGAGTTTTCTAGAAATCTCTCTCTTTCTCTGTGTGTGCACGCGTTTAGGGAAGAGGGAAGAACATTATCAAATGACTATCAAATTCACTTAATGATATTTAACAAATTGTGGGGGTTCGTAGGGCCCCTTGGTTCAGCAGTTGAATAGGGGTAACCTTGACATCTTGAAATGTGAGCTTCGACCTATAAACCTTCCCAGGGTCTTGGAGGGGAAGAGGCAAGAGGCAAGAACTAGAATTAGTAGATCACTTAACCTATATCCTTAGTTTCCCTGTGTATAAAATGATCTCTGTGGGTCCATTCAGCTTTAAACAGTTATTCTCCAATGATTCTGTAATTAGAGAAACTGCTACATAATTGACTCCAATCTATAAACCCGACTCGTATAAAGCCATGTACATGTTGGGGTATTTTCAGAGGTGAGTAAAGAGAAATCTGCTAAAGGAGGCCTAAACAGTGAGAACATTATTTTCCACTATGACTTGAGGTCCAAGGAGGCAGTTTGGGGGTTGCTTCTGTGGCTTGTTGGTGTCCTGAGACTCGAGGCCCATCCTATCTTTCTGAGCTTCCATCATTGAGTGGAATGCTTTGGACCTCTGCAGTGGAACAGCTGGTATCTTAGACTCCTGCCCTCCTGGGTGCACGCTCCCTATCCTAGACCTCACATGTACGTGTGATTGTTCTGCCCAAGAAGACAGCTTTTTTTTTCTATCATGCTTTTTGTTAATCTGTGAGACCTTTCTTAGAAGTCCGTCCAAATTCTCAGCTGACTTTCTTTTTGGTTCATTGGTTGGGATTGGGTCACACCTACGTTTGCTAGCTACAAGGGAAGCAGGCAGCCTGGGAAATATCTAGTATTGTAGCCTTTGTGGAAGGAGGGAGTCTCTGCCAGCCAGGAAGCTGGGAGCTGGGTACAAATGGCTAAAAGGGTGGGCAATCAAAGGCATCTGTACCAAGCTGGGAATTAAAGCTATACAACTTCTGTATCATCCTATTTGACATCACTCTTTGTTTTACTGTATGAGTCTATGAATCCTGTTCTCCAGTATGTGATAATCTACTCCCAAGACATTGGCCTTATTGAATGTTCATGACTTTACTATAAAAATGATTTCACTGGGAATCTCACTTTATTGGTGAAATAGACACAAAATGGTTGTATTCTGATTGTCGCCACCAACTCTGAGTAGCCACATCTTCTAAGACATTATTTCTTTGATAACGTTTCAGCCACTGTTTTAAAACATTTTCCAGTTTGATTTCAAGAGTTGGCCTTATTTATTCAAAAATTTTAATCCCATATTCAAATCAAAATGCCTCTTTTTCTCCTAAATCCCCTGGCTTTCCCATCCTGCAACCCCAACTCCCAGACTGTGGTCTGGAGGCATGGGTTAGGGAGGAAGAGGGCTGATCTGTTTTTACTAGGGCGGTGCCACCCACCTCCCTAGTCCTCTCATGGGAGATCCTGGGAAAGGGGGACAAACGTACCTGTAGGTGGCCATCCAAGGTGGGGTTATAGTCCCCTTCCTCTGGGTCCTCTTTCCTGACCTGCTGCTTGTCACTAGACTTAGCAGGGATGGCTGGTGACTTCAGTTGGCCTTGCTGCAGAGAGGGGTCTAGTTGTGGGACCCTATGGCGCATTATTAATCCCCCTGAGAGGTAGCTACTTATCCTAGCCAGCCTCCAGCTAGTAACCTCATGTCTCATTTATTCTGTGCAACAGAGCTCTCTCGCAAGCTTATAACCTCCAGGTTCCATCCTTCTTCCACATCCCACAGACAAGGGCAGGATGCATAGTCCTTACTTCCCTGGAATGCTGCATTAGTTCTCAATGGCTGCTGAGGTCATTTCACACAGACTTAGTGACACAAAGCAACACAGATGTATTACCTTATAGTTTGGGAGGTCAGAGTTCTGAAATGGGTCTTACAGAGTCGAAATCAAAATGCCGACAGAGCTGATCTCCTTCTGGAGGCACCAGAGGAGAATCCATTGCTTGTCTTTCCCAGTTTCCAGAGGCATGCCTTGACTTGGGGCCACTTGACTCCAGGGATGGAGCTCTGTTGCTCTGCTCACTGGCTTCCCGACTGCCTCCGTCTCCCAGGACTGGGCAGCAAGCCTGTAGGCTAAGTAGACAGCCAACAGGATAATGAAATATCAGTGTTTCTTTTTATTATTTTAAATAAGGACTCTACATTTTCAATTGTTTCTTAGTTCTCACTTTGGGGGAGAATGGTTGCTTCAGCAACACAGAAGTTCCCACAAAAGGACATTGCTGTTCTTGTCCCCAGGCAACCTCTTACATGAACTCTGCATCCAGGAAAACACAAAAGGAAACTCTTTGCACCACACGGACATGTGTCTTGGCTGTCAGTGTCACCACCATCATCATCGTCTTTATCATTTATGTGGAAACTAACAAAATTAACTAAATTCTCTGTCCCTTCCTCTGGATTTTAAAAACTGTTAGAGGGAAACTCACCACAGCACACTATTTTATGTCACATCCCTGCAGGGGAGAAGTAGATCCATGTGAATAAGACTGACCTGGTCATAAGCGAGGCCCCTCTTTTCCTTTCTTGATGACCCCAATTCTTTCTTCAAATGAAACCTTCCTCATTCTTGTAGAGTCCTCAGCACCTCAGTGAATGGTTATATTCTAAAGTCTCGGTCAGCACATTAGAACATTACACCTTTGAGGCTGGGACACAATTTTTATACATTGATAGCTTATCACCAAAGCCTGGGGATTACTGAAGCTAACAAGTGTGGATCCATCCTAATAGAAACGTAAAGGGAACTTTCATTCAGCGTTTTGCTAATGGATCTTCTTTGGTACATTCATTAACCTCTATTCCATCCATTGCTCTGAGAAATATGTTGCATTGTTTTATGACTCTTCCTCTGAGAGTTAACACAAGGAGAGAGTAATTATGGATCCCATTGCAGAGAGGTGGGGCAATGAAAGACTTGCTGGAATCACATTTTCCTATTGTTGCCTAGGTCTCCTCGCTAGATTAATGCCAGTTCTTTCTCCCTTTCTCATTACAAACTCTTCTCTTGCCACTCCCAGATTCCTGGGATGAATCCCAGGTCACAAGGATATGCTTTAAATGGGCAAGCCAGCATTCTCTCTTACATGGGCGTACTTGATGTCAACAGAGAAAGAGACACAATGGCCAGGCAAGGTCTTCTACCTTCACTATTTTGTGACCAAGATGGAAACTAAAGCTTCTTAGCTTCATCTGGGTGGTAATCTACCTAGTCATATCAGCACAGATACCTGTCCATGAGTAATGATTTTCCTGAAGCACAGTGGAGTTTAGCCTCACATTGGATTTAATGTTTTCATCTCTGCAATTTGAGATTTAATTGTAGGCAAGAATGCATTAGTTTGCTAGGACTGCCATAGCCAAAGACCAGAGACTGGGAGGCTGAAGCAACATGTATTTTCTCATGATTCTGGAGGCTGACAGGTGCTGGCAGCATTGATTTCTCCTGAGGCCTCTCTTGTCTTGCAGACGGTGACTTCTGAGTCTTCAAGTGCTTTGCCTTCTGCGTGTATCTGTGTCCTAATCGCCTCTTCATATAAGGATAATCAAATTAGATCAGGGCCCATCCTGTAACTTCACTTTAACTTAATTATATCTTTAAAGACCCTATCTCCAAATTCAGCCACATTCTGAGGTTCTGGGGTTCAGGAATATATAAATTCTGAGGCAATCACAATCTAGTCCATAATAATAGAGCTGGTACTTGTTTATCCAGATGATCATGAGGTTTGGGGATACTTTTGAAAGGAAAGGTAAAGTACAGAAACTATGAGGCATAGTTGGATGATTAGACACCTGTCTACCTGTGACTGCCACATCCTTGGAAGTAAGGCTATCTATATACCTTTACGAGAGATATATTCTATTTAGAGTTTTAGACTTCTAGTCAGTGAACACAGGAAATGTATTAGATTGACATAATCAATTTTAGAATATCAGAGATTTGAGATTCATGGTTTTGGTTTCTGTGGTTTCAGTTATCTGCAGTTAACCATGATCTGGAAATATTAAATGGAAATTTCCAGAAACAAGAAATTCATAAGTTTAAAATTGCATGCTATTCTGGGCAGGTGATGAAATCTGTCCCTGTTCTTCTCCATGCAGCCCAGGATGTGAATCATCCCTTTGTCCAGCAGAGTCACACTGTATATGCCACCTGCCTGTTAGTCACTGAGGAGCCATCTAGGTTATCAGATCAACTGTTGTGGTATTGTGGGGCTGGCCTCCAAGTGGTTATTTTACCTCATAACGGCCCCAAAGCACAGCAGTGATGCTGGCAATTCTTAGTGTCAAAGAGAAGCTGTGAAGTGCTTCTTTTAAGCAAAAAAAGGTGAAGATTCTTGATTTAATAAGGAATGAAAATAAATCATATGTTCATGCTGCTAGGATCTATGTTAAATGCAAATTTTTTACCTGTAAAATTGTGAAGAATAAAAAAGAGATGTGTACTAGTTTTCCTACTCACATCTTAAAGTGTAAAGTTATAGCCAGAATTCATGATAATTGATTAGTTAAAATGGAAAAGGCATCAAAATATAGGTTTTGGTGCTATGCATGGTTGTAGATATCAGCTGGGGGTCCTGGAGCATATCAGTTATTGATAAGAGGGCTATGGTATACTTTTTCACATAGCAGATCCCAGCTTTGACTGGTCAAATACTATCAATGCAGAAAAAAATGATAAGAAAGAGAGTTGAATTCTGGGTCCTGCTTCTATTGCTTCTATGTGATAGGATCTTTAAACATGGTGTAGAGGGTGGGGAGGGTTACTGCTGATTATCCTAAGAGGCAGATAGTATCTTAAGTTCTTAGTACTATAGACTCCATGAAGAGATTAGATGTGAGCAAGCAACACGAGGTGGGGGGGGGATATCAAAGAATAAATTACAAAAGATAAGTAACCTCTGGATTCTAGAATTCTACCCTGCATCATTTTGGATTAACCTTCATCTTTTTCTATAAATTATCCAGTTCCATTTGTTGGGGATTTTTCTCCCCCCACCCTCATAGAAAAAACCAAATAAATTTTTTAAAAAAACTGTGGATGGAATAAATTCTTTAGATAGTGATCTTTACAGCTAGATTGAGCTTTTCAGGAAAAAAAAAAAAAAAAAGAACATCAAGGGACTATGCCACTCAGCTCTGGTGTCTGCAATGGTGGCCTGATAGGTGGACTGAGAGTGGCGCCATCTTGGATCTCAGCCCTGTGTTTGCACACAGTAGGCATTCAAAACGTGCCCATAAGTATGCCTTATGGAATTGTGCTTCAGTTTACCAACTAATGACAAATGCCAGAGCAGCTTGCTCTCAGTTAATTGTGGAAGCAAATCCCAGGGTAAGTCTTAGAGTTTGGGGGCCACCATGAATCATACTGTCCTTTCTCCCCTTATTCTTCCTGCCATAAAACGTTTCTATGTGGATTACATAGGCTAATTAGGGGCAGAGGTGTTAACCAAACCCAAGTTCCACCATACACTTTTGCCCTTGAGAGCTTAACTTGGATAAATAGAGGTCAAATTGCGAATAGCTGAGCTCACAGAATCCTCAGCTTCTGGTTCTAGCTATTGAGGGAGAGAACAGAGCCACACACATTCCTAGTTTATGAGTTCTCACACTAAATCCAAGGATGTAGAAAAGAGGACAAGGGGAGGTCAGTGTTCAACTACATCACCAGAGTTTTGCCTTGAGATTGTCTCCCTTTAATTTTAAATATTCAGGTTCTCCTGGCACAGGTCTGTGAAGAGTAGCTTTAAACCAGAGGAGGTGAAAAAAACTTCATAGAGTGAGCAGAAAAACAATGCATCTATTTATGGGCCAAGTTACTTTCCCCTCCCCCACACAGACACAATCTTGCAGTAACCGATTTTTCCTGGGGAAAGATTTTTCTGTCTTTTTAAGGAATGACAAACACTATTTACTAAAGAAAAAAAAAAAAAGAAATAGAAAAAGAAAAGGGCGCGGGTGTCCATACCACAAAATAACAACACTGTAGATCACACTAACTGAAGGCTCCACATCTTATAAACACAACATGCGGCATTACTCCAGGCTGAGTTATTATGTTTCATTGCAGAGAGCAGCAGGCTCTGAATATATTAATGATTCATGCTTGCCTTGGCAGAACATAATGTATACTAATCATAAGGAACCAGGGTACAAGAGCACTTTAAATGCATTTGTCCAGTTAATAGTTTGACTTAATCTGATATTTCATTGGGTCACCGACCTTTTCATTGTAGGTAATGTACAGAAGAAAATGTATGGCTGACGGCCTGGTGAATCCACAGAGGTCTTCCTGTTACCAAGCAACCTGCTACTTAGGCTTTACCTCTGTATAATTCTGCCAATACTTCTGCTTCTTTCAGCTGATGAACTTAAGTGTGGCCCTGTGAGCTTGCGTGACTGTGTGTGTGTGTGTGTGTGTGTGTGTGTGTGTGTGTGTGTGTGTGTTTGTTTCAGGGAGGGGAGATACCAAAGGCACAAAGTAGCTCATTTATCCTGCTTTTTATAGGCATTAAGCAATAAGCTGCCATAATAAACAACCATGCCAGAGTTAATACTCAATAAACAGTATGGTTTATAAGCAATTAGGGACCCAAATCTGAAAATATACAGTTCTGCAGAATGAGAGCATCTACTCTAACAATGCTTAGTAAGATCTGTGGCTTGTTAAAAGTGTCATAATTCTCCTTTAAAAAGCAATTAACAGTTTGGTGTATTTTGGTCTGCCAAGCACAGAGCTTCTTAATCAAATGTGAACAAAATCAAAGAGCCACTTCTCAGCTTTACATAATGGACAGTCGCCTGCCCGGAAAGCGCAGCTGAAAATAAAAGACTGAATTGATGTTTTCTCCTGTTTGTTTATAACCTGAGAGTCCATTGAAGACATCAGATGAGTCCAACAAATTTGTTTTGTCAGGTTTTCAAAAGAAGCCAGCCGGCTACTCTGCTTTGACAATGTCTTTGTATTTCTTAGTAACTTTGTAGGTTAAAAAAAAAAAAAGAACCTCTGTTTTCTAACTCCCTCTTTAAATTGTGGTTGGTGATTGGAGAATCGATGTGTGTTCTGGTCTCTCATGACATAAACACAAACTTGTACTTATTCTGCACAGCACAGGGGTGTCACTGCTTCTCATCAGGATTGTTTTTGAGATGTTTTACTGTAGGATTCCAATTCTCGATTGCTGATTTCCTGTACCCACTGCTTCTGAGGCTAATGAGCCCTATTTTTAAATACACTCTTGAATGATAAATGCTTCCCACATAGTACATTTAAATGCATTTTAAAGCACCTTAAAATGAGTATACAGTAGATCAATAGCATTGGCCTTCTAAAATCACTTATTTAACTCCTTTATCAGAAAATTGGATGATTCCTTTTTTTTTTTTTTTTTTTTTTTTTACTGGGTATTTAACTCAGGGGCACTTTTACCACTGAGTCACCTTCCCAGACCTTTTTATTTTTTTTTTTATTTTGAGACAGGGTCTCACTGAGTTGCTGAAACTGGCCTTAAACTAGTGATCCTCCTGTCTCAGCCTCCTGAGTGGCTGGCATTAGAGGTGTGGGCCACTGCACTCAGTTGAAATAATTTTCTTTTTTTAACTTAAAAATGGAGAGAAATGTGCAGAGAGAAATTTCATGTACACTTAAGCATTTGGAAGTGTCAGATTAAATACCAATTTAAAACTGACTCGTCTTTCACCCATTCTCAATGGTGTTCAGCATTTTTGGAATGCTGCTCTAGGAAGCTATCTGTTGAACTTCCTAATTTTATGACATTACTCCCTCTAACCAGCTGAGTAGGTGGGTAGGAGAACATAATGTATTCATACTTACCAGGGCAAGAGGCCCCAATTTCATCTGTATAACCACCAAACCGAAATAGATCTTTACTGTTTTCTCTCCACTTCTATAATTTGGCAAATCCCTGAACTCTGAAAAATTTTCATAATGTATATACAGGTTTAGGGAAAAGAAGTTAATGTAGAAAAAGCGATAATTAATAATTAAGAAAAAGCAATAATTAAGAAAAAATGAGATTTAAGGACTTTTTTGATAGACAAGTGTCAAAATGCCAAGCAAAACAATCAAATTTCAAATGTGCCCATTTTTAGAGAAACTTCTAAGCAAAACTTTTGGGACTCATTCTGATCACCAGCATGGACTGAGACTCTACTCTGTTTCCTGGGGGGGGGGGGGATTTGGAAAGCCATGAAACCAACCTCACTCCACCCCCCATGTCAATGAGCACAATAATCCCTGACTGATAGCTGCATATTTTGTGCATTAAGCACGTATTTAAAAAGTGTTTTGCATGGTCCACATCCCAGAGGTTGTTCTCTGGGGAGATTCTGATCCTTCTTCCCCTCACTCTTCTACCCATTACATATTTCTGAACATGGAAGATGAGGACCAACTCATC
The DNA here is from genome assembly GCF_048772815.1 of Callospermophilus lateralis. Classification (NCBI taxonomy): domain Eukaryota; kingdom Metazoa; phylum Chordata; class Mammalia; order Rodentia; family Sciuridae; genus Callospermophilus; species Callospermophilus lateralis. The sequence continues at coordinate 24,621,774 of NC_135317.1, read as the reverse complement.
TAACCCTGAGCTTTCTAAGAGAGGGAGGATGCTTGGAGAATCTTAAGGACTTATTCAAGAACGCCGAAATTCCTCCCACCTTAGCAGAGTTAAAGGGATAGCTACAGTTTGAAGAATATCTGGGACTCTTTGGAATTACATCCATAGAACAGAGTGTAGCATATGGGTCCTTCTTAAAATAGCTCCTTGTGAATGTGCCCGAATCTGCAGAATTAATGCCATGAGTAAGAATGTATTCCTTTGGCACAAATAATGGCAAGGAGTCTTCCATTAAGGCTCAGCCATCAGCCTAGTTATGCAGATCAAGTTCTTTCTAGTGTACCACACCGACAGGTGCTGAATCACTGTTGATAATCTGGAGAAAGAACTACCGGCATGAGGATGGTTTTCTTTGACATTGGACCTGGGCATTTGGGTTGAATTGACAGAAGAGAAGTTGGAACTTACAAAATATGGAGTGATACCGAGTGAAAAAACCACACTCACTTAACCATTACTCTAGAATTTTCGCTAACTGGACCCCCTTTTCAGAAAACGCAGAATGGAGATCTGTAGTTCTTCTATACACCCTCCTTCCTAAGTTTTCTTTCCTTATAGTTAGTTCAGTTATAGGAGCCCTGAATTCTCATTTGGGCGAATAGCAAGATTTATCTGCGTGAGAAGCATAGTAAATATTGACTGTGGCAATGTGGAGGTCAATATTTACCTCAAGGGATGATAAATCCTGATATTCACTGAAACATAAAGTCAATATTTTGAGGATGGAGTCAAATGCATCCTAAATGTGCTCACCAGAAGTAGCTGGAAATATTTCTTAATGAGTATGTTTCTCAAGCTTTACCATTTGTGTTAATATTTTAAAAAGAAGAGGAATTGAGAGGTTGGGGACATAGTATTGCTATGCTTTTATCTTTTTAAAAGACAAAGATACAGCTGCCCATGAAAAACACATCTGTATTTTAATTTTTATATTTGAAAGTCTTCTTCTCCTTTTTTTTTTTTTCTTTCTTTTTTTTTTTTTTTTTTTCGGATTCGTGGGCTGGCATTTTCCCCATCTATGTGACAAATGGTGAAGACATCGCCGCCCTTAGCCCTCTCAATTACTGCACACTGGAGAAGGGGGTGGTGGAGCGCTAGATGGATCCAGATCTGCCCAGAGCTCTTCGGGGCCCAGGCTGCCAACGCCTGCTTTATTCTCACAGGCAATGATATACATTTACTCATTGATTTTCCATCCACTTCCTTTAAATGTAACTTTCCTTTGCCTGATTAATTATTAAGTCATTGAATAAAAAGATATATCAGAGAGAGTTTGTTAAAAGAAACCTTCCCCACTAGTCCATTCTTTTGTGTACATTGAATATTGTCTCTCTTTTTGAGAGTGATGCCCAGCTCCCCAGTGGCCATCAGCTCTGAGATATCAACAGGTGCTGATCTGACAACCAGCGCTGCTCGGGGCTGTTTAAGGACTGGGGACGTGGGCACAGCACAGACAATAGCTGCAACAGACGACAGCCATGCCCTGCTCCAGCCAGCTGTGGCCCTGGGCAGAGGAGGTGGCTGGCTTTCCATATTGCCCACCGAGTGTGTTTTCAGACTCTGGAGAGGAATCTCATCATGCCCCAGATGATAACTTTTTTGTTCCTTGATGTCCTAAAGCCTATTTCACAGTTATCGAGAAGATTCCAAAAAGCAAACACCACCCTATGACAAGTTCATATTTGGTAGACGTGAGCAAGACCTCTTTTCTCTTTTGAGAACAAGTGTTGCTAGAGAAGAATATCATGGAGGCTCCTGTACTGGTTCTTGTAGGGACACCGGGGAAAGAGCATCTGGTGGAGGAAAGGGTACAGGGATGGTTCTCTTGGAAGTGCCAAGATGGTTCCACTTACACTAATTGTAATTAGATCTTGCATAATTATTATACGTCAAGCAGTGGTTGAGTACTTAGCACAGATCATTTTGCCCACTTCACAGACTGGAGGATGAAGGCAGAGGGGTAAGTAACTTGCTCAAAGTAGGCAGGCTAGAGCAGGAGTTAGGGTTCAAGCTTGGACCCTCTGCTGGTTTGATTCCTGGAAAGTCCAAGCTGGTTCCCAGTTTGTAACACTTATCTTTCTTCTTTTCCTCTCTGTCGTCTCCCTGGGGCCAAGCTCATGCTTAAAATTGATCATGTTGGTGGGTAGCCAACAATGATATGAAAAAATGTCCGACATCTCTAGTCATCAGGGAAATGCAAATCAAAACGACACTCAGATTCAATCTCATTCCAGTTAGTATCTTAGCCATCAGGAATACAGATAACAATAAATGCTGAAGAGGATGTGGGAAATAGTCCCTGGACTTTCTGAGCTTGGCTTATTTTGTTTAGCACAGTGGTCTCCAGTTCCATCCATTTTCCTGTAAATGACATTATTTCATACTTCTTTATGGCTGGGTAAAACTCCATTGTGTTTATATATCACATTTTCTGGCAAGGGAGAATGAAACGTTAGGGAAATTATGCTAAGTGAAATAAGCCAGTCACTTGTATGAGAGGCATTTGAAATGGTCAAATTAATAGAGACAGAAAGCAGAACAGAGGTTCCCAGAGTGGAGCAGGAGAGAATGGGGAGCTCTTGTTTAATGGGCACAGAGTTTTAGTGTACAAGATGAAAAAAAGTTCTGGAGCTTTGTTCTCCAACTAGGAATATGCTAATACCATTGGACCCTATACCTGGAAATGGGTTAAGATGGCAAATTATATGTTATGTGTTCTTAATACAATAAAAGAACAATTTTAAAAATGAAGTTTCAACAATAGGAGAGGTAAATAGGGAGCCTACATCATGGGAACAAATTTTTACTCCTCACACTTCCGATAGAGCCCTAATATCCAGAGTATACAAAGAACTCAAAAAATTAAACAATAAGATAACAAATAACCCAATCAACAAATGGGCCAAGGACCTGAACAGACACTTCTCAGAGGAGGACATACAATCAATCAACAAGTACATGAAAAAATGCTCACCATCTCTAGCAGTCAGAGAAATGCAAATCAAAACCACCCTAAGATACCATCTCACTCCAGTAAGATTGGCAGCCATTAGGAAGTCAAACAACAACAAGTGCTGGCGAGGATGTGGGGAAAAGGGTACTCTTGTACATTGCTGGTGGGACTGCAAATTGGTGCGGCCAATTTGGAAAGCAGTATGGAGATTCCTGGGAAAGCTGGGAATGGAACCACCATTTGACCCAGCTACTGCCCTTCTAGGACTATTCCCTGAAGACCTTAAAAGAGCGTACTACAGGGATACTGCCACATCGATGTTCATAGCAGCACAATTCACAATAGCTAGACTGTGGAACCAACCCAGATGCCCTTCAATAGATGAATGGATAAAAAAAAAATGTGGCATTTATACACCATAGAGTATTACACAGCACTAAAAAATGACAAAATCATGGAATTTGCAGGGAAATGGTTGGCACTAGAGAAGATTATGCTTAGTGAAGCTAGCCAAATCCCTAAAAACAAATACCAAATGTCTTCTTTGATATAATGAGAGCAACTAAGTACAGAGCAGGGAGGAAGAGCAGAAAGAAAAGATTAACATTAAACAGAGACATGAGGTGGGAGGGAAAGGGAGAGAAAAGGGAAATTGCATGGGAATGGAGGGAGACCCTCATTGTTATACAAAATTACATATAAGAGGTTGTGAGGGGAATGGGAAAATAAACAAGGAGAGAAATGAATTACAGTAGATGGGGTAGAGATAGAAGATGGGAGGGGAGGGGAGGGGGGATAGTAGAGGATAGGAAAGGTAGCAGATTACAACAGTTACTAATAGGGCATTATGTAAAATTGTGGATGTGTAACCGATGTGATTCTGCAATCTGTATTTGGGGTAAAAATGGGAGTTCATAACCCACTTGAATCTAATGTATGAAATATGATATGTCAAGAGCTTTGTAATGTTTTGAACAACCAATAAAAAAAATAAATTAAAAAAAATGAAGTTTCAAACTTGCTTCTCATTTTAAAACACAGAAAGTGCTATTAAAATACTGAGCACAGGGAATGAGTTATATGTGACTCAGAGAAAGTTCATTTAGGAAATGATCTCTATGTTAGAGGTCATGCTGGGGAAGAACCGTCTGAGCCCAACCTTTCTGGGTTCTAGATCCTTCCTGGATTAAGGAGTGAATTTTGTGATATGATTGAGTTCATGTTTTTTAAACCCACAAAGATCAGAATCTCATGAGATGATTTCTGGTGGGCACTTGCTGCGGAGGGCACCTGGCCCACCCGTACAGACCCTCTGCAGAGGCTGCTTCATTTCAGCCCCGACCCCAGGAAGTCCGTGTGATTGTCATGATTGTTGATACACAGCTCAGGAAATTGAGGCTCAGTGAGAGAGGTGCAGTAACTTGCCACCCAGCTGGTGACTACAAGCCCTCGTCCCAGGCCTGAGTTGTTCATCACCATCATTTACTGCACCATTAACTACATCTTGAGAGGTCAGCTTTGATTAATAGTACGCCTTGTGTCCCATTTGCTCAACAGCTTGGAGGCCATCTATCCTGTTCTCAGCCAATGTTAATTTCTCAACATCATTAACAAAGATATAATAAGAGATGTCATCAAATGCCTGGGGGAAATAAAGACACACCAAGCTTCTGACATTTCCCTTGCATGACGGGGTCCCTAGCAATCTTGTGTTAACATTCCAAGTCTTGGAAACTGTTCTAGAATTTCTTGAAAGCACACCAGACAAACCTGTTTACACTCCCTGACATTCACTTTGGCCTCTTTTCTAAAGGCTAGGGTAGCGTTTGTCCATTACATGTCTTCTGTCCCTCTTTCATTCTCTAACTATGGAAATAGTTCTGACACCAGATCTGTAGGCCCATTTCCTAACTTCAGGTCTTCACAATAGGTGCTTGGTGATCTGGATTCTTGGAAAAAGCATGTCATACACAGTTCCTTCCCTGCTAGAGCCTGTGTTGTCTTTAAAAACACTGGTCCTCCTTCCTTTGTGAAAACCAAGACTTTGGGAATTGAGGATTTTTTGCCTCTCTTTGTTACTATGTGACTTTAATTTTCTTAATATCATTATATTTCTGGTCAGTTTTATTTTTCAAAATTTATTGCTTTATAAAATACAGCTTTATTTGCCTTTGTTCTTGGCAGTTTTCATGTAGTTCTTTCTGGTGTGGATTCTCTTGGCCATACTTCTCTTAGAAGTGGCTGGTGCTCGTGTATCTCTCTGGAGTGATCCTGTGTGAGTGGCTACCACTCCGTCCACATTCTGATCAATGGAACTGTTAGCAAGCTGCGTCAAGAGTTGTTCAGCTCTTGGGTTAGCAGTTAGTAAGTGATGATGTTCTGGTGGGTAAGGTCTTCCTGCCACTATTGAGTATGTGTAGTATCATAGTTTTTGAGTCTAGATTTGGGGGACATCTGTTTTCTACAGCTGCTGAGGAGATCTATCCCAGACAACAAAAATAACTGGATCTCATGGGCTGTCACTTAGATTTGGTTGCTAAGTTCTGACCAATAGGATCCTTGGCTGAAAATAGGGATTGGGTGATATGATAATAAAGCAGTAACTAGTTAACATATGTGAACTGGTAAAGAATTAAAAATATCAGACTGTAAACCTGGGAATATTCTAGGAAGTAACTATAGTGCTATTATCTAGGCACATGAGAGTCATGGAGGTAATAATTGCTAATCAACTAGTAGGCTTTTGGCCCTTTGTAACTCTCCTAAAGCAATAACACTCATAAAAGCAGAGAAATCAATATTGCTGCCAAACTTAGTTGATACCAAGATCTATGGAGGTAAAAAAAACCCACAAATAAAAAGCAAATATTAGTACTATAAAGGAGACAAATGTGGAAATTGAGAAATCACAGGAATGCTTATTAGCTACAGCTGGTGGAAGGTTAGCAACTCTATCCCGGTGTGCCAGGAAGGAGAGCCTGCCCTTCTGGATAATTAACCAGGAGGAGCCTTGCCATGAGCTTTGCATCACGGGGCTGTTGTTAATTCCAATAGTAAGTTATCACACTTGATTTATATTGATTGAACTTATAATGTATAAGTTGATAATGTATAATGGTATAATGTATCTATTGCAGGTTCACTTGGGTTACAAATAAACAGCACTGTAATAGGTAAAGCCTGACATAATTTCAGAAGATAATCATTTTTAGACAATTTCGAAACTAAGTTTTATTTTATGCACACAGTGAAGGAATCGAGTACCTGGTTCTGAAAGACTCATGTTGAGTGGCGACTGGCTTGTCTTCAGTGGGGCTTCCCCGGAAACAAACCCTTAAAATGAAGATCAGGGTGCTGGTGGTTTCTTTTGGAGGTGGTTCCAGAGAGCATCCATAGCAAGGAGGGAAAGTGAGAAAGGAAGGGAAGGGAGCTGATTCAGGGGTAGTACACCAGCAGGATGACACTGCCCTGGAACTTCAGATAGAGCTGGAAGTGGCCGAAGACATGCTCGAGTGGATCCATCCAGGGGACAAGTGAGTTGGGCTTTTTATCCTTCCTTCATTTGAGGTTTGCAAGAGTAGGCATCGCTTGCTTCCAGTACTCCTGCCCCAAGGGCAGGCTGGGCCCATCCAGAGAGTGCTCTCAGGAGAAGAGAGTTGCGGGGACTTGCAGAGCAAGTAACCAACGTGTACAGGGGAGGTCAGGGGGACATAGTGGACATTGATGACATCTGTATCTTCCTCAACCCCATTCTATCCAGAAGGAGCTACTTTGAACATTTTAGGTTTGCTATTTGTCTTTATCTTTCCAAATCATATGCTCATGCTGCTATTAATTTTATCGGTTTTATGCAATATCTGTTGACATTTTTAACTTGATTCATCTCTTTTACACCACCTCCTGCTCTGCCCTTCTTCTTCTTCTATTTTTTTTTCCAATAGTGTTATATATCAAATTTTGGTTATGCCAGCCAATTAAGCAACAGTATGGAATGATTTTTACTAAAGGGTCGGGAATCACAGTGTGATTCCATTTCCTATCTTATACTACACTAGAATTAATGGCTGCCTCAGTTTTCCATTTGTTCATTTGGGGATGTGCTGATCGATAAGTTTCCAGATGCTCTAACACACCTGGCATCTGCCTACTATCACTCTTGCCAAATGTGTCAACACAGTTCCAAACAATCCATCAGTTCCGTTCTGCCCTGTCCTCCTCCGCCTGCCCCCCTCCTTCATGGAGGGTGTCTTCAGAGTTCCCCATTCTTCTGGTCCACTTTATTCTCAAGGTGTAACAGAGCTGAATGCTTAAGACTTTCTTATGCTGTCATCCTGGGTCCTGTTCTCCCCACACTGTGCTTTCCTTTGCTAGGTTCAGTCCCCTAATGGCAGGGGGATACATCCTTCTTGAGAAGACACGCAGGGCATCCTGGGGCCATCCCGTGTCTCCACCGAGCACTCTTTCTATCTGGCTGCAGGGTTCTGGAGCAATAGGAGTGTCTCGGACTGGAGTCTTAAAGTTGTCTTAATCCTTAATCACGGTGGCTTAATCCTTCTGTTTCCAGCCTGTGTCTCATAATGCTTGTCTCACAAGAGGCCCCACGACTTGCCTGGAACTGGGGAGAAGTCAGTCAAGTGGCCCATTCAGAGCTGTGGCTCAGTGAACAAGCAGGACTGTGCCTTCCTTCAGTGGACAAGGGGACCCACTGGAGGGGGAGACTGCTCATCTGATCATATTATATTTATTACATTTATAATATAGTAGCTATATTACATTTATAATTTAGTAGCTATATTACATTTACCCTGGAATATAGCTACTATTCCAGGGTAAATGTAATATCTCCAGCTTGCATTGATCGCCAGACAAGTTTTGGCTTGGACTTAATTCTACCTACTATCTTGAACATTTTAGTACTGGGGATTGAACCAGGTGCACCTTACCAACTGAGCCACATCCACAGTCCTTTTTGTGTTTTATTTGGAAACAGAGTCTAGCTAAGTTGCTGAGGGCCTTGCTAATTAGCTGAAGCTGGCTTCGAACTCAGGATCCTCCTGCCTCAGCCTCCTGCCTCCTGCTGGGATTACAGGTGTGTGCCACTATGTCTGGCTGGAGGTGGACATTATTACATATGAACTTCATCTGTTGAATACTTTACTGAGAATGGACTCTATTCCCCATAACCTTGAGACTTGAATCCAGATAGTTGGATGAGCTGTGCCAATGGATAAGCTGAAGCAAAAAGGTGAAAGGTGAAGAGTGATTGACACTTATGTCTATGGACTACTTTTGGAGAAAGACAAACTTAAAGGGTAATTTGTCCTCTCTTCTAACAATTTACAACAAAACCTTGTTACTGAGACTTGCTAACATATGTCTTAGTGATATTTCCTTGTCCCAAACCTAGTCAGAGCAGTTAAATAGATTTACATTTTAAAAACAGAAACAGGGGATTCATATATTAATGGCTCTGTGAAAGTATGGCTGGCCCCTATCCTATTCTTCATGTTAACGAGACTAGAGTATGTCAGTCTACATTTCCTGCTGTCTCTGATCTGGAGTCTCTGACATTTCATTGATTTCATCATTCTTGGTCTGTCAACATGGCTGTCATTTTACCTTAGAGAAACCTCCTGGAGTCCTTGTTTATACTCCATTATCTTATCCTTCCCCTTAGTACAGGCCGTCATCGCCTCTTAAGTGGATTAGTTCAGTGATCATAACGTGCAGGTTCCAATTCTGAACTGCATTCTTCCACAAATCTACATATTTCAAAATTCCTTCTCCCCCCAACCCCCACAAAATCTACCTTCTCCCCTAGTTTCAGCCACAGTTCAGTAAATAGCAATGCCAAACTTTGGGTTGCTAGCACTAGCAGCATGGGAGACTATGAGATTCCTCTTTTCCTTCACATTCCATCCATCGGCAAAGACTACTGACAGCCAGAATTCAACCACTTCTCAGCTCCACTCTTGCTACTCTCCCATCTTTATGCAGAAGCCAGGAGGTCCTTCTAACAGGTCACCATGGGGCTCAGAGCCCTCCAGGAATTTCTTGCCTCTCTCAAGATAACAGCCACAGTCCTTACAATGACCTCACACAATAACCTGTCCTTGCCTCTCCCACTCTCCCTTGGTCCACAGTGTCCGGCTCTGAGGTCCTCAGGCATGCCTACGTGTTCCTAACACACAGCCTGCGCCTCCACCATTTCCAGTGCCTGAAATATTTTAACTCCAGGTGTCCTGCTCCTCCCTGTAATTCTAATCTCTGCTCAGTGAAGTTTTCCAGTCCCCTTTCCCTAGCTAACACAGTCCTCCTCTCTCACTCCCTCACCTTGCTTGCTTTTTCTTCATAGCATGCGTCCCCCTGATTTATTGTAGACACACACATCTCTACCTACTTACCTATCTAAATTTTCTTGCATTTCATGACTCCTCCCTCCTCAAATTTAAGCCGGTGTAGAAAAGTAGTTTATCTGTACTATTTGTGACCATATCTCCAGTATCTAGACTAGCTGGTACTGCACACAAAGTAGGCATATAATAAATGTTTGATGAATGAATGAACAAACTGATACTTTTAGTGTGTTGGTTTTTACCATGCCTCACCCCACAAAATGTGGCTCACAAATGATCGTACCATATGATTTTTATGGCTTTGTCTCCTCTCTGGGACTTTGTCAGTATGCCCTCTCCATCCTATTTTCTACTCTCCTTATCTTCTGATGTAGCCCTCAGGCCAGGCTCCCCACTGGCCACCACACATACTCTGACACTAATTCCTCCAAAAGAGAATCCACTTTGTCAAAATTTTGTTTCCTTTCCAGTTTCCTCAAAAATTTAAACATAGAACTACCACATGATCCAGCAATCCAACCTCTGAGTATATACCTATAGAACTGAAAACAGAATCCCAGAAATATTGGCACACCCTTGTTTATCAAAATGTTATTCATAAACAGATAAGGTGGAAATGAACTGTCTATTAAAGATGGATGGATAAAGAAAATGCATCACATACATACAGTGGGATATTATTCAGCCTTAAAATGAAGGAAATTCAGTTACATACAATCACATAGATAAACACTAAGGACGTTATACACAGTGCAGTAAATCAGATATGAAAGGACCAATACTGCATGATTTCAATTACATGAGGTCCTTAGAGAAGTCAAATTCATAGAAACAGAAGGTAGAATCGTGGGTGCAGGGGCTGGAGGGAGTGAAATGAGGTTGCTAATGGAAACAGGGTTTCAATTTTGCAAGATGAAAAGGTTCTGGAGACCCATTGCAGAACAAGGTGCAATACTTGACACTACTGTGCTATATATTTTTAAAAGTTTAGAAAGGCAAATTTTATTTTTTTGCATTTTTTACCTCAATTAAGAAGTAAATTTCGCTCCTTTTCCTTCCCAAATGCTTTTATCCATCCTTCCAATTGCAGCTCCAGGGCTGGATATCATCCTGGATTGTTCCTGCCTAAGATGTTCTTTCTCTTCCCTGAACTCACATTACATTCCAGATATCCTGGGTGCACTTATTTGATTTTTGTCAATGATTGTCTTAAGGGTGTCGATGGTTTTCCCCAGGTGGACATCAAACTCTATTACAGTGGGTATCATAGCAATGCTTTTGGTAATCCGTGCAATGAATTTATAATTTGGACAATGATCTTGTTAATAATAATCTTTGATGAATTGAATTGGGTCAATGGCGATTAGCCTTTAAGATCTTTAGAGAGAATAAATCTATAACCACCCTTGATGCTATGTTATGGTTTAGCCTGGGATGGCTATACAAATTTTTTCATTAGGCCTTAATTTTAGTGTCTGGTTATTTAAGAAACAAATCTGTCACCTCCTGTATACATATCTGAATTTCCTTTGTACTTGCTATTTCTTTTTTCATCCTTACAAATATTTGGATACTTTGTGTAAGCACCCATTTAGAAAGCAACCCCTTGAACTTCCGGAAACTTTTGACATTAGCAAAATTAAGTGATGTTTTTACTCACTCTCATTGTTCTTTCTGCTATCTTTGGAACAATCTTATTCTGAAAACAAATAATGTCTCTTTAGGAAAGAAACACTGACATTTTCCTGACTGAGACACTTTTAATATTTTATTATCGACAAATATTCCAATGTAGTTGAACTTAAAAATCAGAATATTTAGTGCTATGTCTATGCCTAACTCCTCAATGGAATGAATCATTCATTACTTTGTACCATTTCTGAAAGAATAAAAAGGCCCAAAGTCACAGCATGAGTATATGTATATTTAATATTTTTACTGCACATATATTTAAAAATCAATATTTACTCTTCATGAAAATCGGATAATATAAGAACTGACATACTGATATAAAATAAAATAACCTTTCCTTTTTGGTTGTAAAGCAACCAAATGGTGCGAACTCTATGTAATTTGGTAAGCTGGTAAATGAGGGTTCTTGTGCCTGTTTGTCCTATATGCTAAGATTCCAAGGACTTCTGCCTTCTAAGTTTTACAGGACAATTTGCCTTATGCATAGGACAGAAACTTGGATTTGAAAATGTGACCATCATCAGATAATGGCCTACACCAGCAGGCTAGAAATCCAGGGAATGCAAGTAGACAAAGTATTTTAATAATTAGGTCTCTTTGTCAATTAGTAAACTAGCTTACTGATTTATACTTTTATGGACAGTGAGTTGGGTTACTATGTATCACCCCTGGAGGATATTAATTTTGTTGTTGTTGTTATGCTGTTTGGCCTAGAGGCTTTAAATCTCCAGTTCTAGCTATCACCCCTGGATACCAACTGTTTCTCTTATAGATCACATGAGGACATATCGTGAAGAAGACAGAATGGTAAGACTAACAATGAAGAGGCCAGGTAAACCCTGTTAAGTCGATAAAGTACTGTGAGAGAGACAGAACTCCCTAGTGACTGCTCATGAATGGGGACGTGGTGGGGTTCACCTTGACGTAGGACGTTCTGCTAATTTCATTTGGGATATCAGGTAATGTAAGCATGAATCAGAAAGCTGAAGGTCAATGCCAGGAACTGTGGGCAGACCAGGAGATGAGGATCAGGACAGAGTCTCATGTGTGTATTTATTTCAGAGAACTCATTGATACTCTCCGCACATCTGTATACTTTTGTCAGCTCTATATTTCTTCTCCCTGAGGCTTTGGCTGCCAGAAATGTCATGAGACCTACAAGACAAATGCTTCCAAAAGTTCCCAGAAGGAAAAATAGTGCATTGATCTAAGGGGATTCGGCCTTTTAAAATGGTTGTTATGGTTATGCATGGAGAAGATCTGGTCAAATTTCCCTGCACCCTTAGACCAGACCCAGCCCTCCACCTTCCAAAGCTAAGTCTGGCTCAATGAGCTCAAGTTCTTCCTTTCATCTGATACTGAATTGTTGGTTCTCAAATAAGTCAGAAGAAAAAAAAAAATCGATCCTTATTATATAATAACCTTCCAAAGTTCTGACCTCCTATGATCATCCCCCTGGGGGTTAGGGTTTCAGTGTGAGCACTTGGGGAGCATGCAAACATCCCAGCCACTGCATATGCTAATTCTAAGTTTAAGTTTTTGAAGAACTGTCATATTGCTCAGTGAATGTGCTCCTTAGGTTTTTAAAAATGCATTGACATCAAATGCAACTGGTAAGGACAAAAATAAGCAAGTCTCTTTCTTTACTTATTTGATCAAATAATTTATAACTTCTCTGAAATATGATTTATTTCCTTAAAAGTCTTGCTTTTCTTAATTTGTCCTCATAGTTGTTCATTCTATTGATTATCTTAGATTTAAAGGAGACTGAAGTGACACTCATGTTCCCAATCTAGCTAGGCCCCCACTGTTTAGTTTAAATTCCTGTTCCCACAAAATTATTGCTTCTCTCCTTTTTCCAGTTTACCAAATTCTGCAGTTTTTGTGACGACCCTGTCCTTGTCTTTGTCCCACTTGTAATAGTTACAGTTCTCCTTGTGCATTTCATTCACAGACGCCTGATCATGATCTTAGATTCCTCTTATGATTCTTATTCATTCATTTTATAGCTGGGTATCATGAATCCATCATGAACACCAGGCCACCCCTTGCCTCCCATATTTAAGATATTTAGTGTCTTGATAAAATTTTTTGACGTTTGTATTATATGTGTGTGTGTATGTATATACATGCATATTTTTAGTTTTAGTTTTTTTAGATGAACACGATACCTTTATTCTATTTATTTATTTTTATGTGGTCCTGGGGATCGAACCCAGTGCCTCACACGTGTTAGCCAAGTACTTTACCACTAAGCTATATTTTGACATAATATTTAACTATTATAACATTTACAAGGTCTTTCCCTGGTAGGAGTTTCAGAAGATTAAACATGGATGAAGTAGCAAGTAGAGTTCTTGGTACATTCAATGCCCAGTAGATGTTAGTTTCTTGGTCCATTTTTATAGAGTGCAGAATATCGAATTTCAGCATGAAACAGGCCAAATTCCTGGTCACTTTGGACACAGTTCTCAGGATCTCTGCTGGGCAGGCCCCCACAGAGTCGGGAAAGAGCCATTGGATAAAAGAACTCTGGTATCAGATTGTTTTCCTTGCTTCTAAATCTGGTTCTGTTGCTAACTCATTTGTGACCTTGAGAAAGTCACAAATCTTAATCTCTGTGCCTCTGTTTCTCAATGTGCAGGTTTGGAGTGTGACTGCTCTACAGAGTTCCTGTGAAGACTGAGTGGAGTGATTTATGTTAAGCACTTTACAAAATGCTAGGTTCTCATGTAAATGCTCAATATATTTAAGCTTATGTCATCTAACAAGCAGAACAATGGAATTCTGGTTGAAGTCTTTGGTTATTTATGCAATTTTCTTTTCTTTTCTTTTCTTTTTGCCATATGCAAATAATCATTTTCCCAAGGAAATTGAAGAATTAGACAAAATGTGTTTATCATCAAAACTATAATAATTACAAGTTGTTTATATAGTTCAATCAATGGAAAACATTTATAAAATGCCTACAGTGTGCAAATGATAGATTTCTACAAAGGTCAAAGGGTTTTAGTCATTATCCCTGTCCTTAAGCAGTTTCTCATTTAGGTGAGAGATTGGCCACCTTAGGTACAAAGATTAGGAACAACACCAAGCTGAATGGTAAGAGAGCCAGATGGCTGGCCTTGTTACTGCTATATTACCATATAAATGCAGAAGTAATAAAGTCTTTCAGATAAAAGCTTTTTACTTTGTGGATTTTTCTTTTTTCTTTCTCTCTCTCTCTGTTTTCTCAACAATTGGTATTTTGAGGATCAATGGATAGATTTCTCCAAGCCTCAAATAAAACATCCAAGTTAAGGAGCAAGAGATGTTCAAGAACAGTGTGGATTTTAAAAATCTTTTTATTTTAAAATTGTTCCAAGATGGAACAATCGAATGATTTCACATGCATCTACCCTTCAGTTCCAACCATTATCCAGGTTTGGCCACATTTGCCCCATCTATCCTCTGTCTCCCCCTGGATGAAGTCTTCTAAAGCAGATCTCCCCAGGTGTCATGTCACTTCATTCTCCAACATTCCTGATGTATCTTGTCATACAAGAGGTCTCTAGTGCCATATGACATAACTGCATCATTAGCTTTGTAGGGAAAAACTTACCAGCAGAGAAGCAACAGAGTGCTCAGAAAGTTCCCTACTCCCAGTTTCCCAAGTTACAAGCCAGATATTGATGTCTGGTGCATACAATGGCAAAGTGCAACAGAGCAGGCACTCAAGAACAGCAAGCCTGTCCCTGATTTGTGTTACAAGGGGTGAGTCTAAGAGGAATAGGCCACAGACCTTGTTTCTTTAAGTACTGAGAAATACATCAAGGAATGTCCAGGCTCAGAAACAACTCTGGAGAGATTGCCTCCTGAGGGCCAATGTGGGCACATAGGGGCCAGGGCAGAAATCATAACATCAGCCAAAGACCTTGCTGCCTCACTGCAGAGAGGCTTGGCTAGCTGAGCCCGACTGCTTTAACTACTAGAGCAGAAAAGAAACGAGTCTCTAGAATCACCTTATATGGTTCTTATTAAAACTCTAAAAAAATCAGGACATTTTCTTAGAGAACCACAATGTCACTAGTACACTTAACACAAATAATAATAACTTTTGGTATCATCCAATGCCCAATCCATAATCAATTTTCTCTGGTTAGGAGTTGTTTTAAGCTGAGAGTTGTGTCTCTTTGCAGGGCATGAAATGAATCCGTGCATAAGTATCAGGATTAAGAAAAATAGGGAGTATAAAATATTAAAATGCATCACAAATAGAGTGTTGTTTTTTTTTTTAT
Organism: Callospermophilus lateralis; assembly: GCF_048772815.1. NCBI lineage: Eukaryota > Metazoa > Chordata > Mammalia > Rodentia > Sciuridae > Callospermophilus > Callospermophilus lateralis. The sequence goes on along the minus strand of NC_135317.1, from coordinate 24,606,457 downwards.
TTTTTGGCAAAATGCTGTTTCAGGTACAGGTAAACATGCTGGGTTTGATAAACAGTACTCTAGGGAATTTTCAAGTTAATTCCTTGGTCTATATCCTGTCTCAACAACTAATAGTTTAATTCAATCTTTTGGCACCAAGAAAGCACACTGCTCATTACCCTAGGCACTTGTTCCTGGGTGTTCTAGCCGAGAATCAGTTATTCTCTCAGTAGATCCAGATGAATGTAGGCACTGGCACAGCGTACTTCAGACCAATCAACAATCCATTCTCTTCCTTTACATTCACCCAGAAAATGATCTAAAAGAGCATCAGGAGAAGCCTGGCATGTAGCCATTCAAGTTTACAGGTATAAAGGAGGTAGAAGTGATGATATGGAATGTGAAGATTTGGGGTCCAGGGTTCTATGTCCACCCTAATTTTAGATTCCCACAAGTTATGAGATCTTAAAATGGTTTGTACCCATAAAGAATGCAGCCCCTATTCACACTGGGACTTAAACATCACGCCATAAACAGACACAAAGAGATTCTGTTGTGTTTGCACTATAACCCTAAAATGAGGGGGAGGACACTGTATTAAACTTGCCAATGCTGCCTTAACAAAGTAACCAGAGTGGCAGCTTCACACAGCAGACGTTTATTTTTTCACAGTTATGGAGTCTAGGAGTCAGAAACCAATCATTCTGCAGGGTGATGCTTCCTCTAAAGGTTTTTAGAAAGACTCCTTCCTATCCCTTCCAGGTGCTGGTGGCCTGAGACCTTCTTTTGGCTCCTGACAGTATGTCTCTGATCTCTCCTCCTTTCACACACCTTCTTCCTGTGTGTTTCTCTGTGTCCCTTCCTTTTCTCCTACGGACATTGGTCAATGGATTTAGAGCCCATTTGAATTCTGTATGACCTCAACTCTAGCCTCAATTAATCACAGCCACAAAGATCCCAATTTGAAATAAGGTGATTTTTTGACAATCTGGATAGGTATGGATTTCAGGGGGAGCATTATTTATTATGATTACAGATGGGAAAATTATGGATGATATTAAAGAGTTTGAGCATTGATTCTATGATTGTCTCAAATGACTACTTTGACTGTCTTGTCAACGAGAAAATATGACTTAATTAGTCTGGGGTAAGGCCAAAAGCTCCTCCAGATGATTCTAATGTGCAGCCGGTGTTGTAAGATTTTTTTGAGGTATTTTCAGTACAGTTTTGGGATCTAAGATCTTTTCCTGTGTATTAGTACTGAGAGATCAGAATCTCCAGCCTGTTTCTAAACACTTAGGCTTTCATAAGATAGAGCATCTTCTGCCTCCTTCATCCGTCTTTGTATAACACGGAGCAATAAATTCAGAAGCCAATTATAACACCCAAAAATTATAAGTGAAGAAAAATAAAAATAATGGGTAAAGAATAGTTCATTTTTCTTCAGACTCATTTTTGCTATGAAAGGGTTGTCAAACCCAACTGCATTAATAAAATAACCCTCAAATTTCCATTAATATCTTCTTGACAAGCTGTTAATACCCACTGTGGTATTTATAAAACAGCAGGAACCTATTTTGGGGTGACAACTTTCTCTGTCCTGAATGTGTGAAAGAAAAAAAATTTTCCCTGAAATATACTGAGGGGAAAAAAATTAGAACATTTGAAAAGTGAGCAAAAAATATTCATTGGCAAAATTTTTTTTTTTCCTAAATATAGAATTTAATGGCTAACCTCATTGTTTAGACAAATGCCAATAAGGTTGAGGATTATTATCAGCCAGGGAACTTCTGGATTTTTACTGGGGTCTAGTAAGCGGGGTTTAATCCACAAAGATGTTAAGCAAACATTGAAAGTTAAGCAAACAGACAAGAATCTTGTATCTCACTCAGTGCCACATGGGGGCCTATTTAAAATGGCTGAACTTGACTTAAGTTAGGCCAAAGAAAGGAAAGTTAAGGATTTTTAACTGTTTATAGTGTAAAAACTGGAGTTGAGTGGTCAAGTGAGCTTAATAGCAGTACCAGTCCATCTGGTGAGGTTCTGCTCCTGGAGAACATCTCCCTTCAGGTAGATTAGGAGGATTTTTTAAAGCTATTGTAAATTTTCCCAACATTGTTAAAAAAAAAAAAAAAATTATTGTTCAGGAATGAAGGAAAGACTGTGTAAGGTAATAGGCGATGAGTCTCAAAGTGTCTAAATTTGGATTCCATCACTAAAATTTCATACAGCAGTGGGCTTGTAAATTGGCTATAAGGTTTCATAAAGCCTGGGAAACTACAGATGCATCTTTATTTTAGTTTTTCAAACAATCTGTTGTGCTTACCATACTGTCTCCATATTCTTTATAGCCCGGAAGCTGATTTCCCATTTTTGTTCATCTTATGTTTACACAATAATAACTTCAGCTTCCTGAGGTACTATCATTGCTATAGAAACTCATTCCTGGTCATGAAAAAAGAAAACATTAAGTGTCTTCTCTTACAACACGTTCCTCCTGGGATTACCGCAGAGAGAACTGGCACATCAAGTAGTGTCCACCTCCAGCTTGCTCTTGCTGGCCCCTTCCATCCCACTATGATCGGGAAGTAGTTCTGTGCTGTGTCCTTAACAGCTTGTCTCTTGGAAGTGACTGAAACTTCTCCAAACCGAAGATTATAAATTTAACATTGAACTTAACTTTGCTGTTTTCATCTCTGAGGGAGGGGTGAAATGAAGAGCCATTGTACAGGTTGATCTTTCTCAAGATGGTGTTCTGATTTGGTAATTTGGGAGTAGGGGAGGAAATAGGGACTCTCCACAGATGGTACTAATACATCTTAGTCTACTCAACATCTTTCATTACACCCTGGAAGCCCTAGAGAATAAGAAATATCTTATTTGACCCTGTGTTCACATATTCAGATTGAGGAAGGCCATGTGGACAAATGATTTGTTCCAGATTATATTCCAGGCTATAACTAAAAGGGAGTACAAAGAACAGTGAGCTTTCATCCAAAAAGCAAGTATGAAATATAGTTTGCCTTACAATGCAATTTAGTTCCTAAGACGATTCAAGGATTTGATTCTCCCCAGCTTTTGAAGCTAAGTTTGGAAAAAACCTTAGAAACACAGTATCAAGAACCAAAGGTAATACTGAATTTATAATTTGGGCTGTGAGCAAGAAAAATGGCTTTCTTGCTATCTTCACTGTTTTAATGGGTATCACTGGTTGCTATGTAAACGCAGTTCCTGGCTGAAGGTATTGGAGATATGATTTTTTTCTTGATTCCTCTCCTGTTATTTTCTGATTGCTCCTGTTTGGGCACTAGGGACATTACCATGTCTGGGTTTATGTGGGGTTTTGACTGTGATTCCACTGCACCTTTACCCAAGTGTCAATTAAACTCCTCCAACATACCTGGACACATGAGAAGATATCATGATAGCAATGAGTGTGATAATACTAGCTATCAGGTGCTGCTTTCTACATGTCAAGCTCTGCCCTTAGCATGTTCCCAACAACCTGTTGTATGGGGGCTATGATCATCCTGGTTTTCAAACCAGGAAACTTAGGCACAGAGGGGTTAAGAAATTTGACTTATATAAAATTTTCTAAAGAGGTCTTGGGGATGCCAATGGCAGAGAATTTAAACAACCAGAGAAGGCTTATATGTCCAATGACTCCCATGAAAACCTCAAGGAAAACAGACACCAGTGAATTCTCCAGTGGACTTCATTTGGGAATATTGTTTAAAGAAAATGGAGGATGTCACAGACCAGCACAGCTAAGTGTGGTGACTTCTTCCCTAGCTTCCAAATGAGCAAATTCGATTTGTAGCAGAATCATCAAGATATTTTTTATGGTTCAATAGCTCAAGTCAACCAACTGTCCAATCGGCCCACTAATCAGCCAAAACGTTTCTATCTTTGGTTCATAATCAGTGGGAGGAACGTGGTGACTTGGTGGATTCTCAGGTGGGTCCCCCGCCACCACTCTTCACCCCTTACTCTGACGTTGCCAGTGGAGATCTAAGTAAACGCTCCGGCAATGATGCTGAAAAACTCCATCTCCCCTTTTCTCTTTCTCATTCTTCCATTCCCTCTTGTCCTCAACTCTTGGCCTCACTGCCTCTCTCCCACCCAGAAGGCGTGTTCCAAGTCTGTCTTGGTTATCTTCCCCTCCCTTCCCTCTCTTTGAGGTCTTGGGGGTGCCAATGGCAGAGAATTTAACTTTGAGAAAATTTTATATAGGTCAAATTTCTTAACCCCTCTGTGCCTAAGTTTCCTGGTTTGAAAACCAGGATGATCATAGCCCCCACACAACAGGTTGTTGGGAACCTGCTAAGGGCGGAGCTTGACATGTAGAAAGCAGCACCTGATAGCTAGTATTATCACCCTCATTGCTATCCTGGTATCTTCTCATGCCATGGTGTCTTCTCATGTGTCCAGGTATGTTGGAGGAGTTTAATTGACGCTTGGGTAAAGGTGCAGTGGAATCAGCAGTCAATGCGGAAAGGCCAATTAACCTTTTTCTCCCATAAAAATATCCAAGCCCTGGGAGCATGGGCCTTCTTGTGCTGTTGCCACCTGGTGGCACTCATGGAAATGACCCAGGGGAGCATTCAGGGAGCTGCCTGCAGAGCCTGGGAAAACCCTGGTTACTTGCTGAGCTTCGTAGCTCTGTGCGGGTGCAAAGGACTGCTGACTGTTAGGGACAGAATGCAGATGCCACCGTCAAAGCAGAAACTCCCAGACATCTGATGCTACCAGTTATCGAGAGTTGTCTACATGACTGTTATTCAACTTAGTACTCTGCACATATATCCATTATGTATATACGGAGAGAGAGACATACAGATATCATTGTTGCCCTTCTACAGACAGGGAAACTGGGTGGGTGAGAGGTTAACTGCTGCGGTCAAGTTCACATGGCGAATCAAGGTGAAGATTTCCAAATGCATATCTGAATGACCCGGCACCTATGTGCCTCTCAGTGAACGGTGTCTAAAGTTGTAAAAATGTTCTAGAGGACCAGCTCTTTAGGAAAGTTCACTTCTGAGCAGGACTGCCCCTAGATCTCCATGCCTACATGTGCTCAGCTGCTTGAATGACCATCTTGCTAGGATGACATCTAGCCAGAAACGGTTGGGAATCTTACAAATGACCAGTGTCATCATCACTGGAAAATCTTTGCTGTAACCCAGAAGAGAGCAAAGTGCTAAACTGTGCAGGCAGGCACACTCACCAACACAAACACACAAGCATGCATGCACACATCTACACACACATGAACCCACAAACACGGGCACACACAGAAGTCTTGCAGAGGCAGAAGACCCCCATTTGGGTGTGTGTTGGCAACGAATGTTGGAAATGGAAGATGGGACAGACGTCCCTGGACACAGGCTGCTGACACCAACATGGGCCCCAGCTGCGGGGGCATGCACCCTGAAAGAGCAGCTGGGGTGCTGAAGGCCTCCATCTTTCCAGGGTTGGCTCCTGCTGTCCCTCTCTCTGTGTTTAGTCAGCAGTAGCTGCAGCCCCTCTAGGATCTGCTGGTGGCTGCAGACTCCTCTACTCTCTGATGGCTTAAAATCCTCCCTCAGCAGCCCCTCTGAAGGGTCTTGGGGCTTTATTGAGAAGACCACGAAGATCAAATCACATATGCTTCTTTGTTTCCTTAGGTCACACTTTAAAATTCTCGAGGATACAATTTTCTCTGGGAGGAACTCAGTATCTGGTTTCAATAGATAAGGGCAGCTTAGAGCAGTGAAGCTCCTAGCTGTGTGCTTAACAGGGAGAGCAGAGTGGAAGGCCCAACCCTCTGTATCCATGGTCTTTTGTTCCTCGGGACATCAGCTGTCACTCCTCAGAGGTCAGGAACCCGATGGTGGCATGTTCCCAGGGGTCTCTGCTTTTATTTGTAGATTCTGCCTGAATTGGGCCTTCCTTTAGCTCTACAGGAAAAAAGAACACGTATGCTTCGTTAGTCGTATTTATAGTCTTAAACTCACATTTCAAAAAAAAAAAAAAAAGGCAAGCAGCAGGCATGAGCCTGTCAGTCGCCACTAGGCCGGGAGTCCTCAGCACCAATTTCTCAAAGCTTGTGGCTTTCTCTTTTCCTTCCAGGTTGGTGTTTGTCTGGTCTACACAGCTAAAAAGAACTTGTTCTCAGACAGCTTCACAGAGTTGGTGTCCTCCCCATATTTATGTCTGTGATCTTATTTAGAAATAGGGTCTTTGCAGACGTAATTAGTTAAAGAGGGTCATATGGGAGTAGGGTGGACCTTAATCCAATGACTGGTGTCCTTAGTAAAAGAGAAGAGACACAGCCGAGGATGTCATGTAAAAGACAGAGACAGAGATTGGAGTGTCATTTCTATAAGGCAACAGACGCCCAGGGCTGCTGGCGGCTTGGGAAGCTGGGAGAGAAGCAGGAGCAGAGGCTGCCCGTTGACTGGAGACCCCTGGCCTCCAGAACTGTGAGGGAAGACATTTCTATTGCCTCAAGCCTCTCACTTTGCAGTACTTTATCACGACGACCCTAGAGATCCGATACGGCAGCGGACACGAAGGGTCGAGGTACTTACGGTTTGAACAGCTGTCTGCAGATTTTGCCATGTAGGTGCTGTTTAGGTGTCGTGCCTGGTAAGGAGTCAGACTGAGGGAAGAGCAGGTGGACATGGAGGAGAGTAAGGTAAGGAGAAATGGCAAAGAGAGGGGACAAAGAACAAAGGGATGGAGGATAGAAGTTGGAAGAGCAAGGGTCTCAAGAGAGAGGACAGGAGCTCCTCCTGGGTCCCTCCCAGCAGGTCACAAACATTTACCTGAAGGCTTTCTGAACGTGGACACTTTATGAGGTTAGCTTGTTCAACCCTTCTCACCCCCTGGGGAGGTAGTGCTGCCATGTTCCCATATTTATTGTTGAAGTTCAAAGAGGTCAAGCAACGTAGCCCTGATCCCACAGCTAGGGATGGCCGGAGCCGGGATTCCAACCAGGCAGCTGGCCCCAGAGCTGCTCACTGAGCTCTGCCCTCTTGGGCTGCGCCTCTTATAGCAGATGTGCTCTTTCAGGAGGATCCTTCACCACGTGTTCCAGGTTGAGGAAGGGCTCATCTTGGTGGTCATGCTTCTTTCTCCTTCAAACTCATTCAGCTTTGCAGGGTCTAGTCAGGGTGACTCAGCAGAGATGAACTGGCACCCACCCGCGTATTATTCCCCACAAAGAGAGAGCAGGAGATTTCAACAGTGTGTGCTTGTGCAACTGGAATAGTTGCCAACCGTTCCCGTCAACGCAGGGGGAGCCTGACAAAGATGGCGGATGCCCTCTGTGGTCACTCTTCAGCACTGCCTCTGAACCCAGGCATCCTTGTCTATAGCTGCCTGCCTGAGCTTCAGAAGAGGGTGCCTCTTCAAACCAGGAAGCCACCTGGGCTGTGGCAGAGAAGGTGCACTCTCTAGACAGGTATTGTGTGTGAAGACCTTCAGGGGAAGGACGCAAAGAGAACAGATGATTCATCAGCATATTTCAGACAATGTCGTCCTCCTCAGACAGCCTGAGAAGAAAATATTACAAACCAAAGGGGAAAATTAAGAGAACAACACAAGGAAACAAGGCCCTCTACACCAGGAAGCTAACGGTCTTCACTAAGAAATGGGGAAAATGGCCTGAAATGGGGATGAATCACCTTAAATGGCATCTCAAGGAAATTGGTCTGAACTTTCACGGAGGAAATGGGCCCCACGAAATGACCATAATAAAGGCTTTGGTATAATGAATGTGTTTTCTTTGTGTGGGAGTATGAGTGTGTACGTGTGTATTTTGAGCTTCAAATGTTGATGAAAAGTTGATCATGGATCTATCATCCCTAAAGCAGAGTGTGGCACTAAAAATATGGGTTATTAGCCTTTTGGACTCATCACAGTCACAAAATATTTTAGGGTCTTTAAAAATCAAGAATTGGTGTCTTGGAAAATTCTCTCCCAAGTTTTGTTTGTATGAACCGAACATAAAGATGATTTTTTCTTGTACCAAGCCAATTGGTTTATCCTCCCTGGGTAACAACTTACTCAGACTCCTTTCTGTGCATTTATGCTTGTGTTAGTCCACTTTCTGTTACTGTAACAAAATACCCCAGCTTAAAAAGGGGAAAGGTTTATTTTGGCTCATAGTTTTGGAAATGTCAGTCCATGGTCAGTTGGCATCGTTGCTTTTGGGCCTGTGGAGAGGCAGTTCATCATGGCAGGAAGGGAGTATGGAGGAAGCCCATTTGCCTCTTGATGGAGAAGTAAAAGAGACAAGGAGAGACCAGGGTCCCACAATCCCCTTCAAGGATAACCCCCCCCACACACACACACACAATCACCTAGGACCTTTCTCTTGTTCCCACCACTTAAAGGTCTCACCACCTCTGAGGACCAAACCTTTTTAACATGTGGTCTTTGAAGGATGTTCAGATCTATGCAACAGCAGTCCTATGTCCTTGAGATGTCCTACCCTTCAAAGAAAGAACATTTTCAGAGGAAGTTTCCCTGAAATAAGCTTCTTAGAATTTCTAATAATCTCTTGCTGCTTTTTGGGAAGATAGCAATTTTTGTGGTTTCCAAATATCACAGAGGAGCCACTCTGAGGCACTTACCAAAGTGCTTTATCAACTTGACTCATCAAATTCTCTTTCAATCACTTCTCAAAACAATTAAATACTTTATTGAAATATTACACATATTTAGAACTTTCAAAAAGTCAACAGCATTGAAGCACCTACTGCTCAGATAAGGAAACAGCACTGATAACACACCAATCTATCTCTACCCTCTCCAAGGTCAGATCCACCTCCTGTTACAAATTTAAAAAGTCTCCTAGCCAGGTGTGGTGGCACACACTTGTAATCCCAGTGGCTCAGGAGGCTAAGACAGGTGGATCATGAGTTCAAAGCCAGCCTCAGCAAAAATGAGGCACTAAGCAATTTAGTGAAACCTGTCTCTAGATAAAATACAAAAAGTAGGGCTGGGGACATGGCTCAGTGGTCAAATACCCCTGAGTTCAATTGCCAGTACAAAAAAAAAATTCTCCTGTTGTTACCATGAAATAAATTTGCCTAATTTAAAACTATATGAATGATATCACTCAGTTTGTATTCTTTTCCTATTTTTTCCATCCAACTTTGTGTTTGTGAGATTCTTCGAAGTTGTCACATTTGTCTCAGTTACTACCTTGTTTTAACTTATATTAGTCCCTTTTGTGAATACTCTATTCACTGATTTTACCTTCATGGACACATGGACATTTACATTCTTTCCAGCTTTGGCCTGTTGTAAAAAATATATATATATAAAATTGGTATATTATGATTATACATAAAATGTGTGTTTGTTGTTACATATTCATACATGCACATAACAGACTTTGGCAGATTTCATTCCTGGTACCTCCTTTACCCTCCCCTGGCCCCCTTCCTCTCCTCTTCTGCTGTGCATTGTATTTCTAAGAACATTCTTACATATGTCAGTTGAGGCACAAATATGCATTTCTATCCCTAGGTATGGGGTTGCCAGATCACAAGACACATTATCAGGTATCCTTTTCTTTATTAGACAATCTCAAGCCAATTTCCACAGTGGTGACTGCTCTCAGTGGAACACACTGAGAGGGCCAACAGTACCTGGTTTTCCCAGGGTGTTTTGTTTGCCATTTTAGTTGTAGTCATTCTCTGTACCCTGCTGTGGATTCCACTTGCACTCCCCTGATGTCTGAAGATGCTGAGGACATTTTAAATACAGTTTCTGACCATTTGGATGTCTTCTTGATTCAATGTCTATTCAAGTCTTTTGTCCAGTGTTTATAGGGTTTCTTATGGATTTATTTGTAAGAATTAGTTCATATAATCTTCATGGATTGCAAGTGTACTTCCTACTTTATGGCTTTCCTTCTAACCATCTTAGAGTCTTTTAATTTAAAGACTTCCTTAGTTTGAATTCAACATAATAAACCAAGGTTTTTTTTTTTTATTCTCACTTATTGCTATAAAGAAAGATAGAACAATTAATCCCTATTCATCACTCCCTCAAAAGCATTACCCAAACACTATCTTATGTAAATATTTATCCTGGCCATTCCTGGTACCAACATCACTTTCCCTTCTATAACAGGACATATGATCACAGCTCTCTTTTTGGTGTGATTACTCTTGGTTTATATTATCTTTTTTTTGCCATACGATTTATATTTTTTAGTCATTCATGACAGCAGAATGTATTTTGACATATAATACGTACATGGAATGTACATACATCGATCATATTGTCTATTCTATTCTGCTGCCCTTCCTATCCCCCTTACTTCTCCCCTCCTCTCCCATCATTTCTCTGGTTTATATTATCTTTTATGAGTAAGAGTCTTGCTTCATAAAAAACTGGCTGTTGTTGCACTTTATATTTTCATCAAATTTAAGAAAAATCCATATGTTAATCAGTTTTCTGCCAGTACAGCAAAATATCTGAGATAATTAACTTATAGAAAAAAAAGAGATATATTTCATTTCATGGTTCTAGATGCTCCAGTTTAAAATTCTGTAGACCTGTTTGCTTTGGGCCTCTGGTGGGAGTGTCAAATGGCATTGGTGGGACACATATGGTGGAGCAAATTGCTCACAGCATGAGCTAGAAAAGTGAAGAAGAGACTGGTGTCCCATGATCCCTTAGACCACATTCCAATGACCTAAAGACTTAAAAAGCACTCATTTAGTATTTTTCAACATGTTCAAACACAAATGTCGATTTGTTCAGATAAACCAGTGATCTCCAGATCATAGTGTAGACATCTCAGGAAACTGACCAGACCATGCATTGGGTTGTAAGAAGAACTTAATAGAACTTTCATATATTTAAAAAAATCTCATCCTTTCAAAAATTTTTTTTGGATATCTTCTATATAATGTTTTATTTCATATATGAATATATACTTGCACACATACGAAAGATGTGGATGCGTTAATTAGCTTGATTATAGTAATCATTTCAAAATATATATCAAGTCATCATGTTGTATGGATTAAGATATAAAAATACTTCTTTATGCAAGGAAAAAGAAATACTTTATTTTGAAATAATCATAGATTCACAATGTTTTAGTGTTTTGTTTTTTTTTTTTTTTTGGTTATTGTGTTCTAAAGACCTGACAAGAACAACATAGAGGAGGAAAAATTTATTTGGGGCTCACAGTTTCAGAGGTTCAGGCAATTGTTGGCTGATTCTATCACTTTGGGCCCAATGTGAGGCAGAAAATCATTGTGGAAGAGTATGGCAGGGGAAAGAAGTTCAGGATGCTACAGCCAGAAAGCAAAGAGAGCTCTGCTCAACAGGGGCAAAATAAAAAACCCAAAGACACACTCCCAGTGACCTACTCCCTCTAGCCACACCATACCTGCTTATAGTTACCATTCAGTTAATCTGTATTAGTGGATTAATCCACTGATTGGGTTACCTGTCTCCTAATCACATGAGATTTTGGGGGACATCTCATATCTAAAATATAACACACAGGAAATTAAAAAATGTATATATGTGTATATACACATATTTATGTGTGTGTGTGTGTGTGTGTGTGTGTGTGTGTATATATATATATATATATATATATATGTTTTATCCAGCTTCCCCCAATAGTAACAACTTATATTACTATAAAAACAATATTACTATTATTATTTCCTGATCATTATCAGGAAATTGATAATAGTATAGTCTTTGCATTCTATTTTCAGTATTAGTTTACTTGTGTCACTCCCATGACAGATTATACTTATCTCTAGGGAAGAGATCATTTTTATTCATCTTTGTGTTCACAAATGAATAAACAACTAGTTTAATTATTTGTTGATATGTCTTGGAAAATTGTCATCCTCTAGTAAATCTATCGTGTCATATTGTTATGGTTTAAATATGAGAAAGTTTAGAGGTGAAGTGATTGGTTATGAGAGATTTAACCTAATCAGTGCATTAATCCCTTTAACTATAGGCAGGTATGATATGGCTGAAGGAGATGGGTCATTGAGGACATGCTTTGGGGTATATATTTTGTCCCTGTTAAAGGAAGTTAAACTCTTCTTCCGGATGGTCATATTCTGAGCTGCTTTGCTCCTCCATGCTCTTCCACCATAATGTTCTCCCTCACCTTGGCCCCAGAGCAATGGAGTCAGTCATCTACGGACAGAGCCCTCTAAAACCAAGAGCCCTCAAATAAGCTTTTCCTGTTCTAAAATTGTTCCTGACAGCTCTTTTGATCACAGCCACAAAAAAGCTAACCAAAACAACTATTATATATCAAGTGTGTTGCTGTGTCAGTGAGGGATACCAAGTTAAATTTGAGCTTAAGCTTTAGCTCAGACATGATTATATCAAGAAATTCTATTTTGTTATCTTGTTCCCATCTTAGCCATTCACAAGTGCATTGTACACTGCTCCAATTCTTAGCTCTAACATCCTTAGAATATTGGCTGCTTGTTCTCATGTGCCTAAGGAAGAACAGTATACTGTTCTAAGACCCTAGTTATTCATGACAGTGATAGGCATCATGCAAATAATTATCCCTCTTCTCCGTAGGTCTTCCTTGTAGGTAACAAAAATTTAAAAGCTCTCATCAGGAGCATCAGGAAGACTGACTTTTCAATGCAATGACTCATTTGTCAATTTTTAGCCACCAAACTTTGATCCTGATTCTCAGATGTCTTTTTCCTTTCTGTCTAGAGCCCTGTTTCTTTGAGCCCTGATGCTGACACTTAGATTAGATAAAATCAGGATGAGACAAGTTGTTATACAGAATGAAAGACTCAGACAGAGTGTGATCTATGAAATGGAGAAGGTTATTTAAGCAATGAATTATCAGTAATGCACTCAGATTACAGAGCAATTTTATGTGATTTTTCAGACTCCAAACTGAAAAATACAGAGAACTTAAGATAAATTTGACCACAGGCTAAAGTCTTGGATTATGTAGTCCCACTCACTTATATATGTCACACGATTTTCTGGTATCTTAATGGTGTCTGGTGGTGAATGACCAAAGGCTGGTTGATGGAGTAATTGAGCCCACTTGGACAGCCCGCAGGGATTCGTGTGTGGACTTGACATTTCTGACTGCCTTCCCAGGGCCTTTGTCACTCAGAATATGCTTTTCCTCCCAAGATGCTTCCTTCAAATTAAGATTTCTTAAACACTACGCAAGGACAGTAAGGACCTATAGTTGTACAATAGCAAGCCAGAAAGAAAACCAGAAAGTAAACCGTCAACAACGCACCCCTGTTAACATGAGCTGTGCAGGGCTTGGGTGCGGGTTCTGGAGACATCCTGCAATCACACCACAGCTCTGCCACTTGCTGGTTAGGGACCCTGAGGAAGAGTCAAAACTTGTTTGTGTCTCAGTTTCCTCACCTGCAACATGGAAACAAAAATATCATGGACGTGTCTGAGAGTTGATTGGTTAGTGTACATGTTTTAGTCAGTTTTTTCACTGCTGTAACTAAAAGACCTAACGAGAACAACTGAAGAGGAGGAAAAGTTTGTGTGCTCACCATTGCAGAGGTCTCAGTACATAGACAGTCAGCTCCATTCCTTGGGGCTCAAGATGAGGCAGAACCTCATGGCAGAAGAGTGTGGTGGAGGAAGTGACTCACATGATGATCAGAGAGCAGAGAGACTCCACTTCCCAGATACAAAATATGCACCCCAAAGAAAAGCCCCCAATGACCCACCTCCTTCAGCCACACCCTACCTCACTTACCATCCAGATAATCCCATCAGGGAATTGATCCACTAATTGGATTAAGGCTTTCATAATCCGATTATTTCTCCTCTAAACTTTCCTGTATTGTCTCACACGTGAGCTTTTGAAACACCTCACATCCAAACCATAACTTACTCTAACTAATGATTATTATGTATTTAGGTCATCCCCTGACATAATAAACACTCTATTCATCCTGTTGTTGAAACAGAGTTGAAAAAGACTGTGTTATATGAAAGGTAGGCAGAGTAATTTTTCCACACTTGGAGGTGACCGTGAAATGTATTTCTTTCTTCCTGTTACCTGGAAAGTAACAACCTATTAAAGCATATGAACCTGAAGAGGATTCTAAGGCCCCATATACACCATTATAGAGAAAGAAAAATGACTAAATTCATGATATGTATTTTCTCTTTTATGCCTAAGGCTAGTCTTTCCAACTGTTTTTGAGGTTTAATTAACAAGATTTAATCGTACATATTTAATATGTATATGTTATTTTGATATACACATACATTATGAAATGATTACAAAAAAAGAAGCTAATAAACATACCAATCACTTTGCCTAGTTACCTGTATGTGTGTGTGTGTGTGATATGAGAACAGTTGAGATCTGTTTTAAATTTCAAGGCTATAATACAGCATTATGAACTAGAGTTGCCACACTGTACATCAGGGCTCCAAAAGATATTCATCCTGCATAACTGAAACCTCTGCCGCGCGACCAGCACGCTGGCTTCATACTAGAGGTCCTAAGCATAGAAGTTAACTAGTGAGATCAAAATAAACACGCATAAACTCAATTTACCTTTTTCTTGACCAGGTCAGAGACGGCCCCCTCTGGCTCCTGCCTCAAGCCACCTGGTGGGGTAGCGAGGTTTAAACAAGAGACTAGCAGGAGAGAGAGAAGGCATGCCAGGGAGTGGCCTTTTATTGGGGAACAAGAAATTCAGGGGAAAATTCCATCCAATGAAGGTCAAGGGGGACAGCAATCCAAGGTCAGGGTCAGTGATTGGTCTCAGGGTCAATGGTCAGACACACCCCCACACGGATGGGCTCTCACACCTAAAAAGGGTGGGGATTAGTTCTGACACAGCTTGGCCGGAACGCCTCACACCCAGTCAGGGAGGTGCCCAGTCACGTGCGAGAACGGCTTCCCACAGAAACCTGGTACCATTTGACACACATCTCCCTGTTTCCCAAGTTCCCCACCCTGGCAACCTTCATTCTTCTCCTTGCTTCTAGGAGTTTGACTATCTCAGATTCCACATAAAAATGAGCTCTTGCTATTTTTGTCTTTCTGTGCCTGGCTTTTCCACATAGCATAATTTCCTTCAATATATCCATATTGTGCAAACAACAGGATTTCCTTCTTTTTGAAGACTTTTAAATTGTGTGTATGACTGAATAATATTCCATTATATATAGCATACCTATATATTATTATATAGCTATAAATGACACATAAACCACACTTCCATCCATTGTTTCATTGCTAGACCCTCAGGTGGATTTCATTTCTTGGCCATTGTGATTAATGCTGCCATGAATGTGGGATGAAGGTGTCTCTGTGACATACTGATTTCATTTCCCTTGGATATATACCCAGTAATGGGATTGCTGAATCATGTGGTAGTTCTATGTTTTATTTTTTTAAGGAAATGCCATGGTGTTTTCCCTAATGTCAGCTCTAACTTACATTTTTACTAACAGTGTACAAAGATTCTCGTCATCTTTACCAACACTTACTTTCTACCCTTTGGATAATAGCTATTCTAAGTGTGAAATGATATTTCATTGTGGTTTTGATTTGCCTTTACCTGATGGTTAGTGATATTGATCACTGTAATTTTTGCAGGGTTTGGAGGCTTACTGGGTATTGACCACAGGACTACTTAACCACTTAAAATTTTTTGTTTTGAGATAGGATCTCATTAAGTTGCTTAGGGTCTTGCTAAGTTGCTGAGGCTGGCTTTGAACTTGTGATCCTCCTGCCTCAGTCTTCTAGTTGCTGGAATTACAGGTGTGTGCCACCAACTTCTGGCAACATGCCATTTTTTAAAAATATCTATTCAGGTCCTTTATCTATTTTTTATTGGATTATTTGTTTCTTGCTATTGAATTGTTGAAGTTTGTTGTATATTTAGGTATTACCTCCTGTCACATGTGTGGTTTGCAAATATTTATTGTTTCCTTTGCTTCATAGAAGCTTTTTAGTCTGAATTAATCCTTTAATTTACTTTTGTGTCCTGCCTGTGTTTTGGGGGTGATATCCAAAGAACCATTACTGAGAACAATGTCAAGAAGCTATTCCCCTTTGTCTTCATAACATGTCTTACATTTCAGCTTTCAGTCCATGATGAATTGATTTTTATATGTGGTAGGAGGGAAAGGACCAATTTCACTCTCTTGCAGGGGGACATTGGTTTTCTCAGCACCATTCATTAATAGACTATTCTTCTCCATTGTGTTCTTGGCACATTTGTCAAAGATGTTTTTCCTATTTCTGTAATGAACACTGTTGAAATTTTAATAGGGATTACATCAAATCTGCTTTGGATAGTATAAATATTTTAAAAATATTATTTCTTTAAAAAATTTTTTTAATTGTAGATAGACACAATACCTTTATTTTATTTATCTATTTTTATGTGGTGCTGAGGATTAAAACCAGAACCTCGCACATGCCAGGCGAGCATGCTACCACTGAGCCACAACCCTACCCCTTAAATATTAATTCTTTCAATTTATGAATATGAGATATCTTTCCATTGATTTGTATATACTTTAGTTTCTTCCTTTTCATATATATTGTGGTTTCTTCAAATTCTTGCACTTTTTAAAACATTTCTTCAATTTTTTTTTTGATTTTCAGTGTACAGATCATTTTTACCCCTTCATTAAAGTTATTGCTCAATATTTTTGCTGTTACTGTAAGCAGGATTGCCCCTTAATTTCTTTTTCAGACAGTATGTTACCAGTGAGTAGGAATCCAACTGGTTTTTGCATGTTGATTTTGCCTCCTGAAAATTCACTACGAATAAACATTAGTTCTAACCATGTTTTTCAATCGTTTGTGGTTAGGATTTTAGGGTTTTCTATATATACTAAACCTGTCATTTGTAAATAAAGGTAATTTTATTTTTTTATTTCCAAATTGGATGCCATTTATTTCTTGATGAATTCCTGTGGCTAGAACTCTATTGACTAGAAATGGTGAGAAGGGGCATTCCTGTCTTCTTCCTGATCTTAGGGGAAAAGCTTTAAGATTTTCACCAACAAGTGTGTTATTAGTTATGGGCTTCTCACATGTGGCCTTTACTACAATGAGGTACATTCTTTCTATATCTAATTTGTTGAGAGATTTTATCATGAAAGGGTGTTCAATATGTCAACTGCCTTTTCTGCTACTATTGATGATCATATGGTTTCTATCCTTCATTCTACCAATGTGATGCATAACATATATGTTGATTTGTGTATGTCGAGTCATCCTTACATCCCAGGGACAAACCCCACTTGCTCATGACACACAATTATTTTAATTTCTGCTGAATTTGGTTTGTAAATATATATTTTTTTAAAAATTTTGCATCTGTGTTTGGCAGAGATATTGGCCTGTAATTAGCTCACTTTTTTCAAAATTCTCTTTATCCTGATCTTTGAGAACTTGATTAAATGTGTCTTGGTGAAGAAATATTTATTTTAACCTGTTTGAATTTCTTGGTGCTTCATGGATCTGGATGTTCATGTCCCTCTCCAGCTTTGGGAACTTTTCTTTCACAATTAAAAAATATATGATACCTACCCCCTTTTTCTTTACCTGCTCTTTCTGAAACCCCCATGATACATATATGGCTTCACTTGATGGTGTCCCATAAGTCTCATGGCTTTCTTTACTCCTTCTTTACTTTCTTATTTTTGCTTTTCTCAAACCAATTTCAAATAACCCTGTCTTTGGTCTTGTCAATTTTTTTTTTTTTAATAGT
The DNA here is from genome assembly GCF_048772815.1 of Callospermophilus lateralis. Classification (NCBI taxonomy): domain Eukaryota; kingdom Metazoa; phylum Chordata; class Mammalia; order Rodentia; family Sciuridae; genus Callospermophilus; species Callospermophilus lateralis. Next base: position 24,588,725 of record NC_135317.1, on the reverse strand, counting down.
TTCTATTTCTTTGTGTGTTTTTTAAAATATTTTGTGTTTATGATTTCACTTAGTTGTCTGTGTTCTCTTTTAGCTCACTGAATGTCTTCAAGTACATTATTTTGAATTCTTTCCAATTTATAGACCATCTCCATTTCTTTATAGTCAGTTACTTTCGCCTTACTTTGCTCTTTGTGGTGTCATGCTTCCCTGATTATTCATCATCCTTTGGCATTGTATACCTAGCTGCACATTTAAATAAGCAAATGACCTTTCTGGTGTTTATAGTCAGGTATCATCTGGGAAAGCATTAATCCGTCAGCCTGTCCAGAGATTTTAGGTAAGTTGGCTGGCAGTGCCCACAGGTAGGTTGCTTCCAGAGTCTTCAGGCAGGCTGATCTGATGCCTGGGTCAGTAAGTGGGAGGGACTGGATCCTGTAACAGGAGGGATGACCTAGCTATGGGATGGGCCTGGAACCTGGGGTCACAGCCCAGAGCTGAGGTCCTTAGCGACTTGGGTACTCATTTTATTATCCTTCCCTCATGCAGAGGTAATCTCTCTTTATCCTGCATGGCCCCGGGGAAAGGATGATATGAGTAATATGTAACTGTCCTTTCTACCCCTGGACCCAAGTGCCACAGTCTCTCCCTTGGATTTCTGAGCTCTTTCGGAGGTGTTTTCCTATGTGGATGGTAATTCAAATTGATGTTTCTAGGAGGATATAAATTCTGAAGATTCCTATTCTAACATTAACACCAGATAAATTTTTTTCCCTAACAGATAAATTTTGTTTTCCTATGTAGAATAAGGAAAATATCACTAGCCAGTAAGAAAATTAACATTCCCCCTGGTCCGGTTGAACAGAAAAACTGCACACTTACTGATGTAGTTGCTCAGTTCTGACTACTGCAGAAGTGACCATATGTAATACAGAAATCAGTGACACCAGGGATATATTGCTATTTTCTATGTCTACTGCCTTTAAAAGTAGCAGCTTCATTCTGTAAGATTACCTGGCTTTTCTTTTCCTAGGGATATTTCCTAAAAATATTTCCCAGTAGAACAGAAATGTCTGAATGTTATATATAATCTGATAGGTCATCATCTGCAGTTCACAGTACAAGTATCACATGGAGCTAATGTATGTTTTGATTCAACTTATGCCACTTCTGAGAAGTTCCTTCAGTTTTAAATTTCATGTTGCCATCTTTTAAGTGGGGTCACTCCTAGTTGTCCTAAAATAAGATCAGTGATATTAATATTGTCATATTGGTTTTAATAGAGACATCATCTCTGAATAGAATATTTTAATTCACCACTCAATTGTCCCTAATTTGTTCGTTTTTATTTGCTTATTCATCTAGAGTTTCCAGGGGTATGTGGATTAAGATCTTCAGTGGTTTAGTGCACTGTTTATGCACATTATTTAACATGCTTTGGAGAACTGAACAGAGGAATTACAGTTTGCATAAACTGTATGTTAGATTAACAAACAAACAAATGTTATATGTCCTATGACTGGTTTTCCCATTTCTTGATTATATGACAGGAAGATTATTCAGCAGATTTCCAAATGGACTGCTATCCCTTCATGGGGGTGTTTTTGCAGAAATTTCCTACTCTATCCCTTGCTGTCTCCTCCAATACAGAAGCAGTAAGAATGGAGGCTGGGCTTCCCAAACCTGCAAAGAGTGTGCCAGCTCCCCTGGAGCAAATATGTCCCTGTCGATAAAGGAATTTTGTCAAAAATCTTGACCAAATAATAGCATGGATCATATAATTGTGACAATCTGATATTCTGTACCATAGGGGTAATAAGCTATACTAGTTAAATAGACCTCTAGACCAGAGACAAACTTAAAGGTGGAATAAGTTTCAGAGATCAGTAACTTTGTGGATAGACAATTGAGACCCAGGAAGTAGATGAGATTTCCAAGTTAATTCAGTAAGTCAGTGAGAAAGTCAGGAGACAGAAATGAAATCCCTGATGTGCAGTCCACCCCTCTAGGTTTTCTCTTTATTAAACACATTTATTAATTTTATAAAATTAAAATACCTTTAGAATTCATCCACATCAATAACTCTGCTAGATGGGTGGTCTCTAGTATACAGCAGCCTAAGGGGGCTCTGTAACTGGATGAGCTGAGTCTCAACTTTGGGTCCACATGACTTAGTTTTGTGATTTAGGGCAACATAAACTCTTAAAACCTTATATCTTTATTTTTTAAAAGATTGTTGTAAGTTTTTAATGATCTTATGAATGCCTGGGACAATTGACTTTTTTTTAATAGTTGGAATTTGCAGAGGTGTTAGAGTCTGTAAACAAGTCAAGATGGCGCCTGGCATTTTGCAGAGGGAGTGGTTTGTGAAGTAACGCCAGCGAGCCATTAAGTGTGGAGATTCCTTATTGGTTGACTGCTGTATCTAGTTTATGTTAATTAAGATAAGCTGTATGGAATGTATATATACCCCTCCTGTCCTACAATAAATAGCTCCCACTCCTGATGTATCAATGTACACAAGTTGCTCGTCACCCCCCGGTTATTTTGCTGCAGCCAGACTGCGGCACAGAGGGTAGCAGATCATTGAGAAAACTTCTTTACAAAATATTTTGTCTGAGTAAACCTAGCATTTGACAATCTTTTTAATTCCCAAGTAGGAAGGCTTAAATGCAGAGAGACGTTAACAAATTTTTTCTGATGATGCCCATAATATTTATTTAACAACAAAATGTGCCCAGTTTTTTCTGCACCTTTGAATACCAAGGTTGTAGCATGCTATCAATTTCTAAAACCATACCAGTGTGATAAAGTCTGAGAAATAGCAGGGAGACCTCTGCGGCTATCTATATGAGTATTTTAGTCAGCTTTTTCATAATGGTGACCAAGATACTTGACAAGAAAAACTTACAGGAGGAAAAAATTATGGTGCATAGTTTCAGAGGTCTCAGTCCACGGATAGCCAACTCTGTATGCAGGAGTTGTGTTGTTGTTGTATTCAGGATAATATTGTATGTTTGGGGGTTATTAGTGATGATTAAATGAATTAGTAGGCATTAAGTATAATCTAATACTTGGAACATGCTATGTTCTCAAAAAATGGTAACCAGCAGTATTAACATCTATCCTAACTTCCTTGTTCTTCATATATTATAATCAAAACCTAGAGAACTTTGGCAATTTGCCCAAGACCATACACCCACAGAGTGGTAAAACTGGAGAAATAATGCAGATTTTCAGAATAATAATAAGAGATTGATTATTGTGTGTGACCAAAAAAAAAAAAAAAAGACATGTTATAATTATAATCCACCAACATTTTCAAATAGCAGAGATACATCTTGATTCCAAAGAATACTACAAATGTAGGGGGAGTTGCAGGCAATAGGAAATTATTTCCCTCAAGCTCTTATAATGCCTGAAGAACTTTCCTCAGATTCTTCAATCATAGGAAATAGAAAACTTGGCAACAGAAGTTCCAAAGATATCAAATGATTTAGAGTGTAATGGTCTCCTTAGGGGATGCTTGGGTATAAAAAGAAAAATGTCTCTTGTTGGTAAGAAGATGGAGCCTCAAGAGTGAAATTTAAGTTGAATTCCATAAAGTCAAGGCTTATGAATCCATTGTTGCAAAGACCCTCTGGAGGATGAAGGGAGAGAAAAATATTTCCATTTCTTGAGCATCAAAGTAGTGGTTGTCTCTACTGCCTGGTTACATGGTTCATGACACTGCATCAGACAGAGCTTCATAGAGGAATAGAACTTTCCTGGTTACTGGGACTGGAGATGCTATGACACTGTGTGGCTATTTATTATCATAGGAAAGGGTCTGACCTGGTGATGTGCTAGAACTAGATTGCACCAGCTTGTGGGAATTGATTGTTCCTATCTTTTCTCAAATCCATGTTCAGTGACATCATGTTGAGAAACTTGAAATAAGTCACGATGGGAGGTCTTGTGCCATGTAAACTGGCAAAAGTCACAAATCAGGGATTTTCTCCTTGACACCAATGGGGCTATATTATATTTAATGCTCTTCCTGATTCAATCATCCTAGTTAGAGAGGGTTGGGAAGAGAGGTATGCAGAGAGGAAGAAAGAGAGAGGGGGAGAAAGAGAGAGAAGAGGAGGGAGAGATAGTTTGTTTCTTTGAAGAGGTAGCCTGGCATTATTCATATTTTATGATTGATAGGCATGACTTTTAAAACAGTAGACTCCCCGAAATGAATTCCAAAAACTTTTTTTTAAAAATTGAATTCTCCAGAGTTTATTAATTTTTATCTAAGCCATAACAATACCCCCCACCCCAAATATCCTATTTGGAAAAAAAAAAAACCCTAACTGGTAAAATATAAAAGTCTTAGATAATTAAAATTAGAAAGTCAAAAGTGTATATTAGGAGAATTATTTTTGGCTTTTACCCTTTGGTGGGGGGTAAAAATAATAAGAGCTGGGAAAGAGCACAGACTCACCATTTAAATGAAAGACTCCCAACTATTGAGGTTTAAAAGAGGCTCAATAAACAACAGGCCACGCCCTCCACTTCTCATGGGGAAAGTTCTAGAGAAGGTCACAAGGACCGTGAAGATGGAGACTGAAATGTCTCTGCATGACTGATAGAGGAGAGGTGGGAGGACGTTAGTGGGTCTGCCCCCTGATTCCAGCCTACCTGCACAGGTATCTGCTCTGCTGGAACAATGTGGGCCTCCTGCCAAGCACAGGAGCAGAAAAGAACTGTTGCTTCCTACAGACCACGAGGTCCTCAAAAGCAAAGAGCTAAACCAGCAAAATCCAGCACCTTCTCCCAAACGCCAATCAGAAAGGTCATCAGTCCTTTCTTAGAGGAAAGTAAAGGACAAGAAGAGATTGTTACTCTGTCTATAAAATAAAACATGAGCAATGGGGAATAAGTGTCCCTTGAACTTCTAATGTCAACTGAGAGGAAACGGGCCACGGGCATCAGAAGCTTAATCAATGTCTTTGTGGGCACGGGTTAACAGACTCTCCAGGCCTCGGCTGCCCATCTGTGAAATAGGATGGTAAGGGACCTAGCTAGTACCCACTGGCTGGAACAAGAATTCTTGAGCATTGTATGTTGGATACTGCCTTTAGGTATGGCCACATTTAGGACAGCTCATTAGGCTACTTGCTCAGTGACGATGTAACTAATTTCTAAAGGAAATAATGCAAACTGCACTTCAAGTCTTAATCCAGCTTAATAAGTCCCATGATGATTGAAGAGAGCCGCCATCTTGTTGCCAAGGTCAACCTCTTGATGCCAGATTTCAGCAGGAGACTGACCGCCAGTGAATCAACTGTTCTGGATCCTCAGCCCCAGGTGGTGGTGTTGTCCACCCCTCAGCTGAGCGCCTAATAGCCTGGGCAAGGAAAAAGTGATCTGTGCCTTCCCACCTGATTCACCTGTAACCTACAGCTCTATGTCTACCAATGATTCCGTGTTTAGGCTGCATGATATTACCTGACTAAAGATTTCTTGTGTGTTTTCTTTTTAAAATCTTGATGAGCTTTTTCCTTGTAGGTTAATGGTGGCAAACTTTATTTTTTGAAAAAATTAACCTATCTAACTTAGTTACATCATTTGAAATCAAATAAACATGGGCTCAATGCATGCCTGTGGGCAAGTTAGGCTTTTCAGACCCTACAAAATGGGATAATGGCATCTACATTCAAGTGCTAAAGATTAAGTGAGATGGAGCACAGGAAATCACCGGGAACTCTGAAAACTGGCGCCTGGTTTTTCCCTTTCTTCTACATTCTGTCAAATTCATGTCAGTTCCTTAGATGTAGCTCAAGTCCTGTTAAAAAGTACTTGAGGGCTGGGGACTATTGCTCAGTGGTAGAGAACTTGACTAGCATGTGTGAGGCTCTGAGTTCAATTCAGCACCCCCAAAATAAAAGTATTTGAATCAATTACTTCTTCTGAGAATGAAGAAATAACCATGCATTAATTTTAGAATAGATTTCATGCATTAATTCTCCAACAAAAGACAAAAACTTTATTATATACATACAGTGAAATTTACAAATTAGTGGTATTGCTCTAAAAATAGGATATGGAATAAAAATAGCTATACATTGTGTTCCATAGGAAAAAATATTTACTTATGATTTATGTAGACCTCTCACAAGTTTTAAGAAACAGGGTGGTAGAGATTTTGTGATAATAATGTGTATGATACTGGTAAAACTGTGGTTAAATTTTTTTTTTAATAAGCCAGGCATGGTGGTGTATGCCTATAATCCCAGTGACTTGGGAGACTGAGACAGGATTATAAGTTTGAGGCCAGCCTCAGCAACTTAGTGAGACCCTGTCTCAAAATCAACAATGAAAATTACTGACGATGTGGATCAGTGGTGGAATACCCCTGGTTTCGATCCCTAGTACCAAAAAAAAAAAAAAAAAAAAAAAAAAAAAATTAATGGAGGAAGGGAAATAAAATTGCAGTCCAAAATGATATTTTAGATTTAACTATTGTTTTCATTTCATTTTTTAATCCCTAGCACCATTTTAAAATACATTGCAAAGTGTGGATTATATAGAATGATAATTTATTATAAAATATCAATAGTTTTGAAATATTAAAAATTATTTTAGAAAATTATTTATTATCCTATTATTGTTTATTAAAATATTAATAAAACTTGTTATTGTGTCTACCCTGGGTTGAGGCAGATGAGTTAGCATTGAGGAACGAATGTACTACAGGATATAGTCAGAGATGCATTTTAATTCTGTTGGCAAAGGAAAATGTCGTAACGGAAAAATAAAACTGTTTTCGAGCTGCTCATGTCATGATACACATCTGCAATAAAAAGCAATCCATCTTTTGATCATGAAGGTGATTTTCTGGGTATTATTTTCAAACCTTTGTTGAAACAAGTACCCCCCTCTCCATTAACCTTCTGGGGAAAGGGACTTTGCCCTGACAATTTAAGCTACATCTTAGAGCCTTCTGTGTAATTTACACATTTCACATTTTCTAATGGGTTCTTTATATCAAAACTACCGTAGAAAGAAAATCTTTCTTTGAATCTTCATCTTAAAAGAGATGTTGAAAAAAATACACGAAATCCTCCATCGCTGTTATTAAAGAGAAGGTTGCAGTTAAACTGTGACTAAATAAAACGGAGTGAGCTTGTGAAGAGCCAGATCTTTGCTTAGAAACTTAATGACAAAAGTGAAGAGGATATCAAATTTACATTTCTTTTTCCTCCCAGCCTTTTCAAATTAATGCCAAGAAAATATATTGTATGCAAAAGATAGACTCACGTAATTGAGCAAGAATCTGTGATATTACATAACAGGTAATGTGATTTCCCATTTTACCATCTCATAGTCCTGGCGCTGCAATATTCTCAGAGGAACCCAGGGGAATGGAGTGATTTACTGGTTCCACAAACCTTTCCATATGCAGCTTCTTTATTTAACATTTCAACATGGCTGTTCTTAATTAAGAAATGGTTTCACAGTAGCAGTGGCACTAACAACAGAATGTTCCCTTTGCTCTTCCTCCATTGTTTGGAGCTTAGGACATCAGAATATTTCTATGCTACTGGGATGTTTCTCAAGAATAAATCAGTGATAAATGGTCAGAATTGGTCAGTGGTCTTTGCAAGGGGTCAATGAGCTGTAGAACCAGAGCCAAATCCAGCGTGTGATCTTTTATTTTTATTTTTTTTAATAAAGTTTTATTGGAATGCAGCCATGCTCATTTGTTGACTGATCTGTGTCTGCTCTCAGGCCACAAAAGCAGATTGGGTAATTGCAACTCAGACTGGATGACCTGCAGAACCCAAAATACTGACCACGTGACCCTTTGCCGAAATTGTTTGCTGAGATCTGGTCTATGCTATTAAAATTACTGACATAAGGAGATGTTTCCTTTTCCCCCATGAAGCAAGAGCAAAGCAGTGAGCCATGAATAGCATATTTCCAAAGCTTTATTACCCTTTATTGGTGCCAAAGAAAGGAGGAAAGCTTCGCAAAGAGGTGTTAGATTTAGAGCAGAGTGTGTTTCTGCAGATACTTTATCACACAAGAGGCTCAGGCAGTAGCGGACATGGAGATTTAAGGACACATTTGTCTGAGAGAGAAAAAAATGACATGTAGAGGTCCTTTAAGAAGCAAGTAGACTGTGCTAAGAAGATAAAATTCATTTAAATGTTTAATCTTCCTTTTCCAGGTAGATAACAGAAGCTTTCCTGATTTTTATTTTCATTCTTTTTTAAAGGGCAGGTAATGTTTCTCTGCATGAGCTACTTATCGGATGCCACTGCTTTTGGATATGTTGCCATTCGGATAAAACCATGATCATTTCTCATCACAGTGGATTATTACCCTTTCTTAATTTCATGATTAAATGTGATGCATCTATTAAGCATATAATTGATCCTAATTTATTGCTATTTCATGTATTTACTCACTCTTGTGTTCAATGTATGCCTGTTCACTTGGTGGTATGCAGTACCTGTAACTATAAAATGTATATATTCATTTTCTCCTGGCTGCTTCTTCATCTTTTTCTCTGATTACTGTTTATCTCTCAGGCTTCATCCTGTTCTCACATTTAGGCTGAGTCCTTGAATTTCCCCTCGGCCATTCATTTCTTTAATGATTTCATCTAGTTCAATTTCAGAAATCATTTCTTTTTTTTTCTTCCTTTTTTCTGGTACCAGGGATTGAACTCAGGGGCACTTGACCACTAGGCCACATCCCCAGAACTATTTTGTATTTTATTTAGAGACAGGCTCTCACTGAGTTGCTTAGCGCCTCACTAATGTTGAGGCTGGCTTTGAACTCATGATCCTCCTGCCTCAGCCTCCCAAGCCACTAGGATTATAGGCATGTGCCACTGTGCCTGGCCAGAAATCATCTCTTGATGACTCCTGAATTTATATCTGTAGCTAGATCAAGTATTTCTACCCTCCTATATCCAACCAAATATTCATTATCTCCACTTAATACTCAAATACATGTCAAACTTAATATTTCCAAAACTGGATTCCCAATTGTGATGGTTTATTGGCTGGGCTACAGTGCCCAAATATATGGTCAAACATATTTGAATTCAAAAAGAATTCTGGGTATTTCTCAGAAGGTGTTTTAGGGTGTAATTAATACTTAATTGATAGACTTTGAGTAAAACAGATTGCCTTCTGTAATGTCCACAGCCATTTGCTAGGGCAGCGAGGTTTCTGAGAGACCAAGGAAGACACCCAGAGATGGAGGGTGACATAAGGTTTTTGGAAATGCTTATGGGAAAGGCTCAGGATGCACAGGCTGGACAGGTGCACTTCTGTTGCTCACAATTTCCATGGTGCTTTGCCAGAGACAGTCCTCCTGTCCTTCTTTATGCTCTGTCCTGGACCAGCACTACTCTCTCCACACTGCTTTGATCTGTACTTGTTACTGCAGGGATAGGGACTTTGTAAGTTAGCGTACAGAAGCAGGGACAGCATTAATCTACTTAGTTTGCTTTGTCCCTTGTATGACCAGAATCCCAAGGAGAAGATGCAGCTTTCTACAGATAGCAATAACTTGCCCCAGTTCCCAGCATATGGGAGAGGAAGTCAGTGTTCTCAGAGATAATACTTATCTAGACATTGCTACAGTCTTCTTTGACCCAGTTAAGAACAGTTCTGCTCTTCTCTGACCCACATCAAAAACCTTGGACTCTTTGAAGCTGTTTTTTCTTTCTGATTCCACAATCAATCCACCAGTGAATCCTCTACTCCTGCTGAACTTTCAAAATATAACCAGAGTCTGACCCCCTCTCTTCTCTTACCACCATCACCTTGGTTAAAGCCATTGTCATTTTCTCTAGGACCCTAGCTCTTCTAACTAATCTTCATGCTTCTACTCTCACTTGCATGTTGCCTAATCTCAGAGCATCCAGAGTCACTACTCCAATGAAAACCTTGCAGCAATTTCTTATTTCACTCGTAATAAAAGTCATTGTTCCTAAAGGACTTCTTTGAATTTTCTAGAATATTCCAGAGTGGTTCCATTTCAGGGTCTTTTTACTTGAAGTTCCCATTGCCGAGAACATTCCTCACCCAGAGCATCTTATGCTTTATTCCCTCACCTTCTTTAAGCTGTTGCTCAGACTTTTGCAGAGGACTCCCCATCTATCTAACAGGAATTGTTCCCTGCCTCTGAAACTTGGGTTCAAGTTTCTCTATAACATTTATCAACTTCTAATGTATGACAGGATTTTTTTCCTCTTGTTTTTATTATTTCCCTTATTACGTATTATTTTATAATAAATTTATAATAATTATGACTATGCATCGAATCCATAAAATAATAATATCTTCTTTGTAACATATTGTTATCCATTTTAATGACTTCCCTTCCATTCCCCGTCTTTACCCCACTGGAATATCAGTCCCACAAAGGCAGGGATTTGACCTATTTTTTTATTCATTATATTTCATTACCTAATAGATGTCTGGGACAAAGTAGTTGTTAAATAAGTAATCATTGAACAAAAGGTCTATAATATTCCATTGTTTATACACACCACATTTTCTTTATCATTCATCTGTTGAAGGGCATTTAGGTTGGTTTTTAGCTTAGCTATTGTGAATTGTGCTGCTATGAACATTGATGTGGCTGTATCACTGTAGTATGCTGATTTTAAATCCTTTGGAAAGGAAGAGAGTGAAGATAGGAATAGGAAAGACAGTAGAATAAATCTAACATAATTTTTCTATGTATGCATCTGAAAATACCTAAGTGAATCCCATCATCATGCCCACCCACAAGAATGGACTCCTAATTGGAATTAGATATATTTCACACTTGTATAATTTTATCAGTATGGATTCTAGTGTTTTGTGTAACTAAGAAGAACCAGTAAAATAGATAGATAGATAGATAGATAGATAGATAGATAGATAGATATGGGAAGAAGGGCGTAAAAGGTCTGTAATCACCTGCTGTCTACATGGTTCTTTACTTGGATATTGGGGCTACAAAATCACTGTGAGACATGGTTCCTACCCTCTCATCATTTATGATTCACTACTGCCTTAAAATCATTCTAGAACATTACAATGAAAATTTTTCCTCTATGGAGGTAAAGTGATAAAAGACATACTCAGCTAAGATAATCACACATTAATCTTGAGCAATATTTGATCACTTGAAGGAAATTCTAAAGGAGTTCAGAGAAGGCACTAAAGAGACCTGTGAGGGAGAAAATACTAGCCAGGAGAAAAACACCACCTCGTTCTAACATACAAGTAAAGTCTATTTAGAACAGTGGGTGTGGTAGGGTGTGGAGGGCAACTCTGCTCTCTGTGGACTAGTTTGTGGGCCCCGCTATTCACCCCTTGTCCTCTATTATCTTCCCTGTTGCAGCCCACAAGGACTTAGTCTGCTTCTTCCTCTTCCTTAAAGATGTCCACACTGTCCCCAGAATATCTGCTAAATCCAGACGTTCTTCCTCCACTTAGTCTTCTGTGAAGACGGAGAGTGTTTGGGGAGATTTATCTGACAGAAAAATGGATCTGAAGGTTGGGAAACCATTAGAACTGGAAGGTTCATGGTAGAGATGTGGGACCCCAGTGGTTTAGAGCCAAGAGAGAGCAGTGGGAAGGAAAAGAATGGACACCCAAGGGTGGCGGGGGAGAAAGGGTGAGAGAAGGATGGGTGGCATCTGGCAATTTGTTTGACTGCAGGTCACCCAAGGAGGAAAGGCGATGTAATTAGTGGGGGTGGATGAAAAGGGAGGAGTGATTTATTTGTGTTCCGGGGTGTTGCTGGGTTATGTAGGAGGTATGAGGTCAGGGTGTCCATGGGGTGGTCCAAGGCAAGTGGTTCAGAGTTGGTGGCGCATATGGGGATGACATCTGAAGCCTGGAGTTACATGTTTGGTGGCTTTCTGGGTTGGAGATGATAAATAGAGTAATGGTAGGATGCAGAGAAAGAGTTTAATGAGAAGTCACAGATAAAGCTATTGGAGAGTTTGGGGTTCAGGAGGAAGAAAAGGAACTACCAAGGGATAAATGAAACTGGACAGTTGGAGAAAACTCAGCGACAGGTAGCTTGACAGATGTCAAGCAAGCCAAGCGTCTAAAAGAAGTAAGCAATGCTGAGGGGTTTTGAAAAATGGGAACTTAGAAACCAAAGGGCGTAGAGTTTGGGCAAGATAAAAGGAAGGTATGGAGGTACAGTGGAGATGCCAAAGGGTTAACTTTCAGGAAGAGGACTGACACATTTTACCCTGAGAAAGCAGGAAGACAGAATGATCTCCTTGGTGTTAAGGTTGGAGAATGTGGGACCGCAGGACAGGAAGCAACTGGGTCAGGGCCATTTAGATATTCAATGGCAGCAGTGGGACTGCGTGGAGCTCCATTACCCTATCCAGGGGGCCCCTGAGTCCACAGGTGTGTGCTCTGAGGCTTGCTGACTGGAGGTGTCATTTCTATCCTCCGCTCTCAGAAAATGAGAGCAAGTTCACCAGGCAACCAAGGGAGGTCACTGATTTTTCTCTCAGAAGCAGGGCCCCTTCCCTGCAGCTGGAAGGAAATGGAAACATGAGTCCTATCATCACTCTGAATCACTGAAAATCTCTGGTGGATTTTCTCAGCAGATGGGGCATTAATGCAGTATCTCACCATAATGTGAGCTCCGATAATAAATTAGGCTGATGGAGTCTCCATCCCTTCTTCCCCTTCCTCCCTCCAATCTAGCTCCATTCTTTGTGATTTTCTGAAGTCGTTTTTATGCTGTGGGGTGGGGAAAAACAGCCCCGCCATTTTAACATTTGCTCAAATATCCTTAAGGTGATCTATTAGGGAAAGAAAAGAGAGAGAACATGTTTATTCTCATCATCCTGCTCCAGCTTCTCCTCTTGGTGTTCTAAATGGACTGGAATTCTGTTCATTTTCTTTCTTTTTTTTTTTTTTTTAAAGAATTTTGGTTTCTCGTCAATCCCCAAAGAAGACATGAACAGCTATCTTCTCTAGGACCCGAATGTGAGGGAGTTTCCTTTGCTCTGTACCCACCAGGAGGCTACATTCTGGGTCTGCCCATATTCCACTCCAAACTGGATCCTACAAACCTGGGCAAGCAACATTCGTCTTACTGATGCTTTCAAGAAAGTTAGAAGAAAAGAATACATTTGCATCCTACACAGGAGAACATCATCAAATCACCTGAAGACACACTCGACTTTTCTTCTCATGGACTTCATTCTTTTCTCTCATGGATCCTCTTCTGAGCAACCCTTTCAGGGGAGGCCTTAGCTTTATTCTCCTCAGATGACATTTCATAGCCTTTTCTAAGTAGGATAATTGGGCTCTTCCCCCTGTTCCAATCAGTAACCTCATACTTACCACTGCTCCTAGACAACAGTGGATGTTCAAGGGCTGACCTCTCTTTCAAAGGCAGGGGGCATTGTAAATATCAATTTTTATCCCACTTGTGCTTGCATAGGATATTGAATCTCAAAGTCCTGTTGAAAGGCTCCAGCTTTGTGATAAGCCTTTGACCCTGAACTTATATCATTTCCTACTTTTACCTTTGCAGCACGGGGAAGCAGAAAGGAGCTAGGAATATGGCCATTGGGTTCAAATAAAAATGATGATTTCGAAATGAGTGGGCATAGAATTTCTTGCAATGAGAACATTGGGGCAAAATATTTTGCTTTAAAAATTTCTGGGCAGGTCTGCTGCATTCTGGCTGGGCACAAATCACAAGCCACTGAAGCAGGAACAAACTTTATTTTTGAACTGCAAGAAGAAACCTCACACACGCTCCTCAGGAATTCTCCCGAATGCCACACGGCTCCTCCAGGAACCCCGCAGCTGGAAATATCTCCCCCGGTAAACCCTCCTCCTGCACTTCCCCAACCAATGGGAACTCTTGGGGAATCCCTGGAAATCCCCACGAGAGCTCAAAAGTAGTGTGAGAACTCAAAAGTAGCTGCAGAGGCGGATAGTAATGCCTCGCCTGTCAATCAATACTGTTGGCAAAATGCCAGGGGCCATACAGACTCCGCTGGCTCTCAACACAGGTCAGATATACTAGTAACATACAGGTTTGGAAATCAGTATTTATGGAAAGGATAAGTGCTTTCTGCACTGTAGCAAGATTGAGAAATGAAGTAACTAACTCATGTAAATACATTTTTAAGAACAGAGCTGGGCATGGTAGAATGCATCTGTAATTTCAGCTACATGGGAGGTTGAGGCATGAGGATCACAAGCTTGAGGCCAGTATAGGCAACTTAGCAAGAATCTGGCTCCAGATAAAATAAAAAGGGCTGGGGAAGTAGTTCAGTGGTAAAGGCCCTGGGGCTCAATCTCCAGCACTGCAAAAAAAAAAAAAAAAAAAAAAAAAAAATATATATATATATATATCACACACACACATACACACGTGTGTGTGTGTGTAACGGTCCTTCCATATTTGGAAATATATATATACACATATATATATGTGTATATATATAAATTTAAAAAACAGACATGTCACAGCGGTTATATAAATCATGCTGATATTTTCTATTTTATTTTGCTTGTTTTTAATAATACTGGTTACAGCCTACTAATTGACTTCATGACTGTATTAGGATCATAAGTGTGTGTGTGTGTGTGTGTGTGTGTGTGTATAAAATTAAAAAAAAAAAACAATGTAGCCTGAATAATTTCTATTAAAGATTCTCTTGTGTACAATGCAGGGACCAAAGGATTTGTAGGGAACAGAGAGTAGATGTTGAAAATGCGGTGACCACATTCTCAGGTGACCAAATACGTGGCACACACCTTCTGTGCCATCCTCAAGCTCTGTATGCATGTGTGCATGCTGCTGTGTTTGATCATATCTGTGATTGTGCAGTGTGTGCTTCTGTCTTCTCGATGATACTGGTAGGTCCTTCATAGTCAGGATGCCACATTTTGGTCAATGTGTAAAAGAAGCTTTAATTAAAACTGAGAATAGAGTTGGTCTTCTATATTGTCCTCATCTGCGATTTAGCAAGTAATGTTGGAAAATATGTGAAAAGAAAAAAAGTTCTGAAAATCTCCAAAAATCAAAACTTAAAATTTCCACACACTAAGTATTAGTTCATGGAAATAAAATGATGCATATGCATGATATTAGGTGCTATATAAGCAATCTGATGACTTTAAAATATAAACTTAAGTTATATATGTATGCATCATTTTATATAAGGGACTTGAGCATCCACAAATTTTGGTATCTGCAGGAATCCTGGAACTGATTCCATGCAAATATGGAAGGACAACTACACAAGTAATTATCAATGTGCTTGAGAGGCACATATATAATATATATATATATAATAACATGGAGCTGATGGAGTTCAACATTAACATTAAAGTTCTTCAAACTTATGATCCAAACTGTGGATCATAAGATCAACTTGCTGAGTTTTAATCATTTAAAAAAATGATGTAAACCAAAATGCAAATTTGAGACAGTTTTCCACATAGAAGGAAGGAATTGCTTCATGAAACTTCTCTGTATACAAAAGGGTATGGCAGAAATATGTTTTTTACTATAAATCATCACTGAAAAAAAATGTGAAACTACAGATACAGTATGAAGCATCATTTGTTTACATGATTTAAAAGAATTTTGCCTCAGGAGTATAAAATAGAAATCCTCTCTCTCTCTCTCTCTCTCAAACACACACACACACACACACACACACACACACACACACACACACTTATGATCCTAATTCAGTCATGAAGTCAATTAGTAGGCTGTAACCAGTATTATTAAAAACAAGCAAAATAGGATGGAAAATATCAGAGTGATTAATATAACCATTGTGACATGCCAGTTTTTGCCATGCACACACACGCAACATCTATATGCAGCAATATGCTGATATAAATGACATGATATAAAATGTTTCTTTCTGTGGGTCACAGTCACATAACTTTCAGACCCACTTCTGTATTCAGGCAATGAACAATTCTACTCAAAGAACATCCAGTACTGAAGGGTGATCCAGTAAAAACAGTGCTGAGGGAGAATCTCATGCAGTTCCTCCAGGCATGCTGCTCAGTACTCCAGTAGGAAAAAAGATGTCAAGAATACAGGAGGTCGAGAGCCACCGTGGGAGAGAGAAACAACTAGGGCCACTCTTCTGTCTTCACCCTCCCCATTTGGACTTGACAGATCCTGGTAACTTTACTTGCTCTTCCCTCAACCCTGACAAATGGTGAAATAATTGTTGCTGCTTTTAGGAAGCTGATGTTAAGACCAAGGTGGGTGCTAGGTGCTTGTTAGGGATAAACTAACAGGAAGAAGGAAGCAGGATTGGAGAGAGGAAAAGTATGATGGGGCCCAAGATAGACTGAGGGAGCTCCGGAGTTGGTGGTCCTGTTGAGTGGCCTGGGTTGGGCAGAAGTTGTCAGTTCTTGACACCAAGCACCCTTGCTCAGTTATGGGACACAGGTCTCCCCTGGAAGGGAGTGCTGTGGGATCTGAGCACTCTCTGCAGCTAAGCCAACCCTGAAGGAACAGATAACTACAGGCTCCTTGGTGATCACAGCCCACAGCAAGTCCCTCCTTGAAGAGGGGCGCGGAACACATTTTTCACTAACTGAAGAAGTGATTCACTTGTCATGGATCGAGGGCTGGCCATAGAGGCAAAGGCTAAGTAGAGCCTGTCACAGAGGAGTGCAGAGAACCTGATTATCCTTGGTCAACTCCATCTCATTCACCTAGAGATGCTTGGTCTCCTGGTTGTTCTTGGAATCATTCACCTGTACAAGGTAATGAACTCATTCATTGACTGATTAAACACACACTCATTGAGCACTGGACACCATGAGGGTGGGATTTCATCATGAAAAGACTTCGCCCAAGAAAGCTCACTCAATTACTGGACATTAATCTTTAATTTGCAGAACTGGGAGGAGCAGTTGTTTCACATTTTATGAATTTGAAATTTTATGAACTGACAGAGCACACCACATTCTCTTATTTAACATCAGAACCTCATGTGAGGTAGGAATCCTTAGCACTGCCATTTTACAAATATGAGAACTCAAGATCCAATAAGTCAAGTCCTTAATAAAGAGCCACAGTTAGTAGTGGCTGAGGCGGTGCTGTGATTTTTTTCCTCTGATTTTATATAACCTGTTCTTTTTCTGCTATATTATTTTGTCTAGAGAGTAGCTGAAATCTACATAACTATGGTTTCTACACCTGGCCCAAATTCTATTCCCTGGACTTATATAAAACATATTTGCTTATTCTTTCACAGATAGTTCTTAGCACCACTTAGAGATAGTATCATTTCTTCCCTATGTGATTATATTTTCACAAAAAAATATCCTGTTCCCTTTAGATAACCCCAACATATGGTGCTTTTCTGACACTCATCCTTCCTCATTATCTTTCTTTGAATGAAATTGGAGGGTAAGAGGTTATTCTCAAATGCTCCTTTTAAAATATGATGCTTGGAACTTACCAGAATATCATAGAAGACATGTTATCAAAGCAAAATGGAGTCGTTCATTGCTTCTAGTTTCTGAACACATTATTCTTTGTCTGCAGCCTAAAAATAGGTTGATTAACCTTTGAAAAGTCTTAATTAGCTTTTGACTTACGTTGAATTTATGGTTAAAACAACCAGATCATTTTTATTTGACAAAATAATTCTTTCCCCCAATGCACTTGGCATTTAGTTTATCTCTACTAAACTTCATTTCAGCTCAATGTTCCAGCCTATCTCAAGTCATTTACTAAACATATCATCTATTGAGTACCTACAATGGATCAGTTGCTTTCAAACTTTCATTGTTCCACTAAATATATTAGTTTGCCCTTTTAGCTTTTTGCCTGATCACAAATCTGGTTATAATGTGTTTTGGACATCCTTACCCAACATTTTGATGAAAGTCCTGAGTAAAAGGAGGTTAAAGGTTGAGCTGAACTGCAGGCCATGTCTGACTCACAGAAGATAAAAGCAATGTCCTCTTAGGTAACACCTTTTGGAAAGTTGCTTGGTCAGTTGTGATTCCATGGAGCATGTTACTATATTCTTGTCTCTTGACCAGAGGGATTTCATGATGGATTTTTGTGAAATATCCTGTTGAATTCCAGACACATTGACTTATTCTTGGTTCTACCTGTTTAAAAATCCTACCTTTATTCTAGTAGGACCTGCTCTGCCCAGCCTTGGTTTGCTCTGGTAATCAAGAATGACTCTAATTTACCTAATGATCTGTGGACTGTTTCTCCTTCTATGGAACAGTCCTTCCTTTGGGTGGGGCATGTTAATAATTCTTGACTGTTCCATGTTCAACTTTTATACAACTCTCATTCTTTACAGTCTACACAGATCTGTGCTGTTGGGAACAAGAAATTTAGCTTTAATAGCTTCATGAGCTTTGCCAATGTTTTTGTTCCAAGTTAAAATACTTTGCAGGTTTGGGGGAAAGTATTTTACAAAATTAAATTAAATCCCCCAAACTAGAAGAGCTAACTTCTGAGAAGAATATCTGAGAAGAATATCTGATCTCATACCCTCAGGTATTTTTTTTCTCATGATTTGTTCATGGCACACCATGAATTTTGCCTGAGTGGCTAAGTGTAAGACACAGACGCTTATTGAAATTAGCAATGTGTTGGTGAAGTCAAAGGAAAAAAAAAATGGTAAGATTCAGGAGAAATATTGATGAGAGGTGTATCAAGGTAGCAGAATACAATTAAGAATTTTTTATAGTACAGGGTTTCCCCCCCCCCCCTTAGGAATTGAGCTCCTTTCCAACTTTACTTTCCAATGTTTTTGAAAAATGCATTTAATATGAAGGGCAGTCGTAACTGTAACTAAAATGCAAAGCAGACTGTGAAAAATGACATCGGAGGCATCCATCTCCCAAACTGGCTAGTAGGTTTCTCCTTTAAGAGGTGGGAGTGTGTATCCTGCATCCAATTTATTTCACACCAACACAAGCCCTCATTGCTTTCCCTGTTACTGTAAGTAGACTAAGAACTAGTCACATAAAACACATTTTGTGCAAAGAAAGTAATTCCTGGAGTCCCGGGCTCCTGTAGTGAGCATACACCATACCTAGGCTTGTCTTCTCTGAGCAGAACATAAACAGGCCATTCAAATTAACAGCTTTGTTGAGATCTCACATGGCTGTAACCAAGGCAGCAGCTGCCGCTGCTGCAGCAGCCTCCGAAAAGAAGTGAAGATTCTATTATTTCCTTGGTATTCATAAAAGGGCCACTTTACGACTGTGATCTCACCATGTGGAGAGATTCCATTGTATTTTAAATTTTAGGTCTGACTTTTACAAACAGACATTTAAGCTAATAGCTGTGTGCCTGGTGCTTTGAAAGCAAAGGGTGTATTAAGGCAGGATTTGCACAGTGCTCTTGGGGAGTCACACCAGAGAGGGAAAATGAATATTTAAATGCGAAAACAAAAAAGGGCCTCTCCGTTGTGAATGCCACTTCAGATTAAAATGGAGAAAGGAATCTTTAAAACAACTGGTTTTCTTTATTGGATGGCCGGAGACTGCTTGGAGCTGGTAATCCAAGAGGCATTTCAATGGTTCATTGTGGAGGGGGAGAGCACACTGTGAGGGTGAGTGGGTGGAGATTGTGCAAATGTTGCACTGTGCCAGTCTACCTTGGGTCTGCGGCTGTTTTGGTTTCCTACCTAGACTTCAGGATGAAAAGTATTTATTCATTTGACAAACAAAGCCAAGTTTGTGAGCAGGAGACGGATTCTATTCAAAAAGCTAGAAAAGAAGTCAGAACCTACCAGAGTCGAACTCACTAGAGACACATGCAAAAGGGTGTTTCCAACATCCCTTCCCGCGCCCCCCCCCCACACACACACAAACACACTCAATAAGCTGCCCTCTTTTCCACCAAATGTATGCGACATTGACAGAGTTTGGGCAAAGACTGACAGAGTGTGAACATGGAAAAGAAAGGACCAAAAGGTCACAGTGACCCACAGTGTGAAAATAAGCCACACAACCTCATTTCAGAGTGAGGACCATTAAATACAAGTGCATTAAACACCTTTTACTCTTTTTTTATTTTTCATGAAAAAATTAAATTAGGGACCTCTTTCCAAGAAAGCTAGTTAATTTCTCAATACTGCAAATCAAGAGTCTTCCCCTTTTTTTTAACCTGGACTTTTAAGTTGCAGACTCAATTAGAATGTTTTTTTTTTTTTTTTTTTTTTTTTCCTCTCCTAACCTATTCTGTCCAAAGCAGCAGTAGTTTCCCATATTCAAACCCACAATCCTGTGGGGTCCAGTATAGGAGAGTGTCCCTTAGGCTGGTGGAAATGCTGAGAAGCCACATGTAGCTGCAACTGTGGTTTGCTTTCTGATGAATTTGTGGCATGCTGCTATGTCTTCCTGGCTCAGATAGCTGGATGAGCTTCTGCCTTGTCGAGGTCCTCCTGTTGGGATGGGTATATTTCTGCCCATTTGGATGGAACCTCAAAACATTGCTGGTCCTTGTTGGTCCCCTCTCCAGGTAGTGCTTGAGGACTATTCATATCAGTTTCCCAAACTTGTCTCATCTGGATTCTTTTGATGTTGTGCTTCACATGATGGATTAGATCCCCACAGAACACTGAACTTTGGACGCCTAGCACCCTCCACCTTGGAACTTTGGAAACAGGTCTAGTACCAAGTTCTCCAGCAAAAACCCCATCTGCTCCTGATGGTTTAAATTTGGCTTTTTTTTTTTTTTTTTTTTGGCCACTTTACCTATCAGAGAATACCTCCTTTTTTAAGAGAGATGATTTAAAGCTCAGGTTTGAGTGTTGTTGCCAGTATTGTTGCAATAGCAGGAAAGAAATGTCCATCTTAGGCCTGGCTAGGTTGCTTTAAACTCTACATTAAAATTCTCAAGCCACCCTAATAAGTTATCATAAATGACTATAAAGGCCACATATTATTAGTTGCCTTGTGGCTGTGAAGTAACAGGTGTAAAATGAGCTGCAATTCTCTTCTCATTTCCTCCCATTTTTCCTCTGGGTCCCTACTGAGGTCTGAGCATCACTGTATTTGCAGGAGGATGGAGATATTCTCACTCCCAGCTTCTGAGGAAAATGTGAGGAGTCTTTCTCTTCCTGTGCCGGTCTCATTCTCCCAGCTGGGGAAAAGTTAATCAGGCTAGAAATAGTATCTCTGGATTTCTTTAATAACTCTCTTTCAAAAAACATCTATGTGCTACATGTGAAAATCTAGGTTGCACCAGGGATTGAGGGCAGGAAGGGAGGGACGAACAGGAGGAGCACAGGGGGATTTCTAGGGCAGTGAAGATACTCTGTTTGATACCACAATGGTGATGCATATCCTTGAGCATTTGTCCAAATCTGCACAATGTTCAACAGTAAGAACAAACCATGATGTGAACCATGGACTTTGGGTGCACATAAAGTAACACTGTAGGGTCATCATTGGTAACTAATGTACCACCCTGGCTGCAGGATGTTGGTGGTGAGGAAGGTGGTAGGTATGTGGAGGCAGGGGGACATGGGAGCTCTCTGTACCTTCTGCTCAGTTTTGCTGTGAACCTACATCTGCACCAAAAACCACATTTCATCAGAGAGAGTAGGGGGAAAAACTGAAATATGGTTGGAAGAGGTAGGTTCAATTATTCCCTAGAAAACCCTCTGGTCACATTATTATCTTTGGTCATATTTGTTACCCACTCCTTCTTATGGCAATGTTGGAGCCTTTCTGTAGCTCTGCCAGAAACTGTGGCTTTTACAACTGCTGTGGTATTTTTTCTTAAGTAATAGATTATGAACTCTGCCCTGCTTGTAGTTTTCTGTTCTCCTCACTGTTGCAGGGTGTAACTTTTTTTGGTCCTTCTTTACTGTTGTTTCAATAGGGCTTGGAAAAGATGAACATTTGTGTTCTTTCTGCCATCTTGAACAGGAACATGGAAAGCACTAAAATAATAATAATAATAATAATAATAATAATAATAATAATAATAAGTATTTCTAGGTCCTGATCCCATATCTCCTGAATCTGAATTACCTGATGTTTTGGCCAGGAAAAAAAAAAAAATACCCATCGATGGCTCTGAAGTCAGTCTTCCCTTGAAGCTTGCAATGACATTGTGAATAGCCACTCTTTGAACTTGCAAAGATTAGATAACAGTCTGGCTGGATCAAGCATCAGCTCCTAGGCAGCCCTAGAGTGTCCCCCACCTTCCCAGACAACTTACATTTTCTTTTTTGTCCACTATGTTATTTCAGACCTTGGTGCCTTTGAACTTGCTCATCAAATGGCTTATGTTCAGACCTTATCTTTTTTACTTGATAAATTGTACTCTTCTTTCCTTCTTTCTTTCTAAAGACAGTGTCTTGCTAAATTGCTAAGGCTGGCCTTGAACTTGTGATCCTCCTGCCTCAGCCTCCCAAGGTGCTGGCATTACAGAGTGTACTCCCATGCCTGGCTTCATTCTGTCCTTGATGCAAAACTTTTCTAGCTGCTCCACTGCTCCAAAGCAGCCTGCCTTCTGAGCCTTGCATAGATTGGGTACTTGATAAAGTAACATTGAATAATATTATAATTCAGTGGGATTCCATGGATTAGCATGGTACAAAAACAATGTTAGCAAATAACTTTAAGTTACTGGAGGTCAAAAATCAACTCTCTATCCTTCTGAGTTAATCAACAACAACAAAAAAATGAAGTATTTCTAATAACAGGAATGTAAGATTGCAGACCTATATTTTCCATATTTGGCATTTCAATGTCAGATCCTACCCTGGCTCTTCCTTACTTTTCATCCATGCCTTTAAATCTAGTGCAATTTAAAAGCTCAGCAGAGAGGTATCATTGGATTTCCCATGTCATCAGGCCAGCTGTGCTTTAAAAGACAATTAACTTAAAAAAAAAAAAAAGAAGTTTATAAATGAGAAGAAAAGCAAGCACGTTCATTGTACCCACCCTGTTGAGCTGAAGGCACCAGCTTGGAAGTGGATTCCAAATGTGATAACAGAGACAGAAATAGATTTAGATGCCAGGAAAGAGGAAGTCATGCTTGTTTAGACGTGCGCTTCAATCTTGTCCCCTGGGGAAAACTGCTTCACTGCCGCAGCCTTAGGAAAGGGCTTAGACTTGGCTCAGGTGAATGAGCCTTATATGCTAATTTATTAATTAGCTCCAGGGACGGAAATTTTTATCACTCTGGATGCAAAACTTGATGCTTCCTATCGTGCCAGATGCTTTAACAAATCAAACCCTGCAGGGAGGAATAATTTTTATCTTGAGGTGAATTTTATAAGCTGTTATATTACCGTCTACATTATAATGAACCTCTTTGAGTTTGGTAGATTTTGGAACTCAGATTTTTCTATTGCTGTTTTGGGGCCTTTTGTGTGTGTGTGTGTGTAGGGTTAAGACAGCCTGTCAAGTCAGTCGAAGAATTTACTGAATACTTGGGCTGTTTCCAGCAGGAGTCTGAGTTCCCCCACACTGGAATTGTCCTATTTCTGTAACAGCAGGTCTAGCTGCAGTCCCAGGTAGAGAGTAGGTGGTAGACAAGTATTTGTGATATCGTTAATGTATCTTTGATGGACAAACGGGGGAAGAGAGTTGAATAATACGCACCAGGGTCTCTGCCCACGAGGAACTCTTAATTTAGATCACAGATCACACACTGATGTGTTCATAGGAGAGGGAAGTAGAAATGATCAAGTGAAGTGGATTGAGCATAAGAAAAACCAACTGCCACAAATAAACTCAATCTTTTTCTATTTTCACAGATATGTTGTAAGGTTGTATCGGAAATATCTATGATAATAAAAATAATATTATCAATTTGGAATTGAAAATTAAAATAAACTAATATGCTAAAAGCATATTTTAATGCATTTAAACATGTAATGTATTATGCTTTTGATTTATATTTTATGTATTTTTACATAAATATATTTTATATAAATATGTTTTACATATTTTTGGAATGTAATTCAATTTGCTTTTCTTTTTTTTTTTAAAGAAAGAGGGAGAGAGGCAGAGAGAGGAAGAGAGGCGGAGAGAGGCAGAGAGAGGAATCAATTTGCTTTTCATTAGGACACAGAAATATGGCAGTTTTTTCTTCCTTTTTTTCTTTCTTTCTTTTTTTCCTTTTTCTTTTCTTTAGTGCTGAGATGACAATGGTGGTCTTGGAATCCATGTTGCAAATGCACAAACCAGAATTTAGCCTTAAACCTTTAACAGGCAGGGACATTTAGTTTTATGCAGTTTCATAATGAAAACCAGCTGTTCACAAATACAGTATTCTACGTGTGCATATATTCTTACACAGTGGCTTTTAGAGTTAAATGAACTACACTTGAGATATTTGTAAAATTCTACTATCTTCACCCTTACCTTTCACTAAAGTAGGATACAATAGCCTCCATTTTTTTTCTTTTATTCAAATTATGGATGTGTTAAATCAGAGTGTGAATTGAGTAAATTGAGCATTGCAAGTGCATTCCATAAAGCTTTAAATGGGAATTGTTGGTTTTTGTGTTGTTGTGTTGTTTTGTTTTGCCACTCAGTCTTCAAATAAAAAATTTTGGAAATATTTCACGTCTGTTTCAACAAATGGATTTCTGCAAGAGAAACTGGGCTATATTAGTCCTTTTGAAAATCACATGTAAACAACTTTGTAAACAGTTCAAAGTTCTTGGAATGGGTTAATGTCAACCCAAAGGGCTAAGTCTGAATGTACGCTTTGCTAATGGAATGTGGTGAGATTTTTCTCTGGATTGCATTAGCATGGCTATTTTGTCCCCAAAATTAATAAAAATCTTTGTCTTTATGGCGCCAACAAACACCTCCATTTCATGGCACCATGCCATACTTTGAGTTCAATAAACACAAGCTGTTTATTGTTTTAAACCTAGAGGCAGAGGATGTTTAGATGTTGCATTTTTTAAAAAGTTTTAATAGAAAGTATTTCTGAGTGAATGATTTAAGTAATTGAATGCAATGCCCTTGTGAACCATTAGCACGATGCATTTTAACACTGCAGCAAATTTGGTGTTCACCTTGACCATCCAAAAGCCTGTTCTATGGTCCAGTTTCCTAATAGGGATCAATTCACATGGAAATTGTCAAGACTTTATCTCAGTATAGCACAGTATGTCATGTCCTGATATGTGCAGGTACGAGAGGCATCAAGTCCAAAAGTTTACATCAAACTTTGGTTGTATCAAAATTCAACTGAAAGGATGAAGAAATGCAATTAACCAAGAGCTGTTATCTGTGCTCATCCCAGCTACAATAGGAGATTTCATAAATAATTATTTTTTTTCAAGCTGCTGTCCTGGAAATTCTCAGCTTTCCAGAACACAATTGTCTCCAGTTAGACTTACATTTGTAAACACTTCTTTCTGTTCCATACACCATTGCTATCCATAAAGTCTCTCTTGTAAACCACTGTTTGAAAAGGTGTTGAAGCCAGGGCATTTTTTTTTTTTTTTTCACCTAACATATGACTGTGTCCCTAGGTGCATTGCTTTTTTTTTTTTTTTTTTTTTAATCATATTATATACAGACTATAACAGAGAATTAGAAGCTGCTGTTGCTAAAAGCACTGATTTTTCATCTGGGCCTGCAGATGCCCAATGGGTAGCTAAAAGCAGAGTGAAACTTGATATCTCTGCCTTCATTTTGCATGCGTCTCTTTTTATTAGCTTACACATTGGATTGCTCAGTTCTGCATGCAGGTGCAGTAATACAAAAGGCTTATTGCCCCTAAATTTACCTAACCTATCTGAGGACACCAAGAGTAACCAAGGTATTTGTAAGATATCCAGGGACATATTTTTAAGATATGCAGCTTTTATATCTTCTTGTTCCAGGCCCCTGGAGTGGCACTAGAGTCTCCAGGCACTGACCTATGCCTTCTAGGACTAGCACAGCCTTGCAGGCAGATCCCCTGTGGTGAGACTGTCCCCATTAAGCAATCATCTCATGGGAACCAAATTGGCCCCTTCCCCTATCACAGGTCTGATTTCACAAACATGGTGATCAGCAAATGGAGATTACCCCCAGAACTGAACTGAGATTGTGATCAACCAGACGGTTTCATAATACATATCTCTTATTCTCACCCCAATTCTTTACCTACTCAAGCCTAAGATTCATGTCAGTGCCCCAAAGACAGGACTAGACACTTGATCTCATTTGCCTCCCCAATTAGGCATATTTATTAAAGTTCCATTCCTGTTTTTCACCACTATTTATTTTCATTTGGCTTTTGTGGTGAGAACAAGGCCTGACGTGCTGAGATGTCCAGACTTAGGCCTCCTCTGGCCCAGGACTCCAGTAACAAAACTGGAAGTTTTGTTTTTTTCATTCAGTTTTCATCAGGTACTATAAATTATTTCATATTAACTTTATAAATTATATTCTTTCAACAATCTTTTTTCATATTAAACACCTTTTTTTTTAAAAAATGCTAAACATATGGGGTTGCTGTTTTCCTTTATCAGAGAAACATATTCCTTATCATTTTTCTTAAAATCTCTGGTCTCTTAATCTAACTTCTTTTATTAACATATCTTAGAAA
Source organism: Callospermophilus lateralis (assembly GCF_048772815.1). NCBI lineage: Eukaryota > Metazoa > Chordata > Mammalia > Rodentia > Sciuridae > Callospermophilus > Callospermophilus lateralis. Next base: position 24,562,169 of record NC_135317.1, on the reverse strand, counting down.
CACGAGTAAAGGTGTCCTTTATTTTCCTCTTTCAGGTAAGAAAAAGAGCACCATGATAAAAGGCAAAACTCCAAGACCTCTTATGGGGGGGCATAGGGGTGACACAGCCTGGACCACGGGAGCAATCAGACTCTCTCTGACACTGCAGTAGCTCATTTCCAGCTAGCGGTAGGCCATGGAAATATACGTGTGGGGTCCTAGTCAACTTTATAGGTGCAATAGTTGCATTGGTCACACCCGAGGAACATTTTGCAAAATAAACAATTCTTAAATTTGTACTACTCACGTCTTTCATGTTCTGTAGTTTAATGCCTTGACGTTCGGAGGCCTTGCTGACCCTGGAGGGACTTCTTCTCTAGGATTAAGCAAATTTGCTTTAATTTGATGAAAATTGCATAAATTGCTTCTAGGGTTAAGCAATTGATGGAGATAGCAAATAGCTCCCCTGGAGAGCACACCTTTCCTATGCAAACCAGCCAAGCTCCTCCTTCAGGAGTTCATGCTCTGAGCCATTGTCCCCTGCTCTAATCACCACAGATCTAGATATCAGGCAACTGGGGACAGAGTACCCCTAAGCCCTACAACCAGCTGAAATTGCTCAAACCAGGTCATCATAAACCTGCTTACCCTCCCTTGCCCATTCCTTCCCACAGAAACCACAGTAATAGCTCTTGTGTAAGTTTCCCCAACTCTCAGCTTGCTGACTGACTCTGCTGTTTTTCCCCATGGCCAGGTCCTTCCTCTTGGGATCTACGAATAATAAACTACCTATTCAGCTGTCTCCTCATCTGTTACAGTCATCATACCTGAATAATATGAAAAATAATATGATTAATATGAAAACCTGTTTTAAAATTACATGGAATCAGCTCTAATGTGAAAAGTGATACCAATTCTTACACCAACATACACCAACTTGGTGTATGTCCAATGCTTAATGGTGAAGAGTGCTGTATTTATACACTTTTAATGAGATATATTGAAATTTCTAAAAATCTGAAGTTTAGATTTTTAAATTTTACCTTAAATAATTTTGAATATTTTGATATTATTTATTTTTCATTTCATTAGGTTTTCATTTGTATTTTAGAATACAACCTTTGGAAAACAAACTGTCGGAAAATATATGAAATGAATGCTAATTTAAAAGGCTTTTTACTTTATGTTTTTAATGAAAATATATTTACATTGTGTACACTTATATGAAACCATTTAATTTTTAACTCTATGAATTATTGTTGTCAATAAAATAAATTGTACGAATATTGATTATACAACATAATTAGTGATATTATTAAAATAAAGCCAGCAAGGCAAAGTTAATAGATAAGATATAAAGCAATTTATAAATGATTTATGTCTTTCATTACGAATCTAAACATTACTAACCTATTCATAGCACAACCAGATGTGCAATAATAATTAATTCAGAAATGGGCATTTTGAGGACTTTCTGTGAGAGAGAAAGCATACCTTTTCCTATATTTTAAAACTTTGTCATTATGCTGGCATGTTTGTTAAAATATAAATATAGGGTTTATGTTCTTGATAGTTTGATGACGTACAATTTTTAAATGTTTGGTGGGTGGTCTGTGCGCTTGCTTTGGTTCTTTTGCCCAAGCCCCACAGATATTTGGGGAAGGATGGAAGCTATTCTTTCTTTGGGCTCCTCACACTGATAGACCTCCTCCAGCCATTCCTCGAGTTATGCTCTCCTTCCATGAGGTCTTCTTATGGCTGGTGATCAATCAAGCTCAGCCTCAAAGTCATCTTCACATGGGCCCTTCCCTGCTGTTTCAGCCTCTACAACTCCACACCATTTTATTTTCCTTGTATCTTGTATTTTGACCAAATATTTCCAATTTGTAGCTTTGCATTCTGTTGTCTATCACTACAGTGTAGATCTAAGATGAATGAAATCAGAAAATTTGATTTAGGACCTTTCAGCAGTATTTTTCTTAAGTTACTTAAAATACTTTGTAATGAGCAACTAGGATGGAATACCACTGGTCTAGGGCTTCTCTTGGTTATGTGTTAAGGAAACATGAAGAAAAACATTCAGGGAAGCCTTGTTTGCAACAGAAATAAAATAAAACTATCAAGAACATAAACTCTATATTTGTATTTTAACAAATATGCCAGCATAATGACAAAGTTTTAAAATATAGGAAAAGGTATATATTCTATCTCACAGAAAGCCATCAAAATGCCCATAACTGAATTAATTATTATTGCACATCTGGATGTGCTATGGATAGGTTAGCATCAGGAAATGAGGATGCAAATTGTGGTGCCTTCATAAAGTACCATAAATGCCAGATGTCAGTTAAACTACTAACCTAGAGTAACACAAAGTAACATAGATAAATCCAAACACAAGAATGAAAATCAGGATGCAGAAAAATATATATGGTATGGTACTATGTATAAAAAACTAAAAAAGATGCAAAACAATACATTCTTTGTGGATAGATGCACTGTAACTGAATTTAATTTAAAAAGTTAAATAAAAGTATTCCTGATAAATACCAATTTCAGGGAAGTGTGCACTTCCTGACAGGGAGAGGTACAGGGATTAGGGAAAGAAAAAAACATCGTTGCCTCTTGCTTTATTTTTTACAACAGACAAGAAAGATCTAAAGTAAATGCAGGAAAATGTTAGATTTAACAGGACTTATTCTCCTTACTTTTCTGTGTTCTTTAAATATTTTGTAACAAAAAAGAGATGATAAATTTATCCAGTATTTGGAAGTTGCTTTCAGTAAGGCTTAATGATCATTTCTGTCAATCATCTGGGCTTTTCACATGTTATACAGCATATATATAGTATTGTCTTAACTTTCAGCTAATTCTTTTTGGTGACAAAGAATACAAAGAAAACTTGAGCGTCATCAGGGTTTTTGTCATACTTCAATAAAGAAATTTTGTCCTGCCTTCTTGGATGCTGTGAAATCCTACTTTAATTTTTTCATTCTCAGAGAAGTTTTCACTGTGGTCCTTCTCTCTGTGCTTATGATGCATGCATTATTCTGCTTGTTTGTCCAACGAGTATTTGCTGCACACTCTTATATAGCAGAAATGTGTGTAGAATTTTATTCTGAATATTCTGTTTCTACCTTATTTCTCTGCCTCATCTGCCTTCAGATCTAAAATTAAAATATTGCTTTTGTTAGGTTTATGGCAGGTTTATTCCAGATAACTCAATTCCATGGTTAGAATACTAGGCATGTTTATATTGTCACCCATTTCACGACATGTGATTTTAGTTTCCTGGAAGTTCCCCTCATGTCAATAACAGGGCAATCTGAATAGAAAGTCTAAGTGCTTGCGTGAAGTTTCAGAGATGGACTGGCAAGGAGAGGGCGGGTTGTTTATTATAATTCCTCCCGGAAATCAGAACTCTGGATGAGTTAAATTTCCAGAGAATCTTACAGATTTGTTAGGATGTTTTATGGCTCCAGTTTCTTGAGGACCCAGGGTGTGTCCTTCCGTCTTCCACACATCTGTCAATCATCCTCCCCGTTATTCATCTTTTCTGTTCCATGGTGTTGGGTACTTTGTGCCATCTTGTTGACTTAAGACCTTTAAATTATGGTGTAATATTCTTTCCCTACCCATTTTTTTTAAAAGTCTGTTTAGTTTTCAACTAGCTGCTAGTTCCTACCTTTAAGACCTTTGAGATATCCTTCACTTAAAAAAAAAAAAAAAAAGATATGTACAAAAGGAAATAAAAGGAACATCTCATTTTGTCAAAAAAAATTCAGATCTCAGTTATTCCCCAAGTTCTTAATTAAGTTCTCCCAAATTAATTTACAAAAAGAAGCTCTACCTAGGAAGCCGTAATGAAGAGTGTGCGCGCTCTCCTGACAGCTTAAGAAGACATATGAGTACAAATTAGGTAAAACCCGGGAAACTGCAGTTGTAAGAGGGCCGAGGGACGACTCGAGTCGGAGACTTACTTTTCATTCAAGTGTGAAAGAAACAAAACTTTTCCGGATTAAATTGGCTGGAGGGAAATGTCAAGCCAGCATGTGTAAAATGACAAGGGACAGCTGGCTAGAAAGGCGTAAATCAGAAACCAGCCTCACCTCCTCGCTGTTGAAATTGCCACCAGAATGCTTATAAATAGCTCTCTCTGTTTCCCAGTTCTGTCAGGGAAAGAAGTGGGGATGCAAATGAATGCCACCACTGTCTACAGCTCAGAGGCAGACTCAATGGCTTCCTTGTGGAAGACCTGTCTCCCCAGCCCAGAAATGGAGGCCTACTGGGCAGAATAAGCCTGGGACTCAGTCAGGGCTAGCCTGGGGAAGGGGGCCCTTTGGGACCAGAATGCCCAGATCTAAAGTATTGTTAAGGGTCAGTATGCAAATTTACCCAGAGTGCTTTGTGTTGCTGAAACAGAATACCATAACTTAGAAAGAACAGATTTACTTATTTGAATCATGGTTCTCATGGCTGGGAAGTCCAAAGTCCAGGGACCCACATCTGGTGAGAACCCATTTTGCTTTATCATCCCATGACTGAAAGTGGAAGGTCAAGAGAGAACTTTGCAGCGAGGGAGGAGGAGCTGAAGTCATCATTTTCTCAGGAATTCATGCCCTTGATAATGGCTGAGTCCTTATGACTTGATCATATCTCAAAGGTCCTATTTCTCAACACTATTGCATGGGGATTAAGCTTCTTTCACATTCATACCAGGGCAATCTCAGAATAATGAAAGGTAAGCAGTGCTCAGTAAGACCAGACTCTGCCCCAATCTGAACTAGAATGAGACTTCTTTAGATTCCTGGGGTATTGGTTTCCTAGTTTGGAGAGTTGAGTAGGTAAACCCAGTTGGATGTTCATAGCATGTTTCTTCTTCAACTGACTTTCGAATTCAACCAAATCCCATAAACACTCAAATAAGAAGTAGGGAATCTTTTTATTTGTGTAAGAAATATGGAGTACCCAAATATTTCCAACCCATTGGATTTGGTGACCTCTGATGAAAGAGACTATGGTTCCCTCATCTTTCATATTCTTAGAATCCCTAGTAAAAATGCATTCCTAGTAGGTGCCCAATTACTTCTGGTTACATACTCAGAGAAATGCCTCTGACCATAGGGAAAGTTCCAGAAGGGGGCAGGCCATGATAGTTTGTGGAAGGCTCAGTTTATAGCCATGTTGATTTCTGGGAGGGAAAAGAATTAGCTTCAGGAAAGAGGCTGTAATGGAAGCCTGAGCTTGTCCCCCACGCACCATTCTGCATGACTCATTAATGAAAATGCAACAGGAGCAAATTAAATACAAACAACATTGAATCTAGGACCCATCAAAGTGGGAAATAATCTCATGGGACACTTGAAGTACTACAGAGGCATGGGTTCTTCTCCTCTCCTCTTTTGACTTCTCTTCCCTCCTCTCCTCTTCAGATGACTACACAATAAAGCAGAGGAAGAGGATGGCTGTCCATACTTCTGGGTGCTGCTTAGGAGGCCTGAAGCAGAAGTCCAGGGAGCTTGCAGAAAGTCCATGTCCATGTCAGTCCCTCAAATGGGGTTAGCACACAGACCTCTTCCAGGATTAGTGGCCTGTGGTTCTCATTCCTCTGCCCAACTCCTTGCTAAAGGCAGCAGCAAGGTTAGCCAGGCCCGATGCATGTCTGCCTTGTGCCTCCTTTTCCCACTGATGATCCTTTTTCTTTCCTCCCACATCTATTTAATCTTGGTCTTGGCAACTGCTGAGCAAAAGCGGCTGCCTGCTTTGGGCTTTCGACATATGTACTATGGCTCTGGGGCAAAATGTTTATGTTTGATTAACTCAGTTTTAAAACACACCAACCATGGAGGCACTAATTCTACTGGATTTATCTGTCAAGTCAGTGACTTTCGATAAATAGTTCAGCTCTTGGATGGAAAGTACAAAGGCTGGATCTGTAGCCAGGCAACAAAGGAAAAGGGAATTTTAGATGGGGTTTTTATTTGATATAATCCAAACTGCCTGCAGGTTGTCTCTTTAAGGACCAGGGACCATCCATGGGAGTGATTTTAAGTTATGTTATTTAAGGAAAAGAACCCATCTATATTCTGATTCTGGCCAATTATGTCTCCACTCACTTTATCTTCTTAGGTTTTAAATACTTTTCTATTAAAAAAAGAAGAACCTTAAAAATGTAGTTTTATGATGATTCAAGAACTGCTGCTGTGCCTTAAGCTAGACTAAAACACACAGAATACATTTAAATGAATTACAAAGTGTATTATACTCTGAAAATCAGCATTAAAATGCACATTAATTTTTGCAGCTCTTAAATACTTCGGTTGCTGAGGAACTGCCTCCATTCTATAATTGAAATAGCTCTTCAGATGCAATTTAGTCTCTGATTGGTTTTTAAGTATTTTTAAAAGCTAACAGCTCGGATGGAAAAAGGTGGTATACCCTTGAGCTTAAAATAGGAACACAGATGTCACCACGCTGTGGACTCACTGGGCCCCTGGAAACCACATTCATTTCCTCCAGAGAAGGGGCGCTGCACCCTGAAGTTTGGCATACCTTTAACTGTTCAGGAGGCTGTAGAGCTGACTCAACCTCAAATGCAAGACTTGAGTTATAGGAGAGTTATTATCGGTGGAAGGAATTGCCCAGGTCTCTAATTAATTCCACTCCTCCATCCCCACACTCCACATTGCTACCCCTGCTATTTTGTCAGTTCCAAGAAATGCCAATCAGGAAAAGAAGAGGCAGAACAACAAAGCAAATCTATTTTGCTAGTCACTGGCAGGTGAATATCTAGAGATATGGCTCAGAGGTGTTTCAAAGAAGACCCAAATCAAGCATTGGGATGCTGGTGAATCTTTGTTTTTGACAATCCCAGGCAGCAAAGGATATTTCAAAGTGCCTGTGTTCTCAGAACAATGCTCAGTAACAACAAGATTTTTTAGAAAACCAAGTAGGTTTTTTAAATTTTGTTTTTGTTTTTTTATCTGTCTGACTACCTTGTTTATAATAGGACTATTCTGAACCACTGATGATAAGGGTGTGTGTTAGCAAAAACCTGAGAGATAAAATTAGGTCCATTCTTAAATTTCTCACTGAGGAGCAATGGTCAAGTTGCCTAAACTCTTTGTTAAATTTTTTCTATGACAAAGGAGATTACTGATACATTGTTGGACTGTTAGTCCATATGTGAAGTCCTAATGCATGAAAACCACACATTGCTATATAAATGTAAAGCAGAATTACTAATAGGGAATTCTGAAGAACAAAATTTGGGTTCTCCCTCCCACTGGGAGGGAAAACTCTAAAGGCTTCAGAATCTGTTGAGGTATGGCATCAAATCAGACACCCCGTAAGCAGGAAAAGATCCAGGTTCAAAGACAGAGTAATTGTGCCTATGAATTCTGTCTTTCTGTTTAGGAGCCTGAAGGTTGAGAAGGTAAATTTCAAGTTATAAAAGAAACCACTCTTTGCAGTTTCATGTTGGCTGTACAGAGTGTGCTGGGAGAATGTGAAGATAGAGAATCAGTTGGCAAATAATAGCAGACGTAATAATAACTATGTTGCCAGCAACTAGCTACATGCTATGCATTCCTTTTAATCTTCATAAAACCCCTATGGGGTAGATACTATTAATACTTCCTCTTATAAATGAGGAAACTGAGCCCTAAAGAGTTCAAGCAATGTGTTTAGTCTCCTGCCACAAACGGTAGTGACGTAGGTTCTCACACTGTTAAGAACTCATTGCAAATGCATCTCTCAGTGCTTCCCTCACATGGTCTGTGTTCTCCACAGAAAGCAGTGGGTTGTTAAGAAAACTTGTCCAAGTGTGGAGAAGAGTAGTGAAAAGAGATTTCAGGTCATCTATTTTTCTTCTTTCTGTTTGTGATAGGTCTTCAATGTCTACTGTATTGGTCATAGGAAAAGAAACTTGCATAAACAGAACCGTTTCCTAAATCCTTCAAGGGAAAAGAAAACTCACTGCCCGTCTACCAGCTCAGGTTCAGAAATGGGAATCCTTTAAGTGATGCCAATATTGAATAGTCTTACATAGATCATTATTTAAATTATACTGTCCAAATCTGAATAAAATGCACAAAGGTGCCAAGAGCACCTTCTCCATGAGGTTGAGAACAGAGTACGCTATGGTAGGTTTTCTATGACAATCATGTGTAGCAATTAGAAAATAGGACAGTTTCCTTTCTTCTGATTATATAAGACTTGTAAATTTCACAAACACAACCAGAGGTGAAAGGGCGATGTGATGGATGCTGCTGAGGTTGTCAGATCTTTAAAAAGCAAGATTTCTCGTTTGTAATAGGAGCCCCGGAACACTTGGTAGACAAAAGCCAATATTTATGCAAGGTGGATTAAAACACCTGGAAGTAATTGAAAAGAATTGCAGAAGGGCTTTCTGGGACACTAGACACAGTCCCTTTCCCTAATCTGTGCTGCATGTTGTCTGCAGGTGAATAGATGAGACTAAGGGAGAGGATGACAGAATCTAGCAGGATCGCAGGAGCTGCCCTTCAGTCCCCTTTCCAACCCACTGTGAGTCAGACCAGCTTCATATGGAGCCACAGTGGGGAGCCAGAGCCAGGGGGTGCCAGGCCTGTGGAAGCAGATGATAGTCAGGAATGAGTTCAGAGAATCCTGGAGAGTCTGCTTTCTATGCATGATAGGGCCTCGTGGTTTTGAATAACACAGTGTGAAAGATGTAAAAGCTTAGTGTGCAGTTCTATGGAAACAGATTTGTGCAGGAGGATTGCTAACCCAGCATTAAAAAGAGAGGGAGGAAAAAAATGGAAAGGAAGGAAGAGAAGGAGAAAAGAGTCAGTGGTACCATGGCCAGGGCTGTCACGACGAAGTAAGTCCCTCAGCCACCTGCCGCTTCATTAGCCCTCCAAGGAGGGGAGCCGCTCTTTATGGGCCACAGAATCATTAGGAATTTTCCTTTGGGAAATCTAGGAGATTCCCCGCCCAGGTGTAGCAGTGGTTCCTTGCCTAGGCTGTGCACTAGAACCTCTGAGGGAGCTTTCCAAAATTACCTGGTATCTGGGCCTTCCTCCTAGAAATCCTGATTGAATTTGTTAGCATTTAAAAGAATTCCCCAGTGGAGTCTAATGAGCAGCCAGCAGTGAGAGATGCTGCTTTTTATTGATTTTCCGGTACCTTTTTAAAAATTGCCTTTTGGAGGGAAGGTGCTTTCGCCATTTTTGGAATTTTAAGTGGGATTTTTAGAATTTTAACTTTCTCGCCATAATAAGCTAGAACACAAGGTTTCAAGGAGAAACCGTGACACAGGCTTAAACTGCTTCTGTCTCTTAATTCCACATTTTTACATATCGGAAGTTAGGATGGCTCTTACAGTAACATCAGGGATCCTCACTCGAAGACCAGGTGGATATTCTGCTGAAGCCGTTGTTATCTATACTTTCCCTGTACTTTTGCAAGCTTTGGCGTAGACCTTCATATTTGGTCCACCATGCTTGTGCTCTGTGCTGTGCTACAGTCATGCGTAGAATTGAATGACTGCTTAAAATGTATTTAAGATTAAACTATATTTGGCATTAAAACGAAATGTTACTGTATACAAAGAAAGACATGGGAGCTGAGAAATGAGACACAAATTTGACAATATTTATTATAAAGAAATGACTGCCATTCCTCATGTTCTTGCAAAGCAGCAATCGCATGCTTTCTGGAACCTAAGAGTGGAAGACTTCCCGCATGCAGAGAAAACTATTAAACTAGTCTAGTGCAGAAGAATTGCCCGTCATGAGCAAGGAAGCAACAATGACAAAACTTGCAGAAAGGAAATCCTACACAACAGTAAAGAAAAGCTGTATCATCACATCAGAAACTGTTCATTCATTCATTCATGTGCCAGGCATTTGCTAGGCAATAGGCATGAGAGAAGAGAGGTAGAAATGATGATGCCACCCGTCCTCTTAGAACCCAGAGGGGCAGTGGTAGATTTTATTGTTTTCATGAGGACATGTGGCGGCAGAACAGAAAACTTTCTCAGATCAGAGTCTTGCTTTGAGCAGAAACTTGTCTCCTAGGAAGAAAATAAACAAGCAAAGAAAAAATCCCAAGCTCCACAGGATACCAATGCTTCCTCTTCTTTCAACAGGTTCACAAAGAACTTCTGCGAGATCAAGGAATTCCTAGAGACACTGCTATGACAGGAGACCCCAAGAATCCTCAGGAAACAATGACCAAGAAGGTTTTCCTAAGCAAAAAGACTGTCCTTGAGGCCAGTATGTTGATCTAATGTTAGAAATGCCTAGAAGAGCTAGGATCCCAGTGGTTCATGCTGCCAGTGGAACAGCTCTGACAAATCCAATTCAGTCCCACTAGCAAAGCCTGTGTAGTCACCATGTTAAATGGGATTATGCTAATAAATTGCCAGGTCCTGCCTTGCCTTGGAATCAGCAGGTCAGACAATGAGGAGTGTGGATTCAGGGGGGAGCTCCAGCTAAACTGAGGGCAAATTTCGGTGTTGATTGTAACCTGGAACTGGTAACAAGTAGGGAAATTTGTATTTAGTAGCCTTCAAGGGGACTTTTTGCCCTTGAAGTACTATTTCATTTCTGATGATACCCAAGTCCTTTGCCATTGTTGGAGGAATAGAAAGAAGCAGTTTGTTTTTTTCAGTCCAGGGAGGCTTAGCAGGGCAGGCTCAGCTCAGAGAAAAGCTGGATGATGGGAATTCCTGGGCAGAGACCCTGTCCTGCACAGACTGTAGTCCCTCAGGCCCTGGACTTTTGATTTTCCTGGAGGACAAAGGTCCAGATAAAGGTTTTTGGCTGAATGTGTTGCAAGTATTATTGTGGCTCAAGAAATGATCAAAACAACCATTTAGATTTTTTTTTCTGACTAATGACAGATTTAATGAGTTATAATATAAGTCCCTTATGCTTCATCTTCTCATCTACTCTTGCTCCAAAATTATTTGCCCTCGATTCAGTAATGATTAGTTTTATTTTCCTGGATACTTTATTATAAACTGCTATCATTACTAAAGTAAACACAGATAATTGTGGGGGATATTACATTAACACGTATTCCTAAGAACATCTCCTGGGACTCCTAGGAAGACAGAGCGGACGGCAAAAATAGCCCTGCCTATTTGGATTAATGAAGACCCCCCTTTTAATTCCTAGAAAAAGAAATTAAAGGAGCCAATAAAATATATGTACAGTCTTTCTTGAAAACAATATGTGCATGTGTGTATATTTTCTCCAGTAATAGAGTGTGTGTGTGTGTGTGTGTATGTGTGTATGTGTGTGTGTGTCTGCGCACACATGCACAAACATTTTAAAGTTTAAAAGGATATGTGACAAAGAAGGATCTCTATGTATCTGAGTTTTCTACAGTAATCACATATTCTTCTTTTCTGTTTTGTGGTACTGGGGATTGAACCCAAACGCTCTACCCTTTTTACTTTTTATTTTGAGGCAGGGTCTAGCTGAGTTGCCAGAGCTGATCTTGAACTTGTGGTCCGTCTGCCCCAGCCTACTGAGTTACAGGCATGGGCCAACTATGCTCAGCTTGACATATTCTTTTAATAAGTAAAAATTAATGCAAAAGTGTTACATGCTGGATTTTATGAAGTATGCCACTTATATATCAGTTTAAATTATTGTGGCTTACTTTCTAAATAAATACAAACTTTGGTGTCTTCCCTCCCCCACCAAAAAATAAGATTGAATGAAAGGCCCTAAGGAAAATTTCAGAAAAAAAAAAAACAAAACTTGATTTTGTTAATTGCAAAATAAGTAATCATGAGAGACACAGAGCCATTCTTATGTAGGGCAGTCTGAGTACGGAGATAGGAATGGCTGCCTGGAGATGGACCCCAACTTTGAGCCCTACAGCAGACGCTGTGACCCTTGGCCTTGTCTGGCTTACTCTCAACGGCAAGCCCTCTGAGCTAGCACACTCACTAAGTTCACTGGGGGATGTGGAAACCAAGGCTCAGGGATCAGAAGCGGGTGGCTGTGCAGCTGGGAGACCCAGAGTCCTATCTTACCTCAGAGTGGGGGTCCTGGCCTGCCAGGGTGAACCCCTTCTCCATGGGGTGGTACTTGTACCACAGAAAGGGCCAGAGTGAGTGTTCTGGCCTAGGTTACTCTGAAGGATTTTGTTGTGACTAAACCCACAGGCAGTACCTCCTGTGTATTGTGTGGAGCGGGGAGGGGAGGTTGTGAGGAAAGGTAGCATCTTTTCATTGTCCTGGATTGCAAAGCCTAAGAACTGAGGGAGACCGTGTCTACTACCTGCTCTTTCACCCTTGACAATGAGGTAATTTGCTCTTTTCTGCTGGAGCATGGGGCTCAGATACAGCCACAGTAGCAGGGCTGAGCTTGCTAGAGGTATTATATTGACTCTGCCTCTTCTCTGCTGGCCCATGTCAATTACTCATCATGTAGATAAAGGGAAGAAAGAGTGTGAGGAGGTGTCTGACCCCGGGAGAACCCAGTAGTATAGTGGAAGTCAGGCTCCTTGTGCCTCTGTTCTGACTGGCCAGTGTTTCCTTTGACCCAATTCTGAATACACTGATGAAGTATTGGTGAATCATGACAAAGCCCTTAGTTTTTGTCATCTATTTTCAGAGAGGAACCCAAATCTAAACAAGTCTTTGAAGAAAAAGGCCCTGGCAGCTGACACCTGAGCTCGTCACTATGCCAGCTTTCCTCTAACTGGTGATTAAAGGCCTCTGACAACAGCTGGTGTTGGGGAATCTTCCATCAGGCAAGATGACAGATGTCATCACCACAGTGGTGGCATTTTGGAAGAGAGCCTCTGGCAGACAGATGACTGCCTTTGCTACCAGTCTTAGTTACACGAAACTCTGGATCTTGAAGTGTTTCCAGGATGCCAGAGCTGAAACCAGCCGGAGACATTGTCCAGGAGCAGCCTGGCCTCGGTGGACAGCAAGCTCCTTAAGGACAGTGACTGTTTCCTTCCCTCTCTGCCTCTCAGGGTTTAGCATCATGCCTGAAGAGGAAATGGAGACTTTTCAATGTACAGTAATCAGATGAACGACCCATTAGCAAACAGACCTTGGATGAATGAGTCCAAAATAAGGAATTACTTTGGAAGACATATGTTGAGACCAGTCATGTGGCTGCATTTCCTTGAAACACAGATAAGAGGGGCAAAACTGGAGGAGAACCTAGAGAATTCTCTGACTTCCTCGTTTTACAGATGGGGAAGCTGAGGCTCAGAGATGTGAAGAGTCACTTGACCCAGATCACACACCGGTCTGTAGTATATCTAGTGCCAAAATCTATGACTTCATTTATTGATTGATTTTTGTCACATATTCTATTGAGGGCCACCTCTGACAGAAAGAGAATATTTTTCCTCTCCTGTTGGTTTTATCAGTGAAGAAGTTGCTAGGGTGGCAAGAATTAGATCAATAGGCAGCTTATTTATTTCATTTTTGTAGTAGAAAACGTTGAGAGAGGGAAGGGGAAACTCATACCCAATTGGATCAACATAGTGGTCACCGATTGCTGCTGTCTTTTAGAACATAGTTATTTCTTTTCTTTTCTTTCTAGTTTTTTATTTGGTACTGGGGATTGAACTCAGGGGCACTCAACCCCCGAGCCACATCCCCAGCCCTATTTTGTCAGGGTCTCACTGAGTTGCATAGTGCCTCACTAAGTTGCTAAGGGGGACTTTGAACTCACTATTCTCCTGCCTCAGCTTCCCAAGCTGCTGGGATTACAGGCATGTGCCTAACTAGAACATGGTTATTTCTAAGATTGGTTTTCTCCTGCTCTCTCCTTCTATCTCTGCCTCTCTGTCTCTTTCTCAAGAATTCTAATTCACTCAGGTAATGAAAACAAAGGTCTCCATGTTCCACTCCAACACATGTTGCTTTTCTCCTTTTCTGCCCGGTTGGGTGTGGAACACTGGGGCTCCCTTTGCTCAGCCCAGTGGCTCCTTGGAATCTTGAGGACAAACCTAAAAGTGTCTTTCTGGGCAGAGCGATATTGTTGACATTTCTGCAGAATGGAAAGATGACAGCTGCTGTCAAAATCCGACTTGCCTCTGAGGACAAGTCCTCAGGGAAAGCCGAAAATTTGTTTTGAGTGAACTTTGGAGCTTATAAAAATGAGAAAGCCTTGTGCTCTTATTGTGCGGTCTCTGTAGTCAGGGAGGAAGCCGGGAGGGGAGGTACCTTGTTATCGCTCCTGTCTCTGAGCTTCCAGACCAGCATGGGAGGCACTTGTACCTTCATTTGTAGATGTCTTTCATTTTACAGCTGAGGTTGAAAGGCTCACATCCCTTCTCAACTGTATCCCCAGCGAAGGCATTTTCTTGTTTCTTTTTATCTTGTGTAATTTCCTCCACAACAACCTCATGGCCATCTAGGTTCAAATCATGCCTCAGCAAAATGACACATTAAAATCCATCACAGAGCTTTGAGGTTGATGGGAAACAAAATCAAAAATTCTAAATACTAACCAAAGTTTCCAGAACAATCAAGATGCTCTATAATTTTGTAATGAAGAAGTTTGGGAATGTGGAATAAATGTATCGGTGTGTATAAATACTTGATGTGGTAATAGTTAAAAAATAATTCACTGGAGTTGGGCAGCCTGGGCTTAAATTCTGGAGTCACTACTCGCTAGCTGTTTTAACTTGGTTAGGTATTTAATTTTTCTAAGCTTGTTTCTTTATCTGTCAAACATACAGTAACAGCACTTATCTCATATATATGTGAGGATTAAATAAAATAATACATCCACAGAGCACTTTATAAGCACTCAAATTCAAAATGTTACTATAATGATTACCCATGAGACATTGGGTTAGTTTTTATATCCCACACTATCACTAAACTCTCTCTCACTAGATTTTGTAGCTTCTACTCTTACTAAAGAGTGTGAGGTGAGGTAGCTGAACTACTGAGGCCTAATGCACAGGTTTTAATGTTTGGGGCTTGAGAAATGACACATGAGTGAGCACTATATGGCCTAGTATTGCAATGGGCAAAGGTGAGGCTTATGCAGTCAAGGGGGAGAAATAAAGAATGTTCACATGCTTCTGCCCTTTCAATGCTTTATTCACTCAAATAACTCAATACAATTTCACTCTATAGGTTCTTGATCAAGAAAATGACACTCCTTAATGCTGGGCACTGCAATAGACATAATCAATTCCCAGCAAACAATTCTACATTAATTCTAAACCTGAAATCACACTTAATCATGACAGGCTCGTGACAGACATTCCCTCTGCATGCTAAGCTCTAGTGCCAGATCTAAAGTCTCAAGCCTTAGGCTCTAAGTCCAAGAGAGGCACACTCACTCAGACCGTGGTGATCAGGTCAAGGACCAAGGCAGGCTTCTCCTGGGGTGGAGCTGACAGCCGGTTGAGGAGAGGGTTGTAGGGAGAATTTGCAGTTCTCATCAGGGCCAAGCTGTGGTTGTAGAGTTTGAGAGTGGTGAGGAAGATGCAGAGGATCAGACAAATGATGGGAAGAGTTGGGATGTCAGTCCAGGTCCTCATCAGGCTCTCCAACATGAGGGCATCAGAGTCAGCTGGCTGAATGTCTGCTCATTTGCTCCATCATTTATACTAAATTTGGGGGAGTCTGACCACCCTTTCAATCCCTATCAGCAGCTACCGGATTTCTCAGTGATGTCATTTGCCCTGGTGGTGTTCCTCACCCTGATTTTCTTGCCTCTCACCCTTATTGGGATGAGGGCAACATGACAGAGACTCCACTCTGAGTTTGTCAGGGTGGGGAGAAGTGACTTGTTTGTGTCAGGGCTATGCCTGGTGATCATATTGGAGGGCTCCATAGATGTGCATGGTGAGACTGCAGGTTTCAAAGTGGAGAAGTTGCTTAGGCTAAGGCCTAAGGCCATCCTTACACCTAGTGACTACATGGCTGGGTCATTTTCTAATGACCAGTGACTGGAAAGGGCTGAGAATTAGGGGAAAGTGTAGGGCATTTCATATAAGAACTAATCCTTGGTGGCAGAGGACACTATGATACATGCTCATTGATTGAGATCCAAGGAAACCTGTGGCTCACATTTTCAATAGTGGAGGTCAAGAAGAGTCACCAAGACAACTTTGATTACCAGGCACATCCACCCAGAGAACGTGTCCAGATGGTGAGGGACTCTCGCCCTGGGAAGGGGGCTGGGGGTTGAGGGGTGGGGTGATGGGCACCATTATTTTCTCCTTTGTTCACTTCATCGAATAGGTTGCTGCCTTTTTATTTAGAGCCTCTTGTTCAGCATGCAATTGTGTTGACCCACAAGTGTGAGCTAGGGCTATTTGCAGGCATGGGACCACAAAATTGGGCAATGTCTGACCTAATCTTTCATTGACACTTTGTGCCACAGGCCAAAGGCCTATCAATAATTGGTTGTACAGTAGCAGATGGTTCTCTTAAGAATGAAAGAAAGAAAGGAGGGTTTGCCAAAAGTTCTGAATCTTTCTAATGCAGTTTGTCTGTTTGGGTCTCATCTGGTTAGACATGAAGTCTCTTTAAATCTCTATTCAAACATCTTTCTCTAATTATTTTGTAAATCTATGTTTTGTGTATAGGATAAGGAAAGAGCTTCCTAGGAAACAGACTCAGTATAACTTTATATCATGTGTGAGCTGAGGTCGCTGCTTGGGGACTTCTGGGGGCAAGTTGAGATAAAGACAGGAAAATTGATTGTAAGTAAGAAATTGATCAGAAGAGTGAATGGAAAACTGGATGTCTTTGGCCAGGAAAAAGGCAAGAAATAAACACACCAAAACCCAGAAAAGCACAGTAACAATGAGGAAAATCTCACCAAAGGAGTCCAAGAACAAAGGCTATCAACAGTAGGTGGGGACAACTTTTCCACTTCTGCCCCATAAAAAGGAAGAGGATCCAGAAAAAAATCACTGGAGACTGGGTCATCTCTTCCCAAAGTGTGTGTCTGTAAAGGAATCCACAGGGAGCTGAACTCCAGTGGCATTTGCTGACTTGGAGAACATGTCGCAGTTAGTGATCTCTGAAGGACAAAAGAAAAGGAGGAGATTTGAAATTTTCTCTTTAGGCATTGTCAGGGGTTAAAAGACATCAAGAACCAGGAAGAGAGTCAGCTATATAATGTGTGGGTCCTGGTGCAAAATGAAAGTATAGAGCTACCTTGCTCAAAAAGCAGAAAAAGTTGTCATTAACGGGATGAAATTTACCAGTGTAAATGATTAGCACGACTTTCAGCGTGTCTCTTTGTACTGTGCAAGGCTAGTTTTAAATGTAATTATCAGTGCATTTAACTTCCACGCAGAACTGCTGAAGTTACATGATTTGTATTACATAGCTTATACACTTATATGCATTTTTTTTTTCTTAGTAGATCAGGGTGAGAAAGAAAGGCAGCCTCTGACATCTTACAATTGGATTTGATGGTCACAGTTTGCTTTCAGTGTTTTTCCAAACTGATCTGCCACAGCTAAGCCATGTGCTCTATTTGGACATAATCTCATAGAACAACCACTGAGACCAACTCACCGAGCAATCCACAAAGTACCATATGTCCCTCCTCTTACTCAGTGAGCAACTGCTATGTCATTACCAATTACATCTTTATCTTGGCTCTAGTCTGCCCTTCCTTTAGCTGAGATTTATTGAGAGACCCGCTCAGAGAACTGTCTCCATTTTCTGATGATATCCAATTTGGGGAAAGCCTCTATTTCCTTAGAATCTCTCCAAAAATCACCAAGCCAAAACCCTAATCCTTTAATAGCCCTAAGGTCCTCTTGCTGAGACTCCCCATGATACCTATGGTCACGTATCCTCCTTCACCGCAATGAGTAATAAGTTCCAGTTGTCCAATGACAGGGGTGTTCCTGAAGGACACTGGCGTGGAAACACGACCCAGGACCAACTCCAAAGTTTGAATTTCAGTTCTAGTTCTGTGCACATTCTACCTACACCTTGCTTTTTGTTTATGAATGAGTAAAAAGGATTCAGAGAAGAGGAAATCTAATTGCCCTGACTTCCCCTTTTCTTCCATCTCATCATTTTTAGCGTAAGTGGTTGACGGACACAGGGAACTCGCAGGACCCAAAGAGGACCTGATAAAGTTCCTTGACCATTTGTGTTTTTTTTTTCGAATGCCATTGCTTTCTTTCCATATCAGAGGCAGCTTCTGTTTTGAACAGAGTGGAAGGCCTCAAGGGTTGTCATCATCTCGCTTACTCACCCATGGATGTATCACGGTTGCCTTGTGTTCACATGGCGTCTCTGACTTCCCACTCATGGATCCACCAGAATGTGGCACTGTGGATGCTCAGGTGGGTGGGAGTGAGGAATGGCAAATACGTGTATGACGCTCATCTCTTCTGTCCCATTCGGCTTTTTTTATAAAACACAAATCCAAGGGTAAGATTATTCAGAATTTCAAGGCAGTGATAACAGGTCATGGAGTCAAGCCCAGGTCCTCTGAGCTTGGGCCCCTATGCAGCTGACCAGGCTGTCTGTTCCAGAAGGCCTCTCAGGGATGGGCTTATAAGAATTAAGAAAGATCCTACTAGTCCTTGGCTGAATTAATTCAAATGCTGATTTTTAACCTGTTTTCTACCTGTCATACCAGAGGGCTCTCAAGCAACCCTCAAGGTGATAGGGAACAGCACCCCATGAGGAAGCTGTCCTGTTTGGAAAGGCTCCATTCCATTCCAACCCCATCACAAGAATCGCTACCTTAAAAAAAGGTGGTTTTTTTTTTTTTTTTTTTTTTTTTTTAAGTTCAGCTGTGGCAGTAACATTTTACTTTACACTTGTTAAACTGTAAAAATTGTAATTGTGGTCTAATTTTGGCACTATAAGCAAGGTATTACTAACATGCAGTAGCAGCCAGCTTCAATTCATTTAACATATTTCACAAATATTTATTCGGAAGCCCTGAGTGCCAGACACTGTTTTATGAGCTGGGAATTTAGGGTAAGGCTTACAAAGCTACAGCTTTCACAATCTAGAGCAGGGATGATTCTAAGAAGGAAAAACACGCTTCTCAAGGTCAGGAGGGGCCAAATCTAGACTCCCCAGATAAGTGGCAGCAGATACTATTCAACTGACTTTAAAAATAGTTCCATTTTTATCAGAGACATAAAAGAAGGCAATTTTGCCTATAATTTGTCAACACTCCTTGCCTGACATGATAAAGTTCTCTTCCAGAATATTCTCTTGGGGCAGTGCAATGATTTTGTACCTCAGAGCTTGCTGTCTTTGTCCACTGTTTATTTTATAGCTTGAGATCATGGTTACTGTAATATAAGTAGCATAAGTCACATATGTTAATTTAAGTTTTCTAGGAGCCACATTTAAAAAGTCAAAAAAATAGGTGAGATTCATATTAATATTTCAGTTAAGTCCATATATCCTAAATATTCTCTTTTCACTATATAATCAGTATGAAATCAGTAGAATGCTTTGCATTCTACTTTGTACTGGGTTTGAGTGAACCTGATACGTATTTTACACTTATAGCACACCTTAGCTCAGATCAGCATACTTCCAATACTTAAAAACCACCTGTGGACATTGGCTATCTCTATGGGCAGTGCATTCTAAGGTTCAGTGTGTTGTCTGAAAGATCTGATCCATGTCGGGGTCACCACTGTGGTTCCTAGACAGAGAAATGGGGACGGCAATGCTGGGGCAGCTTCTGGAAGCTCAACATTGATGCAAATAGATGCAGACCTCTGCAAGGAGGAAGGCGAGTCTAAGGTAGAACTTGACTGAGCAAGGTAATGTGATCAAAGAACAAGTAGAACAGAGGTGAAGGCCTCAGGTATAATTCAGGGCGAAGGAGAGGGTGATCAGAATAGGTCTGAGAACCAGAGGAGATACAGTAAATCCAGAGAGGCAGGCTGTTTCTATCTCACTGACTTTAGAGCTTAATCCATTTTATCTCCTTACCTGCACAGCTACTTTTATCATCTGTTTAGTCTGACTTCACTGGTCTGAGTCTCCCAACCTGTCATCTTTGAGCTAGGAATGGGGGTCATTTAATGCCCCGATAGCTCTGTACCCCTTTGCCAGCTCCAATGTTCAGTATTCCTACCAGCAAAAATTCATCACTACAAGCAAACCCGGGCACCAGAAATGTGTTTGCATTGCATAGGAGCCAAGGATTTGGAGCCTGTTAAGTTGTAGACTTCAGGCAGAGGAAGTTAAGCCCTACCATATAACTGCATCCAATTTCCATTGGAAAATTACTTTGCAAAAAAACGGGTGCCGAGGCTGCCCTCTTTTTTTTTTTTTGTCAGTGGATTCCCGAGGCTTCTGGTTTGTGGCTTAGAGGACTGCAGAGAGCACAGGGAAATGTAGAGGGAGTGAGACTCTGGATAAAACCATGTCCTGTTTTACAATTCAGAGCTGAAATTGGAGCAGAGATAGAAGAGCGGAGGACAGACTTGGGAAATGGATTTGATTATTGCATTAATCCACAGGATATTTCCAATGGAAACTTTCATAGGGTAATCAATAATCTGGCTTCATCAGTTTGTTAGTGTGGGCAGATGACATTTATTTTAATAGCTACTCCATGGTTGAGGGGCTTGAAATTTTACTTATGTTGTATATGTCTTTGTGCTTTCTTTTTTTTGCACACAAATACCTTTGCCTATTTACTTGATGCTTCCTGTCCCTTTATTCCTTGTATGCCATAAATTTCAGACACCAAAGTTAAAAAGTGCCGCACTCTGGCTGCAGCAAACTAACCCCGAGGGTGACGAACAACTTGTGTACGTTGTTACAGCAGGAATGGGAGCCGTTTATTGTAGGACAAAAGAGGTATTTATACATTCCGCACAGCTTATGTTAATCAGCATAAACTAGATACAGCAGTCAACCAATAAGAAATCTCCACACTTAATGGCTCGCTGGCTCCACCTCACAAACCACTCCCCCTGGCAAAATGCCAGGCACCATCCTGACTTGTTTACAGACTCTAGCAAAAAAGCATATATTCTTTGCTCTGTTTCTGTTCACCCCATTACCTATCTCTAAAACCTGGCATTGAACCTTCTTTATTATTTTGGCTAATACCTGCTTTTTATATCTTTCCACGTTTTCTCACTCTTGATCTAATCTTTTAAAAATTTATTATTAGATTTTAAAGTGTCTGAGATTAATGATGGGGTCTTTGCCCTGTGATTACCACATTCTTCCAACCTCTGCAATTGTCTCTCCCCTTCCATGTTCTTGCAGACTGTGGTGGACTAACTATGGCTTGAGGCCAAATCTGGCCTTCCGTCTGTTTTTATAAATAAAGTTTTATTGGAACACAGCCATCCTCTTTCACTTTGATATTTTCTCAAGCTGCTTTTATGCTATAATTGCAAAGCTATAAGTCTTTGGCTCCATAAAGCTTAAAATTTAATCTCTGGTTGTTTACAAAAAGAAAATTTACTAACCCCTGGTACAGATTTAAGTCCCCCATCCATCTTCTATGTTGACAATAGGATTGCAAAGAAGATCGCATTTAGGGTGGCAAAGGATGAAGGGTACCCATATCAAGCAGACATGGCTTGGAATCCTGCCTAACTCTCACTGCCCAGAGAACTTCCTAAACCTCTTAGAATCTCAATTTCTTCTTTATAAAATGGGAACAGAAGATCAACCTGTCTGAGCTGTTAAGAAAATTACCTGGGATAAGCTCTAAAAAGTGTATAACATAGAACTGAATGTGTAAAATACCATAATCACAATAAAGCAAACTGTACAATAATAGTGACGAGGATAATCATCATCCTTACTAAATTGTAGCCTCCTGTGCCAACAGAAACCCTCAAATAAAATGTTTTCCATAGTCATTCCCCAGGGCCGTCAAAAAAAAGGAAAAGGTTGCCATTGGAGAGTTAGTTCTCCATGAACAACCATTCCTACAGCCTAGTGACTCTTTTTTCACTTCTGTATGGAATCCCTGTCTTTATCCAATACCAGTATGCATCATCTACCATTTTGAGGCACACCCAACATTTAGAATATAAGATTTACTTTTTTATAATAGAAAAGATTCTTTACAGCTATCCAACATTACTCACTTTGCTTCTGTTGCTTTAAATGGGGCCACTTGGGGTTTTGTTACACTTACCAATTCCTAAAAAACTGTAATGTGATAAACATTTGATTTCACAATTAGAGTTAAGCATATGCATTTTCCACATCCAATGATTTTTGTTTGTTTGCTTTATGGGTGCTTTTTAAAAGTCCTTTCTGACAACCCACTGTGAAATATTGGAATTAGGCTCCAAGAGTCAGGTAAAATAGGTTCATTTTCTTTAATATAGCCACCAGTCTTCCATTTGTTCCTAAATTCTTTGGAGAATAAACTGCAGGATCCATGTGGTGTGATTGGAGTTTTCTGCATTTGCTGATCAAACTATCAAAGAAGACGGCATAAAACAGTGCAAGATACAGATGTTGGCTCTGGCACCACTTGGCTTTGTTGGCAGTGAGTGGATCGTGGTGTGCTCTCGGAGAGGCATTCTGAGGACATTTCTGAGAATCTCAGTGGCAACATATCAGGCATCAAATAGCGATGTCCTCCATGGTTGCCAAAGAGAGGGCTGGACTTATTTCCAGGTTAAGGAACTCTTATTCCTTATTGTCTCTAAGACTTGAATTTTTTTTCAAGGTAGGTTCTATGTCCTACACATCATTATATAGTTACAGGGTCTAATGCTATTTTATCAAAGTAGGTACTCAGCAAATATTTACTAAATGAATCTATGATAGCGAAGTCCCTGCATGTATTTATTCCTACTTGAAATATTTTTTAGAAAGCCAAGCAAACATTTTCTATCTTATATGTGATTATGGGACAATAATCAATATTTGAGAAAAGCTTTGTGTATTTTATTAAAAAAATGCTCCATATATATTGAGTTGTTACTTCCAGGAAGCCTCAAATTCCTAAGTATTGGTTTCTTTTTGTACACTGATGTTTCTAGAATCTTTGCTTTATTTCTTTCTCTTCCTCTGCACATTCTGTATCTTCACCTTCATATCCACCTCACAAGTCACCTTTGATTAGAGGTGGAGGACTGAGTGAGGTGTTTAATTTCAAGGTGCAGCTCTGTGTTCTGAGAGGTGCAGGAAGGTGAATCTCCCAGCCACCTTTCCTGACGAGACATTACACTGTGTTTTCTTTCCTGGGGGACGGGGGGGACACTTGAATCTATAAAATTACAATTCTTGTAAATGCTGTCTCATGTCTGTAAGATTAGATTCTTATGGATATCAGGAGCCACACCTTTGTGTTTTATTAGCAAGAAGAGTGTAAGACACTTTTGTCTGTTATCTATAAATATCTGTTGACTGACACTAAGAACTGAATTGTGTCCCCTCAAATTCATGTTGAAGCCCTAACTCCTGACACAGCTGTATTTGGAGAACTCAACTGTAGAAAGGAAATTAAGGCTGAAGGAGATCATAAGAATGCATGACTTGATAGGATTAGTGTCCTAATGAGAAGAGATGCCCCCTCTCTCTCTGCACACACACTGAGAAGCCACATAGGCATACAGTGAGATGGTGGCTGTCTGCAAAACAACCCTCGGGCCGCTTGATCTTGGGTTTCCAGCCTCCAGAACTATCTATGTGTTGTTTAAGCCATCCAGTCTGTGGCATTGTGGCATGACAGTTAAGTGGAAGACTGCAATGGATTCACTAATAAATAAATAAATATTTTAAATTTATTGTGAGTAAAATTGTTCTAAATGGAATGGCAGTTAGGTTGGTCTTTTCTAAGAAAGCCCATGAAGGCCCAAGCGTTATAAAATTTTGACAGGGTTTGCTAAATTTCATATATAGCAAAAGATAAATATATAGATAAAATTATTTGGAAATCTAGAAAATCTTTGGGGACATGATAACCCAGAAGAAAGCTGAAAGTAGAATACTAATAAAGGAACTAATGGAAATTTAAATATAAATTACTGATAAGCATGTAAAAGACAATAAAGATACACAAATAACAGGATAATGTACATGTATGATTTACATAGACTACTTTATAACCGTTTTAATTTGTAGAGAAATTGAGAGGGTAGGACAGTTTCCATACTTTTTACTCCTGGTCTTCTTCATTATTAGCATATTCAGTTAAATTAACAGAGCAGTGTTGACACGTCACCACATCATTGTCTGATTCGGCTGCTAGGAACTGTGTGACTTACAAAGAACAAGCATGGTTTCCATAGTAATGGAGGCTGGAAAGTCCGGGAGGAAGGGGCTGGCAAATTGGGTGCCTGGGGTGGACCACTTCTTGAGTCATAGATGGTCGACTTGCAGCGTGTCCTTACTCGCCAGATTAAGTGAGGAGCCCTTATGTCTCTTTATAAGGGCACTAATTTTTTTTAAGAGGCTCTGCTCCCATTACTTATTGGCTCTCCAAAATTTCACCTCCTAGCACCATTACCTTGGGGTGGATATTTCAATGCAGAAATTTTGAAGGAACAAAAACATTGAGCCTATGGCAATACTTATTAAAATTAAGTTTCACCATTTATTCAGAGTACATATTTTTTAATTTGTATGATTCATAAACATAAAAACTTTCAACCTCCAATAATAGGGGAATGCTGATTTTCATATATGGTTGGTGATTGTTAATAAGTAAATATTCTGTAGAGAGCAATTTGAAAGTTCATGAAAAATTAAGTGTGCGTAACTTTAACAATGCAATTCTACTTGTAGGAAATCACCTTACAAATATATACACACCATGTGCACAAGCATATTCTTACAGGAATAGTTTTTCAGCAACATTTCTAATAATAACAAAAAATGTAAACCACCTACATGTTCATCATAACACATGAAAATCTGTACAGATAAATCTATATATAGATCTATACAACATATAAATCTGTGTTTATCTCTCTATAAAATGACATGATGTGATGTCTATACCCTGAGAAGAAATTCTTGCTAAGTGAAGAAAGTGAGTTGCCAAAGAAATTTATAGAATATTTCCATTTGGGTGGGCCAAAGTTGCCTATGTGGGTTTTCATAGAAAGTTCTGCTCTAAAGATATGCTTTCTGAGAAATAGCAACTCTGTGTGACAGAACTCAAACCTCAGGGCTCATGCACGTAATGAAGCCAGGACAAACAATCTCACATTTCATCAGCAAAATATTAGACACAAAGATAGGAACTTGGGGAAAAAGATAGCAGAGTTTACTCATACCCAATGGATGAGGAAAATAAATGCTCTATGATCAACCCAACACTTTCTCTTGGAGAATACATTGTTTGCCCATTGAAAAGGTTGCAGCTCCTGCCTCATGGTGAGACAATGGATGCAGTGATCTGAGATAGAAGGGGAGGTTGTGGCACCTGGTGTGGCTCAAATCTGGTACACCAAGGTAGCTGGCTGTCATTTGAAATAAATTCAGGTGAGATAGGCTGCTAGGTTCTGCAGCATTTAGCTATTGCTTTTGCAGATGGAATCGTCATTAAGAAAATGGAGGAATTTACATGATATTCAGTGTTCTCTAATATTGCAGTCCTGCTGGAACATATTTGCATTTAAAAAAAAAAAACTTGCAGCAGAACTGACAGTATCTTCATACAAACTTATGCACATGGAGGAAAGGGAGCCTAATTCCAAAATCTATGAATATTGCCTCTATCCATCCATTCCTCTCCACTTCCCCAATATTTGGGGTACATTGCAACCTACTTATGAAGCTGGAGGGTTTGTGGGTATCCCTTTAGCAAAGGTCCCTTTCAGCTACGGATGTGGTCATCAGAATACAGAGCCAGATGCCTGAGAAATGTACCTGTCACGGTCACTATGGCTTTACCAGCAGTACAGGGAGAAGACAGGAGGGTTCTGATTGCTCCTGGTGGGAGTGAGCTGTTCCTTCCTGCCAGTGAAGGACATTGGGCCAACATCCATTTGGCTGGAGGAGAGGCTGTTGGGGTTCTTTCTTGAACCCCACTCTTACAGATGTGCTCTCGGAGACAGCCCCATGAGCTACGGCAAAGCAGGCTCCACAGAGGAGCCTCTGAGTGTTGACCCAAGCCTTATTACTTAGTGACATATGTGTTCCCTGAGGTAGCAGAAAGCAAATGATTGAATATATAAGTGATTGTCGGCTTTTATAATCAGACCAGGTAAATGCTTCAACCCAAGAAGAGAAACTCACTGTGGATATTGGGAAAGATTCTTCAGTCCACATTTAAATAATCCCTTTTAAGAGTTTGTTTGCTTGTTTTTCCTACAAGCCACTAATAGTGCCCCTACATAAGCATTGCCAAATCTCTCACTTGGATCAGGGGTCTGCTTCCCCTTCCCTAAGGACACCATCCCTGACCAGGAAAACTTAATAAATAGATTCCTTAATACAAAAATTTTGTCTCCCTAAAATGCACTCTCCACGGGTGCAGTCAAGGGGCCTGTTTAAAAGGGGACTATAATGTAGCCTTTCCCTTTAGCATCCTGTTGTTCTGGCAGTGATAACCCATCCTTGGAGGTTGTCCAGGCCCCAAAGGTGCTGGACAACGCTTCCTTCCAGTGTCACTTCCTGAGGCCATGTTCCTTGCCCATTGGGCTGCCAGACACATGGATGGCTGTTCTGACACTTGAACACCATATGCCTCTCCCACCTCTGGTGGTCCCCTCCCCCGAGTCCTTGCTGGCCAGGGCTTTTTCCCATGCCCATGTTAAACCTCCTCTGACAACTCATTCGAAGCCATTCTTTATTTATCTGCTTTCTTCCTTATTGTTGTGTCTTCTCCAGCAGCCTCTCTCTCCAGAATGAGAATTCCAAGGGAGCAGAGGCCTCATGTACTTTGCTGACTGCTGTGTCCCCAGCATGTAGCCAAGAGCCCAGGCTGTGGACAAAATGTTCATAAACATTTGTGAAAGCTAATGAATAAATGAGAACAGTGGGAAGTTTGATCACCAGATGGTGACGATGGTGAACTTGGGAAGGGAGATCTTTGACTTTTTACTTGATATACTTCTGATTTGCTTATTTCACAGCAAGTATATGGTACTTTTGCAATTTGAAGGAAAAAAACCCAAAATATTAGTTGTTAAATGTGAAGAGACCAATTATGCAAGCCCTGACTGGCCTGTGCCACTCACCATGGGTTTCCTATCTTTGTCCCAAGGGACATTGGACTTCATTGAAAAGTAGGAAAGTAGCATGCCAACACTCTCTGAAATCCAGATGCCACTGGTCATACATGTTTTTAGAGGGGATTATTTGGCCATGTATTCTTGATGTTTTGGGTTCAAGATATCAACTCTACATCAGTTCAAGATGCCATTGTTGGAAAGGAGAAGGCAAGAGAAGGAAACTGTGATAGAAATAAAAATAGAGTTGCCAGAAAGGGGTGATTCCAGCAAATGGACACCAGGGACAGAGCAGGGAAGGACTGGCTGGCTCATGCTCCCGGCACACGGGTCCTAGAAGGAGCCTGAGTCCAGCTAGGTGGGGTAATGGGTGGAGAACAGGGAGGCAGGTGCTGCTTCCTTTCCTCTGGACTGGTCCAGCACTGGGATCACAGGAAGGTCAATGCTTAAAAAATAAGGATGGGAGATGGCCCATAGAGCCTCTCACTTGGAGCAGATTCTAATGATTTCTTGGAGCAGCAAACAATTAAAGTGATATCTTAACCTCCTTGAAAGGAAAATCATGCTGAATTGGGGTGATATTGGTGGAAAGCACTCACAGTTTTTTTGGGGTGCACTGAAATTGATTTTTTACAGTAACTTGCTGTGATCAATAATTGAAAACAATGAAACCAACTTCTTTGGTGGAAGATGTCATTTTAGAGAAGGTTGAATATTTGTATTATCCACCTTCTTCCTCAGAATGAAGAATTTGCATATTGTGCTTATGTTGGTGCACTCAACATGATTCTACATATTCAAATTTGCTACTTTTTTCTGTAAAATAATAATAATAGAAATATTAAAAATAGCTAACATTTATTGAGGTCTTATCTAAGTTTCTGTGCTAAGTGCTATATTTGTTATCTTATTAAGCCTAGTGACAATTTAACAAGGTAAAAAGGTACTCTTTTTTAATTTTTTTTTTCTAATTTACCAGTGAGTCAACTGGGGTCAAGAAAGATTAAGTAACTCATTCCATATTCAAGGCCTATTAATGGTGTGAGGGTTTTAGACCTAGGCAGTCAGAGTTTTCAAACTCCTAAATCTTAATTACCATGCCCTATTTCTTTGAAAAGCTAAACTTTTCAAACTCAGTTGGAAATTGGAGATCTATGTATGTGCATATAATTAATAATTTAGGGTAACTCATTTTTGTTGATTTTTAAATTTTTTTTCCATAAAATGCAAATTATTTTGAAATGTACTAATGACATTCAGAAGGTACTTATTGGTCCATAACTCATCTGACTTGGGCTTTTGTCTTGGTCTGGCTGATTCATCATTTTATTAATAAGTAAAAAAGTGAGACTTTAAAAAAAAACATGTAACAAGTGTAAAAGGGAAAGATACCTCCCTTTATTCTTGTCCCCATTTCCTAGAAGCAAATAACCTTTAGGAATTTCTTATGTAACTTCCCAGAAATGTATACTATTTATTTACAAACTTATAATTATATGAATATAAAAACATACATTGAAAATAAAACACAAATAGACTTATTCTACAGAGAGTGTTCTGCAACTTGCTTTTTTCCCATTAAAATGTGCACATCTGGTTCATCAACAAAAGACATGCAGTTATATGTGCAAAATGTCCTTTGTAATTTCTTGATCGTAAGAGCAAAAGACTAGAAACAACCTAAATATCCACCTGCAGAGTTGTCTGAATAATTATGATATTATATAAACTAGATTATCAAGGAGCATTAAAATAATGATATATACACTAAGGTGGAAAGTTGCCTTTTGTAGCTTCTTACCCTCTATTTAATTTTCTAACTCAGGTATGGTAAATATGCACATGTCCCCTCCTATTATCTTGCCCAAACTAACATCTATGGTTTTGAGGTCATGTACAAGAGTAATGCTAGACATTTCCTTCTTCAATAAGTCTGAAAAAAATCCCTTGCCAACTGCAAACAAATAATCTCTCCAGGTGCCCATAATGTGCAAAGTACTTGTTTTTCTAGGTTGTTCCACAGAGAGAAAGAAAAAGAGGCAATGGAAAGAAGGTGTTTTCTTGTTCCAGCACTACTTCTTTGTCACAGTGCCTTTCCTACTAGCCCATAATATAAACCAAAACAAAATGAAGCCGAATATGACAATAAAAACACTCAAACAAAACCTGCCTTGAAAAGCTTAGTAAATTATTCAGCAAGTGGGTATCTTTTCTAGGTTTTGAAGGGATTGTCAAATTTCATTTCTGTAAAGGGAGCACGTTAGGGAGGTTTTAAGAATCTGACACCATTGTGGTGCCCTTAGTGGAGCAGGCTGACCCAATGTGTGGCTCCTTTACCACCTTCCTGGGACTGTGGCTGCCTCCTCTTCCTGTTCCCCATGCCTGTGCCTCTTAAGCACTTGTCTTCAAATACCACCTCTGGCCACAGAACATCATCTACTGATTTGAGTGTAAAGAATGAAAAGGAGAAGTTTTGATAACATATTTTTTCTTTTTTAAATTTTATTAATTTCTTTATATATGACAGTGGAATGTATTACAATTCATATTACACATATACACACAAAGATTCTGATAACACTTGTGATCAATTTTTTACACTTATCTCCCTTAAACTCTTATTCTTGATCGCACATTAATTCAACAACATTGGAGTTAAGAATGCATTTGAAATATTTCAAAGCTGATCCAAGGCAGGGCTCCGTGCATTCACCAATCTGCAGGTTCTGAAAGCCCCTTGCTATAGCTGATGTTAATCCTTCAGATGCTGAACGGTAGAAAGTTCCAAAGGTGAGAAACCGAGGTGACAAGCTTAACTGGGGGAAATGTACTCTGGGTTTTGGAAATTGTCTTGATATTTTTGTAGCCATCATAACTGTATTGGCATGTATTCTTAATTATGCAATGATTTAAATAATCTGGAGAAGAGCAGTGCCAATAATTGGTGAATTGAAAATATTTAACCCAGCAAAGAGTACCAACTGTGTGCTTGATGGGCGTATAGCAATGACTAAGCATCCCCACCCCAACAACCCCACCAAGATCTCTTAAAACTTGTGGTCTAGAGAGGAAAATAAAGCCAGTGAAGAAAAGAGTTTTTATCTCATAGGGATTATTTTATCTACAACAGGGAAAATTTGAAGAAGTTTTGCTTTCCAGGTGCAATGTCAAAGGGTCAGCTAATTAACTCATAGCAATTAAAAAAATAAATCCCCTTGAGATAAATTTCTATTGTCATCAGGAAAAAAGTTTTATGCCTGTGAGCATAACGAGGGACCAGTATGGGCTGAGTTAACCTTAGTGGATGTCTTTAAAAAACCAGACTGACACCCTTATGCCCAGGTGGCACTGGCAAGGTCACCTCAAGGCCATGGGGAGGGGAGTCACCAGCTTGTCCATCTGCATGATGCCAACAGCCTGATGCAGTTCTGTTCCCAAATGACTGCTTTTGTGTAATGTAAGCAGTCTTTGAAGAAGTTTTATTAAAACCATGAGCAGAACTGAATCCTTCTTTCCTAAAAATAGCTTCTATGACACATGATGAATTGTCTCAAAGGGGTTTTGAAGGACCCTGTTCTGAATTCTTGGCTCTTAAGCTCCCGTTGACAAAGGCTCAGACAGATTTTTCTGGCCTTGCTGAGGAACTTTCATGATCTTGTGTGGTATGTTTATTGAACATAGATGGCATGTATCTATTGAGTAAACAGGCCATGTTGCAGAGAAAATATCAGACAATCTTCCTCCTGGTGGCTGCTCCCCACGCGTCACTCTGTGAAAGCTGCTTGTTTTGTGGAAACAGACACATTTGGGCTCCTTTTGGCTCTGTGCAGCCCGCAGAAGAGCCAAGTAGAATCCCACTCTACCTTATGAATCATCCTCAATCTGCCAGCCGAGTGCTGGCTGAGACCACTCTGTTGGAGGGAAGGGGGTACAGAGCGGAATGGAAACATGTTGATTCTCAGATCTCAGGCCATTTGTGGTATAATTAGAAACATAATGTTTTGACTTAAAAGCAGATCACATCTGATAGGAGTGTCATTAAGACAGGGAAAACATTGAACTTCTTGGTGTAATTCAACAGAATCAGAACGTTGGTAATAATGAGACCATCTCCAGTGCTCTTAGGATGAAATTGTTTTGTTCTTCCTGATCCTTTAAGAAAGTTAGATATGAAATCTGGCCAGAGATGTCCACAGCTTAAGAATAAAGATGCATGAAATATACTACCTAATCTTTGGGTGATTTTAAGCTACAGATAAAGCACTTTTGGTTATTTGGGCATCTCATGGATGGGAAGAAGGAAGATGTACAACGGGCAGCTTGAACACAATGCCATGAGTTACAAACACACATTTTGGGAAATTATTCATATAAAAATGTAATAGGCATGAGCACTTAAAAGTTCACTGTGGTTATTTCCAGCCTCACCATTTTTAGATTTTATTAAATAATAGTAAATACAGCTGGCTCCTAACTCGTGATGGTTCAACTTATGATTTTTTGACTTTATGGTGGTATGAAAGCAATGCACATTCAATAGAAACTATACCTTTAATTTGGAATTCTCATCCTTCCCTGAGCTAATGATAAGCTATAAGGAGCCTCTCTCTTGATGCTGGGCAGTGGCCCTGAGCCACAGCTTCCAATCGGCCACTTGATCACAAGGGAACAGCCAATACTCTGCAGTGCACTGTGTTGCTCCAAGCATTCAATAAATTACATGCGCTTTCACACTTTGTTATAAAATCAGGTTTGTGTTAGATGATCTTACCCTACATAGGCAAATGTAAGTGTTCTGAGCACATTTAAGGTAGGCCAAGTTGGCTATGGTATTTATTTGATTAAGTGGAATAAATGCACTTTCTCACTTAGGATATTTTCAGCTTATAATAGGCTTATAAGGATGTAGCCCCATGTAAGTCAAGGAGCATCTGTTTTAGAATTAACTTCTCTTATGGATGGACATGCACATGTTGGCCTTCTTAAATCTACGATCTGGCTCATGCGATGGAATGTGGTGACATGGGACCATGTTGTCATGCTTGATTATGTAGGTCCAGTACATAATAGAAGCCCGACGCATCATAGCTCTCAAGAAATATTTGCTGAGGGAATGAATGCAGGAGCAAACAAAGAAAAATTTTGTATGGGTGCTCAAAAAAGGATCTAAGTTTTTCAGGTATGTTTGCTTTGTTTTATGTTGTTTCCCCATGATATAGAGGTTTAATTGTGTTTCAAGCGAGAAAAACTTAAGAGGTGTGTTAAGGTCTCTGTTCTGTACCCTGGCCTCTGCTCTGAACAGATGTAGAAGCTTAAAGGAACATGAGGTGTGAGCTCATTTTTCCAGGTCAGACATTCAGTACAGCTCAATTGGCTTTTCCATTGTAGGTCTCAAGGCTGAAATCAAGATGGCGGTAAGGCAGAACTCTGGAGACTCAGAAACCTCTTCCAGGTTCATATGGCTGTGATAGGATTTCTATTCTTATGATTGTAAGACTGAGTTCCCTGTTTATTTCCTGGAGATTACGCTGGGATTTCTCTGTGCTCCTACTGGCCACCCATATTCCATCTTGAATAGCCCTTTCATTTCCTCTCATTTTCCTTCTCCTTTCTGCCCCCCCGCTCCTCCTTCTCTCCCTCTCTTCTCCTCTCTCTCTCTCTCTCTCTCTCTCTCTCTCTCTCTCTCTCTTTCTCTCTCTCTCTCTCTCTCTCGCCAAAATTGGGATTCAAACAAATACACCCCTATCCCCAGCCCTTACATCTTCTAACTAGCAATGCTATTTGGAGTCCTTTCCACCATCAAAAGCACACATGGTTATATCAGGCCCATCTAATAATCTTAAAGTCAACTTGACTTGACACTTTAATTTCATCTGCCATTTCTAGATTTGCCTTTGATTAAATAATTAGGGGAAAGGGAGGCTCACTTTTAGAATTCTGCCTATCACTGGTACCATTAATAAGGAACACAGGGTGGGAGTACAACAGTCACAGCGTCTGCAGTGCACGGTTAGGAAACCTGCTGAAGTACCTTCAAATTAAAAAGAAAATTGAACCCGCTACCAACTGTGGAGTTCATGGTGACTGTCTACAGGCCAGGTCAGCTGCCTGCTTTTGGTGAGGTACCTCTGCAGTAGGTCAGCCCTTCCAGTTATAGTGCAGTTAATCTATTGTTCCAGCATGATTTATCCAAGGCTGCAATTCTCCAAGTAATTCTAGTTAATAACCTAAGATATATTATTGACTTTTTTTTTAATCAATCAATTGCTATGCTAGCTTTTTAGGACTTCCATACCAAAGTACCATACAACTGGTGGTTTACACAACAGAATGTGTCATCTCACAGTTCCAGAGACCAGAGCCTAAGATGAAGGTATTGGTGAGATTGGTTCATTCTGACTCTGCTCTGGATCTCTCCCCTGGCTGCCGGTGGCTTGATGGCACTGTTTGGTGTTCCTTGGCTTACAGAAGCATCGCCCCAATTTCTACTTTTGTCTTCATGTGGTGTTCACCCTGCGTGTATGTCTGTAATTTTCCCTTTTGTAAGGATACCAGTCACCTTGGCTCAACTAATTCTCTCCGCTACAACCTTGTGTCTAAGTGAAATTGCATTCTGAGGTACTGGGGGTGGTCAGGACTTCAAAACATGAGTCTGGGGGAGAGGTAAGCACAGTTCAATGCATAATACTCAGTGCTGATGTCTCTCTTCCCAATTCCTTTTAGTTCCAATATCAGACACAGAATTCATAATATCAGATATCTAGGTTATTTCGACACTGTCTCCTTACCACTATTGACATTCACTTGAGAAGGACTTTCTGTACCTCCAGCCCTGCTACAGGCTTCAGAAGGCAAGCATGGGAGGAACTCTCTCAAGGAGCTCTCGCGGTAACTCTTCTTTACACAGGATTCAGATGAATTGTCCTGAAACTTTGGCCTTATCTTGTCAATTTCTGCAGAAAAACTTATACTATCTCCTTTATGTTTAAGGACAAGGTCCAAATTCCTTTAGTAAGCATCAAAATTCCTCCTTAACCTATTTTTTCTCGTTCAGACTCCTACTTCTATATAATATGAAAACTCCACTTCAGCTATACTGGTTTCCCCTGAGTTCCTCAGTGCTCTCTGTCACGTGTACTGAGAGTGAGCCATGTGTGACATGTCCTCTACTCCATGCAAGCCCCCTCCAGCCTTGCCTCCTCTACTAGGTCTCCTTGGACTCCTGGGCCTTTGTGACTCTTCCTGTTTTGTGGGTGCTGCTTAGGATTCAGCTTTTTTTCAGACAACTCATTTAGATAATTTATTATGAAATTCTTTACTTTTGCAAACTATGTTAAAATTTCATAAGAAAGGTTCTATCTAGGTCATTAGTGTCTTCTCACTAGTAACCTGGAATCACCCTTAGAGATCATATTGTCAAATCCTGTCATTTTAAGATGCAGAGACCCAGAGGGGTTATTACATAGCTTATCTAAATCCATGTGGAGCTAGCTGTCTTCTGTGTCTTCTAGAGCTTTCTGAGGGGATCTAATAAATTACTTAACAAAGGAACAAATAGAAAAGTGGGAGCAAAGAAAAACTTTAACTTTGCTTTTTTTTTCCTAGAAAGTTTTCTATTGTGTCTTTTATGTAAAGAATTTTTAAAAGTGCCAATTCTTCAGTCCTCCACTGTGCTCCTGGAGTAGTGCTTCTCAAATGATGTCCCCAAATTATCTCCAGATCCATAGTCCAGCAAAAACATCCATAAGAGTCTGAGAGCATTGTACAATTAGGTCCAAAATATGCAAGTTAGATTTTATCTCCTAAATTAATGCAAAATTTGTATTCTCCTCAATATCTCCACTTTTGAATTTAAAAATATTTTTTAAAAAGTTAGCATTTTCCCATAACATCAAGTAAAAATGGTTCCCCAGGGTGAGGCCAATTTTTCCTCCATGGTTGACTTACTTGCAGACATAACCAGTGGTGCAAAGGGACCCACACCGGGGGGAGGCTCTGACTCAGGCTCTTTCAATCCGACCATCTTTGTTCTCAATGCTTTATATTTGGAACTTTCAGATCAGACTTTATTTGAAGTAGTTTTTAATATCTAAAAGAGATTGAAGACCACTGTCTAGGAAACTGTTTTCATGTTTTAAAAAACCTGGCAGCATTTAAGGGATTCAGAACCAAGTAACATAATGGCAGGAAGTGTTTTGGGAAGTTTCATGTAAAACAGAAATATATTCTGGTCAACACAGCAGAAGCGACAAGTTTATCTCTTTTTCCTCCCCAGACAACACTGTCATGATATAAAAGGGTACACACACTCACATACACAAACACGGAGAGACAAATTAAACGGGAGGGAAATAGCAACACAGTCTTGAAAAGCAGTCTAGGATGAGTAACTGACTAAACAACATAAAAAATAAAAGTTTACACTTAGGCAAGGAGTGGATAAAGCTTATGAAAAAGTTGACAGGCACCACAGGAAAACTTGGGAACTGGAAGCACCAGGTGTGTCTGGAAATGATGGGGCTGAAACCAGAAGATTTTGCTGAAACTGAATAAGAAGACGTTAGACCCTGCAGATCCTTGGTTCTATTATGTTTAGTTGAGTGACTGTGCTCCCCTCACTCTGATAGAATATTAGCAATTTATTACTGGAAGACGTTTACCTAGAGGGCTTTGCACTTGGGGATACCAGGGATGCTATACTATACCAAGAGGTTTAATTGAAAGTCTAAATACTGAATATTGACCTCACCATCCCTAAACCTTCTTCCCTCATTAACAACTTATCAAAGTCTTCAAATTTATGAAAATATTTCTTGCATTGGATTCTACATCCAGCAAAGCTATCAAGTGTGAAGGTAATATATTTTTTTCAAGTTTTAGATATGCATGACTTCAAAGAACTATTGTTTATATAGCCTTTCTCAGGAAGCTACTGTAGGATGTGTTCCACTCAAACAAGAAAACAGGAAGATATGGGTCCTAGGAAACAGATAATCCTACATCTGAGAGAGGGTGAGATATCCTCAACATGTGGAGGGAATGATCCATCCAAAGTGAGGCAGGTGGGCGGAGAACTCAGGCAGGAGTGTCACTGAGATTAAAAAAAAATAAACAGATAAAGACTATCTGATATATTTGAATGTAGACAGAGGGAATTTTCACTTTTGACATATGTTCACATAGTGAACTATATATATATTGAAAAAAATATATATAGTTTTACAACAGAATAGTGACAATTACAAAGTAAAATAGTAAAATAAATATTTTGTTAACTTTCGAAAAATTAAAAATTTATTAGAGGAATGGGTTGCCTGTATAATAAACAATGCATTCATTCATATTTATCTACCCTGCATCATGACATTACACTATATTGGGATAATTATGGTGCGGAGGGCGGGGCGAAATTGTGTGTTGTGTATACATACACACACAAGACAGTTAATGGCGGCTAGGAAATATGGGTGTTATCATCTATAGCAAAAGATGATCATCTAAATCTGAAAATTTTCAGTATTTACAAATATGTATGGAAATATTAAAAGAAATTGGTAAGTGGGTAAAAGGGTTAGCCTTTGCCAACAGGAATTAGGGGGAAAAATAGGATAGACAGATTTTATTTTATCAGGAAATTTATAGATCTATTTGTTAATATACATGCAAAACTTTGACAAAAGTAAAAATTAAGTCTAAAACCAAAAATGAATATAAGGCCTGAGACTGGTTTTGTTATTATTTATTGGACATGCCAAACCATCCACAACAGTCGTAGGTGCAGAGTTGGTGCATAACTGATCACCACCTAAAGATTTGCCTTTCTGGCTCCTCCTTTTCTCTGGGAGAAGGCAGGGAAAGATAGGTCCAACTCAGTGCTTGCCTCATAGTGAGATATAAAGGAAGGAGAGTCACTTGTGACATTATTGTTGATAGAACACTCTAGAGTGAAGTGTTCTTAATGGACACTGGATTAGCTGGTCCTCTTTGGGAATTATCAGGCTGTAACTAGACGTGAGTTCCTTTCAGGCCGTTTCTGCTTTTGAAATAAACTGGATCCTAACTTTTTTTTTTTCCTAACTCATCTAACGCCACGTTTGCTCTCTGCTCTATTTTCTAAGCCTTCCAAGTTTGCAGTTTCCTTGTGATCTCCATTCTCTCAGGTACAGTATCTTCTATTGACAAATCCCAATGCTTCTGATTTTAGCTTATGTCTCTCTCATGAGTTGATTTTTCTTTAATTCTCCTTCCCCCTACTCATCTCTTCTTTCTCTACTTTTGACTCTTTTATTCTTTTACCAACCGTCCTCCAACAGGATTTAGTGTATAAAATTAATTTTATGGTCCACTGAGATGATTAATATCTGATATTCACACAAATAATTTATGCAAAAAGAAACTGTTCCTGTTCAACATGCTCCAAAGTGTCAACTTTATATCTTTATGACATTCAAGGTGAAGAAACAATCCATTCCTTAGTGATACCAGCAACATGTATTTACTTTTTTTTGTCCATGTTTGTATAGTGTCTTATTTCTGTGTATTTCCTACAATTGAACCTGATGGTCATTTAACAGAATATAGTCCACCTAAACTGGAGAACATATGCACATTTCCTTTAGATGCCAGAAAAGGTACCAGGTTGCCTGTAATTCCTTTTTTTTTTTTTGTTGCTGTTGTTCCGCTTCTTTTTTTTTTCTTTTTTCTTGGTTATTCTTAGTTATACATGACAGTAGAATCCATTCTAATAAAATTATACAAGCATGGAATATATCTTATTCTAATTAGAAATTTACTTTTAATTAAGTACCCAAGCAAGTCTGATGCTGATTAATGTTTTGTCTGCCTGGAAGACAGATTTAAGCTACAACAATGCACACAGAACCTAAATGTAAAGGTCTTTTGGGCAATCTTACATTGAAACCAGGCCCCTGCAAACCCATAACACTGCAGGTGAAAGGGATATGGGCAGAAAATGGACTGGAAAAGACCACGGAAATCAGCTTGCCATGAATGGTCTCTCCCCTCTCTTTCTACCATCTTGGACTTGGTGAGCCAGCAACCTAAGTGTGGCGTGTTAATTGGGAAATCAGCTCTAAGCTCAGCGGGGTGAGACATGAACATGCCCTGGATGGGATCATTGGACTGAGCATTCCATTTCACTGAATGACCCTTCCCAGGACAGCATGTGTCACTGTCTGGCACTGAGGCCTGGACACCGTTGTCCATTCTAGAGAAGTTAGAGTGGAGCAGAAAGTCAAGACCTGGCTTGGCTCTGCAGATTAGCAGAGTGATCTGGACTGAACACTGGGCCAGGGAATTCAGGCAGCTGTGGATATAAGAAGGATGTCAATAATTGGGAAACCATTTTTAGGCAGCTGTCCCCCAGGCAGGTCTTGAGTCCTGGGCATGATGACTGGCATGTATTCAGTAGGACAGAGGGCCTCTTCCCTTCTCCACTTAGGAAGCTCATTCTCAAGGCACTGAGGGGCAGATTGGAGATTTGAGGAACCCGGCCGTCACTATCAGGTCAAGTCCTGGCCAGGCAGGGAAGGCACTCCAACCTCAGGCAATGGTAGGACAGCGCTCCCCGCTTAATGAGTTTGCCTGGGAATCTGGAGCAGGACCAGAGCTGCACTAGGGATAGTGGGAGTGGGAGGGGAGGTGGAATCATCAGGGCCAAAAAGAACACACAGAGAAGCACAGTCGAAGCCAAGGGTGAGGATTTGAAGAAGTAATCGCCTATTTGCATCACTGCTATTGCAAAGTTCCCTAGAGGTTTTAAAATTATTCCTTTGGACTGAGGTCCAACTTGGCCGTTCTATGACTGTTGCTGCCAGTTATGACTGTCAGATGTGCTTTGGCACAGAGCGAAGGACTTGAGAGTTTCTAGGATTGTTTAGAAGACACACAACTACATCTCTGTTTAGGTCAACAATTCAAGAGCAATATGTCCACCATCTCTGCATAGCTAACACCAAGACCACAGCATCACAGTGACGGCCCTCCTCTGGGTGTCACGCCTCCTGAGCCCCGGAAACAGCAGAGGCAGCTGTTGACTCTATGTAACATCTGGCACAATCTCACTGGACAGAAGCTTTTGGCATTCTGTTCAAGGGGTTCAGTAAACAGCATCAGGAAAATCCCAGAATGCTTGGCCTCGTTGGCCAAGTGGAAGAGAGGCAGATCTTCTATTTCCCTTCTATTTTCCCGCCATTCGTGGCAATTGTCCAGTTCTCCTTTGCAAGTCTCCTGATTTCATCAGAGGTGAAAAGACAGAAAAGATGTCCATGATCTCATAGACACATTTCAGTGGCACAAAGATTTTTTCCATCAAAACACACACACACACACACACACACACACACACAAACACAAAGTGACTCTATATCGAGAAGTGATATTTCCCCAAATTTCAACTTTCAGGAAAATGGTTTCAAAGCTGAATTCAGGAAATAAAAACCATACACTGACATCATTATACATTGCCCCAGTTACTCACTCAGGCTGCCAATTCTGAAGAATCTACTTTGTTAAGAATTTCACAAGAAATTCTTAACAAAGTAGATCTTCTATGCACGTGGGGTTACTAGCAGCACCTAGAATGGAATAGAACATCCTGTTTATGGCCACCACAAACTGAAGGCGCAAAGACATATGTGTAATTAATCTGTAATGGCATATTATGTAATGCATATACATATATGCAATTAAGAAATTTTTTTCCAGAGTATGTATTTATTCTTTCAAAATTTCTATACAATTTCTTATGTTTATTATATATTCTATGTAATTTTTTGAAGTTTGTGAATTCAAATGGATGAACTTTCCTTACATGGGAATTTTCATTTTGTAAAACACTTCATTTCCCAAGAACCCAAATGAAGTGTCACCAGGTATATTCTGATTATTTATTTTTCCTTTAACAGGATTCTTCTAAGTCTCTACATTGCACACGGTTGTTCCCCATCCCATCCTTTTTCTTAGTTAAAAGCAAAATCATCAACAACCTTGGAAGAAAACGGTTTGCAGTTGCTTGCTGAGATAGTCTGGTTGGAAGGCTCTGATTGATTTGTGACCGACAAGAAATGCAAACCACATCAATCGCCTTTCAGCTTTCTCCAGAGCAAGTGTCCAGCGCCTCATTAGAGTCTCTGGCTTTTCCTCTGGCACCTGTTGTTTCGCATGATTTTATAAGCTGTCTGCTTCTAATAAATGAAATTATATTTCTGCAGGGCTCCTGCCAGTAATCAAAGAAAACTATGCTGCAGTCCCCAGGCTTGGGCATTATCAGAATCCTTGTCCCAGCACCAAGATGTAATACAGAATGGCTATTTGTTTTTTGCTAGTCTGACAGTTCCAGAGAATTCTGTAAAAGGCAAGTGCAGATGCCAAACATTAGAACTAGAAATAGCTTCTTAGAATTTTAAAGATTTATTGCAGATAATGTGACCTTACTAAGTGCTGGCTTTCTCATGAAGCTGGAACTTCCAGAACCTCAGGGTCCAGGATACAAGATGATTTGGTTGGATTCTGCAAGTCAAATTCTCCCCACTGGCCACTCTTTTGTTAATAATCTGCCTACGTCTCTGGAAACATGCATCCCTACAAGCCTTCATTAAAAAAAAAAAAAAAAAAAAACAACAACAACTATGTTCCCAAACAATCAATGTGCTATGGCATTGTGAAAATGCAGAGAACTCAACATACAAACTCTGACTCTAAAATCGACTCTGTATGTACTTGAGCAGGTGTGTGTGTGTGTGTGCGCGCACATGTTCATGCGCGCGCACATGTGTAAGTAAGGGCACCAAATGAGAATATGGTGGCAAAGGAGTTGAAATTCTGAGCGCATCTAACTTACTCACAGGAGCTTAATTTTAAACTTTAAGATGTAATAAAGAGAATTCCCCAAAGTTTAGAGAGAAACAGTTCACCTGGATTTGTTCTGAGGTCATCTCAGTGTTGGAAGATACATGTAAAAATGAGCGTATTATTAGGAGCAGCTCTGGCTTTCTGGGTGAAGCCAGTAATTATTTGTGGAGTCTCAGTGTGCCCATCTGTTGCCTTCCTGCCCACAGCACCACATGCCTTCTTCAGGTGTGAATATTTTCTGCCGTTCTGCTGAATCCCTGTCAAAACCTCCCAGCAATAAGCAAGGAGAAAGGGTTTGATTACAAAATACTCAATTACCAATGACAGTTCAAAGCACCATGAGCTGAGGCTCAGGGTAATCAGGGGAGATGGGTTTGGGGGTGGGAGTGATTTTTCCAAGGTTGCTAAAATGTCTTGGGCAAGCTTGATCTAGAAATGCGTTTCCAAAGATTCTTCCCTACTGAATAACTTAGCCAGCAACACCCACTACGGAATGCTCCTAAGCTGAAATCATCCCTGCTTTTGTTGAAATCTCAAAAAAAAAAAAAAGGAAAATGTCATTCACTGGAGTATTAATTGATATTCATAAGGCAAAATTCTATTTCCCCAAGAGAATCTGGTTTCACACAGTTGCACATTTATGTAACAAATAGTAATAAATAGAGGGGCCATTAGGTTTTCTTAGAGTTTAAAAGGAAATGTTTTTGGAATTAGTGATGGTTTTAATGTACAAATTTAAAAAAAGGAGGAAGGAGAGAGGACTGACGAGCAAGGGAGGGGAGAGGGAAAGGAGGGGAGAGGGAGAAGAGGGAGAGAGCTCCAGAGCACAGCAAGAGGGGGGCAAGCACAAGCTCTCTGATGCTGCAGGGTGAAATCAACCAGGGGACCAGGTCTGAATTTCTCAGCAGGCGGCTCAGCCTCTGGGATCGTACATCTTCCTCTGGCCTGCCAAGATCGGATGGCTTCATCTGATGTCTGCACCTTGGGGTCATTCTTTCCATAGGTTCTGGGAACTGGAGGTTTGCTCATCCCTTTGGAAAGAGTTTATCTTTCTGTTAGCTTTGCTGGTCTTGATTTGCTGATCATGGCCACTCTTCAAGACAAAGTGTTGACCCCAGGTCAAAACCTGAGACTTGCTTGGAATCCAATTTCTCTGAGGCACTCAAATATCAGTACATTAAAAGCAGATCAAATGTATGGGTCTCTGCAATTTACCCTTCAGGTAAACCCATGCTTTCTCTGCACTCAACAATTCTGGCTCTTGCAACAGGCACGGGCTGTTTTCTTCTGAGGGTTGCTTGGTGGGAAGCAGCAAGACCTGTCTACTGCCTCATGACACTCAGTGCCACATGATGCTCAGTGTGCCCCCACAAAGACCCCTGGCTTCCCTGCAGGAGCAATGCAGATGCTGAGAGGGCTCTCCCTGTTAATGGTCACATCCGTCACCCGGTTCCTGTGTCTACAGGGCAGTGCACGGGCAGAACATTGACTTGAAGAAGGGATCTTTTTCTTTCTCGGAGGGCTTTTATTTAATTTCATTTTTAAAGTGGGTGAAAAACTTTCAACCCTCTATGAATCTTAGGAATGTGCTTCTCCCCCTTTGTTCCCCTCCCTTCTCCCTAGGAAGTGGGGCAGGGAGGAGGTGATGGAGGGCAGGATTTTCATAAAGAAGAGCATCATCTTTGCTCTTTGGACTCTTAAATCTCAGTCTAAAAACTAAGACATCAGCTATGTTCTTTGAAGATGCCCAAGGCATCCCCATCATCATGTGTGTGTGTTTGTGTGTTTGTGTGTGTCTGTGCACACGTGTGTGTGACCAAAGTCAGTGATGTTTACAAGAATAGTCATGTGTCACTTAAGGATAGGTTATGTTCTAAGAAAAGCATCACTGGGCAATTTCATCATTGTGCAAACTTCATCAAGTAGACAGGACTACAAAGACATCACTAGACAATATAAGCTTAAGGGACCACCATCATATACATGGTCTGTCCTTCATCAGAATGCCATCATTCAGCACATGACCAGCATCTTCCAGATGTGGTAATTGGGAGGGTAGTCGTGTTTCATTGTCAGTTTTTATCCCTATGGCTGATAGCAAGGGTTTTACTCAATGGAGTAGGAAAGAACAACAACAACACAAAATGTTTCAAAACAAATTTAACAAATAATTATCAGGTGCCTGATATAAACGAGGCATTGTTGGGGGGATCCATAAACAATACAAACTTGGAACTGACCTTCATAGAGCTTATGCTATCAAGGAAACAAACACTGGAAAATTATTTCAGGGGACATTAGAGACAATTTAGGAGAAGAGGAAGATTCTGGAAGTGAGCAACCCTCCTCTGTGAACCAGAGATGGTAATCAGGTATTCTTTTTAAAATATAATGTGCAGAAAGTATCGAAAGCTTTATACAACAATACAGATGATGAAGAATCCAGGTGGGAGCCAGGACTGATCATTGGTTATAATCTTCCTAAATTAAATGCGATGTAAGAACACATGTTGGGATCAGAAAAAAATCACCGTGGGAATGCATGATACAAAGGGATGTGCCTGGAAGGAACCATGCTACTCTCTTGAAAGGGAAACGCTTAATACCACAGGTGCTTTGAGAGTTCCCCTTGAACGGCGTGCTACTTGGAAGTTGGAAATGCTCTAGGAATTCCAGTTCTTCAAATGGGCCATGCTGTTATTCTGTTCTCACCCAGCCATTGGTGAGGCAAAATGATCGCATTCTTTTTTTAAAAAAAATAAATCATGCATTCCAGAACTTTACAATTAGAAGAGATCTTGAAGGTCTCTTCTCAGAGTATCCAATTCTTGCTACTTCCCTCCCCTCATTTGCTTAACTCTAATATGTCTAATTAAAATAACAATTATGGCTAACATGCAAATGGTTCCATGTGCTAGGCTAAGCAATTTACATGCCTTTTCTGAGTTAATGTGCACAATAAGTCTCTTACCTTTGTTTTATTGATAAACTATCAGACTCAAAGGGTTTTGTAATTTGCAGGGAAGTGATGAGTTGGGCATATGTCTGATTTCAAAGCATACACTCCTTCTCTTATCAGATATGACCTCTCATACTTAATTCATTTAATTTTAGTGTTTTTATTAAACAATTTCAACAAACTTGATGGTTATTTAATGGAGAGGGGAACAACATAGGAATCAAGTCCAATGGATTTCAAAGCACAAATTTGGTGCCAAACACAAGCAATAAAGAAAATGGGTGAAACATGGTAGCCTTGCCCAGGACTCCTTGGATTCTCCCCCCAAGATCAAGTCTTTAACTCTAGCTTTAATTATGAATTAAATTTGTGCCATCTCATTTTTGGCCAAGGAAAGCCTGGGAAAGGGAAAGGAGGTTTTCAGAAAAGGTTCTTGGA
Organism: Callospermophilus lateralis; assembly: GCF_048772815.1. Taxonomy (NCBI): domain Eukaryota; kingdom Metazoa; phylum Chordata; class Mammalia; order Rodentia; family Sciuridae; genus Callospermophilus; species Callospermophilus lateralis. The sequence goes on along the minus strand of NC_135317.1, from coordinate 24,517,810 downwards.
AGAAGAAATAAAAGGCTGGGATGACAGAGGCATGGAGGAAGTTTGGTAATTTATATGAAAGAGACCTTCAAATGGATCTTTTATTGCAGGAACATTTAGAGAGGAGAAATCTGGAAACAGCTTATCAAAATAGTAATAACAGTACTAGCTTGACTTCATCAGGTGTTCCAGTGACAGGAAATTGTTCTTATCTTTCCATCGCCTTTTAACCTGCTCATCTCCTTTGTAACTGGAGAGCAGTCATAATGGAAGTCAGGGAACCTGATGTTATGGCTGAACTGTGTTCCTCAAGTTCATATGTTGAAGTCCTATCCAGTACCTCAGAATGTGAACATATTTAGACATAGGGTCTTTATGAAGGAAGTTAAAGTGCAGATATATTAGATGGGACCTATTTCAATATAAGGTCTCCTTATAAGAACAGGAATATGGACACAGATATGCACAGAGGGAAGATGACAGGCCATCTACAAACCGTCAAGAGAGTCCTTATCAGGAATCCACTCCTGCTGCCTCCTTGATTTTGGACTGCCAGCCTCCAGAACTGTGAGAAAATAAATAAATACATTTCTGTAGTTCAAGCCACTGCTGTACTTTGTTGCAGTAGCTCTAGAAAACTAATCTGGGTGCCAGCTCTCTGATTTTTGTCCTTTGCATCTTTGTTTAATATTTATTTACCTATAGTAGGGCTATCCAAAATGGTAGCCATGAGCTATACATGTCTAAGTTTAATGGCATAATTTGTGTGTGAACATGTTTGGACATAGGGTCTTTATGAAGGAGTTACAAAAAATGGTGCTGTGAATGGATAATTACAAATGTAATACACTCCACTATTGTCATGTTTATAAGAAATAAATTTAAAAAAGAAAGAAAGAAAAAATATTAAGTGGAAGTAGAAATTCTGCTACACTAGTAATATCTCATGTACTAACTAGCCCCCTGAGACTAGTGGTCATTCTGTTGGACAACAGACTTAGAATATTTCACCATCATAGAATGTTCTATGAGATAGGCCTGCTTGAGACTAGATTTAATTGTACAATAAATCTCATAGAGGTAGAAGATATGGGGTCTAGGATAAATTGAATATTGAGCAAATTTTTAAGATATAGACTAGGAAGTTTATGTGCTAGGCTTAGTTTAGGTTTCCCCAATTCCCAAGAGGAATTGCAAGAGGTGAGGTGTATGTGTGTGTGTGTGTGTGTGTGTGTGTGTGTGTGTGTGTGTTTTATCCTGAATTGAATTTCTAAGCCTCCTTATCTTCCAGCTCTTGTTCCAGTTCCTCAATGCCCTAATTAAATTATTATTTCTTTTTGCCGTGCTGGGGATCAAACCCAGGGCCTCTGCACATTGGGCAAGCATCTTACCACTGACCTATAACCACAGCCCAACCCTAATTAAATTCTTAATATGACTCATTACTTTAATTAATTCCTTCAAATGTATTGCAAAAATTTCAATAGTATCCCTCAACAATGTGACTAAATCTTTATTTCTACTGCCAGGGAAATCCTTTAGGCCCTGTTTTAAATGAACAGTGAAAAAATGGATTTGAGAAGGGTCAGAGATTTCTCAAACAGTAGTTCCTGGGATAATGTGTGTATGTTCATGTTCACAAGTGAATTATGGGTCAGGAAAGCAGAAATATTAAGCAAATTAGAACAAAATTAAAAGAGTAGGTAGTAGGAAAGGGGTAAATTCCAGGTGGAAATTGTGCTGGTGGATTAATTATCTCAGAAAACTCATAATGCTTCAGTGAGACTCCTGAAGACTGAGGATGGGAATTTCTGTGAGTTCCCAGAAAGGGATTTGAGTCCAGCTGAGGCTAAGGTATGAAGAGGACCCTACCCATCATTCAAAATATGTAATAAACAAATCACGACACACCAGAAGTTAACACAAGAAGTCAGCATGAAAAGTAAATATAGGCCAGTAAATGAGTCTCCTAGTTATTATCTAGACAAGCTTTCAGTTTAAAAAAAAAATCACCACAGTGTAATTATACAGGTACATGGAACTGTAATAAAAACTCTTACCCTAAAAAGAAAAATGACAAGTAAGTTTGACTTCCCCTCACAAAGTAGCAGGATTGTCTTCTCAAGACAGACTTTGTCTAGTTACAGAGGTAAGGGTAGGTTAGTGTAACATGCAGGTCAAGTCCAACTCATGTGTGAGCAGGGATGTGGGAGGGACATCAGAAGGAAGGCAGACCGGCTGCTCACTCTGAGAATGGCTGTGAAATAGGAGGGGGTCTCAGAGCACTTAGGCTCGGCCCCTGCTAAGCTCTAAAAAATGAATACATAAATTATTTAATTAAAAATTTAATTATGTCTCAAAAGATGAGGTTTTGTAGGATTGTAATTAAGAGCACATAAGCATTGTAAGCTGAAGTTTGAAAGATGAGCAGAAGCTGAATTTGATTATGTAGTCTTTCAAAAATTACCAAACTCGATTCTCTAGCTGACAGGTGAACTGTGCTTGCTTGAGAGCACAGAATTCAGGCATTTCCACTATAGAAAAAGCAAGGGACACATTTTCTTATTTTTGTCATCTTGCTAATTTAGGAGGGGAGAATTAGGTGGAATAATATTTACGCACTCAATAGACATGTGCTGAGACTTGCTCTGTTACCCGAATAAAATGGTTGATAGTTTTACCTGAAGGTGGTATTAAAATAGAAGTGTTACTAGTCTTATTAATTTGGAAATGTTCATTAACTTTAATTGAAAATTCAGAGGCTCTTTCTTTGTTGATACAAAGTTGGAATATAGCGTGATTCTATTTTTAGGTTTTGGAAAAAAATGACATTTTTAAAGAAAAAGTAGTGTTAGACATGACATAGAACTAGACAATTTTCCCTTGGTAATCTTAAGCAGGGTCTAGGTATCCTTAAGGGTTCTAAATGGCCTTAGAAGTTCCGTGATTCAAAGAATTTCACATGATAAAGCATTATTTCACCTGTTATTTACCCAATAGACATTGGAGTAGAGATGAGTGCTAGAAAGACTTGGCTTCAAAAGCAAGAGGAAGGGGCTGGGGTTGTGACTCAGTGGTAGAGCACTTGCCCAGCATGTATGAGGCACTGGGTTCGACCCTCAGTGCTGCATAAAAATAAACAAAATAAAGGCATCGTGTCCATCTACAACAACAACAACAATAAAAGCAAGAGGAAGGCACTTTAGACTGAAATGCTCGAGAACAATTCTGATGCACAATGGTCAGTATGTGGCTCTGGCTATTACAGGCCTATTTTAATGTCCATGCATTTCACATTAAGTAATAAAGAAAGAAGAAGGAAAAATTGTTCAAGTTGCCAAAGGCTTAGTCTGTGTGAACTCAGACAGCCACAGATCAGCTATTTAATCTAAGTAAGTTGACATTTGGCAAAAGCGATTTAATTCCGACAGTTTCCACCTTGGATAATATTACTGCTACACGGGAGTGGAGAGGCACAAAGGAAGAATGGAAGAACAACTTCATGAATGGAAAGGAATGAGGTTGGTCTGTGGAAAGGGTCCTGGAGTAATGGAGCTGTCTTCTGGGAAAACGCTGAACAATAGGAAAGCCTTTGAGTAGCTGACAGAGGAACAAGGAGAGAATATGGCAGTTGAGTGAGGGCAAAGAGGCAAGGACTGACCCCCCGAGTGTGCACAGCTATGGGAGAGCAACAGTAAATGCCATGGCCTTATTCAAGGTTAGGAACTCCTGAGAAAAATCTGCCCACTTTCTCGTTTTGCCTCCAGGCAAAATTATATCTAGTTGTAAAGTGTTTCAGACTAAGGGATATTTACCCTATCCTTGCATCTCATTCACAATTCACTTGGCAGTTCAGCAAGTTGTTAAGAATTCTTTCAGCCTAGATGCAAAAACAATAGAAGAGAGAGAGAACAATAGTTAACAATAGCTAACATTTCAATGGCACTTGTCATGTGCCAGTCATCTTTGAATGCCTTCTCTTAATTTATTTACCACTTCTAACATAAGAGGAAAGGATTCCTACTTCTACTTTACAGTTGCCAAAACTGATACTTAGAAGGAAGGCTTTTGTTTTATTGTTTATTTTTTCAAGGTCACAGAGCCTAGTGGCAGAGGTGGGATATGAACAAGGGCTATCAGGCTTTGGAGTCCAGCTTTTACCCACTATGCTATGCTGCTTCTTTTCAATGGAGCAGAACCTGTTCTAATACATGGGTAATATTTTTGGTCTACACAATTACTCAAGTGAGAAAACTGGAGTTTCTTCCACACTTTATCAATAGCATTACCATAAGAGCAAGACAAGACATAGAGTCCTGTATGTTTATGCGCTTTGTATATCTGTTCAACATTGAGTTAATAATTTGGAACTGCTCTAAATTCTGAACATTCTAAGACATTCTAATTCAGCTGCATTATATGTTTTCCACTGGACAAGAAAAAGAGAATCTAGAGTTTGAGCGTGATAAATTCTCTTATTAACCTGACTCTCCATTTCTACATGGCTCATTTCCATCAACAGCTGTCCTCTTGTACTCTGTGGCTATACCGTCCTAGTATGAAATGACCGTGCTCTTACAATTCTCAATGCTTTTCAACATGATCTGCTTTCCCTTTTCTCATTTGCAAAATTATTTTTCTCTTCCAAAACTCGAACAAAAGCTGCCTCTTCCAGGATCCTCCCCAGCCATGCCCCACTGCCTTTCCTGGGTGCTCGGGAGCACTCTCAAATCCTGGCTTTCAGAGCAATTCTTATAAGTGGGTGTCTCTGTCACACCATGAGAGTGGTGCCTCTTAATGGCAATCACGGGAAAAGTGTCTGGTACATAGTAGGTGCTCAATAAATATATGTTAAGCAAATAAATCGGATTTCCTGGAAAATTCAAATTAATGTGGTGCATCCTCAAAAGCCAACCAGTAGTGCTTGTCTGGAGCTGCTGGATCACCAGCAGTGCTCTGTTCCTCCAGCCTTTTCTTCCCCCCACCCTCCTTCCTTCCACTGGGGAGGAAAGATTTTTTTTTCCTTTGTTCTTGAATGTTCTATGGCTGTCTGAGAATGACACTGGCAAAAATCAGATTAATAGGGGAAACCACACATATCTTATTTGATGCTAATATTTTTTATGTGTACCTTGAGGTCTTCATATATATGAAGAAATGAAGATGCAAAGAAGAGAATAGACCTGAAAACTTATATATCACTTTAACAAAGAAACATGGGATCGTGGAAAGATAAAGAAAAAGACACTAATTTAAAAAAATGTAAATAAATTGCAGAAAGATCAGTGGATAAAGGGAGGAAAGCAAGGGGAAGGATGGGAGGAGTTGTGGGAACTGAATTAGAGCAAATTATATTCATCCTTTTGTGATTACGTCAGAATATATCCTAATGTTTTACAAAACTAAAAAGAATCAATTTAAAGAGTAAAAAAGGTGGCATGGTGGTCCATGCCTGTAATCCCAGTGGCTTGGAAGTCTGAGATAGGAGGATTGCAAGTTCAAAACCAGCCTCAGTATCTTAGTGAGACTCTAAGCAAATTAGCAAGACCCTGTCTCAAAATAGAAAATAAAAAAAAGGGCTGGGGATGTGGTTCAGTGGTTAAGAGCCCCTGGATTCAATGCCTAATATAATAAAAAATAATAATAAAAAAGGTCAAAACAACCCAAAAATACAAGAGACGTAATAATCTGCTTTAAGTTATAAAGTAATGAGAAGATGGATTTTAAACACAGCAACCAAATTTCTCAGAACTGTGGTGGCCTGATTGTGGAGGCATGGAGGTAACCCAACCCTAAATTTGTGGGAGTTGATCCTCACGCTGGCTCAGTGAAGAAGCAGGTGTGGGACATTGGGACACACGCTTAACACTGATTATTTGAAGTGAAGAGTTAAAAAAGAAAACAATGCAGCAGAAAAAATAGCCAACTCCTCTGGTTGTCATGGAGATAAACTGTTTAGCCCCGAAAAGCCTTTCATGGAGGAATAAGGAAGGAGAGATTTATAACTTCCAAGGATTGTATTCATGGTGGGTTTTGACCTGTTCAAGACCAGTTTCTGAAAAACTATGGCACGGGGGTAGGTAGATACCTACACTCATTTTCGTGGGTAGAAGATCTGAGAAGCACATGCACCTCCAAGACATAAATCTCAAAGCTTTCTTTCAGGACCACAGTGAAAATGAATTTCCACATCCTGTGACTGGGTACAGAGTGAGTGAGTGTGTGTGTGTGTGTGTGTGTGTGTGTGTGTGAGAGAGAGAGAGAGAGAGAGAGAGAGAGAGAGAGAGAGAGAGAATCTAGAAACCATTTGAAGTGCCAGGCTAAAGAGTCTGCATAACACACAGGCAAAGGGCAGGAGGGAAAAATTAGTTTATTCCTACAAGGAAACAGTCTTTAAGTAGGAATGAACTTGAACCAGAGGAGAAGCAAAATTCTCCTTATTGATCACTGACAACACCACCTGCACCTCTTGTGAAGCTTTGCCAAAGTGTCAAGATGCTGCTGGTGCCAAGTGCCAGCTTCAGAGACTCAGAGGGTTAAAAGAAAGGGGGTGGGCAGGCAGTGGGGAGGACGGCCATGGGACAAGAGGGCTCAGCCCTGCTTCTGCTCTGAAAGTTGGAGCTCGCTGAGAGTGTGGGCTTAAGGTAACTACAGTATGAAGAGTTCAGAAAATGCAGAACATAGGACCAGGACTGAAGCTATGGCACGGATAGAGACAGGAAAGGAAAGCTGCCACAGGACTAGATCCCACTAATACAGAGTTCAGAAAAGACATTAAAAAAGGGTTTGGGATGGAGTTGATTAGGTTAGCTGATGGCTGGGATGGACACCTGAAGTGTCTCATCAGTACCTAAGCATTAGCCCTGGGTGGGGATCAAGTCAAGCATGCCAACAGAGTTAGAGAACACCCATCCCTCCTGTTACAGCCGCAGAGGTGGAGAGGCAAAGATGGTTCCTGCGAGTGCACAGGAAATGAAAGCTGAAACCGAGCTCTAGTTGCTCCTTGTAGTCTTGTTTTGATAACAATAGCTCCACACTTGGGGCACTGTTTGCAACCTAACTTTAACCTCCTTGTTATTATGTTTATTTCATTATTTGGTATAAATCAGCTGATGACAGAAAGAAGCAGATGATTTCAGAGGATCAAAAACTTCCTGGGAATTAAGGAACCACTCTTTCTACACTTAGCATTTCTGCATGAATGTTGGTTAAAAGCTCATCAGTGAACTGATCATCATTGTTACAACCAATGCCTCAGTCCGTGCTTTCCCCTATTCTGAAAAATCAAGCAAAAACAACCTAAGAGAATTTTTCACTCCTGAAAATTTAATTGTCCATAAAATTTAGAAATCAGATGATCTGCAGGCTTCAAAATACCTATAGGGACTTTTAAACACGCACAAGATTAGGCCGAAGCATATGGGAGAAAATGACGCATAAGAACATTTCGGGAAGATTCATCAGAATAGTGTTATCGATGCCAGGTCTCTTGTTTGTAATGATAAATGCTTTGTACCAGGACAAGGAAGGCTGGTGACAGAAGACATGATAGACCCAAACTGAATCAGAGCAGTCTCAGGAGTACAGAGAATTGGGACCACAGCCTCATGGAGAACGGGGTTCCTGAGGAGCAAGAGTTTCTGTGGCAATGGAGAAGGAGCAGATGACATGTCCTAAAGCCTGAAAAACACCTTGTTTCATCTCCACTCAGGGGACTGCTCTATCAGAAAAAGCCTACTTTCCAAAGATGACCAAAAGGACATTGTGAATGAAATTGTGGAGAAGTTCTGCAGAGCTTCCCACCTGATATCACAAAAATGGTACCACTGGACAAGGATAAACTGTGACCCAACATTCTGCCATAATTTTAAAAAGTTTTTAAGAAGCAATTGACTCTAAAAAGAATACCAAAAAGGAGAAATGTAAGAACTTGAGGCAAACACAGTGAGATAGCTGTAGGTTATAGAACATGAGTGAGCAGAACTCACACACAAAAAAAGGGAACAAAACCGTCAAGGAAATCCAATGATCACAAGAGAAAAATCATTAATAGCATAAAAAAGAGAAAAGTGGAATAAAATAGTAACAAATACTTTTAAAACACTAGAGAGAAAATGACACATACAAAATAAAAGCAAAAGAGATCTAACATAAATATAATGGGAATCCTCAAACAAATATTAAATAGAAAAATATGCAAAGGTATATTTGCAATATAATGAAAGACACAGTGTGCATGTTACACTGTGAGCCAGAAAGTATTGGCTCAAAAGAGCAAGAATCAGATTAGAATCTAGAAAAATCTCAGAACTTTAAAAATTAAAGAAAAAAAAAAAAGCTTTGAGAAGACAGGCACAAAAGGTTGTGATTAACAAACAATCGGGGTGGCTGTAGATAGGGCAGTTAGTACCAGCAGATTGAGGGAAAACTCTCCTGAGCTATAGTAGGAGTGAGCTACCTAGGAAGAGAGGTTGGGAGGGAGCATTTCCCTCAGGGCGACTCTCCTAGGAGACACAGAGAAACAGTTCTGAACGAGCAAAATGTCACATAATATTGTGACTTTCAGCTTGAGTTGAGGTAACTTCTACAAAATGAAGAGATGGCTGAGAAAAGTACAGTAAAAGGACTAATAGAATCCACAGAGACATTTAACTGAACATGTGATGTGACCGTGAGGGCAGGAGTTGGGGTCAGGATGAGATACCAGAGGGCATGCCCAAGCTAGGTACCAGGCTGACTCACCAAAATGAGAGAAAGAAGGACAGAATTTGAGGAGTACAAATGTTGATTGCCTCATGTGTATCAGCTGGGAATTAAACACACACAGAGAAAGAGAAGCATTGGCATATTTAATAGTACACAGGGAAGTGCCAAGAAAGGCTATAGTCATACCCCAAGTGGGCCATGGAGAGTAGGGAGGAAGAGATAACCGTTACAGAGTAAATAACTACAAGAACACCTTCTACTGTGATTCACCTTGTTGTGCTTGGTGGATACTTAAATTTTTACAAATTTAAGCTTTGGGGCAATCCTACCTTAAGCAAATCTACGGGCACTGTTTTGCCAATAGCTGGTGCTCACTTCAAGTCTCTGTGTTATATTTTTGCAGTTGTGAAAAAAATTTTAAATGATACTCAAGAACATCACATTGTACATATTTGTGCACTAGCATAATAATGTTCAATGTATGTGTATGTTGCATAACGTTCACCTTGGGTTAAACATACTCATCTCCTGGAACATATATTTCTTTATGGTTCAGACTTCCTTATAGCTTCCTAAAATGTGCAGTGCATTATTGCTATCCATAGCCACCTGCTAGGCAAGAGCACCAGAGCTTTTTGCTCCGAACTGTGACTCAGCCCCCACTGACCAGCCTTTCCCCATCCCTCCCATCCCCCTGCCATCCCCAGCATTGTCTCTCAACTTCTACAAGATCAATTTTCTCAATGAACTTTGCTATTATTCTTATATTTCCTATGGTGATCTGTGATTAGTGATCTTTGTGGTTACTATTGAAATTGTTTGGGGACATCATGAATCTGGCCCACGTGGGATAATGAACGAGTGGGTTCTGTTTCTTCCACCCACTAACCATTTCCCCATCTCTCTCCCTCTCCTTGGAACTCCCTATTCCTCAAACAACAGTATTGAAATTGGGTCAATTAATAACCCTACAATGGCTTCTAAGCCTTCAAGTGAAAGGAAGAGTCGAACATCCCTCTCTTTAAATCAAAAGCTAGAAATGATCAAATCCAGCAAGGAAGGTAAGTGGAGAGCTGAGCTGGTAGAAAGCCAGGCCCACGGTACCAACAGTTGGCCACATTGTGAAGGCAAAGGAGAAGTTCTCAAAGGAAATTGAAAGTGCAGCTCCAAAGGCACACACACGATAAGAAAGCAAAACAGCCTTAGACTGAGAGGGCGTGAGTTGTAGTGGTGTATAGAGAAGATCAAGCCAGCTACCACACCTCTTAAGTCAAAGCCCATATCAAGAAAGGGCTCTCACTCCCTTCAACTCCAGGAAGACTGGGAGAGATGAGGAAACTGCAGAAGGAAACTGTGAATTCAGCGAGCAGAGGATGGCTCATAGGTTTAAGGAAAGAGGCCGACTCCATGACATCAAAGTGCAGGTGAGACAGGATTGCTGGTGCAGAGGCTGCAACAGGTTACACAGAAAGTCCAGCCAGTGACCCAAGAGGTCTAGCCAGTGACCTAAAAGGTCCAGCCAACTACCCAGGAGGTGCAGCCATCTACCCAGAAGATCCAGCCCATGACCCAGTAGATCCAACCAGTTACCCAGCCAGCTCCCATGAGGGTCAGCCAGTGACCCAGGAGGTCCAGCCAGCTACCCAGGAGGTCCAGCCAGTGACCCAGGAAGGCCAACTGTTTACCAAGGATGTCCAGCCAGTTACCTAGGACATCCAGCCAGTTACCCAGGAGGACCAGCCAGCTACCCAGGAGTTCCAACCAGTTACCCAGGAGATCCAACCAGCTACCCTGTAGATCCAGCCAGCTACCCTGTAGATCCAGCCAGCTACCCAGGAGATCCAGCCAGTTACCCAGGAGATCCAGCCAGTTACCCAGGAGATCCAGCCAGTTACCCAGGAGATCCAGCCAGCTACCCAGGAGATCCAACCAGCTACCCAGGAGATCCAGCCAGTTACCCAGGAGATCCAGCCAGTTACCCAGGAGATCCATCCAGCTACCCAGGAGATCCAACCAGCTACCCAGGAGATCCAGCCAGCTACCCTGTAGATCCAGCCAGCTACCCAGGAGATCCAGCCAGTTACCCAGGAGATCCAGCCAGCTACCCAGGAGATCCAACCAGCTACCCAGGAGATCCAGCCAGTTACCCAGGAGATCCAGCCAGCTACCCTGTAGATCCAGCCAGCTACCCAGGAGATCCAGCCAGTTACCCAGGAGATCCAGCCAGCTACCCAGGAGATCCAACCAGCTACCCAGGAGATCCAGCCAGTTACCCAGGAGATCCAGCCAGCTACCCAGGAGATCCAGCCAGTTACCCAGGAGATCCATCCAGCTACCCAGGAGTTCCAACCAGTTACCCAAGAGATCCAACCAGCTACCCAGGAGATCCAACCAGCTACCCTGTAGATCCAGCCAGCTACCCAGGAGGTCCAGTCAGTTACCCAGGAGATCCAACCAGTTACCTAGGAGGTCCAACTGTTTACCAAGGATGTTCAGCCAGTTACCCAGGAGGACCAGCCAGCTACCCTGTAGATCCAGCCAGCTACCCAGGAGATCCAGCCAGTGACCCAGGAGGGCCAACTGTTTACCAAGGATGTCCAGCCAGTTACCCAGGAGGACCAGCCGGCTACCCAGGACATCCAACCAGTTACCCAGGAGATCCAACCAGCTACCCTGTAGATCCAGCCAGCTACCCAGGAGGTCCAGTCAGTTACCCAGGAGATCCAACCAGTTACCCAGGAGGTCCAACCAGCTACCCTGTAGATCCAGCCAGCTACCCAGGAGGTCCAGTCAGTTACCCAGGAGATCCAACCAGTTACCTAGGAGGTCCAACTGTTTACCAAGGATGTCCAGCCAGTTACCCAGGAGGACCAGCCAGTTACCCTGTAGATCCAGCCAGCTACCCAGGAGGTCCAGCCAGTGACCCAGGAGGGCCAACTGTTTACCAAGGATGTCCAGCCAGTTACCCAGGAGGACCAGCCGGCTACCCAGGACATCCAACCAGTTACCCAGGAGATCCAACCAGCTACCCTGTAGATCCAGCCAGCTACCCAGGAGGTCCAGTCAGTTACCCAGGAGATCCAACCAGTTACCCAGGAGGTCCAACCAGCTACCCTGTAGATCCAGCCAGCTACCCAGGAGGTCCAGTCAGTTACCCAGGAGATCCAACCAGTTACCTAGGAGGTCCAACTGTTTACCAAGGATGTCCAGCCAGTTACCCAGGAGGACCAGCCAGTTACCCTGTAGATCCAGCCAGCTACCCAGGAGGTCCAGCCAGTGACCCAGGAGGGCCAACTGTTTACCAAGGATGTCCAGCCAGTTACCCAGGAGGACCAGCCGGCTACCCAGGACATCCAACCAGTTACCCAGGAGGTCCAACCAGCTACCCTGTAGATCCAGCCAGCTACCCAGGAGGTCCAGTCAGTTACCCAGGAGATCCAACCAGTTACCTAGGAGGTCCAACTGTTTACCAAGGATGTTCAGCCAGTGACCCAGGAGGTCCAGCCAGTTACCAAGGAGATCCAGCCAAGACAATTAATGGAGTTTAAAAAAATGATTTTCAATGTAGAAAAACAGTCTTCTATTAGAAGAAGATGCCATCTAGGACTTTCATAGCTAGAGAGGAGATGTCAATGCCTGGCTTCAAAGCTTCAAAGGATAGACTGGGTCTCCTTAGGGCCTCATGCAGCTGGTGATTTGAAGTAGAAACCAATGAGCACTTACTGTTCTGAAAATCCTAGGGCGCTTAAAAATTACACTAAGTCCACTCTGCCTGTGTGCTGTGAATGGAAGGAAAAGGCCTGGATGACAGATGACAGCCTATCTGTTGATGACAGCTGAATATTGTCAGCACCCACCAAGACCTATTGCTCAGAATAAAAGATGTCTCTCAGGATATTACAATGTACCTGGTCATCCAGGAGCTGGGACGGAGATGTAAATAAGAAGAACATTGTTCTCATGCCTGCTAACATAACATTCATTCTGTAGCCCATGGATCAAGGAGTGATTTCAACTTCTAAAACTTTTATTTGACAATTACATCTCCTAAGACTATCACTGCCATAGATAGTAATTCCTATGATGGATCTAGGCAAAGTAATTGAAACCTTCCAGAAGGGATTAACCATTTGAGATTCTTTGAAGGAAGTCAAAATATCAACATGACCAAGAATTGGGAAGAAGTGACTGAATTGTGCAATGATGATAAAACTCTAATGGATGAAGAGCTGCTTCTTATGAATGAGCTTCTTATGAATCAGGTGGTATCTTGAGATGGAATCTACTCCTGGTGACGATGCCAGGAACATTGTTGAAATAGTTAAACGTGATTTAGACTATGACACAAATACATTTGTCAAAGGATCAGCAGGACTTGAGAGGATTGATTTTGATTTTGGAAGTTTTACGGGGGGTTAAATGTCATCCAACAGCCTCACAGGCTGTGGAGAAATCTTTGGTGAAAGAATCAGTGGACATGGCAAACGTCATTGGTGTAGTATTTTAAGAAATCCCACTGCCACTTTAGCCTTCAGCAACCACCCTCCTGATCAGCAGCAGCCGTCAACACGGAAGCAAGAGCTTCCATGAGCAAAAGGCTTAGTACTCCACGAAGACTCCCCTGATCGTTAGCATTTTTTAGCAATGAAGCATTTTTTTATTAATTCTAATCAATTATACATGACGGTAGAAAGCTCTTCAATTCATTGAACACAAATGGAGCAGAAATTTTGGCTTCTTTGATTGTACATGTAGTAGAGTCACACCACTGGAGCAACTACACATCACCTAGGGTAATGATGTCCATCTCAGTCCACCATCTTTCCGACCCACATGCTCCATCCTCCCACACTGTCCACTTTGCCCTATCCAAAGTTCCTCCACCCATCCCATGACCCACCCCCCCATTATGGATCAGCATCCACTTATCAGAGAAAACATTCGGCTTTTGGTTTTTTGAGATCGGCTTATTTCACTTACCACGATATTCTCTAGTTCTATCTATTTACCCACAGATTCCATAATTTTATTCTCTTCTAATGCTGAATAATATTCCATTGTGTGTATGTACCAAAGTTTCTTTATCCATTCATCTATTGAAGAGCATCTAGGTTGGTTTCAAGTTTAGCAATTGTGAATTGTTCTGTTATAAACATTGAAGTGGCTGTGTCACTGTAGTATGTCGTTTTTAAGTCCTTTGAGTATAGACTGAGGAGTGGGATAGTTGGGTCAAATGGTGGTTCCATTCCAAGTTATCTAAGGAATCTCCATACTGCTTTCCATATTGGTTGCACTAATTTGCAGTCCAACCAATGTATGAATGTGCCTTTTCTCTCACATCCTCACAAACACTTATTTATTTATTTATTTTTGTATTCTTGATCACTGCCATTCTGACTGGCATGAAGTGAAATCTTAGAGTAGTTTTGATTTGCACTTCTCTAATTGCTAGATATGTTGAACACTTTTTCATATATTTGTTGATCAATTGTATACCATCTTCTGAGAAGTGTGGGTTCAGCTCCTTAGTCCATTTATTGATTGGGTTGTTTATTTTTTTGATCTTAAGTTTTTGAGTTCTTTGTCTATCATGGAGATTAGTGCTCTATCTGATGTGTATGTGGCAAAAATTTGCTCCCAAAATGTAGGCTCTCTCTTCACCTCATTATTTCTTTTGCTGAGAAGAAGCTTTTTAGTGTGAATCCATCCCATTTATTGATTCTTGATTTTATTTCTTGCACTTTAGGATTTTTCTTAAAGAAGTCAAAACCTAATTCTACATAGTGAAGATTTGGGCCTACTTTTCTTCTATTAGGTGTAGGGTCTCTGATCTAATTCCTAGATCATTGATCCACTTTGAGTTGAGTTTTGTGCATGATGAGAGATAGGGGTTTAGTCTCATTTTGCTGTATATAGATTTCCAGTTTTCCCAGCACCATTCGTTGAAGAGGCTATCTTTTCTCCAATGAATGTTTTTGGCACCTTCATCAAGTATAAAGTAACTGTATTTATGTTGGTTTGTGTCTTCTATTCTGTACCACTGTATAGTTTAAGGTCTGGTAGTGTGATGCTTCCTGATTCACTCTTTTTTCTAAGGATTGCTTTGACTATTCTGGGTCTCTTATTTTTCCAAATAAATTTCATGATTCCTTTTACTATTTCTATAAGGAATGACATTGGGATTTTAATTGTAATCATATGGAATCTTTATAGCACGTTGGGTAGTATAGCCATTTTGACAATATTAATTCTGCCTATCCAAGAGCATAGGAGATCTTTCCATCATCTGAGGTCTTCTTCAAAAAAATTTTCTTTAGTGTTCTGCAGTTTTCATTATAGAGGTCTTTCACCTCTTTTTAAAATCTGATTCCCAAGTATTTTATTTTTTGAGGCTATTGTGAATGGGGTAGTTTTCCTATTTTCTCTTTCAGAGGATTCATCATTAATATATAGAAATGCATTTGATTTATGAGTATTGATTTTGTATCCTGCTACTTTGCTGAACTCATTTATTAATTCTAGAAGTTTGCTGGTTGAATTTTTTGAATCCTCTAAGTATAGAATCATGTTATCAGAAAATAATGATAATTTGAATTCTTCTTTTTCTACTCATATCCCTTTAATTTCCTTCATCTGTCTAATTGCTCTGGCTAGAGTTTTAAGGACTATGTTAAAGAGAAGTGGTGAAAGAGGGCATCCCTGTCTTGTTCCAGTTTTTAGAGGGAATGCTTCTATTTTTCTCCATTTAGAATGATGTTAGCATTGGGTTTAGCATAGATAGCTTTTACAACGTTAAAGTATATTCTTACTATCCCTAGTTTCTCTAGTGTTTTGAACATGAAAGGGTGCTGTATTTTGTCAAATGCTGTCTCTGCATCAATTGATATAATCATACGATTCTTATCTTTAAGTCTATTGATGTGATGAATTATGTTTATTGATTTCCGTATGTTGAACCAACATTGCATCCCTGGAATGAACCCCACTTGACCATGGTGCACTTTTTAAAAATATATTTTTGTATGTGATTTGCCACAATTTTGTTGAAAAATTTTGCATCTATGTTCATGAGGGATATTGGTCTGAAATTTTCTTTTTTTGATGTGTCTCTGTCTGGTTTTGGTATCAGGATGACACTAGCCTTGTAGAATGAATTTGGAAGGGTTCCTTTCTTTTCTATTTCATGGAATAATTTGAGGAGTATTTGAATTAATTCTTCATTGTAGGTCTTGTAGAACTCAGCTGAGAATCTGTCTGGTCCTGGGAGTTTCTTGGTTAGTAGGCTTTTGATGGTGTCTTCTATTTCATTGCTCAAGATTAATCTGTTTAAATTATGGTTCAGTTTGTGTAGATCATATGCCTCTAGAAATTTGTCAATGTCTTCAAGCATAGAAGAATAGGTAATACTCAGACCAAATAGATCTATCCCACCAATCAATATAAATGGGTTCAATTTATTTGCTAATATAAGGAGATGTCTGTTTTACTGGAATATAAACTTTCAAAATAGTTTCTAATTGTCTTCTGTATTTCAATAGTATCTGTTGTGATATTTCCTTTTCATTTTGAGTTTTAGTAATTTGAGTTTTCTCTCTCCTTCTTTCTGTTAGGGTGGGTAAGGGATTGTCAATATTATTTATTTTTTCAAAGAACCAGCTCTTTGTTGATTTTTTTAAAAATTGTTTCGTTTGTTTCAATTTCATTGATTTCAGTCCTGATTTTAATTATTTCCTGTCTTCTTCTGTTTGGGGTGTTGGTTTGTTCTCTAGGGATTTGAGATGTAATATCAGGTTAATTATTTGTTGATTTTTTTTCTTCTTTTAATGAATGAGCTTAATGCAATGAACTTAGCATTGCCTTCATAGTGTCCCAAGATTTTGGTATGTTGTATCAGAATTCTCATTTACCTCTAAGAAATATTTTATCTCTTCCCTGATGTCTTCTGTTATCTATACATCATTCAATAGCATATTGTTTAGTCTCCAGGTGTTGGAACAGGGTCTATTTTTTATTTTCTCTTTGATTTCTAATTTCATTCCATTATGGTCAGATAGATGGTGGTATCTCTATTTTTTGTATTTGCTAAGACTTGCTTTGTGGCATGGGGTGGGCTATGGCAGTGGCTGTAGTGTCCCAATATGGAGGCGGTGTGGGTGGAGTTACAAGTTGGTGGATAAGGAACTGCAACGAAGGTGTTCTGGTCTTGGCAGCTGTAGCACAGGTGTTCCACAAAGGATTTTTAATTAAGATACTATACATTGTTTTTTTAGATGCCATTGCATATAAATAATAAATCTTAATAAACTACAGCAAAGTGCAAAAATTACTTTTATATAAACTGGGAAACCAAAATAGTCATGTTACTCCCTTTCTCATGATAGTTACTTTATTGTAGTGGTTTAAAATGGAACTGGCAACACCTCCAACGTACGCCTGTACTTGTGATAATATGTACATTTCCAATTATAAAGGTAACTAATCATGGGAAAACTCTTTTAAAAATTCTAAAAATGATGGAAATACAGATATCTCTCTATATTTGGATGACACTGGTTCCATGACCTCTCTTGGATGAACAAATCTCTGGATAAGAAGCCCCTTATATAAATCATATGATATTTGCATATAATCTATGCACATTTTCCCTATAAGTCATTTCTGGATTACTTATAATAACAAATATAATGTAAATGCTATGTCAATAGTTGTAATACTGTATAGTTTAGGAAATGCTGACAAGGGAAAAGTATACACATTCAGTACAGATGTAATTTTTTCTAAGTATTTTAAATCTATGATCAGTTGAATCTGCAGATGGAAACCATGGATATGGAGGGTCAGCTGTATTACTTACAGAATACAGAGTTAAAGACCTAGAAAAATCACAAACACATAGAAAATAAATGAAACACATACTTTAAAAAGGACAAAAATCATAAACACATAAGCATACAAAAACAAATAGAGCTAACCCACCAATGAATATAAATGGGTTCAACTTCTTTGCTAATATAAGGAGATTTCAGTTTGGATCAAAACCAAAACAACTCTATGTTCAATAAAAGTGACATCCCCTAAGAAAGAACATCAGAAAGCATGAAAATAAAGTATGAGTAGAGGCACCCTGACGTGCCATTGAGAAGGAGATAAGCAGCACACACTTTAATATCAGACAAGGTGGAATCCAGGCCAGAACAAGATTAAAAAGAGCAGTTCGTAATGCTAATTTGTCCAAGTCATAATGAAAACATATTATCTCTGCCCTAAATAGCTGGCACATTGGTGAAACAGAGATTAAAGGAGTCATAAGGAGAAGCAGAAAGAGTAAACTCATCGAAGAAAATCCTAATTTATCTTTCCCATCATGACAGAGTAATTTAAAAAAATACAGTAGGATATAGTGGTTGTAAATAATATGACATGATGGATTCATATGTATATGACATTTTATCATGAAAATAGCCGTGGTCCTCTCGTGAATATAGACCATATAATGAGTAAAAAAGAAAGCATAAATATATTCCCCAAACTACTACCCTTTTGATCATAAAATGGTAAAACTACCAATTAAGGAAACTGGATAACTAAAAAGATCTTTCAACCTGAAAATAATTTATACAAGAATTATGGAGTGTATCTTATTCTAATTGGGACCCCATTCTTGTGGACATACGTGATGATGAGAGTCACTGTGTTATTCACAAATGTACACAGGAAAATTATGTCAGATTTATTCCACTGTCTTTCCTACTCCTGTTCCTCCTCCCTTCCCTTCATTCCACTTGGTCAATTCTACTGAACTTCTATTCTTTTTTCTTCCCCTTATTCTGAGCTAGCTTCCACATTATCAGCAAAAACATGTGAACTTTGGGTTTTTTTGGATTGGCTTATTTCGCTTAGCATTATAGTCTCCAGATCCATCCATTTGCTGGCAAATGTTGTAAAGTCATTCTTAATGGCTGAGTAATACTCCATTGTGTGTGTGTGTGTGTGTGTTTCATATTTTCTTTATCCATTTATCAATTGAAGGGCACTTAGTTTGACTCCATAGCTTAGCTATTGTGAATTGTGCTGCTATAAACATTGATGTGACTGTGTCACTATAGTATACAGATTTTAAATTATTTGGATATATATGGAGGAGTGGGATAGCTGGGTCAAATGGTGGTTCCATTCCTAGGTTTTTGAGGAATCTCCAAACTGCTTTCCAGATTGGTTGCACCAATTTGCAGTCCCATCAACAATGTATGAGTGTACTTTCCCCCCACATTCTCACCAGTATGAGCCATTTCTATTAGATATCAGGACTCAATCAGGGATGTCTATTAATACAATTATTATATTTAATATTTAAATATAATATTTCACTTAAAGTTGAACATAAAATTTGATGAAAATTTAGATTTTAAGATGGAATATAAAGTGTAAAAGCATCACAAATTGCAGAAGACAATAAAACTGAATGTTTGAAAAACTAAAGTGTTCCCCTTAATTAGTTTTTAAAGTTGTAAGAGAATATACTAGAACAAGAAGGTATAAAATTATTAAATAGAAATCAGTGACTTCATACATTTATTTAGAAGACATAACAGAAGCAAAGACCCATGTATAATAACAATTCAGAGATAAAATATATAATAATAGACTCAATACCAAATGTATGAGACTCAGATGAGAAACTAAAAAGCACAAATTAAAGAGACACAGCTAAAAAACACACAAAAAAGGCATATACTACAAGACTCAAAAGTATACTCATGGACACTTATTACATAGATGCCCGAGTACATACTGAAAATACGTAATTTCAGATTCTTAATTACAATACTTGCAGATAGGAATAACCCAAATAGCTCTTTATGAAGAACTGGTCAATAAAATATGGTAGTTGCTTTGATTTGTCAAATAATGAGCTACCGTACAGCTATAAAACCAAATTAGTGCACTTTCCATAATATTGATATGGAAAGCTCTCTCAGCTATAGTGTTATTTGAAACAGCAAGAGATTCTCTGTGTTAAAAATGGAGAAAATAAGAATATATACTTTAATTTGTATGCATTCCTCCTCTGGAAGGTTATATCAAAAATTCATGACACTGGCAACCTGTAGATGGGCAGCAGACATTTGAAAGAATCTTTTCATTGTGTTGCTTTTAATACATTTTTAATTTTTAAAACTATGTGTGTGAATTCCCTATTCAAAAATGAATATAAAATATTTAGAAGAACGACTCGTACAAGGAGTTTAGAGAGCAATGCTACCAGCCTGAGCTAGTTTTCCTATCACTATGCCTTAACTCAGGATGTGGGACAGGTCCATGAATGTCATAGGTGAAGGTACTTAGAAGACTGCTGAACTTCCACCTGAGATGCTAAGTAAAGCCTTTTTCTCCAATTTTCTAGCTTGTTCAAATCGGTAGAACACTTAAACTAATGTCCTGGGCTTTCGCTGGGTATCCCCACAGAATAGACTGAGTTTTTCAAGATAGTCCATTAGCCCTTGCAGCCTGCAGAGCTATTTAGAGAGACAGCAACATTAAATGTGAAAGCACAAACTCTGTAGCACTGATATTATGTGTTTTTCTTGTAAAAGACCCTATTCTGAGGTGTTGCTATTGAACCTTCCTGTTTAATGACCTGTGCAACACATTTCTATCAGGTGAAGCCATCTGCATCTGGAGAAATGTGGCCACTGTTGTGTTTACTCCTCATAAATTATCTTTATTTAAAGTTTTGGAGGAGCTACATCTATTTGGACATCTGTACTTAACTGATTGCAGACACAGTGAGCTGCCTCTTTCTGTCCTCCAGCTTGCAGCTGCTGGGAAATGATAAGAGCTCAACATATGTTAGAAGCAAAATCACAAAGAGTCCAACTTGCTTTCCAATGCATGTGAACCAGTTTATGAGGAGAGGAGATGCTGCTGTCCTTCCCTCCGCCCTGAGCATTAGTTTCATTTAAAATAAAATAATAAATACTTTGATGCGTGCCAGAGCAATGCCACTTTCTTGCTTTGGAAAGGAAAATGCACAACTCTTGAGAATACTCATCCACCCTCGGCTCCACTGCCTGCCTCCTGGCTCTGCAGGAAGTGTAATGAAAGGTAGAAATCCTTGTTACCGCGGCCACTGCTTCAGAAGGCTGCTGCCACCTATCGGTAGCGTTGAGCATCTGCACATGGGAGACGTCTAAGCAGAGGAAGAGAAATTCAGAGTAAAGAGGAGTGAATGGCGTGCATCTGCAAATTAAGGGCCAAACCGAGAGCGTGGGGAGCCGTCTCTCGATGCCCGAGACCCTGTAGGACAAACAAGATAACCCTCTTCATCAGATCAGTGGTGGAAAAAGGAGAAAACCCAAAGAAAAAAGAGTAACCCCGCCCATCAATTAGAACCCCAGGGCTCAGACATCTCTGGCTTTGCCAATAGGAATGTTTAGGTGCCTCTAGTTGTATTTATACAACTAGCCTCTAATATATATATATCCTCTAGTTGTATTTATATTTGATGATAACATTACAATACAGAATATGTGATTTTTGAGCTTTTTTCTAAAAAAATATTTGTTTAACTTATTTAATCCTATAAATCCTGAAATGAATTTTATTGTGTGGAAAGGATTTTTTAAAGCTACTCAGCCCAAGATCCTATTCTGAAATAGCCCAGATGAGGAATTATCAAGCCCATGTGTGACAGCTAATTTTATGTTAACTTAACTGAGCTGTGAGATCTCCAGATACTTGGTGGAACTTTATTCTGGGTATATCTCTGAGGGTGTTATTGGATGATATTCATGTTTAAATCAATAGACTGAGTAAAATAGATTGATCTCCTTAATGTGGCTGGGTGTGGTGCAATCAGAAGAGGGCTTGGATAGAAGAAAAAGGCTGATTCTCCCCTTTGTAAGGGGAATTCTTCTGCCTGACACCCTCAAACTGCAACCTAGGTTCCCACCTGTCTTCACACTTGAATATCAGCTCTTCCTCGGTCCCAAGCTGCTGGCCTTCATGCTGAAATTAAACCAAGATTGCTCTTGGGTCTTCAGCTTGCCAACTCTCCCTGCTGGTCTTAAGACTTGGACTCCATAATCATGTGATTTAGTTATTTGCAATGAATTTGCATGTGTACACGTGCGCGTGCACACACACACACACCACACACACACACACACACACACCAGGCTGTGTCTCTGGAGAACCTGACTTAAACACTGTGTGAAAACATTTTCAGACAATGCTTTTTTTTAATTTTATTTTTTTTTAGAGAGAAGAGAGAGAGAGAGAAGAGAGAGAGAGAGAAGAGAGAGAGAGAGAGAGAGAGAGAGAGAGAGAGAGAGAGAGAGAGAGAATTTTAATATTTATTTTTTAGTTATCGGCGGACACAACATCTTTGTTTGTATGTGGTGCTGAGAATCGAACCCGGGCTGCACGCATGCCAGGCGAGCACGCTACCGCTTGAGCCACATCCCCAGCCCCTCAGACAATGCTTTAGGAGCATATTCCTGCTTGAGTTCAAGGCTAAGCAGTCCATCCATGAGAGAACCAAGCGCCAAGACTCAGAAATTTTGTCTTTCATTGCTTTCTCTGAATCCATCCATCCTTCCATCCATCCATTCATTCAGCAAGCATTTGCTGAACATAGCTAATAGTGTTCTCAGGTACTTTAATCATATGCTTAAATAATATTTTGCAAAGGTCTCCATGTCTATCAGTCTACTCACCATTAACAGTTCAGCAGCATACAGTATAGCTACTCCTGCCTTCTCAATCCCACATTCTCCTGGTTCTCTTCCTGCCTCATTTATTGTCCCCTCAGTTAAATTTGCTGGGTCCTTCTTGTGTATGTGACAAAGTTAGGGGCAACAAGACTCTGTTCTGGCTTCTACTCACACTTTCACCTTAAGATGCTCAGCTCATCCCTTGGCTTCCAATGCCTTACATTGACTTCTTGACTTAATTGTTTCTGATTCTAAATTCACCTTGGTGTTCTGAATTTGTATATTCAACTGTCTACTGCCTAGATATTGACCCAGCAACTTAGATTCAGCACATTCAAGACAGAGTTCTTGATTTTCTCCCTCTATCCCAATCTATTGCTTCCTCACCATTTGCCTTCTCACCATGGTCCCACCAGTCTCTCAGGAGCTTGAACTAAACATATATACATTGCCTCCATTCCTGCCTTTCCTTTATTTTCAAAATAAATGCAGACTTTTCTCCATATCCTGGTGCCAGCTCAACTGCACTGAGCATCTCTCTGCTTCTTTATGAACAACTGCTGGAGGATCCTCTTTGCTCATTAGATTTGCACTCTTGCTGCTTAATAACACAGTCTCAATGCACTCACCAAGGATTGCTTTAGATGTAAATCAGATCTCTTGCTTTTTCTTCATTTAACCAATCCTGCCCTGGTCCGGCCATTTCCCATTGTCTTTAAAATAAAATCTATACCTGGAGATCACGTGACATCACCCTTGCCAATCTCTCCAAACTCCCTGTACTCTCTGCTCTCCTCCCCCAACCATCAACACTGGTCTTTGGCCATTCAAACCTGATCAGATTGTTCCTGCCTTCGGGTCTCTTGGCCTTTTAATCCCTCTACTAGAACACTCTTGTCCCAGCTCCTTCTTTGGCTGCTTCTCATTTTTTAGGACTCAGTTCTTTTGCTTTGCCCAGACAAGCCTTCTCTGACCACCTGCCTGTCACAATCTATAACATCATCCCACTTATTTCCTTTATAACCCTTTTCACTTTCCAAAGTGGTTTCTGTTTCTAGGTATTTACTTGAATCTTGCCCCATACACACACACAAACATACACACACACACACACACACACACACACACACACAAGTAGAAGCTCATATTGTTCTCAATTATTTCGCACAAAGCAATAGATGCTTAATATATATATTTGTTGAATGGGAAAAAAATGTACCCAACTCAAAAAGTCTTGAAAGACAGTGAAACACTACTTTTCAATGTTCCCCAGAGACAGGTACGGAAAAAAGTAGCACCTGGGGCCTGTGTCCTGTGAACTCTGCTTCTCACTGGGCTCTTCTTCTTTCAATTCTCTAGGAGTCTCCTGCTCTGTGCCCCAACACTGCCACTTCATTTAGCTTAATGTATGTCCCATGATTAAAGAAAGAAATTTGCCTTTAAATAGTACAAATTAGCCCTTCCAGTTAAATTAGGGTGAAATCACATAACACAGTCTATGCAGTAACATTTCACTCCAAGGGACAATAAATACCAAATCTAATCACATGGCTAATGTGGTTTGTTGGCGACCCGAGCATTTATTTTTCAAATGAACTTTTAAAAAAACATCAGCCCCTCTTACTAAAATCAGCACCCACTTGCAGCTTCGATTCCCTTCAGGTTTGTTCCTCTAAAAACTGTGAAAGTCTGACTTGCTTTTTCTAATCCAGACCTCTTGCTTAATCGCTTTGTTTTGATGTCTGGTCTGTAGTGTGTGCTGTCCTCTCCTGCTCCCTCTGTGGAAACTGTGGATATCTTTGATATCATACAAGTTCTGGGGGAAGAGGAGACTTAAAAGGCAACAAGTCATTTCCTGAATCTGTTTCCTTATGCAGCTGAACTAACTCTACTTTCCTCACTGGTGCCAAAGTGTGGCTCATTTCTCTCCACCTTCTAAAACTCAAGTGAAGTAGCACGGGGAAATGCACTTTAGAATCTGAAATACCAGTGTCAAGTGTGTGTGGCTATTGTTTTACCTGGAGTGGGACACTTTAAAAATGACATCGTGGTATGGTTAGAGGTCATTGGACTCGGAAACAGGAAACTCGTGCGTGGTGTTTGGCTTGGAACGCCACTAAGACATAGTGTCTTGGCCTTGAAAATGAGGAGCTGGATGAAATCATCCTGTAGGAATTTCAATCTCTGATATATGAAGCTGGGTTGTTGCAAATGAGGGAACAGTGACTTCCTTCTCTCCAATTACTGTATGCTTCATGTATAGGAAAGGAACAATATCTTCTAAACCCTACAGATATGAAATACTGCTACATTTACTATTGAATAGTTTTAGCACTGCTAATATTCCAGGAGCTGTAATAATACTTCAAACTTTCATAATTCTGTATGACTTCAATAATGCCTTGTTTTCACATTATCTCAAGTGATCATCTCAAATGCCTTTGGTGGAAGGCAGGACGAAGACTACTAGGGCCATTTTACAGAAAGAGAAGAAGGTGATAAAAATTGAGAATCCTATCCAGTTTCACTGATCTACTAAATGGAAGTCCAGGTTTGATCACAGAACTCTTGGGCTTGTGGAACTGCATAGTTTCACCATCGGTGGACTGATTTGGGATTTGGTCCCTGTCCTCTAGATGGCCACCTTCTGAGATCTTGTGTTACTATGGCAAAACACCTGAGGCAATTAGCTTGAAAAGAGGAAAAGTTTATTTGGGTTCATGGTTCTGGGAGTTGCAGCCCACGATCTGGTAGCTCTATTGCTCTGAGCCATAAAAAGGGTGGACTTCCCAGTAGAACCTGCCTCTCAAATTTTCCACTACCTCCCAGTACTGTTGGGGGTAAAGAAAATCAATATTAATTAAACACAATTTGGTAAAGCTCAATGAGTTAAACAATGTCTACATTAACCTAGATACTGGGGATTTTCTCATTCTCAGCTTGACCCCTCTACTTGGCCCTGAGATACTGCATGTGCTTTGGCATGTGCTGGGTTTTGCCTTTTGCTGCAGTCTGGCTGGGCACAAATCACAAGCCACTGAAGCAGGAACAAACTTTATTTCTGAACTCCACCAGCACACTCCACACATGCTCCCGGGAACTCTCCCGAATGCCACTCGGCTCCTCCAGGAACCAGCAACCGGAAATCCCTCCTCTGGCACTTCCCCAACCAATGCGAACTCTTCAGGAATCCCCGCGAGAGCTCAACTGGAACTCAACGGGAACTCCCTGAGAACTCGCTGGCCTCACCTCTCAACCACTACTTCTGGCAAAAATGCCATGCCTCATCCGGACTGGGCTGTGGCCCTCAACAGTCTTTGGAGTCATCCAAGTCCTGTTCCAGAGTCTTCAGATGATCCCTGCTTCCAGTGTCTGCAGGTGAGAACTGGTGAGCTACCTTGTTCCATTCAGCGAGGGCTGGGGGTGGGCCTTCTCTGAGAACTGCACCTCCCTCAGCTCTAACTGGGCCAGTAGGCTGCTCTCAGTCTCAGCCAGGTCCTCTCTTACCTTGCAGGCAAGACCTTGTGGAAGACCAAGTCATGCCCTACTGTATCCAATTCCATCTAAGGAAAATCACCCGAGTAATCTTGCTGAGATGTTCATACCAGAGCATTTCTCCTTTGTGACCAAGCCTGCCAGAAGGCACTTGCATAGCCCATGACCAATTGAATTGGCTCTCTCTCTCTCTCTCTCTCTCTCTCTCTCTCTCTCTCTCTCTCTCAATGAATTCAGCAAAGGACACAGAGACTATCAGCACAGGACAAGGGGTTGTAGTTTCAGTGCTGGTACCAAAACCAGCAAAGCTTAGGTTATACTGGAGCACAGAAATCATAAATAGTGATAATAGTGATGGCTATTATTTATTGAGCACTTATCATAGCAAGTACTATGAGAAGTGGTCTACATGAGTTATTTCATTTAATTTTTACAACTCTCAGGAAGACTGATCTATCATTCCTGACTATTTAATCATCAATGTATCTATAGACTTCCTATCATCTATTGTCTATCAATTGCTCATCTATTATCTTCCTATCTATGTATTTATTCATCTCAAATTACTGTTCCCATCCAACAGGTGAAAAGAAACTATAGGTAAAAGAAGATTGAATGCTTGTCCAAGGTCCTGCAGCTAAGATACAAGGACACACGCCCAGGAGATCCCACAGCTGCTTATTCTGTGGCTAATCTGTAGAGAGGATGATGGAGTAAAGTCCATGGAGAGATGAAGACAGTCTGAGTAAACAGACAGGCAGATGTTGTCTTAGACATTAGTTGTGTGGCCCCTAACAGGTTCCTAGGACTCAGTGCTTGTGTTTGTGGGATCTGTTTTCACACATGTGAATTCACCCAGTACTCCATACATCAGCCTCCCTTTCCCATCTCCACATTTGCTCCAAGTAGTTCGAGAGGGTTTCTCTTCCTTGCAACCAGAAGCACTTTGGAGAGAAGAACATTCAACTGGAAGGACTCTCTCTGATTTTCTGGCTCTTCTCCTACATTTCTTTCATATTAAGTTCACTTTCAGTCAAAATAGACTACTTCTTGTTCCCTAATTATCTGCCACAATTTCCCAGCCTGAGGTTTGGACTGCACCTGTCCATCACTCCCAGCCCTCGGGAGCTCTCTGTTGTTCCTATTCCACTTTCTCTGAGAGGCCTTTCCCAGTCTTCCCAGCGAATGTGCTCTGCACAGCTTCACCGTCAGTCCCACCTCTCCTACTTCACAATCTACTTGTGCTTTGTCTTGTTCTCACCAGGCTGCTCAGTTCCTACCTGAATCAGCATGGTTCTATGTCCACTGCCTGTGCCCGTCGGTCTTTGTGGATTCTCAGAGAAGCAGAGATGCTTTGAAACTTAAAGCGGGAGGAACCTACATCTTCTTCAGTTAAGCAAAGCTTGATCCAGCGCCTGCTACGAGCCCGCAGGGACTGTTCCCAGTGCCATTTATGGAATACAAGTCTTTAATTACAGGGGAGACAAATACAGATTCATGAACTCTAATGAAAAGTGTTATCAGAGTCACAGGTGTGAAGGATCAGGGGACCACAGGTAATGAGTGATCAAGTCTGCCCAGAGAATGTCACTGAGGGAGATTTCCTGGGAGAAATCACACTTGGGTTGGCCCTGAAAACAGTTTTTGACCCTCGTCAAAGAGGGACACAGAACAAAAACAAAGATGGAAAATTGTAGGGCATGTTTGTGAAGCTGTTGGAAGGTGTGTGTGTGTGTGTGTGTGTGTGTGTGTGTGTGTGTGTGTTGGCGTATGTGTGCATGGGTCAAGGTTGAGTGAAGAACAACATGATGGGAAGTGATGAGAAGCAGATCTGAAACAGAAAGACGGAAAGTTGTGAAGGACACAGACTTAATTACTGAACAGTTTGCATTTTATCTGGTAGGCAAGAGGAGCTATGTAACTTATAAAACAGGCAAGGAACTTCATCACGTCTGTTTTAGAAAGATAATCATAGAAAAACTGTGGAATATTTGAGGAAGTAAGTTCTCTATTGATAAGCACCTGTCAATTATAATAGCCATATGCACATCGACATCTATTCATGTATCTATTCATCTATCCATCTAATCATGTACCTCGGGAATTTACAAAGGGGGACAATTTTGCCCCCCTGAGACATTTGGCAATATCTATCTGGAGACATTTTGGATTGGTCCAACTTTTTGGCAGGAGGAATGTACTACTGGCATCTGGTGGGTAGAAGCCAGGGACCCTGTTAACACACAGGATAACACCCAGCCTCCAAGAATGACCTAGCTCCAAATGTCAGTAGTACCACAACTGAGAAACCCTGCTCCACCCAAGCTACTTCAGGCTTGAGCTAAATAAATCAAGTGACCCCCTTCAAAGTGAAACCAGTTCCTTCCTTTTCTCTCTCTCTTTCAAAATCCTCAAAATTAAAATAACCCCAAAGCAGGATGAATTTAGTTCAGCTTTGTTTTTCTTCTAATTAATTTGAGCCAAGGGTGGTTTGATGCAAATACTCTTCCTAGGACATTGAGTGGGTAGAGCTGGTCTTATGAATGGGTGAGTTTCTAGATATACTAAAAATAACTCACTTCTGGAGAATGCTCATTATTTCCTTGCACTCCCTTATTATTCTGCTCATTTTGCAGTGGAGGAAACTGAGGCAGAGAGTAATTTGCTTGGAGAATAATTGTTCACCTGACATACGTAGTAAGGGAGAGTTGGACCTGAAACGTGGGTCAACTCAACAGCTGGGTCTCCATTCCTAACCATGTGCTCTATTGGTCTTTAATGTACTGGGCTAGTTTCATTATAATTTTTCCCATGGTTTTGGTCTGATGAGCCTAATCTTTTTTGACTTAAGAAAGCATGGGTGGCTGAAGGCAAGCACAGCTGTGCTGCGCCAAGCAGAACCTCTTGCAAGTAAAATGAAAATGGTTTTGCAACAACCAGAGGAAAAAGAGATTATAAACAGATGAAAGTGTCTGGCTCACTCCCATACGCTGATTTATGGCCAGGACTATGTTGCTTTGAGAAAGAATACTATAGGATGATTCATATTTGGCATTAAAATATGTTGCCTCTAGCAGAGGAAACTGGCAGGTTCTTACTTTCTAATATAAATATTTAAGAGCTCCACATCATCATTTACTGGATATTCTGGAAATTACAGGTGTGAGCGTCCTTTCCAGAATGCTAACTTTCCAAGTAGGCTTCATCTGATCGGCTATAACTTGAAAACTTTGGGGGAAAAAAAAAATGGTTTTAGGTCACTTAAGGATTGAGGCTCACTCGGGGCACCAGTTCTCTTGGCCTGATCGGGACCCCTTGCTTCTGGTTCTTGTTTTTTCCATGTATGACTGTCCTGGTGCCAATAAACCTGACGTAGTATATGCCCATCTTCCTCTCATTACAAATATAATGAAATCAAGGCCCAGGACAATGTTTTCCTCTGGACACAAAACTCAAGTTGAACTCTGCTAGTTCAACTAGTTCCCCGTTCATAACCCTGACCTGAGCATCTTACAAGGGAAGAGATAAAATCTAGACATTGGTGTTGGTGTCGGGAAGGGGAGATTCCTCACTAACCGCTGTTGTCAGAGCCTAGGCTGGAGTAGAGGTAGGTGCTGACTTTCGGGAGTCCCCACTAACGGGATCCAGCCACTCACCCCAAACACCTAGCAAAAAAAATGGTAAAGTCATAAAGGAATTTGTTGAATACAGCTATATCAGAAGACAAGGGGGACCAAATATCCTCAGCCCTGTCTTCAGGAGGATGGGGCTACTGTGAGCTTCAGGTTTAACTAAGAGAAGAACCGGGGCAGAGAAAAAGAGGGCTGCAGAATTAAGCAGTCTTGATGAAACTGTAGTCCAGGAATGGTTCTGGAGATTCTGGAGAAGTCCTTGTTGATTTAGGAGACAATAGACCTGACATGGTATATACCATCTTCCTCTCATTACAAATGTAATGAAATCAAGGCCCAGGACAACGTTTTGCTATGGACACAAAACACAAAACTCAAGTTGAACTCTGCTAGTTCCACTAGTCCTTGTTGATTTAGGAGACAATTTGGTTCCCATCTTGAGATGCTGATTCTTGTTGGGGTGGGCACCCTCAGTCCCACCATGGGGTGATTATTATTGTACAGGGGGCCAGTCTTAGCTGGGGTGATCTGTTGGGCTCACTGTTCCTGGCATGTTTAGGGCATTGACTGGAGACTTGTAGGCACCACTAGAAGTTGACAATCTGTTGATTATGATGTCCCCAAATATCCTGAAAGTGACGTAGTTACTCTTATCTTGGTGCCTTCAGCCTTGAAGGGGAACATAGGGGTTAGTTTCTCATCCTTGCATTGTGAGTTTTCAGATGAATATTTTAAACAATTAACATATCTATATTCAGAGTTGAGCAGGAATTTGAACCACAGTTTAAGGTAGCCAGGGGAGACCAATACAAAATAAAAGTCGAGATGCCAAGCTTTCTCCTGTTCTCGGTTATCCATCAGACATCTGCAGGTCCAAGTGAAGTCAGTGCTATTAGCAGAAGCAGCCTGTAAGACCCTGTTACGTCATGAGGTTCACAGCTGAGGCCCCTATAGCAAAACACAGATCAACAATGCAAACGTATTTAATAAAAGTTTTATGTGTCATAGAAGCCTTCAGAAACAAAGGGCCAAACTGTATATCTTTTATGCTATGTCTGACGAAGAAGTAGATAGCTAGGGAGAAGCATGATTGGACAAAAAGGGGTATGATCTCATGGTAATAAACTAGGGGGGACTTGGCAAGGCCTGTGGGTTCAGACTCTTCTTCATGAACTCTGTCTTCAGAGACCAGGGTGTGCATTTCCCCTGTGTAAGGCCAGACCCTCTGGAGTGAGGGTCTTCTGACTTATTTTCAGCTAGGTTTTGTCCTGCTTCAGGGAAGAAAGAGAAAGGGGAATCCTTTCTAATTTTTGTGTTCTACTTTTGCCACTCTCTGGATAGCCACACTGGCATATTTTGTAGTAGTGTCTCCTGAACCCCATCATCAGTCAGAAGGGACAGACTCTTGGATGAAAAGTATGAAATTGGCCTAAGTTTTCCTTTTAGGGCCTGTTGCAAATGTTCATGTTTTGCTTTTGAAGGAGAGAGAAGGACCCCAGGCATGGATCCCCCAGGAACGCAGGCCATCCTAGTAAGTGGTATTGACTGGCCTGACCATCAGACATAAAGGGAACTGGGATAAAGGTCGAAGCCAAGCTGTGAGTGTGGGGGAGGGGGAAGAGCTGGAGAGCTCCTGGAAACTGAAGAAGAGATGGAAATAAGGAGCCATATTATCATATTTAAAATCCATATTTAGGGTTCCATTCATATCATCACCCATTAAACATTTTGAAGACTACAGAAGTGAGATTCGTCAAATTCCCCTCTCCTTCAAAACTTTCCTCCTGATGTCAGAGAGAAGGAAAAGCCAACCAGCCATCCAAGGAAAACCAGTTCCACTTATTGTCATTTCATGGAAGCAGCTTGATCCACAGGGAGAAACCAAAGAGAGGCTTTTGTTTAAAATTAATGGCTGAGGTCGCCTCTTAAAAGCCTGTCATTTACATGAACAAAGGAGCAATTGCTTCCTGACAGCAGAGATAGGAAAATGGAAACACGGGCAGGATGTTTCGCCCACAAATCTCCGCTCATCTACTTACTCTGTTTTACCCCTTGACCTGTCTTTTTAATCATTTCACCTCCTTTCTGCAAAGAATTACCGCTGTCGCTAACACAGGCAGCGACCTTAATGCCTGGCGATTTCAAGCACCCCTTTGACAAGAGCGGGTCACTTGTGATTGTTCATCCATCTTTTGAGGAGAAAGTCATGTGGGTTCTTTCCATTGGGTGTAGGCTCCTGAGTTGGTTGTGGTCCAGGTGGGGGAGCCCAGTGGTTTCCAATGCACAGCCTAGAAGCCCACTGGAAGATCCCAATTACCAGGTCTCAGGGTGCTGGGGATCTGGGCCTTTTCCTCATGCCACACTGTGGAGTAAAGGCTGCTCCAGCCATACCGCCTGTCTTGCTATAGAATACACCATCATTGCTGAGCTACAGAACATTCCTTCTTTTTGTATTGTTTGCAATAAGAAATGGACTTTTTTTTTTCCCCTATCCCATTTGTTCCACAGCAAGTCCCTAACTTCTATCTGACTGCCTTGGAGTTTCCTTAACCCAGGGCACATCTGCATCTCCCCAACATACCTGGGAGGTCACAAGACAAATTGAGGTCTTCCTGGTCTGGAATATCCAGAAAGAGATTCCCCCCACCAACACACACACCCTGGTCCTTCCCCTGGATGTTGCTTTACTCTTATTTTGCCCTAAGATGGATATGATAATGCCTTGGAGGCAGTGTAGTACAGTGCGTGAGAGTGTTAGTACTGCTGCCTGACAAAAGGGACTGGTGTGGTTTTTCTGACAAGTGCTAGTGTAAGTGAGAAAAGACTCTTCTCATCTATCAGGAGATTTATGGCTGAGGCCTCACTGCATAAGACAGATTAACAAAGGAAAGAATATGAATTTATTTAACAAAAGTTTTGCATGATACATGAGTCTTCAGAAATGAACAACTCATAAAAAGAGAAAATTGTGTATTTTTTGCTAAGTCTAATGATGAAGGTGCACAGTGGTGGAGAAATATGATTGGACACCAGGGGGCATTATCCAATGATAAAAACTGGGGGGAACTTAGCAAGGTCATTTTGTTATGTTCAGGGACACCAAGATGGTGGAGACAGGGTATTAGAAGCCACTGGAAGACAAGAAAAAGAGATGAATCCTGTCCCAGTTTATTATAAATCCCATCACCATGACAACTCCCAACCCTGAAGACATCACCATGACAACTCTAGCCACAGGTTCAAGTTTTAAAATGACCAATGAGGGTAAAGTGAACAGTATTCAAATTAGGTTTTCTAGAGTAACCAACGGGGAGAGGGGAGATTGGACCATATTCTAATTAGGTATCAGAAGGTAACCAACGGGAGCAAGTGAGTAAGCATCTCTGGGTGACTCTTTCCTTCTGGAGATAGGGACAGGACACCTGTTATAATCAGTCTTTTATGTTTTAGCACTTCCAGTGGGTGTTAGCTAGTATCTCCATGTGGGTTCCATTACTGTAACAAATAGCTGAGATGATGAGTTTATAAGGAGTAAAGTTTTATTTTGGCTCATGGTTTCAGACGTTTCCGTCCACAGTCTTCTTGGTCCTGTTGCCTTTGGCCTGTATTAAGGCAGAACAGCATGTGGTGGAGCAAGCTACTCACCTCATGGTGGCCAGAAAGCAAAGAGAAAGGAAGAGGAGTCTCAGGATCCCAATATCCCCTTCCATGACACATCCAATGACCTAACTTCTTCCCACCTCTTAAAGGTTCCACAACCTCCCACTAGTGCCATGGCTGGGGATATGCTTTTAACACTCAGGCCATTGTGGAATACTTGTCCAAATCACAGAAGGAAGCTTGAGTGACAGATTTTCTTCTTAGGTTTCTGCTGTATTATTTTTACTCAGAGTATATAATTTTAGATCCATTGGTAATACTAGTTAAGCACCTACTTTGCATTTATATGCTTTATGTAATTTAATCCTCCTGATAATCCTGCAAATAAAGCTCATTAACCCATTTTATAAGTGAGGTTTCCAGAACGTATGTTCTACCCTCAGAACTGGAAACTGAATTTAGGCCTATTTTGATTGCAATCAGTACTCTAATACCCTCTCCTGTTCATGGCCAAGGTGTATATTCCTGCTCAGTTATTTGTGTGTCAACATTTAAACACATAGTTAAGAACACAAAGGGAGTTTGTTGTTTTAACAATTTCCACTGGAGAGCTTTGTGAAGACATTGTTTGTTTGTTTGTTTAAATTTATCTTTCTGGTGTGTGTAGATTTTTACATTTTGATTTTACAAATGTGTAGCCCATCGATATGTTGTTTTCTCTGTTCTAATTTCCTTGTAGAGGAGCCCTTATGAGACTTCTTTCTTTCTTCACCACTAAAACAAAAATATGAAGAGTGTCTGCCCAATATGACCCTTAATCAGCTGAGATCAGCACATGGAAAGTGCTTAAGTCTCATCTCTACCCACAACCAAATGGGGAAAAACAGAAAGGTATTATCCAAGCTCCTTCAAAGAGACTCATTAATCATGCAGGAATATATTACTAAGATTCTTCTTGAGCAGTTTTGCAAATGACAATTAATAATATTGCCTAAACAATAAAATTTTGGTGGTGGTTGATATGTACAGATGTCTTTACAAATCATAGGGAGAAGTTATCTGAGTCCTTATTATGAGAACAGGTCAGAGTGATGGTTTCCTTACTGCCTAATCTTTTCACTCATCCTGTATTTCAGCCACTGTAACTTAGGATGTAGAATATTAAAATCTACTATGAATACATTATTAATACATATAGAAAACTCCTTAACAGCTGTGTTCCATTTTATTGTTATGATAGTCTTTCCAGTGTGACATTAATAAAATTGATGCCATAATACAGTCCCTAAATTGGTTGTTACTGGTAATGAGGGAATAATTTGAATAAACAGTCTCTGGCAAAACTGAAGATGGCTATTTATTTGAGAGTTGATTAATTAATAATTATTCATTAACTAATGCTAAATACCTCACATGTTGTCTTTGCCTCTCAGCCAAAAGATATTGGTGCTTTATTTTGGTGCCAGTGCTAATTGTTAATTATCACTATGGGACCCTGGAATTTGATTGGGATACAAAAGTTTGCTAGCAGCTTGCTTTCCTAAAGCCTTTGGAGGAAGAAAAGCCAAAAAACTACAAACCTGCAGACTCTCGAGTCTCACTTATAAACTCTTGTGCTTTCTGCAGAATATTTGGGACCCCAAGGGTAAGGTTTGAAAAGCGACAGAAAGCTGTACAAGGAAAGCATTCATCATCAAAGCTTTGGAGAATATTTTCATGAGCTGAGTCTTAAATAAACTGGGCTTGTTTTAATTGAATGCACTACCAGCCTATATTTCACCAGGGTGTGGTTAATACCCCATTCACTGGCTTTAATGTTGTTTAACATTTTGGTTTCTGGGGCCTAATTGTACCTTAGGTCTCTAGAGCGGGTCTAAACAAAGAGTGACATTTTCAAATGGTTTGGGGAAAAAAAGGTCAATGAATTTCCTTAGCTTTTTTTCTGTTGGTGGTCAGGGCTGCAAAAGACCCAATGTCTGTGGAAGGGCACACAAATCCTCTGATTAAATGCCTGACAGTTGACAAAAGTTTAAGTATTTGCAGGATTGGTTTGAAGCTTTACTTGAGGCTACAAA
Organism: Callospermophilus lateralis; assembly: GCF_048772815.1. Lineage (NCBI taxonomy): Eukaryota > Metazoa > Chordata > Mammalia > Rodentia > Sciuridae > Callospermophilus > Callospermophilus lateralis. The sequence goes on along the minus strand of NC_135317.1, from coordinate 24,482,608 downwards.
GTTTATATATTAGTTTTAAATTTCCTTATAATAGAAAGGGTCTCTGTTGGTTGCCATTTTTTTTGGAGCTGAAATGTGTATGACTTTTGCAATTCATAAACATCTCCAAATTTAAAGAATATCATGCTTACACATAATGTTTAGAAAAACTAATACTAAGCACTCTGTGGCCATTTCAGTGAGTTTCTCTTTTGATAGTTAAGACTTGGTAGTTAAGCTGGAATTATACATCCCGAAGGCTGGAAGGAAACACAAGAGGTATTTGTTTAATTCTTTGATCCAGGATGAGATCCAGGTAATTGAACAGTGGGTTGTCTATGCTATTCTGAAAGGTTTCCAGGAACAAATATCCCACTCCTTTGTAGACTGTTTCTGTGATGAATATGAAAGTTCTCTGCCACGTCTTATTCAACTCCTTCTTGCTACATCAAAATGTCTGCTCTTTGTGGATGTTGAGAACAGCTGAGAAGCAGTCTATTTATAATAATCTTCCAGATTCATAAAGATAGCGATTGAATTTCTCTGGACTTTCTTCTTGCCAAGCTAATTAACCCAGTTCTTTTAACCTTGCCTTCTAAGACCTCACTGTAGCCGTTAGCTGCAACGTTTACATAACAATTCTCAGTCCTAGTGTTCAAATTATTTCAAGGATCTTACTGGGTATTTATTTGGCCATGACACATTTGAAAGGGTCACTCAGAGATCCAACTAGGAGCATTCTGTTGCAATGACTTTTAAATCCACATCATCCACCAGGTGCTGAGATGTACCAGGTGTGAGCTTGGAGTGGTTGTCACGCTCTTAACTTTTTCTGGTAGACAGTTCTTCCCTTCATGGAGTTTAAAGACTCGTGAAAGAGTTTACATTCTCAGGAAGTGAAACCATTTCATTCCCAATTTACTCTACTGTCATCATTAATGTCCACTGATGCCCTTAACATAGCCTTCTTTCAAAGTTGATTTGTCAAGAAGAGTCGAGGGAATTGACAAAATAATCCACATTGGGAGGACCTGAAGTAGGGGGTGTCAGATGTTAGTGAGAGAGTCCAGGAAGGGCTCCCCACCTGGGTTTGGTGTCTTTCCACAGACAAAGAGGGAAAAGGTAAGGCCTCAGTCCCCTGGGAGCTCATCTTAATGTCCCACATACCACCTGGCCTTTCCACACTACTCTATTTTACTTTTTGAGTGCAATTGCAGTCAAAATTCAAACATCTGTTTTTGTCATTGTACAAATGTTTCACGTGCATTTAAAATGAATGGAGCATGTGGATAAACCAAAGAGAAGAAAACACCACCACCCTATTCCCTGGGGAAAACTGCTGACCATAAATATCTTATTGTGTTCCCTATCTTTTTATCCTGAGCATTTGTACAAAAGTAGGATCATATGGGACAGTTTTATATATACATTTTTTATTTAGAAAGATGTCATAAATGAATTTTGTTATTGACCGATGCAATTTCCCATCTTTTTGTGTGACTAAGCTGCACTTTATTGGACACATATAATTTACTTCACCAAGCTTCTATTTGTAAATAGTTCATTTTCAATATTTTCTGTGATAAGCAACATTTAGATGAGCACCTTCCTCAAAGCTAAACCTTGGTACATTTCAATTGTTGACTTAGAATATAGACCTTATCTAGGGACTGCAGTGTTCCCTTATAGGTTTTGTGTGTTCTTTTTTTGTTTTGTTTTACCAGTTTTATGTGAAAGTGTCCTTCCATAATCTCATCAACATAGGAATGTCTTAAATTTGCTTTCTGCAGTTTGTTAGTTTGAAAATGATGCCCTATTTCAGTTTTTAGAAAAGCAAAAAGATACAATTTATGTACAACACTAAATGTAGTTTAGTTTCACAAATTTTGACAAACATACATGCACGTCATGCAGCCACAATCCCAAGAAGACAAAAGATACTTCCATCATCCCCAAAGTTCCCCATGTCTTCTAGTAGTCCCCATCCTAGGTGACTGGCTACTGATTTAATTGATGTCACATAAATGCCTTTTGCTTATTGTGTAATTTGCTTATCATGTAATTTCATATATACAGACACAATTTTTTTGTTGGGTTTCATGTACTCTGCATAATATTTCTAAAATTAATTTTTGTTGTGTGCATCAGTAGTTGGATCCTATTGGATCATACTGCATTGTATAGATACACGCCATTCATTTACGTTTACCTGCTAATAAACATTTGGATCACCTCAAGTCTTAGCTATCACATGTTAAGTTACAGTGATCATTGGTGTACAAAGCTTTTTTGTGAACACATGTTTTTATTTCTCTTGAACAAATACCGAGGAGTACAAGTACTAGGTTATGTAGCACATGTTTAAATTAATAAGAAAGTGCCAGACGGTTCTCCAGAGTTGTACCATTTTATGCAACTCAGCCATGTGTGAGAGTTCTCTTTGTCCCCCATCTTTGTCAACACTTGCACAACTGGCCTTTTACATTTTAGCCACTTTGGTAGGTGTGTGGTAGTATCACAGTATGATTTAAATTTGTATTTGGTGCAAATTTAATCAGTGGCTAGAGATGCTGGGCATCTTTCATGGCTATGTGTCCTTCTTTTATAAAACATCCTTTCAAATCTTGCCCATTCTTAAATTGGGTTATTATTGAATTGGTAGAGCTTTTATTCACAGTGCACACAAATCTTTTTCAGATAGATGTGTTGATATTATGTTCTTTTAGTCCATGGCTTGTCTTTTGACTTTCTTTGTGGTGCTAGTGGTTGTAATTTTGATGGAATTCGAAGTATTGATTTTCTCTTATGTTTCAGGCTTTTTGTGTTTTAAGACATCTTTGCCTACTACAAGCTTTTAAAGATTATCACTTCTGTTTTCTTCTCAAAGTTTTCTCGTATTAGCAAATACATTCAGGTCTGTGATCAATTTTGAAATACATCTGTGAATCGTGTGAGGTACAATTTGAAGTTCATTTTATCTTATTTTAGTACAATTTATTAAAGATTTTTATTTAGTCTTTGTGTTAATGTGGCTCCTTATTATATATTTGGTGTGTTTCCAGACTCTATATGTGTTTGTGTAGGGTTCCATTTCTCTATATTTCTATCTTTAAGCTAACATCACATTTTATTGATTATTGTGGATTTTTTTTTTTTTTTTTGGTGATTTTCGAAATCAGGTAATGTGTTTCTTCTAGCTGTGTTTTTTAATGTTTTGGGGGTATTGTACAATCTTTTTATTTTCACATAAATTTTAGAATTAGTTTTCTATTTTTATAGGAAATTTTGTAAATTTTCATTAAGATGGTTTTGAATGCATGGAATATATACAGATAATTGATATTTTAATAACATTGAACCTACCAACACATGCGAATGATTTGTTTCTTCTTTAATTTTTTTCAGCAGTATTTCATCATTGTAGACTTTCAGGTCTTACATGTATTTTATTAAATTATTTCACTTTTTCATGCTATTGTTAATGAAATGTTTTTGAAAAATTGTTCTTCCAATTGTTTATTATTGATCTATGAGAACATAACTGATTCTGTATATTGACTTTGCATTTTTTTCTGCTTTCTCTTAAATATTTAAACATTTCATAATTTAAGTATTTTTAATTGCATGTAGTTTTAATCTATTGAATATTTAAATATCTGGAATTTTTGTCTTCAGAACATAGTGTGAGATAATAATTTAACTTTACTTTTTCTGATCATTAAATTTCTGCAACCTCATTGGAAATCTATTCCTTCCCAGTTTTCTTTGAAAGTTTGGATGTCATGACTCTTTCTCCTGTCTGCCTTCTTTTGAACGCTTACCAATCAGTTATTATGCATCAGAAACCAGGCATTAAAAATGAAGAACAGAAAAACCCAACTGTGCCATTCCTGACCCTTATGAAATGATGAACCCACACTCCTCTCAACAACGTGCCTGGCACAGAGATGGTCCTGCTGGAGGAAGGGGACTAGCTCAGTTTGCACAGAAGCTCTGAGTGTGCCATCAACAGCTCCATAGCATCCTGCCTACGTTCAAGAATGTGTAAGTGATGGGAAGAAGACAGGTCTGTGAAGCTTAAGTTCACATGGACAGCTGTGCCTGGAGAGGTGGCCTCTCTCAGGACACAGTGAAGGTTTGGGAGTTTATCCTACAGGAACAACTTCTTATGTTAGAAAATTATGTCTAAACCAACATAGTCAGTGTTTTAGAAGCTAGGACCCTAGTAGCAGCATGGAAAATGGGAAGAGAAGAGTCAAAAAGAGAGCAGGAGACAAGGCGGAGATTAGAGGAGGTGGATTCAGTAAGAGATTGTGGAGTGGTGAAGGGAGGCTGGGCTGGGCAGCTACATGGTAGAGCAGTGCTCAGCAGGCATGAGACCCTGAGTTGCCCTAGTACTAGCAGGAGGTTGCAGGTGAGGGGTTGTAAGGGGGAGGAAGAACAAATAAACTTCACAAATGAAGACAAACTAAACTGTAGGCTGAGGTGCAGCTCAGCTGTACAGCTTTTGCCTAGGATGCTGAAGGCCCTGGGCTTCATCCCCAGAACCAAAAAGAAAAAAGCTAAAGTTTCAAATATATGAAGACATTGAGAAGGGCTACACTTTCAGAGAGATTTCTGAGGCTGAATAAACACTACCTAAACACCCATAATGGTAAGGGCTCTGGAGAAATCAAACAGCTTCCCTTATCCTCCACCCCATCGCTGGCTTTACCCACGACCTCATTTTCATTTGAGGTCACGGCTCCCTTAAGCTCCGATCTCTGGAGACCAAAGCACCTGACCCTCTGTATTTTTCATCACCTCCCATGACATATCTAATGGGTTCCAGGTTCCTGCACCTGATAAACGTAACTAGACCCACGTCTGTCCTTTTAGGACCTCACTCTCTAATGAAAGAGTAAGAAAGAAAAAAAAAACTTACTTTTTTAGAGTAATATTTTTTGGCCAAGAAAATCTTTTTCTGCAATGAAGATTTCTCTTAGGTGCGCTTTGAGCTCTCATGAGCCCGATTTCTGTATCATCTCAAAACATTTTTCTCGTGCAGCCTTGGCCCTCCTTCTCAGCCTACCTCGCTTACTGGCCTCATAATTGAAGGCCTTAATTTATTCACCACACAATGTCTTTGCCCTCCTGCCATCTGTAATTTATGCCTTATACACTCTGCTGCCTGGTATTATTTAATTCTGCTTTAAAAAAAAATGACAAGAGTTTTGTGAACCAGTTGGTGGGAATCACCCCATTAAAAATATTGGTATGCATAACTGTGTTTAGAAAAAAAATTCCCAGCAGTGAGTTTCAGTTTTGTAAGATAATGCTCTTTTGAGTACTACCCGCTGGTGGTTACCGTTATCATTAATATTATAAAATAAAGATAACAGGAGCCCCAGGGAAAGAATGACCTCCCAAGGGAAAGCCAGAGTTTCTAATCCAGATTCAAATAAGCCATCTTGGCAAACAAAAGGGAACAGCAACTAGAATGTGCCACAGTAGGAACCAAAGCAGAATCTCTGAAGTGCTGAAATGTGTGAACTGCATTGAGCAACAATTGACCTCACTTTCCTTCAACATCATTTTTCCTAGCAGAGCACAAATTGGTAATTAAAGCATTCAGAGAGTCCTCAACTGAGGAGAGATGGTATTCTTAATTTTTTCCCCCTTGAAGATCTTTCCACCATCCCTCTAATTTCAATGTCCTCGCTACAATGCTTTTCTTGGATAATATGAAATAGAGCAGGCTGCAGAAGACACTACCCAGCTGATCACCCAAACCAATTCCTCTCCTTCTGGGTCACTCATTGATTTTACAATTCCCATCTCCCACCATGCAACTGCAATCTGGTCAGTGCTAGGATGATTCCCTAAAACCACTATAGAAGAGAGTTGTCCAGACCCAGGAAACTAGCCAATATTTGATATTCTCTGCTTCCCCACCCCCACTTCCACCAGCTTGGTATAACCTCAAAAACCTTGGAAGTGTTTGCTAAAGATGTTGGAGATGAAAGATGGAAGGAGCCTGGGTCTCTGAATCAGTACGTGTGGGAGAGCCATTGCTATGGATTAATTATGTCTCCCTCAAATTCATATGTTAAAATCTTAGCCCCCAGTACCTCAGATTGTGACCTTATTTGGAAAATGTGTCTTTACAGAGGCAAGCAACTTAAAGGGAGGTCCTTACGATAATCCCTAATCCAATTTTTTTTTAATAAAAAAAAATGAGGTTGGATGTACAAGTGTAACTATAGAGAGAACCATGTGAAAACACACAGGGAGAAGATGTCCATCTGCTAGCTAAAGAGAGGGGCCTGCAGAAGATCCTTCTCTCATAACCTCAGAAGGAACTAACCCTGCTGACACCTTGATCTTAGACTCAGAGCCACTGTGAGACAATCTCTGAAGTCATCCAGTTTATGAAACCTGGTTATGGCAGCTCTAGCAAATGAATTCAGCTGCCTGCTTTGTGTGGACACCCATTTTGGAATCCATGGAAATGAGAAGTACGTATTCCATTTTATTTGATCTGTTGTGCATCCTGGGTGGGTTTGCCACAGAAACCTGTTTTATCTTAAATCCTATGTAGGAAGAGTCTTCTGAACATCACTGTCAACATCTGACACGGTTCATATCCTAATCTTCCCCAAGAAGCCAACGTAAGTCCTGTCAGGATTATGTGGAAGGGCAACATGAAGCAAAAGAGTCTGGTAGAGGTGGTAGTGAGGCATGAGAGGAGACGGGAGAGAGGATGAGTAGGAAAGTGGAGGTGAGCCTGTTGGGCCCAGAGGTGGTGAGTGGAGGAGTGGACTCTGAGTCGTCACGGTAGGCCTGAGGCTAACCACAAAGAATGTGGCTGATGCCCCCCACACCCTTTCAAGATGGCAAGCTGATGCTCACCAATGTCAAGTAATTCTTTGGCTAGAATATAAAACTCTTCAGAGTCTACAAAGTATTCATTGATACCCTCTGTTCCTTCAAACATGTATTGCCACCCTGGGAAGGAGGGAAGACCAAAGAGTTGTCAGAAAAATTCAGTCCAGATGCCTTCATATGGGCAGACCCAGGAGTCTGTGTAGGGTTAGAGAGACTCAGGGCAGACCGTTGACGCCCAGATGGGCAAAGTGGATTCCACATAGCAGAGTCCTTCTAGGGTGGGTATTAGCCTCTGAGCAGAATGAGGAGGGAGTTTCAAGTATCAAAGCTGGAGCGAAGCTGGGCTTAGATTGCATTTCTGTAATCCCAGCGACTCAGGATGGGAGGCTGAGGCAGGAGAATCGTGAGTTCAAAGTCAAGCTCAGCCACTTAGGAAGGCCCTAACCAACTTAGTGAGATTCTGCTCCAAATAAAACATAGAAGGGCTGGAGATGTGGCTCAGTGGTTAAGTGCCCCTGGGTTCAATCCCTGGTACCCCTTCCCACCCCACAAAAAGCAGGAGTGAAGAGGGAATCTACCTACACAATAGGGGTGTTCATGGCGAAGTGTGGGAGTGCAAGAGGTGAGGAGGGCATCTCTGCAGGGGAGGAGGCCAGCAGCATGGGAGATCTGCTAATGGGGACACGGATCAATTCAGTAAACAAATTTAGGACCATGGAAGCAGATTTCTCCTTATTAGAGAAATGAGTTATAGATATGGAGAAAGAGAAAGAAAAAAAAAACAAGTAAACAAACTAGAATTTGCACTGCACTATATATTGGACCTAGAGGTATTGGTAGAAATACATGGTTTTCAATATATTATATAGAGAAAGGAACAGAAATAAATACGAATGCAAAGGTGGGTTTGTGTGTCCAATAAGCCCACCTGGTACCCAGATACTGTTCCTAAGCACCATCATCTACTAATAAGTTCTAGGGTTCCTTGAAGGAACGGCCAGTTCCCAATTTGGATCTGGGAAAGCAAAAGATGAGTCTGGAATATGTTTTTGTGCTGAAAAGTGATGAAGAATTCATAGTATGATGGAGACATTCCAAAAAAGGACACAGAAGAAGTGGTTCCCACATGGCCACATCTGGGACAAGTAGCAGAATAAATAATGACTGCAAAGAATTAAATCCCACTGAGCAAAATAAAAAAATCATGAGCTTATATCTATATAAATAAAGGAATAAATCAGCAGTTTGTTAAGGAACAGAATATGTACATTGTCTCCTAATGTCTCCCCAAAGTTATGCTGGGAAAAGGTCATCTGAGTGAAGAATCTAGGGAGAAGTCACTTTAATCATGTGACCAAAAATTACCAGCATCAGCAACGGAAGAGTCCAAAGTGCCGGGCACCTGTGGGTGATAAAGTGCTTCTGTCATGCTCCTTTCAAAGGACTGAATCTAATCATGAGGAAACATCAAGAAAACCCACACTGAGGACTACTTTATACAATAACTGGCCAATGATCTTCAAAGGAGTCATGGTCATGGAAGTCCAAACCTACTAACTGTTTGATATGCTCATTAAACTGATATAACAACTGAAAACACCATGTGATTTGGAATGAGCTCCTTTTGCTACAAAGGACATCAATGAAAGAACCTGTGAAACATGAATATATCAGTGTTAATGTCCTGACTCTGGTGGTTGTGTTGTGGATCTTGTCCTTGTTCATAGGAAATGCACACTAAAATATCCATTGTGGTGGAGCACCCTGTTGGTATCATGTTGGAAACTTTCACTCAAATGGTTCAAGAAAAGTTCTCTGTACTCGAGTTACAGCTTTTATATAAGTTTGAGATTGTTTCGAAATAAAACAAAAGTTTAAGTTATTAGATCCATTTTGTACTTGGTTCTATCCTGAGACACTCAAATTACCAAACCAGTCTGTGACAGCCCCTGGCCAAGATCCTTGCTTTGTTGACTTTGATTATACAACATCGTCACCGCGGTGGAGGGCGGTGAGGGATGAAAGGAAATAATTACATCAGGAGACCTGCAAGCCTAGATCTGCAAGTCCTCCGTGTTTAGCAGCTTGTGTGCCCTGACCACAGCTCCATTTTTCTCATTTGCTGTTATCTTAAGAAACACTCCGTGGTAATGTTCTATGATTACATTGGAAAAAGCAAGGGATACTAACCAATAATTTTGGCATGGAAGGCTTGGGAACATTTTTTGCTTTTATTACATTTTCTGCCAGGTCCATAAAATAGAGGAGCTGTTATGTTACACAGCAGTAGATCTCCTTTTATTGAAAGCTCTGAGTGGTCTGAAGGGGGGAGTTGGGAGTTGGATTAAATTATTCATCATGACAGAAATAATTATCTTCCTACATGAGATAGAAGCCCAAATGCCTTTTAGGAAGTCAACTTGAGAAATGTTCCCCAGTGATAAAGAAAGTAATAAGATGTGTCCCAGGCCTTATTCATGAGCTTTGATTTTTCAACACTTGCAAAAGGTGCCCTGTGCTGACAAATGTCTGATTAACAAAATTAAGAAGAGATTTGGCTGCAGACTTAATCCCTCTCCTGGGCCTTTCAGTTTCTGGATTTCTAGGTTGATTATCTTTTCAGGTCAGACTTTCCTTTCCCCTTCTCATTCTTTATCATTTTGTGGCTGAGCCAATGTGATTTTTATTTTATTTTATTTTTGCCATGACAGGGTTAGGGCAGAATAACTGTTTCCTCCATAAGAGAATCCACTACACTAAGAATCACAATCCCATTATGTCTCAACAAAATCCCGTGATATTCCTGTCACCTTTTCCCTTTGAAGGTTCACATTTTGCTATGGTATTAAAAAAAAATTGTGGCAAGAATATTTTCATTGAAACCCGAATATGGTTTGCCTAGACGTAAGAGCCTTTGGGTTGTTGCTTTGGAGTTCATTGTTGGAAATTTGGGGGACTAGGGCCCTGGAGGCCAAGGAGGGTTCCATGGAGAACAGATCAGTCTGTGTGATTGTCAAGGTCATGGAGCGATATTGAAAACCTAAGGGAAAGGTTAGAAGATTGTCTTGTTGCCACTGTTGTTATTAAAAAAAAAAAAAAAAGAGAGAGAGAGAGAGAGAGTTTTTTAATGTTTATTTTTCAGTTTTCGGTGGACACAACATCTTTATTTTATTTTTATGTGGTGCTAAGGATCGAACCCAGCGCCCAGCATGCTAGGCAAGCGTGTTACCCCTTGAGCCACATCCCCAGCCCCAATTGTTGTTATTTTATAGTTGAGGAAACTAAGACTCTAAATTCCTAAATGACTTTCCCTAAGTTAAAGAGTCAATAAGTGGTCAAGTTAAAACTTAAACTGGATGTTTAGACTCCAAAATGCCAACCACTGATTTGAATTTTAATTAAAAATTAGATTCATTCATTAAGTGTAAATATTGGATTGGCTACTAAATATGACTCAGCTGATGGTTTATATAGACTATTAGTATCACTGTAGTCATATATTATCATACTTGGCTAAAGGCTAAATAATATTTTAAAGTTAAAAAAGAAAAATAATATGTATTATAAAATAATTTACATATAAATCATTATAAGTATTATATACACTTTTACGTGTGTGTGTGTGTGTGTGTGTGTTTTAATTCACTTTTTTCCAATTAATCCAGGTCAAGAAAAACACGTTTATCTTTCTAACCTCGTGGAAAAACATCTGACAGAGCCCTAGATGATATTTCGGCTTTAACAGTTTATAAAGGAAAGAAGAGGGGAAAAAAACGTAGTGTAAAACAATATACATTACAAGTATTTTAATTAAAAAAAATCATATCATAAAGAAAAAACATTAAATGATATTATTAGAGATTTGGAGACATTAGGTACCAAAAGAAGAGCAAGTAAAATTTGATCCTGTTTTTATCTTTAGCTTAACATTAACTTGGATATTTACATTAGTACTGATGCCACAAAGATATGAAGGATTGGAAAGGACCTGGATGCACATTTGACGTGCACGAAAGGCTTTCTCTGAAGAGAATGTGCACGCAGTCGTCCTAGTTGTGCAGTTCTGGCTCAGCCTTGTGAGCTGGGCAAATCTCCTCACCATCTTGGACTTTGACATTTCTACTTCGAAGTGAGAAGATGAGCTAAGGCCTCACTAAGGTCCCTGGAGCTCAGTGTTCTAGAGCTATATGGCTTTGGAATTGTATAAAATAAATTTTATTTTAAAAAGTAGAAAGTGGTGATTAACATCAAACAAAAAGACATTACGTCCCAGACCCACTTCTGAGTAGTTCATATCCTTTAATGCATTTCTTCTGTGGGTTGTCTTTATGGAATTGTTAGTAGTGTGTCATTTCCATCTTCCAGGTGGCAAAATGGACCCCACCTCAAAGCAAGGCAGATTCCTGCAGCTGATAGGAGGCCAAGTAGGAGGTTGTAGAAGACAGGTAAAGAACTGGATTCTGAAATTATTTTAGGAAAAAAATGGCATGTTTGAGCATGAAGACACCTATTTTAATTATGACAAATTAATTAATTTTCCTTGGATTAAAATTAATAAATAAAATCTCTCACCTAAGTGCCTTGATTTAGTACTACTAATCATAACAACAAACTACCGAAGTAATAGCAGTTAACATTTATTGAATACTAGATGTATGCAAATATATGCAAAGAAGTATGTTGAACATTTATCCCATTGAAGACGTACAAAACACCAGTAGTTTTTTTTTTTTTCTGTTTTGCAGTCAATAAATTGTAATTTATAGAGTTTGAATCATTTGCCACAAATGACACAAACGTGGGTAGAGCCAAGATTTGAGCAAAGTTCCACTGGATTCCATAGATGCCTGCTCTTCTAATCACCCCCTACCCTTGTCAGGCTGTAGTCGTCATGGTGTATTAGCTTCCACATATCAGAGAAAACACTCAACTTTTGGGTTTGGGAAGATTGGCTTATTTTACTCAGCATGATAGTCTCCAGATCCATCCAATGCCATAAAGTCAATCTTCTTTATGGCTGAATAATATGCCATTGCATTTCAGTGGAGTAGACCAACGAAGAGGAATGAAGGGAAGGGAGGGGGGATGAGAAAAGGAAAGACAGTGAAATGAATCTGACATAACTTTCCTATGTACACATATGAATAATCACAGTGAATCTCACCATTGTGTAAATCCATAATCCATTCACTAAAAAAATAAATAACCATGGGTAAGTGGCAGAAAGATCAATGGAGGAAGGGAGCTAGGGGTGGAGAGGGAACAGGAAAGAGAGGTTCCGAGGCCTGAGGTCTGAATTAGAACAAGATGTATTCTATGCTTGTATAATTGTATCAAAATGGATTCTACTGTCACATATAAGTAAAAAGAACCAACAAAAAAATGCTTGCTCTTTTCTTTCTTCCCACTGTTTCATGGACCATTTTGAAACTTCCGTAACTGTATTGTAAGCTTTGGGCTCCGTCTTTCTTCCCAGGTTTTCTCATTTCCTTTCTTTGGGAGGCAGAGTCTTCTCTTAACAATTTCCATGTTCTTATGAATACTTCAGATACATCCTCGGCCTGCCACTTGAAAATGAAAACAGGAATATTTACATATTATACAGAGGTGCCAGAGAGTGAAAGTACAGATTGCCAGGCTCTAGTCGTCACGGTGTATCCATCTTAGAGAAATAAAGAAGACACCCAAATTTCTGATGGTAGATGGTATTAAACAGAAAGAGACATTAAGGCGATATTTTTTGGTGGGTTGAGTGTGGCCAACCTTGTCTTTTTGAATATCTAGAAAAAAAACAGGCTGCAGAGCAAACACGGAAGTATTTAACTGTGAGAGGAAGGGAGAATGCAGAGGGATTGGACCTACTCGTCCAGCACATTGTGAGAGATCTGAATTCCCCCTCTGCATTCTGGGGCAGCGTCCGAATACCTCTTTCAAACACTTGAACTCTTCCAAGGAACCGTGTGTTAATGAGGCCAGCATGAGGCAGGAGTGGGCACTTCATCTCCGTCCCATCCAGGGAGCAGCACATCATGGACCCTGTAAGATCTGCAACTTTCTTGAAGCTTCTGTGGCATGGACTCAGATACTCCTGTTCATAAAAATACTAAATCCTTTAATGAAACACACAGAATTAAGTTAATATGATTTATGTCACCCATCACCCAGTGGGCTGATGCTTTGTAGTGATCTTGATTAAAGGGAGATTATGAAATAGCTGCAACCCTCCCTCATTTGCATTTAGTTCAAAGGAAATGGCCCAAACGAAACTAAATAGGCATTTAAGCACAAGAAAAAGATTTTTTTTTTCTTTTCATTAAGCATGAACATGAAACAACTTGCCAATAATTTGCACAACATTATTTTAGGACCAGAAAATGAATTTGGCATGAAAAAAAAATTCCTAACTGATCATGTTAATTATGTTTTCTCTGAACAAGGAAATTTAATAATCTCCATCCCCAATACATCAATCTTGAATTTGATACTTTAAGTTATTCTTGAGAGTGTTGAGTGGTACATATTTTAAACACATGTGGTTTTTTTTCCCCTTGAAAGAAGGAAAAAAAAAATATAGAAACTAACATTCGTGTAGTGTCCTGTGATATTTATTTGACCCCTGTCATCATTTTACAGGTAAAGCATTGAGCACACACAATTGAGATATGGATTATTTGATACAGTGTCCCTTGAGCCAAGTATAGGATCTGGCACAAAGAAAGAGCTCAGTGATTGTTTGCTGAGTGAATGAAAGAATCAGAAGAAAGGAGAAGTGACACAGCATAATATCATAGTCTATACTTCTGGAAGAAAAGAGAGCAAGAGATTCACACTCTGGGTTCAATACCAATATTTATTCATATTGCATGAGCTTTGGATGATGAAGTTTCCAATAACTTAAAGAGAGGGCTAAGTGCTGAGAAAGTCAAGGAAGGCCCATGGCGGGAGACTGCTGGGCACAGGCCACCCTGCATTAGAGGATCATTTTTGGTAACTGGAGGAACTCACCCTGTATACAAAGGGTTGCAGCATGGTGGTTTGCTTATAATTCCTTCTGTCTGCTGAAACCGCACATGGTTCTGTTTGAAATCATGCTTTGGTAGTAATCACTAGAAAAATGATCATGACACATAAATCAATAATATTTATGACTTACCAGTGTAACCAAATTAAGGATCTTTTATATTCAATTAAGTCTAGGTCTAACAATGAAAGAGGAGACATTCCAAATAAAAGGCTTTTATGAAGAGAAGCGATGCTTTAAATGATTTCATATCAATCTCAAAAGGCTCCTGAAATTTCCATATGAAATTAACGTTAACCTGTCTTTTTACTCTACCCTGACAGGCACGGCACATGCTAATGGATAAATATCATGCTCAAAAATGTGATGGTGAAACACAAGGGCAAATCCCCAAATGTTTCAACAAATAGGAACCCTGTGCTCCAGGTTTTGGCAATGACCCTGCAGCGTTAGGAACAAAGTTCTTTGCTCTCCGTTTGGCCTCCTCAGAGAGACAACCAGCTTCCTCGCAGCTTAGAAATGATGCCTGGGGTTTGAATTTTTCCCCTGATGAGAATTCTGAGGCAAGTGAATTTCCTGTGTTTTCTTGTGGTTCCCAGAAGCAGGAGGAGAACATCTTGTCCCTCGACTCCCAGCTTCTATGGTCATCTGGGAACCATCCTGTGCTTCAATCTTCAATAAGATCTGTGAGAGCCCGGTACAGGGACGGTGGCCGGGAGGCAGGAGGGAGCTGGGGAAAGAACACAGGTAATTTCAATTTCACGTTTCTTCTTTGCTTCGCCCTGGTGGTGGTAGCACAGTCCAGCACAGGTTTTCTCCCCTGGATGGACTTATGAACAATATTTCCCACCCAAAGATAGGCGGGAACCGTTTCTTTATAGGAAGACCCAGAAGGACAGTGGTGGAGGAAGTGCCCTGTGCTCTGACTCATGCACAAGGATAAAATTGTCAAAGATTGCTCATTGCAAGACGAAAGAGCCAAGCATCTTGTCGGGAGAGCAACGTGTGAAGAGGAAGAAGAGTATGGACATGTCATGGTTGAGATACCCCTGGGATCACAGGTGGGGGGATGGCCAGACAGTTGCTAGGTGTGGTGAAGGAAGCATCCGTCACCCAATAAATCCTTATGGATCCATCTGAGCTGGGTGGGTCTCCACCTTGTTCTTCCTAATCAGCCATATATTCAGCTGAATGGGAACTCAACACCACTTTTTTTTTTTTTACTATTTTAAAAAGAGAGTCACACCTTCCACTGTAAGGAAAGAAGGATTCCCCCAAGGTGTCTTTAAAACATACTATTCCCATTATCACAGGGCATGAGGAAAAAAAGCAAAATTCTACTCTTCATCCCTAAAATGATTCAGGGTTGTTTCAACTCATGAGTCTAGTCTCTACTGCAGGACACTGGGCATGCGAATCCTTCAGTTGACAGAAAGGAAGCTATACCTGCTGAAGACTAATCAAAATGACACTGTCCTGCAGGGAACACTGGCTTCTAACAAAGCACTTCTGCAATTAGCTGCACAATGCTGGGGGGGCAGGGGATTGCTTTTCAACTAAAACGAGCAAGCCCCACAAAGCATACAATGTCTGAACATCCCCACAAGGCACCACCACGTGCACACAAGACATATGGGTCCTTTGGGGACTTAAGGGCAAGGAGCACTGGTGTGGTCCAGGAACTGGGTCCTGTTCCTGACTTTGGATGGGTGCATTTCCTCCTCATTGTGACCTTGCTGAGCTATTACACCTCCCTGAGCCTCATGAAAAAAAAAAAAAAAAAAAAAAAAAAACCCAAGAAACAAAAAAACTCCAAGTTCTCCTATTCCTGAAGACTTGTGGGTATGGAATCAATTGCACATCCAATCCAGACCACTGAGTTTGGTGCGTCAGGGAGGACTGACCATATTCCAGACGAGTTGTACGGTGCTGACAGAAACGGATGGTGAGGCAAACTTCCCCAGGTGAATTGGTCACTCCTGTTTTTGGGGAAATCTTCAGAGGAATTCTTCAAAGCCCGCTCTGATCAGCCAGTTAGTAGTCCCCTAAGAAAGCAGCCCACAAGAGTGGAGGGTCCCGGACTCATCAGAGGACACAGAGAAGCCCAGAAGCTTGCGATGCCTGTCACATGTCACACCTCCCGGTACATCTGGGGAGGAGGAGCAGAAGCCAGCACAGCCTCTACTTCCATCCGGGTTCATTTTGGCAGGAGATCCAGAAGGGATTGATCCAGACCCTGAGGAAATTGACAAATGGCTCCGTGGGGAGGGCGGAGTCTGAAGAAACAGCTTTTCTTCGCTTCCCTTGTACCTTGGGAGCGAGGATTGAATTACTTTTCTGACTTGATTCACTGCCCCTGAGAAGCTGGTTAAAGGACTCTGTCTAAATGTTTGTTTGATGTCCTTATAGCCGGGAAGAACTGTGAGGCAGGAGCCCCAGCCACAGATTCATTTTCTTCTCATCGAAGCACACAGACTTCATTAAAGAGGACATGACACAGGGTCCATTTGTGGGTCGCGGTACCTGTCTCAGCTGTCCCAGCCTACAATGTTCTCTGTGGCCGGTCCATCCGTATTTTATGTGTTGATGTATGGACCTTCCTTTTCAATTATGTGCTTTAAGAAAAAACTCACACATCCAACCCGTAACATGGAGGGGTTGTTTTTCTGCTCTGAAAAGCAGACAGCTCATGGTCCTGTTTTCTGGCATGTCATGGAACAGGCCAATGTCACCTGCCACTGGGTGGGAGACAAACTGCTGGTGTTTTGTAAATGGCCTGTGGCTGCTGTTCATTGCAGTCATCAGAGGAGAAACCCAAGGCCCCCAGAGACTAGAGCTGGCATGAGCAGAAGTTGACATTCAGAGTCAGAAGATCTGGTTTCAAACTCTACTTCAGGGAAACAATGTCACTCTCTTTCAGCCTAGATTTTCATAATAAGATGTTACTATAGATGTAACAGATTTCCTAGAAAGCTGGAAGGAGAAATTATATTTTTAAAAATATGTATAAACTGAAGTTTAGCTAAGCACTTTTTATAATTTTATTTTCATGATCTTCATTTAGCAAGCTGATGGCTGATATTGTACTAATTGTGTGGTTTTTTAAAAAAAATTCTGCATTTTATTATGCTTTGACAACTTGGGGTCTTGTGGACCTAGCAACAGACCCTGCTTCCCAGAGTTAGCTGATTCTGAGATTTGCCTGGGAGTGCACCTTTGGTATACAAACTGGCCAACTCTGAATTAGAGTCACCTGCACTTGGGGGGACCCCCTCAGAATCGCATGTCTGCTCTTACTCTCATAGTGTCTCTTTAAACTTCCCCAATCAAGAGTTTAATGCTCAGCCAAGTTTGAGATCCATTGGTGTGGGTCCTCTGAAAGGTTTTCCCCAACTCTAAAATATCATACTACATAAATAAACTTCAGGGGACCATCTTGTGTGTTGGGGGTTATTTGAGAAAGACAAATAAATGTAGGAAGTCCCAAAATGATTAGATCCTATGCACTACTTCATGTTGGTGTGGAAGGAATATGTTTGCCACACTTTCAAAGAGAAGTGGATTGAGCTGCTATGAACATTGATGTGGCTGTGTTACTATAGTAGGCTGATTTTTAGTTCTGTGAGTATAGACCGAGGAGTGGGAAGCTGTGTCAAATGATGGTTCCATTCCAAGTTTTCTAAGGAATCTCCATACTGCATGGAGGCAGGAAAGATGGCGGAGTGAGACGGACATCGTTACCCTAGGTACATGTATGACTGCACTTGTGGTGTTGTACTGCATCATGTATAACCATAGAAATGTAAAGTTGGGCTGCAATTGTGTACAATGAATCAAACCACCTTCTGCTGTCATGTACACCTAATTAAAATAAATAAAATCCATTTAAAAAATTAAATAAATAAATAAAGTGAAGTAGGAGGGGCCACCTCCTCCCCATGTCCAAGCTGATCAGAAAACTGCTGCAGCCATTAAGTACAGGTGGTGACAGGCAGTAATGTGACCTCTTTGGTTTCCATTTGGGCCCTGAGCCTTTTGACAGAAGGATCAGCTTCCATGATATATAAGTCAGTGTCTTGCATCTGGCCCCGGAGGCTGCTGGAGTAGTTTATATAATGATTTTACTCATGAGGGAAAAATTAATTGCATCTTCCTCAAGTTGCCAAGTGCTACAGCTTCATTGGAAGAAGCCAGAATTCCCCTTAGGAGACCCAATTTCAAGTTAATATACAGTAATGCTTTACAGGGTTTTATTAATCTGGAGGCAGGGTGGATCTGGAGGAAGGATTCAGCAGACGGCAGGCTGAAAAATTGGCTCTCATCTGACGAGTCCATGACCAGCTGTGTGATCTGGGCGAGACCCTTCACCTCTCTGTTCTCTACCTTCCTTCTCCACATGTGGAACTGGAAGAAGCACATATATCTCTTGGGTACTTATAATAAAATCAAATGAGATTGTTTTTTGGAGAGAACTGAGTTTCTTGAATAACACTCTCTCTCTCTCTCTCTCTCTCTCACACACACACACACACACACTTTGTTTATATATGTTAACAATCTTACATAACAGAGGGGAAAATTGCAACCCCCAAAATGTGCACTACCACTCCACCCATGATTCCTATGACCAAGGCCATTTCTCTTCCCCAGAGCAGCTGTGAAAGTTGCCATGAATGTTTTCAGCTTGCAAATGGGAAGGGACATTTTGTTTCCTGTAGCTGGACTAGAACTCCCTGTGTTCTGTGGCAATGACCCCATGCGGGGCTCAGGGAAGGTCTCAGACATGCTTTCAAATGGACTCCGTCCCCTGCTGTGTATTCCTTTCCCTACTAATGGCCACGGTGTTTAATTGTTCAAGCCCTGTGTTTTCAAGGGAAATTGAATCCATATGCTTCTGAATCATTTGCCCTGAGCTCATCAGATTGTTGTTTTATTAGGAGCTGTTTGCTGTCCAGGAAGTATCCCCCAGTGCTCATTCATACAGCGGTCCACGTTTTTCAAACTCTTTAAAGCAGGAAGCCATGCTCTACCTGGCAAAGCCCACTGTCCATATGACCAGGATCACCTTCTCCTCTACCGTAACTTTTCCAGTTATAAAAGTTAGATTTGTTATATGGGATTCAGACAAGAAGATACCTGACTGAAGGGCTTCCCTAAGTGTCTCCCACTGAAACTGCAGAGAAAAGGCTGAATTAAAGTCAAGTAAGTCGGGGCTGGAGATGTGGCTCAAGCGGTAGCATGCTTGCCTGGCATGCGTGCGGCCCAGGTTCGATCCTCAGCACCACATACGAACAAAGATGTTGTGTCCGCCGATAACCAAAAAATAAATATTAAAATTCTCTCTCTCTCACTCTCTGAAAAAAATAAATAAAGTCAAGTAAGTCTCCTTCATTGATTTTTTTAAGGTCCCAAATAAGAAAATATGTGGAGGTGCAAAGTTTTCCCAGGTTCATTCATTCAACAAGTGTTTAGCAGGTACCTACATGTACTAAGCCATACTTTTAGGTGTTAGGAATAAGGCCATGACCAAAAGCCTATTCTCATGGAGGATATATTGTATGGGACATTTCCCAGATGTATGTTAATCCTGAAAGAGAGTATTATGTAAGTCACTCCCTGGTGAGTGCCAGTTTATTCTGGTAGAAAATGTAAGCCCAACTGATCTGAGTACCTCTGAGCATGTGTTCAGATTGGAAACTGCCGTATCTGTGTTTGTCTTAAGTTTTCTCTTGGACTTAAACTGTAAAAGCCCTAGCAAAGCATTATTGAACTTGACCGTTAAATGCATTTACTTCATTTCATAGGTTGGGTAAATGCTGTCTTCTGTTTCCTCTGTGTAGTTCCAGATAAGGCACCTATAACTGAATGGAGGCAGGAGCTCAGACTGGAGAGAGCTGGTAAAGTAGCAAACCAAACAAAATTTTGCCTAAATACACCCTGATCCCCTGTTAGGGTGCCATGTTGCATATCCCAGTATGGGTGAAATAGTGAACAGATCAATTAATGATTTAACTGTTAGAGTACGAAGTCCTAAGTATGCTGAAATATAGCACTTCTCGATCGAGACTGGGATGCCTTTAAATAAGAAGGGACTGTGCACAAGCTTCTAATGTTGCTAACCTGCCAACAGTAGATCGCAGAGGAGGGAAGTCCATACACTGGAAAGTTCTATTAAGGAACAGAACATCTCTAAAAGCTTCCCACCGGTTACGACTTCTGCTCTTGGAGGATCGTGGCCTCTTTGTATTACCTTGGGTCATTTAAAAACATCTTCTCGTTTCTCTCCTACATTATCCCATTTCTACACAGACTTGTTTCTGTCTAACCTCAAAATGACGATATTGCCTAAAGATCCCTCAGGGTATTACATGGAATGGCCAATAAAATGATTAAAATGCATTTTTAAATTATAAAAACATCCTGAAATTGCTTGGCAGGCACTCTGCAGAGCTCTTTCTTGTTAATGGGCCGCTGAAGGTGAACCAGTGTCATCCAGAACAGAAGAGCCCATGCCAGCTCTCCCGGCCCCATGCCAGTGTCACCACTTGATCTTAGAAGGTCTGATCTATCTGAGCTTGGATTTTCAGGAAATTTGAAATCCCAGCTATTTATCTTTGTGACAAGCAATTCGAATAAAAAAATAAATTTGCAATTGGCGTATTGAGAAAGACATGACATTGATCCAAATGTTTAACTACGAGGGGAAGAACTGTTTGGATTCATCATTTTATACCGAGGGTGATACACAGTAACCACTTGGTAAATATTTGTTAGCTAATGATGGATGGGTTGATTGAATCAATGAGGAGATGGCCAATTACCTCCGATTTTCAGTACCCATTGAGTACATTGCCAAGTCTTAGCAGAGAAACTGTTCAACCTGGTTGTTTCCAAAAAAAAAGTTCAGTTTTTCTCCTCTTTTCACCTGAGGATAGCAGTCAACTCTCCCACATCTCTCCCCCTAGCAAAGACAGCTGTCTCCTCTGTATTGAGCACCTCAGCAGACCTGATGGAATACTAGTGTCTGTCAGGTTAGTAAAGCAACAACAGATGTGACCTATCTAGGTGGAGAGTCTTACAAGCTAAAATCATCAGAGCTCACCATGTAAAACAGCTCATGCTCGTGTGGGATATAGATCACAGAAGAAAGTCACGGAGAATGTTCATTCAATCACAGTCTCTTGACGAACAGGGACAGGCAGTGTGCTGAGTGCCTGGGACACAAAGCCACAATGACAAAAGCTCCCTTAGGAAGCTCACAATCTCAAGAAGAATGGACAGGTCAGCCCCACAGCACACAATGTAACAAGGTAATTGGGCTAACTATTCTCCAGGTGTGTGGTAGCCAGACGCGTGGTAGCCTCTGTCCCATGGGGATGTCCTCTGTCAACCGAAGGTACCTTACTTCTTTTCCAGGGAGAGCCTGAGATAGACTAGGGGCTGACACTCTGGCTGCGGTAAATATATTTAAGATCTGACCTCTTAACAATCTTTAAGGATATAATTCATGGTATTTAGTACATTCATGTGATTGTGTACCATTGATCTCCTTAACTGTTTTCGCCTTATAAAATTAAAACTCTGAATCCATTAAATAGCCATTCCCCCCGCCCTCAGCCCCCGGTAACCACCATTCTACTTTCTGACTATCAGTGTGACTCTCTGAGTATCTCATATAAAGGGTGCTATGCTGCTTTAAATGTCACCGCCAAAACTTAAGCTAAAATTCAGTCCCTTTTGTGGAGTATATTCTGAGGTGGACCAGTTGAGGACCTATGGGTGATCAGGTCATAGGATCGACCTTAATGGCTTAGAAGATTAACGAGTAATTGAGGGAGTGGCTTTGCTATGAAAGGGAGCTCTTCCTGGCTAGCTTATTCTGCCTCACCATGTGACACCCTGTGTCACCCTGAGACTCTAGAGAGAGCCTCCACTAGCAAGGAGGCTTTCACTACATGCAGCAGCTCCACCTTGGACCTCCCAAGCTTCGCAACCATGAACTAAATACACCTTCATTTTTATAACATGACCCCGTCTGTGGTGCTCAGTTGTGGCAGCAAGAAATAGACTAAGACATGGGGCCTCATACAATATTTGTCCTTTTGTGCCTGGCTTACTCCATGTAGTAATCACTCACGCAGTAACACATGTCAGAATTTCCTTCCTCTCTAAGGCGGAATAATATTTTATTTTGTGCACATACCACATTTTGTTTATCCCCTCCTCTGTCAATGGGCACTTTGGTTGCTTCCACTTTCTTTTCATCTATTTTTTTAATTAAAAATTATCTTGAGTTATAGTTGTACACAATAGCTTTACTTTATTTATTTTTATGTGGTGCTGGGGATTGAACTCAGTGCCTTGCACATGCTAAGCAAGCGCTCTAACGCTGAGCCACAACCCTAGCCCCCTTTTTTCATATTTTTTATTGGTTCAATGGTTGGACATAACAGTGGGATTTGTTGTTACATACTGGTACATGCACACAATGTGACAATGTAATTTGGCCAATACCATTCTCCAGTGAGCTGCTTCACTTTTCTGCTACTGTGAATAATGCTACTATGAGCATGGATCTACATATTTAGTCAAGAGGGTTTGATGTTTGAATTGAATCTCAAAGGGCAAGGAGAATTCTGGAAGTAATTCTGATATAAGAGGGCTTTCCAAGGAAGTGTGTTAAATCATAGCATATTTTAGGAATTTCAGGTGGTCCACTCTCCTGGGAGAGTTATGAGCTTGTGGGGAAATGATAGGAGATAAGGTCAAAGATAAAAGCAGGTGCTAGATCATAAACAGACTTTGAACTTTATTCAACAGCACATGGAATGAAGAATGGACATATTTAATAGACTAGAATTTATATATTACTCTGTAGTCTCAAAACCAAGCCACTGAAAGAGGGTGATTAAAAAAAAATTAATGGAGCATTTGTTAACATGGTGTGGTAGCCAGAGTCTAACATAGTTCTCAGGGATCCCTATTCCTAAACACTCTTCCCATATCTGACCTGTGCAATCAATAGGCTATCATGGAGATGTTGATGTGTGACTTTAAAGTTTAGGTCATTTTTCTCTCTAGAGAAATCCCGCTGCTGTATCTCAAGGACACTCAATCTGTCCTATGTAGAAGTCTAAATGGTGAGGAAATGCAGACTGCTGCCAGGAACCAGCACTATCACAAAGCATGTGAGTAAACCATGTTAGAAGTGAATCCACCAGTTTCAGCCAAGTCCTCAGAAGACTATGTCTTCATGGCAAGAGATACTGAATCTGAACCACCCAACTAAGCTATCCCAGAATTTCTGGCTCAAAAAAAAATTTGTATGATCATAAATGTTTATTGTCATAAGCTACCAAGTGTTGGGAAAAATTTGCTACAAAACAGTAAATATCAAATACATGGTCATGGCAGGCTTTGCCTCAACCAAACATATCTGCTTTTTGCCTTCTGGGCATGGCCTGAACTTTGTCTCCTCTTTCTTAGATCTTCTCATACTTTTCTCTCCTCCTGCAATTTTTATCTCTTTTCTTTACCTGTGAATATCCTACTTCTATTTCCAAGAACTGTACAAAGCTTATCCCTTCATAAAACCATTTCATATTTTCCTCAGTCAAATTTCATCTACATTTGAAGTAGGTCTTTCACATTTTTAAAGTTACACTAATGATAAAACCAGATTAACTGGAAAAAGTACCTCCATCAAGGGATGCAAAATTAAATTGCGATCTCGGAGGAGGCATAGGCTGACTCTTGACAGGTAATGCATCACTGATCAGAGACTTGGTATATTGGGCAGCTTGACGCCCTTTCCTGTATCTATTCCCCACCCAGTGAATTTAATCTGTCCATTAGCATCATAGAGACGCCTGGATTCTGCTATGAATAAGTACATCAGTGAGGCTTTGGCACCTCAGAGCACTCCTGAAAGAGCTATTTTGCTTCTTCTTCCTAATTCCAACATGAGGAACAGTATAAATCAAGCAAGTCAATACCAAGACCTTAGAGCAGGAGAGTATGTCTTGATGGCAAGAAATTCTGAGTCAGATAATGTTGATTTAAATCTGTGTCCAGAGAAGAGAGCAGAAAACCCTGTCCCCTTTTCTCCAACACTAGTTCCTTGGTGAGATGTCCTTTAAGCAAGATCCACAATGGAGTAGCTGCTGGTGGATGAGGCAATGTGACTCACCCAACTTTAGGCTGACTGTGCCAAGGGTGCTGTGGGAAGGGGAGAGGCAGGATGATTAGAAAGGAACCGAGGGCCCTGTCCAGGTAGAGTAATGGAGAAGGTCCAATATGCAGCTGGAGGGTATGGCTTTGGCTCAGCCACTTTATTGACACCTTTGTGCCTTCTCTACTAGCAAATGCAGAGGTTCTGCTGGGACCCCATCTATCTTCCCAATCTTACTTCATTAGAAAAGCGGGATCATTTCTAATTGTTTAGAAATACTCATGGCGTCCCATTCCTGATGGCTTTACTAGTTTAGGCTAAGAAAACACAAATCTGAAAAAGCCTTGCAACACACATACTGAGAGGAAGAGATCTCTAATGCAATGACTCATGACTACTCTTTTTATACAATCTAAGCTGAATTCTCAGTGTCATGGTAGGAAAATCATGACAACATTCTTTAGGTAGTCTCTCTCATCACAGAATTTTCTCCTTCTTGCTGACTGAGCATATTCTACTTTGTATTAATTTACTGTTTTTATTATTTGTACTAATTTTGATTTTCTTAATAATTGAGAATTCACAATCCTATGGGATCCTTTTGCTACCCTCACCAATGCTTGTAATGATATATGTTAACATTTAAAGAAACTTTTTCATGTGCTATGCATTGGTCTAGTTACTTTACATGTATTAACATACTTCATCTTTACTGAAACCGTTAAAGAGAGATACGGTTATCATTCCCAGGTTACAGATGAGAAAGCTGAAGAACAGAGAGGTTTATATACCTCATCTACACATGTAGGAAATAGCAGAGTCCAAGTTTGGACACAATGTTTTTCCCCTCAACTCATTAAGATATCCTACAATAGTACCTTGTTGGTAGGTTATCCTTTCAAGAAATTTTTTGTTGAGTGATTGTTATTGAATGGACTAACTTGAATTAAGGGAAAAGAGTTTGATAAATAGATAGCCATAATTTAGGCAGGGAGGAGGCTTATCTGCTATATACTAGCACACGGTAGCATGCCCTGCCTACGCTGCCACTTGTGCTGGTCGGCCAGGGATTCCTCTCCCAAGGCCTGTATGCATATGCTATTTAAGGTGAATGGCTAGGCATTTTCTCTTGGTCAGATATCAGCCTTCCCTCTTATTTTGTTATTTTTGCTTATTTTGTTCTACTTTATTTCCTTGACAAATACATTTATTTTCACTTAAAAAAAAAAAAAAGATTAAAGAAGACAACAGTCCTCTGAGCTATTCCACCCAGTGACGTCGACTCTACCTTGCACCTTAAATTATTGATTTAATGAATGATGGAGGTGTAGATACACAGTGCAAATATGGTTTTTTGCTGCCTTTTCCACTTTCTCTGCTTCTCTGCTTGATAGCTGGTGTGACAAATTACATAGATGTAGTAGTAATGGCCAATGGAAAAAGAAATGCCATTTTTGACAACACCAACAATTACCAAATTCCATCATGTGGGACCTGTCACAAGTAATATAATCACATGAAAATATAAATTTTATCTGTGCACTGCTTGAACTCCAGGATTTCACCCCATCATTACACACACTCAGCAGGGCCAACTGAGCCATTTGCAATTCTGATCAGTCAGAGCAGAAAAGCACAGGGACCAAAGGGGAATCCCAGTCTCCTACATCTCTGAGTGGGTTAGTTGGCCAGCGACCTCTCTTCTTTTATCTTGCCAGGAGCTCAGTGAGAACAGCCCAGTTCATAGTGTGTGTGACCTGAGCATACATCTAAAAGGAAATCAATAGACCAGAAAGCCCTTGTCTAGGGAATAAGGAGAAGACCAGTGACAAGGTTATGCATCGACCTACCTGGCAAATGGGCCGGGGGTAAGTGTCAGCTTGCAGGGGGTGTGAAAAGCTTTCTTCTTTCTAGGGATGTGGCTTCTGGTTTAAGTAGGTTTAAAGTTTCCAACTGTGTTTGGAGCCGTATCATAAAATGTGACTTTAAAACACTTCAAATTCTTTTTTTTTTTTTTTCAAGAGAGAGAGAGAGAGAGAGAGAGAGAATTTTTTAATATTTATTTTTTTAGTTTTTGGCGGACACAACATCTTTGTTTGTATGTGGTGCTGAGGATCGAACCCAGGCCGCACGCATGCCAGGCGAGCGCGCTACCCTTGAGCCACATCCCCAGCCCCACTTCAAATTCCTAAAATGTGCAGTTATAGAAGTAGATATCTGTGTTTCAAAAGCTTTCCTTACAAAAAAGTGTTGAGGGTTACAGCTGCTTTCCCATAACTGATGATTTCATTGCAGGATTTGATTTACAAACCCCAATCCTAAAAACTGAATTTCAAAAATATACAGAACGCAGACAGCGTAAAAGAAACACTAACAATAAACATGTTTTGTAAACAAGACCGAGTCTTGCATAGCTTAATAAATGGGTAACCTCTGTTTCTGGACTTGCTTGGGGCAAATCACCATAATGAAATCGACCATCTGTCAGAGTTTAGTGACAATTCAGAAAGCAGGGCACTTAGTCACCTGGAAGTGAACAGAGCCCATTTTTAATCTCAACAGAATACGTACAGCACTAAAATCTGCTTGACAGGAGTTTTATCTGCATGATTGGTGAGTGATTACATTTAACAATGAATAACCGTTACCACTAATAGTTATTACTTAATTGGCTTCATCACTGCTCACATGGCATATACACCTAAAGTAACAACGTAAGGTTAGATTTGAAGACTCCAGTAATGACAATAATAGTAAAATTCTGTCATGAAGGATCTCATTATACTACAGTGGAGATATCCTGCTACTCAAATAATAGCCACCATATACATATTAATGTATATAACAACATTTTCTCTAATTTAGAGACAGTCTAGAATGAAGGTACCAGTTCTGTCACTTACTACCAAAGTTCTAAACGTTTCCTCCACTTTAAAAAATCGAAATTAAAATTATTTCACTAGAGATACAAGGGAAATTATTGGAATAAATTATTATGCATTGTGACATCAGTCCCTCCCCAGGGGTAGTAGGGGAGAACTAAGAAAAGAATAGAAGGAAGGAAGAAAGGCAAACCCAAATATTTATCAATAGATTACAGGTTGCGCAAACGACAGGATGTCTATACTTTATGATCTAGCAAACCTACAAAAAGCAACGATTTTTAAATAAGTTAGACCTGTGTGCTTCTGTTAAAAGGATGCATATTATATCGCTAAATAAAACTAAATATATTGTGAAGTGTATATGGTATTGTGTATCCCATTTCTGTTGAAAATAGAAAGAAGGAAAAAAGAATGAAGAGAAAGAGAGGAAGGAAAAGGAAAAAAAGGAAAGAGAGAAGGAAAAAAGAGAGAGAGAAGTATGAGAAAACAGAAAGGAAAGTCAAAGTGGGAGAGGGAAGCAGGTGAAGAGATGGAAGGGTCGTCTGTGTGTTAGAAAAGTGAGTGGCATACACTGTGTAAGCCAGCATTCTACTGCAGGTAGAATTTGAGGATGAACAGTAATCAATGACTTCTTTATAAGCTCCTGCTTTGTTTTACTCACTGAAACAAGTTCTAATGTCCTTAATAGATGTACGTTTAGAAACAAACAAATAAAAACAATAACAACAAAAACCCTAGCTCATTATTTGGAACATCAGAAGAGCATTTCTCTCATAGGCAATTAGCTTCTATTCATGGAATATCTAGTTTTAAACAAGAGGTACTTATAATACTTAATATTTATACCATTCTTCTCTATTTATGAAGTGCTTTCATGGACTTCCTTTAGTTTAGAGCTTAGAGCAAAAAAAAAAAAATCAGTTGATTGGGTTATGATAACTATTCACTGTTCTGAACAGTTTATACAAATGACAGTTCTGAGTTTGGGTCTACAGTGTCAGTAGATTGCTCTAGGCTGTTGCAATTCACTTTTTTCCCAATTATGGTGAACCCTTTCAGGAAAAGGGTTTAAGGTAGGAAAAAGGTAACAGGGTGTTTTGTTCCTTTAGTATAGGAAGTACATCACTCTGGTTTTTCTCTTTTGGCAGAAGGGAAAGTGTTTAAAATCTCCCTATACGTACAACTTCTGCTATTGGCGGTCTTGCATAGACTTGCAGAGACTGAAATGGGTGGACAGGTAGGTTAGAAAGTGGTTAGGAAGTTCATTTGGCTATAGGTGAAAGAGAATCAAGGAGTTTTCTGGAGGCCAGTTGGGTGAGAGATGAAGCTATGAAATGCTGCTCAGGAACCCGTTGTCCTGACTTCAGTCACACTACCTGGGTTTCCCCTAAGTAAAACACCCATGGACATTTGTTGTAATTATTTGTTTTATTCCTTCTGTCACCAGACTATAAAAACTGATGTTGTTTTTGTTGGTTATTTGACTCTCAGGGTCCAGTAGAGTCTGGCCCCCAAAATCCACCCATGAACACCTAATGAATAGATACATAAATGGAATTATAGAATGTTCTGAGTAGGAACACCTTTCCAAAGACCTAGTGTGGACTTCTGATGTCACATGTAGGTACTGTGGTCCTCAGAGGTGATTGGCCTGGTAAGATGCAGTCAGACAGTAACTCATCCAGGTCTGGCCAAGGATCCCTGATGTCTCAACCTGCAGTAGCTTTTTTGTTTTCTCAATTATATGTATCTGTCAAACAACTTTAAACAAAACTTACCTACCTGTGCAAAGAGGAGGCTAGAATAATTCACTGGGGTCTCCCTCTGTCTCCCCCACCAATTTAAATCATTTTCAAATCACATCCACCTCTGACTGGTAGTAACTAAAAGTTAAAACTTTTAGCTTGTCAGAGGGGAAGTTGATGATGAATCCCTGTGGTTAAGTTTCCAAATAGTGTTTGGTGATCTTCATCAGGACAATAGGGCTAAAGTATTAGCTGGGTCTCTGTGTCATTCAGTGATTGACAAAGGTGATTTCAACATGCGGTTCCCAGACCAGCAGCATCAGAATCACCTTAGGACTTGTCAGAAATGCATATTGTCAGATGCACTGTGGACCTACTGAGCTAGAAATTTGTTACAATGAGTGAGGCACGGCACCAAGAGTTGGGAACCTCTGGCTTCCAGTATGTGTCCTTTCATCTGGACAGGTATGTTACCTGATTCTCAATCCACCCCCCATAGGAACCAACCTGGGTATGTCTATGTGTCTTTGATAGCAGTTTCCATACAGTTCCTTTAACACAGGGCTGGGGATATAGCTCAGTTGATACAGTGCTTGCCTTGCATGCACAAGGCCCTGGGTTCAATCCCCAGCACCAGCCACCCCCCCCCCAAAAAAAAAATCAGTCCCAGTTCCTTTAACATGTAAACTTGACCATATTACTTGTGCTGATCCATTTCCAATGCAGCATCTATCTTAACTCCCCTCCTTGATTCCGTTTCTCTTTCCCACTAAGGTATCAGCTGAACAATATGCATTGGGTTGAAGTACTTTTGTTTTTTTATTCACTAAAACCCATGGCCTACAGCACTCATCTGCAGGTTCTCTGAAGAGGTCTGAGGAGGAAGGGAAGTCTAGGATGGAGAAAAACCATTCAGGCCCAAGAGCCTGTTATAAAGGTGTGTTTGGAAACTTCTACCCTGGTCTCAGTTGATCCTTCTGAATCTCCATGGCTAAATGGTCTCTCTCTGATACAGAATGTCTCCACACTTGCACCAGGGCCTAAAGATAAAAATGAAAAGAGGTTCCTCCTTCAAATTATGTATACTCTAATAAGATGTGGCTAGGAGTAGGACTGGAAATGGCACAGTTTTGGGAGTATCTTAAAAAACAGCATCATTTATAGGCTCACTATATAGTTGAAGGTATGTGATGTAAAAAAAATGCATCTCATAGGGCCAGACAATAAAGGAGTGCTCAAAGAACACAAGGATTAGGATACTTCACAGAGACATGGGACCAACATGGAAAATTCCCTGTAGCCAAAGCAGAAACAATGTGAGCAACAAAATACAGTAACACTGGATTATAACCAAAGTATGAAAAATCCATATTGATACAAATACATAATTAAATAAGTAAATAAAGGGAGAGAAGAAACACATTCTCCTTCCAAAAGAATTCCAACTAGGATGTGATATTGAATTCCCCCCACTTTTTTACTTGAGAATGGGCTGCTCCAGGGAACATATATCCAAAGAGTGGAGGATGGAAAAGGGAAAAAGTAATTTCGCAGTAGAGAAACCTGGCGACACTACCTTGGCCAGGGGATCAAGGTCAACTTCATCAGAGATAAGTCAGTTTAATGGGATGTGCCTTGATAAGATGCAAAGAGAGTACTGCTCTGTGGTATTCCTCCCCCAAACCCAAAGCCCTGTTCTCACTAGCAGAAAAAGTCAGATAAATTCAAATTAAGAGACATTCGACAAAATGCTCCATCAGCACTGCTCAGAGCTGTTCAGGCCAGCAGGAACAAGGAAAATCTGAGAACTTGTTACTGACCAGAGGAGACAAGTTGACAAAATATAATGCGGCACCCTGCATGGGACCCTGTCACCAAAGCATAGCACTGAAGAAAAACTCCTGATTTAATATGGAGTTTAGTTAATAGCAATATAACAATCAATGCTGGTTTCTGAATTGTGACAGGTGTACCATATTAATGTAAGACGTTAACAACAGAGAAAACTGTGTGTGGCATATGAGAACTCTGTACTCGCTTTATGGGTTTTCTGTAAATATAAAACCATTCTAAAATGTTTCAGAGTTTATTCAAAGAAGAAAGATGTTCGGGATATTAATAATTAGTCATGCAATAAATGTTCTCGTTTAAGAAAAGAATAAGAAGGAGAATGTTAGCATTGAACATCTAATGTAACTTGACTTGCTCATTTGTGAAGGTAAGAAAAACAAGACCCATAAAGATAAAGCCCTTGGCCAAGTTCATACCTTCATGATTTCATCACTGTGTGTATGTAACAAATTCTGCCTAAGCTATTTTTCCAAGCTCTCTAGCGCGGAGAATGAATAAAACATGTTAAAGGGTTTTCAGCTTTTTAGGATATAGTGCATTTGTTATTGTTGGTGTTCTGTGCTTCAAGAAAAACCTATGTGCAAAAATATAATAGAGAGAGATCAGGAAATTTGCTTGTTAAATGCTTTTTTTCCCTTCGTTTTAGAAAAGGATTCATCCAAGTTCCTTGAATAGCAAGTTTCTGTGTTGAAATAACAAGCCATTTACCCACTTCCCTGACACAGCTACTTTTTGCAAGTAATTTATGCCCAGAATATTGCTCTCTTAACAAGCTCT
The DNA here is from genome assembly GCF_048772815.1 of Callospermophilus lateralis. NCBI lineage: Eukaryota > Metazoa > Chordata > Mammalia > Rodentia > Sciuridae > Callospermophilus > Callospermophilus lateralis. The sequence goes on along the minus strand of NC_135317.1, from coordinate 24,451,312 downwards.
TTCTAGATTTGGATTTTTCAACCCCTATTTCCATCTTCAAATATTTGTTATTTAAAATAAGCAAGTTATTTGAAATGTTTCAAGACTACATTAAAATCTCAAACAAATAGACATTCTGATTGAGGGAAAGCCTTTATTTTTAATGACTGAGCTTTTGTGTTATACATAATGACGATTGTACTTTCAGTGAAATGTCACTCCTATGCTAAGTCTGTGACCTAAGCAATATGAGTTATTAGAATACAAGGCGATAGACATGGAAATGTTGCTAATAAGGACCTTTAAGTACTTATGTTGCTAAAACTCCAGAATCCAAACTCACTTAAGAAATAGCAAATTTAAATGGATTCTCTTGTGAGAAAAGTATAAAATTCGATGGTCAGAGGGCTGCTTCACTTGAGATAATCAACATATTTAGCTAACATTAATTTTTTTTAATCACTTTTCCTTCCTTCTGGTGAATAGAAAGATACCTTTAACACTTTGACCATTATGCAATTCTATTTGGTTTCACTGTTTGGAGCAAAATGTGACCCAGGGCAGATCTACCAGAAGGTTTCCTGGGCAATTATTTGCTTGTTTTTAACATCTATTTCTTCCTGGAGTTTCTTCTATAAAAAGCACAATCCGTCCACTGCTCACACCAGTACCATATGTTCAAGGCTTTCAAAGTGCATGCAACATTTTCGGAGGTTTTAGAATTAGGTCACACATTTGAGAAAATCTGTCCTGCTATAACATTTGGGCAAGAGTTGTTCAAACTCTGCTTTTTAAAATTTGCATTGAAACTCAATCTCTTATATTAGAGTTTTCATTCTAGTGGTGTAGCTTTTCCTCCTCCAACAAGCAAGGCAAGGAAGACATCATTATTACATCATTTTACAGGATAGGAGATGTCTCAGGAAGGTGACTAAGTTGGCAGTGGGTCCATCTGAAGTTGGCTCAAGCTCCTCTGACAGCCACTCTTGACTGTGCACATTCTGCCATTCTAGTTTAACATTAGGGAATCTCAGCTCCAAACAAGGCATCTACTCAAGGCAGTCAGTGGAAGCTGGAATCCAGCTGGGACTGGGGAGTTCTGCCTAAAGTCAGTAAACTGACTATAAAACATTATCAATTTTATGACTGGTTACTGTTATTATTTTGGTTATCGATTGACTGATATTTTACAATATCTCTCAATGCATGAGGCTGAAACTGCTAGTATCAAAAACATGCCTCACCTTTCTAGGATCTCCAACCTTCCATCAGAAACCAAGCTGCTTTCTGTCTTCTGAGCACAGCCAACCCCACTCCACAAAACTGAGATAACACTGCTCCAAATCTCACATGGGACAATCTGGTAGATTCCATGACTTGCATGAAATCTTCTTTCTCTTTTTATTTTCTGAACTCGTGATGTTTTTTCTTTCCTCTTTTTAAATTCATTTTCCCCCAAGAGTCTTTGAAATCCATAATCTTCACTTCACCCCACTCACTGCTCCCTCCCAACCTCCCCCTCAAGGGGGCCAGATTTCACTTGCTATCTGCAGGGACTTTGGGGCAACAATAGCACAGAATACATGTAGGCTGCAGAATTTTGAGCAGAGTCAGAATACCCAATAACTCTCTCCAAGGAAAAGGGCTTGCTTTTGATATGACAGTTTGGTGGGTGGTAACCACAATGGCAGGAGCAGAAAGTGAAGTTATCTCAAAAAACAATACTTTGCTCATTTTCCCTGCTTCAAAGTATTTCTTTATTTCTTAGTGTGCTCATTATTGTACTCAGCCAAATCTTAGCAACAAAAGGCCACTTATGTAGTTTGTGGAAATCCTTGTCCTATATACTATAGATTTGGGATCAAACCCAGATGCCCACATGCTAGGCTGGCTCTCTACCACCGAGCACTGAGCTCCATCCCAGCACCCTTATATTTCTCCTCTGCATTTTTGCTGTAGGAGAAATAAAAGAGTGACTACATTTTTACCCGTCAATTAATCTATTTATTTGCATGGCACCTTCTTCAAAAAGGTGTTGATAAATGCTTCTTTATTAAAAAAAGAGCTCATTTATATTTTATGCGCAGGGTAGTTATAATAAAGATAAAAGAGAGACCAGAGATCACACAGCAGTAAAAGGAGACGAGGAAGATAATGCCTAAGGAAGAACATTACTATAAAGGAGCACAACATTTTTTTCTGAGTTTCTTGTCACCAAGCATAATAGAGAAATAAGATGATACTCTATACAGCTTGGTCTGATGAAAGGAAAAAACCCTGACTTGTCTTAAGAAGCCATTTTTTCCTCTGATTTTATATTTTATCAAGAAATCAGGTAGATTCATATTAAGGACATAAAATAACATAAAAATATGTCCTCAGTACTATTTCCCCAGCCAGAAAAAAAACTACTGTGTATATGTATATTTCATGAATTATGTTTATTATTCTGCCATAAGATTCTAAAAATAATTTCATAGACCAAAGAAAGTGGAAATAAACCATATTGTTTGGGGAATGAGAATATCTGTGAAATTTTTCTTCTTTATACTTATCTGCATTTTCCAATTTGTCTACAATGGGTATGAATTACTTCTATAAGGAAAAATAAACTTTAAGGATAATAAATAAATACACTTTATGAAGTTTTTTTATACCAAACTTTGATGAAAACTGAGATTATAGTCATGGATTTTATTTCAGAGAAAGCATTTCTAGGAGAGCAACATTAATATAAACCAAGCAGTCTATTTGACGATACTTGGTTTGGCATTGGTCTCTAATGACAACGCTCTACTTGTTCCTTGGACTGTCTCTCAAATACCATTTGTCTCCATTGTATTTTTGACATGAATTTAAATAGCATTCAACTTGAGATTTAGCTTTTGCATCATTACTGAAATGGTGAGATTCTCTCTTATTAGAAAAGGTAACTGACAGATTCTAGACCTTAGACAGTCAAGAAATAGTGTTGACACAATGCTGTGAAATCTAAGAGCTGCTGATTTTTGTGACCTTCCACACTGGGACTGCTTCAGCACCATATGACAATGGCTGTATGACAGAACACTTAACTGAGCCAAATGTGTCTTTAAATCAAATAAGAGCTTTGAATTTCTCAAAGGTTGGGATGGGTATTCAGTTGAATCTCCATAGTTCTATAACAAGAATTGGTTCAAGACATTTTTTTGTCTGGGCATCTTGAAAGACAATACATACTTTAAATGGAGTATTAACCATTCATTAACAATCCTGATAAAAATTCCTCTGGGTAGAGAAAATAAAAACTGGTGGTAATCTGTAAATTTCAATTATTCTACTCTATTAAGATTGATTAATCACAGCCCATAGGACTGTTATGGTTTTGATGTGAGGTGTCCCCCAAAAGCTCATGTGTGAGACAATGCAAGAAGGTTTGAAGGAGAAATGATTGGGTTGATAGCCTCAACCTACTCACTGGATTAATCCCTCATGGGATTAATTGAGTGGTAACTGGAGGCAGGTAGGATGTGGCTGGAGGGAGTGGTAACTGGAGGCAGGTGGGGTGTGGCTGGAGGGAGTGGTTCATTGGGGGCGTGGCTTTGGGGTATATATTTTGTATCTGGAGAGTGGAGTCTCTCTCTCTGCTTCCTGATCATCATGTGAACTGCTTCCCTCTGCCACACTTTTCCTCCATGATGTTCAGCCTCACTTTGAACCCTGAGGAACGGAGCCTGCTGTCCATGCATTGAAACCTCCGAAACTGTGAGCCCCTATATAAACTTTTCCTCCCCTAAAATTGTTCAAGACAGATCCTTTAGTCACAGCAGTAAGAAAGCTAACTAAAACAATGGTCATATCTATTTATACAAAAACCTTCAACAGTGTGCATGATTATATTACTTCTGTGTATATTAATATGTATGTTTAAGAAAACGCTCTTGATACAATAACTTGGAGAGATCTCAAGGTGATTACACTGAATCAAAAAGCCAATCTCAAAATGTTGTACATTGCATGATTTTATTTATTTTTTATTTTTTTGTTTTCTTTTGAAAATGATAAAATTATAGAGAAGGAGAGCAGATTAGTGGTTGCCAGGGCTTAGGGCTTAGGAATGGTGAGAGAAGGGGCCCTTTGTAGCTCAAGAAGAGTTTTATTTTTTTATTATTATTTTTTTAAATTATTAGTTGTTCAAAACATTACAGAGCTCTTGACATATCAAGAAGAGTTTTACATCCAGATTAGGGTAGTGGTTACAAGAACCTACTTGTAATTAAATCACAAAGAATGACACACACATGCACACATGAAAACATGATCTTAGTGAAAGCCGAATATGTTCTCAGGATTTTCCCCAAGACCACTTTCTGGTTTTGATATTATGCTTCAGTTATAGAAGATGTTTTCACTGGAGGAAACTAAGCAAAAGGGACACAGGACCTCTGAGCTATTTCGCAACTTTCACGTGAAGCTGTAATCATTTCCAATAAAATATTTCAAGAAACAATAAAATCTCTTTTGGAAATCCAGAAAGGCTCAGTAAAGTTTAGTTACTTTTTCTCCCCCTTGTCCTTCATAGGGAATCTTTTCAGATGATGAAGATGCTAACCTTCAGGAGAACAGGTGTCTGGGGAGTCTCTGGCTTCAACCCCAGAGCTGAAGGCTTACGGAACACTAGAAGAGTTGGGGATGCCTTGGGCCCCAAGGACATGCCCAGGAACCGATCCATCTCTGGCCCCTTTTAACATCTTCTATGTTCTGAAAACCCACTAAATAGCTTTTCTTTTCTGAATCAAATGCAGGCCATGGAAAGATCCAGTTTTTTTCCAGGTAGAAGGATCTCCCTGGTAGATAGCCAGAGATTTCTTATGTAAAAGAGAATTAACCTGGTTCTCCCACATCCAGTGAGACTCTCTCCCTTGCGTGGGAGTCCGTGTCCATTTCAAGGTCAATCGCCTTGTTTGTGGTTCTCTCTGCTGAATCCTCAGCAGGCTGCACACAGGAGAACATCATTAAAAACTGCTCTGGAAATAGGACCAAAAGGGTTACTTGTATTTATCTCATTTGTATTCCGTGTTTGTGGAACTGAATGGGTAAGTGTGACAGGGACAAACACCACCAATGTGTTAGTCTTGGAGTGTTTTATTCTGTCTCTAGGCGTCCTCTCTCCCAGTCACTAAAGAGAAAACTGCCTTTAGCAGATTTTGTTTTTTCAAGAGGAGGGTCTGGTTTTTGCCAGGCCAGCTCCAAGATTTCTGTGGACTGAGAGAGAGGAAAGAAGAGGGAAGGAGACAGGGGGAAAGGAGAAGGGAGGAGAGGGTGAGGGTTCAGGAGAGAGGAAAGACCAAATGTTAGAAGGAAGGAGACCCACAGTGGTTTCTGAGTGCTGGGAGCCAGAGGAGGGAGGGAGGAAAAAGAGAGAAGAGCTATACATGTCCTTTTTGCAGCAAAGCTTGGAAAGCAGCAAGTGAGAGGCTCCCATTTCAAGTTTGATAGCTGCTTCCAAGCTGGGGGAAGTTTCTGTTCTGTTATGGCACATGCTCAGTGTTTGTTGAACGAGTACTTGTTCCTGCTCCGTCTCCTCTGCAGCAGAGGTGGTCAGACACGCCCGACCTGTGTGGTACAGTTTCCTCCTGCTGCCTCTCTGCTGGCCCTTTGTGGTTTTCAAGAGCAACTCCTTTGTTTCCTGTAAAATTGGTAGAATTTTATGCTTTTGTTCTTTTTTTTTTTAACTGCCTCTAGAACAGATTTTAATTATGTTGCCATCTTTTTTTAGTATGGGTGCTTAAAAAGAAACCTCTGCTTCTCATGTAAAAGTATTTCATTGAAAGCCTCTAAAGTGAAACATTCATCTAAACAGAACAGAAACTTCCCCAAGTTTGGAAGCAGCTATCAAACTTGAAATGGGGGCCTCTCACTTGCTGCTTTCCAAGATTTTCTGCAAGCTTTTCTTCTTCATGTAAAATTTTCACTTCAGTCAGTTTAATTTCCTTCACATCTTTCATCTTTTGTTTTATAAGGTCATATTTTCCTTGTATTTTGAACATAAATACAAGCCTTTTAAAATATGTGGATTTTTTTTCTTACAGTACTGTGTGTGCGTATTTATATTTATTTATGTGTGCAGAGAAATGATTAAAAGGATTTAGAAAAAATTGTGCCTTTGGGGGGAGGGAAATAAAACTAGGGAAAGAAATGAGGAATTTTCTGTATTGTTTGCATAAACTTCTCTGTTGCTGGAATCTTTTTCAATAATAATGTGCCTATATACTTATTAAATTGTTGAATAATGTAAAATAATAAAGGCAATGACAATAAAAAAGTAATATTCTAGATGAGGCAAGTTTGGTTTGTCCTCCCAGTTTTCAGTCTTCATTAATGACCTTAGGTTTTAGGAGACCATTCTTACATCTTACTATCTGCCACCTTGGCTTTAATGGAATCCATTGATGATGGCACCTTCTTTCATACAACATCATTCCTGTTCTTATTTATTTATCTGTCTATTTATTTATTTATTTTATAGTAGAATGCATTTTGACACATTGTACACAAATGAAGCACAACTTCTCATTCCTCTGGCTGAAAATGGTGCAAAGTCACTCCAGTCGTGTAATCATACACATATATAGGGTAATAATATCTGTCTCATTCTACTGTCCTTCACGTCCCCACAGCCTCACCTCTCCTCTCAACTCCCCTCTACACAAACCAAAGTTCCTTCATTCCTCCCTATCCCCCTGCCCCACTATGGATCAGCATCCACTTATCAGAGAAAACATTTGGCTTTTGGTTTTCTAGGATTGGCTTATTTCACTTAGCATGATATTTTCTAGTTCTGTCCATTTACCTGCAAATACCATATTTTCATTCTTTTTTTAACCCTGAGTAATATTCCATTGTGTATATTTTCTTTATCTATTCCTCTGTTGAAGGGCATCTAGTTTGGTTCCATAATTTAGCTATTATGAATTCAGCTGCTATAAACACTGATGTGGCTTCATCACTATGGTATGATGATGATTTTAAAATCTTTTGGTATAAACTGAGGAGTGGAATAGCTGGGTCAGATGGTGGATCCATTCCAAGTTTTCTGAGGAATCTCCATACTGATTTCCGTATTGCGTGGCACCATTTGCAGTCCCACCAGCAATGTATGAGTGTGACTTTTCCCCCAGATCCTCGCCAACACTTATTGTTGTTTATATTCTTGATAATTGCCATTCTGACTGTAGTGAGAAGAAATCTTAGGGTAGTTTTGAATTTACATTTCTCTAATTGCTAGAAATTATGAACATTTTTTCATGTTTGTTGATCTATTGTATCTCTTCTGTGAAGTGTCTGATTTCCTTGACCTATTCATTGATTGGGTTATTTGGTTTTTGGGTGTTAAGTTTCTTGAGTTCTTTATATTTCCTAGAGATTAGTGCTCTGAATTTTCTCAGTCTCTTGATTGGCTGAAGCATATCTTCAAATACTTATTTTCACAAGAAGGGAACATGTGTGCTCTTTTTCTGAGTCCCTGTACGTTTGAGAAAGTCTTCCTGCTAAAGGTATTCGTGAAAGACCACTAATCTCTGCCCATTAATCCTTGAGCCATGGCTTTCTCACTGAAAACCTCTGGGCTTCTTGCTTTGCTAAGTTCCAATATTTAGTGTCCTCAGTAGAAAACCTTGTCAACAGCCTTATTTTTGTGTCTTTGTTAAAAATATAAAATGATGCCTGGGGTGGTGGTGCACACCTATAATCCCAGCAGCTCAGGAGACTGAGACAGGAGGATCTAGAATTCAAAGCCAGCCTCAGCAAAAGTGAGGCCCTAAGCAATTCAGTGAGACCCTGTCTCTAAATACAAAATAGGGCTGGGGATGTGGCTCAGTAGTCAAGTGTCCCTGAGTTCAATCCCTGGTAGCCTTCCCTCCAAAACAAAACAAAACAAAAGGATGATTTTTCTTTACCCTTTACCTTAATTCTAAATCTTTCTGCAGAATCAATCTGGGAGAGGATGATACTTATGAATTTATATATTTTCTTGGGCAAGATGGGCCTTCAGAAGCCACAGACTCAGTTTAATTCAGGAGTTTTTACTGACTATTTTTTGATGAATGCTTTTTGTCCTGGTTTCTCCTTCAGAAATAGTAATTAGTATTGTTAAGGGCTCAGAAAATGATACTAATAGATGGTGTTTTGAAATGCGGGGGCTTTGAACTAAAAGACACAGGAAGGGCCTCAGAAGCCAAGTTTTCCTCTGACCTTCTATCATCCCGTCTCCCATCCCTTCTTCTGCCCTAAAACAAGAAGCTATTGAAAGCAGCCTTCTTTTTTCTGAGGCAGGTCACATCAACTAGAATTTCTTTCCCTTGAGCGAGCCCAAAATCCAAGAATTGCTCTAACTTTCCACTGCTTTTCTCTGTGGGGAGATGGCCAGAAAGAATTTCTCTGACCTACCTTGTCTGATCATAGATCCTCCTTGCAGATGGAGCCCTGCCCTATGCCCAGGAGAAAGGGAAGCCACAAAGAGACACCAGGAGAAATCCCGACAAGTTTCTCTAGATCTCCCGCCTTTGTTCTCTTTCTGTTAGGTCACACACTTCCTGTCCGATCACATTTTTACATGGATGTCCCTGCTTCATTGAACCTAAGCAGACATGTCCCTAGGTCTCTGGGTCTTCCACTGAAGGCCCATGTCATATAAAACTTTGATTTAAAAAAAAAAAGTTATGCTTTTTTTCTTGTAAAACTGCCTCTCATTATGGGAAAGTTAGCCATGCCCCTTATGATGGGGAAGAAAGATCATGTGTGCTCCACCCTGTAGGACACACCGGACCCCTGTTAGCTGGGCTTCATGTCCATCACTTCTCTAGGATTCTTAGTTTCCTGTAGGTAGCACAATGGCAAGGTAAGGATGGGGCAGGAAAGCACTCTCCCTACGGCACCTTAAGTGGTGGAGAAAGTTTCCTTGGGGTCCTGAGTCCTGAGCCATGCACAGTTGTGGAATAGCCCTGTGTTCCTCTGGTCTCCCCCTGCCCCTGCAGGTAATACCTGTTCATGAGCTAGACAAATTTCTCCCCATACTTTATCATCTGTGACACCCTAAGATTGTGGCATTTGATTGTCCCCAAGTCTTTGCTTGGAAGGGGTGGATGTTTTTATCATTTTATCATCATGGGTATTTTAGATAGGAGTTAGGCTGCATTAGGTACTAAGGATAAATGCCAATGTCATTAGTACCAGAAAGCAATGTAGATTTTGTTGATTTGTTTTGGCAGAGATGATGGATAGAGAGCTATAATTACCAGAAGACCATGTGCAGGGTAATTTTCTTTTCTCCATCCTTGTACAGCTTTGATGTAACACATCCAGGTACAATGTGGTGATATTGATGGAGTAGTTATAAATTTTGGTCCATGAGTTTAGATCTGCAAGATAACATTTTTTTTTTTTTTTGCTGAAAATTCAATCAAATTTTGACTCTAAACTGCCTTCTCACCAGATAATTTGGGTAATTAATGTTAGTAATGCTAGAGGGTTTTCATCACCACCACCCCACACCCAGGGAGTAAAGAAATCAGTGATGGGGTCTCATGGAGGTCTCAGAAATGCTCTATGATTTGTTTATTGTCAGAGTATGAATTTTTATTTGGCTGGGAGAGAGGAAAGGGAAAACATAATAGAAAAAAATTATTTCAGAACACTCTCATGGCATTGGAAATGGTGCTCTTGAAGAGATAGAAAGTGACCAATTATTTTTTTGGCTTGCATTTATTTTTTACTGAAGTATTACAATCATCCAGAAAAGTACACAAATCATATATAAACAGTTTGATGAATTTCCATGGAGATACTTATGTTAAAAGCTACCAGTTATGTGGCAGTTTAAAAAAAATTTTTGATTTGTTATATATGACAACAGAATGCATTACAATTCATATTACAAATATAGAGCACAATTTTTCATATCTCTGGTTGTACACAAAGTAGAGTCACATCCTTCTTGTCTTCTTACATGTTCTTAGGGTAATGATGACCATCGCATTCCACCATCTTTCCTATCCCTATACCACTTCCCTTTTCCCCTTTGTCCTATCTAGAATTCATTTAATCCTTTCATCCCTGCCCCAGCATATTATGGATCAGCATCCTTAAATCAGAGAAATCATTTGGCATTTGGTTTTTTGGGATTGGCTAATTTCACTTAGCATTATATTCTCCAGTTTCATGCATTTACTGCAAATACCATGATCTTATTCTCGTTTAATGCTGCATAATATTCAATTGTGTATATATACCACATCTTCTTTATCCATTCATCCACTGAAGGGCATCTAGGTTGGTTCCACAGTTTAGCTATTATGAATTGTGCTGCTATAAACATTGATGTGGCTGTGTCTCTGTATTATGCTGTTTTTAAGTCCTTTAAGTATAGACCGAGGAGTGGGATAGCTGGGTCAAATAATGATTCCATTCCCAGGTTTCCAAGGATTCTCCATACTTCTTGCCATATTGGCTCTGCCAATCTGCAGTCCCACCAGCAATGCATGAGTGTGCTTTTACCCCACATCCTTGCCAACACTTATTGTTGTTTGTATTCTTGATAACTGCCATTCTGACTGGAATGAGATGAAATCTTAGGTTAGTTTTGATTTACATTTCTCTAATTGCTAGAGATGTTGAACATTTTTTCATGTTTGTGAATTAATTGTATCTAGTGAGTACTGGAGACTCTCTCTCTAGGGAGGCCGGCGAAGCCCCTGCAAGACTCTCTAACCTCCCCACTGTCTGGCTTTGATTGTTCCAGACATTGTTCTCATGCCTCCATAGTTAGTTTCTTTCCTCAAATGTGTTCCTGCATGGTTGTCGCGAAACACGACTAAACCAGTCAAGATCACTCCAGGTGAACTGCCTGGCACGAAATAATGACACACAGACAGAGAAATACCTTTTCTTGGGGGTTCTGTAATGGCCCCTCTGATCCAGCTCCCACCAAGGAGGCAAGGCAGGCAAGAAAGAGAGGGAGCATGCCTCAACCTGGGTTTTATTGGGGACGGCTGTTGGAAAGAATATTCCATCCATATAAAGCAGAGGGATAATGTTACAAGGGGCAGCCCACTCCCACAGCTGTGCTCCTCTGCTGAGTAGAAAATGGGGATCCACCTACCTCCCTGTCAGGGAAGCCAGTCTCAACATTCCATCCCTCAAAGCCAGGGGGCGCTCAGCTCCTATGTGGCCGCTCTGGACACGCTATGTTGGAGACACTTCTTTCAAAATATTAACAAATTATTTATTTCTCAAGTTTCTAGTGCTGTTTAGACATTTGGGAGGTTGTATCTTTTCCTGTTTACACAGATATTTCCAGGATGATATCAGGGCTGCTAGTTAGATGTCCTCACACTCAATTTTTGTTCAGATTCTATTATTGTTTTTAGAGTTTTCTTTTGCTGGGAACTGGGTAAATCATACTCTCAAAGCATTGTTTATCCATTTATAAAGCTTTGGATGCAATATAGGTATCAGTTAGCCCGAGAACATTCTGAATGAATTATTTCAGTGAATCAAATAAGTAAAGGTCATTGACTAGGATTTATTCGCTTAACTACTATGCTCAGAGAATAGAAGAGATCTCATTTTAAGGGAATTTTTAAAAGAATCATTCTTAAGGAATAGTTTATATACAATAAAGTTTAAAACCTAATTAAACCTGTATAAGTCTAGGAATATTGATAAGTATGTAAAGTCGCGTAACCACCAATACAATCAAGATCAATAAAGATATTTCCAGTTCTCAAAAATGTCTCTCTTGTTCCTCATTATGCTCAAGCTTTTTCCTCAGTTCTAGTTCTGGGTAACTACAGACACGATTTTTGTTCCCTACAGTTTTGCCATCATGCAGCAAGAAGTCTTTTAATCTGGCTTCTTTCACTTAGCTATTTACCATAATTTTGAGGTTTGTCTATGTTGTTGTATATATCAAAGTCCACTTCATTTTTCTGGTAATTGTAGTTCATTATGTGGAGGGACCACAATTTGCTTATCCATTCATCTGTTCATGACCATTTGGGTAATTTCTGCTCTTGGCTACTATAAATATTCTCACACAGATCTTTTTTTTATTAGTTGTTCAAAATATTACAAAGCTCTTGACATCATATTTCATACATTTGATTCAAGTGGGTTATGAACTCCCATTTTTACCCTGTATACAGATTGCAGAATCACATTGGTTACACATCCACGTTTTTACATACTGCCATGCTAGTGACTGTTGTATTCTGCTGCCTTTCCTATCCTCTACTATCCCCTCTCCCCTCCCCTCCCCTCCCCTCCCCTCCCATCTTCTCTCTCTACCCCATCTACTGTAATTCATTTCTCTCCTTTGTTTTTTTTCCCTTTTCCCTCACTTCTTCTTATATGTAATTTTGTATAACAATGAGGGTCTCCTTCCATTTCCATGCAATTTCCCTTCTCTCTCCCTTTCCCTCTCACCTCTCGTCCAGTAAGATTGGCAGCCAATATGAAGTCAAACAACAACAAGTGCTGGCGAGGATGTGGAGAAAAGGGTACACTTGTACATTGCTGGTGGGACTGCAAATTGGTGTGGCCAATTTGGAAAGCAGTATGGAGATTCCTGGGAAAGCTGGGAATGAAACCACCATTTGCCCCAGCTATTCCCCTTCTCGGACTATTCCCTGAAGACCTTAAAAGAGCGTACTACAGGGATACTGCCACATCGATGTTCATAGCAGCACAATTCACAATAGCTAGACTGTGGAACCAACCTAGATGCCCTTCAATAGATGAATGGATAAAAAAAAAATGTGGCATTTATACACAATGGAGTATTACTCAGCACTAAAAAATGACAAAATCATGGCATTTGCAGGGAAATGGGTGGCATTAGAGCAGATTATACTAAGTGAAGATAGCCAATCCCTAAAAAACAAATGCCAAATGTCTTCTTTGATATAAGGAGAGCAACTAAAAACAGAGCAGGGAGGAAGAGCATGAGAAAAAGATCACACAGATCTTTATATGAACGTGTTTCCTTTATCTAGAGTAAATACCCAGAAGTAGGATTACCAAGTTATGCGAATAATTTTACAATAAACTGCTCAAATGTTTTCCAGTGTGACTGTATTCTTTTGCAATCTCAACAATGTAAGAGAGTTCTTATGTTTGTACTTTTTCATCAGCACTCGGATAATCTGTTCTTTTAACTTTAACTGTTCTAATAAGTACGTAGTTGTGTTTGTAGTTTAAATTTGCATTACCTTAAAAAATAATGATGTTGATCATCTTATTTGCTATCTATCTTCTTTGGTGAAGTGTCTATTTAAATCTTTTGCCCATTTTAAAAAAATTAAACTATTTGCTTTATTACTGTATGTAAGAGTTCTTTTTAATATGACTCTGGACATAAGCTTTCTATCATACCTTTTGGAAAAATGTCCTCCCAGTTTGGGGTTTACAGTTTTTTAAATAATACTGTCTCAAAGAGGAGGATTTTAAAAATTATTTTTATTACTATTATTTTTATTTTGATGAAGTCAAATTGATTCATTGCTCCTTTTATGATTCTTTCTTTTCATGTTCTAATATATCTTTGCCAAAGTCACAAAGATTTTCCCCAATGTTTTGTTCTAGAGATTTTGTAGTCCTAGATTTTACATTTAGGCAATTCATTTCAAGTTCATTTTTGCATATGGTTTAAAGTACATTTCAGTTTCTTCTTTCCTTTCTCTTTCTTCTTCTCCTCCACTGCCTTCCTCCTCCTCCTCTTCTTTCCTTTCTTCCTTTCTTTCTCTCTTTCTTTTATATATGTATGAGGAAGCCTCAATATTATAGGTCAGAAATAGCACATTTTATGAACAATTTTATGAACAATCATTCTGGTATCATTTGTTGAAGAGCTACCCTGACATCAAATGGCCCCATTGCTCACAACCGATTGATTATCCCTGTGTAGGTCTGTTTCTGGAATCTGTTCGATCCATTCATCTATATGTTTCTTCTTTCACCAGCAGCACATTGCCTTAGTTTGTGCAGCTTTCTTAGGTATCATGAGTCCTCCATTTTTTTCTTTTTGTAAAACTGTTTTTGTTCTTCTAAATCATTTGTTTTTTAAAAAATTTCATATAAATTTTAAAATCAGCTCATAAATTGCTTCTTGCCCCCAAAGCCCTTCTGAAATTCCATTGGGATTATGTAACTGTGGATCCATTGGGAAACACTGATGTGCTCTCTCTGATAGATAATATTGAGACTTCCCCATATAAGCACCACACAACTCTCAGTTTATGTGGGTCTTGCTTGTTTTTTCTCAATGTTCCATAGTTTTCAGGATACGAATCTTGCAAATATTTTGTTAGATATATACTCATTTTTAATGCTATTTCAAAAGTAATGTTTTGAAAATTTCAATTATCAGTTGTTCATTGTTAGTATTCAGAAATACAATTGACTTTTGTTTATAAATTTTTATTTTAAAGCTTGCAGTTTACGGCATACTTTCCTAAAATTTTTGTGGCACGCGGCAAGCTTCCTAAATGTTCTGTCTAGGTTACCCAGAATGTTAAAATAAGAATTATTTATTCTGTCAACTGATTAGAATATTTCTGTGCTCTTGGGTTCCCTTAATTTCATATTGAATGGTTGGTTATTTGGTCATTGTTCATTCTTCATCCATTCTCTCCCCCCACGCCCGTGTGTGTGTGTGTGTGTGTGTGTGTGTGTGTGTATCTCAAAGACATGTTTAGTCAGTTTAACAATTCTTTAGAGGCTCAGATGCATCCTTAATTAACAAACTGGACATTTCCCCTGACTCTAGAAAAGTTGATAAAGGCAACAAACTTGGTAAGGACTTCAAGTCTCTCCTTTTGCAGGATCAGCAAAGTGTCTAATGAAGTATTTAATTCATGCAAAATGAAGAGAAGTATTACTAACTTTACTTGGAAATTAGTAGTTAATGCAATGCCATCAAATGTGTTGCATCTTTAATTATTTTTCTTTACTTATAACAAATGAATGTGCATGGGAGATACTTTTTTAATCTCATGGGATATTTATTAAATAACAGCTTTATTGAAATACAGTTCATAAACCAAAAACTCACCTCTTTAAAATTTACTGTTAATGTATTTTTTAATGTATTCACAGAGTTGTATCAGTAAGGCTTTTTAACTCATAAGCAACTGAAATAAAGGGCTAATGTTCTAAATTTTATGAATATTGTTATAAAAATTAACACAAAAGGATATCAAAAATATGGAATGTAGTAATTTTTAAAATCATAATCTTACTGGCTAGAAAAATTTAAGTACATCTTAGTGTTCCTTATCATCCCAAGCCAAGCCACTGTAGAAATCTTCATCTTAAGACTTTCCTGCAGCCAGCCAATAAGCTTTCTTAAATACTTTAAAGAAAAGCATGCTCACAGTAGGCAAGGGGATCTATCCTGTTTCCAAATACCTAAACTATTACTTATAGTGATGCTAAAACTGCACCCCTTATGCCTATTTATCTAGAGTTGACTCCCAGGCCACAAGAAGTAAGTTCTTAAAATATCTGAAAGCACCTGTCATGACACTCTGAATCGTCACTCTCTTCCACAAAGAATTCCTTGTTTGCCTTTATCTCTCCCTTCTATGCCATTTTCATGTGCATTACCTTTGTTGGAAATGTGACTTTACCAGGGCGAGTTGTGTGCAAAAGCATTGTTGTTATTATTATTATCATTATCACTATTATTATTATTATTATTTTGGGTCAAATACTACCTTGCTGAATGCAGCACAGGATTGCATCATGTCATTCTGGACTCCTAGTGAACGTTAATAAAACTTCCAGACAGTTCTCCTTTGAGTTGTGCTTACACTGCTGCAATCTCAGGCTTGTGAAATCGGTGCTGTCATCAGATGAGGAAGTGCAGGCTTCCCCTCATTAAGATAACATAGTCTGAGTTGGAACTTACTGGTTGCAGTTTGAGACCACTGTGTCTGGTCATGCCTGAAGTCTTGCTCCATTGTTTTTTTTTTTTTCTGAAGGAAGTGGAAATACTTCAGTTATCAGATGCTTGGATGTGGGATTGAGATGGTTCTGAATATTAAAGTCATTTCCAGATGAAGAGGCATCCAAAGTCTGGGTGGAGCTCTCCTGGGGAAGGTATAAACAGGAGAGGTCAAACTTTGGCTTGAGTAACAACTGTGGATCTGTTCAAGTTCAAATACACGATGATGGAAAACACTGGAGACTCATATCATAAAAACAGGACAGTTTGGTTGTGGGAAGACTTTTAAGGACAGGTGAAATTAATCATTCACTTTATTCATTCCCTCAACTGATATTTATTGAGTGCCTATTGCATGCTGGCATATTTTAGGCACCAAGTGAACAAAATGACAAAGTCCCTTCAACATTGAGTTAAAATTCCACTTGGAGGGGATGTATATTAAATGGAAAAACAAACCAAAGTGTGTCTGGAGGAGCTAAGCATTAGGGGGAAGACGAAGAAAGCTAAAGGGAAGAGTTTTTCTGGCACTGTGGGAGCAGGAGAGCTAGTATAAAATAGTTACCAAATGCTTTTGTCTCAAGGCCCCTTAATGCCTTTAAAAATATGGAGAACTCCAAATGGCTTGTGTTTCTGTGAGATATTATTGGCATTCACCTTAAAAACGTTAAAAAATATGTATTAATTTGTTTAAAAATAATAATAATAATCTAAACAGACCTTTCTCCAAAGAAACAGATGTGGCCAACAAATAGATGCAAAAACATTATTATCAATCATGGAAATGCAAATCAAAGCTACACTGAGATTTCATTTCACTTCATTCTTTTTTAGAATGCCAATCATCAAGAATACAAAGAATAATATTTGTTGGGAGGATGTGAAGGGGAAAGTTACTTTCATACATTGTTGGTAGGATGGTAAATTAGTACAACCACTGGGAATGGAAGTACCATATGACCCAGGTACCCCACCCCTTGGTATTTATCCAGAAGAACTAAAATCCTATCTACAGTGATACAAGATGATCCATGATAATAGCAGCACAATTCACAATAGGCAAGTTATGGAACCATCCCAGGTATCAGTCAACTGATGAATAAATAAAGAAAATGTCTATGTACACACAATGAAGTTTAACTCAGCCATAAAGAACAATGAAATTATGTCATTTGCTGGTAAATGGATACAACTGGGGAACATTGTCCTGAGCAAAATAAGTCACACTCAAAAACTCAAGAGTCCAATGTTTTCTCTCATATGTGAAAGCTGGAGGGAAGAGATAGTAATAAAAAATGGATTCATAAATAAAAACCTAAATAAAAATTTAAAAAGAGATTTTGCAAAAATGGAAGAGTATTAGAATATAGGGAGGGGATCAAGAAGGAGGGAGAAGGGAAGGTCATGGCAACGTAATGTGGATGTGGGATTGAGATGGTTCTGAATATTAAAGTCATTTCCAGATGAAGAGGCATCCAAAGTCTTGGTGGAGCTCTCCTGGGGAAAGTATAAACAGTCTACTAAATTATGCTATGTATATGTATGAATATACCTCAATGAATCATATGTATATGTGTGTATATATATACATATATATACTTATAATGCACTAATTAAAATAACAATAATGATAATGATAGAAGGGAGATTAGAAGAGAAAGTGAATTGGGGGGTGGAGGAGGGGAAGGAAAGGGAAGGTCCTGGGATATAAGATTGATCAAATTATGTATAAATAGGGCATAATAAATTCCACTATTATATATAATTATAATGCACTAATAAAAATAACAATAATAAACCAATTAGATTTTACATAACACATTATTGAAAAAGCAATGAAAAATTGTATTGTTTTAAATTTTTGCAAATGTCTGGCTTCTTGGATTTGACTTCTCATATCTGATTTTGCATTCAATTTTCTGTCAAGGGTTGCTGTCTGAAGTAAATGAAAAAAATATAAACTCAAATAGGTAGCTGGAAAACAGGAATACTTTATTATCTTTTTCAGTTAGTTGTGGATATTATTTTGGGATATATTCAACAACAAAACTCAGTGACATTTTCTGAAAGATTAGCTGCAAGACAGAATCTGAAGCCAAATTAATAAATTTTTATACTCTGTTGCATTTCAATCCATTAGTCTCTCTTATACTTTGAAATGGAAATTTTACCCATGCATGATTTTGTAACATCACGTGTTTGGTTTTCCAAATGCTTATAGTTAATTATATAGTATAAAAAAATCAAATATCATAGCATTCTTACCTATCTCAACAGAAAAATGTTGATCAGAACAGTGCTCAAGTATTTGGAAGCCATCATGTTCATGGTGATAAGTGCAAGTTTTCCAAAATACTCATTTCACCTGAAAACTCAAATGTTATTATTGGTCACAAATACTATCAGTTGTATTCCTGGACATGACATGCTCTTTTTATTTATTTCACAAAAATCTGCCAAATGCCTGAGTCTGAATAAGTATGCTTTTCAGGCATTCTTTTAAATGAAAAGATTGTAGCATGAAAAAAGTGGCTAGTTCAGCTTGCAACTCAAATAACAGCACAAATCATTTCCCCAGAGTTAATCATTGTGGTTTGACATCTAACCAGCAGGGTTGGTTTACTCCCCATTTTGTCCTACAGAATACTAGGAGGATTATGTCCTCAAAGGTCAAGATGAAATAAAACAGTAATTTCACTCCTTCCATAAGGCATATTTAAATGACAATAAGATTTCTTTAATCATTTCTAAATTTACTTATTTGCTGAAGTGGCACTGAACAGTCAAATGACTACTGGACAACTTGGTGCCATGTTGATTTATGCTAGGAACCCTGGTTTTATTCCCTCTTGCTTTTGCACCACCCGTGTAAATATCAAAGCAGTGAAAATAACAAATACTGTCTTAATATTTTTAAGAGAATAGTCTTGATCTTGTGATTGCCCACTGGTGTGTGGATTGTGCTTTAAGAAAAGCTAATATTAAAAGAAAAAAGAAACACTTTGGGTAACTCCTATATTCATTCAAGAATTGAATCTTACACCATTGCTACCTCAATTTTCTGAGAGATTGTATTGTCGGTAAGACAAACCATGGCTTTATCAGGTGCTCTGCTTTCAGCCGAATGAGACTTCTATCGAATGTCTAGGGGTGGGATTCCTTGCTACTCCTGGGTCTTATTTCTCTGTCAGGTTTGTGATACCAGCTCTGTGTATGGGAAAGCATCATCCATAACCTCGATTCTAAAACTCCATCAGTTTTGCTTCTCTTTCCATTTATCCTCAGCCAAATTTTCCACACACTATTTATGGCTTCAGGCTGGTGAATTTCTCTTAAACTGTACATCTTTCTGATATAGAGTTGTTCCCCTCTCCATCTTAGATTAGATTTTTTTTTAAACCTAGGGTGTATTTTATGTTGTTTTATCTGTCATTTGCTTGTACTACCAGCTTTTCAGTTAAACAAATATGGTCGTATCTATCTACTGGGATCTAATTTTGAATTTCTCTTGTTTTCATCGACATCTTAAAACTTTGGAGTCAGTTCAGATCCTTTTCCCTCTTATGTTTTCTGGAGAATTGTGCAAGCTGCTCTATGGTTGTTCCCCTGTCTGTGTGCCACCCTCCCTAAGTCTCCCGGTGCCTTGGATAGGACTAAAGGGGACGTTGCATTCCTGCTATGGCAATGAGTTGGTGACATCTTTATATCTTATTCTCACATTTGTAAAGCAAATAGATTTAGCTAGGAGACCTCCGGGGTCCTTTCTACATCTATGCCTTCTCGTTTTCCAGAAGAGGATTCCCTTCTCTTGTGCTCCACTGAGTCAAATTTGGCAGGTGAGTGGAAAGAGGATGGCGAAGATGGTTTCCTCTCATTTTTCCAGTGAATTCCCCAGTAACTTCTGCTCCCCAGGCAGTATGTGTTTGCCTGGACATGCCAATGGAAGGTTTTTCTTCAGCGTGAGTGATTTGCCTTATAACTATTATAAACCTGGAGGAGGTTGCCAGCCCTGGCCCTGGATAATAGAATGCAAGTAGAAGATTATAGCTGCCTTCTTGTTAGGGCCTTTGCACTGATCCCTTGGGGAATGAAAAATACGTATTAATGTTAAAGTAGGGGTCAAGCAAGTTAACAATTTAAAACATTTCTCACTTGCAGAAAAAAAAAATCTGTGTAACATAAAACCCAAACTTAACTCTACCTCACCGGCCCAGCTTCTCTTTCTTCAGTGTCTGCTGTCTTGGCTGTGACTCTAGATCTCCTGGACTCACACATGAACTCCTGATTCCTGCCGTCCATCTTGACCCCCTTTCTCCTCATTTCTGGCCAAACAGCCTGTCCCTGACCTCGTTCCAAGTCCCCAATCTTATTTTAGGTGAAAACAAAAGCTGAGTCTCAACTTACATGTTTTTTTCCTGCCTTAGCCCACTGCTGAGAAGCGGCTCCAACTTGGCTCGGACTGCATGATTCTAGATAGCAATCCTCTGATCTCAGCTCCTTCCATCTGGCAAAAGCAGTTCTTGGCCTTGTCGTACTATTTGGAGAGATTCATGTTTCTGACAATGGTCTGAGTCTTGGGTAACCAGTGGAGTTGATCCTTGCACCCAGAGATACAGAATCTTTGGCTTCTAATTGCTGTTGCTTTGAATGACAGGTTGAGTTTATGGTGACTATGGTGTGACTCAAGAGAAATATGACTAATAGGTATATCATCTTATGAAAAATCCATATCTCAACGTTGTATAAAGCATACACTTCAGAATCAAACTCTTACCAAGGGGCATAAGAGTACTGGAAGAGGAGAGGCTTGGCTGTAATGCTGACTGTTCCAGAAATACTGAGTCAAATTGGTAGGAAACTAGGTTTTATTCAAAGCCAGCTTTGAAGGATGATAGAAGAAACTTAAATGTTTCAAATGTTTATCTCAAAATCCCCCCAAATTAGCAGAACTTCTCAACGATAAGAAGCAGAAAAGTGAGGAATGGCAGGAAATACACATAAACAGATCTAGTTATCTTTTGTTAGACAGGCCTGAGTCGGCAATTTCCTCTCCCATGTTCTTTGATGCAGTGGGGGTGGGGAGGGGATGGCAGCCCTCCGGCTTCCTTCTCCAAGTAAGAGAAATGTGTTTTCAAATTCAGAGTGTGGCAGTGGCCCCCAAGCTCAGTCTCTTTCAAAACCGTCCTGGGTCAATTGTCAGCTCTCTCAGTGACTAGCTGGGTGACTGAAGAACAGTTGACTTTATCTCTCTGGCCTTCAATTTTTACTGATAAAACATGAATAATAATAGTTTGCAGGTTTTAAAGACGATAAGACATGAAAAATATAATATTTTGCACCCCAAAAGTTCTAGTTATTAATAATTATTATTACCCTTAACATTGATTAGGGTTTTAATTTCAAAAGTTTGGGTGATTTATTTGTATAGCAACTATATGCTAATGATCCAATGATATGACTTGTATTCTGTGTTCATTTATATGCATACTCCTTATTTCCTTGAAAGCAAGAACCACTAAATGGTATGTAAATTTATTTTTAACACTAGCAGAAACAGAAGCAAATTCTGATACTCTTTTGGAATGTTCTCATTCTTCTGGATTTTTGATGAATGAAGGAGTAACTTCCCCTGGTGGACACCTGCAAATGCAGAGGGCAGGGGCCATCTTGACACTGTCCACCATCAGTAATAAGAGCTAACACTGCTTTTGAGTCAGCTCTTAGAACCTGGTCGATGGCGGGAGTTGAATTGATGTCTGTGGCCCAAGCCAAATCCTGGTATTCTCAAGTACTTTTCTGGCACTGAATTTTCTTCTCTAGAGCCACACCAGTTATTGCCAATTACTGCTGGGCTCTGAGTTCCAGATGATTGATCTGCACCAAGAAAGCTGAGAGTATTATCAGATATTGCAATCAGTACAGAAGAGAGAAGGTTTCAATTTAATTTCAACTTAACCTTCGTCTTTGACTGTTAACATGAGAAAGAGAGCTTCTAATAAAATGTTCCAATTTGTGATCTCATTTGTTGTAACCAGCACTCTCTTTACAGATGTGATGTCTGATTTCCAGCAGCTGAAGGCAATTCTATTGGATTAACTCCAGCCTTGTGATTGATTTGCTCTTGGTTTAGTCAGCCCACAAGGCAGATGTAATGGTAGGAAATATAGAGTGTGTATTTTGGCTGACGACAAACTCTTTCTCTTCTAGAGAGCAAGATAGTGTCAAGACTTGGGGCAATAACTCATCACTCTAAGAACTTTTAAGTTCCTTCTATGGTGAAAATATACTTCTGCTTTCAATTTAAACTTTTCAGGAATGCATGATCACTCCATAGTACCAAAAGTCAATTATCCACCTGTGGACTTTTCTCTTTGGAGGCTTATAATACCCTGTGGTCAAGCATAACTTCTACTTTTAGTACTGTACTACCAGTGAGTGTCAAAAACTATTAACTAATTTTACTACAACCCAAAGAAATCATAATTAAGAAGGCAAATTGGATTCCAGAAAAGGCAAATTGGATTCTGGAAAAATAACATAATAGTATATTCTCAAATGAAACATAATTGACTTTTATTAGAGTTTCCTCTATTCCTTACCAGAATGAGATTTTGATGAGAGTTGATAGAAGCTAGTTAATTCTCAAGAATTCAAAAGATTGGAGTTCCTGACCATGTTTTATTATTGTTGTGTAGGTCTGAGTGAGATCTGCTGTATTCCATTCATGTCTTCCATTGGTGCTTTCCATTGGTGGGCAAAGGAGAGTGGAGACCACTTGTTCAATGTCCTAATTAGGGATAGGGTAGAAAGGGGATCAGAATCTAGACCTTTAACTTCTATCCCTTTCATGAAGCAGCCTCCTTTGATATTATTTTTAATACACATTATAGTAGCCACATTCATAATTTATATATTTCAATTTATTTAAAATCATTGGTTTAGTGTTAATTTTATAAATTTGCTTAAGTCAATTGGTAGTTCATTATTACATTCCTAATTGGAATTGATCCAGTGTACTAAATGAAAACAATATGAACAGAATGATCTGTAAAAAGGCAGCTGGCCAGATGTCTGCAGAGTACTACATGCAGCTTGACTTGAAGCCATCATTTTCTATCTCTAGTACACTTTCAAGTCATGATGAAAGTGATGTCAGCTTTAAAAGAAATTACATTTGAAGCTGAACTAAGCAGAACATTAATATATTAGTGCCAGCAGAGAGTACACATGAGAAATGTGCCTAGAGGTCATGTAAAGACAGGAAGGAGTTAAGTCAAGCAATGGCATGGTAAGATTTTGAAGATTAGAGGGGGATATATTAGTTATCTTTTTATCACTGTGACCAAAATACCTGATAAGAACAACTTAGAGGAGGAAAAGTTTATTTTGAGTTCATGGTTTCCAAGATTAAGTCCATGGTTGGCCAACTCCATTGCTGTGGGTTCAAGATGAGGCAGAACATCAATGGCAGAAGGGCATGGCAGAGAGAAAGGGAAGATGCACTCTTCCAAAGAACACCCTGGTGAACTATCTTTCCTAGCCACATCCCACACCTACAATTATCAACCAGTTAGTTGGTAACCATTCAAACTAAGATAAACTTATTTGGTTACAGCTCTCATAAGCAAACCATTTTACCCTTAAACATTCCTGCATTAACTCAGGAGACTTTGGAGGACCCCTCATATCCAAACCATAACAAGGGGTTACTTTAGAAGAAAAGGAAAGAGTTAGAGGATTACTGAGCTAATCTGGACAAGAGACCATAAATCATGGTATCAGCAGTGTGGGTAGGGAACCGGGATGTATTGGAAGAAACAGGAATCTGGGGGCAAATCTCACTAGTGAGATTTGGACTAAGAGTTAAATCAGCAGTTTCCAGTGTCCTTCAATGAAGACTAGAGAGAGGGAAGTATCATCCTTAAGGGTAGGGAAAGGAGTGGGGGAAGGAGGAGGTTGTGTTCTTGGGAGTGGTACTCAGTCTGACTTGTATAGAGACATTGTCATGATTTTTTTTTTCAGATCTCTGTATGTTCACATACCTATTCCATGTGTCTGAAAATTTTTTTTTAAAGATTTATCCCAGAAAAACATATTTGAAAATCATCAGAATCTTGGTGGAAATTGAAGTGATAAAATTCTTAAGGAGAGAAACAAAAAGGGAAGGAGCAGATGTGGAACTTTTTCCTGGGACACAGTGCTGCAGGCTGGATAGAAGATTCATGGTCCTCCATGAATCTGAAAAGATGCTGTGGAGAGGTGAGAGGTGAGTCCACCTGGCATCCGAGGATGCCCAGGGAGGAAAAGTGGGGTGAATAATGCCAGTGGTGGTTGTTGAGACCAAGTGAAAAGAGACTGAAAATGTACACATGACTCCATAGCCTGGTTTTCTTAGCTTACTGAGGGTGGTGAAGCAGCAGATGAAACAGTCAATGGGATGAAAATCAAACAGTAATTAAGAAAGTTTAAAAAAATGAAACTTCTCAATCTGAGGTCTATAGGCCTTGGAAAATCCAACATTATTTCATGCAGTCATTAAATTAATACTTACTGAGTACCTACCATGCTCTATATAGCATTACAGGCCCTGGAAATTCTGCATTTATTCTAAATGGAGACAGAGGCAATAAGTAAGTATTTTATAGCATAATATGAAGTAGTAACAAGTGTTATGAAGGTAATAGAATAATGTGACTGAAGGTGATACACTCATATTAAAACATCTGAGTTATTCTCAGAAAGGCAAACAATATTACGGAGATGTCAATCCTATTTAAAAATCTCACCATAAATTTCTTTTTGGAACTTAACTGAAATAAATGTGCAACACAAAAAGGGGGAAATCCCCCTGCTGGATGTCAAATCATGATAAAGCATAATGCTTTGCTATAATCACAGAAGATTAGGTGAATGAATCAGGAATGGAAGACCTATATATGTGAATGAAGTTAGAAAATGTAGAACGTGGCATTTGGGATCATTGAAGAAAGGATGGCTATTCTATAAATGATTCTGAAATAATCCATGATGTGTTTAGATAAAGAAAAGACAAATCTACCACTTTGGTTCCTATCTTTCACAGAAATAAATTCCAGCTGTAATAAAGGAAAAATTGTAAAATAAATGAAAATATGAGAGACTATTATTATGATATAGAATAAAGAAAGAGTTCTTAATCAGACCACTAAAAAGAAAGGGAAAAATGGTTAAGGTGTTTCGCTCAGGGGTAGAGCATATTCTTGGCATGCATAAGAACTGCAATTTGATTTCCTACACCAAAAAAGAAAAAAGAAACAAAATAAAACAAAGTAGCATGCCACAAAATAACAAAAAACATTGATTGCACGTGTAGAATAAAAGACACCAAAGGCAAAACTAAAAGATGAGATACAAGTTGGACAATTATTAATGTCAACAGAGGATCAAGTCATTTTTATCTCACCAAGAGCTGAAGAAAACAGGAAATCCAGGATATTGAAAAAATGAACTGAGCTGATGGCCACAGGGGCCAGCCAACCCCCAGGAACCAGGATGACACGGATGACCACAGGAATACCACGTTCAATATGTCCACACCAGGCTCTTCCTCATGGAGCAGCAGGTGTGTGGCATATGGGTGGGTCTGAGTGGGTTTAAGGATCTGGGGGAATCATGGACATTTGTGAGGTGCTGTGCTTTCCCCAAGTGTCCCCTAGCAGAAAAACCCCAATGCCCCAGTAGCCATCACCATGAAGAAGTCTCCATGGAAAGTCGGCTGGTGGTTACGGATTGGAGTTGCATTACTTTCGATGCAACGCTGGCTCCATCACTAGATAGATGATGGACAACTTGAGAGAAAGAACAGTTTTCACATCATCATTTTCAGACACATAAAGTGCTTAGTAAACATCACTTGAATAAATGAACAAATGAGCAAATGAAGCCCCATATATTCCAACTGACACATAAGAAGGGATTGGATATTAAAATCAAAATACCAGATGCAAATCAGGAGTAGTCAAAACTTCCCTGGAAAAACTTCTTTCAAATGCTGTGTGCATTTGAGAGAGGTCTCTGCAGCTTCACATTTGCTAAAGATGGAGCATTGAGGAAGCTACTGTTTGTTTTGCTGGGTTTCTTCAGAGGAATGATGTAGAGGATCCTCTTGGCCACACTGTACTTGGAAAGCTAATAACATCTCTGGCAGATGACATTTTGCAGAAGGCAAGGTGTGGGTTGCAATCTTGACTTGAATGTCCAGACTGGCTCCAGAGTGATCTGAAGAAGATCATTGGAATGAGGAGAGAAGGTCATTTACCAAATGAATGGGTGTAGATGGTAAAAATCAGTGGTTCTATATCGTATTTTCATTAGATGATAAATCTGATTAGAAATAATCAGATCAAAAGCATTTTGGTCAACGTTAATTACATTGAGAACAAACTGGATAGAATGAAAAAGGTGGAATTAATAGACTGATCAAAAATATTCCACCTCTCTCTATATATTTGATATAGTGGATTTCCCCACAAACTATTATGGATTTTTAAACATTTTCACATGAAATAATCTCAGGAGAAGTACTTTGAAAATTACTGCCTGTAAGCAAATGACAAAAAAAAAAAAATGGATGTTTACTGCCAGGTGATATTCAAAGATGAAGAAGAAGGAAATATATAAAGAATGACTTAATTAAGAAATAAATTAGCCAGGTGTGGTAGCACACACCTGTATTCCAGTGGCTCGAGAAGCCAAGCCAGGAGAGTCAAGAGTTCAAATCCAGTCTCAGTAAAAGTGAGGTGCTAAGCAACTCAGTGAGAACCTGTCTCTAAATAAAATACAAAATAGGGCTGGGGATGTGGCTGCTCAGTGGCCGAGTGTCCCTGAGTTTCAATCCCTGGTACCAAATAAACAAACTAAGGAATAGAACAAAAAGAGAAAGTAAGAATGAGAGTAATCATCTAAGATAAAGAACACAGAAGTATAATATTTAAGCACGCATATATAGAGGTTTTGTAGACATTTTATTTTGCAATATTGAATTTTTTAATTTTTAAATTGTTTTAATTAGTTATACACGACAGTAGAATGCATTTATACACTGTGATATACATAAATGGGATATAATTTCTCATTTTTCTAAGTATATATGTTGCAGAATCATATTAGTCATGTAGTCACATATATACATGCAGTAATAATGTCTGTTTCATTCTACTATCTTTTCTATCCCTACATCCCCTCCCATCCCCTCTCATCACTTCCCTCTACCTAATCTAAGGTAATGCTATTCTTCCCTAGTGCCCCCTCACCCCACGCCTTATTGTGAATTAGCATCCGCATATTAGAGAAAACATTCAGCCTTTGGTTTTGTGGGATTGGCTTATTTCATTTAGCATGATATTCTCCATCTCCAACCATTTATGGCAAATGCCATAATTTTACTCTTCTTTAAAGCTGAGTAATATTCTATTGAGTATATATGCTACATTTTTTTTAACTACTCATCTATTGAGGGACACCTAGGTTGGTTCCATAGTCTAGCTATTGTGAATTGAGATGCTATAAACATTGATGTGAAGTCCTTTGGGTATAAACCAAGGAGTGGGATACCTGGGTCAAATGGTGGCTCCATTCCCAATTTTCTGAGGAATCTCCATACCGCTTTCCACAGTGGTTGTACCAATTTGCAGTCCCACTAGCAATGTATGAGTGTACTTTTTCACCACATCCTAATCACCATTTATTGTTGCCTGTATTCTTGATGATTGCCATTCTGACAGGAGTGAGATGAAATCTTAGAGTAGCTTTGATTTGCATTTCTCTAATTGCTAGAAACATTGAATACTTTTTCATATATTTGTTCATCAATTGTATTTCTTCTTCTGTGAAGTATCTGTTCAATTCCTTAGCCTATTGTAGACCAATGAATGGTACAGAATAGAGGACACAGAGATAAACTCATATAAATATGGTTGTTTCATACTAGACAAGGGTGCGAAAAACATTCACTGGAGAAAAGATAGTCTATTCAACAAATGTGCTAGCAAAACTGGAAATCTATATGTAGCAAAAGGAAATTAAACCTCTATCTCTCACTCTCTCACCCTGCACAAAAATCAACTCAAAGTGGATTAAAGACTTAGGCATTAGAATAGAGACCCTGTGCCTAATAGAAGAAAAAATAGGCCCAAATCCTCACCACTTCAGCCTAGGATCTGACTTCCTTAACAAGACTCCTAAAGCGCAAGAAGTAAAATCAAGAATCAATAAATGGGATGGATTCAAATTAAAAAGCTTCTTACCAGCAAAGGAAACAATTAATAATGTGAGGAGAGAGCCTACAGATTGGGAGAAAATCTTTACCACATGCACCTTCAACACCACATTAATCTCTAGGATATATAAACAACCCAAAAAACTTAACACCAAAAAAAAAAAAAATGACCTAAGCAATATTGAACTTTCATCTGTATTTTGTAATTTTTCCAACTATTCAAAAAAGACATGGAAAGGTATTAATAACCCTGTTTTATAGATGGAAAAAATGAAACCTATGGAATCAATAATCTGCACAAAATTACACAAAGTTGAGTGCCAGATTTGAACTTGGGGTCCATCACTGTTCTTTCTGCAACGTTATGCCAGGTCTCAAAATGGTAAAGGCAAGAAACTAGAAGTCTGCATTTTCACAGCTGTGTCCTGGGTGTCTCTAAGTAGGTAACCTTAACACTGCTTTCCAGGGCTTCATTATTCCTATTTGTCAGCTATGGAACAGAATTATTGGTATTTTGCAAAAATGTTTGCTAGTGAAAAACATATTTCACACTGTGATATGCACATGTAATGGAAACAAAAGATTACAAAACAATACTTACCCTGACGGTGTAGAGTGAATTTTCTAGTCCAGTTTGTATTCTCAATGTCAGTCACAATCTATTAACTAGATTTCATGACCCACTATTTCACTGCAATTTTGGACTGGATAGATAGCTGTTTTCTAGTTCTAGCTGTTTTCTAGTTCTCATATTGTGAGGTCCTACTGTCTAGGGTAAATTCATTGGATCAGACTAAATCTAGTAGTAAGAAAATTAGATTTTTCTAATCAGAGAAATTTGTTGATCCCTCTGAGTCACTGGAGCTAATTTGAAAAATCAAAAGTGCTTTGAGAAGAAAGAAAATCACAGCAGAAGAAAAACCATACACTGGCACCAAAATGCTCCCTCCCAGCTCCCACCTGAATCATGGAATCGTCCAGGCATGTTCAACGCTGTCAGTGTGAAAGAAGACGATTTAATAATAGTGTTGATACTTTACGCACAGATAGTAGCATTTTATTTTTTGAGTGTTTCAATATCATTTCAACATATTTTTTAAAAATATTTTTATAGTAGACGAACACAATACCTTTATTTTATTTTTATGTGGTGCTGAGGATCAAACCTAGTACCTCACATGTGCTAGGCAAGCGCTCTACCAACTGAGCTATAACCCTAGCCCCATTTCAATATATTTTGTGGAATGAATTAGGAGGATGTTATGACAGCCTTTGTACAGGTTAGGAAACCAAGATAGTGGAGAAGTTACATGACCCATCCAGCACCATGCTTTGCACAAGGCTTTGAATAAATATTCATAAAATACTATTGAATGATGCTGCACAAATATAAGGTCACAGAACAAGTTAATAATGACAGGATCCAATTTCCCAGCTCCAACTTGAGTTGTTGCATCTACACAACACTGAGTTACACCAGAAAGTCAACTCAAAAAGCAAAAGTCCTTCCTCCTTCTAGGTCTAACTGAAAAGAGACTTCAAACAGAAGAAGAAATTATTAAACTTTTAACATGTATACCTGCATATATTTGTCTATATATTTATATATACCTCACATATACCTCAGTTTTTACAAATTACATGTTTTTCTTGTTCTTATGTTTGACAACTTTCGACCATTTAAAATAGGAAACAAACATCGATTCCACTTTTATAAACATGATTTTGCTGAAAGAGGGGAATTTGAAATTATCCTACCAATTGTAAGAGTCCATGATTCAAATGAAACATTTTTAAGATTCTCTCTAATGATTCTTTTACAATGACACAAATCCTGTGTGTCTTCTGAAGACAGTTCTTGGGAGCACTCATTCTTTTGTTCACTTTTTCAACCAACATTTGAGTGCTCTTATGGGCAGCTACTTTTCAGTCCTCTGAGAACAGGGAGGTGAATAAAATATTGTCCTCGATGCTCCTGGAGGAGTTCATTACTCGGTGGTATAGAAAGACTTATGAGAAAGCCTCATGGTGAACAGCAGAGGGAGGGAGAAGTCCTAAAGAGGTGTGGCTATGACCCCTTCCTTATTTTTCCCTGGGGAAAAAATTTGTATCTTCTGCCCTCTAAAGCCATTGGGCAGAATAAATAGCAAACCTGTAGAGAAAGCACAATAGGTTCACTCAGGAATGTAGACTGTCTTAAAAAAAAAAACAATTAATAGGGCTGGGGATGTGGCTCAAGCGGTAGTGCACTCGCCTGTCATGCGTGCAGCCTGGGTTGGATCCTCAGCACCACATACAAACAAAGATGTTGTGTCTGCCAAAAACTTAAAAATAAATATTAAAAAAATTCTCTCTCTCTCTCTCTCTCTCTCTCTCTCTCTCTCTCTCTCTCTTTAAAAAAAAAAACAATTAATAGATTAGTAAACTTCAACTACACTAATGAAATAAAAATGAGCACCCTAGCATTTGCTGATTGAATCTAAGGACACTCCTAGTGTATCCTGAGGTCACATTCAGCTACAGAAGTGATCACAATTCTGTTCACCTCCAGTCTCAGTCCCTCTAGTTCTCTTTTATTCGCACGTGAGCAATTTCCCCAGGGATCTGTTCCCTTTGTATCCACATTTTTGTCTTTAGTTCATCTGCTTTCCAGGTGGGCAGGTGAAAACCACCCCTGCTGCGTGGCTGCATGTACAGATCTGCAGTTCAGTGATGACAAATTCATTTCCCCATCTCTTGTGTCGTTTAAAATTGAACCAGAGATAAAGCTTGGAAGAATCATGGCAGCCAATAATTTTGTGCTATCCACGAGAAGCTGACCTAGTTAATGTGGAGTTTCTAGGCTCTGTAAATCCTGTTTCAAATAATCACCCTTCTTTAGTTCATCTGCTTTCCAGGTGGGCAGGTGAAAACCACCCCTGCTGCGTGGCTGCATGTACAGATCTGCAGTTCAGTGATGACAAATTCATTTCCCCATCTCTTGTGTCATTTAAAATTGAACCAGAGATAAAGCTTGGAAGAATCATGGCAGCCAATAATTTTGTGCTATCCACGAGAAGCTGACCTAGTTAATGTGGAGTTTCTAGGCTCTGTAAATCCTGTTTCAAATAATCACCCTTCCTCAGGAAGAGTTGACTCAGAGAAATATGCCCCCATGATCCCTGATGCCAGCCCTGAAGTGGAGTCTAGCAGGAGGCTATCACTCTGATTGGATTATCTACAGCCCACAAATCACTCAGTATTTAGTTCCAGTAAACAGCAAAGGATCACCACCTCCAGGAGTCACAGCCACATGTAGAGTCTCATCATGGTAGCTTAAGTGTACTCAGCTGGCCTGATGTGCAGGCAAGTCAGGCAATGAGCTATGTTAGAACTTCCCAACTGGGGTACTGTAGTTTCTGTTTTCATTCTCCACAAGGCCCTGTAAACTGCGTGATTGTTCCTGATGTGCAAAACCAGACAGCCCACATTAAGAACTCTAGGGACAACTTCATTGTGACCATTAGACCTAAAGAGTTCCCACTGGGAATGACAGAAGAAAAGAGTATCACACAGCAAAGGGAATCTACACTGCTCAGCACACACCAGACAGTACCATAAAACCTGAGGCACCAAAGGGCCAGGCTTCTTGCAATCTTGAAGGTGGACGATGAAGAAAAGAAATTTTTTTTTCTGTTATTATTAAACTCATTGTAGTCTTTTGGCAATGGTCACCTGAGGGGAGGGGCGGGGGGACAGGTTTCAGTTCCAAAGAAACTGGTTGAGAGAGAAGAATGATAGCATTCAAAAATAACTTTGAAAACATTTACCCTTACACACACTCAAGGGGGCTATTTGAAGAAAGGGCTTATACCCAGTGTAGAAACTCCCACATATATTTTAAGCATTTATTTATAATCTTTTGGAAAAGAAAATGTTCACCCATGAAATATAACTAGGCTATTGTATTTGGTCTCAGATAAACACACAGAGGATTCATCACAAGCTCCTTCAGCAAATCAATAAGAGTTTGAGGTTGCCCAAAACACCCAGCACATCTGAGAACATGGTGCAGAATAGACTCTCAGTGAGCACTGGGTACACAACTGGGGGAACTCTGGTTTAGATCTGCAAGTTTCCAGAACCCAGGGAAGGTGCTAGAACTTAGGAAGTAGAAAAAAAAAAAAAAAAAAAAAAAGCCAAAACCTCCTGTGTTTTTTCATCAAAACCAGAAAGAGATGAAGGAAATATGGAAGAAAGAGAATACCAGTTAGATCCCAGTATCACTAAGGTGGTTACTACTAATGGGCAAAACTTATTGGTTCCCTTCCATGAATACTTACAAAAGTACTTTACATGCATTAATTTAATATTTGCAATAATGCATGAAGCAAGGGATATTGTTCATCCTCTGCATACTTGACAGAATGGGGAAGTTAAGACACAAAAGAATTGAGCAACTTGACCCCATCACACAGGAAATGACATCAAGGTTCCACTCCAGGCCAAAATCCTGTGTGATTCTCCAAGGCCTTACCCTGGGCAACGGCAAAGGTAGTCTCTGGCTTCCAAGCAGAGAAGGGATACACTAGATGGGTGCACAGCAAGCAGATGGCAGGCTCTGAGTCACCTGTGATTGGGGATTCAAGCCCCTCCAGCCGGCCATGCCCTGAAGGCACAGTTGTACTAGGAGCCCAGGATCCTCATTCCTAGGTCTCTTCACCAGGGCCTCAGCCTGGTCTCCTTGTGGGAAGGAGCTGGGCTGGTGGTTGAAGACACTCTCCCCAGTCCCACCCTGTGCCCAGGGCCTTTCTAGTCCTAGCCCTCCCTTCTTCCTCCTCCTGTTCCATTAAACCATCTGCACCTTTTGTTGGGGCTCCCTCAATAGTGACTCAACCCCTATGTGGGTCAGCGCTGATTCCCTGAGCCCTGATCAGCACACTGTGCCCTAGGAGAGAGGAGAAGAACCAAAACCCTACTGTGGCCCCTGGCTCTGGCTCTCCAAAGTGCACAGACATACCCCTTTCACCTTGACCTAGACTTCATCATCTGCTTCAACAGCTGACAGTTCCATTCTCTCTGCAGCTCAACCGAGTGCCTGGTAGAGGTCTGTTTCCTTTTGTTTTCTTCTTCTCCATGTTTAATGAACTTCTCACTAGATGAGACGAATGTTCCTGAATGCCAGAGGGAGGACTTTGGTAGCTGGCTCTGTCTTTCCTGAAGCAGCCCCCTGCCTGGGCTGGGCTGCTGCTGTTCGTCTTGAGGTGTCCTGGAAGTCATGGAGGAAATAAGTGCAGGAATTCCCAGAAAGGAAGTTTTGCCAGTGCACAGATGCTGTGTACCTCAAAATTAATTTGTTTTCAAGGAACCTGTGGTTGGCAGGTGATGCTGGCTCCTTCAGCCTCTGTGCATAAGTGTGATACAATTTCATAACATCATCTTTGCAACCTGGGTGCCCTGCGCTGCCTCTCAGGATCATCGAGGGAGCCTTGCGGGTACCAATCCTGGAACAGGGACTTAGCATAGGTGAACTGGACAGAAAGAATTTAGTGGAGCTGAATTTTCTTTTCTGATGCTGTATTAATGGAAGAAAATGAAACCAAGATGAATTTCTCTAAATGAAGTTCAACAGATGAACACATAGTGTTCAGAGATGATCCTGGTTCCTGTAAGGCCAACCTGCCACTTCTCCTAGCAGACAAATGGCAGATTTGACTTTACAAGTCAGTCAAAGAGGAAATGAGTATCATCTACCATTTATTGAGCCATTTTCTGCAAACCCTACACCCTGTGCTAAGGGCTGTCATATCTCTTACAGCATCTAACCACAGTATTAATTTAGGAGACATTATTAACATAGTTTTATAAATGAGGTAAATATTGCCCCAAAAGGTTAAGTAATAATTTATTCAATGCCATACAGCCTTAGAGATAAGGTTGACCCTCTTTTCATACTGCTCATCTCACTGTTGGAACAGACTTGTCCTTTGAAGGATCAAGGGGTTATTTACAAAGTAATTATCCCGTGTTCTTCTAACCCCAAAGTATTACCCAATAGAATGGTTCAAAGTCCAAGCCCAGGGTCATCCTTGGAGAAAATGGACTTTGTCAGGAACCCCAATAATCAATCAAATTAATGCCCACCCACAACCAAATAAAGCTCCAGGAAATGAAGAATTCAAATGCTTCTTTTAAAATTACCTTATTTCAAAGAATACTATAACTGGAGGAGATCATCCCTATATAAAACTTTCAAAGTATTCATATCCTGGGGATTTTAACCTTCTGAAATAATGGAGAAAAGTCTAAATGCAAAAACTTACATCAAGAAATTATTCATAATAATAAAAACAACAAAAAGTTACTACAAACTTTAAACAATGGATTGGTACATTTACATGTTAAAATGCAGACAAATGACAATAAGATATGTGTTAAAATACAGAAAATATTTATAACATTATATGAAAAGCATAAGTCTGTGTTTGTAGGCTGAGCTTAAAATGTAAAATAATATTCATAACAACAGCCTGAAAGAGAAATCTCTAAAATTTGAACAGGTGTTCTTTTAGGATAGTGAGATTGCAGGTACATTTTTCCTCCTTACGCTAGTACGAGCGTGTTCTCTTTTGCTTTATTGAGCATATGTTGCATTTAAGAATAGAAAATAATTAAAATTTCAACTGCAGCCACAAATTGGTCCTTCACACCAGCCCTCCTCAAATTGTCAGATGTACAGGCTCACCTAGAAGCCTGTTCAAAATGCAGATTTTGATCAAGTGTGGGGAACCTGAGATTCCGAATTTCAAAATAAGCTCCCAGGTGATGCGGCTGCTGCTGGTCTGAGGACAGCATTGGGAGTCGGGTTTCATGCACAACAGATGAGAAGCCATCACAGGGGTGGGGAGCTGGAGACAGGGGCTTCCCCTAGGAATTCTTTCTGTGGAAGCCTGAGGCCAGGAGCTTGGCTGAAGGGACGACCTCTCCTGTGGCAACACCAATCTGCCCTTCTCAAGCTGCACCCAGTTCCCCTCCTATTTTCAACCCCACAGTCCAGCTCATGAGGTTTTCTTCTCCTGGGTAACCTTCCTTTGCCCCTGTTTTGAAATTAAATTCCATTTGTTCTGCTCATGTTGGCACCAAAATTGTCTCAAGTTAGTTTAATAAAACCATCACTAAAACAATTTTCTTGAGGAGTGTAATTATAGAGCTAGTAATTAGACTCCTCACTAAATGAATAGCGTAGTTAGATTACATTTAGACAAGCGCCACACACCCCATTCCGTTTTAATCACCCCTTAAATGCAATCCTGTTTGTTTGCATGAAAAGCCTTTTTAGATGGTAATAGCAAGACCATCACATGCAGCCTTCTAAGATTCTGATACCTACAAAGTTGGGGATATCTGGTACCCATCATATCGCCCGTGGTGGGTGGGCAGAGCAGGTGGAGGGAGCTTCTTTTGGAGGTGATATTAGGATTCACTGTAGTGTAATGTGGGTGTCTTCTATGGCCTCTGCCCAACTGTGTGGCCCTGCCTCATCATAAAGATGCGGGGTTCCAGCCCTACTTCAGCTCTTCACAAGCTCCCCTCTACTGTCTTCAGTTCAGCCTTTGACGCTCCATGTTGCTTGTGTTTGTGCCCAATTCATACCTTCTACTTCTCTTTTGGTCTTCAAGACACCCATGGCTTTACCAAAGCACAAACCCAAACTTCCCCGTCTTGTAGCAATCTGCACGTGCTGTCACCCCACTAAGGAACCTAGGAAGAGTCACACCACACAGTTGTACTTTATATTCCAGTATCACACAACTTCCCATGGAAGATAATACGACTTTGACCTAATACTTTTCAACCAGATCCACTTAGCACACCTAACAACTAAGAGTCCATCTTTGGGTGTTTAACTCTGCATTCCTGGATTTAGATTCATCATGCCACTTAATTTGTCCAATAATTCCTGTTTCACAGGTAAACAAATAAGTAAGGCTCAGACTGGTTATATAATTTGCTCAAGTTCAACCAGCTAAGAAATAGTGCTTTCCTGCTCTCATGCTTCCAGAAGGCATGGCTCTCCTTCCTCATGCCTCCCTCTGAGTTAGCAAATATTCTGTAACAGGTCACAGGGTAAGTAGGTGAACATCTCCCGTGAGATTTGAATAACCCACGTTCTAGCTAAGAAGACCCATGCATCACAAGAGCTGTGAGACCTAAAGTTGGAGAATCAACTGAAGTTATATTTTCTGGTTTCACGCAGATTGGTGGAGAAAGTGTGTGTGGGCTTAGAGCAGCCCTTTGCTCTCCAGGTACCTCTCACTGGCTCTTTAATGAGAAACTTCATTTCCTTATCTATAAAGTGAGAATGATGTAAGTATGCCTCTAATATCTTAGGGACGTTTGTGTGTGTGTGTGTGTGTGTGTGTGTGTGTGTGCGCGCGCGCATGCGCGCACATACAACATGTGATAAGGTATGTAAAAACATTTCATAAAATGGAAAGTGTTATCATGTGTAAATTATTACCATTATGACTTAACCAGATCCAGAAAATTTATTGTTCAATCATCTACTGAGTTCACGTCTGGGGTAGTTTTGATGTCTTATGTCATACCAAGGAAAAATAGTATTATATTATGCATAAATATTATCTGTGTTTATATTTAACTTATTAAAATATCATAGTCCTACAAGTAGGATGCTACCACAGATGTTGTAGGCCTTCTTTGACAATTTATTTTTGATCCTGGTTTCAATTTGCATGAATCCTCTTTCTTCTTTAGTAAGAGAATTGCTCTGTTCTTGGCTGATTGATTCTGGGAATTTGCAGGATGCAACCAAACTATGACATATTTGCATTTTCAAGGCCTGAAATGTTCTTTCAGCTTTTAAAATGAGTTTATTTTGAGGATATGTATGACTTCTTGAACTAATAGCAAATTAAGTTAATAAAATTCATACCTGCTGTGGGCAATGATGATTGTATATCAAAGGGAAAATAAATCAAAGGCTAAATTCCACACTCTCTAATTGGTCACATTTCCCATTCATTTTGGTAGGAATACTTTCTGTTTGGGATTATCATGTTGAGGCAGAGAACAAACGACTCTCCCTTTTAAGTTGCTTCTTTCTCTGGCTCCTCTCTCAGAAGTTTCTGTTGTTGACATTGCCTCCCTCCTCCTAACCAGCCACACAGCCATCAAAGTTTTCTTCCCACAACTGTCACTACACAATGTACACTCAGAACATTACAATCTCATCTTCCTCAGGAAATATGTTTAATTGGTTTTTAAATGTGTGCTGATGACTTGTTAACAGCTATCACATTTTTAAAATGAACTTAAAGAGAAAAACTGGTAGAGAATGAGACCAAAGACTGGAATCCAGGCATCTTTTCAATAAGGCCACTTTGTACCCACACTCCAGTACTGTTCAAATAGCGATAAAATTTCCTAGCCCTGTGGCGCCTCACTTACACTATCAGGTACTGTCCTTAATGTAAAAACAATTCAAGAGAATTTTTTAAATGATATGATCGCAGGGCGCGATGGCTCACACCTGTAATCCCAGCCATTCAGGAGGCTGAGGCAGGAGGATCGTGAGCTCTAAACCAGCCTCAGGAACGGAAGGCACTAAGCAACTCAGTGAGACCCTGTCTCTAACTAAAATACAAAATAAGGCTGGGGATGTGCTTCAGTGATTGAGAGACCCTGAGTTCAATCCCCAGTAACCACCCCCAACCCCAAAAAAGATACAATTTCTGACACTACCTATGAACTTAGATTTGATTTAGTATACATTTTCTGGAGATCATAAATCCAAATTCTTCTGAAGCTATGATAAGCCAATTAGGAGTCATGATATGAGTCAACAAATATTTATAGTAATGGATGCATATCTCAAATATGTACTTCTCCTAAGTTCAAATTAGAACATCTAGTGCCATTTCTATTAGATTTTTGCCCTGAAAGAGACAGAGTTATGATTGTAGAAGCAAGACTATCTCATATTTCAGTGTCCTAGAAATTTGCTAGAATTTAAAATGAGTGATAGTAGCTTTCCAGCTGTTATTTACACCATATATCATATTAAGGTTTACTTAGCTGATGCTTTCATAAGATGCAACATTGATGAATGGCAAAGTGTGTAAGTAATTAAGTACAAAAAAAAAAAAAAAGAAACTCAAAGAAAAAAAATCTCAAAGAGTAAGTATAGTCACAGATGCCAGGAAAATAACCAAATAGGGAAACACATTTGGCCAATCCATATCAGGGGCTAAGAATATTTGGCAGAAATATTTCTGGCAAGTATACTATAAACAAGCAATCAGAGGAGATCATGACAAGCATATAAAACACATCAAAAGTGGGTATAATGCTGGGCCTGGTGGTGCATGCCTGTAATTCCAGCTAGTTGGGAGGCTGTGGCAGGAAGATTTTGAGTTCAGGGCCAGCCTGAGAAACTTAGGAAGACCCTGTCGCAAAATAAAAATTTAAAATGTACCAAAGGTATAGCTCAGGGTTGAAACTCTTGTCTAACATTTGTGAGGTTCTGGATTCAATCTCTAGTACTGAAAAAAAAAGTGGCAAATGGGTTTTCTCCAGGATTACAATTGAATTCAGGGCAACAAACATTCACTTAGCAAATCCTCTGTGGCAGGGGCTCTATATTTAATTTATTACCCTTGACCTCAAAGATTGATACTTAGAAAGAAAATTAGGAAAATGCATAAGTAATTATAAAAATAATTTATAAGAAGGTAATTGAACAAAATAACTTATTATTAAGTTGTATGTGTGGGTTTGAAATCTACAAAGTCACTGAATTCTCTGTTTCCTCCATGATGTAAAGGATATTAAAACCACTTGACTACTAGAGCCATTTAGACATATCGTATTTAAAAGTCCTTTTTCCATGTTTCATTTAGTCTCTGGAAATAAACTTGTGGGCAGGGACTGAAATGCTTATGAATAAATGGCTGGATGAATGAATATGTGACAGGTGCTACAGAAGTCCCAAACTGGGCACTATAATGGAGAGAGCCCTTAGAGTCTTCTGCACCCTTAGTATTCTGGGAAGGTTGGTTGGGTGGGAGAATCCTGGGGGCATGAGGATGAAAGCCAGAGAGTGCATCAAAAGAATTGATGACAAGAAAGAGTGGGAGAGAAATGTTTCTGTATTAAGTAATGTGGAACCATTGTTTCAAACAGGGCAGTGATCTTCAGAACTGGCTTGAAAAATAAAGAATATGAATAATCTGAAAGTAATGTGTAAGTGGGTTGAAAGGCTAATGATAGAGAAGACAGAAAGAGCGATCAGGAAACTTTTGTCTATAGGGAAATAATAGGTCCTTGAGTGAATGAAATGGAAGTAGTATTGGGATTTTCCAGCGAGTAAAGACTTGCAAACAGTGCATCATTTTGCTTGGATTTCATGGAAGCTGACCCTTGTGATAATAATTATAAAGGCATATTTGTGCAAAAGTAGGCAGGAGCCATCTTCTGATGGCTGGGCTCAGTATCCTTTTGAGAAGTTTGAGTTATCAGAGCTTTTCATGAACAAGGCGGATCTGGCAGCGTAAATGAACTAAGAAGAGGCTGAACTCATAGAAAAGAACTGGGAGGGGCTTGAAGATGGTCAGATAGTTAACATCATTTAGCTTAATTTAACTAATCTGTGTGGGTGGTGGGGAAAGACGACGAGGACACAGCTGGGGGACATTTCTCCATGAAATTTTCATTTTACCACTGGAGGCAAAATAAATATAACTGTGTCTTAAGTCCATGCAACTCATGGTCCCTGTTGCCATGATCTACCCAGGTAAGAAGTAACAGCCCAAAGTGATGTATTGATGGTGGTCATTGAAGAGAATAGAAGACTGTGATGCCTAATGATGGAACATACTTGCCCCTCGACTGTGAGGATCAGAGTGGCAAATAATCAAAGATGACACCATATTGTATAGCTTGGATGACTGGAAGAATGATAGAAATTAAAAAGTCAGGAGAGTTGTTCAGTTTTGAACAGGTTGAGGGACATCTAAATAGAGAAAGCTAGAAATTTCATACTTCCAGGAGAGGAACAGAGATGCGTATAAAGATTTGGAAGACATACCATTAAAATTGCAGTCAATGCTGCGAGGGTGATAAATGTTCTGGATTTGTAAAGCAAGCCCTGTGATGGATGATGAAGGATTGGTACTCTTCAGCACATCCCTCTTCCCTGGGTCGTGTTGGAAACTGATAGAGTTCCCAACATGGAAAGAACCTTCCCTCAGTTCTTTGTGTTTGGATGCAAAAAGGGAATGGACTATGATTCAGTTGATTTAATCAACGTAGCCTGCTAAACCAGATAATTAAGCCTCCCCCACTGCACTTCTATATTCAGCCACTTTGTACCTAAATTACTCAATTTGTATAGCTATATTGATTAAATATCCAACTCCTCCACTTTGTGTGGGATGCAGCTATTTAAGTCTTAAAGGAATTTTCCAAAGAACTCAACCTGATTTAAGATTCTAATAGCATGTAAAATGAACCTACATTATCAGAGGTCTATTTTATTAAGACTATTTTGCACTTCTCTAATTCTATTCTGGGCATTGCTGGTCCATCTTTGAAAAGTTGAATATATTAAAAATAATTAGAGAGGTTGAAGCCGTAAAGATCTTTTCTTAATCATTTACTAATATCAGAGGGAATTTTCATCAGATGAAGTGGAAAGAATTCTTATGTTGAAAGGAAAATTCTTTATTGTGAAAATGACTTAAGAACTTTTTAAATTATATAGCTCTGATCAATATACTGAAGCACAAAATTTCAGTTATTTTAAATGAATGTGCAAGTTGATTGCTAGGAAGACTATTGTTTGCTTCTCCAAGATTCATATATATTTTAATAAAGGGGGTAACGTTTCTTGGTGGAAGGAAAAACAAGACAAGAAGCCTGTGCTGTGTTCTCTGAGAGCTTGGATGAGTCATCTGACCTGTTTGTGTGTCAATTTAGTCTAAACTAAATCCATGTATTTCCAGTGGCTCCAACCACAAGATTATTTGGGGGCCCAAGTGCAGTGGGGCACACCCATAATCCCAGGATCTTGGGAGGCTGAGGTAGGAAGATCATAGGTTCAAAGCCAGCCCCAGCAACTTAGTAATGCCCCTAAGCAAGCTAGCAAGACCTTGTCTCAAAATAAAACATGCAAAAGGACGGGGAATGTGACTCAGTGGTTGAACGTCCCCTAGGTTCAATCCTCCGTACCCCCCAAAAAAATTGTCTTTGGGAAGTGGTAGCATACTAAGCTTGACCAAAGATGGTCCCTTTTGTTGTATTTATTTGTTACCCCTGAGGGATTCTTTTTAAATCAATGATTCTGTTGCTTTAAAGAAAAATGTGTTTGCAAACTCTCAGACTAGATGCTCTTTACCCAAACTCTACTCAAAGGTGTAGGGTCCAAATTATCATGTCCTGGGAGCCTTAAGAATTAGTCTTGCTAAAATAGTACTTTTCCTATAGACAAAGATTAATTATTAAATATGCAGGAAGGTCTGGGGTAGAGAGAGAAGGCACTGCATCCTATTGGCTACCTGCTCTAGGATGGCCTGCTGCAACTCCATTCCATTCAGATCTCCACTTCTCAAAGGGTCTACCCTGACCACCTTTGCAAATATTGCAAGCTCCCCATCAACCCAACCACATGTGCACACACAGAGTCAGTCTCTCTCTCTCCTCTCCTCTTTCTCTCATATTTTATATTCCCCTCTCTCAGCTCTACTTTTTATTTTTTTCCCACAATACCTGGTACCTCAAGGGAGGGAGCTCTGTCTCTTCTGTTCATTGTTGTATCCAAATTTCCTCACATAGGGCAGGACTCAAATGCTCAAGAATTGATTTTTCCCGTGATTCTCGGTGCCCCTGGGGCTCTCAAGTGGATTCTGAGTAACTGGGCGAAACTTTTAGACCAATTGTATCTGACTGATTGGAAACTATGTTCACAATACCTTTTCTCTGCTACTGTCCTCTTTTCTTCCATATGCTATTTCCTATGAGCCCTTTTTTCTTAACATAGATGTGTTAGTTAGATGCCAACCAAACAGTATTTGGTCTTGATTTATGATGAAGATAACTGTGGCTATATGACTAGTGTTAAACTTTGAAAGGGGACTTTTGGAATGTGACAATAGCTTTTGGTACCTCACAAATAGGCAGAGTGAATGTACTGAGAAGGAGGCTTGTATTGAAATTAGTCTCTGCTAATATTTGACTCTCATATGCATTTTCCAAGTGGCTGGTGGGAAATAGTATAATATTGTGATATTATATATATATATATATATATATATATATATATATATATATATATTGAATTGGAAGAAAAGAGTAAAAATATTTTCTGTGGTTTGCAATACTCAGAAGCGATAATTGGGCTGGTGTCCCATAGCGCCAGGATTGGAGATTCCCATCCCATGGCCACACGCATGACACAGAGGTCTGCATGACACATAACTGCAGGGCCGACTCAGAGCACTGGAGCAAATCTGAAACCACAATTTTAGTCTTTGGTTCTTTTTAAATATGGCGATCCATGCAACTTCTGCTCATTATTTTCCACAATAATAGTGACCTATTATATATACCTATGGGGCTTTTAAATTTTTAAAAAGTCAACTCACCAATTTTATTTATTTAAAATTCTTTTTTCAAATAAAAAGAGCTACATGATAATCAGAGAAAATATTTTCAGGTTGAAAAACATGCATAAGATTGAAAAGCTCAGAAAATCATAGAGAAGAATATTAATATTTCCATCACTCAGATAAATCTCAATAAATTTTTGGTATAATTTATACTTTAACATTTTTCCTATTGGATCTTTCTCTCTCAGTCTTTCTCTATTATTACCTCTAGAATATTGTAGCTACTTTTTTCTATTCAGCTTTAGACCATAAATATTTTCCTACACAATAAAAAGATCATGACAGGATCATCTTAAATGGCTTAAATCATATTCTGTCAAATGGTGTACTTCACTTATTTAACCATTATCTCCTATTGCTGGATTTTTTTCTGATACAATAAATTTTCTTGTACAAATTTCCCTGTATACTTCTATGTTCATATAATATCAGGTAAAACATTACCAGTCTTTGGTCCTTCGAGTTGTACAGTATTTCTTTGTCCTTTGTCACCATCATGCATTGTCACCAAGAAAGGTCAAATCTCACTTTTTAAGTTTTAAAACTCATAGCGAACACCCTAATCTTGAAAATCTGATGTTTTTAATTTTCAGGAGCAGCCTTTTTTGAGACAGAAGAACTTTTGTTATTTGTCTTGTACACAAAGAGTTAAACCTTAAAGGAATCACACATAGTCTTCATTCTATAAAGAAAAGATTAGAATCAAGTTTTTACCTGTTGCTTATTAATAGAATGAAATTTCAATATAATTTGTTTCTTGTTGTGTACTGTATATTTCATTTTGCATCAGTTATTTTTTTCTGAAAACAAGCATGCAAGATTCATCAAACCACCAAAGGAGTCCATGGCATAAAATTACTTTTCTGGTTGGAACCTCATTGGTAGAAAGCAGGTGAGTTCCCCTTCAAAACTAGATACAGATTGTTGTGCTGAGGGAGGCATCAGACCATTTGCAAAATAGGCAGGTACTGGGGATGGGTCTTTGAGAAGGGACTTTCCTCCATTTTTTTTTTTTTGTGTGTGTGTGTAGCTACATTTTAAAAACTATAAAAATATAGGAAATGTGTTCTTTACTTTATAGATGATAGTCTAGCATACCAAACTCAAGATATGCTATGTTCCTGAGCTGTGGGCTAGCACAGTCCTACAGTCCAAAGAGATGATGTCACGACACTTCAGAAGGATGGGTGGGCCCTACCTCAAAAGACCGAGGGTAGCTGGTTAAGAGTAGATATGGAGGACTCTTCCACATGGGCAACTGGATGCCCTTGCAATGGATGTGAGGTAGACTGATGTATAGGGTGCTGTTTATCCTCATCCAGTGCCACCACGCAGGGAGAGTACTGCTGGAAGACCCACTTGGATGGAACATTTCATTCAGCCCATGTCACTGGGGAGAAGACTGTCAGAGGCCAATGGTGGGACCCTTGGGGCAGAAGATTGCCTGGACACTATGCATTTGAGCTTGTCCAAGCATTCAACCCTCTCCCTCCCCATCAAGATCTGAAATGTGTTACCAGAGGATGGAGGACAAGAGGCCCTGAGATACAGGAGTCTAAGTCCAAGTGACAGAAAAGCAGAAGTGACAGGTTTTAATTGAAACGGACTGGACTTTATTTGGTAACTCAAGAGACATAGG
This sequence comes from Callospermophilus lateralis, assembly GCF_048772815.1. NCBI lineage: Eukaryota > Metazoa > Chordata > Mammalia > Rodentia > Sciuridae > Callospermophilus > Callospermophilus lateralis. Next base: position 24,406,790 of record NC_135317.1, on the reverse strand, counting down.
AATTCGAGATCGATGCTTAGTCATAGGAAATAGAAGTTTTTTGTTTTTATTTTGCACACTTCAGTTTCATGATTTGTGAAAATATCATGAATTCAGTAAATTCCCTTCCATGTCAGTTATCTGGGTCAAATGATAAGAATTTAATTAAAGTCCTTTATATGTACTTTTATTTTTTTTCCAGAAAGGACTTAATTATTCTCTCAATCTACAAACTCACTAGAACTATTATAATACTGTAAATATCTTCCAGTTTAATTTTTAAAAGCACAGTTAATTGGTGTATTATTTTGTCATAATTTTGAGATATTTGTATTTCTTCTGTGAACTATGTACTGATGTACTTTGCTAATTTATTTTGGGGTATTAATTCTTGTTGATTTAAAAGGAACTTTAATATGTTAAAGACATTAATCATACTTGTTACATCATATTCATTTTAAATATTCCTTCCAATTTGCTTGTAATTTAAATTCTCCTTATGGAGTCATTTTACATAGTGAGTTTAAAGTTCTAAAAAATATATATTTGCTTTTATCAAAGCTTCCAATTATAATAGTCTTGGCCATATTTCATCATTTTCTATGATTTCATTTAAAAATATTTATTCTGTAGTTTTTAATGCATATTTAATATACCTAGAATTTATTTGGGTATTTCCTGTGTGATGAAAGGTGAAAAGCAAACTTTTTTCAAATGTATGCTTTTTATCGAGTACATTTGTTAATTAATTCTTTAATTGAGTTATTTGACGAATGTGAATTGAATGCCTACTATGCTCAAAGCACTGTGTGAGGCTATGGCTACACAATAGTCAATAAAATAGACAATTCTCTCCTTCATGAGTTTGTAGCTTGGTAGTGAATGGCAATATTAAATATATACTTATAAATTGTATTATTTATAAATAAATATATACTTATAAATTGTAATTTGAGCTATGAAAAGAAAGAACAAGGTAGATAGAGAATAATTGGGAACCAAACTTTGGGGGCAACAAAACTTTCCTTAAGAGACAGACATTTGAAGTTTCATTTTCCATGTGCTAATTTCATGCAGACATTAAATTCTGTTCCAGGGCCATCTGTTCTGTACCCCTGATCTATCTGTTCAAGCCAGTATCACACTGGTCTAAGTAATTGAGCTTTACGATATGTTTTAATATTTGAACAAATTCTTCCTCACTGTTCAAGTACTTTTCTGGTTTTTTTCTTAGTCTTTGAAACCACTATCCCAAGAACCTTTGCTTTACCACATGTCAATCATGAACAAAAAACAAAATGAAAATCAAATAGAAGCCAGTGGCACAGTAAGCATGAGAGTTATTTTGAGATGTAAGGAGAGTTTTGTATCAGGGTGGAGAGGGGATTTCATTCCTTGTTTCACAGTTGACTTGAGATTCCTTTCCTCTGAGAAGTGGAGTTGCTAGAACTTTCTTCCCTTTTTCTACACCCCTTTCTCACGGCTGTCTTCTTCCAGCCAACCGGATGGTCAGTCCTGCCTCCATTCCTACCCACTCCCACCTGGCTTTGTTTTTGTGTCTTCTCATTCTTCTACGGAACAATTAGTTTCTCCTGTCCAGATTTACAAAGTCACATTTTCATCCTGATCGAGAAATAAAAAACCTCCTGTTTCCTTGGATAACCATCCTTAACAGAGAGAGGGGAGTCATAAACCATAAGCCACAATAAATTCCTCGGCAAAGAAATTCCCCAAATTCCCACTTTTTACAAGATTAATCTTTTTTAGAATGAAATAATGGATTTTGTAATAATGACTGCTTGTTGCCTCTCCAATGTCTGCTGGAATTTTCCCTGATTACCAAAACCCTATTTTATATGAAGCACCGATACACTTCAATTGCCAGCTTCCCCTGCAACCAGGTGCAGCCCTGGAGCCTATTTCTAGACCCTGAGCTGTGAGTAGAACTTCTAGACAGGCTGCTTTGTAGGAGATACAGCATGAAATGGCCATAATCATCACACGCAGCTGTACTTCAGACTTCCACGTGTGAACAAACTTGGACATTTATAAAGCACTGCTGTTTCAAGTTTCTATATATGTATCTGAGCCTCGTCCTAATGGGTAGAGACCCAAAGAGCTCATGCATTCTGTTCCTAACCAGAAAAATTCCCAAGAGAGAATGTACGGATCTCTAGAAACACTGGTGGTGATTGTTATACTGGTTTTTGAAAAGCAACATAAAAAGGAAATCCCATCGAATTCTCCATAGCTCATCTCTCTCTGTTTTTGTCATATCCAAAGTGGTGATGGAGAGCACATAGGCTTTTTAATGGACTGCCTATCAGTTTAAGTATGTGGGTACATTCCTATTGTAAATACATGAATAATGACTTTAGCAAAGATGCCAAATTTACTACCAGTGATGAATGGAGAAAGTGAAAAGACAGGGTAGATGTTGGGTCGCTCCCTTGCCATCCACCTAATTCATCTTCTGACCTATCAATGGTGCTACATTCAAAAATGTTAGATGCCTAAACAATGAAATCTAAACCCTGTGAGCCCAGCATTCAGACTCCGGCACAGCAGTTCCATCTTAGCTTGTTGACAACTTTCCTTCAGTGTCCCACACAGGCTTAGCGGGTTTGGCACCACTTGCTCCAGTGCCTTTTCAAGCTTCTTGACCTTTGACTTCACTGCCCTCGGACACAGCAATGCTCTCATTGCAAGTATCCTTCACATATACATTTAACAACTATTAAACATCTGCTATTCATCAGGCAGGTCCTGTAATAGGTGTTAGGACTGCTATAACAAAGTAGGTGTGGTTCCAATCCCTAACAAAATTCCACCAATGTCGCCAAAGACTGAGCTCCAGTATTTCTCCATGAAATCCCCTTTGCCCTCCAATTCTTCTTCCTCTAGGTTTCCTTGGATTCTGTTAGTCCTTTGCATTTTTTATAAATATTGTCATCAGCCAAACAGTTTACTATCTACACACGCACAGTCTGCTGGAATCGCAAGAATCCAAAGATGACTTTGGGGAGAGTTAGCACTATGATGTGAGTCTTCTAATTATGAATGTCATATAACTCTCTCCTTATTTAGTCCTTTAATTCCCACCAAGACTTCTTTGTGGAACAAATTAAAAAAAAAAAAAAAAAAGCAAGACTACTTCATGGTTTCAGGATCCCAGTTCCACAGATCTCTTTAAAATGTATTCCTAGATATTTAATCTAAGTTGTTACTATTGCAAGTAATATGGTTGTAAGATTTCATTTTTTGTTGCAAATATGTATAGTTAATATTTGCAACAATCTGTTAGAATAGATCCATTAAATTTGTAGGTTTTTTTTTTTTGGATTTTTCTCCATGTAAAATCAATTCATTTGCATAAAATGACTTTTAAAATTTTCTTTCTTTCAAGTTATTCTGCTTTTTATGTGCTTTCTTGCTTTTCTGCACCAGCTGAGTGTCCTAGGACAAGGCTGGAAAGAGCTGGCAAAGGGCAGGCATTCTCATTTCTCTCAACTGCTCTGGGGAAAGCTTTCACTACTTCACCTTTAATTTTCACTTTGGGTGAGTCTCCTTTTATCTCTCCCTCTTCCAATGACAGAGCACTCCAGGACTTGGTGTGTCCCAGGACCATTGCCTTTATTTAGAAGCTGAACTTTGACTTTGGTCTCCCTGGCATCTCCAGACCACACAAAACTTCACCTACTTTTTCATGTTTGCAGCTTAACTTTTCCTTTTCCTCTCCTGTGCAGTTTCAGAAATCAGCACATGTGTGGAGGGGGAAAAGAAGCCTGTGTTGAAGGTGCTATTTTGTTATGCAGCCTGGCTAGACATCTTGGAGTTCTCTTGATCGTCCTCTCCCTGAGAAGTGGTCCAGATATAGCCCTGATGCTTGATCTTGCTGACACTCTGTAGTACCCCCAGAATAAAAGGCCACTGCAGATTCTCCCTTATCCTGAATCTTGGCCTCTCTACTTTGCATTGCTGAAGCAGTTCGTTGGTGCCATTAAAGCAGATGATATGGAAAATAGTTGATTTAGTACTAAGAACCTAGTTGTTGTTAGTGTCAGTGTTGGTCTGTCACAAATATCTCCATCTTAGAAGCGAAAGTCTCCTAACAAATTTATAATAGCTGTTTTCAATTTTGTTTTTTATTTCAGTTTTTGAAGATCAAAAATGAAGCTAACCCTAGAGATGATCTGTGGTCTCCCCTGAAGAGAAATCCTGAGCTTAATCCCAGAACTGAGAGAGCCATGATATTAGAACGCAGGTTGAGGAAATCAGGTAAACTTAGAGTAGATCTGAAGGAGAACATTATTGTAGACCAGGTGAGCCACTGGATAACCAATTACTGTCCTTTGTTGCAGTCTTGACATTCCTTGGGTTGTCCAAACCATGTGCAGAGACCCTTGGCAGAGATAGGGTACAGGCTTCATAGAAATATTCCTTCTCCCTATGGCCATTTGAGCCTGAAATAGGCTTCAAGAAAGCTAGCCAAAGCGAGAACCATCTGTTGCTACATTATTGCTACAAGTAATTTTTCTGATCTGGATAAGTAGGCAAGATTTCTCTCTGAAAATTCTGTGCACATCTTACCCAGCCTTGAATACCTTTTCCAAACTGAGGAAGACTTTTTCATGAATCTTCCATATGCAAGAGGCTAGAACATTTCTACTCTAAGAGGATATGTTCTCAAATTATATCTGCCATGGATTATTTTGGCTACACTCCAGTAGCCATACACCATCTAGTGTGTACTGCTCCTATTTGTCCAGCCTTTCTAAGCATGTGTGGTAGAGTGGATCACTTGGAATGGGTCAAGCTCAGTCACATCCTGCATTTCTCAAGGTTGGAGAGGAAGCCAAATCATGACTTCTGGACAAGACTCAGCAACTGCCCCTTTTCATATGTATCCCCACCCCAGCCATCTTGACTTCAACAAGCATCTTTTTACCTCTGTTAATATATCTATGGAACAGGACCTCACTGGAGACTTGGGAGTGGGCACCCTCTTAGGACTTATGTGGACAGACCTTCAAAGGACCTCAGATTTGGGCACTTTTAGTAATGATGGCAGGAAAAGGAGAAAGGAAAAGAAACCATGAAATGCTTATCAAAAATTTAGGGATGAGGCAAGGAAAAGATCTGTGTTCAGCCTCATTCTAGTGCTGTTTGATATTTCCATAAATTCTGATACTTGTTCCTATGTTAAATCTTGTGCAAGTTTCCTTCTCAGTAAGAAAAGACTGGCATGAAAAATAATTCATATTCATAGAGTCGACTCTGATGAAAATAATCCCTAGGGCTTCAGTGTGCTACATCGTGATTGAAATGCTCTGGACGCTCAGGATTTGGACTTGTCTGTCTCCTGGGATGCCATTAATGGTTTATGCATATTAGGCTATTTTCCAAATTCTGCTCTTTTGCTCTGGAAAATAAATTAAGAAACCCAGTTGAGACACATCTGGAAGACTTTAAAAACTGGGGAAGATTATCATCTGGCTAGGATGGTCTAGGGGTGATGCTGCTTGAATTTAGGACCAAGAGCTGTGAGAACTCTTTAGGCCATTTCCAATACTTGAATTTTATAATACTATGAATATCTAACCAAGGATTCCCTGGGGTAGATATTTCAAAATTGGACATTATGTAAAAAAAAAATTTCAATTAATTTTTTGATGTAGTAGAAAAGCCCTGAGCTGAGACTTTTAAAATATGGCTTTTTGTCCCAGCTCTGTGCCTAATTAGATGAATAACTTGGGAAGTCATTTAACCTTTATGGGCCTCAGTTTCATTACCTGTAAGTGGAGATTTGCTTGAAAATACCCAATGTCCCTTTGAATTAACCCCCTGCCCAGTACAGTCTTTAATTCTCTTATTTTCCATTTGCCTACTCTCTCTATCATCCATTCTCATTTCCTTGACTTCATTCCAATGAAGGTCTTGATCTGTCTTTTCCTCTAGCATGTTGGGTGACCTGATCCTGGCTTCTCAGGATCAGGTCACCCAGCCAGCTAGAGGAGAAGGCAAATTATTCAAGATTTCTGTTGACAAAAAGGAGAGTAGTAATATTATCTGCCTCATGCTATGCTGTGAAGTTGAAATTATCAATACATGTGAATCACTAGGCCCAGTAATTAATAAAAAAGTGTCAGCCAACATTCACTATTTCCTACAGACTGATTTTATTTATTCAAAAGTATAGCTGACACTTTTTATTCTTGGATAATGGGGGGAGGTTGAAGACATTATTTTCAAGAACTGCCTCTATTTACTGAGAAAAAATAAAATTATTGGATTATTGACTCCCTTTCTTTATCTAGTCTCAAGTTGATTCAGGTGTTCTGTATAGTCACCCAGATTTGAATCTCTCTCCATCTGTCACCCTTCCACTATCCTGGTGGAAACACATGGTGAATCATAAAGGACTTGTGTGAATTCAGAGGCTCTGAACATAGGAAACAAGCACTTATCTTTAGCTCTCCCAGGGATGCTCTACAGGTTGGAATCATCGACTTGCAAATATAGTCAGGAAAATACAGAGTTGTCCTATGAAACACAAGAAAGACTAGGTAACATAACTTTGGGCAATTAGATTAAAAATATTTTCGGTGGTATAATTACATACAGCCAAATGCCCATCTCATAAGTGTATAGTTGTAAGGGTCTTGGCAATTGTTTACACTTATATACTAATCAAAATATAGACCATCAACCCTAGAAAGTCTCTGTGCCCTTTCCATGGGCCTCTTCTGCAAGTGGCAAATAGTATTTTGGTTCTCTCTCTCTCTCTCTCTCTCTCTCTCTCTTTCTTTTTTAATACTGGGGATTGAACTCAGGGGCATTCAATCACTGAGCCACATCCCCAGCCCTGTTTTGTATTTTATTTAGAGACAGGGTCTCACTGAGTTGCTGAGACAGGCTTTGAACTCGTGATTCTCTGGTCTCATCCCCCTGAGCCACTGGTATTATAGGCATGCACCACCCCACCTGGTTTTTCGTTCTTTGCCTCCATAGATGAGCTGTCCTGTTTCTGAGGTTTTCATGTAAGACTACTCCTTTATATTTTGTTTCTTTCATTCTGCCTAATGTACTACTTCAAGTATCAACAGCTCGTTCTTATTAGTGCTAAGGAGTTAGTATTCTGTTGCGTGAATATGTGGCCGATTTGTTTATTCTATTCACCATGGATGGACATTTGGGGTATTTTCCCTTTTTTGCTATTATGAATAAAAGTCTAATTAACCTGGAGATGACTGTTGAGGAAAAGCATCTTTTCCCCCTGGATTTGTAAAGATTTCTGTCACATAATTCTATTTTCTAAGAAATGAAAGAACTCAAATGTATCTCAAGGGCTGCTCAGACCCTCCATCCCCCATCAGGAATCCGGGTCCTCCCTGTTGCCTGCGTCTGTTCAGAACTGCAGTTGTGCATACCCACGCACAGCCACTGATGGTTCACACAGTGCCATCCTGTGGCTTGCTTGTGCACCCTGTTTTAATATCTTGTTTGTTTCTTGTGAAAGTGGCATATCATCTTTCTAGGTAACACCATTTCCTATATTTTTTATGCCTTCCCATGGCAGGAAGTATCAGACATTTAAACATATTCAACAAGTTTGTATTTTATGGTGGTTGTTTTGGTCACTCGTGGCCATTGGCATGGAAGATAGTTAATTTAGTAAAAAGAAGAAATAAAGATTCTCAGAGTTAGAAGAACTTCTCAAAATCCTAACTTGGATGCCGTCTCCCAGGCAGTGTTATTTAGGAAATGTGCTGGCTTAGAATTTTAGTGACTTTTTTCTTCCCATTTTAAAGGTATTTACTTCCCTTTGTACAACTGGAACACACTGTTTTGTGAACATCTGTAAAATAACCATTCGGATGATCCTTCAGTGAGTGTGGCTAGAATCTCAGCCTCGATCATATTCGTTGTCAGAGAGTAGATGGGGTCTTCTAGTGTCTAGATGCGCTGTGTGATGTGTACGTGTGTGTACGTGTATAAGAGTCTACACGTGTGTGTGCTTATTTATAGGATGTATAAGTGTGTCTGGGTGGTTTGAGTATGTGTGGTGTGTCTGTGTATGTCTCTGTGTGTATTTCTGTGCATGTGTTCATGTGCTTGTGGGTATGTGTGTATCTCTGTGTACTGTATATTTGGGTGGTGTATGTATGTCTGTACCTATACATGCAAACCTGTGTGTACAGTATATTTGTGTGATGCATGGCATGTATATAAGTGTGTGTAGTTCATATGTTTATGTGCATATGCATGCATGTGTCATGTGTCTATTTTGTGTGCATGTGTGTGTAGTGTCTGTGGTATTGATATGTGTGTAAATGCATGTGTGTGGTGTGTGTATTTTTGTCTACATATGAGAGTATATTTTTGTGTGTGTATGTGTATCTGCAAGCATGTGTGGTATATGTGTGTATGCACATGTATTCATGCAAAGCCTCCCCACATCTTTCCACAGATCTAAGAGGTGTGGTGAAAGGCAGAATTGCTTGGAAACAGGAAGAAATGAGTTCAGTTCCTCCATCATGAAATACCGGCTCAGGTTGTTCCACAGAGAGTGGAGGGTTCTTCCCTGAGCTCTGCAGCATGGCCATCCTGTCCGGCCAGCCAGCCTATTTTTGTATCAACCTTCCCTTTCATAATCGCTGCCTTAGTTGGCCTGGATCTAAATATCATATTTTCTGTCACGCTTGTTCTTCCTTCTTCTCTTTGAGTTTAATGAAAGCATGTAGAAGAAAGCCTAAAAACATTTTAATAGCAAATATTAAAAATTTCTTCAGTTAATGGTAATGAATAACTAAAGTGTGTAGCCATGTAGAAAAGAAACATTATTTTTGAAATATTAGGATACCAGTAGTAGTTTGTCAAGTCTTTACTAATTATTAGAGTACTTAATTTAATGTTTAAGTATTTCAATTTAGAAAGGCTTTTTATAAATTAATTCAAAATGTCAAGTAAATGTAAAACAAAAAAATGAAATTTATTCTTGATTTTTATCAAACATACATAAAAATGTGGTTTTGCTGAACATCAACCAACAGTTAATTTAAACTAATGGCTATGTATTTTATTGTTAGGAATCAATACCTATTTATTGTAAAAAATTGGAGGATAAAGATGAGCAGGAAGAAAAACACTTATCGACTATAGAGAGCATTTCTGTAGGAATTATGGCAAATAGCACACAATATATATAATTTTATACATAGAAAGATATTTATAAAGGTAAACACTAATATGTATGTTTTCTATGTATGTCTATATGGATAAAAGTATATGTGTAAGTATGTATAATACATAATATTTACTACATCTGTTATAGGTACAGACATAGATACAAAAATAAAATCAAACTGGGCATGTACTTATTATTTACTTTGTCACTTATGAACATATTTACATATAAATAAATATTCACCTATGGGATAATTGATAAGAACTGAGTGGAAGTTCATTCTATGTCCTATCTGTACAAAGCCTTCTTCCGTAAAAATATTCAAGTGCTTCCAGTTTTTCATTATGAAGAAGCCACTGTGGGATTTTTGCCACTTAACAAGATAAAATAACAAGGATCAGGTTTACCCCCTTATCTGAAACAACTAAAAATCCAGAAAAAAAAATGTATATATATATATATATATATATATATATATATATATATATATATATATATATATAAAACAATGTCCTTTCAAGACTCTGGACATCAGGGAGAGAAGGAAAGAGATGGTAACAAAGAAGGAGGGCCCCATCCATGGCTTGAGAGGGCCTTGAGACCACAGCGTAGGTGGGGAATATGGGCAAAGGTGGGCAGACACCCTGGGTATAGGAGAACCAACAACCAGGAGACCAAAGTGGCAAGAGTTCACAGGACAGAGTACAGGAAGGGAGAGCACTGCAGACAGGGGCAACCAGAGACCCGCCGAGATCCCCTGAACATTCAAAGCCTGCATGTGCAGAAATGTCCAAGTCCAGAGAAGGAGCCTATTTCAAGGATTCGACAAAATTAGCTGGAGCTTACACAAAGCCAGAACTTGTATCTGTTCCCATTAGCCAGGCTGGTAAACCTCATAATCCACAGGGCGCTGGGTAGAGCGTTCTGGAGAATCTTGCCTCAGCAAGACCAGACAATAATTAGCCAGATAGGACGAGAGGGGCATTTAGTGTAGGGCAAAAGGATAGAATTGTTTTCAAGTCACTAAACAATCCAGGACAAAGCACAAGAATATCATCAGCATTTGAAACAAGGTAATGTGTCTGGCTTCTAGTGAAAAATACCCAGGCAGGCAAAGAAAGAGAAGCAACATGTGCAATAGACTTGTGTGGGAAGGGGAGAAAGGGCCAAAGGAAGGCGTTATTCTCAGTATGGACCAGGTGACCATGTTGTTGGGTTCACGCACTGCTCAAGTGTACTGAAGTCTGGTCATGCTTCATGTGTTAGGAAGGCTGCGCATCAGCTTGAGTATATATCTTTGTTTGGGGAATAAGAAGGAACAGAAATCCTGGCTTCCCTGAAGGAATGTCACCCTGCCTCTTCCCTCGCCAATTACCACAGTACATTCTCCACTACCCCAACCTCCTCCTCTACAGCTGCCTCCCTGGAGGCCATCTTGCAGCAACTAGGTAGACAGACCCGTGGCTCATGTGCACCCCTCCCTTCCCTTCTAACCAAGACATTCATTCAACCTTCAGCAAATATTTATTGAGTGCTTACTGTATACCTTAGAATTACTTTTTCACATGGTACTCTAGGCAGCCATTACTAATCAGTCAGAATTTACTAATCAAACAGCAATTTTTAAAAGGCCCAAGAACTAGTGGCCATCTCTAAGCTCTTGAAGGGCTACACCAAGAGCCTCTCTTTGTGTTTTCTCCTCGTTTCTTCCTTTCTGTGGAAAGAGTTGAAGAAGGGTGTCTGTGCAGACCAGAGCTGGCACAAGCTCCCCTGCATTTGATGAGAAACCCACACAAACCAATTCAGGTTCTGAAAGAAGGCAGCTTCTCCCCTTCCGTACTACTGACCTTTTGGAATGGATAATTCTTTGTTGGGGGTCTGGGAAGGCCCTGTGCAATATTACACCTAACTCTTCCTTTCTCTGGAAAGGAAAGCATGGGGTGACTGCCACCTACCTGCTCTACTTGGTTCTTTAGGGGAGACCTAAAGAACCAAAAGCCAAACCAAAGAAACCCTCTTTATAGTCATTCTTAAAATGTCAGAAATTGCAATCATAATTACTTTCCTTTTAGGTAGTTATTGAGAAACTTTTCTTCCATCAACAACAACAACAAAGACCCCCAAATCACACCTTAATGTGTGGTACTATAATAATGTTCGAGAATTATCAGGTCCAATTGGGATGCTCTTGAGTCAGCCCATTTGGTCTCACATCCTGTGCCTCTTTGGTGCATGTGCAGTGGCTCCAGGGATTGTTAGTACCTAACCCCTTCCAGCATCCTTGAGTGTGAAGTCCTTTGCTGATGTACCAACCATTGACATGAGCTTTCAATGAGATGCGTCAATCTTAACAGATCAGAAACAAAAGTTAAAAGTCTGCTTTTGTTCCATTATTTTAAATAATGATAACTCACCTCAAAATTAAAGAAAAAAAATTGATGTTCCTACTCCCATTAAACAGCATATTTTTATTCTTGTATCCTGGAGGCGGCAGACGGTGTTGGTCTCTGTTCTCCCTATTTGCTTCCCTCTTTCAAAAATTCCTTCCAATCTTCCTCATGGCCTTGATGCTCAGCATCCTGAGGCTCACAAGTCAAATGTACCTAGGAAGGAGGCTCTCTTTTTATGAATTGGCTTCTGGATTTCTATGGTATCTAGGTACCAATCATCATGTAACAGAAGATTAAAATCTGCTGTAATATTAACTATTGTCCAATAAAGTTTCTTTAAATTTATTGAATTATTAATTGCTTCTTACTGTTCACTTAAAGCATAGTCAATTTATGACCCTCCACAAATAAGATAAACATAAATAGTCGAGCAATTAAACTCATGTCCCCTGTTTATTTCCTGCACCTATAACCTTAAAAACCATAGACATCATGACTTGGTTGCTATGGTCCTGATTTCCTGTGATGGTCCAAAGTCCTCCAAAGAGAAAGGGCTTTCTCTTTGTGAATTTAACATTCAAAATAAAGACTATTCTTGAGCATCCTGTACTAAGAAGTGATTTGCACTATGAAGAGATGGAGGTGCTCTCTCTTCTTTAGGTTCTTGTTCTACGGTTTTCCCCTATGTGAGTGACTAACCTGAGCCTGGGAAAGGGACCACCCCTGGTGGTAACCTAAGCCATGGTTCTGCCCCAGCCTTATTAGTTAGTGATGGGTACACTACAAAGATGGGGATGATATGGGGATATGGTGGCCAGTGGGGGCTATTCCACAAAGTCACAGTCATGTCCCCCAGTGCTCTTCTCAGTATAAGCTAAGGACCCAAACATTAACCACTCTACTTCTTCAGGCTTTTCTCCTTGTAGAAACATTCTTGGCAACTGTAGGTTGGGGTTGGTCCCAAAGTTCTAAGACACACCTCTAGTTTGAGTGTATTTTTTGGTAAATCTCATTTAAGACAGGTGTCATGACTTGGCATGAAGAAGTGTGACTCATTCTGTGCCCATAGTTTAGGGACACCCTCCCTTGTGATGTCAACCTGTCAGGTTTACTCAGTGTTTGACTATTATCATTTATTCATTCAATGAACATTTTTTATAACTTTAATTGCTTATTAATATTTTTAAATGAATCACTAATTAAATACTTCAATATTTATGATTTAATTTATTTTTTATTTGTTCTTTTTCATTATACATGACAGTAGAGCACATTTTTGACATATGAATACAAAGTATATCTTATTCTAATTAGGATCCCTGTCTTGTGGATGTACAAAATGTGAAGATTCACTGTGGTGTATTTAGATATAGACATAGGTGCCGCGGTCTGGCTGAGCACAAATCACGAGCCACTGAAGCAGGAACAAACTTTATTTTTGAACTGCAAGAAAACACTTCACACTCGCTCCTGGGGAATTCTCCCGAACGCCGCTTGTCCAGGAACCTGCAGCTGGAAATATCTCTCCTGGAAATCCCTCCTCCTGCACTTCTCCAACCAATGGGAACTCTCGAGGAATCCCCAGGAATCCCCACGAGAACTCCAAAGTAGCGTGAGAACTCAAAAGTAGTGGCCGAGGCGTATAGTAATGCCTGTCAACCAATACTGTCGGCAAAATGTCAGGGGCCATACAGACTTGGCCGTGGCTCTCAGCACATAGGAAAATTATGTCAGATTCATTTTACTCTCTTTCCTATTCCCATTCTGCTTCCCTTCCCTTCATTCCCCCATGTCTAATCCTCTGAACTTTGTATATTTTTTGAGTGTACATAATACTAAGCATTGGGAGTATCAAGATGAATATGTGACTGTGTTAGTTCTTGCTGAATTATTTTCCTAGGTTTTACAGACTATCACTTAAGAATATGTGTTTTATTTACTCACTCACTCACTCACCTGTTTATTAATCACTCTTAAGGGCTAGCTTTTTGCTAGATTCTGGTAAGATGCATACTTTTATTTTGCGGAAAGGTGAAATTCTGTCTACAGGCAAGAACTAAATTGTTCAGGACAACCAAGGTCATTTGGGAATGGTTTATGAGCTTCCAAGCAACTGAGAGAAGAACAGAGGAATGCTTACAGCAATTTTAGGCAGCCATGCCTTGTGTAGCATCATGAAACTTGCTACTTTCTTTTTTAAGAAAGTATTAGTGCAGTTCAATTGTTCACCATTGTTTTGGAATGGGATTTGTTTTTTGTAGTGATGAATCTCACTTTAAAATAGGTGTAGGGTGGGACTACAAGTCCCAAAACAGGCCCAGGAGTTATCTGTTACAGAGATAAGAGGCAAAATAAGAAATCCAGTTGTCAGTCGTCTGAAATCCACTCATCCTGAGGGACTTCCCTCTAGATCAAGTTTGGCATTGCATCATGGGAAAGGGACAAAGATAGTGAAACTTATTTCACATCTGTAAATGTGCTTTCTCAAGTTCTTTGGGGGCATTGTTTTGTAGAAGTAGTTGAATAGAAAAAAGAACACTGGATTTGGAGGAAAAACGCCCTGGCTCTTGTCCAGTTTTGCCATGAACTAGTGGAGTACAATTGCTGATGCTCAAATTGTTGAAATGAAATTATAGTACAAAGTTCCTAAAACAGCACCTGGCACAAAATTAGGTGCTTCATCAATGTTTGCTTTAGCTATGTGCTTTATGCACAAGTGAGTCGAAACTTTATTAAATCAATTTCTGCGCCTGTGAGGTGGGAAGAGCAGTAAACCCCCAACTTACCTAAGGGAATCTCTGTGAAGATTAATTAAAATAATGTGTAGAAATAGTCACTAAGCAGCAGGACTCTGCTTACACAACATTCAAGAAGTCCCCATCTATAAAGCAAGCAGAAGAGCTTAGGGAGCTGGGAGATCCATACTCTGCCCCTGGCTGTGTTTCAGCACTCACCCGTTCCCTGGGTCCCAAAGTCTAGGGAGGAGATTATGAACCACTGGTCTATGTGAAAGCATTACGAAAACCACAACCAGTACTCTGCACACCTGAAGCCATTCTGTAAATGCTCCACAGAACTAATGATCAGGGTGACCCAGGTCTCTAAAAAGAGGTAAATACACTTCAGTATAATTGCTCAAGGAGCAAAACTAATACCTTATTAAAATAAGCAAAATCCCAAATGTATTGTTACGTAAACAAGTAGGCTTTGGTAATCTGGAAAATTCCAAAATGTAGAACAGTTTGTTCCTTTCTAACTTTTTTTTATAAGTGAGGCACTTGTATAGAAAAAAACATTTCCCTGTGATGTGGTATTTGGAGGTAATGGGTGGTTCTGACCATCAGGCAGGTGCCCTCTCTACATGGTGCAGAGCTTGCCACCCCTGCTCAGCACCACACCACTCACTTGACTGCACCCACCATTTCTAGGTGTTCCACCTCCGTTGCTGCCTATACCACTTGGACACTTTCTTAACAGGTACTTCCTAAGATAACCAATACCTCCAAATTCAGAACCACCCCTCCATTCAACATATGTATATCAAGTGGCAATTTGGTGCTAGAATCTGTACTAAATGTTAGACACACAGGAATGATCGACAGATTCACAGTCCCTTAGACATTGCTGCCTCATAGGGGAGAAGGAAATACAAAAATGATAATTATCAAATAATAATAATTGTAATAATGACAAGAGGTGCAACTTGTGACTCATCTGCTTGCTTATGAGTTTAGCTTCCTTACTAAAATGCCTACCTGTATTTCATTATTTGGTAGCAGGCAGAAAATGTGCCAATAAGATGCCACCCCTCAAACAGCTGGATTATACTATATAACCCAGGCCCTTCTTAGATATAGTTATGAAACTAATTTGGTAAATCAAAGGTTTTTACAATTATCAATTTGCATATTTTTCCTTAAGCTTCCTAAATGAGTTCATTTTCCAGAATCTAAGAATTATCTTCCTCTTCCTGAAGGCTGAATTTTAAGAGTTGCTGCGAGGATCTGACAGATGCTCTCTTGAACAGTTTCCTTCTGAGAGAACTCTTGAGGGCTCAGAATAGCTCACCCTAACCTGAAGGGAGATATGAGTGACTGGTAACATAACATGCCATGCAAACATACAGACTTAGTTCTCCAAACCCATCCTGAGGGGACTTAAACAATGTTGCATCAGTTGTTCAACCCTGTAACCATCACTACGGACAGGAAAGAGTGACAAAACATCAAATCATGGCCAAAGTTTGGGGAAGCATGTGCCTGTCTCACTTCTATCCGGAGGAGTCAGCTCCCGTTATCTACTTAATGGCCAAAGGTTGGAGAGAAGAGAGGTGGCATCTGGTGGAAGGGCGACAATCTCCTTCCCAGGGAGATTCATGTCAGTTGTTGTTCATGTTCATGAGGGTTGTTTGTGTAAGTTCCAGAGACCCAACTTTGATTCTCCTCATCTGCCTGGACACGAGAACAGGCTTCATGGAAAGAGAGTCACACACTACACACAAGCAAATTTTAACTACACCCAGGGATTTCGACTTCTCCGTAGCTACATGGTGATGTGGACAACAGAACTTTTTCATGTAAAGGAGATACAGAAGTTTGGAACAGAAATCTGCTCTGGGGTTCTGTTCAGAAACTTAACACCACAAAAACAAAACAAAACAAAAAAAAACTATTGCCAGGCAAAAAGTTACTGATGACAAAACTTAAAAATTCAAAGGTGACAATAGTCTCTGGAGTTGATGAATTCACTGTTATGATGGAAAGCAATGAGTCCTGAGCCCATTTTTTTTTTTCTTGTGATCTTCTCTGGAGACTTTTTCAAATCATTGAGTATACATGAAAGAGTCTCCTCTGCTACAGCACAACTCCAGAAGATCAGAGGCTTGTGAATCTTGCTCATTACTGTCTCTCCATTCAGAATCTGACACTCAGTAAAATGTGAAGAAATATTTCAGTGCATGAATGAATGAAGGAATGGTGGGTGGATGGCCTCCTGTAGGGTTAAGACTGCCTGACTATTATCCTATGAGCTGACATCACAGGGACTTCCTGCAATGCCAGACACTGTACTAAACACTTTATTTCCATCACCTCTTTTAATGAGACTTCTTTAAAAATCTTTGTCTCTTTTGAAATACCTGATAACTGGGGGCAGCAGGGGCAGCATTCAACTATTATCCAACACACAGAAGAGAACTTTGCAGTTTTGTCTTCTAGGCTACAGCTCCCTTTGCCCACTCCAGAACAATCTGTGGGTCCATAGATTGGGTTTCTTTGGAAGTTAGAGAATATCTTTCAGATCTTTATATCTTTTGCATCTTTACATTTAATATGCACTTAATATGAAGTGCTTCGTAGTACTTGACACATAAAAATGACTTAGTTAAAAATTTTTAAAAGAATGTCATAGAATTAACATGGAAGCCATGTAAGTAACTTTTTGCACTGGGCAGAATGGTATAATACTGGTAACTGGTTCTAAGGTAAGAAGAATGTGAGTGAAAAAAACAGCACATAATTAACAACTCTATTGATCTGTTGTCTCTTGTCCCTGTGACTAATTTGTCTTTCAGTTCATTCCGGGTTTCTATCAGCCTGTTTTTTCCTTCTTTATACCTACCCACCTATTGTCTCTCTGGTTCTCTATCTGCCTGCTCATAATATTGCTGAGCTATATGATGAAGAGCATCACATTTTTAAGAATGCGCCTTCCTCTGTCAATGCCTGGGTTGGAGAAGCTTCCTCTCCATCATTTGTTTCATGGCACACGAATCTATCTATTCAGCGTCTGGATGGGTAGTGAGGGTAGCCAGGGTCTGGGAATAAAATGTTTACTGCCCCCTGAGTGTTCTTTCTTCCTAGTGCTCAATCATTGGAGGATGCCCACGCATACTTTCCCTCCACCTCAGATCATTACAGTTGAGGACACTCTTTTTTTTCCTGCCACTCGTGAGTCCTGAGTCTCCAGAGCATCACATCGAATGTGAATTGCTTTCATCTGTACCCTCCGGTCTTTCCTACCACTGTAGGACTGGGGTGGCTCTTAGAGAAGGCAGACCATAGCAAGACAACTCGGGAGGGCTCTGGAGAGCAGAGGTCATCCAGAGGAGGGACATAAGACAGCGAGGGCCACCTGCAAACTACTCTGTATGTTTTAAAGTTTTCAGAGGGCCCTGGTGGTGATACTGGCTCCATTTCCCTCTTTAGTGAGCCCTGGAGTCACGGGTACCTTGTTCCAAAGATATCAAACTTCACTTAAAGAGTTTTCAGATCTAGTCAGGGCCCTGTGATCTCTTTGGGGACAACATATGCAATGAGAGAGAGGAAAAAGCTCGGCTCTGTGACAGTAACCAAGGCTCAAAACCATGCAAAGGAAGCAGAGAACAAGCAGCCTAGGCACGTGACATGGGAAGACAGGCAAGACCCTGTGGAGTTCAAAATGAGTCAGAATCACCACAGTCAGAATTTCCACTGGCACTAGCATGAGCAAGTTCCTTTGATGGACTTTTGGAAATATTCAATAGAATCTTAAGTATGTATGCAAGTAAACTGAGAAAAAAAAATGTTATCTATTATTCCTCTGAGAGAGCTGTCGGAATGAATTCAGAGTTTTTCTGGACAGATTGTAAATCCACTGGGTAATTATCTCACCCCTATAACTATCAAATTTCAGAAAATAAAGAGCATTAGAAACTGCCATGTTAAATCATAATTTAGCCAATTGTGGGTATATTTGTTTCCTTGGGCTGCCACAGCAAAGTGACACAGACTAATGGCTTCAACAGCTGAAGCAGAAAGCCAGAAGTCAGAGAGCCAGGCATGGGCATGGTTGATATTTTTTTTCTGAGGGCATAGAAGCAGAATAGGTCCCACCCTCTCCCTTATTTCTGGGGGTTTGCTGCCAATTTTGGCCTCCCAAGGCTGTGGAGGCTTCACCCATTCTCTGCCTTTGTCTCCACATGAGGTTTTCCTGTGTGCACGCCCAAGTTTATCCCTTTCTTTAGGACACCACCTGTACTAGATCAGAGACCACCAACGCCCAATTAGAGTGGACCTTTAATCCAGTATGTCCTCACCTTAACTAATTGTATCTGTGACAACCCTATTTCCAAAGGAGGTCACCTTCTGTGGTACTAGAGGTTAATGCTTCAACTTAGGAATTTGGGGAGAGATATAGCACAGTCCTTAACCAAGGGAGGACATATTTTAGAAATTGCTGTTTTGAGGTGAATCCTGAGCCTCCCTTCCCTCAATTTGAACTCATTTTGGTAGAACTTTTGCTCTGAACCCCAGACTCACAATTTTCATATTTCTAGGAAAGGCCAGGTATCAAAATTTGCCACAGACAAATTTATTTATTTATTAAATTTATTTGAGTCATACAGGTATAAATGAATTATTTAATAATTTATAATTGGTTCTACTACATGGTTATTATTATTATTATTATTATTATTATTATTATTATAAGACAATCAAAACAAGGCAAACACACACTTTTTAAGAATTTTGGGAATTCATAAACATTTTATCAATTTAAAATTAAATGCTTGTGTTTAGTTTTTTTTTTCCTCCCAATTCTAGGAATTGAACCTAGATCCTCAGGCATGTTAGGCAAGTACTCTACCCCTGAGCTACACCTCATGCTAATGATGATGACTAAAAAAACCTTTCCTCAAAAATGAATAATTTTGTCAGGGCATGGTGGCACACACCTGTAATCCCAGCAGCTCAGGAGACTGAGGCAGGAGAATTGCTAGTACAAAGCCAGCCTCATTAATTTAGCAAGAGCCTAAGCAACTCAGGGAGACCCTGTCTTTAAATAAAATATAAATAAAAGGGCTGTGGCTATGGCTCAGTGGTTAAGTACCCCGGGTTCAATCCCTGCTACCTAAAGAAAAAAAAAAAAAAAGCAAATAATTTTTTGTGTTCCATTTTTATAAAGAAAAATAGGGAAATTTTAAATGTTTAAATCAATATAAGAACCAAAGTACTTCAAGTGTCCTTTCAAATAATGGCATTCTCTTCCCAGAGATAATTATGTAAAAGTAGATAGGACGTCTTATTTCTTTGAATTGCTCTTGCAATAAAAACATCTTCTAGGTTAAAACTGCTCAAGTCTGAACTGTTATTTTTCTGAACAGTTTTTATTTTGTGGTATGAAAAATTAAATTTATTTGACTCAACATTGGTAACAAGAGGTCACTATGAAATGTAATCCACAAGCTCTGTTGACTGAAACATCTCCAACCTCAAGAAGACCCTGGTGTATTTGAACAGCCCATGAAACTGCCTGGGTGAAGAGTTTGGTCCCCAATGGGGTTGGTGTAAGTCACTGCCTCAGGCCAGAGCACAAAGATGAACATTTATTGATGACTGAAAACAAATATGGCCAAATAATAGGACTAGAGTATAAGAGAAAACAACATCCATATTCCTCAGAAAAGAATCCATAGAAGCAATTCTTTGGTTCAGATAGAAGTAACCCAAGAAAGAATTAAAGATACCAAATAATTCCATCATACTGAAAACTAAAGGCAAGTAATAACTTTATATTTTATTAAAACACAAAGAATATGATCTAAATTCTTCTATCTCAGAAATAAAGTGGAGGTTTAAAAAAACATAATGATAATACTCCTCAAATATTTATTCTATTTCTTTAATCCAGTTTACGTGATATTAGGCATCCCATGTTTAATGATTAAAAAAATCAATATTATTTTGTTCAGGGATTTTATTGGGCAGGAATTTAAAAATGGCACAGAAGGGATGGTTTCTTTCTGTTCTGTGATTTCTGGGGCTTCTCTGAGAAGACTCAAATGCTAGGGGTCACTCAAGTGTTAAGAGCTAGACTCACCAGGGGACTAAGGTGTCTTCACTCCCACACCTGTCCCCTGTGTTGGATGATCCAAGGCTGGATTCAGCTAGGACTATGACAAGACTACCTATACATGTCCTTTCTGTGTGGCTTGGACTTCCTCATGGCACAGTAGCTTTGGGTAATTGGACTTTTTACATGGTAGCTTAGGGTTGAAGAACAAATGTTCTGGCAGATGATGTGGAGTTGCACAGTCTCTTCTGATCTAGCCTTGGAAGCCAGGCAATGATACTTCTGCTGCATTCTATGGGTTTGATAAATCCCTAAAGCAAGCCTATATTCACTGAGCAGAGAGGAGCAATTTGGATACCATTTCTCAATGGGAGGAAAGTCAAAGAATTGGTTTTCATCTTTCAAAAACAGGACTAATTTTTTTTCCAAATAATTCCCTTTTCTCACTAATGGACAACTTCTGTTATCACTGGATAAAAAAGAAAAATATTGAGACTGCTATGCTTTTCTAGAATGATGGTATCACAATAATTGCTTAGTCTGAGTGGCCATTCCTGTAGTATCTTAACAGAATTTTTGACAGGATGGTGTCTGGGGCTGGTAGGAGTCACAGAGGATAGAAGAATAAATTCATAAAATCATCTCCCTCTCCAAATTAATAAAAAAATACTTTCCAAAAAGTCCCTTTTCAATCTCAAAATGCATACCAAAAAGAAAATTTTTTTGAGAAAGCCAATTTTTGTGCAAGTTTTGCATGCTTCAAATAAAGCAAAACAAGTTTCTATCCAAAGCAATTGCAAAATAACTTTTGAGTGCACTTAACCTTTTCCTTTTCTTTTCCTAATACTTTTTCAAATGTTCCAGAATTTTTTAGGCATTTAACATTGTATTCCTCTTTTTTTCCTTCTGGCAGAATAACTTTCAAACTTTCTACAATGAATTTCAATACGATTTATTAGCACATGGGGTAATTAATGATGGTGGAATGTGATGATCATTACTATCCAAACTACATGTATGAAGATATGAATTGATGTGAATATACTATGTATACAGAGATATGAAAAATTATGTATGTAATATATGTAATAAGAATTATAATGCATTCTGCTGTCATAAATAAAAAAATTACATAAAAAGATTCATTAGCAAAACAGATACAAAGACATGTTTATACACTACACAAAACTGTTCTTCTCAGGCTGAGAGGCAGCAAAGTAAGCCATGGCCTATAGCTTACTACTTTTTTGAAATAGTTCTTTTAAAGCTCCCTTGTAAGTGAGTAACATTTTCTTAATTTATTTCTGAAGTAAAAACTTTAATTTTGTTTTAAACTGTTTGATTTTATTTTGAAATGCAGGTTTTGTTTTTCAAGATGATTTAATAGTTTCAAGTACAGAAATTATTACATTTTATAAACTTAGTTTGTATTTTTATTAATGTCAGTTAAATTGAATATACTTAACATTTTATAAGGCAGAAAGAGAAAATGGAGAAAATAATAAAAATGATCAGACTGCTTTTATATAAATCAGATATTCCTTTTACCCCCTTCTAAAAAATGCTGGGAGGTTGTATTTTAAAACCAGCATATAGGTAATTACTTTATATTTTTTCTTCCATTAAAGAAAGAAACTTTGCTCTTTTAACTCTAGTTGAATGATGAAGATAGTGGTGTGATAAAGATGCAGAGGGATGAAAAAGTATTTTTAGGAAGCAAGTAAAGTTGTTATCTTTCTTTGTGTCTTTTCAATGGCTCTGAGATATCTTTACAGGCTTAATCCCAAAGGGAATTAAATTCTGCAAAGGAAATATCCACAAGACTGTCAGACTTTCTATTCTAATTTCAGACAGAGTGCTCCAAGGAGCATCACGGAGTAAGCAGAATTTGCTTTCATCATTTGTTGTCCCCACTCTCCCTGACCTGACTTTGCCCATTCACTCTGACAATGAAGGGAAGAAACTTTCTCTACATTTACTCCCACCTTTCATTTATACCTTACTTGTACCCAAGCAAGACTGATCTTAGGAATTAAATAAATTGAGTTTTTTAAATGATATTTTTATTTTATAAAAAAAACAAATGTTACAAACAACTAGATTATTTGTAAATGACCTATGTAATTTATCATTATGTTAGCATTCATTGACTGTTCACCATGGACAGACATTATATGTTGGGATTTATATAATTTTATTTGTAGAACATTTAGAATATATAGCTAGGTATGTATATATACACACTTGTACATATATGTGTGGAAAAGAATCATTAAAATCATTCACAGCTTGTTGCTTCAATAATCACTGTGTTAATCATATTTTTACCACAGTATTCAACAAGAACAACTGACAGGAGGAAGAGTTTACTTCAGATCATTGTTTCAAAGATTCAGTTCATGGTCAGTTGATTCCATTGCTCTGGGCCAAAGGTGAGGCAGAACATCATGGCGGAAGGGCTTGGCAGAGAAGCACTTCTTTGCTCACAGTGGTCAAGAAGCAGAGAGAGCCAGAAAAGAGGCTGAATACTTCCAGTGCAAACCCCAGGTGACTGTCCTGCCTCCAGCCACACTCTACCTGTCTGCAGCTACCACCCAGTTAGTCCATTCAAACTAGGATGGACTGGTTACATGACAGCTTTCAGAGTCTGGTCATTTTGACTCTGCATTGACACAAGAGCTTTTAGGGAACACTTCATATCCAAACCATAACAACCACTATTGACTTGTTGGTATGTATCTTTTTTGCCTGCATAGAATTGTATTTGAAATCGTACTTAATGTTTTCTTATAACCTACTTTTTTCTACTTTACACGTTGTGACTCTTGTTACATAAAAACCTTTCCTTGATATTATTCAGTGGCCCTATAGCATGCCATTATATGGAAGTAGCCTGACTTATTTAGCCAATTCCCTGTTGTCAAATATTTGGTTGTTTCTTTGTTTTTCATTATGACCCACGGAGCATCAGTGAACACTCCAGGTGCCATAGTCTTCCATTCAACAGTGATTGGATCACGAAGCTTCCTCAGTTATTCTAAGTTTAAAAAGTCAGAGAAGACATTAAAGAGTCACTGCTTGAGGGATGTTTTTATATAACAAGATCTCCAATCATACAAAAAGGATGGGAGGATTTTAATCACTAGCCTTAGAATAAGGAGAGTTTGTTTTATTGGCACCAAGACTAACCCAGCATCCCAGAAAAGCACATTGACTCTGAAACCAATCCATTTCAACTATTCAGAAGGCCAGCCTTGGCAGGAAAAATACATCTTTGGAGGAAAATACATTTGAGAAATAGGATGATCCAGAAGAGGCTGTGCAGAAGTTGAGTTCTCTTCTTCCTTCTTTGGCAATAAAATCAAGTTTTAGCTGCCGCCATTACTTAAATCACACCTGATATTTCTTCTATGTACAATCCTCTGTGAACATCTGCCAGATTGTTCCTTTTTACACACTTAAGGATGTTATGTCATAGCTGAATATACACCCATATGTTTCATATTTGAAATGTAAATTCTATAATTAGGTCAAAAATTTTCAAATCTTTCTAAACCAAACAAAACACATTTATCTGATTATCATAATGACAAAATTATGTTCTGTTTGCAGAAATGTTCATGAATACAGTCGATGAGTTAAAGTTTTTTTTCTCGGCTGATGGTATCTTTCTAACAAAGTATGTTGAAGGGAACAGAAAGCAAATTTGGCAAGTATGCATTAATTTTCCCATCAGAAATCTAGTACATTCTAGGAAAGCAATAAGATTTGTGGGTTTTCAGAAATTGGCAATCACAGTACATTATTCTCTGGATCATGGTCTACTTCCTATTTCTGCTGATATAATAGTGTTGGTTTCATATTATAACTGGTTATGCTTCAGGATTTGCAAAACCCTGCAATGCATGATTATATCCCAAAGGTCATTATTTTGAAAACCTACAAACCCAAACTTTATCTACTCTCTGAATCCCCTGGGACCATGATTGTAGGTAAAACTGCAGACACTTGGACAATAGACCAATTTCAACTTCAAAATTCTTTAATGAGTAATGTTTCCTTGTTCTGAGAAAAAGAGTTTCTTTTCAAATTCAATGAAAAATACTGCATAATGTAACAATTTAAAAACATATTCATAAATAATGTTTTTTAAAAAGTCATAAAAGTGCTTTTCCTGCCAAAAATTCTTTAAAAATGCAAAGATGGTCTCTCTCTTTAAGCAAAAGCTAATAGGTAGTGTTTGAGGGCTTTGAAAAATGTACATTTGCATGTATTTGGAGGAATACTTTAATTCTAAATATTTTATTTCTAAATAAAATATTCTCCTGTAGTTAAGATATGGAAATATAATTATCTCTACCAATATTGACACCAAGGTTAATAATAGTATAATTCAACTTAGGAGTATGGCATGTGATTGAAAAGAAGTTTTTCAGTCTGAGGACTTCTCCTTCCTTCCCCATTGCCTTCCCCTATCAAAACACACACACACACACACACACACACACACACACACACACCAGTCAAGGATTTAAAAGAAAACCTGTGGATATTTATTTTTAAATGGAGGCATTAAAGCACCAGAACTAAGGTATTTTGAATTATTCCCTTTTCCCCAAATCAGATAAACTTCATTGAAAAGAGAATCGTGCTGTCAAGCAGTCATGCCTTGATCATAAATGTTTCTTGTTTTGCCTTCTTTTCATTGGAGTCAAAGTTTCCAGCCATCAAACCCTCCATCCTTAAGTTTCATATGTGTATGTATACATATTGTGTGTGTGTGTGTGTGTGTGTGTGTGTGTGTGTATTTGGTTCCCAGGATTGAATCCAGGATACTTGACCATTAAGCCACATCCCCAGCCCTTGTTATTTTTATTTTGAGATGGTCTCACTATGTGGCTTAGGGTCTCTCCAAGTTGCTGGATCTGGCCTCCAACTTGCTATCCACCTGCCTCAACTTCCTAGGCTACTGGGATCACAGGTGTGCACCACCAATCCCAGCTTCATTCATATATATATTTTAAGATTTAAAATATTTCATTATGCACTCACAGGATAGACATTTTCACACAAAATTTTGATTTATTCAGCCATTAAATATCATGAACTTCTTTCATTGAGGTCTATGTGGCACCAACAAAAAGCATTTATTTCCTGCTCATGAGTTTTGGGGTCAGTCAAGGTGCAGCTGATTTAGAATGGACTTGGCTGGTCTGGGTTTTGTGTTGTTGGCTGGGTCTGAGGCTGGCTCCACCTGTCTCTCATCCTCCTACTATTAGCAACTATCTGAATTCTGTTCTTATGGCAAAAATGGACATGCAGAGGGCAAGCATGGTTGAAGCCTCTTCTTGCTCATGTCCATAGAGTCATCCGTAGTCAAAGCAAGACTTATAGTCAAAACCCAAGTCAAGGGGCAGGGGAACTATACCCCATATGTCATGAGGTCAAAGCAGTCTCACAATCAACATCAACATGACAGAGCAGTACTGTGGAGCCAAGGGAAGGTGGAATATTTGCTGAATTATAGCATACCTGATCCACAAAAGCCCTACCTGTGCACTTTGCTTCCTGCTGGGAATTCAGTGGTAATCAAAACTAACTTTGCCATCTGCTTATGTTTGGAAGGATGAAGCAGACAGTGAATAAATAAATCCAAAGTCAGATGGTAATCACACAGAGACAGGTCGGGGTGGGACATTCATTTAATAGATGATCCGAACAGTTTTCTTTAAGAGTTAAATCAAATGAGGGACTGGTCATTTGTTGAGCTTTCCAGCTGTAGGAAATAGCCAGAAAAATGGCCCTGAGTTAATAATGGGCTGCCATCTTTCAGAAATAGCAAGGCAGCCAAGAATGGCAAGGGAGCTCTCAGAGGGTCTTAGAGGACTAGATAGGAGGGAGACTGCCAACCTCAATCTGGGTGAGATGGGAAACCAGTGAAGGATTGAGAGCAGGCAACTTTGAGTGGACAGAAGGACAGAACTTGGGGATCTACATGAGCATTTCATTTCAATTTAGCTTCCCCTTGGGAATACAGAGACATGAGGTTTTTTTTTTGTTTGTTTGTTTTTTTTAATACATGTATTAATCATCTTGAAGGCCCAAGCCAAAACATCATTTCATCACAAAACATTTCTTGTTCTCTGCTTGATTTTCATTTCTGCAATGTGGTCTGCTTCATTCTGTTTACAGATCTTTCTTTAACTCCACAATCTGAGATATGGATCCAAATGCAAAACTGTCTCCTTTTTCAGAAATTTTATGGCATGTTCAGTGGGGGCCTTGCTTTGCAGAGGCCCTGTGTAAATGCATTCACAGTGGAACTGGGTTCCTGTCCTCTGGTATCCTTCCTAGCCAGCTGCTCCTGGGTGAGGGAAAACAGGTAGAACAGGTTTTAGCACAGAAGGAGCTTCCCAGGGTCCTGTGACATCTTCTAAAAAGGCAGTCAGAGGTGTTCCTTTTTAGCCCTCCTCAGGATTCAGGTTCCCATCCCACCATTCCATGTCCCTTCTTTACCTCTTTGCTATTAAGAAGGAAGTTTAATCATCTTTTACCAAATTTGTTTTCCACAGCCAGAGGATTTCACAGATAGAAAACGATAAATCCCTAGCAACATAGACTCCTAACAGATGGCGGTAAACGGGCTTGAAAATATTTCAAAACCTGCCCTAATTTCCATTCCCCAAATGTTTCTCCTGCTCAGTTTCTCTCCCTCTCTCTCTTTATAATAGCAGCTTTCTTCATTGTCTCCAATGGTCCCATTTTGGTTATAATTTATGCTTCCTTATGCTCTAAGACTGGATCCAAATTACCCACTAAACAGGAGCAACTTCAAAAAGAAAACTTGCAGCATTTCGAAATGTCTCCATTCATCCTGGTCGCTGAATATCCCATTGAAGACAAAGAGAAATGACAAGCTTTTTAAAACACATGTTTCTTAGTAGAAGAGAAAATGCTTGCATCAGAGAGGTTTATGCTATAAAGAGCAAAAGCCCACCTCACTCAAAGAAAGAGGATTTTGTTTTTGTCTGGGACACAAAACAAATTTGCAGCTTATCATTGAGAATAGGCGTTACATAGCAATAAAATACTCCATACCTCTACAGGGATCCTCTCAGGATAATGCTGTAATGTTTTTTGGTTCATTAATCTCAATTCTATTATTTGGTACTTCAGAGAACTTCTAATCTCATAATGCAGGTGTAATTATATATATATATATATATATATATATATATATATATATAATTATATATATACATACACACACATTTATATATATATATAGATAGATAGATAGATAGATATAAAATATATAATGATGCACTTATTTTTAATGTTTGTAATATCCCTTTACCATAAGGCAGGTAGACCCATATGTCTGCTCCCATAAAATGGACCAGTGTTTTGTTCGCATTTGAAAGCTGAGGCAACTGAAGGATGACAGAGACATCAGGTGTCTTGTCTAAGATCACATACCTGGAACTGACACAGGACAGAAACTTCTGAGTCCAACATGTTTCCTTTCCTGCTTCTTTATAATAGCATCTCTTTTCTTTTGGATTACAAATTAATATAGATTTGCAGTATAAATGTTTAGGAAATATAAAAAAGCACATGGAAGAAATGAAAAGCTTCACAGAGTTCTGCCACCCAGAAAATCATCATTAAGGTCTTGCTTTGTTCAAGCATGTTATCTATTATTTCTTATCACAGTCCTGCAAAACCCTACTGTTTTGCAACCTATCTGTTTCACTTAATGACTACATAATAATCCATCATTCAAAAAACAGTTCAACCACAATTAATTTAATCAATTCATTTTAGTGAGTTCTCATTTTTTTTTCCTATCATGAACATCCTCATCATCTACTAGGGTAGGGATGCCTAGAGAATATAGATTCCTGGTTATTTTCATAAAATAAATTTCTAGAAGTAAATATCCTAGGTTTAAGGGTACTAACAATTCTATGACTTTAAATTCATATTAGAAAAATGAGTCTTTACAAAGGTTATTGCTACAGACACTGAATCATCAAAGCCTAGAACCCATTTCATGGAACCTGTGCTAACTCAAATACTCTTTCTCATGGACTTAGCCCCCCGTTTTGGGGGATACCAGAGATTGAACTCAGGGGCACCTGATCACTGAGTCATATTCCCAGCCCCATTTTGTATTTTATTTAAAGACAGGGTCTCACTGAGCTGCTTAGCACCTCATTTTTGCTGAGGCTGGCTTTGAACTCACTATCCTCCTGCCTCAGCCTCCCAAGCTGCTGAGATTACAGGCATGCCCGGCTTAGCCCCTTTTATGAAACAATTTTTACCTTTAAGTGAAAGACACATAATGGGAGAAAAGATGTGTAAATTTCTTTGAGAACAGCACTACTTAGTCATGCCAAAGGTTAAAGAGCCTCAGTTACTCTGGCCAGTGGAAAAATCGGGCTGGAGGCCACTTCCAAAGTGTTCTGAGATTCGCATGCAAATTCTCAACAGCTCCTCATTCTCCAAGCATCATGGAGGCCAAGCAGGTCACTGGCCAGGCAGTTCATTGTGGGTATGCAAGTCTTTAAAAAATTGAGTTCCAAGATTTCTGCCATGGTTTATCTTAGGAAATTGAAAAAAGGGTCAGTTTGCTGATTTTTCTTGGAGGGAAAGGGATTGAGAGGATAGAAAGGCCCTTCCAGGAGGGTAAAGGATCATAAGTAAGTACCACTCTTTATCATACAACCTGGGGCACAGAGACATTCAAATCCCATCAGGGAGGGTGCCTGGTAGAGGACATCTGGCCCTGCCCCAGAGGTTACCAACCAAAGCTGGGGAATCCTACAAAATGCCAAACAGAGGCAAATACGTTCCTGCCAAGGTTGATATGATATGTGCTCCTGATTGTCTCCCCATCATTCTCCAGTGAAACCTTCAAAATTGCAAAATCAAGGGTTAATAAGTAAGATTATAGTAAATATCATTTAACAAGTGATGGTTCTCTGATAAGGCATCTGCTAAGCATTGATGAACTCCATCTAATTCTCACAAAATGAGTCAGGAATCATGATTAGTCCTGTTTTACCAATGAGGAAACTGAGCCTGGGAAACCGTATATCCAGTGCAGCATCCAGCCAGTGGTAAAACCCAGGCATTTGCAGTCCCCAGCCCCAGCTCTCCACTACTGCACTGTGCTAAGGAGACATGTGAATAAATAAGACAGCATCCTTTTAAAGGCAACCGTTTGCAGCTGTAGAAGGTTCTGGGCTTTCCCTTGCTGGGAGAACTCCACGATGAATCTCCTGCCTTTGCCCAAACCAATAATATTCAACAACCTAGTTAGAAGGTTGGGAATTGAGATATCTTGTATTTAAGAGTATAAAAAGCTGAAAAGCTGTAATTTTCCAATACAGATGTTGTAGCATACTCCACTTTGGCCAAAATATTTCTGGAAAAGGTGAAATAATTCTCTTTGAAGAAATAACTACAATTCTGTTTGTTCAAAGTTGTTTTCATAGATACTCCCCAGGCCATGTTTTCCCCATCACTGAACTGTCCTGAAAGAGAATTTCCATTTCTAATGCTAGATTTTCAGGTAGGCTTCTAGATTAAAGAACTTTGACTATTTGACATCTTTGGAGGATCCTACTGAGATCCCCACAAGTTGCACTGAAACAAAGTTGGCCACCTTGGAGGATTTCAGGTCTTGTCTTCCCATCACAGAGCAAGGGATTTTAACAGACAACCTAAAGGTACAATAGCTTGTGTTGAATTTAATAGATTGATTCAAAGGAGGATATGGGATGAGGAAGGTTCTAGCATAATGGTCTCACTCAACCTTCTCCACCTTACCATCTCATAAAAGAAAACTTATATAAGAAGTAATGAAAAAAATTTTGAAAATGGGTCAAGAGTTTCTGTTATAATAATATGACCTGTTAAAGCAGCCTGCCCAGGCTTGAGTTCATTCCTGAGTGAGATTTCTGGGTCTCATTTGAGTGATACAGAAGCAGAATAGCTAGAGATTCAACCCCACAGCCTCTACCCCATTCTACTCCTCCTGATCTTCCAACTCCATGATAAAGGAGTTACTTAGCTTTTGCCTTTTCAAGAGAACAGACCAAGGTCATGGCTGGTCCGTCAAGATTAAAATGAAGGTCATCTGAGAGAAGTGAAGGGGCAGAAATGTCTTGAACAGAAATATAAGCAAAGTAGATGGGCTCCCAGATATCCCTAAGAGTGGTCCCTGACCACTGAAAGTGTTATGTGATCAGTCTGCAATTCTTTCATAAGTAAGTAGAAGGTGTAATTCGATAAAGCCACTTTGTTTAACGAAGAAAAATCACCAGAGCACTTCCTTTCTGTGTTTGGGAGATGAGAAAGGAAATCTCCATCCCTCATGCTGTCCCCACGACCTTGGGAACTTAGGGTAGATTGGAAAGTTCTGGTCTTCAGACCTAAGCCACCAGACTTAAATAAAGGAAATAATCATAAGGTCACTTACTAAACATTAGTTGTCTTACATAAGTGTAGCCATAGCTAATGTGTAGATAGCAGTTTCCATGCCAGGAATCAAGCATGGTTTAACTCATTTAATCCTTCCAACAACCCTAGGAAGAAACCGGGGTGGATAGCAATGTTGCTGGTAAGCAACTGCTATGGTTTGCATCTGGAATGTCCCCCAAAGCCTCATGTGTTCACTGATAGAGTTTTGGGAAAACACTGGGTCATGAAGACTCTGGCCTTATCAGTGGATTAATCCATCAGTGGCTGAATGGACCATTTGGAGATGGGATGAGTTGAAGGAAATAGGTCACTTGGGGAATGCCCTGGAAGGGTTTATCTTCTCTTTAGTCCTTGTCCTCTGCTTCCTGGCTGCCAGGAGCTGAGTAGCCTTCCCCCATCACATACTTCTACCATGATGTTTCTGCCTTACCTCATCAGATCCAAAGAAATGGAACCGGCCAACCATGAACTGAGTCCTCCCAAATCATGATCCCAAATAAATCTTTCCTTCACTGAATTGTTCTTGTCATGTGTTTGAGTCAAGCAATGCTGACCCAAAAGCTGACTAACACAGCAACATAGTTTAGAGCTCATGCAATCTGGATCCAGAGTCTATGCTTTTAATGTTCCATTCTACTTCCTATTGGAGACAGTATGTCTTTAAATTCTTACAGTGATCTCAAAGAAAAGTATTATTAGTCCATTGTGCAGATGAGAAAAAGTGGTCCTCACATGACTGGTAAGTGCAAACACTGGAATTTGAGCCTGGTCTCTGACTCCAGAGCTCACTTGTTTTCCTACAACACAACCCCTCTTTCAAACCCCGTCAAGCAAGCTAAGCCAAGTTTTTCTCAGAGGCTGGGAGACTGCTGAGCTCCCTCCTGTCTGACTCAGACCCTAGAAGAGTCTAGATGTGTTGAGCCAGTGATGTCCCTCTTAAATCATGTGCAGCCCTGGAATGCAATCAAATGTGAGTTCCAGGAGAAGAGGAAGAAAGTGTGGCCAAGATACACAGAAGCCTCCCTCTCTGGTCCAACCACTCCTTGTATATAATGTACTGGAACAACGTTTTCTTTCCAGTCTACTAGTTTTTTGTTTGCGTGTTTGTTTTTGCCACATACTTGTTAACAATGAGATTTCATTCATTCATTTCTTCAATCACTTCTTCATTTATCTCTTCATTCATCTAAAAATGATTAAGTATTCACAATGCAGGCAGATTTTTAGATTCCAAGAGATACAGTGGTGAACGGAACCCTGCTACAACCTACATACTCATGAGGAAGACATAGTAAACAAATTAGCAAGTAAAATAAAATATAGTGATAAATGTCAGAGTGTGGTAAGAGCATGGGGGAGAAGTAAGCAGGGTGAGAGGAGAAGGCATCAGGGGAGAGACTGGCAGCAGCTAGTGACATAGTGGGTAGGGAGATCCCCGCCATGAGATGACTTTGTGCTGACCCCTAAGAGTGAAGGAAAGGGTCCCACCAAAGCCCAGGGGCAGAGATTCTCATCCTCATCCCAACACACATATTTAGAGTGGCCATTTTTTTTATGGTATTGAAACAGAGCCCCCAAATTAAAATTTCATCTATTCTTGGCCAAATCTCCAAAAAAATGAGCAAAAGAACAAATGTTTGTAGAGACATAAAAATATTCTCTTCCAGTAGTTTACTTTTAAGTGACTCAGACACATTGTCTTTCCCATGTAAGACCATTTGCAGTTGATCACGTGTTTGCTACCCCCCAGACTCCCCAACTCACACACATACGAAAACCACACACTTACTCATGTATTTGATAATGAATGTGAAGCTTTTGGGAAGTGCACACTGAGGGAAATTTCTGGGGAATGGTAGGGAAAGAAATCACAAAAAAAAACAATTTGCGGCCTGAAGGTGGAGAGGAGGCAGAAGCAGGTGAGACCTATGTTTACTCATTCATCTGCTGTCTTTTTATGCTCCTTTTGTATTGGACTCTGTATTAGGTACCCAGGCCATAAGGAGTAAGAGGACACAGTCCCTGGATTTTCATAAATTTTAGTCTTAAAGGAGTAAGGAAATAGAAACTCTTAACTGGAAAACAGTCTCATTTGGACCTTGCTGTGGAGATAAAGCTAGTGTGTGTGTGTGTGTGTGTGTGTGTGTGTGTGTGTGTGTGTGTGTGTGTATGTTTTCCAATTTCTATCAGACAGCAACAACGGCACTCTCTCTCTTCATCCTTCTTGCTTCCTGACTGATTTATTTAAAACTGCCGATGCCTGTTTCTACAGCAACATGAAGCCCTAGTGAATGGTCTTGATTTCCATTTCTCCGGAGCACGTGTTTCTCAGGAAGTCCAAATGAACTGGAGAGACTGTGTGAACCAGGTTGGGAGTTCTTCTATCCATCCTCACAATTCATCAATTTTTCCTAAAATCCAATTCCTGTCAGTGTTCAGCCTTCACTCATCACATCTGCACAGAGAGTTTGGAAAGACACATGATAGCTTAGAACATCTGGACTGGAAGAGGTGCCAGAGACCACCTGGCCCAGCTCAATGAAGTCAGAGATAGAGACGGAGGTCCAGGAAGTTGAGGGGTCCCACTGTCAGCTAGGGCTGAGAGCATCCAATACCCTAGTTCTCTTTTCCCGAGGCCCCCAGGATCCAGCGCCAGGACTTCTTTCCCAAATGCTTCTTGCCTTTTCTCCCATGCATGTTTACTATTCTGGATAGGCCTCGAATTTTCTGTTTTTGTTAGATATTCAATATTACAAGTAATCTGGAACCAATCCTGATATCATAATCACTTTTCTGTGCCTAAGAGCCCCCTGCCTAAAAATTCACCATCATGGTCTGAACTTCCTGCACAGCTCCATTGGTTTCTGTGACCTCACCAAAAAAGAGGAGCCATTTTTTTTTAAGAGAGAGAGAGAGAGGGGAGAGAGAGTTTTTTAATATTTATTTTTCAGTTTTCGGTGGACACAACATCTTTATTCTTATTTTATGTGGTGCTGAGGATCGAACCCAGTGCCCAGCACATGCCAGGCGAGCTCGTTACCGCTTGAGCCATATCCCCAGCCCCAAGAGGAGCCATTTTTAAGTGAATATTTCTAAGCACATTAAGCTGTTGAAAACCTCTAACCATCCAGTATGAGGGGTTTTACTCTATCATTTTCCTATCAATTAATGAACTGAGATCCTGGTGCTTAGGGAGTGAGAATTTCAAAGGAAAGGGGAAAAGAACAATGTCATTTTGGGGAAGGGGAATATGATGGCTTAATGCTCATAATCCAGGGCCACCATGTGCAGTGTGGGACAACCATGGGTCAGAATTTGTGCTTATGTGGCTGAAAGAATAGGAACTTAGAAGAAAGGGAGGCCCAGCCCCACTTGGAGGCTGAACCACAGGACAGGGCTCATCACTGGTTTGATTTGTTTTGTTTTTATTGCTAAATGATGAGCACAGCCTGTGGTACATTCTCTTTACCCAGAAAATTCTGGTCACTAATTCTTTTTTTTTTAAATCTGATTTTTTTTTCCTACCATATTCACTGGCCATGTTTCTTCTGGAAACAAGTATTAAGAGCCACCAACAAGAGAATTGGAACCAAGCTGAGCTGTGGGCAAGAGTATTCTTGGGAAGGAAATAGCAAAGACTAAAATGCTACCATGAATTCTCCCTCGGCATTCCTCCATGAGTCTTAGAGTTTCAAGGGTCTAGAGATCATCTGTCCCAGCCTGGACCTTCAGGTGAGGTGGGTCAGCATGGCCTACATGCAGGGTGGAGGGTCTGGGGTGCAGTGGTGCAGTGACCGGAGCAGACACTTTCCAGCAGTGTCTGTGGAGCCTATGGTTGGAGACACATAAACTAACCCTGGCAACAAGTCTGGGGGTGGGAACCAGGAACCTCTGTGTTCATGCTGCAAATGAGACCATAGGGAGGATAGTGCAGCACTGCATGATGGAGGGAGGCTGGGGCTTTAGAGTTAGAAAGATGGAATGCAAATTCCAGCTCTGCCTCTTTCCAGCTGTGCTTCTTTGGGGAAGTATCTCAAAGGCTCTGAGACTCCATGTCCTATCCATCAAATGGACAGCGCTAAGGCTACTTGGAGGATTGTTATGTGGATGGAATTAATGTAAAGTAAATGTAAAGGAATGCAAAGTGCTCAATAAATGTGAGCTTTTATTACAATCTAATGATAATTATATTACCATTAATTAAATTGTAATTTAATTCAATTGGGCAGAGAAGGCTTCTGTGACATTTTCAAGGTCAGATCATCAGAGAATGGCAAGAGCCAGACTTAAAAATAGCTCCTCTGATGCTGGAAGGATGCCTGCATGTGTAGTGGGTATTAATTCATTCTTTTCCAGTACAACTCTAGCCAAGTTCAGATGTCCTTATTAAATATAATTCATTCCTCCTTATGAAAACGTGAGCATTCTTCTGAGCCGAGATCAAATCACTGTTGTGAATCCAGATGTTTTTGGTGGTATATTCACTCCCATTTTCACTTCCGATGGAAGGGTTGGGGGAGTTTCACTAAATCATCTGTCACATCAGGAGGGAGGGTCACTGGTCCAGCTGCTCCATGCAGCACCTGCTTTCTTTGGCAAGACCTCACTGCTAATGGCTTTTACCACCAAATAAGATGAGAGCAATCTGCTTTGTTGGGAGAAGGGGGTTGCTCTTGGCCCCCGGCTTTGCAATGTACTGTTTTCTTCCCTGGAATCCAAGGCTGCTGTGGGGAAGGGGAAGGCAGAGGAGGGCACTGCCTCACTGTCCTGCTACCATGATGCCTTCTGGTCATGGGTCATAGGTTTCCAGAGGGAAATTGGGAAGCTCTCACCTGTAGATGCACAACCCAGCTCCTCCTGATGTTCTGTGGGTCTCAGCCGTACCAGAATGCAATGTGACGGTGCCACTTAGTAATTCCAAGTTTTCTATGAACATTCCCAGCTCTCTTCTCTGCTGTTGGACAGATGTGTCCACAGGGGCAGGTGGCCTCTGGGGTCAAGAATTAGCCTTGTACATCTGGGTCAGTTGAGGTCACTATTTAGGGACCAAAAAAGATGACTTCGAGCATTTCATTTGGTCATTGAGAAGAAGCAAGTTCAAGTTCACTCATCTGTGACAAAGCGGGGCAAGAATGAACATCTCCTATTTTTGTCAGATATTATTTTTTTAAATCCATGCACAGGTATTGGAACCATACCAATATTTGGGGGAAAAAAATCCCCTTCCGAGGCCTTTTTTCATTAATTCAAAAAAGAGTCTATGACCCAAAGTGCCTGCTATAGTTTGGATCTGAAATGTCCCCAAAGGTCCCTATAAAGGCATGATCATCAGCCTAAGGCACTACCAGGAGGTGGTGGAACCTTCAGGTAGAGCTGGGAATAAAAGAAGTTAGGTCTCTGGAAGGGGGTACTGAACCCCAGCCCCTTCCTCTCTCTCTCTTTCTCTCTTTTGTTTCCCTGCCACCATGAGGTAAGCAGTGCCACACACTCCTGGCATGACACACTGCACTGAGATAGTCCCCAAACCCAGGGCCATGAAACCTCCAACTGAAACCTCTGGAGCCAGGACCCAAAATAAACCTTTCCCCATTGTAAAGTTGATTCTCTGGGGCATTTTTTCACAATGACAGAAAGCTAAATGACATGGCGGTTCACAAGTCTGAACTCATTAGGAAAATGTGTGGGCTTCGCGGCACAAATTGTGTGGTACTCTCGAGGCTGCCCACCTGTTGGTCCTTCTGTCCAAGCAGACTGCAGACCCTGCTAGGGTGGCTTCCGGGGATCTCTCAAGAGCCACGAGCCCTTTGGAATCAGCACATACTTGTTGATCACTTGCTTTACTTACAGGTGAAGGATTTCAATTTCCCATGGAACTTTTGAAGGCATGGGAGTCCCAGAAGCTTTGGAGCTAGAGGAAAACCCAAACAACTCCTTCTGGAACCTTTTGCATTTTATTAGTTCCATATAACATGTCTTTCCCCTTCCCTCTACACCCCCACCTCCTCCACCTTGGTTTCTTTCCCACTGAATTTCTAATTCCACATATGGACTTCAATGAAAATGCATTCCATGTGTTTCTAAGGGATTTATACTTAACTGCTGAGAACATTTTTATGTAAGTCCCATTGAAGTCCAGGTAGGCTGCTGAACCTCCCCTCCCACCTCCAGCCTCTGGCCATTTACAACAGGAAGTTCAAGGGCTGCCAAGACGACATTAAAGAACCATTCCATAGTTTCCAAGGGGGCTTCCAGAATGGTCAGTCTGTTTGCACCATCTCAGTTCCCTGTGGGTTTTGCTTTCACTCTGAGATGAAATGAAGAACTTAGTGCAACTGCAGTTCAGGCATCTGCTCATTCCAAGTGGCCCCAAGCAAGGCACCATGAATCCAGAGACTCCAGGAAGGAATCCTGCGTTATCTATTGTCTGCCGCCTCTCTCTCCAACTTCTCTGTCAGTGCGGTACAGCTGTGTTTCTGTGAAAACAAGGGCGCCAGAAAAAGAGAAAAACACTGTTTATGAAGCTGCCTAGATTGGCGAGTCATAGCATTTCAATAGCCCTGAGATATACACAGCTGACTACTTATGCAAATTTGAGACATTGTGTTTGAACAAAAGGTTACACAGTAACATAACCTGAAGCTTTTATTACTAATGAGGCACTTATTTCCATGTGAATACAGAAGTGTGTATTTTTTTCCTTTTTTATGGCTTCTCATAATTGTGTCTAATAATACAAAAATAACATTGAGTCTTTATCTCCACGAGGCATAGATTTCGTGTCATCCCAGTCGTTGGGAGAATGTGACACGGCTTTCATTCCCCTACCCCTCCTTAGAGTGCAGTTTGAAGACACCAGACCCCAGGTGCTTCTTTGGAAAGAGAAATTTCATTAACTTCTTTCACTTCTGAGTGCTGCCTGTTCTTTAGACATGCTTTTAAAATTAATAATAATCAAGGAACATGATAAAAATCAGCCATGTTTGGCTTTATTATCAATTAGGTAGGACAAACTTGGCACAGATTAAGAGCAGCTTTCTGTGTGCTAGGGTGGTTTTACATGAAGTTAGAACTGGCGAAAGGAAGAATTTCTTAATATGGTGTATATTGCACCAAAAATTTGAGTTCACACTAGTAGATTGATTTACATACAGGCATTTACCTTATTTGAACTTGTTGCCAAAAGCTCAGTTCTTGTCCCTGATGCCAATCCAATAATGAGGACATGGTTTTGAGAAAAAGGGAAAAAAGGGTTTATTGATTTGCTAGCAAAGTAGAAACATAGGAGACTCCTATCCCAAAGGCTGTAATTCTGCCCATCAGCAGGTACAGGAGAATTTGAAAGAGGTAATTCAAAGGCTACATTCCAAGTGTTCTCTGTTGGAGTTGTAATTCACTTTTTAATTTGAGAAGTAGTCATTTCTGAGATCTTCTGGTGCCATCCCTAAAATCTAGGATAGTCCTATGGTGGGTGTGTGGCCAGAACAGAAAAATCTGCCTAAATTGGGGAAGAAAGGTAATCCTTTTTCTCCTGAGATTAGGGAGGATTAGGGTAAGAGGAAGAGAAGAAAAAAAAAAAATGTCCATTTAAAAAAATAAGTTTCAGTACTATATTCAAAGCTTAAAGTGGACCACTGTTACAAACTGCCCATTGATAGACACAGCATAGGTCAGTAGGAAACAGATTTTAGTAGTAAACCTGGCCTCCTTCCCTCAAGTCTCAATTTAGCAAATATTTTTCACTCTTATATCTTCACTCCCGTGAAATGTGAAGACATTGGACTTTGAGAATCTCCCTTTCAGATGCTGCATTCCTGGAAGGGAGATTTTAAAGAGAATCCATCAGTCTATGAGTCTTGTGAACACCTTCAAGAGGATCTGACCTCAACAGAGATCAGAAAGCTGCTTGGCTGTATGTAACTTTGTGGGTTTGCACCCAGTAACAAATTTTTTAAGGATCTCCCTGCAACATGCATATGAGCTGAAAATCTTTAGAATGTCTTGCTCAGGGACTCTTCCTTGATATCAGTGACCCTAGTTATCCTCAGCATTTGCCTTAACTCTAGCATCCTCCACCCATATGGAGACCCAAACATGCCCCTGAGACCCTTGCCCTAGCAGGAAATGAGAAAAAGAAGTGCTTTCTCAGTCTCTGGCTCACTGACTTGAATATGGGTCCTGTGTTGGACCCATATTTGGCCATTCCATGACGCCTCCAGATATTTGGTTGAACAGTATTCTGGGCATTTCTGTAAGAATGTTTTTGGATGAGATTGTTGTTGAAAGCTCCGTCTTTGTTCCTGATGCCAACCCAATAACAGAGACACAGTTTTGAGAAGAAGGTAAAAAGGTGGTTTATTGCTTTGCTAGAAAAGGAGAAACAGAGGGACTTCATTCTCAAAGACTGTGGTTCTGCCCATCAACAGGAACGGGGGTGGGGTGGGGTGGGGGTGGTTAAAGAGGTGATTTAGAGAAAATGAGATCAGGGAAAAGAGATCAGGAAGCAGAAGATCAGGGAAAAGATCAGGGAGGAGAAGATCAGAAAGGAGAAGATTAGGGAAAAAGAAAAAGAAAACATGTAAGTTTCAAAGCTACAAGGGATAATAGTCAAAGAATCAAATGAACCCCTGTTACAAGATTCACATTTGATTCTGTGGACTGAGTAAGGCCAATAGCCCTCTCTGATGTGGGTGGGTCTCATCTAATCAGTTAAAAATCTCTCTCTCTCTCTCCTCTCTCTCTCTGCCTGATTGCCTTAAAGCTGAGACAATGGTTTTTTTCTTGTCCTACCCTCAGATTCAAACTGAAACCTCGACTCTTCTGTTGGCCTTCTGATGGGGACATATGTCATCATTTGCCTGGGTCATCAGCCTGAAGACTGCAGATCTTAGTGCTTGTTGACCTCTGCAATCATCTGAGCCAATTACTTGTACTAAATCTCTTTCTTTATACATACACACACACACACACACACACACACAAAAACAAACAAACAAACACACTATTGGTTTTTCTTTTTCTGGAAAACCCTGACTAATACAATGCACAGAAGATAAAAAGGAGCATCATAGAATCCGTCCCATTCAAAACACAGGAGTCCATCTATGTTACTTCGATAAAATAAGCCCCCCCACCCCCAGCCGTGAGGATTAGAAAGCCAGCTCCAGTGTGAAGAGTAAGAAGCACCACTATGGAAACCTGAGACAGTGAGAAAAAAATTTAGAGAATAACACCAGAGTTTCCTTCCTCGGAGACCCTCCACAGAGAAATCTCTTCTTCTAAGCCTCTCACATGGGGCCACTTTAATGTTACTGAGCAGGCAGGATAATGAGCATCAAAGGGAGGATCAGCTTCCCCAAGCAGAGGTGGCAGTGGACAACTCTGGCTGCAGCAGCTGAAACCCACCCTCCCCTCAGACACAAATGCCCTCTAGGGGAGTCTGGTCCTCTAGCAGGAGACCGGAATGGAGGAACCCACACCATCCTTCTGCTGAGTTTATCACACACACAATGATGCCCAAAATAGGTGCTGGAGAGACATTGGTTAACTATGATGGAATGATGTGATTTTCAGTTAAAAAAATTAGAAAGTAAAAATGAGGAAAGAAACCAGGAAGGAAGGAAGGAAGGAAGGAAGGAAGGAAGGAAGGAAGGAAGGAAGGAAGGAAGGAAAGAAAGAGAAAGAAAGAGAAAGAAAGAAAGAAAGAAAGAAAGAAAGAAAGAAAGAAAGAAAGAAAGAAAGAAAGGTTGGTTCTGTTTATAAATATAAACTCACAAGCACACACCATCTCTCATAATACTTAAAATGAATTTCTCAAAGATTAGTTAAAACAAGAGTCCCTGACTGGTTATCCCTAGGCAAACATCACACACATTTATTGACTTGAGTGTGGAACATAAATGAACAGAGAGCAACTATTCACTAATTTCTTAATCACTCTCACTTTCTTAATCTGCTCTCATTTTTTTTTTTCTGGTACTGGGGATTGAATCCAGTGGTACTCTACCACTGAACTACATTCCCAGTCCTTTTATTTCTAATTTTTTATTTTGAGACAGAATCTCACAAAGTTAGCCAAGGCTGGTCTGGAACTTGAGATCCTCCTGCCTCAGCCTCCCAAGTAGCTGGGATTACAGGTATGTGCCAGAGGCTGGCTGCTTTCTCTAATTTTAAAAATCCAGCACAGCATCAGTTAGGGGTTGCACAGAGAGGAGCTGATGGGCATGGTGCCTTTAATAGTCTCTTCCTCATATATTTAATTCTGTTTTATGATTTTCCCCATTTTCCAGCGTCCCATCTCTCCAGCCACCCCATGCTGGACTTCAAGCCGGTGGGGGGGGGGGCACTTCCCCATAGCCGTAACCTGAATCTACTTTCCAAGGGAGCCTTGTTCAACGACCGTCAACAGGACACTTGGTGGCCACCCTCTTTGACGCACCAGTTGTGGCAAAGCACACTCTCTCCATGGTTCTTAGGCCAGCTGTGTTTCCCATGATGTCTGTAACACCTGGTTGGGCTCCAGAATAATAGAAAGACAGAGCTTCAGGGCCGAAAATGACCCCCTTTTGGGAATCTTTCTAAACCCTTCATTTCACAGGTGAAAAGATGGAGAGTCAACAGATCACAGGATTTTCTCAGAATTCCCTTGCTGTGAAGTGGCAAATTGAGGATTAGAAACCCAGCCCAGGGGCTCCCAGTCCTCTGGTTTTTCTGTAATACCAAACCCACATGTGTTTGTGTGCTCAAGGTTGTCCCAAGGAAATGAGTCATCTCAGCTTTCAGGGTAAGGATGAAGTTCTAGATGAAGTTCTGCATGGAGGCTCAGCCTTGCCTTCTTGCAAGGGGCTCCGGGCAGGTGGGGCCAGCCTGGGGGAAACACAGAGGTCAGTCCAGAGCAATTGTTGTGCTCTCTGCTTTGAGCTCACTACCCAGCCATGTTTCTAAGAAATGAGATGAGCTCGGAAGAAATGAATTTGTGAGCATAAGGGAAATTTAATAATGCCTCTTTTTTCTGTTCTTCCTTTATTGGACTTTCATAGAGATTTGTGCTAGTGAAGAAACCAAGAAATTGTGCCCTCCTGCAGAGAGCAGAGAAGGAAGGTGACTTTGAGTCAAGGCCAACGATGCCAATTAGTGAAATGGTCCTAAATCCAGAGATTGCTGCTCATCTGTCTGCCCTGCTCCTTTAAGCTTCAGCCACGGATTCTGTCTCTTTGTTGGTATTTCTTTAAATTGGTAGAGACAATTCCACTAACCAGACACTATACACACTCAAGCAATCTACTTCTTCCCCCCCCACACACACACACACACTGCATTTGGAGTGAGAAGCCGGAGAGGCAAGTGGCTTCCCTCGGGCCCAGTGGACACATAAACTCAGGAGGGATCTTCAGCAATCACCAGAGCATCACCAAGCCCTTTCCCAGCCCCTTTCCCTGGGCTTCTCTGCTTATTTAAGGACATCACCAGGCATTGGTTTAACTTCACAGGGTTCTTTCTGTGAGCTTTGCTTTTAGTTTATGTTGGTTTGGTTGGTTGGTTGGTTGGTTGTCTACTTGTAGTTTTTAAAGCAGAAGCAGGTTGAGGTGTGGGATGGGAGCCCCTCTGTGGGCAGTGTTAGCTGGATGGAGAGCCAGTGCTGCCCCCAGATTCTGCCACCTGGACAGGGCTGGTCTCAGAAGTTTGAAGGGACCACGCTACACAGGTGTTACCAAGGTCCCAGCCTCCTCTCTCTGCCTCCGCCTGCCTCTTCCTACCACCCCGTTCCTCTCCTATTAGGATTGCAGATCTAACTGAGGCTCTGTCTTGACTTCCAAACACTGGAGGGATCGCCTGGACTCTTGCACTATGTCTGTCCATCTTGAAAATCATCAGCCTGATTGTGGGCTGCTGGGAGGCTGCTGTTGTGGCCCTGTGCCCCAGCAGTAGCAGTAACACACCCTCACACTGAGCAGGTAATGAAGGGTAGGAAATCCCACGGTGACCTTCACCTCCAGCGGAAGCTCAGGTCTGGTCTAGAGAGCATCCCATTCCTGTGAAATCACAGAAGCTGAAATACCTGGTTACTACTTCATGCTTCCTGAGCAGAGCTGCCCCCAGACCACGCTTTTGGCTTCACTCACTCTGGTTTTGTTCTATTTCCAGTCCAACAAGAAAATCCGTCCTTGTTTTCTTTTTTTTTTTAATCTGCCCTTAAATTTTAATCTATCCTTGCTATAGAAAAAGTGCATCCAAGTCCCTAACTCTTGCCTAGAATTCTTTAGTTCATTTTCCTATGTGCCTCTGGACTGTGGATGGAAGTCCTGAGCATCAGACACGAGCTTACACCGGAGCATCTGGAAGGTTAAAGAACCACTGGCAGAAAATGAAGCCAGATGCCAGGTGGGAAGAGGAAGGCCCTTGCTCAGTTTGGCCCTTGCCGTTGGGGGTGACTCAGGTGCCTGTTAGCAGACAAGTCGAATTAGCATAGGCTGTTGTGGGTGAGTCCAGGGCTGGAGTGAGGAGCTAGAAGCAGGTGATGTGGGAATCAATGAAATATTGCTCAACCTTAAAAAAGAAGGACATTTTTCACCTGGGTGAAAGAAACTTGAGGACATTATGTGAAGTAAAATAAGCCAGCCACCAAAGGGCAAATACTACACAACTTATATCAGGCACCTGGAGAAGTCAAATTCCTGGAGGCAGAAAGTAGAATGGGGGTGGCCAGGGCCTGGGGTAGGAGGGACAGGAAGTTCCTGTTTAATGTGTTCAGAGTTTCTGTTTGAAATTATGCAGAAATTCTGGAGGTGGACAGTGGGGATAATTATAAAACATATGAATGTTCTTAATGTCACTGAACTGTATACTTAAAAATGGTTAAAATGGAGTGTGAATATATATTTTACCACAATAAAAATGAGAAAAAAGAAATTTCTTGCATGTGACAAGATCTTATCAGCTCTTTTCCTCTTTTAAGAGTGACACTTCTAGTCTCTCCTAAGGCAAAGAACCACAGAGAATGGATTGCAAGTAAGAAATGGCTACCAAAGGACACAATTCTGATTGTGTAAAGATATTCACAAGTTATTCTTCCTTTTGAGCTTCTAACCCAATGTCCTATGACTCCAAAATGTTTTCCAGAAGTTGGAAGGAAGCCTGTAGCATCTTGTTCCAATTCTAATACAAATTCTCATACAGACTAAAGCAGCACAAAACTAGACATTAAAGTACTGCCAGTCTGAAAATTATTCTTTTTTGGTTGGCTCTATGAAAGTTTTATCCAGAGAAAATCTTGATCAGTCTACCTGATTTTCTCTTCAGCACAGGTGACAGACTACATTGGGCAGAGGATAAATGAGAAAGAGCAAAAAGAGAAGCAAGTACTTACTGATCGGTGCATTAAAATTTTCAGACAATCCCTTACTAACAGGAGTGAACATTTGTTCAAGTTTACAGTGTGCCCAACACTGCTCTCTGGGTAGCATTTCACTTAGCAACCAGGACAACTCCATTGGGAGGGGCTACTTTTACTGCTGTCTTTACTGAAGCCCTGGAAGATAAAGAACTCACCTGGACACAGTAGCTAGGGAAGAAGGGGTGGAGTTAGAATCTGAACCCAGGAACCTCCATAGTGCCCCCTGCTGTTTCTGGAGACAACCATTTTAAGTTTGGAAAAATGTTTGTCTACTCTGCAGACCATAAATTCTGCAAGATTATAATTCCTGATTTAGGGAGTTCTCCAAAAGTGTTTGTTGAATCATTTAACACTGTCCCTTGGATTTAGTTTATACAGACATACGTAAAAACGGAGCCAAGTGACTTAACCTGGTGCCGCAGACTGGCTGGGCACAATTCAGGAGCCACTTGTCAAAAGAAACTAAACTTTATTTTTAGAACTACACACGTCAAACAAAACAGGCCTCAGGAAAAAACCCTCAGAGCCCAACTGCCACCACCAACTTCCCACAAGCCACAC
The DNA here is from genome assembly GCF_048772815.1 of Callospermophilus lateralis. Classification (NCBI taxonomy): domain Eukaryota; kingdom Metazoa; phylum Chordata; class Mammalia; order Rodentia; family Sciuridae; genus Callospermophilus; species Callospermophilus lateralis. The sequence continues at coordinate 24,361,960 of NC_135317.1, read as the reverse complement.
ACCCCAACCCAGCCTCTTCCTCCCACAATCCTCCTGCTCTTGAGGCCGATTGGCTGGGTCGCATGGGCGGAGCCAAAAAAGTCCCCCAATGAGCAGCTCCGTGGTCTGAAAGGGCAGGGAAACAGCCCAATGAGCATCACCGCAGAGGAGCCAATCAGCTAGATGTTGCTAAAGCGATGTGAGCCAATCATCAGCCGGTAGTCTGGAAGTTTGCTGGCAGCTGGAAGTTTGCTGGGGCCCCTTCGGCTGTGGCTCTCAACAACCTGGAACAGGATTCTTTAGCCATTGGATACACATCTTTGGGGTTATGAAGCCTCACCCAGACCTCTAGACTAAGACAGGGTCTACACACCTCCCTCTCACCACCTTCTAGAAGACTTGACTTTGGAATTCCAAGGGGGCTTTGTCTTTTCTTCTTCTCTGCCTCCCCATGTGTTGAAAGTAGAATGGTGGTGAGCTAAAATACAAAGCTCTTTCTTTCCAAAGGATGGGGACCATAGGAGCCACCATTCATTTAGTTCAGAAAACAAGAAGGCCTGAATCCTGTTTTATCTACCAATATGAATGATTTATATAAACTCAGGGACGATTCTTGTCTCATCGGTATCTCATTTTCCACTTTGAAAATTGGAATTTTAGCATTAACTGCTATTAATCCAGAATCTAACCAACCAGAAAATTCATTACCAAAATGTTTTTTAAATCAGCTGTGAAGAAGACTTTCAGTCATAAGAGGACCCAGGGCTAGATGAGTGCTCAGGGGCTAAGAAAGATTTCCATTGCCTGTTTTCATATTTGTTTAATTAAACAAAGCAAATTCCTCCTATCCAAGATGAGTACAATGGAGGCAGAAGGTTGATGTGAGGATAACACAGAAAAATGGAGCAAATCAAGAAGTAGAGAAGTATTAACAGGAAAGAAGAGAAAAGGCAGGGAGAGAAAAAAGTCTATAGAAGCCAACTAAAGAGAATGGAATGGAAATGAAGAAACCAACTACAGAAGAAACAATAATAATAATTTAATCTGGGTGGGGTGGCATATGCCTGTAATCCCAGCAGCTCTGGAGGCTGAGGCAGGAGAATTGTGAGTTCAAAGCCAGCCTCAGCAATTTATCAAGGTCTTAAGCAACTCAGTGAGATCCTGTCTCTAAATAAAATACAAAAAAGGGTTGGGGATGTGGCTCAGTAATTAAGTGCCTGAGTTCAATCCCCGGTACCATTATTATTTAAATGTTCAATAGGCCAAAGAAAGCTGGATGATGTATTGCAATATAAGCTGTAAGCATTTCAAGCTATGCACAAAGGAAAGCAAAGAGGAGCTTATAAAGAAATTCCAAATGAGTGTGAATATCAATGTATGTTTTTAGCAGAGATGGAAAGAGGAGAGGTCCGATTAAAGCTACACTGACATCTTATCCACATTCCATGCAGGTGAGCTCTCATGATGAAGTGGTCGACTTGAGACTGAAGTCCAGGGCTTGAGCCCAACTTGCTCTCTTATTAGCTCTGTGATCTTGGGCAAGTTACTTAACTTCAGATTCTGTTGCTTTATTTTTAAATAGGTAGAACCTACTTCATTGGAGTTATTTGGAAAGTCAAATTAAACAAAATATATGAAATATATTATAGGTGGTACCAATAGCACTAGGAAAATGTCAACTTCATCAGTCTAATAATGTGCATGTGCCTAGGTAACCTATTGTCACTCAATGTTCCATACACGTGGCTTGTAGTTAACAATCAGAGCATCTCTGGTCTCTGACACAAGCAAAAGATTTACATTAGGAGATGCCATTGACTGGCTGGCCATGTGTGCTTTCTGAGGGAAGATATTTTAGAACTGGAACAAGTGTATTGCATTCAAGACACATTGGGTGAAAAAAAAATATTTAGACTAGAAACTGCAGAGAAAGCCTGTGAATTTTTTAGAAATGTAATTGCAAAACATGGCCTAACTCCAAAACAATTTGAAATGTGGATAAAAACAGTATGTTTTGGCGATACTTGCTGAAATCCAGTCAACGAATTTCACATGAATGCAATGCCTTGTCTCAGTGTTACAGGCTCAATAAAATAAAACTGTCAGGGTGTGAAAAGGGTAAGTGCTCTGGAACTATGTAGTACACATGAACTTGTTATTCGCAAAAGCCAAGTAAACTATAAATGGTCAAGGGCATTGTTTTTCCTGATTTGTTTTATAATGTATCTGTATTTCCAGTGAAATTAAAAATCTAAAGCATAAGATTATATAGTAGTAGCATGCTTCTAAAATTCACACTAGAAAAGTAAGACTAGTGTCTGGAAATACTTTTTCCATCCCCCCTACTTGCCATTAATATAGATCATTGATCCAAACTCTGTATTCAGATATTATCCAAAATAAAAGATTTAGGGTTGTAGAAAACATAGCACAGAAAAGTTGACCAATGATAAGACTTTTAATATTGGTTTAACTCAAAATAGATAGGTAACATACATTTTTGAGCCTGGAATCCTGTTCAAAGAAAACAAAATCCATTTGGTATTATTTTGCCCAAATGTGTTCTAATAAAGAATTTGAAGACATCCCCCTTTCAACAAATTCCCAATATGAATTTGATTAGTGCAGTAATGAATTTCAAGTGATAGAATGTTCGGTTAAAGAAGTTTCAGATAATTTTTCTTTTCTTTTTCTGAGCAATCAGCACAACTACAAGGTAATTTCCTATGGCCATATGTTAATTTGAGACTAGATTTTATTTGCACTACATTAGGCATAGCTAAAGCAGGTAAAGTCATGTACCTTATCTGGTTGTATTTTATAAGGAAGTCAGTCTAGTTTCCAACCTGCCCTTAAGAAATCCAGAGCTGAATGTATACATATACTCTCAAATATTCCCACATGTAAAATATACTGCTCTGAAAATATGGTAGGACATGGACTTCACTAAATAGTGCAGTGTGATTTTGGAGGGGATTAAGAAATAAATTCTTTGTAATTGATGTTAAGTTTCATTTCTCAAAGAGGGCTTTCCCCTCCTGACTTGAAAACACACTATCATTAGAAGTGAAAATTCATAATGAAAAAAGTTTTTAAAAAATCCTTTGATCATTTATTAATTATATTGTTCTCTGTTAAGCAACAGGGAAACACACATTGAACTTATGAGAGCTCTGGGATAATTACATTTTCTAATTACAAGTGTTTTAATTTTTTGAGCTTATGATATTAGAATATTTAAGAATAACTCCTCTGTTTAAAACCAGGGTTAATGTATTCTATTAATATTGGATTATTTTATATTTGCTTACATGTTGAAGGATACTTGAGAAGTTTTATTCTATTTATTTTCCTGTCACTTCTGCATGGTATCTGATTCAGCCCCATCTCTAACCCCTTTATTTTCCCCTTGTCTGGATTATTGGCCCTAAAGGGCACAGGTGATCTGATAGTCCTTGTAAGCAGAGGGAGAAAATATTAGAAATCATGTGTTATGCAGGCTAAGGCCACCCTCAGCTTAGGACAGAAGATCAAGCAAATAATGGAAACCAAGAATAGGCTCGGGCCTGATCCCAGCTGGACCAAATAAGCAGAGCATTGGTCTGCACTAATTCCAGAAACAAATCATCAATATTCCAACAGAAACTTCCTACATGTTCCATGAATGCATCGACGGGGCTGAACTGTGCTATTTAAGGGGCTGGATGGGCATGCACTAAGGTCCCTGATTTGGGACCCTCCACATAGCCACATTAACATGCCCATCAGCAACAGTGAGCCACAGTGAGCCTTTGACATGATCTGTGTCTATACCTAGTTACCTCTATAGCTCTTTATATGTATTTTAGATTGCTAAACCTAATGCCACTGTGACCGAATGAAGATGACACACTAGAGCAGCAGTCGCTGCAACAGAGCAGGCCCTGGGCTCTGCACCTCAGATGATGTTCACTGTAGCAGCTCCATCTTCTCCATAAGAGAAAATGATGGCCCTCTTTCCTCCTACCCAGACCCTGCTGCCCTCATGTGGGATGGAAATTTTCCCTGAGTCCAGCCAGGGGCCAGAGTGGGGCAGTGAGGAGGCAGGGGCGGCTGCTGCTGTTGGCATCAAGGTACAACTTTATTACGAGCCAACTGTCCTGCAGGCAGATTAGGTTTAAAAAAAGGTTGGCAGCAGGAGCATTTTAGGATTGACCCTAAGATACAAAGGAGTTATTAGATTTGAAAGCCGGATGTCTGATTTTATTAGGAAAAAAAAAAAAAAAAGAAAACGGTAATTAGAAAAAAAATAATGTTAAATTTGAGAACAAAAGAAGAAGGGGGTGGGGCTGAAAGTTGATCAGGTTTCCAAATACTTCAGTCTTTGGGTTAATAAATACTGAGGATCAATTACATGCATGACACAGTCACAGAGAATTTAGAAATCATTTAGTAAAATTGGCAATTCCATCCCCACTGGGTTAGAGCTGCAAGCCAGGCTGTGGTCCTCCTCCTGGGGTTAACATGGAGCTCTCACAGAGTTCCTTGGTCCCCAATGCCTGGCACACCCCAGGCTCCCAGGGCTGCAGGAGATTATTTATACAGCTGAATGGAGAAGCTGACACCAGCACTGTAAAACATGGCAAGTGGGACTCCAAGCTCAGGGGCTGCACTGCGGACAGTTTTATAAGTTTTAGTAAATGCCAGCGACCGCCTTCTCCCTTTTTCGTGCAGTTTGCAGTATAGACTGCAAAGCTGCTGCTCTGGGGTCCCTCTCCGTGAGGCTCACTGAAGGAACTGCCCAGAAGAATAACAATGTCCAGGAAAGCCACTGCCACTGCTTATTTGATCACATCAGGGCTGCCTCAAAACCAGCACAAAGGGGGCCATGTTTAAATAAGGGCTGGAGGGCAGGCCAGTGTTCCTGCAATTTTCTTGTCTTCAAATGTCTTTGACTCTAAGGAATGAGGTCACCAACTTCATGCAATAATAGGAACATAGATGAAGACATTATGAGAATCTTGGAGAAGCAGAAATATTCCCCAGCTTGGCCCACACTCTGGTTAGAATAAACACATGCATTGTGCGTGCCCAAACACATGTACACGCACACACACACATATGCACACATGTGCAGCCCAAATCTTTTGCTCAAGAACTTTAAGCATGTGGAAATTAATTTTGTTGGAATGAGCACAATCATATCATTTATGCCACATTTAATTTGTCACATTGAAAACCCTGGAGCCTACTGATAGACAACACTACAGAGGCCTGCAGGGCCCCTTCAGAGGGGTGTCCACCTTAAGAGCCAATAGAATATAACTGTAGGAAGCACTGAGTTGCTCTTATCTCATCAGAACAGCAGCTGGAAATTCAAACACTTTTTATAAGTAGACACCTTTATTTTTCTCTCTTGTGGCAAACCTATGGTTTAGAAGGTTTTAATAATGGCCATATAGGAGTAAGCAAAAGAAGTCAATTGGAGCCCATATTCCCCCAACCCAAGCACTGGCTGTCAGTTATCACCACAAAGATGCAATATAACAAAGCACCCCCCAAACACACATGATTTATAATTGTCACATATGTGTGAATTGACTAGGCTCAGCACATCAAAGCTGATATCATTTGGAGGTGACTCAGCTTCATGGTGCTCCATGAGATGTAGGTCATTTTCCTGGCACCAGTGAACTGGCTGAGCATCTTCTTCTGATTATGATGATAGATGTGCAAAGTTGCAAGTGGAAATACACAAATCCTTGTTCTAACACACCACCCTGCCTTCTCATTCTACTGAGGAAAAAAAAAAATCACATGACCAAACTCATAGTCAAGGAATGGGGATTTACTCTTCATCCCTTTTAAGAAGGAACTGCAAAGTCACAAGGCAAAGGTTGTGGCCAGAGAAGAGAGTGAAGAATTGAGGGCAATATGTAACATTCCTCCCTATACCCTTAACCCCTGCATTGTGTCCCAGAATTACTCCTATAAAGTTGATATTTCTAAGGGCTTTATAAATTCACTCTGGTGTGTATTAATTAATGTGGGAAAACAAAAATAATTTAGTTAAGAGCACTGATTTTTTTTCATGAACTTCAGAAGATTAACTTCCTGAGTCCCACTGTCACCTGGTGGGTATAGGACCTTGCCTCATTTCCCTGTATATAACAAACGCTGTGCGCTGGGCAGGCTGGGGTCACTGCTTTCTGCTATCCTGGCTGTTACAACCCAGCAGGAGGGCAATTCCATAGATATTCTTTAGCAACTGTTTGACATGCCATTGAATGGGGTCAGTTTTGCCTAGAAGGACAAACTAACAATGAAGTCCCTGCTCACAAGACTCTTTCCCTCCAAAGCTGCTTCTCCCATATGGACCTGGGACCTGGCTCTTAATTCTGATACTACAGGGGAGGCTCCAAGACAGTGTGGTAATAGTGGGTACCTGGATGGGACCTGGCCTCTCTTGCTCCATAGAGTAAGGCTGTAGCCCACATCTGGCTAAGACTCTGTTTGCCTTGAAGACTTCCTTTAACAAGGCCCTCATTAAAAACCTCTGGCCTGGTAGAAGCATAGTCTAGTGGTCAGGTACATAGGATCTATAGCCAAAAGACCTGGGTTCAAGTCTAAGCTCTGCTAATAACTATGTGATGTAAGGCAAGTTATTTCATCTTCATGCTTAAATGTGGCCACCAAGAAAATGCATAAAGCCCCAGGTCAGTAAGCTAACCATTCTTTCTGTTCCAGGCTCTCCCTTGAAGGACATGCCTCATTGGAGCTGTTGCAAGCAAAGAGCCCCTGAGACAAGACATGTCATGGTGTTCTTGTGTGATTCAGTGCCCCTGTTGGTGGCTTCCTCCTGCATTTAGTGAGCTTACTAGTGATTGTCCAGCATTTCTGTTGGTTACCTGTTGAGGTGTGTTATCTTATTCTAGTCTAAGTCCTCTATGAGTAAGTAAACAGCCACCCACCCACTGGAGGAAGGGACAGGGCATGCTATACCTGCACTTCTGTTAGGTTAGCTGAGGGCCCTGTATATGGGAGACCCACAATAATTATTCATGGGTTATATGGATGATCAAACAGAGTGATCGATTGGGAATGAGTGCATTTTAACAAGGGATGGCAAGAACAAACATGTTCAACTCAAGAGGGAGAAGTCGCAGGGGCAAAATTCCAGGTGAGCTGGAGGCAAGGCTGGTGGCTATTGCTGCTCTTGGGCACGCTTCAAACCATTCCAAGGACCCCAGTGCATCCTGAACCTGGAGGATCATCACAATGACCCGTGTGATTCTCAAAAATGCAGACTGCCAGGGCGGGGCCTTCCTCACTAACTCAGGATTCTGGAGCTCTGGATTCTCAAGTGAGCCCTGTTGTGATTCTGCCTCTAAATAAAGAGCAGAGTCCTCAGTTCTGTCACTTGCAACAACATGAATGGACCTGGAGGACTTTATGCTCAGTGAAGTAAGCCAGGCACAGCAAGACGAACAGGAACAATGAGGAGATGTTAGTCAAAGACAAGAAGAAGTCTCCAAAAATCTATTGCACAGAATGTTTTCTGCAGTTAGTAATCATGTAAAGTGTATTTCAAAAATGCTCTGAGAGTAGATTTTAAATGTTTGCACCATACACACAGAAAAATAAGCATATGACATAAAGGATATTAGTTAGCTTGACTTACATTCCATAGTACGTACATATATCAAAACACCACATTGTACCCCATAAATATCTACAGGTATTACTTATTAATAAAAAATGAAAACAGAAAGTATAGAGTCCTAGTAGGTCACTGTTGCAGTGTGCAGAGAAGATACTTGTCAATTGATACTTGTCAATACTTGAGGCCCAAGCTGCTACGTGTGCATGAGAGGGGAGGAGTCATGGGAGTCTGATTTTGCAGCAGTCTCATTTACATCACTTCCTAATCCAGAGATCGATAACACAAGGGACAAAGCAGTGGAATCAGGAGCAAGGTATCTCTAACTCAATGATATTTGAGAAAGAAAGCAAACCTGTATCAACATTTGGGAACGAATGTGCCCTTATATCCAGAAACTCATCACCAGCTGGCCTAACATGTGCAGCTAAGCCACAGCCTCTCCTGTTGGACAGAAATAATCCTCCAAAAGCATCTACCAGGTCAGGTCACACTAAATACCACACAGCCCCTTCTTGCTGAGTAAGTCACTGCTACCTCTTTACAAATCCCAGCTTCTCCTGTGCCCTTCTCTATCCTTCATGGACATAGGAGTTACAGAGATACCCACTCATAGAATTACCCATGCTCTCTACTAAAACCCAAGCTCTGTTTCCTCACACTCTCCCCCAAATCATCCAACCAAAACCCAAATCCTATAAGTTCTTTATGAAACCCTGTCACATTGAAACTCCCCCCCACCCCGATTCCTGTGATGTATGCACTCTTGCTAAAACTATTAATGAAGCCAACTCATTCAACTCTAGGTGTATTTCTGGTAGCCTTTGGCTGCAGGCCAAATGCTCATTAAGAGCTAACGGCCACCTGGGTACAGTGGTAAACACCTGTAATCCTAGCTTCTTGGGAGGCTGAGGGAGGAGGATTACAAATTTGAGGACAGCCTTAGCAACTTAGAGAGGTGCTGTCTCAAAATAAAAAATAAAGGGGATTGGAGATATATATATATAATCCAGTGGGAGAGCACTCCTATGTTTGATCCCCAGTTCCCCTCCTACCCCCCACCCCTCCACAAACACACACACAGAGCTATGCATTTTCTGGAGCTTGTTGGTTTATTCTTTGCTGAATCCCAGGTAGATCCAGCCAAGCACACAGTCAGTGTCAACGAGAAGCCTCCACTATTGGTGTTGCTGTTGTGCTCTGCCTTTTACCTGTATCAATAGCAATCTTCCACATCACCAGTCAGGAACCCCAAATCAGGAAGTGCGTGTTTACTGAGCATCTGCAAGGTAAACTCTGAGCTCATGGGGAAAGGCTTTGCCCCTGTTTGGGTCAGCTTTTTCTCTGCTGTGACTAAAGGATCTGACCAGCACAACTCTAGGGGAGGAAAAGTTTATTTGAGGGCTCACAGTTTCAGAGGTCTCAGTTCAGAGAAGGCTGGCTCCATTCCCCCGGGCTCAAGGTGAAGCTGACCATTATGGCTGGAGAGGGTGGCAGACGGAAGCAGCTCACATCATGGTGATGGAGAAGCAGAGAGAGACTCCAGCTCCTGACACAAATATATACCCCATAGCCACGTCCCCAATTAACCTCTTCCTCCAGCCATATCCCACCTGTCTCTAGTTCCCACTCAGTTAAGCCACGCCCCCACTTAACCACTTCCTCCAGCCACACCGCACCTGCCTCTAGTTATCATTCAGTTAATCCCATCGAGATTAATTCACTGATTGGTTAAGATTCTCACAACCCAATCATTTCTTCTCAGAACCTTCTTGCATTGTCTCACCCGTGAGGTTTTGGGGAACACCTCATATCCAAACCATAAAAGCCTCTCTGTATATTTGGCCACCCCCAAGTACTGTACATGATGTGGACACAGCATGCCTCTCCCATGGCTCCCGGAAGTGTCCATCTGTGGGGAATAAGAAACAAGCATGTTTTAACAAACCCAAAGCTACAAACGGACTCTGTCATCATCAACTCTTCCTTATCAGGGCATTGGCAGGATGCAGTAACAAAAGGATAGTTATTTATTAATGGCTACTTGAAACCTGGGGTTTCCCCACCTGATTTCAAAACACACAGGGCCATTTATTTTAAGTGGCTTCCAGACTTGGATGGATTGAATATTCTTTCGCACCGGCAAAGGCATAAATGCAGGGATGCTAACAAGAGTAACTATAGAAACTAGCCTATCCCACCAGAGCCTCAGAACATCTCCGAACAATCGTCCACACGAAGGAAATATCAAGGGGGTAGGAAAACCATCTGGTCTCTGTAGCTAGAACACTGGAACAGCTTGTAAAGGGGAAAAAAATTAAACCTCACAACAAAAATATGGCAGATGATAAACACAAGATTTTCACGTTTTATCAGCCAGTTGCTACAGACCAAGATCAATGTACAAGAAAAGACACTCTCAGAACCCAGGGCCTCTGACTGGAATAAAAAGACAAGCAGAAAAACTCAAAAGGGCTACGGCTGATTATAGTCATACCACCACAAACACACCACTCACAAGAAAGCTATTCATTTTCTTTACAAATGATGGGAAATCCAAAAAGAATAAAACTATACAGAATGTTGCCAAGACAAAAGCATTTCTTTGGGTGTTTCCATCTCAGCTGCAAGCAGAATATAATGATAGTCCCTGGAGAAAAGGCTGGTCTTCTGGAATGTCCAAGTCAATTTTGCAGATTTGAAGGTAGCAGCCAATCCAAGGATGAGTTCAACCTAAAGCCATTCTGGGCAATAAGTAAAAATTCAAGACAATCCCCCAGGTCTTCAAGTCCAAGTGGGTGACCTGCTGTAGACCACTTCACAGCCAGGTCATTTCCCATGTAATGACCACCTGCTGGTCTGCAGCAACCATCAGAAAAGCTGCAAATATGAAATAATAATAGCCCTTTATTGAATAGGGCATTCTAAAAACAGTATTTTAATTTTTTTAAAACTTCTAGTATCATTTAATGTATGGTGTGTGTATCTTTCTCACCAAAAATAGAATGTTTTATAAGTGCATAAAAAGTATACAAGTTTATTTAAAAAGGGAGTGTGGCTTCTTTTATTTATCCTCTGCTCCCTAACCCCATCATCTGAAGGAAAATACTATCAATCTGCTTATGTTCACTGGATATTTGCTCACTTTTTAAACCAGAATTGTATCACATCTTACATCATTGTCTGCAACTTGTCATTCTTTTTTACAGTTATTATGGATGTCCTTGGAACTCATCAATTGCAGGTTTACTTTCTTATTTTACAGGTTGCATAAAGGTATCCTCACCTATTCCAATGACAATATTACAGTGCAGGGCTGGGGATGTGGTTCAAGCGGTAGCGCGCTCGCCTGGCGTGCGTGTGGCCCGGGTTCCATCCTCAGCACCACATACAAAACAAAGATGTTGTGTCCACCAATAACTAAAAAATAAATGTTAAAATTCTCTCTCTCTCTCCCCCTCTTTCACTCTCTCTTTAAAAAAAAAATATTACAGTGCACATCTTTGAGTCTGGAAAAACAAAACATATAGTGCCCTAGAAATTTTGTAACAGTTTGTATCTCTAAGACACAAAATAAATGTGAATGGCTCTGTACTTAAGGCTCCTGACTACTCCCAAACATAACCCCATGAGTACCCTCTTAATTAAGAGGCTGAGCTTGGGAACAACTTTTAATGAGATGGCACCTCCATCCTCCTAGGGGCAAATGCTAGAATTATAGACATTTTAGAAATTCCTTCCCCTCTTTGACCCCCACATTAATTAAGCACCAAGCCCTGTCATTTCTTGCTTTTAGTATTTCCCAAGTGAAAATCCTTTCTCCCTCTCTTTCCCACTCCAGGCAACTATGATTTTCTATGTGAGTTACTGTACTATCCCACAATTTGACCTATCTGCTCTTCTTTCATCTACCTTAATTCAGCCACCTGGTGATATCTATAATGTTCACTTCACATATTATTGTTCCCCCACTCAGACCCTTCCAAATGGTCCCATCATCTTCATGACAAACTAAATCCTTTGTCACAAGAGCCCTTGCTTTCTTCCTCAATCTCCTATTAAGCCTTCCCCCACCTCATAGCCCAGGATTCAGGTAGGCATGCAAATCAAGTTTCACTTTCTTTCCTCCTCTTGGGCCCCTGCACCTGCCATATCCTAAACGTGGATCAATTTCATCAATTTCATCCTCTCCACTGAGCCCCCTGAGACTCCAAATTTGCATGAAGTCAATTTAGATATTCCTTTTTCTAATAAGTCTTCTGATTTCCTTCTCAAGTCCAGGTTAGAGACTCTTGCCTTTCTTTTCCATCTCTCTCTATCTCCCCCTCATTTGCTATATTTTTTTGTTATCGCACATTGACTTAATGCACTCACCCTTCCATGGACCACTCTTGGAAAAGCATCAGGGCACTCTGGCCCAGAAAGTCCCATAGGTATGCTTTGTCTCTCTCATGGGAAAAGTAGACTTTGGTTATTATCCTTATGTTCAGTACAAGATACATGCACCTCTTCTCAGAGATAAACCATCCCTATCTGGTGAGGAGAAAGCTCAGGACAAGCCTATTTCCCATGAGAAGTCCATCATTATTTAAAACCATGCATCTTAATTCTCACTGTGGCTGTTGTGTTGTGAATGTTCCTGTTGGAGATGTAATGAGGAGAAGCCAGCACTGTATGAGGTATAGCAATGGAAACAGACTAAGGTACCAGACTATAGTCCTGGTTTGAGATGAGAACAAACCATCATCCACAGAGAAGCAGCTACTTTGGCCATCTAGAAGAAAGGCCCTGATCTCTGGAGATGCAGTAGCTGGTAGCAATGAGGCTTCTTTCTTTCTTTCTTTCTTTTTTTTTTTTTTCTCAGTAAGCAAGTTGCCACCTCAAACAGAAAGATCACTTGCTCTATTATTGTGTCCTTGGCCAAATTGTGACCTTGCTCAAAAAGAGAAAAGAAAAACCTTGCGAGAGAAAAGGTCTTATTTGTGTTACATGTGGGTTCCACTTTCACTATTATATCAACACCAATTTTGTTTGTCAAATAGTTTGAACTACATGAAATTGCAAAATTCGACCATCTTTGACCTATAGAAATAGCAATTTGAATGGTTTCACCTAAACATGGATGTGTGCCAGAGAAAATGTCATCTTGGAGCACAATACATTTGTGCTCCATTTCAATACAAATGTTCATAACCCACTTGAATCAAATGTATGAAAGATATGTCATGAGCTTTGTAATGTTTTGAACAACCAATAAAAAAAAGTGAAAATAGTCAACAAATAGACAGGAAATGTTCAACATTTTTAGACATTGCAAAAATATAAATCAAAACTTCATTGAGATTTCATCTCACCCCAGTCCGAATGGGCACGGGGTCACAAACCTGTTATCCCAAAGAGTCGGAGGCAGAGGCAAAAGGATTCAGAGTTCTAGGCTAGCCGCAGTGATCAATAAATAAGTAATACATGACAATGAAAATGTGGAGAAAAAAAGACTCTAGTTACTTTGGGTGGAAATGTAGGTTAGTGCAGCCACAATGGAAAGCAAAAGACTAGAAATAGATCTGTTGTATGATCTAGCTGGATCACTCCTGGGCATATATCTGAAGGAAATGAAGTCAGCACTTAGAAGAGTCACTTGCAGGCCCATGTCTACTATAGCCAACATGCGGAATTGGCCTGGATGTCCACTGTAGATGAATGGACAGGAAAATGTACTATATATACACATAGAGTTTTCTTCAGCTAGAAAAAAAGAATGAAATCATGTAATTTGCAGGAAAAGGGATGGAGTTGAAAGTTCTCATATTAAGTGAAAGTAGTCAGATGTAGAAAGATAAGGGGTTTCTCTGAGATGTGAAAACTAAATATGTCCCCTCCTTCTTGTTCTATTTCCAAACTAGAATTACTCCACCTGGGTGGGTCTTCACAGAGCTTCCTCTGCCACCTCCACTGCTTTAGTTTACCTGCTCTTTTCATTTAACCCATCCACCCACCTGTTTTAATCAGCTTTTGTGCTGCTGTGACTAGAGGGAATTGACCAGAACAACTGAAGAGGAGGAAAAGTTTATTTGAGGGCTCATGGACTCAGAGGTCTTAGTCCATAAAAGGCTGGCTCCATTCCTTGGAGCTGGAGGTGAGGCAGAGCATCATGGAGGAAGAGTGTGGCACAGGGAAGCAGCTCATGTGATGATCAGGAAGCAGAGAGAGGTCTCCACTTGCCAGATACAAACATATACCCTAAAGCCACGTCTCCAATTCCCACCTCCTCCACCCATACCCTACCACTTCATTTACCACTCAGTTAAACTCTATCAGGGGATTAATTCACTGATTGGGTTAAGACTATCACAACCCAATAATTTCTCCTCTGAACCTTCTTGTATTGTCTCACACCTGAGCTATTGGTAGACACCTCATATCCGAACTATAACACCACCTCTAACCCAACTCCCACTAGAGACATTAGACTTATTTCTCAGCCATCTTCCCCTGTGTGGTTTTCCAGAACGCCCTACCTTTTCTTCTTGCATGGGTGAGAACTTTGTTTGTAGACATGAATGGAAATTATTATTTGTTGCCAAGGCCTCCTATGCAAAGCTCAGACTTTTCTTAGGAAATTCCTTTAGGTGTACTTATTTTACATATCTACTCAGCCATTTGGTTCTCCTACTCCATTCTAAAAGCCTTTTAAGCAATACATATGTACATATATTCATAAATCAAATATTAAAATATATCACCAGTACCAATAAGGTGGTGGTGCAGAACAGAATGCTCAGGAAGTAAATGGATAGTGAGACCAAAATTTCATCTTTCTCTTGAAATAGACGATAAAATACAACCCCGGTAGATTAAATGAGGCAGAATCAATGTGATCCATTCATTCTATTTCTTGGTAAAGTTACATCATGATGGATGTAACAGTCTCAAAGCATCAGTGGCAATAATAAAGGTTTATTTATTTATGCTTGACATGGGCCAGACATCTGTCCTGCGTGGTTCTCCTCCAAGCAGTGACTGAAGAATTCACATTCATACTACCTTCAATTCATGGTCTCCATGGGGATTCATGGTGTATGTCACTTCTGTCCACATTCCATTGGCCAGAAATGGGCCTCAATCTAACCATAACGGAAAAAAATTGGTCCTTCTTGTAACCAGGGAGAGGAAACTGAATCGGTGACTGTTTAGCCAGATTTGGATGCAGTTCACAATCTGCTGTGTTATGGGCATTATGGAGGAAATCCTCCCCTCAAAGAACTCACCACAAATAAATATGACCGAAGACTTACAAAAGAGCAGGAAAATTATTACAATAGATAAAGGCACATGTTAGTTTAGGATCTGCACTAGGAGAACCATTGGTTCCTAATAAATCTCTCCAGGCCTTTGGTTCCTGTGAGAACATCAATCAAGCCACACTCATTGTCTTTATTTTCCATACTCTACCCATTGCCTGTCTTCAAGCAGCTTACCACTGTGTATTTTTAGCAGTAGCATTTGAATTTCCCGAGGTTTCAGTTGTTTCCCAATGTCTTAGTGCTGTTGGGCTGCTATAACAAAATACCAAGAACTGGGTGTTTGATAAATAGCAAAACCTTATTTTTCACAGTTCTGGAGCCAAGAGTCCAAGATCAAGGTGCCACAGATTAGGTGTCTTGTGAGGTCCTGCTTATTTCATAGGCAGATATTTTCTCGCCTTAATGTCACAGGATGTAACAGTCTCAGGCAGAAGGGAAACAAGCTCCTCAGAGCCTTTTAAAGTCCCATTCATGAAGGCTCTACCTCATGATCTAATTGCTTCCCAAAGGCCTCACCTCTTGATACTGTTAGGTTGGGGGTTAGCATTTCAACATAGGAATTTATAGGGAGGAAAGAAACATTCAGACCACGGCACCCAACTAGTGAACCATCCAGCCTGAAGAAGACCCCATTTCCCACTCTCTGCTCTTCTCATCCAAACCAGGAACAGAACACTTTTTATTAATAATTTGCTTGGACTTTAGACAGATTCATTGTGAAACTTGTAGAGCTTAGCCTTCCAAGACCCTCACATAATCCATTTCAAGATCCCATACCTAATTTTAAATCACTACTGTCTTTTCTTACAGAGAGGCCTCCAAATCCTATAAGCCCCCAGCTCTGCAAACCTGGGTCCTCCCTACCTACTAAATTGTACTTCATCTGTTCCTTCCTGTCCCTCCTGGCCTCTCTCTACTAGGCTCGTTTTCCTGTCTCTTTTGCAGTTTCACATCTTCTCTTTCACAGATCTTTGGATTGCTATTTTCCCAGGTGGATCCCATTTGCTCCTTCCTTCCTCCTTCCTATCCACACCTCTTTGTTGATCCATCTGCTCTAGACCTTAATCCTCTGTGCTTCCTCCAGTACTGGCCAATTTAGTATTCTTGGCATAATTCATGTGCATCCTGTTGACTAATTCTTCCAAATCATTGATAAAGATTTTTAATAAACTCAGTTCTCACAAACCCCTGGGATAGTTTTCTAAGCACTTTCTTGCAACTAGTTTCTGCTGCCATGTACTCATCGGCTCCAAAATCTTGGGTTTATGGTTTTGAAGCCAGTTTTTCAATCTGCATGAGAGTTTTCCTGTTCCAGCCAATTTGAACTCGTTTTGCAAGTAAAATTTCATGGGACATTTTTATCAAGTGCTTTCCTAAAGTCCAAATAGATAACATCTGCTGTGTTCCTCTTAACCATTCATGCGGTGGATTATGTGTGTACATGTGTGCATGCACTTTTTTTTAAGAAGCAAGCTATTGAGTTTGTCTGGTGCATTTGGTCTCTAACAAACCCACACAGCTCTTATCCTGGATTTCATTATTCTCTGGTTTGGTGCTAGTTATTTCTCATGGGTTAGCACTTTTCTTCCCACCTAATATTTGTCTCATATTGTAAACAATTATTTTAGCTGCACAGTGAAGTTGAGCTTATAGGACTGTGTTTCACCGGATTGCCTTATCCTTCAGGGGTTTGCTCTGTGCTCCCAGCTGCTTCTAATCAAAGGTAATTCCCTCCCACAGCATTCCCCACACTCAAAGTGCTGACACCGATCCCCATTAAACGAGATGACTGAGGGTGCTCAGGAAGCAGATTCTCATTTCCTCCACTTTCCCACAGCTAACTGCTGGCCTCCCTGCACAGATTCACCTGTTTTACATGCAACTCAGAATCTCCCCTGCCCTTCTCTCTTCACATCCTGTGTGTCAGTATTTTCTGGAGTAGGATTGCTTCCCTACCCTTTCACAACCTTCTGGAAGGAGACTGGGAGGTAGAGTTAATTCAGGGACTGGTCCACCGCCACCAGAGATGCTACCAATAAAGGTTCATGCTAACTCAGAGACTTCAAGGCAGATAGGAGAGCTGCATAGAATATTCCAGACGTAAGGGAATTCGAACTCGAAATGATCTGTGGAAAACAGAGGGGGAAAAAAATGGAAAATAGAGATTGCATAAGGGCCAACATGTAACAGTCAATGCTTCCGAGAAATGAAGATTTCGCCAAGATCAGGCTTTGTTAGTGGTAAGTTTCTTCCCCTGACAAGAGAAAATAGAAGGCATTAGAGCCTCTGAAGTGAAAGGCAGAAGTGCTCTCTGAATGTAGATGTGGGAGCTTCTTTCTCTCAACTCGTCCTGACCTCTGAGAGCGCAGGGTCAGGGAGAGACTGATGATCACAGGGAGAGGCTGATGATCACATGCAGAGAATGAACACAGCCTGAGGGCACAGAGTAGATGCTCCCAAATTCACATCCTGCACTTCTCTTTTAGTCAGATTTGCATTGCTGTGACCCAAAGACCCGACATGAACAACTTAGAGGAGGAAAGTTTACTTTGGCTCATGGTTTCAGAGGTTTAGTCCATGGTCAGCGGACTCCATATGTCTGGGTCCAAGGTGGGGCAGAACATCCCGGCTGAAGGGCCTGATGGAGAAAAGAAGCTCAGGACATGAGAACCAGGACTCAGAAAGAGCTCTGCTCACTAGGGACAAAATATAAACCCCAAAGGTGTGCTCCCAGTGAATCCACATAAGTGAATTAATCTGCTGATTAGATCATGCCTCTCATAATCTAATAATTTCACCTCTGAACATTCTTGCATTGTCTCACACACACGTTTTTTTGGGAACAATCAATGGCTAAGCCATAACAACTTCCTTCAGAGTAAGGCACAGAGTAAGCGAGAGGACCCCAGAGGCCAGATGTTTCAGTCAGCTAGTTTTTGATTCCTAGGAACACAAGGATCATATCTTTTTTTTTTTTTAGAAAGAGAGAGAGAGAGAGAATTTTTTAATATTTATTTTTTAGTTTTCGGCGGACACAACATCTTTGTTGGTATGTGGTGCTGAGGATCGAACCCGGGCCACACGCATGCCAGGCGAGCGCGCTACCGCTTGAGCCACATCCCCAGCCCCACAAGGATCATATCTTGATCCATTTCTGATGCAGTCCACAGGACATCCTGTTCTACCAAACAAGTCAGGAAGAAACACTCTGACTCTAGGAATCAAGTCATTCCTGGATTCTAAAATCCTCAGCCTAGGGGAAGACTGCCACTACTCAGAGTTGTTCTGGTTTCTGTCTGATCGTTCTTACTATGAGGAGTAACTCTAAAATTATTCTATGAGTGCCTAAAGAAAAAAATCCATAATGCATTTGATGGTTTTCTCTCAGAATTTCTATTACATTTTTTTTCTGGTTAAATGTTAAAATGGGTTTCACGAATTTCTATGTAAGAGTCTAATTAGATTGCAGTCATTAAAATATCACTGCTCCTTTATGTTTGAGACTCTTCACAACCACTCAAACACTAGCCACTCATTTATTCAATATGTGTTTATTAAGCTGGGCACTACTTATGAGGCATCGTACTGGCCTGCAGGAAAGGTCCCTTGAATTTAGCTCTCCATTAATTTTGTTCTGCCTCATCATCTTCTGCTCTTCTATGTCTCCCCGCCTTCCACGGCTACCATCATTGCCTCCTGATGAATAAAGCTGCAACCAGCTCAGACTGAGGAAGTCAAAAACCTGCCCGGCCATTTTTAGGCTAGAATAACAGACATGGATAAAGCCAACTGCAAAGTTAACAGGAAGCAATATTTTGCCTTGGACATGCAGCAACTCTAACTTGTCCTGACCTCTGCTTTTGAGTGACTTGATGGTTACCTTTGTTCTCTAAACTCATGGATATTTAGAACCTTTGCTGTTTTGAATTATGTCAGTAAGCATGAAGCCTCCACTTTCGCCTGGAACACCTCATTACTCTATGACCCAGAAAAAGAGATCTTGATGCAAAACTCAGATGCAGAACTTCAAATAATGGATTCTCATTACCACCTCAGTCGTTCCCCCGAAAGCAGAACCCTGAGGCCACTTTTTAGTCCCAATCTGATATCAGCTTCTTTATTCCACCCTAACTTTGCTTTGAAGCCTTTCAAACCACTTCTTTATTCAAATTTCATCTAAACCCCCGTCTTCCCCAAAGTGCTAGAATGCCTGTTTTCTTTCTTGGCTTGCTGCGGTGCCATCTACACTGCCGTATCCCTCCTGGCAGTGGACCAGTAACCCCAGTACATCAGGGTATCAGCTTGTTCCTGGTGATCTTAGGACACTGAGCATCTGCTGTATATTATGTCACAAACAGAATGAGCTTTCCCAGAGTTTGACCAAACAGCTGCAAGTATCATCACTGGCTCTGTATATGTTTCTTTAAAGTACTTGGAAGATGGAACTTCTGCCTTTGTTAGGGATATTCATACATGAAGTGGGATATTTAAATTATACACATTTTGTCCTCGAGGAACAAAGATCAGCCAATGCCCCCATGTAAACACGGAAATAATTACATTAGACCAGGTCTAGCAAATAATAAATACTAAATATTGGAGACTTGGTCAGAACAAGTTATCTCTGCTGTTGTAGCACAAAAGCTACATAAACAACCTGTAAATAATTGAACATGCCTGTGTTCCAATAAAACTTTATTTACCCAAACAAGCCAGACTGAGCTAAAGGGTTATGGTTTGCTAATCCATGTCCTAACTATCACAACAAAATAAAATCAGTGTCTGTGAGTTTGCTAATTGTCTTCTCCATTGTGGATGTATATTCAATGTTATGTGAATGTAAAGGAGGGAAGGCAGAAACTGAAGGACTTTGAGTGTCTCCTGAATTAGATGGATTACTCAATCAATGATGATGATGAAGGATGTTGAGGGTTTACTGGTATTTGGTACCTACACTGTTGTTGGTGCTTCACATAAAATGTCAAAGGCAGTTAATGGAAAATAAGCAACAATAACCCAGTGAATCACAAGATACAGGAGAGGAGCTCTCACAACTGGTACACGTCGGAGGGGACTGTGATACAAACAGTGTTGAGTTTAATTCCTCCAAAGCTCCTCAAGGAAAAAACCCACAGAGACACAAATTCTTGAAGTGACATGGTCTCTTCAAAAAGTGCCATTTGAAGAAAACTACATAATATCTAAGGAATGAACACTTACTTGTTTTGGAGATCTGAATAAAATAACCTATTTCAACAAAAGCATTGAAAGTTTTCCCCTCAATGACTCAGACAACAAAATTTGATTTACTTTCTAGACTAGAGTAGGCTGTCTTTTTGCCTCTTATAAGGTATGCTTGCCGTACATTCATTGCAACAATGGACGCCTTCCTTTGTAAGCTATGTGCATAGATCAAACACCCATTCTAGGAAATGTTAAAACTCTGTCAGTAATTACCATCTTATCATGATACATCCTAACAAGATTTTATTGTCTTTGTCAGGGAGACAGCAAGAAGAAGCATCAGTTGAAGGGAGGATAACTGAGGTGCAAATTGCTGCTCCTGGAACCCTGGAAGTAAGGCCCATGGTATGACCCAAGTGAAGTTACCCCCAATAGGCTTACCTGTGTCTGAAGGCAAACTGCCTTTAGGCAGAGTAGTCCAGAGGCACTTCATGCTAAGCAAGCCTCACCCTGGCCAATGTTATAAGCTGTCTGTCTCTCTCTCTCTCTCTCTCTCTCTCTCTCTCTCTCTCTCTCTTTTATTTTTTGGTGGTTCTGGGGATTGAACCCAGGGCTTTATGGATGCTAGGCAGGCACTCCACCAACTGAACTATATCCCCAGCCCTATAAGCTGTTTCTTATCACACCTGATTATGGCACACCACCATGGCCATCCATTCAGGCTAGATTAGAGAGCTATGGTATCTCAGAGAAGCTAAGCAAACTGAAATTGACACGGACTTCCTGGAGGTAGGTCAGAATTAAAACTCTCATATCTGGGTTATTGAGCTGCCTGTGGTTCCCAGATAAGTCTTTGAATTTTCTAGAGAAGTTCGGGCAGGAGAACATCTTGGAAAATGACCCATTTTGTTCATGAAATAAATGAGAGCTCATTTTTCTCCTATGTCATGCTAGAAATAAGTTGTCATAAAGAGAACAAGGTTTTATCCTAATTAAGCAAATGCCCATCAGATAGCTCATCAGACAGTACATCAAGGGACTCTCTATAGTCACAGTTTGCAGTAGGACAAGCACCTGGTCACCATGTACATTCTTTTAGTTACTAGTCCTTTAAGTGTGGGAAAATCATTTAACCAGGTGCCTGAGATTTCAACCAGTGAGTAAATATCTATGCTATAACATATATCAGCTGGGCTACTACAAGCACAAATGTGCTTATGTAGACTATGAAGTCATACCACAACTAAGACATATGAGAATTACATTCTCTTTCAGGTCAAAATGGTGGTAAAGAAAGCCCAGAAATCAGGTTTAAGTCATTTGTCATGACAGCATTTCAACTTACTAACTTAATTCTATTGGCAAGTCTTTTACAAGCCTATACCAGAATTCTCCCTAGTTGCTCTGGTTGGTGCTTTGTGACATAACTTGAACTCCATCGGCAATTTCTCTAATATATAAAAATGTGTGGCAAGCCCATGGGACCAGACTCCACTCAGGTAACCTTTGGCAAGTTATATAACATCTCTGCTTTTTTTTTTTTTTTTTTTTGCCTGATGAGTAAGATATGGATGGTTATCCTTAGCTTGAATGGTTATTGTTAGAGATAAATGAAAAGACTTGGTGCATACCAAGCATTTGGTAAATTTTCTACTTTCATTAAAATAAGAAAGATGAAAAAAGAGAGGATGAATCTCTTGCCAAAAGAGAAATGGCAAAAATGATTCCACATCATGTGTAAAGAAGATGATGTCCGAGCCAATGGTCATGCCATAGACTTAATGGATCAAACTGTATAATAAAATGGAACAAACTTGCTGCTTATGTTTGCTTCCCTAATTGCCTTATCTAATCCATTTGGTCCTGGGAGAAACTCCTGAAATTACATGGCAGCCTTACAAGTGTGGGACCACATTTAATTAATGTAGAAAACATTTTAGAGGCTACCCATCTGGAATAAAAAGAATAGTCTATATACTTTAGAATAACAATATGTATTCCAGTTAACACATGCATTTATTCTGGATATGGAATACATCCAGTTAAAAGTCCTTTAATGTATCTAGGAGGGAGGCACTAGAAAGATAGTCTTTTCTGTGTTAACTTTCTTGGAGGTGGGCACAAAGAACCCCTGAGGATGAATTAAAAAGTGAATATCCATAATAAGTGACTTCTTCAGATTGGAAAGAACTTCTTAGGAGTCTTAAAAAGCCCACCTCCAGGGAAAACCACACCTAAGCCATTAGAGACCAATGAGTAAGGAGCCAGGTAGACCAAAACAGAGCAGAAGTCAGCTCTCCTGGTTCTCACCCCTCCTTCTGACCCCTGATATGAATTTGCCCTTCAATCACAGAAGAAAAAAAAATACATTTCTCTAAGTCTTATTTAGGGTGTAATTTGCAATTCAGAAGAATCAGTATATTTAATTCTATCACTCTTCTATCCTGCAGGATTCAAAGGAATAAAAGCCCCCCAAAACAAAAAAACTAGAAGAATGATCCTGGAATAGGGCTCTGAGCATACTCGTGGTCCTCCCCTCCCCACTGCACTGTAACGGTGCTGTGGCAGCTGATGAAGGAACTGGAGAGCGCTGCAGAGCTCTGCTGAATACAAAACCAAAGCCGCCTCTCCTCCTCCTCCTTCCCTAATTCATCTTTTCTGCTTTCCGAAAGAGCCATCTTCTGCAGTGCTCAGCATTTGGCTGGGACTTTGACTTTTTGTTATCTCCATTGCTACCTTTGCTTTTGGAAAAGAACAAAAACATATCTGTGGCACATGGACCCTAACTTGTGAAGGCAGCTAAGCTTTGAAGACACTGCATTGCATGTAAGATCCATGTCGTCTACCAATCTGAGCCTCATTTCTCTCCTTAAAGAAGTTTAAAAAAGCAATTCCAACCTGGATTATTTCTGATTAGTCCCAATATGTTTACTGATCAATAAGTAAATCCACTCTCTAATGATTGAAATACTTTTCTAAAGCCACCCAAAACATGATACAAATGTAAATAGTCCATTTGTGCATATATATATATTATTGAACTCCTTTACCCTTCACTGATGTAGTTTCCATGGAAACCATAACATTAAGCCAGGCAGTTACTTCCACATTACATAATATTATCTGATGCTTAGTTACTCCTGAACAAACGTGTTTATTCAGTAGCTTTTCGTCCATGTAATCATCCATATCTACCCTGATTTGATTAAACAGGGAGCAGCAGCATAAAATCATTTATTGCAACGTGCCTTGTGCCTCTTACTCATCCAGAAAATGACAGGCTCTGTGTTTGCCAGAGACGACTGTGCACGTGAGCTTGTGGGAAGAGATGCTGGAACTGCTGAGACAACACTGGTTATGGATTAGAGTCATTAAGATGAAGACGATATAGAAGTTGGAAACTGGAGCAGAAATATTTAAGATACAATTGCACACACTCTGATCCCCCTCCTCCTCTTCCCTTCACAGAAAGGGGAGGGGTCCCTTGGATTCTCAAGAGGTTTGTACAAATCAGTAATTACTTCAGGGAAAAGATATTTGCCATGAAAATTCTTGTTCCAGTTGGGAACACTTTCTCCAAATAAGTAGCAGACTCTGTTCCATGATTGCTATTGCTTTAGAAGTTCTTTCTGGAACATAATGGAGAACCATGACCTTGGGCCTTCTTCACCCCCATCCCCCACTTACAACATTAGGCATCCCTTTATTCTACCTTCTATTCCTTTCTAACATTTTATTTATTTATTTATTTATTTATTTATTTATTTATTTATTTATTTATTTATTTCTTACATACATGACAATAGTGGAGTGTATTACATTCATAATTATCCATTCACAGCACAATTTTTCGTAACTCTGTATATAGAGTATGTTCACGCCAAATATCTAACATTTTAAAAAATTATTTTCCTCAGTTTTATTGACGTGTAATTGAAAATTAATATTACGTACTTTTAAGGCAAAAAGGTGATGATTTCATGTAGATATTATGTGCTATGAAATAATCATCATGATCAAGGGAATTAATATATTCATCACCTTGAATAGTTACCATCTTTTTTTTCACTCATTGAAAAACATACAAATTTTGGCTACTTTCATGAATTAAAATAATAATCATAATAATAGAATAATAAATATGCTTGGAGATAGATTTCTTTAAGGAGTGTCTCTACTCTGCCCATAGGTAGTGTCTACCCCTCATACATAGCAAGAGCTAACATAATTTTTTTATCTCCCTTGTTATTCCTTCCCATCTCTTTCCCTTTTACTTTTTTAAAAAAATAATTAGTGTTTTAGGTAGATGTTAATAGGATATATTAAGAAATGAATTGAATTGATGGCTTAGCTTTTTAAAGCCACTTACCTAAATATTTCTATAACCATATAACCAATTTAATGAGTTTCTGCTTCTTCCTCTTCAAGCATATTCTTATTGAAGATACAGTGATAGTATGCATAATTATTTTAGGAAAAAAAGATAAACTAAAAGCCCATTAAATTCTCTCAAAACC
The DNA here is from genome assembly GCF_048772815.1 of Callospermophilus lateralis. Lineage (NCBI taxonomy): Eukaryota > Metazoa > Chordata > Mammalia > Rodentia > Sciuridae > Callospermophilus > Callospermophilus lateralis. Next base: position 24,337,337 of record NC_135317.1, on the reverse strand, counting down.
CTCATCCCAAAATAGCAACTTGTGCCTTTTTTTTTTTTTTAATGCAAAGATAATGGCATTTAATTAAAGTTGCTAAAGGAAGACCCGCTGTTCTCATGTGGTCTGTGATTCCTTTCTCCCATGTTTTCCTGTTTCTGTTGATTTTCTTCTGCTCTGCATAGGCACACTTCTTTCTTACTTCACAGTCCTGATCTTTCCATAGTACGTCATCTTGAGCCTTTGCATATGGAAAAGCTGGGCACTCACTTGCCCTGTGATTCTACAGGCTTCATTTCCTCTGCAATACTCTTCTTTCTCTCTTTTCTCCTTTTTCTGCTTCTTAGTACTTTGTGCTGGCTAGCAAGTGCTGGTTTTGCACAGCTTCCTTTGTCTGTCCTGTGGTCATTCTCCCCACTTCCTTCCCCTTCCTTCCTTGCTTTCTGGACGTCACACCCTCCACCGCATTTACCTTCCATAGAGGGTTCAGTTCAAGCCTCTAGTCCCTGATGGAGTCCCTACAGCAGGACCCTTCCACCTCATCTAGCTGGACTTTTCCAGGCACTCTAATTTGTATCTTTATATCACAACATACTTTACAATATTACTTTCTCACTTATTGATCAGTCTCTTTTTTTTTTTTTTTTTTTCACTTATTGAACAAATATTTATAGGGCCCTACTCTGTCCATAGAGGGCACTGGTCTACAGAGTGGAACAAGACAAATAAGATCCAGTTCCTTCAAGTTCCCCCTCCTCTCACTTGAATATCTTTATATCCTCAGTGCCTAGCAAAATTATTACATGGCATTACTTAAATTTTAGAAAAAAAGTAAATCTTAAATTTAGAGGGGAAAAAATGCCAATACTCTAACCATAAACTACCACTGTCACATTTTTAGGTAAATATTTTGTGAACAAAATTTTCTTAGATATTAAAGTAAATCATTTTTTAGGTAGAGGGTGATAGCCAGGCATGGTGGCACATGCCTGTCATCCCAGCTACTAGAGAAGCTGAGGCAGGAAGATAAAAAGTTTGAGACCAACCTAGGCAATTTAGGGAGACCCTGTCTCAAAATAAAATAAAAAAGGCTAAAGATGTAGCTCAATGGTAGAGTGCTCTTGTGTTCAATCCCCAGTACTGGGGAGGGGGGATGACCAGGTGACTTGAGCAAGTTGGGTCTTGGGTCTTGTTTGTATATTTTATAACTGTAACAGTGGTCTACTTTATGCTTTGAATATAACCATTGCTGCTCTGCTGCTGTCTTCAGAGAATGAGGTTCCTATGTCCTTTTTTGCTCTTGCTTCTAGAAGAGTGAAAAAAGTCAGTTGGTGCAGTCATTGCAGCAAGATTGGTCCTTGTCCCCAATGCTTCAATTACAAGGACACAGTTATAAGAAAAAAAAGGAAAAAGATGGTTTATTGCTTTGCTAGCAAAGGAAAAACACAGGGGACTCCTGTCCCAGAGGTTCTGATTCTTCCTATCAGCAGGAACAAGGGGCTTTTATAGAGGTGATTCGAAGGCTACATTCCGTGTGTGTTCTCTGTCCAGAGTTGTAATTCATTTGCAAATTCGGGAGATAGTCATTTCTGAGATCTTCTGGTACCATCTCCAAAGTCTGGATTACTTTGTTCCTATGGTGAGTGTGTACTCAAGGACAGATAACTGCCTAGGAAGGGGAAGAAAGGTAATCCTGTTTCCCCTGAGATTAGGGAAGGGGAGAGATTAGGGAGGAGGGGGAGATATGCCCACTTTAAAAATCAGTTGCAGTGGCAGAGCAGCAAGGGCTATCTTCAATGCATAAAGTGCACCACTGTTACAACAGGCCTGATTTCAAGGAAACAGACCAGGATTGCTCATATCTTTTCTGTTGTTTTTGATCTAAAGTTTCCATTTCAGCAACTTTGACACCTTGAATTGTCTGATATATTGAAAGTCTGATATACGAACTCTTTTATTTGGGTATCTGATTTTACTCTCAGAAGATTTGCGTAAAAACACATTTCTGAGTGTAGAAACTGGAGTCAGATACCTTGAATTTCAAATGCTGCTGCTGCTGATGGGGAAACTTTAGATAAGTTATTAAATATTTTCTATAAATTGGGAGCAATAACAGAAGACTAAGTGAAGCTCAAAAATGCATACCATTTAACAAATATTGATGCTATAATTTCTCTCTCTCTCTCTCTCTCTCTCTCTCTCTCCACACACACACACACACACACACACACACACACACATCAAATACACAAAGATCACATACTGATTTCTTTTGAAAAAAGTTTTCTTTCTTAAGGAACACAGTATAAATTACATTTATAGCTGTACCACCCCCCACTACCTTCTATTAAAATATTTTCTGCTGGCTGGATATCTAATCTTTTCTCTGTAATTCTCTGTAATTTATTTGTCTTCTAATAATTTTTTCTCTTCCCCCTTAAGTCTTGATATTCACTGAACTTGGAATTTTGGGATATCCACTTTGCCATTGTTCAGTTGTAAAATCATATAGAAGAAAATTTTGATCCTTAAACAATTCTATTTCCTTGACACTTCAATGATAAATTTTATTTGGAGAGTTGGATTGAAACTATTTAATAAAATGGAATTTAATATGGAGAATAGCAAGTAAGAATATAAAAATTACTATTACTCCTATTCCCTTTTTTCAGAATCTCATAGTTGAGTTCATTTGGGGGACCACATGAGCCATGAGAGACAACCACCAACCACATTGGCTATTCCAAAACACAAGGTGGAATGAGCTAGTCTTCGTGTGCTCCAATTAAACACCCAAAAACTAGACAAAAAGGAAATACATCCGACTCTTCACTGTTAAAAGAGCCTTAGGCACCCAATCCACCAGTGTCAAATGGAAAAAGCAATGAAGGGGACAAGACAAAAAAGTGACTGTCATTCCCCATTCCCTGGTTCTCTTCTTCCCTTCTGCACTGCAATTCCTGAAGCCTCTGCACTGTGCACTTTCACGAAATGAAGCACTTGTGAGCACTCTTCTGTTGATATATCAGGAGGCCCTGCTGGAATGTCTGCCCCAACCAAAGAAAGGATGTGGCTGGTAGATGTCAAGCCCCACCCAGTGCACTTTCTATTGTAGGGAGATGGGTGGGATGGGGGGAGGCACAACACTACTTTTCTGAAATTAGGTGCCTAAATTTATTTAAATATTTGTTGTGCATTTTCATAAACCTGTTCTTAAGGTAAATGGTTTATAAGATTTTATTGCCCATGTTATTGATCCTCAAAATATATCCTCGTATTGATATGCATATGGACTTACATTTGAATTTTAATAATGAGTCCACATGTAGTCTTTTAAGTAATAAGTGCTTATCATTTCCACTTTATAGATAAGGCAATGAAAGCTCAGGAACTAAAGTTCCATGCCCAAAGTCCAACAGTTAGCAAATTAGGGATAGTGGATTTGTTAAATGAAAGCTAGAGTCTGACCTTAGAAAAATGCAGAGACGCACAAACTTCTACACATTGTTTCTGGAACTGTGACTTTCCCAAGGCTCATGCTTGAAGTTCTAAATTAGGAATCCTTAATGAAAGACTTAGTATTTTGTCTAGATCCAAGTTCCAAACACTTACCCCAAACTCTGATGTTCCAGTGTCTCCATCCACATTGATTTGATCTGTGTCCTTTTTCTATTTTGATGTCATCTTGTCTTGTCCTTTAAAAAAAAAAAAAAAAAATTCCAAACAGAAATTTGTCTTCCCCCTACAAGAGTTTCTCCACTCCTTAATTAGGTTGGGTCCATCTAGAATGGACCTGCAGCAGCCTGGACAGAGGATACCATGAGGCTGATGTCAAGAGGGTCAGTGATCTATGACCAGGACGCCCAGGGTTCCCCAGTAATGCTGGACAGCAGCACATGGAAGCCATATCTGCTGAACATAAAAACTTTGTTCAAGCTCTGGATATTTCTCTTTTACACCCATCAATCTTTTGTATGGTGACAAGTACTTGTTGCTCCAAATCTGCTACTGTCTGACCTATCTTAAATATAATTAAAAGCCTCGTACTTGAACACAGATTCCAAAATCCTAAATAAACTATTAACTGATAAAATCCAATGATAGATTAAAATTTATAAAAAGTCAGTTGTATCCTAGGAAGGCAAAGACTGTGCAAGATTAATACTGTAATAGACTGAAATTAGCAAATTAAAGGAGAAATTTCACATGATCCTTTCAACTGATTGTTAAAAATCATTTGATAAAATTTACCCATTCAGAATGAAAATATTCAGTAAGCTAAGAAGAAAAGAAAATTTCTTTACATAATACTTGAAAGTGAAATATTAAAGTTATATATTCCCATTATAATTTTAAAAGGTAAGATATCTGCTGTCATAAATCATCGTCCCACTCATCTTTTTATCCTAATGCAATGGGATAAAAAGAAACAGAAAGCCTAAAAACTCAAAAGGAAGAGACCAGATTCTTTTTTCCCCACACACACAAAAAAAAATCTGCCAAAAAGAATGTCAGTGTTATGCTCGAAATCAGACCCCCAAAAGACTACCAGAGACCAAGATCGATGTAAGCAGCAAAGAGGTGTTTATTGAGAGCTAGCTCCGTCCTTCATGCACACAGCAACTGGTGACGCTGAGAGGCCCCAAGCCCAGGGTTTGCAGCAGTTTTATACACTCTTTGGGGAAGGCAGGGACTTCACATACATCATAGCATCTCTTAGCAAATCATCATACACCGCGGGAAATCATAAAACAACTCTGAAACATGATTAGCACATTCACTGGCAGGAATAAGTTGGGTAAGGGTGATTGTCCCTTCCTTGGACAGGCTTTACTCTGAGGTAGGGGCTGGTTTTTCATCTAGACCTTTGCATTCTTATGACAGTTTTTGGAATAAGTGCCTCTATTGTCCTTGCTTGCCCAAGGTGCTGGAGTTAGTAGGATCTGAAGCCAAGATCTGACCTCAGGCAGTCTGAGGTGGGGACCACAGGTTTTGTTACCATCTATTACCTGCTCTGTGTTGGTTGTAAATTGAAAATAGAAACAAACAACTACTCTCAAAATGATTACGGTTATGAAGAGTAGGCATCCAGGTTCCCCAGGCATTGATCCCAGGTGTCGAAAGGAAAAGAGGCAGTGAGGTTTGCTCTCCACTCAGAGCTCTTGCCCTAATTAATAGGAGAAGGAAGGAAGGGAGGAAGGAAGCAAGGAAGGAAGGAACCCTTAATTAAATAAGAGGAAGAACTACAGCAATGGAATACCAGTGAGTACCAATTTCTCACTGGCTTTTTTTGTGGGGGTGGGGTGCATACCAGGGATTGAACTCAGGGACACTGGACCCCTGAGCCACAACCCCAGCCCTATTTGGATTTTATCTAGAGACAGGGTCTCAAATGAAAGAAAAGTGACCACAACACTCAGAGCAACCAACAGATCTTTATTGCAGCAGTGCAACAGAAGAGAAAAGAGAGAAAGAGGAGAGAGAGAGAGAGGGAGAGAGAGAGAGAGAGAGAGAGAGAGAGAGAGCACAAGAGAGAGACAGAGAAAGCAAGAGAGATAGCAAGAGAGAGAGGGGCCTGGCAGGAGGGAGTTTTTATAGCCCAAATCTAATGAGGTCTCTGGGTCTGCAAGCTGCCTTGTTGGCACAAGGGGGGTTACATGTTCGGCCTTGAGCAGGGGGTTGAGTGTTCAGCCTTGAGCGGGGGGGGGGGGGGGGGGGGGGGCTTGGGCGTTTGGGCTTGAAGCAAATAGTTGATAAAGAACCAGACAGAGGGTTTGAGAGGCCAGGTCACCCTGCAGCTAACTTTGTTTGGCATGCCCTGCAGACACCTTACTCAGCCTGTCCTGCACCTAACATTTCTCCCTTTTTGTTTTTCTAAGTGACATGGGGGATGGCATAAAGTCCTCTGGCTACTTAATTCGGGGCGGCGTTGGGCCTAGAAGGGGAAGTGGAGGAATGTTCGGGGGACAGGTCTGAGAACACCAAGGCAGCAAAAATAACACTCAGTGGCTATAGATAACTACTTTGGTAGGGGTAAAGTCCATAAAAGTTCCTTGAAGCCATAGGTTGTCAACGGCATCAAACCATTTCTGAGTGGAGGAGATCTTTGGTATCAGCCATTGGTCCTGTCGTAAGGACTCTAGGAAGTATCAGAGGTGGCTTGGTTGAATCCAGTAATGTTAAGGTGACAGCCTGATTGCAGCCAGTGGAAGAGCAATCGCCTTGATCCATAAACTGAGAGTGGGTGGTGTCATCCTGGTGGCTTGGTTGTAGAAGCGGCATCTGTGGTTTGAGATAAAAACTTGAGAGAGAATAATGATTAGTAAAAGAAGAAGAGGGTTGGCAAGAAATTTTGAGTTTGGTGGGTATGGTGGAAGTCCAGGACTGGACATTTGGAACAGGTGCCTTTTAATGTGGGAGACATGGTACCAGGGAGAGTGGCCCAAAAGCTTGGTCACCATTGGGGTAGTAAGTATGACCGTATGGGATCCTGTCCATCAAGGTTCCAACGATTGAGAATGCAGTTCTTGAAGTAAGACTGAGTCACCCAGTTGAAGAGAGTCCAATTCAGTTTGTGGTTGTGCTGGGATTGAGGCAGTGAATGGCGCAGGAAGGCACTGGTCTGCATGTTCCCTTAGGAGTTTGCGTAGAAGTGTGAGATAGGACAGGTAGGACACAAGGGGAAGAGGAGTGATTGAAAAGCTTTGGGTGGTTAAGAAAGGACATCCATAGAATTGCTCAAAGGGGCTAAGGCCTGAGGTGGCCCTTGGGGCTGCCTGAATTCAGGTGAGGGCCAAGGGCAGGAGATTGGGCCAGAAGAGGCTGAGTTCAATAGCAAGTTTAGTGAGATGATCCTTGAGAATACCATTAGGCCTCTCAACCTTACCCAAGGATTGGGGTTGGTGGGGGATGTGGAGCCTCCAAGTGCTGTTGAGGCCTTTGGAAACTATTGAACAACCTGAGAAGTGAAGGTCAGACTGTTGTCTGACTGGATGGAGGCGGGAAGTCTGAACCTGGGAATGATCCCCTCAATGAGGATGGAGGCAATGGTGTCAGCAATTTCCCTGCATGTGGGGAAGGCATCTATCCAACCTGAAAAAGTATCAACCAAAGTAAGTAGGTAGTGAAGCTTTCTGTGCCTAGGCATGTGAGTAAAGTTGATCTGCTAGTCTTTGTCTGGCTGGTGGCTCCTCAGCTGATGTGTGGGGAGTTTAGGTTTGATGCTTCCTTGTGGGGATGCTGTAGAGCAGACTGAACAAGCAGAGTGGACCTGCTGGAGAGTAGTTCTCATTCCTAGGAAGTGAAATAAGGGTTGTGAAAACTGGAAAAGGGATTAGAGAGGGTTTTAGGTGGGGGCAGAGTCTCTGCAGCTAGAGGAGTTGGTCATGAGTCGTAGGTCTCTGTCTTGGGCATCAGGGGCTGGTAGTCTTAAAGAAGTAATTGATTGACTGACTGGTTGGTGAATTTGTGTATCTGATCTTGCAGGAACTTCTGTAGGCAATTTAATAGACAGGGTCCTATTAGGAGAAACATAAAGAGGACTAATAGGGGTCCTGTGAGGGGGAGAAGCCAAGGCCATACTTGACTGAACATTCCCCATGGAGCCTGTTGGCCTAGTTGCTGTTTCCTCCTTTCTAGCTGTTCTTGTCTTTCAATACTCCCAGGAATGACTGTGTTTTGGCTTAACTGGTTTTGGTAGGTGTTTAAGATCAAGCTGGTCAAATTGACTTTGTTTCTATCTATTGTTAAGAGTCAGCCGAGTTCCCATAGGGGTCACTCGTCAGGGAACTTGAGAGCAGCTTCTTAGTTCTGCTAGTGCCATTTGCGCTAGGATGGGTCCAGGTCTTGCTTGACAATGTGGCTTCCCTTGGAAGCATCAGGGATGTCTCTTGTCTCTAATGACCCTCCTCTTCATAGCAAATGCACTGATTGGCTTTTCAATCTCCAGTGGTCTCATTAATCTCCCTGATCAGGAGGTTATGTGGCCCAGAGTTGCAAAGCTCTTTAGAGAAGTTCCCTGTTCCTTGGATTCAGACTGACTCAGAGGGCCAGAGCCAAATATTGGTTTTCTTGGCCATTTTAATTTAACTTTAAGTCTTGATCTTAAATATCCAGCAAAGTCAGTTTCACCTTAAATTAAGAGTATTGGGCTTTAGCTGAAGTTTGGCCTAATTTGGAGTCATTATTACATGTAGAAAGATGGGAGGCACAGCCTTATCTCAGGTAAGTTAGGGCTCTTTATAAATCTTAGGTAAAGTGTTCTAGTATTGAAGCTGATCTTTTTTTAAAATATTATTTTATAAAGTTTACATATATTGTTGCTTGATGTCACATGAATACTAGCTAACATAATATAATATTACATTTAAATTGTACCCAGTGAATAGAACTTTATATTAATCTTATTGATAACAGGTCCAGTTATAGAACATTAAATGATATAAATAAATCTCCAATATGTTATTTTTATAAGCCTAAAATTATCATGCAATCTTTTGGAGAACATCAGGTTGATATAATGTTATTTTAAGTTTTTATCTTAAAGACTTATATAGCTGGAAAATATGAACACATTTAATATACAAAGAAAAGTAATAGTACCACAATTATATTGGTATTTTTATATTAATCAAGTTTAGCTCTTAAAGAAATAACATATTACAATATTGAAAAATAACAGTTGTTGTTTAACCATAATTGTATAATCCTTAATTCCTTCAAGATTACTTGCTCAAAAAACTTACATATATAACCAAGATACACAGACCTTCTTTATCACTTACTTAAACCTATATAGCCAACATACGTAGACCTTCTTTATCACTTGTTTAAACCCTCTTATTTACTTAATAGACTCTCTTATCCAGAAACACATTTTCCTTCTATTAAATCCATACTTAGAACCTTCTAATTTCTCTTTCCCATCTGTTAACTCTTTCTTTATTCACACTTTGAAATAATCCTGATAAATTTCTGAATTTAGGCAAATTATTCTATTTTAATAAGAGATATTTTGTTATTTGCAGTACACAATTAATCACATCTGTTGACCATTTCATGAAAATATAAACAATGTTTAAGTGTATAGAATTATATTGTTGTAGGGACGGACAAGGCAAGGCACCTAAGATAGCACCAAAGATGGGAAACAGTCTTATTTGGTTGCAGCAGATTCAGAGGGCACAGCTTCTGCTGTTATCAATTAATCCCCTAAACCTCAAGTTTAGGTAGTTTCATAATTTTGCACCCAGCATGTAAAGGGGAGGGGCTCAGAAGTTCACAGTCTGCAGAAGTTCACAAAAAGCAGTTTTTTTTCTCTGTTCTGGGCAAGTTAACCCTTCAAGGAAACCTGGGAGGAGGAGAGCTTCTTCTTCCCTTTCTTTCCTCCCCCTGCCAGCTGTTCCCATGGAGCCCAGTTGGTAACTTCTTTATCTTAGAAATGTAGTCATCTCTGTGAAGCCAAGCACAAGGACAGAGGCCTTGTTTACATATTTTGTGAAAAACTAGTAAGGGGTGTCTAGTTTTTGGAGTGCTGATTTTTCCAGCTAGTGGCCAAGTAGAACAGGGCAACACGAAAAGAAGAAGTTTATCTACACTGAACTCTTTTGTAGAGATTCTTTTGCTGAAACTCCTAAAATCAGCCATGGTGAATATTCTGGAGAAGGTCAGTTAAGACTTTTCTGTGGGCCTGGATAGGAAGAGGGAAGACAGGAAGGCGGGGCTGAGAGCAGCTCTGGTGGATCTGAGAATGAGGAAGGAGTGATGTAAAAGAATCATGGGAAAAGAGTTTGGGATTTTCCTAGCAAGGAAACTTGAGCAGTAGAACAGGTAGAGCAGAGATGGGAGTGAGTATCCCAAAAAGCTTGTAAGGGACAATTCTTGGTAACCTTGTTTTCAGTGATGACAAAGCAACTTTAAAGGCCATTTTCACCAGATCTTGGATAGGGGTCTGAGGGCTCTCCTCAGCTGGTTTGAGCTTTGGGTTAGCTGGTAAGAGGACCTAGTGGAACTGGGTGTGGGCACTGACAGGAGAAGAGAGGAGTGAGGGGGTGGAGGGATACCTCAGTAACTGCTATCTCAGCAAGGGGTCAACAGTCTGAGGAAGGGTGGTGGTGTAGGGTTTTGATCTAGCAATTGGAGGGGAGAAAGCAGGTTACTGAGGTGGGAGTGACGGCGGAGAGTCTGGGTCAGAAGGCTGAGGGTGAGGATCTATTCGAGCCAGGCGATAGGACGGAGGTTCATTAGCAGGGTCAAAAGTAGTGGATGAGTCCGGAGGAGGAGAAAGCTGGGGATGGTGGTTGGGGGAGTTGGTTTGCAAGGTAGAAAAAAATTTAGAGGTCTGCAAGAGGTGCAGAAAGCAGGATTGGATCACAGCAAGAAGAAAGTGATCTCTACCCATTTTTTCGAATGCTCACAGTAATTGTAGAGATCCCTTAGTATGGAGGGATCCAGGGACCCAAAAGGGGGCCATCTGCTTTGGTTTTCTAAGGGATAAGTGGGCCAGGCTCGGGTGCTATATTTGATCAATTTTTTGGGTTTGATGTCTGGTGTCAAGGAGAGGGTTTTGAGGTTATCCAAGAGGCATTGTAAGGGAGAGTCGACCGGCAGAGAGGACACATCACCCATGTCGCAAATGTAGTATAAGGAGGAGGGAAGAGGACGCAAATGTAGTATAAGGGAGAAGGAGACGCAAAGGTAGTATAAGGGAGAGGGAAGGAGACGCAAAGATAGTATAAGAGAGAAGGAGGAAACTGATTTACTGGCAAAAGGGGCGCCCGCTAGAGCTAAAAATCAGGAGTGCCTTAGTGGCGGGTTTGAGCTGCAGAGATTGGTCGTCACCGAATCCTGACAGTCGAAGCTCTCGTCCTGGACGGAGCCAGAGCCATGGGAGACCTTGGCCAAGGCTTTTCGGGACCCCTCCTGGAGAGGCCGGATACTCCCAGGGCCGGAAAGAGGGGAAAGAGAGAGACAAGGGAAGAGAGAGGAAGGAGAGGGTAAGGTTCTCTCTAGTGGCCGAGTCTTGAAGGTGTGAGGACTAGGGCTTTAGGAGAGCCACCGAGACGGTGAAGGTCTGGGTACGGTGTGATGTTCAGTTCTCTGTTATATGTCCCCAGAGGTTACACAGTCCTTTGAGGGAGACCTACAAAGCCTATGTGGTAAATTAACAGCTGGAAAGGGAAAGAGGAATAATTTTGAACCCAGGAGTCTATTCTGCCTCTGGAAGGAGTCCCTGAGGGCCACCGTAGCCTTGAAGGCTGTGGTGGGGTGTTTTCCTCCCCGCAGGTGGGCAAAGAGGTTTGCCGGACAATCAACGGTCAAATCCTCCTGACACCCCATTGGGTTTAGGACTCCAGGAAGGGGAAACTCACCAATCAAAGGCTGGTGGTGGATGGAGTTCTGGCGGTCGAAAAAATGGGTTCAGGCTGTCCAGTGAGTGGCACTTTTGAAGGAAGAGGGACCCAAAAGTGGGTTTTAACCCTCTCCCGGGTTTTGGCACCAAATGAAAGAAAAGTGACCACAACACTCAGAGCAACCAACAGATCTTTATTGCAGCAGTGCAACAGAGGAGAAAAGAGAGAAAGAGAAGAGAGAGAGAGAGAGAGCACAAGAGAGAGACAGAGAAAGCAAGAGAGATAGCAAGAGAGAGAGGGGCCTGGCAGGAGGGAGTTTTTATAGCCCAAATCTAATGAGGTCTCTGGGTCTGCAAGCTGCCTTGTTGGCACAAGGGGGGGAGTTATGTGTTTGGCCTTGAGCAGGGGGTTGAATGTTCAGCCTTGAGCGGGGGCTTGGGCATTTGGGCTTGAAGCAAATAGTTGATAAAGAACCAGACAGAGGGTTTGAGAGGCCAGGTCATCCTGCAGCTAACTTTGTTTGGCATGCCCTGCAGACACCTTACTCAGCCTGTCCTGCACCTAACATCAAAGACAAGGGTTTTTTTTTTGCTGAGGCTGGTTTTGAACTCTCCATCCTCCTGCCTCAGCCTCCTGAGCTGCTGGTGTGCACTACTGTGCCCGTCTCTCACTGGCTTCTAATTCACCGAATTCAGACCAAGTGTTACCGCTGTTTACTGGTGAAGAGTCCTTGCTTCCCCAATGCTGAAGTATAACACCAGAGAAGAACGCCGAGGCAAGGCCAGAGTGGAAAGTAGAGGCTTTATTAAAGGACAGCAGAAAATACTTCTCCCGCAGGAAGAAGGGGACCCAAGAGGTGGAATCCGAGGAAGTGGTGGTTGTCTCCCCTTTTTATAGCTAAGGTCTTCTTTTAGCTTTCCCTCATTCCTGTCACATTCCTGTCCTTTGTTCTGTTAAGGGTGGGGCACAGGTGGAGTAATGTGGGCAGGAAGGACTTTTGGGTCAGCATCTCGAAGTTTGCTGGGGGCTGTTTCATTAACACTTCTTTGGGATGGGCTCTGGGTCTTGGGGACATTAACATTCCATGAGTTGTTCTGCTTTTCCCGAATTTCATTCTCAACATGGCCTCCATTTTGGATCTTACTCCATATTAGACCTGATTTACCTAACTACACTGACTACCTGTCTTTAAATATGACTTCACAAGGATGGGCCTTTATTATTATTTATTTTTTCATGGAACTTATGGATCAGTAGGGCACTCATTTTTCTACTTAAGCTAAAGAGCATTTAAGTGCTCTCTGCAGACAGGACTGGCAAGTCCCTCAAGTGAGAGGACCCAGAGCCTGGGAGGGCGGGAGGAGAGCAGCGGGACAGTCTTCATGTCTCTATCAATTTCTGTTTGGTTTATCAACATTAGTTTTCATGCATATGATACAAAATGCATCAGAAGAAGAAAATAGAAAAATAAACACATTTTATCTGCTAAATCTTTCTTTCTCTCTTTCTCTCTCTCTTTTTTTTTCCTTCTTGGTAAGGGGAATTGAACTAAGGGGCATTCAACCACTGAGCCACACTCCCAGCCCTATTTTCTATTTTATTTAGCAACAGGTTCTCACTGAGTTGCTTAGGGCCTCACTAAGTTGCTGAGGCTGGCTTTGAACTTGCAATCCTCCTTCCTCCGCCTCCTGAGCTGCTGGGATGACAGGTATGCGCCACTGTGCCTGGCTTGCCTGCTCAATCTTAATTTTTCAAAATAGAGTTAGCTTTGTCGTCCTAAGTTAATTTCATTGCCGTCAGTGAAGAGCACTGTTGAGGCTTTCACTTCCCGTGTGGTTGTTACACTTCCCTTCCATCTACTGGTAAAGTCTGCGCTAGGGTTGAGTCTCTTGCTAGGTCTTTTAGTAAAGAAACTGCATCACCCAAACCTGGGACTTACAAACTTGACTTTGAACTTAACTTTTCACTAGGAAAGATAAATATTTTTGGTAAGATATTTGAGCACTACATGGTTATCAGGGGAGCATATGAACATGGCATGGCTCAAGCTTTCTTTGGCTTCTGCCTGGTTCTTTACAGTTCAGTTTATGGATATCAACCATCAAAATGCAGTGTTAACAAGTAATTTTTGTACTCATTTAAAATTACATGGTTTTATCATTACCTTAGGCTATCGCATTGAGGTGAATCATGTCTAAACTATCTTTTATCTAAATATAGGATTTCAAACTGTTTCTCAAACATCTTCTTTCTACAGAACATGTTGGCTTTATGGAAAACACTGGATGCAGAAGATCCCTTGCCCCTGAACCTATAGCTTTTGACACTATTTTTTTGGGGGGAGGGGTACTGGGGAATGAATCCAAGGTCACTTAACATGGAGCCACATCCCCACTGTTTGTTTGTTTTTAATATAAATGTTTTTAATATATATTTTCTTTAGGGACAGGGTCTCACTGAGTTGCTTAGGGCCTGGCTAAGTTGAACTTTCAATCCTCCTGCCTCAGTCTCGTGAGTTGCTAGAATTACAGGCATGTGCCACCATGCCTGGCACCTATAGCTTTTGACACTGACTATTTTTTAATCTACTATACTTTTATTTATTTTTTTCTAAATGAATTTTAATATTTATTTTTTAGTTATCGGTGGGCACAACATCTTTGTTTGTATGTGGTGCTGAGGATCGAACCCGGGCCGCACGCATTCCAGGTGAGCACGCTACCGCTTGAGCCACATCCCCAGCCCTCTACTATACTTTTAATGAATTAAGTATGATGGGCTGGGATGGGGGTATGGCACAGTAAGAGCACTTACTTAGCACATGCAAGGTCCTGGGGTTGATCCCCAGCACTACTAAATAAATAAATAGATAAATGTAAATACAGATCATGCAAGGATCCCAGAATTAGACATGGTTGAATTATAGAATTGCATTTATAATATGTATTTTATATATATACCATATATTTTTAAAAGAACTTCCCAGTTTTATGGTTTTATCATACAATGTAGATACAGGTTGTCTCTGTCATAGTTGATTTCTTAACACTCAAGGTTAAAATGGGTTTGATAAAGATCTTAAAAATACAAGTGGCACTCGCAGCCAGGTTTGCTCATTCTGGGCTGAATCCATCCAGAAAAAGACATCATCTTCTCTGAATATGTTCATAAAGACAATGAATGCTTTGCCAGGGAAAATGAGCTCTAGTGTTCCCCAGTTCTCTGGGGAATACATGTGCTTGTTGCAGAATATTTGCTGCCTGACCTGGCTGTTGGACGCTGTCCACCGACATGGGCACGAAACCCAGTGCAGAGGCGCTCATGTCATGCAGCGACCTTGATGTTTACAAGTTCACAAGAGCAGATGTCTCGTTACCGCCTCGCAGGTCCGGGCTGTCGAAGGAGGCAGGCAGCTGGGGGAGTCAGGAGTTGCAAGGGTCATGAGGCTTTCATAAAGCTGTCCCATCTTGGATGATGGTCTGCTCACTCAGAGGGCTGCATGGGAAAGAACGGTAGCAGAAGAATCACGGCCATCCATCCGCATCCAAGCAGCCTCACTTCTGTTAATGTTCATCAGACTCCAGAAGCTCCAGAACAAACAAAAGAAGGTGCTTGGATGTGCTTTACCCAGGACCGGGCACTCCCCTATCCAGCTAAGAAGAGCAGAGAGAAAGACATCCGGCCCTCATCTGGGCTTTTCTGAAAGTTTTGAGTCACATGGGAAAATCTTTGCATTTGTGTTTGGAGAGTCTGTTTCCAATTTGAACTTCATTAAGGAAGTTGCTTGTCCCACGTAAAGTTCTAGAATGTGACCCTCTCCAAGGTCATCGTAAATGATTAAGAGAATGTGAGGCTGGGAGTGTGGGTCAGTGATAGAGTAGGAGCCTAGAATGCCTGAGGCCCAGGGTTCCATCCCCAGCACTGCAACAAAATCAAATCCAATAAGAGAGAGAAAAGGGGGTGGGAGTGTTGTGATTATGAAGGCAGGATTCAGGCTCATCTCACCAGCTCTGACTTTGACTAAATAGGGCCATTTCACAGAGTTGTGATGAGACTTAAATGAGAATCCAAGAAAGCACTCAGCACATAAATACACAGAGGAATGACTCTCAGTTAGCTTTTCATTGCTGTGACAAAAACACCTGAGAAAAACAACTTAAAGGAGGAAAGATATAAGCCAGTTTCAGAGGTTCCAGTCCACGGTCACTTGGCTCTGTTGTTCCTGGGCTGTGGTGAGGCTGAGCATCATAGCAGAGAGGAATCACAGAGGAAAGCTGCTCACCTCATGGCAGCCAGAAGCAGAGAAAGAGTGAGGAAGGGACCCAGAGGAGATGTACACTCAAAGGCAACCCTAGTGACCTACTTCCCCCAACTGGGACCCACCCCCTAAGAGCCACTCATCCATGAACCCATCAGTGGATGTCTCCATGGACGGGGTCAGTGCCATCACCATCCAATCCCTTCCCAAAAGCTCCAAGCTGAACCCAGCTCCACTGGGGACCCAGCCTTCATCCCATGAGTCTATGGAGGACATTCCAGATTAGGCTTTATAAATGGCCATTGCCTATTTTTATTCTAAAATGGATGCAGTACACAGAGTGGCACGATGGCAGAATCGTAGTGCCAAGCAACATAGAGCAAGGCTCCCCTGAAAGGAGCCATCAGCAGCGGGTGCTGTTTCGCAGAGCACAGTGAAGGCGGCAAAGTTACTAAAAACACATGGTGAAGATAGTATCTGCTGTTCACTCTGAACCCAGGCAGAGAGTGGAAACTTTGATGTGAGCACGCGGTACCCAAGCACAGGGAGGCGGAGGTACGAGCATCACAGAGCAGAAACAGAGAGAGCAACAGAACTCGTCAACACAAGAAAGGCAGAAAACCAGACCACAGAGGCTACTTGTAACTCTATCCTGCTAAGGGTTCTGGGAGACACCGTCTTCTCCCAGGGCTCCATAAACAGTTGTGCAGGTTGAGAACTGCACCATTCACCTTGTATTCACCGTGTAGTCTATGTGAACGGTACTCCTTGGAATGGTGCCGTGTACAGCCTGAAAGGAGGTTGCACAGTTTATTCTGTTCTTTAGTCAAAAGTGTTGACATGTCTTAAAATTTTCAGAATTGAACTTGAGGATCAAGGGTACCCATTGGCTACACGGTACATGGTAGCCATTGGCTACATGTCATACTTGAATAAATGAAATGAAATGTTTTCATGAGGAATAGAAAAGAAAGTGAAAGAGCAACTACAGCTGGTTGTGGAAGCCTGTTGCTGGTTCCTGGAAACCCTGTTGCAAAGCATTAACTGTAGCTGGGGACAAGTTCCTTAACGTCTGTCAACTGTTCTTTATTTGTAAATAATGACTAAAGCCTATCTTGCAAGAAGGCTAGGGCAAGAGTTACCTCCTCTGAGTGCAGCTGGTGGTCATGGGGGTTTTGAAACAATCACATGATTGTTGGTTTTGTCTGTATTCAGCGGGTCCTCCTGTGGAAATGTTACGGCAAGACCCAGGGTAGCACAGAAAAGGTCCCCTGGACAGCAAGTCTGTTGGGGTGGCTCACCTGGAAGCAAAAGGAAGTGACTATCAACTTTCAGCACTTGTCAAGCACATTACCAATATGTTCATTTCGTTCGTGGAGTAAAAGACCCAGATGGTCTGCACAGGCCTTTTTCTTGTCTTCTTGCCCACGTGTGTTTATACATGCAAACGCTGCTCATAAAGAGGAAGTCGAGAGAGCTCACACACACAGAGTCACATTAGGATGCCCCAAGACTTCTTTCCCAATCATCCTGTCATTATGATAAGTTTTTTAAATGTGGTGAAGGGATGTTCCCAAGGAGGTGAAATCAAGGTAGGAAAATGGGCCGTAACCAGGCATCGTTTTGGATGGAATTTGTGTCCTGCAGACTCATGTGGCTGCTGAGATCTGGATACAAAAATTTCCCTAAAGCTTCTTCAGAGTCAAAGCAAAGAAAGAAACATTGCCCAGTTATGCTGTACCTGAAATTAAAGCCAATGTACTCTGCTCAGGGGTACAGATTTCCCTGGTCCTAAGATCTGGGGAAATTCCTTTCTAGAAAGATTATTCAACCATAAAGAAAGGGTTGAGTAATGGCAAATTACAAAGATTATGCATTGGAATGCAAAACAGAATAGTCCCCAAGTTGAAGGATTAAGACAGATCAAGACTCTTCAGAATTTCTTTCTCATCCTGATTTAGAATTGAGCTACTTCAGAGCAACTGACCCCTGCCTCTTCTCATGCCCAGGAAGTTTGGAGGTTGTTGAAACAAAGAGGACAGAAGCTGAGTTCTATTTCCATCCCAACCTAGTCTCTGTCTTCTCCTGGCAAGATTGAATCACCCCCAGGACACTACTTTCTCAAGCCCAGTAGCCACCCCTCCTGGGATCACCCTGGCTGTTTAATGGAGTACTCCCAGGCTACAGAGAGCTTAGGAAGCTGGCATCTGCATGACTCCAAGCCTCTTGGCATTGGCTTTCCTTTAAAGAGACCTCTCCAGTATGCTTAGATTCTTTTTGCAAATCCAGTAGCCATTGATGAACATCCTATTTCATGCTGCTATTGACACAAGTCTATTTAAGAAAAAAGGCATAGTTCAGAGAAGCCCTTAGACAATCCATAAATATAGACCCTCCACTGATTTATTTCAACCTATTCCCTCCTGCTGACTTAGTGTGGTGTACAGAAAGATGTCAGCCTGAAGACAGGTTTTCCAAATTAAAATCAGAAGATCACAGCTTCTTTATACAGGATGGAAATGGAATAAGTTGAGACAATTCAAAATATAGATCCCTAGAAAGTGACCTAAAGCATCCAGTTCAGTTGCTTTAAATGCAAGTATGGAACTCACAACTGTGTCTATTCCCATTTACCCATCGCTGATTGCTCTTGCTTTTCTGCATTCAAGTTTTATTCTAAGTCTGGGCATTCTCTCCCAGAACAACCCAGGCATGAAGCCTTCACATCTTTTGGATGGACCTCCAGTACAACCTCATTAAATAAACTTCAGTAATTTGAAGTCAGTGATCATTAAGACAGGGATCACTGAAGTTTTCTTTGGCTCTACTTAGGGATAAAATGGTTTGCTAAGTAAATTAATAGTGTCAATGCGATTTGGAGGGAAATGTTTGCCTGTCTTAGAAAACAAATGGTTGTCAAGCACATTAGAACCCACGGCTATCAATTAGTTGCATACCAAACACTGTTTAAATAGACGGTGTGGCAGAGGCTCAGATGTAGCAACTCCAGTTGCTCTGCCTGGTGGCTGAGAGGGCTTGGGCAGGTTACTTGATCTCCGTGAAAACCAAAATGAAAATGTTTCAAGTGAGCTATTGTATCTAAAACCCTGAACACATCTTGTGTTTTCATTTGTGTTCGTCACTTTCTCCTTCCTTCTCTGCTATTTATTCCAAAGTAGCCACCCAGGATAGAGAAATGCATTCCGTTACCCCAAGTAGGGACCTCCACTTGAAGATAATGACAACTCAATTCCTTTTCAAATTTTCTGTTACACTGAGTGGCCATTAAGCCGGATTTGTGAGATGTGATTATATTTTTAAGTCAAATGACAATATCTAAAAATAATGACCAGACTCTGTTTTGTCCTTCTAAAGTGAGTTGTCCAAAAGCATTTCTAAAATAGGACCTAGCAGCTTTAAAAAAGAAAGGGACTCAACTGATGGCCACTATTGGGACTATATTTCAGAATGTGCATCCCTTAGGAAAGGTAGCAACAGTGTTATCTCTGCTCATAAAAGGTGGTCTGTACATCTAGCTGGCCCCATATAAAGTGCATAAACGGTGTGGAGACGTGCATGCCGCTCTAGGTACCAGTTACCGAGCTGTGAAGAACCAAGCTAACCGTGCCCCAGAGGCCTGCTTCAGACGCCACGTTAATGATTCCTGCATACACAAATTCATTAGTTGTTTAATTAAGTTAAATCATGAATTGAATTTGTTTAATCATTAATTAAGGAACAAGTAGTGCTGTGCTAAAATTTCACACCTTAGGAAAAAGCCAAAAAAAAAATTTTTTTTTAAATTTTCATGGACTCTGGCTACTGAATGGTTCTCAGTTCTGCCCCACTTCACTCCCGCCACACTCACACGTGCGTGTGCACACGCACACACGCTCACACAGAGAGACACACGCTCGTACACACAGACACATACACAGAGATGCAAACACACACACAGAGACACAAATACACTCACACAGGCACAGGCACGCACAAAGAGAAATCTCTTTTGGAAATATTTTTCCCTTTCCTTTTCTAACTTGGTGCTGTTTTAAAAATAAAAGTGAAAGTCCCTTTTGACAGAGGCAATATTTGACTTTTGTTCCTTCTAGAGAAGGGATTTTATTTATTTAAGAGAGAAAAAGAGATTTGCCTGGTTTCACAAGATAAAAATGTTGTCATTTTTTTTTTAAACCCCCGAAGGAAGAATATTCAGTGGAAGGATTGAATTTCAATCCCAAATGGATTTTCAGAACTCTACCAATAATCTGAAATCCTTCAATAACCACTGTAAGATTTCAGAAAACAGGACAGTTAGAAGCACAGGCAGAGGCATCTTCAGCTTGCAGCTTATTCTGGCATTGACAATAAAATGGAGACTGCATGTATCCACACCTGGAGTGAAACTCACCCCCTCAGCCGCACCATCAAATGCCGGCTGCCACCCGGAGCTCAGGGCCGTGGGGTGAGAAAGTAGTCAATTGCTCTGTGAATGTAAGCAGCTCCCCAGGTGTGATCTTGGACATGACTTGTCGCTCCTCTGAGCCACGCAGAGGTTTGTGATTTGATGTGCTGTAATAATGCGTTGTGGCTGTTTATTCCAGTTGCTTGCATTAACCAACAACACATTCATGGAATCTTACAGGTTTCCCCCCAAAACAGAATATGAATTCTGGTGCACTTGATTTTGTTTTCATGTTACCAGTGGGATTGCAGTGGGTTTTGTCTGGTAGCATGACTCAGGGACTCACGGCTGAGGATCCTGCTTTGGCATAATTGTCCACATCCTCGCAGAAGTGACAGGGTTAGTTGTCATAGCAACAGACATCCAAATTATCGACCTGCTTTCCCTTCTGGCTCTCTTCAGGGTTCAGAATCATGGAGTGTCAGAAACCCTCCCTCCAAGGTTCTGCCAACCAAGGTAGGTGAGTTTTCTCACCTATTAGTCCTGAAAGCTGATTGCCAAAAACCTTGTCTTTCAGGCTATAGCCTGGTGGGTCAGTCAAAGCACACACCCAACCACACACACCCAGACAAAGCAGCAAACATCGTGACAGAAAAATGGACCTCAGATATTTGCTATGTGAGGATGGGTCTTTGTGGATGAACTGAGTCGGGGAAAACTTTGGATAAGAGGAAATTACAGATAGAAACAGGAGACAATTGTTTACCCTCCTGGTTTACTAAATGGGAGTAAGAGCACTGGCACAAGCTGGGAACAGTGGCCCAGGCCTATAATCCCAGCGGCTCTAAAGTCTGAGGCATAAGGATCAGGAGTTCAAGGTCAGTCTCAGCAACTTAGCAGGGCACTAAGCAACTCAGAGACTCTGTCTCTAAATAAAATTTTTAAAAGGACTAGGGATGAGGCTCAGAGATTAAGAGCCCCTGGGTTCAATCCCCAGTGCCAAATAAATAAATAAAGCACACGAATCTGTCTCTCTGCAGAATTCTTTCTTTAAATTATTCAGGAAATGAGGAACATTTCAGTACCTTACTAACATACATAAAACATATCTGTGAATGTTGATATTTACATATCAAATATATAAATCTCTAAATCTATATCTACTTTGATAAATAAGATGATTCTTAAGTTTATGGCCAGTACTTCCTAATCACTATAATTCTATGAATCTTTCATGTGGCACCTTCCAGTTGAGGCATAGAGGTGCCACGGAAGGAATGAGGAGGGAAGGAGATAAGCAAGAGACACCTTACCCTGCTGTGAGCGGTCCTCAGGATGCTGGGACTGGAACCCCAAGCTAAGAACAACTGTTGCAAAGAGAGACACTGTTATGGTTCGGATGGGAAGTATCCCCAAAAGCTCACATATGAGAAAATGAGAGAGGGTTCAGAGGAGCAATGATTGGGTTGGGAGAGCCTTAACCCAATCATGAACTAATCACTTGATGGGGATTAACTGAGTGGTAACTGGAGGCAGGTGGGGTATGGCTGGTAGAGGTGGGCATTGGAGTGATGGCTTTGGGGTATATATTTTGTATCTGATGAGTGAAGTCTCTCTCTCTTTCTCTCTCCTTTCTGATCATCATGTGAGCTGCTTCCCTCTGCCATATCTTCTGCCATGTTGTTCTGCCTCACCTGGAGACTTGAGGAATGGAGGTGGCTGTCAATGGACTGAGACCTCTGAAACCGTGAGCCCTCAAATACATTTTTCCTCCTTTAAAGTTGTTCTGGTTGAGTCTTGTAGTCACAGCAGAAAAACAAAACAAAACAAAAAAAAACTTACTAAAATAGGCACCAAGTTCAGGAAAGGTTACACCAGGACTGTTTCTTCATCAGTGAGCTCAGGGGGTGGCATGTAACATGTTCTGCAAAGAACAGAGCATTAGCCAAGAAAATAGAGAGCACCAAGAACATCTGAGGCCAGGAGAACAGAATAAACAAAGGCACCAAGCACAACACAGTGCGCTTCCTCAGGGAAGTAGTGAGAGGGATGGAAATTAAACTAGAAGGCAGATGGGCACAGGGCCTGGAAAGGCAATGGCAACAACACCAAGGGCTTGCATTTAATTTGGGGAGAATTTGTTGAATAGGTAATGACATGATTGGAGATTCACACACACACACACACACACACACACACACACACACACACAGTCACTTTCTAGTCTATAAAATGAATGGAATTAGGGAGGACAGAGGTCCTGAGAGTGTTACCCAAGAATGTGCCCATCTAACCAGTGATAAAGAAGGTAAATTCAAAAGAAGAAATTCAAAAATGTCTCTGAGGGTCCCATGACTAAAGATGGGGCAGCATGAGCATCACGAGACTGATCATGAAATGCAGTAAGCATACGGGCGCCCGCGCGAGCGCATGCAGACACTCACATACACACACTCCACGGGTTACTGTTGGAGGACACTGGTTAACCAACTCAATATTTTCCAACTCATAAGTAAAGGAAAAGGAT
Organism: Callospermophilus lateralis; assembly: GCF_048772815.1. Taxonomy (NCBI): domain Eukaryota; kingdom Metazoa; phylum Chordata; class Mammalia; order Rodentia; family Sciuridae; genus Callospermophilus; species Callospermophilus lateralis. Next base: position 24,314,820 of record NC_135317.1, on the reverse strand, counting down.
AAAATATTGTGGCCTTTTTCTGCAAACTTGGGACCTCAAGGTCACCAAATAGACGATTTGCAAGATTTTTCTTTCTAGAAGCATTCCAGCTAATGATTACAGGAGGCAGGATAGGACAGAACATCATAGTTTTGCAGCCCTTAGTGAAATAATAGAACCAGGTCAGCAGTTCTCCAAGAGTGGTTCCTAGATGAGCAGCATCAGCATCAACAAGAGTTTGTTAAAAATTCAAATGCTTGAGCATAACCCAGGCCACTTGAATCAGACACTCGGGGAAGAGCCTCACAACCTGTATTTTACCAAACCCACCCCACCACGCCCAGTGAGATGGAGAGCCACTGACCTGTACAATGATCATCAATGTCAATTACACAGAAAGACATGGCCACACATCACTTTAGCTTCCAGGCTGAAGTATAATATGTCTCCATGCAGTAGTTGGCCAAATAATTCATATCACATCTCTATATCAAATTACCAATGCACAGGAAGTGCAGGGAGACTGCAGAATTGCTGAACAAACTTCCATGGGAATGTAATTAACGAACCCCTGAGTGTGGCAAATCCTACAGTACAAACACACCGGGTTCTTCAACCAATGGATTATATGGGTGCAAAGGGAACGGGGTGGGGCGACACCCAGAGACTAAAGGATTCTTTGGAAACATATCAGTTATTATAATGTGTGAACCTTATTTCAGTCTGATGCAAAAACATGACAACCACAACCACAACCACAGCAAAAATATGAGACACTTGGCAGCCAGACCAGGAAGAGGAGAACACTGACTCAAAATGTCATCTGTTGTCAATTATTTTTCAGTGGAACAAAAGAGTTGTGGCTGTATATTGTTTTTTTGAAAAAAATCCTTATCTTTTAGAGATTCATACTGAAACATTTGTAGTTCCAAAATAATCTAAGAGAGCAAATGTAGAAAAGAAAAAATAATACTGACCACAAGCTGGTAAAAGTCTCTGGAGGATAGGTACCTAGGGGACCATTATACAATTCTGTCAACTCTTGCAAATGTATGAAATTTTTCAAAACAATTTTTATGAAAATAAAATGATTTAGAAGGCATATTGCCTCTCCCCCAAAAACACACCTTAAATACCTCTGAGGTTTGTAGCCAGGTTGATTACAAAAATGTGATAAGAAGAAAGTACTGTCATTGAGGAGAAGAACGAGTTTGTTCCTGAGCATATTGAATTTGAGGCATTAGGAGAGCATTCATGGGAAGAATTCAATCAGCTGTTGGAAAGGATATACAGCATGGCAGAAAATTGATATTAAGGAATCACCAGGTTAATGTTTATAGCAGCACAGTTCACAATAGCCAAACTATGGAGCCAGCCTATGTGCCCATCAATGGATGAGTGGATAAAGAAAATGTGGTATATATACACAATGGAGTTTTATTCAGCCATAAAGAAGAATGAAATTGTGTCATTTGCGGGAAAGTAGATGGAACTAGAGACCACTATGTTAAGCAAAATGAGTCAAACTCAGAAGGTCAAGGATTTGTATGTTTTTCTCTCATTTGTGAAGCCAGACTGGAAAAAGAAAAGGGAGTGGGGGTCTCACAAAAATCAAAGGGAGAGCCATAGAGGAAAGGGACCAAAAGTTGGGAGGCGAGGGGGGAAGAGGGAAGGGTTAGAGACTGATATTGTTATCAAATATGTAGTAACAAATCCCATGATTATGTATAATTATAATGTGCCAGCAAAAATGTGGAAGAAAAAGTTAAATATACATAAATACAGGCATGTAAAAAATAAAATGAATCAACATGTTAGATAACTTTATCGTAGATATTAATAGGACACATTCAAAAAGGAACATCAATTAATTAAAAGTTAATTGTAAAAATAAGTACCATAGTACACTATTTTCTGACATAGTCTAAGAAAGAGCATCTAGGTGCATGCTGGGTTCTATAAAATCCCATATGTCATAGCAAAGAATCCTTGACTGTTGTATAAGTCAGGATGGGCTGAGTCTCCCAAATCACATGCTGAAATCCTAAACCCTAATGTGAATTTAAGGAGATTAAGTTCAAGGTTAAGGATGGAGCCCTAATCTAATAGGACTGGTAGCCTTATAAGAGGAAGAAACAACCCCAGACTGTGAGGACATAGTGAGAAGGCACCATTTCCAACCAAGGAAAGAAGTCTTACCAGAAATTAACTTGCTGGCACCTTGGTCCTAAACTTCTAGCCTCCAGAACTGTGAGAAATAAGTTTTTGTTATGGAAGCCACGTGGTCTTCCAATCTGGTTCTGGCCCCTCAAGCAGACTAGAACAAGCACTAATGACTGTCACAACCCCAGTGGTTGCACTCCAGTCTGAATAACTCACTAAGCATTGTACATCTTTGTTAGAGCTCCATGGTGTTACACGGAGGATTAGATGATCCATCCAATTAAATGAACCTGGTAAAAACAAATAAAATTGCATGTAAATAAAGACTTCATTTAAAAAAATACTTAGGTCATTATTAATAGTAAATCATGTTCCTTAAACACCTACCAATGAAAAATAAGTGAAGGAAAGGATTCCCAAACACAATCCACAGGATTGTCAAGAACTCCTGCTCTTGTTTTCTCCTTCTCATTTATTCCTGAAATATCTCCAGAGGCAACTCTGGGCAAGGACCCCTGCTGGTCTTCATGGCAGGACCTCTGAATGTTCTTGCTCAAATCAAAGATAGGAGCCATGCAACAGTGAGCGTGGCAGAAGGTGACATGTTTAGTAACAGAGATGAGGAAGAAATTGTCCCAGTGGCAGTTCAAAGGGACAGGAAGCCGGGGAGCATTTGAAATAGGCTTCAAGCATTTGGACATTGGGAGGATTTGGACACTGGGAGGTAAGAGGCAAAGAAATGCCAGGCAGAAAAAGCAGGGTTCATGTGCAGGCAAGTTCCTGCCCTTGAAGAAGCAGCATTCTTTGAGCTGCTCCTTCAGGTGCTCCTGTCAAAGTACACAAGATGCCTGGAACACGAAGAGAAGAAAAGAGACACATCCTTCACAAAATTGTACATTTCTACCTGTTAATGAAGTAATTAAGGAGTTTATCCTGAGAAAAATGTCTTTTGTTTACATGACTCAGACAAATTGCTGTGTGGTAACAATAGAATCAGCCAGGAATTGCCTTTCCCTTCCATAGACTGAGGACACAGCTTTCTTGTTACCAGATTAGGCTTTGGAAACATGAAGTGCACAATACTGCCCTTTAGAGCGAAGGCTTGATTGCTGCTCCAAATACTGGCATGCGATCGTGGGCACGCAGGGACACACACACACACACACACACACACACACACACACACTCTTATGATAATTATCTCATAATCAACATTTCTACTGAATGCATTCCTGAAGGGAAAAAAAACTAATAAATATACACACTTGAGCTGATGCAATCTCTGAAAAATTAGTACCTTTCTTTGATGCTTTAGATGCAAAAGAATCTGCTTTTGTAATTAATGCCCTTGATTAATCAGTAATGGGCCATTAAGTTAACTCATGCAAAGAAGAACCAGAAAATTAAAAAAAAGACCAGAACAGTACTATGCTAATGATGGGATTAGAATGGGCCACCCCTAAATATGCCACTTTGGTGCACAGATTATTTTGAGTGGAAAGCAGTTGAAAAACTACAGACAAAGGAGGGATTTTCTGCTCTCCCCTTTCTGCCTAAAACCAGGGCATATATTTTAAATTGTAAAGGTATCTACTTTTCCCTACCAGAAACAGGAGAACAACTCTTCATCACAGCAGATAACTCTTATCACTGGAGACTTAAGTCTGTATTAAAAACAAAAAACAACAACAAAAAAAATTTTAATAACCTTAAAGTCCTTAAAGTTTAAATAACCTTAAAGTTGCATTACTTTTCCAGATAGATAGATAGAAATATATACATATAGATATCTCTATACATATCTCTCTCTATATGTGTGTGTATATATACAATTATGTATAGAGATATCTATATATATGTATGTATATGTGTGTGTGTATATATTCACAATTTCCTATTCCTAGAAACCCAAACTGCTTTATTTTCACCTTGTCATTCTCCACAATTTATTGACCTTCATTAAAAAACAATACATAATTTGGGCGCAGTGGCACACTCCTGTCATCCCAGCAGCTCTGGAGGCTGAGGCAGGAGGATCACAAGTTCAAAGCCAGCCTCAGCAAAAGTGAGGTGCTAAGCAACCCAGTGAGACCCTGTCTCCAAATAAAATACAAAATAGGGCTGGGGATGTGGCTCAGTAGTCAAGTGCCCCCGAGTTCAATCTCTGGTATCCAAAAAAGTTAAAAAAAAATAAACTCTCTAGTTTAATGGCTTCTTTGATTGTTTACTTCTTTTCTGCAAAGTTCCCATGTACATTGGAGGTAAACTTTTACTTCTGTTAATTTGTCTTTATCAGTTTAATTTACAGACCCCAGGTGCAGAACATAGAGGGTAAGGGGAAAGGTTTCCCTCACCTACATCAGTGCAACAGATGTTGGCAGATGGACACCAACCACCCGAAGAGCAGCCTTAGAACACACTCTCACATACTCGGGTATTTACTAGAGCTAGTTGGGGAGATGAGGGAGCTGGTGTCTTGGTGATCAAGCCAAAGCTTTCTTTTATCTGGGCCTGAGTGTGTTTATTTGTGACACATAATCTAAATCGCATTGTATGTCAAATTTAAGTTACCAGCTAGGGGTGTTTTCAGGAAAGAGTCTTCTGCTACTCCTGCTACCTCTCAATTCCCATGGCCAGAGAAAAACAGTGTAGCCTTTTTGTTTGTTTTTATTTTTAACATATGCACGGTTTCCCATTTGATGAGCAGCGCTATAGAAACATCTAGAGAATCCTGAGATGAGTTGGGCACGCAACAACAGGGACACTCAGATGTCAAGGGCTCCTTTTAAACACAGAAGCATGTCCTGCCATTAGGAGATTTGAAGATGCATGCAAAAATGAGATTTTTTTTAAAGGTTTTGTTTCCCCGGCAACCACTCTCGATTCAAGATTGAGTGTGAGCATTAGAATCCCCCAGAGGCACTCTCCCCCACCCACCCTTTTTCTCTAAACTGCCATGAAGCTGTAAACTCTGAGAACTCAGAATCCCAACCTTCTTTGGGGAATGAAAGAAGATGCAGGGGATGGTTAAGGAAAATGTCAAATTCAGAAGCACAAGATGCCTGTAGCAGGCAATGTATTTTGGAAACAATCTGTGCAATAGAGACAGACAAAAAGCACAAATTGACCAACATATTGATAGTATTGATAGGCCAAAAAGGTTGAAAAAGAAACCATTCTGTAATTAGCTCTGTGTGTGTGTGTGTGTGTGTGTGTGTGTGTGTGTGTGTGTAGTGCTGGGAATGGAACCCAGGGCTTCCCGCATGGTAGGCAAATGCTGTACCACTGAGCCACACCCACCCCCTCTGGAGAGCTTTCAGTAGTAATTGACCTCAGTTGGTAAAGATTCAGAGACAGTTGACCTTTTTAGAGCCATAAAGTAAATTTTTAGTACCTGATTGACAGATATGTTGCTGATCCATTGTGGTTTAGCCCAAATAAGCCACAAGTGTCCGCTGTCACAACAGCTCCAGAAAATTGCATTTCAAGCAGGGAAATCACCAGGGATTTTGAAATCCCCCAGGCAGTCAGTACCAACTCGAGGATAATACATACATGTCAATTATGAAAAAGAAATGCTTTATAGTCGCCATTAAAATGGGAGTGGTGAATTCACCAGAAAAGAACTGCCTTTGCTAACAGATTACTCTCTGAAGCAATGACACTCCATGGAGTAGGGGGTCTTGCGCTTGTTTTTAAAGTCTTTTTTTTTTTTTTTAAACTGGGCATCATGACACATGGCTATAGAGGCTGAGGAAGAAATATTGCAAGTTCAAGGTCAGCCTCAGCAACTTAGCAAGGCCCTCAGCACTTTAGTGCCATTCTATCTCAAAAAAATAGTCTTTTTTTTTCTTTTTCAAGGTGGTCATGATGTTAGTCATCAAATATAAATCAGAAGTAGCACACGCCCAATTTCACGTTTGAAAACCAAAGTGATCATTGAACTCCTAAACATGAGGACATTTTCTTGGCAGGTAAGCAGTGAGAACTTGTTCTTTGAAAGAAAAATCCAGAGGAACATATTCTTCATTAAACTTTTACTATTTCTCTCTATCACATTCAAATTCACATTCATCCCTTACTAGTTCTACCAATTCTGTTTCTGAGAATTTTTCTCTATGAATTCTAGATTATTCTAGGAAAGTATGACTTCAGAATTTCAAGATATTTTGCTCTGTTTTCTTTTCATTGATTTTTTAAAATAAATGACAGTGGAATGCATTACAATTCATATTATACATATAGAGCACAATTTTTCATATCTCTGGTTGTATATAGTCTTCATACCTGTACTTTGGATAATGATGTCTGTCACATTCCACCATCACTGCTAACTCCCTGCCCCCTTCCACTCCTTCCCTCCCTTTTACCCTGTCTAGAGTTTGTCTAATCCTCCCATGCTCTCCCTCCCTACCCCACTATGAGTAAGTCTCCTTATATCAGAGAAAACATCCGGCATTTGGCATTTGGGTTTTTTGTTTGTTTGTTTGTTTTTTGTTTTTTTGGAGATTGACTAATTTCACTTAGCATAATCTTCCCCCGGCTCCATCCATTTACCTGCAAATGCCATGATTTTATTCTCTTTTATTGCTGAGTAATATTCCATTGTATATATATGCCACATTTTTTTTTATCCATTCATCCACTGAAGGGCATCTAGATTGGTTCCACAGTTTAGCTATTGTGAATTGTGCTGCTGTAAACATTGATGTGGCTGTGTCCCTATAGTATGCTGTTTTTTAAGTCCTTTGGGTATAGACGGAGAGGGATAGCTGGGTCAAATGGTGGTTCCATTCCCAGTTTTCCAAGGAATCTCCATACTGCTTTCCATATTCGCTGCACCAATTTGCAGTCCCACCAGCAGTGTACGAGTGTGCCTTTTCCCCCACATCCTCGCCAACACTTATTGTTGTTTGTCTTCATGATAGCTGCCATTCTGACTGGAGTGAGGTGAAATCTTAGTTGCTCTGTTTTCTTGATAAAATTAATCTAAGTATTGCTACTCTATAATTACTATGGACCTAAGATAATAAGATCATTTTCTAGACATTTTTCTATTTTCTAATGCTTTCAAATGTTCTGTTAGACTAACCGAATTAGCTCTTAGACTTTTCACATGGCAAAAATTAATAAATCAATAAATACAAAGAGATTTTAGCTCAAGCCACTTTCTCCCGTGGTACCTACAAGGTGTTCAGACAACCCCTGTCAGCCATGCCCACATTTCTGATACTCTAAACGGGTGGACCTTCAGGTTATGCAAACCTGTCGTGATGGCCTAATACTTCTTTAGATGTGTCAGAGCAGAGAGAAAGGGGAAGAGGGAGGGGGCAATGTTTCCCAAACCCAGGGCTATTCCATGCCACTTTACCCTGTGCTATCTTGATTTGACCATATAAATAAAATAATGTAAAAATTCAGGAAGCTCTTCTCAAGCAGCATTTTAGTAATGTAAACATCAGGTCTTAAATAAAATAGGGGGAAATACAACAACAGGAACGTTTAGGGTCTGGGAAGGAACGTAAGCAAGGAACTCACCAGGTCAGAATAGTCATTTAATTGAATGGGTATGTGTTATGGTTTGGATTAGAGGTATCCCCCAAAATTTCAAGATTAGATTACGAGAGCTGAAACCTAATCAATAGATTGATCAATTTGATGGATTACTAGTTTGAAAGGACTATCACATTGGGTGATAACTGTGGTAAGTTTGGCAGGTAAAGTTTGGCTGGAGGAAATAGGTCACTGGGTTAAGCTTTCCTTTTGTCCATGGTCTCTGTCCCTCTCTCTCCCCACCCCACCTCTCTCTCTCTCTCTGTCCCCGGTCCCCTCCCACCTTTCTCTCTCCTTCCTGGATGACAGAAGCTGAGCTGCTTTCCCCTACCACTCACTCCACCATAATATTACACCTCACCTCAGGCTTGAGCAATGCAGTCAGCCAGATATGGATTGAACCACTGAAACTATGAGCTCAAACTAAACTTTTCCTCCTCTGAGTTGTTGTGGTCAGGTATTTTGCTGACAGCAATGAAAATGTTAACATAGCAGGAGTTGGTACCAATCCTCCAAATTCATAGGGAGAATAATATTGTGCTGTGAAAAAAATAATGTCTGTTTTAGAAACCAAAAATGCTAGTAGTTTTATGAAGTTTACCAAATTTGAGAGACAACTAATTTCATAAAACCACAAGAAGGAACTTCGAAAAGAGAAAATATGTAAAGCAAATACAGAAAACAAAGAATAAAAACAAAAGAAATAGTCTAAGGAGTATAAAATATGGATGAATAAAAGAAAGAGAGTAGTTGCAAAGATGCCTCAAAAATCTGAAAGAACATGATCCCTCTTCTGCATGGACCAAAGTTAGGGAAACAGAAAGATCATTATTAAACAAGTTTAAAATGCCAAAGGTAAAAACTACATGATCTCATAAACACTGAATCTCCATTCCCGAGTTTTAATGAAAGATCCTCATCATGTGTGTCGGTGGGCAACTCCAGAACTGGATGGTGCAAAGTAAGAACCTTGGAATTTGTTGTCTGGTACGAGTGTGGAAAAAGATGTGGTTAAAATCCCTGATTATGTAGATAAGGAAACTAAGACATGCTTTCCCAGGTCTGGAAAGCTGTTTTCCCATTCCCATTGCTTGCTGTAACTTCAGTCTCAAATTGAAAACCACATACATTTTAAGGCATGCCTCTCACTTTGGGAAATTTGGTGTAGGTTCGGACGATCTCATGAGTTTCTGCGATAAGCTTTCTTCAAATACTGGATATTTTCCTTTAGCAAGCTGAACAACTGAAGATGCTTTGGGAATTATTTGAATGTGGATCCAAACACGTTTCAGACTTTTTTATTTTTAAAGAAGCTATTTTAAGGCAGGATCCAAATATTTTTCCAATAAGTGTCTCAAATATTTTTATCCGGTTAAGTGTCTGAGTGATTTTTTGAGACCATTAGCCTTATTTCAATGATTATTTTTCAGCAAAGGGAAAGTGAAGTGTTTTTTAAACTGCAGAAAGCATTTTCAGAAGTGTGTTTCCTCTGAGATCTTTCTCTGTTAATGCCCAGGGGTTTTCTACACACTGGCATATGCTGTCTCTAACACATGGACTAGTTTAAAGGGGAGTAGATAAAAGAGGCCATCCCAATGTACGTTCAAATTCAATTTTTTTCCATTACAAAGATAACACATGCTCAATCAACAAAGTTTAAAAATAAATGTAAACAATGAGAAAAATGCTACTCATAAGTTAGCTGTCATTAACATTTAGTTATAATTTCTTTAGTGTCTCTTTCCTGGGATAACTCTCTACCACCCACTGTTTGTCTAAAATTGTCATAAAATTGATTTTAAAATAGAACTGTAGGATAAGAGATGTTAATCTGTATGAGGTACTTGAATTATCTGGAACAACACGTCAAATGTACTTCTTTCATGTCTGTAAGTACCACCACTGGGTTTACTTCATCTTTGTTGTTTTGTTACTTCTTTCTTAAGCTCCTTACAATAGACTTTTAAAATAAGTGTGTTTCTGTCCCTAAAAATCAAGTGTGATCATCAGCTTTTTGTTACTATAACTAATACCTGAGTTAATCAACTTATCAAGAGAAAAGGTTTACCTTGGCTCACGGTTTGGGAGGTTTCATTTCATGATCTGTTGGCTCCTCTGCTTTTGGGCTTGTGGCAAGGCAGCACATCAAGGTAGGGAGCTGCTTACCTCAAGGCAACAGAAAGCAAAAAAGAGAAACAGGAAGGCCTGCACTTCACTACCCCTCTCAGGGCAGCCCCCAGTGGCAGGAAGACCTCTTCCAGGCCCCGGCTCTTAAAGTTTCCACCACCTCCCCATAGTGCCAAGCTGGGGACTAAGCTTTGAAGGACAAACCTGCCTTTTGTCCTGTCTCCTCTCATTGTCTCTATTATTGGATCCAATCCACCACAATGGTCAAACTGCCAGAGCCCCACTTCAGAAACCTGTATCATTCTTGAAGGGACTCAAACAACCAGAAAGAAGTGCATTTGAAGGAAGGGTGAATTACAAAGCAGAATGATTTTCAGTAACTGCCCAAGAGGCACAGATTTGTTAATAAAGAGTTTCTTTGCTGTTAACTGTCACGTAAGAAGGAAGTTGTCAAGGAGGCAGGAGTGGGGGGGAAAGGGGAAGAACCGGGGGTGGGGGGTGAGACTGACCAGACGATGCTGTGTGCACACGTATGAAATCTATCCCAGTGCATTCTGCTTTTATTTATAACTGTAATGAAGCAATTAAAAATAAGCAAATAAACAGAAAAAAGAAGAATGTTGCCAATTTAATACAGCAAAAAGTGGGCCCAGAGGAAGGATACACTTTATGAATCAGCTTACACCTGCAGGGTATTCAGACCAAGCACCTTGTTTTAGGAGGAGCACTGTGTTGGCTTTTCATTGCTGGGACCAAATACTGGAGACAAACAACCTAAAGGAGGAAAGATTCATTTTGGCTCATGGTTTCAAAGGTTTCAGTCTGTGGTTGGCTGATGGCATTGCTGTGGCCTGAGGTGAGGCAGAACATCATGATGAAAGGTACTGACCTCATGGAAGGAGAAAAAGGAACAGGATGGGGACAAGACACAGTCCCCAAGGACCCACTCCCTTCAACTAGGTCTCACCTCCTACAGTTGTCACCACTTCCCACTCATCAAATCTCAACAGATTTGTCCATTGATGAGATAAGAGCCCCTGTGAGCCGGTCACTTCCCAAAAGCCTGGACATGGCTGCATGGGAGACCAAGTCTTCTACGCATGAGCCACTGAGGGACATTCCAAATGCTGTCTGACCATAGCATGCCCAAGGGGTAGGAAGTATGGTGGTGGCAGGGGAAGGTGACAGGAGCAGTGACTAATAAGGTGCATTGGAAATAGAGAAGATCTGTGGAGGTCGCGCCAGTGGACCTCAGCAAGATCAGAGACAGGCGTGATAGGCAATGAGACCTTCTGTAAAGCTGCAGAAGGCGGAGGCAGGACAGATACGTGGACTCATCGTGGTTAGGAACTAACTCTCCAAAATTTACTCATTTCTAAGTACCGGGATTTCTCCAAATGCAATGGTGTGTCATCCACAGATTTCCATCCTGGAGAGTTTAGTAAGTGGTTGCTAAATGACCACCAGTGAGGACTTCCTAAGGAGAATTTCCACACTAGGTTGTAGGTTTTGTTCTCCAGGGTCCCTTCCAACTTCCAAATTCATGGATTTGGAATACAAATGTGTAACAATACCAGGAGGATTTCTAGATTGGAAAGATGCATGACATGACTCTTGATTCCTATTCTTTAAATGTTGAGATTTTTGACGGTGCACCAGGAAATTACACGCCAGAGTCTCATCTTAAATTCCATAAACAATGTCTCTTAATCAATTAAACAGATCTATGCAGAACGATCCATTTCTAAATAAGCCCAAAAGCCAATGAGCAGAATGCACACAAGAGCCCTCTACTAAAAAATTACAAAGCATATTGCTGCAGTTTCATGCTAATAAACATTGCAAGGCAGGGAGATTTTCTAATTTTCTAGTTCTTGTTTTTCATAACAACATCTGGTGACCTAAACCTGGCATTCAGCATAGCACATATGTGACAGAAATTGCAAAGGTAGACAAGAACAGAAAAGGAGCTAGGTGCTATTCAGGCACAGGGAGTCGGGGAAAAAAAGAGAAGTTGCTTTTTCTTTCTTTCTTTCTTTTTCTTTAAAAATCACTTTCTGAGATCAGAAACAAAAGATACCCATTATAATATCCTATGTTTTAAAGAAGTGTTTGCGGGGGCTGGGGTTATAGCTCAGAGGTAGAGCGCTTGCCCAAGCATGTGTGAGGCATTGGGTTTGAACCTCAGCACCACATAAAATAAAAAATAAAGATATTTTTAAAAAAGAAGTGTTTGCGGGGTTGTGGCTCGATGGTAAAGCGCTTGCCTAGCACATGTGAGGCCCTGGGTTTGATCCTCAGCACCACATAAAGAAAGAAAGAAAGATAAATAAATAAAGATATTGTGTCCATCTACAACTATAAACTCTAAAAAAAAAAAAAAAAAAAAAAAAAGGATTGTTTGTTTTGCAACCTTTCCCAGGGATATCCAAAACCAGGGAAATGAGCTGGTGTGGGCCAGTGCTGGCTCTCTGTGAGTACTGACCACACGAGGGTTTGTTTGAAGGGGAGCAGATTCTCAAGATGATGATTGTCTCCAGGCAAAAGCCCTTTAAAATTTTACTATCTTTCCCTTCCAAAAATTGGTAACATTCCCTTGCTAAATGTTCCTAATGGCTGCTTTTTCTGTTTCGTGTTAAACCCGCTTTGAAAGTCAGAAAAACCTAATCCTTCCATGGCTCTCCTTGACTGTGCTTCTCAAACACAAAACGAGTCCTCAGTCATCCCAGGAATCTAAGCTAGGATAATCACAAGTTCAAAGAAGAAAATGGAGTTGGAAGGACACTTATTCTCTCAGAGTGTCTGATATACTGGGGACAAACCTTTAGATGGCTCCTGGTTCAACTGTGTCGTCATCTGAGGTCTGTCTCAATCACACGGCTCATTTTGGCTTAATAGGGCCTGTTGTATCCACCAAGTCAGGCGAGAATTATATCTCAAGGAAAAAAATCTTGATGAAGCCACCCATTGTTTCAGAAATGTGCTTTTAATGCTACTGATGGATATTTGGAGAGAACAAAGGATGGAATAAAAAGCAAACGTGTTTGCTAAAAAGAGATGGCTTCCTCTCGCATTGTTATAGATAGTTTTTATTGAACCACTAGTTGCTAAAACTAATGACTACCCCTGACCTCTGTCCAATTACAGTCTCCAGAATAGTTCTGGTCCCCTCTTTAGTGCAGGAGGCAGCAGCGGCAGAAGGTAATTAGCAAGAACTGCAGGGACAGCACATTTTCTACACTGGGTGACAACGTTGAGTTTGACTGAGTGAAGGAAAAGTGACTATTTTTTCCCTTTGATGGAAATTCTGACTGCTAATGTGTCCATATATTTGAAGCATTTTGATATTGTGCAAAAACCATTTCCCCAAGGGAGAGGGAAACTGAATAATGAGGAGTGAGAAGCAAGATAATTGGTGGTAACCCAAGCCAGGGAAGACTTGATTGTCTCCCAATCCCTGACAGTGGCACCTGTCTTGGCTCTTCCAATGAACTGGGAACTAGAAGGCAACACAGACTAGAAATAGAAATTTATTGAGATGTTTAATAGGATGCAAATGATTGCCTTTAAAAAAAATCTGCTTTAAATTTTATTTCAAAGCTGGCATAAAACAGATCATCTCCCACTGTAGTGACTTCATGGTATCCACCATTGTTTTCTTGAATCTGTCCCTAGAAAAGCATTCTCAGCTCTCAGATGTTTTCAAGAATCTTCAGGAATGGAAGCTCAAAATCCAGAGGATGGCAGAGGCAGGAAAGGGAGAGACCGCTCAAAAACTAGTTAAAGAGATGGCACTTCTAGGATGGGTAAGATCAGCCTCTGCTACTAGTTAGTGAACATGAATGAAACACTGGTTGGTGGGTGGGGGAGAAGAAAAAAGCACACACAAAAGAAAGCATCAGAATTCTAGGGGCTAAAGCTGAAAGAACTTTGAATTTGGTATAAGATGTCCCAAAGTCCAGAGGAGACATAAGGAGCACCCATCGCATTTCAGCACCTTGCCCAGAAGGAAGTCTGCAAAGCATCTGAAATTCCCAGCCAATTTGGCATCTATATACTTCCATTCTGGGGCTCCAAGAATTGAATTTTACATGTGCTTGTACAAAGCTGACCTGATTATACTGGAATTCTTCTTTTCTAACTCCCTGTCATTCATTTCTCTACTCTTCCAATACACTTGCTTTCGCCATTCCTTAAAATAGTGTGTTTGGGGGGCGGGGGTGGTAGGCGAGAGCTTATGTATTTTAGAGATAGGCAAAACGAGGCACCAAAATCAGAGTTTAGTCCTCTGAGAGGGTCTGAGCCTCTGCAGATCCAGGTTCTGAAAGTCATTCCTCCCTCTGACAGTTCAAGCATCTCATGGGAATTATGAATTCCTTTCTTCTCATTTTTCCAGGAAAGGATAATAACATTGGCAAAAATCACTCACTCCACAGATATTGCCTTGAAGGGGGAGACCACGGTAGACAAAACTCCTGGTACCAATCAGAATTTTTTACAACGAAGAGGACAGAATTAAAGGAAGTAGGAGGAGAGTGCATCCATGGGGTGCTGGTTGTATTTGCTCCACTTAAGAACTCATTCTCACCCCTTAGGGCCCTTTATAAATGGGTCCCTCAAGCTCTCATCCATTCAATCAATCACGACATCTTCAACTTTTTGTTTGTTTTGCTGTGCTGGGGATCAAACCCAGGGCCTAGGGCATGCTAGGCAAGGTGCTCTACCACTTAGCTACTCCCAGCACATCATCTTTATCTGACTCTTTACCATAAGATGCTTTAGTGGCACTTTGGATTCTATAGCAGACCTGCTCACACCTTCTGAAACCTGCGACTTGAACTTTCTGTTGAACAAGAAGCATTTGCCAGGCAAAATTAAATTGTCCAGCGAGATTTTAGACCAGGCTATACCTTCGCATTTTAGACTGAGACCATAAAGACTGACTTTCTGTTCATTTTCCCTTTTTGACCACTAATGAAGGGAATTAAACTCTTTTCACTTTTACAAATAAAAAGTAAGAGCTTCTTTGACTACTCTGCAGAAAAACTAATTAGGCAAACTAATCTTCAGGACAGTCACAATGGCTGTGGCAGATTGCCCGGGCTTCTTCACATCTCCCTGCCTGTGCTGCCTCCCTCACTCACCCCTGGCTCTGCCTGCAGGTTCCTGGACCAGTCCCAGCAGGTGTGAGAACAGAACAGAATCCCTGTGCCTGCTTCCAGCAGACCCCAGGGAGGTCAGAGGGCCTACATAGTGTACCTCCTTCCTCGCTATTCTATCCAGTCCATTCAGTGAGCAGCTGCCTCAGTTTCCCTGTCTCACAATGAATGTGCCTCAGGACAAAGCAGGGCTCTAAGTGGCAGCCCTCTGGACTGAAACTTCCTACTCCCTTGTCCTACCCACTAATTTTAACTCTATTATGATGGCAAGCCCTTGGAACCATCCACATTTCAGGTTGGGCACAAAACAGGCCTAAGAATACCTTTCATCTACCACGTCTTGGACAAAGAGGTTCTTACAATCTGCAGCTGGGTCAGTGTTTTAGTATGGGTTCTGCCTGACCTCAATTTCCTATCCTTTCCATCTGTTCATCTAAAAAGCAAGGTGATTGGTTTATCCCCAGCCAAAGCATCCAAAATGCATAGGCACGTACCACTGGAGCATCTTGGAGCTTCTAACTTCCACTCTCCCTGGGATAAAGTGTCAGAGAAGGGTCAGGGAACTCTGTCCTGCCAGACACAGTCCCTCAAAGTTTCATGCTAGCTCTTGCTCTAGATCCAGATCTTCCTATCTATTTGAAGTGTAAGGATTCTCACTGTCCCTGGACATGGACACACAGCTCTGCCTACTAAGGAAATGGATAATTGATAACTATCCCCATCTCTCTCACCGTGACTTTCTATAAAGTCATGAGAGTTTTGTGAGAACAAAAGCAAACCCCACCCCCCAGGATCCCCCTTCATTTTAAACACGACCTAAACATTCAACATGGTTATTGGATTTGAAGATGAATCTGAAGCCCCTAATTCCCTTCACTTTGATTGTTCATTGTTAAAGTGGAGAAATACAATTGATTTTGTATGTTGATCTTGTATTTTATAACCTTGCTTAACTCAGTTATTATTTGTTCATCTTTTTTTTTTTTTTAGTTTTAAAATCTCCTTGTGGTTCTCCTGTTAAACTTCTATTTCTTTGCTGAGACTTTCTATTTTTTTTTCATTTGTTTCATGTGTATTCATAATTGGTTCTGAAGCATTTTTATGATAGCTGCTATAACATTCTTGTCATATAATTCCAACACCTGTGTCATCTTGATGTCCATGTCTAATGGCTGTTCTCTGTCATTTGAGTTAAGATTTTTCTGGATCTCGGTATGAGAAGTGAATTTCTATTATATCCTGGATATTTGGAGTATGAGGGTGGATCTTATTTCTATCTTAGCATATCTCCTCTGACAATTGTGCAAGCAGCTGAAGGGGGGTACCACCGCCCCACCCTGCATTACTAAGTGACACTAGGAGTTCAGGTTCACCACTTAGCTCCTATTGATGCTTTATAGGGAGAGAGTTCTTTTGTAGTGCTGAGCAAGGTGGGAGTTCAGGCTCTGCACTAGGCCTCTGCAGACCTCCTCATGCCTAGGAAAGTAGGTGTATCTCCTCACTGCACATCCCCCCTCCCCCACCACACACACAACCTCCACTGACAAGGGTGCACCTCTGGGGAAGGAAGGATGCCTTATCCAAGGTCAGTGGTGAAAGCCTGACTCTCCGATGGGCTTCCAATGACACCACCATGGTACACTGTTACCAGTATAGGGGATGGAAGTTTAGGCTGTCCATGAGGCATCTGCTAAACAAGTCCCAGTTTCCCAGCAGGAGGGTAGGCTTGCCTGAATACAACCTGCAGAGTATAGAAGGCTGAGCTGCCACTCAACCTTTGCTGGCTGGTAGAGAGATGGGGCCAAAGATTTCCTTGTGCTGTTTGGCTGAGTTAGTGTTTATTGTCTGTTTTCTGTTTTGTTAGGCTGTCCCTTTCCTGATCCTTTGGGCAGAGAGAAGACATTTTTCATGGGGCTTTCCTATTATTATTTTGTCTGTGCTTATTGGTGCTTCCGGATTTCTGTTTTCTCTAGGACTCAGCCTGGAATATATGAAGAAAATGAAAACACAGAGAATTCACTGCCACATTGTTCTTCACATGAGTTTAAGGTCTTTAAAACTTATGTGCCTTCATTGCTCTGCCTTTCAGAGTCTTTCTTGTTTTATAGATAATGTTGGGAATTTGTAGCTGTACTTAGCAGAAGGGATAGGGAGAAGTATATCTTATCTGGAATATTGATACCATTTTAAACATTAAATTTAAAGCAAACTAATCCTCCAAAAATTCATTGTGAAAATACTGTTCCATAATGAAACATAGACAAGGTAAGGACACATTCTCCAGTAAAACAAAGTCACTTCCTGTGAACGGACACATTGGAGTATGCAACAAGCACAGCTCATTTATAGGACAACCTGACAACAGTCTGAAAACCCAAAGGAAGATCCTAAAAGAGAAAGAGCAGAGCAGGTGGTGCAGAACCAGTCTTTGGAGGGCTTGGAGTACAGGCAGAAGCCTAATCTACCCAGGTGTTACCGCAAGGGGCAATGACCTTGAGAAAGGAAGTGGGCTTTGGAGTAAGCGCTGGTATTTGCACAACACTCAACACTCACTTCTTTCTTCTCACAACCTCCCTAAGCATTTTTTTGTAATCTCTAAAATAAAGTTAACCCTTTAAAGGACTGCTGCAAAATTAAAGACGATAGGTATAAGTATATCTCAGCTAGGTCGAGAAATAGCAATATTAAAATAGGAAATAGATCATAAAAATTCGAAAACACTGAAATGATGCGATAAAAATGGGTTTAAGAACTTAATTGGATAAAGTATGAAGGAAACTTGGGAGATTAAAGAATCTGATACTTCATGCACTAGTTAGTTGGCTGCTGCAAGTTATTTGGGAGAGGTGGTTAAATTTAAGAGGCAGGGTACAGCTGGGTCTAGGTATGTGCAGAAAAACCTAAAAAGCACAAGGAAAATTTGAAGAAGGAAAATGACATCATTTACCATTAAATATGACACATGAAGAAAAATAAAATCTCATCAATAATGATGGATAAATAGGAGGAGACCTGGTAAAGTTTTAAAGAAGCTCAGTGTAGTTTATTGCAATTATACACTGTGACCAGTACTTTCATGCAGGTATATAAACTCTTGCCAACCAAAAGCTCTCTCTAGAATCTCTTCTATTGATTAGAAAAAATAATTATTCATAACTTTTGGTTTTGTTTGAATAATTCTCTAGTGTGTTTTCAAATGATTTCTGTTCTTCACATGTTCAACTTGCCCTCTGTACATTTATTTGCACTTCAAAGTTTTATTATATAGTAAGCAAAGAATTTTATAAACTGGAGAAATTATCATAAATAATTTTAATAGACCTGATTAAATTTTATTTTAACATGAGTATTTTGGTACTTAAAAGTCACGTGAGGAATTTTATGATTGGTAATTTTGTTTAATTATGAAATGTATTTGCAACTTGGTTAAACTATAGATACTTTAATTCTATTCCTTTTACTCAAAGTAATACTAAGTCACCAGCTCCAAATTTTTCCCAATATTCTCCTTGAATGCAAATCGCAGCTCATATTTTTAAAAAAGACACGTGCTCCAAACTCCCCCTTCCAAAAGTGAAAGAAAATTTGTTTTTGTTTACCAGAAGTACAGGAAAGACAAAAGATGAATTTAAATCTAAATAAGCTAAAATCTTCAAAAACAGAAGATATAGAGTGGATGAGTGGATACAAAAAAAAAAAAAAAAAACAAGATTCAGCTACTTGCTTCAGCAAGGGACTCACTTTGGCTTCAAGGACACACAGAGTTTGAAAGTGAAGTTATCATGCAAATGGTAACTAAAAGAGAGCAGTGGCTAAAGTAAGTCAGACAAAACAGACTGAGTTATAAACTATCACAAGAAACAAATAAGGTCATTACACAAGGTTAAGACTGTCAATTCAACCGAAAGATATAAATATTATAAATATATATGCACTTGACATCAAAGCACCTAATCATACAAATAAACACAAACAGATCTGAATGAAGAAATAGGCATCCTTATATTAGCAAGAAACTTTAATACCCAACTTCAATCAAACAGAAAATCACTGAGGAAACAGTAAAATTGGATAGCACTACAGACAAAACCAACCTAAGAGAACTGTGTGGAACTTTCTACCCAACTGTGAGTGAATATACATTTTATTCAAGCATGAATGCAATGCTGTCCCAATTGTCCCAAGACAAGTTTTAACAAATTTAAGAAAATCAGAATCATATCAAGTTTCTTTTCTGACCACAGTGTAATGAAACTATAGATTAATAACTGGGGGGAAAAATACCTCCCAAATACATGAAAACTAAACCTCACACTCATAAACAATCATTGAGTCAAAATGAACTCAAAAGCAAATTTTAAAAATGTTTCAAGATAAATGAAAACGAAAACACAACATTCCAAAAGCTATGGGATACAGAAAAAGCAACACCAAAAGGGAAGTTTAAAGCATTAACTGCTTCTGCTAAAAAAAAAGAAAGAAAGAGAAAGATTTCAAATAATTTCATATCTCAAGGAAGTTTAAAAAGTAAAATAACTAAGCCCAGATTTATCAGGGAAAAAAGGAGCAATAACAAAGTTCAGAGCAGAAATAAATCAAGTATAGAATTTTTTTAAATAGGAAAAAATAGCAAAGCTAAGAGGTTTCTTTATAAAATAAAATCAACAAACTTTTAGTTAGACAAAAAAAAAGAGAGTGCTCAAATAAATAAAATCAGAAATAAATGGGACATTATAATGAATAACTCTAAAGTTAGAAGATTAACTATTAGGAATAATTATATGACAATGAACTAGATAATTTCAAAGAAATGGATGAATTCTTAAAAACATACAATGTATCAAAACCAAATAAAGAAGTAAATGTCTTAAAAGACCAATAATGAGCAACAAGATTGAATCCCTTAAAAAAAAAAAAAATCACCCAACAAAGAAAAGTCCAAGACCAGATGGTTTCATGGGTGAATTCTACATTCAAAGAAGAATTCACACCAATCCTTTCTAAACTCTTTTAAAAGGAGGAGGAGGAGGAGGAGGAGAAGGAGGAGGAGGAGGAAGTGGAGGAGGGGGAGGAAGAAGAGGGAAAATCCTCTCAAACTAACTCGTTTTATGGTTCTAATATCACCATAATACCAAAGTCAGAGGAAGATATCACAAGAAAGGAAAGGAAAACTACAAGACAATATCCCTAATGCAAAAAAAAATAAAAATAAATAAACAAACTCAATAAAATGGTAGCAAATCAAATTTAGCAAAACATTAAAATGTTTATATACCATGAGCAAGTGGGATTTACTCCAGAAGTGCAAAAAATGGTTCAACATATGCAAACCAGCCACTATGATACAACATATTAACAAAATGAAGGAAAAAAACCTACATCTCCAGAGATGCAGAAAAAGTATTTGACAAATTTAAAATTCTTTAATGATTAAGTCTTTTAACAAAATAAAAAAGGGAATTTACCTCAACACAATGCAGGCTATATATGAAGAACTCACAGCTAACATAATGGTGAAAACCTAGAAGGTTGTCCACTAAAATCCAGTACAATGAATGGATGCCCATTCTTACCACTTCTATTCAACATAGTAGTGGAAGCTCTAACCAGAGCAATTAGATAAGAAAAAGAAATAAAAGACATCCAATTCAGAAATAAAGAAGTAAAATCATCTGTTTTCAAATAACATAATCATATATAGAAAATTCTAAAAACTCCTTACACAAAAAGCTGCTAGAACTAATAACCAAATTCAATGAAGTTGCAGGATTGAAAAACACGTAAAAAACTCAACTGCCTTCCTCTCTACAAGCAATGAACTATCCAAGAAGAAAGCAGTCACAATCAAAATAATAAGAGAAAGAATAACATATTTAGGGGGAAAAAAACTTTAGAAAGTGAAAAACTGTACACTGAAAGTTGTATAACAGTAGTGAAGAAAATCACAGCAGACACAGATAAATAGAAAGATATTCAGTGTTTATAGAATGGAATAATGAATATTCTTATAAACATCTGTGCTACCAAAGAGATTTAGATTCAGTGCAACCCTTAGGAAAAAGTTTCAGTGGTATTTTTACAGAAATAGAAAAAAAATCTAAAATTCATATGAAATCACAAAAGACCCCAAATAGATAAAACAATTTGAGTAAGAAGAGCAAAACCAGAGGCATCACACTTCCTAATTTCAAAATATATTATAAAGCTACAATCATCAAAAGAGTATGATACTGGCACAAAAACAGACCTATATTCCATTCCATTCCATTTCATTCCAGACATATATGGAGCAAAATAGAAAATGCAGAAATAAAACCATCCATCTATGGTGAACTGATTTTCAATGAGGGTGCTACACGGTTGAAAGGAACTTTCTTTCTATCCCCCAAAGTCTTGAATAAGTGAGTCTGCTGAAATAAACTGACAATAGACAGATTAACAGAAGATTTATCAACAGGCTCAAATTTCTTCACATGCTCATGTGCATGGGAGCCACACAAAATATAAAATTAAATGAACAGACACATGGATTAGGCTTAAATACCCTCACCTTAGGCTGGGCATGATGGCATATGCCTATAATCCCAGTAGCTCAGGAGGCTAAAGCAGGAGGACCAATCAAAAGTTCAAAGCCAGCCTCAGCAATTTAAGGCCCTAAGCAATTTATTGAGACCCTGTCTCAAAATAAAACATAAAAAGGGCTGGGGATGTGGCTCAGTTATTAAGCACCCCCTGGGTTTAATCCCTGGTGTCCAAAAAAAAAAACAAAAAAAAAACAAAAAAAAACTTCTTTTTATGGAAGAGTGAAGTGGGAGATTAGCAACTTTAGAGGAAAAGTTAATGAATTTTAGAGATGAATGGGCCCCAAGAATAGACAATAGCCTCTACACTCCAGAATGACAAGAGATAGAAAGTTAATGGTGGAACTACACTGCAAATGGAGACTGTCTCACAGGTGAGTGACTTTAAAAGAACAGATGAAAAGTCTGTCAAGAGGAGGATGACCTTTAGTTTCTTCCCTGGTGATGAGTCTTCTTTGGCTAATAGGATTTCAGGGAGGGAGTCCAAGACAAGGACATTTGTTTTGGAAGATTTCCTTTAGTCAGATAAGGGAGAGTCCTCACGTGCTCTTTGGTGACAAACAAGGAAAGGTCAGCAAGACCTCGATCTTGAGGCAGCTTCTAAGGCCTTCCAATTTTCTTTAATTCAAAATGTTCCACATGCCAAAGCACCATCCTTTGGGGTATTGGTTTCTGAGCCCCAGGAGTGTCAAGAACACACAAGGGGGAAAGGACAGTCTTTAATAAAATTATAGTCTTTGGAAAACTGTATATCCACACGCAGAAGAATGAAACCACATCCTTATATCTCTCCATAAGGGAAAAAAGTCAATTCAAAATGGATCAAAGACATAGGGCCTGAAACTAAAATTACTCAAAGAAAACATAGGGGAAAAAAGCTTCTTGACATTCCTCTGGATGATGATTTGGGGGATAAGACCAAAATTTATCTGCAACAGAAGCAACAACAGACAAAGTGGAATCACATCAAACCAAAACACTTTTGCAGAGTAAAGGAAACAACAGTGAAGAGACAACTCACAGACGGGAGGAAAACATTTGCACACCACCCATCTGATGAGGGATTAGTATCTAAAATATATAAGGAATTCAAGCCAACTCAACAGCAAGGAGACAAGTAATCAGATTTGAAAAATGGGCAAAGGACCTGAATAGGTAATTTTTAAAAAGAAGACATAGAATTAAGTAACCAGTATAGGAAAAGGTGATCAACATGACTATCAGGGAAATGCAAATCAGAACAACAATGAGATGCCACCTCCTGCCTGTTAGAATGGCTGTTATCAAAAGACAGAAAATAACAAGTGTTGGTGAGGAACTGGAGAATAAGGAACCTTTACGCTTATTGTTGGCAGAAATGCAAATTAGTACAGCTGGTATGCAAAAACAGGATGAGGGTCCTCAAAAAATTAAAAAATAGAACTACCATATGTTTCGGCAATCTCTTTTCTGAATATATATCCAAAGAAAATGAAATCAAAGAGATAGCTATCTTCAGATGTTAATTGCCTAATTATTCACGATAGCCATGATGTATAAACAATTTAAGTGCCTACAAACAGATGAATGGGTAAAGAAAATGTGGTATGCAGATGCACACACACACACACACACACACACACAGAAATAACATCCAGCCTTTTGAAAAACAAAACAACAAAAAAGGAAATTCTGCCGTTTGCTATAATATGATTGAAACTTAAGAATATTATACCAAATGAAATAAACCAGGTAGAGAAAGATAAATATTGCTAAATCGTATTTACATATGCAATCTTAAAAAGCAGAGACTAGAGTAGTGGTTGCCAGGGGTGGGGTGGGATGGAGGAATAAAGGTCTAAGGGTAGAAAGTAAGAATAAATTTTGGAGACCTAAAATGCACAGCAATGTGAATTAATTAGTAATACTCTATTGCACATTTGAAATTTGCTAAAAGATTTGATCCTTAAGTGTTCTCACCACACACTCAAAAATATATTGTCGTGGTGTAAACTGATGGACATGTTAACTTGATTGTGGTAATCATTTCACAGTGTGTGTATATATATATATATATATATATATATATATATATATATATAAATACATACATATATATATATGTATATCAAATATCACATTATGCACCTTAAATATATACAATTTTTCTTTGTTAAGCAAAGCTTAATAAAGATGGGAAAATTTCTCACAAAACACGAATGATGAACAATGCAAAGCTTATCTCAAGGATATTTAAAGAAAAATCAGAACCCCTACCATTTACTGGGTACCACCTGTGTCTGAAGTAAGTGCCCTTACACGTGTTATCTTATATCATTCTTGAAGAATTCTTGGATACAGGCAGATGGGATGATTCCAGTCTTACACACTCAGAAAACAAGGTTACCCTGTTAGTATGAACTTCGGCTTGTCTCAACTCCAAATTTATTTGGCTTTCTATCTTAATCTCTTAAATCCTGTAAGTTCTTCTTTCCATAAACTCCCTCTGGCAGCAAAAACAGGCATCCTAAATTATTTTTCCAATATTAAGATGATAATAAACTGTTTCATAATGAGCAACTTAAACTATATTCTTTAAATGTCCATTTTATGAAGAAGTCCATACAAAGAAGGACTACATATCGGTGACTTGAATAACAAATAAGGAGGAATCTTGAGTTAATTTCTGCTTCCCTCTTGTGTCAGAGACTAGCAATGACAACCCGAGAGCCGTACACCAGCTTTTATCTCCTTTCTTTCCCTTTTATTCATCCTGGGAATGATTCTACTTCTTTGTCGGTAAAGAAAAAGTTCAAATTTTAAAATTTGATCTGTTCACAAAGTGTATCTCAGCTCATTTGAAACTCTCAGTGAGATATATCTATTTCCTTAAAAGCAACAATTTCAGTATGTGATAGAATAAGATCAAATCAATACAACACAATAAACCTCCTTTTGTCTCAGGTCTCCCATACAAACTGCCTCAAAACGATTTTCAATCTTAAGTAATGCTGTTACCAAGTTATAGGCAACTCCAAAAGGAACCTGAAAAAATGTACCATGATGGAATTTAGGGCTTCTTTAGAACATTGGTCACTGGTCTATAAAATACAAGTAAACCCTTGCTTTTCGTGTTGTTAGGTCTCTGGAAGGTCGTGCCCTTTATTGCATTATTAAATGCTTTAGAAGGACCTTACACTTAAAGAAAACCTTTGGCGAGTCACTTTTCTAAACCAAATAAAGAATTCCCATATTAGCTGCTTTACAAATCCACTTTTTATGTGAATCAGGTTTACTTGGGGGAAGCTCTAGAATTTTCATGTAAAAAGTATTTATGGATAGACTTGGCAACTATTTTTTGTTAGATCATATATTTCTTCAGGGCACTTTTAGGGGTAGCTATGGAAGCTGCTGATAAGGATTCTTAAGGGTTCCCCATCATCCCCTGATACTGCTGGCATTAATATTAAATATCTCTTATTTATGCTACAAAAATATAGACTATCCCAAATCAAGGTGCCCACCCCAATATGCCCTTTTACTTTTCTCTTCTTGTAACTAAATGTCTCATCCAAGCCAGTGCCAGCACCTTTCTTCAGGTTACTACAACTGAAAGTCAGGACCTGGCTTTGTTATTTGAAGTGCACCATGGCAAAAGTATGCCACGAGGGAGAAAATAACTCTAAGCTGCCATGTGTCACTGAGTCACGGCTTGCTCTCTAAAGAAGCGAGGCTGAGACATCCTCCAGCACAGCAAGGTGCCACTGTCCTTCCCCCTCTTGATCAGGGAAATGGGTAAGTTTGATTCCAAAGGAAACACTCTAATAGAATGCACACGTTGTCAGAGAGAAGTCATAAGCATCTAAATTATACCATCTGATATGGATGTGGTAGCCACTAAACACATGTGGCTACCTAAATTTAAGTTAATTAAAATTAAATATAATGAAAGATTGAGTTCCTCAGTTGCATCAGGCACATTTAAATGCTTACTAGCCACCTGTGGTGACTACCATATTGGGAAATCGGATCCAGATCCTCTGTCATCACAGGAAGTTGTAAAGGACAACACTGGTCTAGACAACCTCATGTCACATAAAATTTTGTGAGTCTAACAAGTTCATAATCAGTGGCCCAAAGAATGGAGATTGAGATGTCTCAGAAGGCTTTCCCTTATGACCATGGGGATTAAATCTAATGTCGTTTAAGGAGAGGATTTTAAAATGCACAGATCACACAGGACCAGGAGGGGGAGCTGTGATTCTCTGACATTGAGATTGACTTTTCCCCTACTGGAAATTGGATCCTGAACAGCTGTGATGGGATTAAGGCACCAAAATAGAAGCCTAGTTTTGCTATAGCTATAGAATATTTCACAACTGAAAACTCTTGTGACATTCTTAATCTTAAAAATAGGAGATGAAGAAATAAAAAGCCGGCGGATTATTGAGAGCAAGTAAACATTGGGTCATTGTACACAAAATAACACTATATCATTTTCAAGGCTACATACATAACTGAATATATTTGGGGGATTGTCTAGAGTACACAGTCTACAGAGAATTGACTCAGGAGTGAAATCCAGATGACTTCTTGCAGATCCCTGAAGTGCCACAGTGGAGGAGACATCCAGCTCTATGCTGATGAGTAAAAATAGCAAAGGAAGTATTTAAGTAGAAAGCCCATCATGAGGTGAGCCTGTCACTCATACCCACTACCACAATGGTCCCATTTAGTAAATTGCACTGCAGTTCTCCAAATGGTTCTCTAGTGCTCTGAAATAAACCATGCCTCTCTCTGATGCACCAAACATCTTACTTTAGGACAAAAATATTATCAGGTTCATCCAGCCTGCACTGCCGCAGTCTGGCTGGGCACAATTCAGGAGCCACTTGTCAAAAGAAACTAACTTTATTTT
This sequence comes from Callospermophilus lateralis, assembly GCF_048772815.1. Classification (NCBI taxonomy): domain Eukaryota; kingdom Metazoa; phylum Chordata; class Mammalia; order Rodentia; family Sciuridae; genus Callospermophilus; species Callospermophilus lateralis. The sequence goes on along the minus strand of NC_135317.1, from coordinate 24,288,361 downwards.
TAGAACCACACAAGATAAACAAAACAGCTCCTCAGGAAAAAACCCTCAGAGCCCAACTGCCACCACCGGCTTCCCACAAACCACACACCCCAACAACCTCTTCTTCCCACAATCCTCCTGCTCTTGAGGCCGATTGGCTGGGTTGCATGGGCGGAGCCAAAAAAGTCCCCCAATGAGCAGCTTCGTGGTCTGAAAGGGCAGGGAAACAGCCCAATGAGCATCACCGCAGAGGAGCCAATCAGCTAGATGTTGCTAGATGTTGCTGGGGCTGCTGTGAGCCAATCATCAGCTGGTAGTCTGAAAGGGCAGGGAAACAGCTCAATGAGCATCTCCACAGAGGAGCCAATCAGCTAGGTGTTGCTGGGGCCGCTGTGAGCCAATCATCAGCTGGCAGTCTGAAAGTTTGCTGGAGCCCCTTCGGCTGTGGCTCTCAACACTGCACTAGGGCCCATGCATGGGAAGTGGTCCACTTTGAGGGAGGTATTACTTAGCCTCAGGTATGTGAATACTGCACACTGGGAACATTCTACAATCATGGAACAGATTTGATATCAAGCAGTTAATATCCAAGCACCAGCCATTTGTGACCCATATATGAAAGAAATTGCAATTCTCTTTTTGTGAAGGCTTTTGTGGGGGAATAGGAGCCAGATTTGGGTCTCCAGAACTACACTCAACTAAGCACATCTATTTGTTTCACTTTTTTAAATTTGTTTTAATTAGTTATATATGACAGTAGAATGCATTTATGCACTTTGATGTATCATACATGAATGGGGTAATTTCTCATTCTTCTGATTGTACATGTTGTAGAATCATATCAGTCATATAGGTACATAGTGAATAATATTTGTTTCATTCTACTATTTTTCCTATCCCCATATCCCCTTCCCTTCCTTCACTCCCCTCTACCTAATCTAAAGTAACTGTATTCTTCCCTAGCACCAACCTCCCCACACCCCTTATTGTGAATTAGCATTCAAATATCAGAGAAAACATTCTGCCTCTGGTTTTCTGGGATTGGCTTATTTCACTCAGCATGATATTCTCCAACTCCATCCATTTACCTGCAAATGCCATAATTTCATTCTTCTTTAAAGCTAAGTAATATTCCATCAAATATATACCACATTTTCTTTATCCATTCATCTATTGAAGGGCACCTAGGTTGATTCCATAGTTTAGCTATGAATTGAGTTGCTATAAACATTGATGTGGCTGTGTCACTGTAGTATACTGATTTTAAGTCTTTTGGGTATAAACTGAGGAGTGGGATAGCTGGGTCAAACGGTGGTTCCATTCCAGTTTTCTGAGGAATCTCCATTCTGCTTTCCATAGTGGTTGCACCAATTTGCGGTGCCACCAGCAAATCTTATTCTTATTTATTATACAATCTCACTTTGTTCATGTAGAAAATTCAGAAAGTAGATATCATCCAGCCCACAGCACTGATGAAGAAACAACAAAGAGTATATGTGCTGTTAAGGGTTTGGGAATGGAGTATTTGAAGGTTTCTAGATACCTTTTTTATGAATTTTCCCTTTTAAGTATCAGTCATTTCCTTTATTGGCTCTTATTTGAAAATACCACCTGGAAGAAAATCTCTAAACCACATTACAGTTATTCTAACTGCTTTCTTTGTCTTTTGTCTTCTTTTTTTTCAAAATCAAGCTCTAGTATGTGCCTCTAATGAATTTTACTATTTATAGGGCTTATCAGAGATAGAGTAAACACACATTTGCATTCCAAATTCATCACCTACTGATCAAGCTAACATTTCATTTGTTTTTAGACAGGTCTTCAAGTCTTCTCATTGGAGCCCATATTTTTGGATATACTAAAACAGCCTAATACATACCGAATTTTTAAAATCATTTTTTATAAACATAGACCCTCAAACTGAGTCCTAGGAAATGTAATTTATTATGAGGATATCTTGAGAACCTGATATGTCTTAAGAACCTGAGAATGCAAACTCAAAGAGAATGCAATTGGACTTTAAGAAAAAAATAGAAAAACTATGAACACAATGGTGTGTGCTCCTGGTCCAGATCCCTGGGGGGCTGAGGCAGGAGGATCCCTTGAGGCCAGGAGTTTGAGGCCAGCCTGGGCAACATAGCAAGACCCAGGAGGTTGGGGGGAGGGAGGGAGAGAGAGAGAAACCTGAATGCTGTTGGCACCATCTCTTCTGTCTGCTTGTATCTGCACATCTGTTTGTTTTTCTCTCATTTTGCCCAGTCACATGACAGGAAACATGGCCAACCCTGTTTCTTGAACTTACGGCTTCAGACACAAGAAAGGCACTAAGCCTACTCTCTCAGTGTCAAATCTAACATCCTGAGGAAGGGGCTCTAACTTGGTTTAGATTCCATCTATGCCCAATCAACTCTGGACAATGTGTCAGAATCACTCTTTTTTAAAATTACTTAATGAATAATTGTGGGACTTGTGTGCTTGTATCTCTGAATGTACGTGAATATGCACAAGCAAGAAATTATTGTTGTTGGCTTTCTCAGTCTGTTTTTTCTCTTTAAAGTTAAGATCTCAAAATATCACCGATGGATATTTCTATTTAGTTTGCTAAATGGGAATAAAGTAGTCATATTTACAAACACCTTTAACTTACACCAACACTCGTTTGTTGTTTTAACCAAAGTGCTTATAAACTTATCAAGCCTACAATGATTTCCACAAGTTTGTATTTGATTTATCAGGTGTCTAGATGGTATGCAATTATCCTACAATATATTTTGAATTTTCTGTAATAATGAATTGAATTGAACTTGATCTCAAAGAATTTTTTAATTATGAAAGCCTACTTAAGAGTCCTAAATAATATATTATTGGCTGATAATACTCACATCATCTACAAATACAATGACTAAGAAATCTGTTTCAAACATTTAAAAAGGAAAATATTAGATGTATCATTACATGCCCATTTCTCCAAAATTTTCTTTCACTGTCTACTCACATCATAGAAGCTCTGTCCATATGTATATTTTTATTCTAAATCATAATCACTGTTACCTTAGGAAGATATGTTAGCTTGATAAAAAGAAAATAATGAATGTTTTGAATGAAGCTCTGTAGAAATAGGCAATATTGAAAGGTAAGCATGGAAATATAGATAGCATCATTGAGCAAGAAAAGAGAAATAAAAATAAGAAACTATTTCTAAACAAATAAATATTAAGAGGGCAGGGGTTGTAGCTCAATGGTAAAGCACTTGCCTAGCACATGTGAGGCACTGAGCTCAATCCTCAGCACCACACAAAAATAAGTAAAATTAGGTATTGTGTCCACCTACAACTAAAATATTTTGTAAAATAATATTAAGAATTAGAATGTAGCTCAGTGGGAGAGTACTTGCCTAGTATGTACAAAGCCCTGAGTTCAATCCCTAGAACCACAAAAAAAGCAAGCAAGCAAGCAAGAAAGAAAGAATTGATATATGATCCTAATAAATTGATTTACTGTCCCTCAGAATTCTTATCATTACTAGCAATCTTTAGCCTAAGTTATATTCATAAGTATGTTGACTTCTTCTTCAAATTGCTAATACTCTTGCCCATCAGTCAGCCAGGTAATCGCTTCAAATAATAATGAGAGATAATTTATTTGGTAGATACTTGTACAGATCTACTTCCAGTTTCATGGAAAACAAATTCAGTGGTATAATTTGGTATATACAGCCTTCAAATATAAATTCACATTTTAATCCTGAATCTAACACAAAAACATTATACCACCATACAAGAGTTTGTTTAGTTTTGCTTTTGGTGTGTGTGTGTGTGTGTGTGTGTGTGTGTGTGTGTGTAGTGCTGGGATTAGAGACCTCATGAGTGGTAGGCAAACTCTCTACCACTGAGCTACACACTTCCTGCTCTTTAAGTCTCAGTTTTTTCATGTTTCAAAAATTTTAAGGAGACACAGTGAAGGATGTCTGTTCAATTGAGGCAGAATTTACATACAGTAAAATATAGAGCTCATGAGTGTCGCACCTGATATAAGTTATGACAAATGCAAGCATCCACACCCAAGTCAAGACAAGGAACATTTATACCACCCCAGAAAGCTCCTTCATGATGTGGAAGCATTTAAAGATTTTTTTTTTTGTCAGTATTGTGTCACCTGTAAACCTGGAATTGATTGTGGATAGGAGTTAGAAAAATAGGTCCATGGAGCTATTTAATTTGCTAACTAAAACATTCATTTTAGTGAAATTTTTGTTCTCACTTAATCAGTACTTCCCAAACTGTTCTATGAAACTCCCTGTGATAGGTTAACTGATTGGGGAGAAGTGGTAAAAGGAAGCAGCCCACCCACTCAGCCAGGTCAAGAGTCAAATGCTGGGACACTGGGGTAATGTGCTTTTTTTTTACTGCAGAACCCTCCTGCACCTTTTTGATTTTCCTAATGTGAAGTGTAACTTCATCCCCAGGAACATAAAATGCCTATTTCTAAAATGTATTGTCCACAGAGTACTTTTGCTCAAAGCATCTATTTATATCTCATGGGAATTTAGGTTACCACCAAGACAGCTTGGGAAATTCTGACCTTGATCATGACAACCTCAAAAATACCCAGAAAGGCTGAGTTTCTCCCCAAAGACTTTAAATGCCATCTACTATTGCCTGAGACTTCCCTTGAGGTAACTCTCTTCTCCCAAGCTTTCTAACTACTTCAGAGACACTCCTTGTGTAGCATGGATCAAGTTAGGATGGAAAAATCTTCCCTGTCCTACGATTTTGGGGAAAATAGATGTCTAACATTATACCTTTGAAAATAAAATGAATAAACTCTTTTGACTTCTCCCATATTAAGAAAGCCTGGGACCCTTCAGGAACTGGGGTGACTTCTAGTGTTCTTTCTTATTCTGTGATAGTCAAGGATGCTCTGCAAATATACATTCTAAGCATCTGTTAAATATGATTCCCTTTCTTATGTAATGCATTTTTTAAAGATTTAGTCAATAGTTATAACCTCTACTGCATATACTACACACATGAAAACTATGTAAGCTCTTGTCTAATCATAATGTCCATAGCTGCAAAAAGGTACGCTATAAGTGGTCATCGGAGCTGTTGGTAGTGAGATCCAGGTGTTTCCCTAGCACATAAAACAGCCATCACCCAAATCCTTTTGCTTTCTCTTTAGGTTTTTTTTTTGTTTTTTTTTTTTTTTTTGAGAAAGAGGATTTTTTAATATTTATTTTTTAATTTTCGGGACACAACATCTTTATTTTATTTTTATGTGGTATTGAGGATGGAACCCAGCGCCCCGCATATGCCAGGCAAGCACGTTACTGCTTGAGGCACATCCCCAGCCCTCTCTTTAGTTTTGTCCTGTTCTTTCTCTTCTCTTTATTTTCCTGGCCTCTGTCTATGTATATCCACCCAGAACACATGTGGATATACACAGACATAGAAAAATCACACCTTTTTTTTTTTTCTGTGTGTATAAGTTTACATACTTGGCATCTGTCTTGGGTTTGGGTCTGGTGTGCCCCAAACCCAAATTGATAGATAAATTTCTCCCCATGAACGTCTGTTTAGCAAATTGATATATTTATAAATTTTCTTACCCACTGTAATTCTATTAATATTTAAAGTCAGATAAAGTCAGTTTAACATTTCACATGTGAAGATGGAGAAAGATGCAGAAAATAACCAATAAACAAATCCTGTGCTATATGTTATTTGCAGTAAACAAGTGGAAAGAAATAAGAGCAAGTTTCAGAGAGGCATCATTGAATCTTTCTTTTCTACAAAACACCCTCAAGTATCAACCACCAGTAGCAAAGCTACAATAGGAGTTTTGATTTCTTTCTGAAGGAAAAACATTGGATTTTTTGTTTGCTTTATGCGTTTTGTTATTTGCCATTAAGTTGATTGATTCCATTGTCATGGCTCTGAATCTTGAAAAAAAATTTTTTCTTATCTTGGACTTGGAAGAAAAAGTTCCCCTATTGAAAAGATATTTTAAAATTTAGTTTTTAAATAAATCTATTTAAAATAATTATAATAATTTTTGCAAAGAATAAAAAAATAGAGACCATAGATCAACACTTAAAATAAGACTTGTTGTTCAAGAGAGCTGTATTGTGGAAGGGAAGAGGGGAGAGTTTCACCAACCTGTAGCTGGACAGTGTCCACGCTCTGTTTTCTTAACACATGAAAATAAAAGACGTTCTTGTATTCATAAGACCCTCTCAGTTCCCTCCTTGAATGGCTTTCTTGTAGCTGAGACAAGAAGACCTCTGAAGGAAAAGCCAGACCTTCCAGTCCTGGATCACAACCTCACAAAGACAGCACCATAACGTACATTTCAAGGGACCCCGTATTCTTCTGGGAAGGCATTTAGGATGTATTTTCCTCTAAGTTACCTGATTCTAATCACTGACCTGTTAGGTAGCTTTCCTCTAGAGTAGCTGGTGTATCCTTCCTATTATAGGTTGGTGTGTAATAAATGGTCAAAGTCTCTTCAACCCTATGTTCGACCTCAGATGGAAAAATAAAAATAAAAATAAATGAAGGAAACTCTCAGATCTGGAGAGAAAGGCAAAGAGAAGTGGTCAGAAGAGACTTGCTTGTTTTAATTTGTTGGTGAGTTCCATGAAAACAACCACCAACTTAAACCAAAACTGAAAAATGGCAGAGAAAATAGGATTTCTAGTAACCCGTCATGTGTGATGTGCCAGTGGTAGTCTGGTGTATAAGAGAGCCCCCCTGGATCTCTTTCATAGCACTTGTTCTTCTGTAAAACCTGAAACTATTAGACGATTGTCTCTAGGAACTAGGAAAATGCAAACAGGCAAAGCAGAGGCATCGTTGTCATCATCATGATCAATAAAGATGACTATATCTAATACTGTGCTTCAGATATTCTCCTAATCAAATTTGATATCAAATGCTCTACCTTCTAAAGTCCATATGCTTAAGAAGTTCAATATTTTCAAACAATAAAAAAGTAAACTGTGTCTATCAGTGTTAAACACATACTTGCACGCCAATCATTCAATAGCCTACCCTCCTACATGGAATAGTATAGGGAGGAAATGAATTAATGCTGGGTTATTTCATCTTTTTAAGCAATAGTTGCGGCTTACATTATTTGAGAAAGCAAAGTCAAATCCCCACTTAAAAATAAAACAAGAGGTAAAGCTTCCAACAGCAGAATAACAACAGAGACTCATGTTTTTGGATGAACCAAAACTCCTAATTTCTTTGTGGCTTTTAATTTAATGAATCCACATTTGTATTCTTATTACTAACACTTTCCCTTTTCTTTATGAGATCTTGAAACATAAAGCCTTCAATTATGCAGAGATTATTGAAAATGGCAAAACGTTCAGGTTCTGAGATCCCACCAGCGTCACAGTGGAATACCAGCTCTATGTGTAAAGCGGATATGCTCAGTGAGAAAAATGGGAAAAAGATAAAGAAAAAGGTCAGTATTATGATGACCTTCTATGAAAACAGAAAGTCTGTGGGCTATTGTTAAGCTTTATGAGATTTTCAGGGCTGGTTACAGATTGTTTTCTATAAACAAGAAAAAAAAATCACTTCTTTATTCCTAGCTCAGCAGACTTCTCCAAGAGCTCAAGTGGCCGAACTAGAGATAAATTCACTAAATATAATTTACTATGCACTTACTATGTGCCAGGCACTGTTGTAAGTTGTGTATATTTATTAATTTATGTAATTTTTATAAAGGGCATATGAAGTATGTCAGCAGGAATGTGGAGTATAAACCTGTAAAAAACCACTCCTCCATAAAAGCTTTGAGAACACTGGGGAAAACTGTCAAATCATCATTTTCAAACTCTGGAAATAAGCCAAAGTCTTGCAACAAGTCAGGGGGCATTTATTCAAGAAAAGGGGCCAAATATCGGTAATAACAGTGAGCTTTGTGTCATTTTAATTTCTTCTATACCCATTCTTTTCCCCCTAGCTCCACAGTAGCCTTGAAAATCAACAGCCCCGCAATTACAATGAAAACAATCATCCTACAAACCCTGGAGGAAGCAGAACGGTTTGGGGATGCCACAAAAGCATCATTCTTAAAGAATTCCCATTATTGGCCTAGCAGTTCCCTGGAAACCTCCACTCAAAGGGATTGTCTTTATCTGACCTGAATCAGTGCTCACTAACTGTGAACAGCCTTTCTCCAAGGGCGCTTGTCAAAAACAATCAGCAGTAACCATTTAGTGCTGAGGCTTCCTAAAATAGTGATAATGTTTGGTGCAAAAAGAAGCTAAACAACAACAACAAAAAGCTCAGAAGGAAATATTTGGGGAATAAAATGTCATGGAAACTTTGAAGTGTTCTGTCATATTCAAGCAAATCTAAAAGGTCACACATGTGAAAGAATCTATATGTGTACATGTCAAGGAAAGACCTGAAAAAGCCCTAAATTCGCATTTCTGTCTAACCTGAAGACTGTGCACAAACAGGGAGTGAAGGTTTTGCAATCTGCCTGCCTAAGCATTGACAGTGCACCTCAGCACATGCATACCTCTCCTCCAAGGCCAGGGGACTTACTGACTCCAGCCATCTAAGGAAATCACTGTCCAATCATTACCCGATCATGAAGATAATCAGGCAGAGACTGCAGTGACTCCACGTGACACAGAATGTAGGCTTAAAAGAATTAGTTTAGAAGAGCAACAAAATAAAGAGCAACAACAAAAGCAAACTCAGTGGAGAAGAGTAAATCTGATTTCTAGAGCAGCCACTTATTATTAAAATGTTCAATTTTTAACAAAATTGGTGACATATGCAAAGAAACAAGAAAGTATAACCGATAGGCAAGAGGGAGAAAAAGTTAATCAACAGTCTGAGGAAGTCCAGACATTGGATTTACTGGACAAATAATTTAAATCAATTGTTTAAATATGTTTAGAGCATCAGATGAAATCAAGTCTGAAAAACAAAAGGAAATTACAAGGAAGATGTATTACCAAATAGAGAATATCAACAAAAGAGATAGAAATGATTTTAAAATGACCCAATAGAAATTTTAGAGTTGCAAATAACTAAGATGAATTTAAAAATCACCAGAGGGTCTCAAACGCAAGTTGACCTGGTAGGAAAAAGAATAAACAAACTTGAAAACAGGTCAATTGAGATTATCCAGTATGGGTAACAGAAAAGAAAAACAAAGAAAAATAAACAGAGTCTTAAAGACATGTAGGTTAGTGTCAAGTGTACCAACATACTCATAATGGGATTTCCAAAAAGAGAGGATTGAAAAAAGGGAGCCAGAGAATATTGGAAGAAATAGAAGCTCAGAAAATTTCAAACTTTTTTGAAAAACAATAATTTGTATACCCTAGAAGTTCAACAAACACAATTCAAGATAAACCCAAAGAGATCCACACCTAAAAATATCATGGACAAACAGGATGAACAAAAGACAAAGAATCATGCAAGCAGCAAGAGAGAGGCTACCTGTCATACACATGAAGGCCAATACCTTAGTCCATGTGTGCTGCTAAAATAGAAAACAACAGACTGAGTAATTTACAAAGGAAGAAAATGTATTTGGTTCATGGTTATAGAGTCTGGGAAGTCCACGATCAAGGGACTGTATCTTGTGAGGACCTTCCAGCTGGATCATAAAATGGCAGAAAACAATCCATGAGAAGATAGCACATGAAAGAGAGTAAAAGGGGACCAAACTTACTTTTTTAAAACATATATATTATATATATAGTTGGACACAATACCTTTATTTATTTATTTTTATGTGGCTCTGAGGATCGAACCCAAGGCCTCTCATGTGCTAGGTGAGTGCTCTACCGCTAAGCCACAACCCCAGCGCCCCAAACTTGCTTTTATATCAAATCAGCTCTTCCAATAGCAAAGCCATCCCCACCATAACATTAACTCCTATTAAAGGTCCCACTTCTCAACACAATTGCATTGGTGTTATAATTTAGGTCTGAATATCCCCCAAAGCTCACACGTTGAAAGCAGGGTCCTCAATTCAGCAAGATTCAGTGGTGAAGCTTTTAGGCAAAGATTGGATCATGAAGGCTCCAGTCTCATCAGTGGAGTAATACATTTGATGGATTAGTCCTTTTGACAGCTAAATGGACTACTAAAAGGTGAGACCTCGTTGGAGGAAGTATGTCACTGGGGAGGACTCTGGAAGGATTTAGCTTATAGTTGCCTCCTTTACCCATCTCTCTCTGCTTCCTGGCTGCTATGAGCTGAGAAGCTTTCCTCCTCTATGCCCTTAGTCCATGTTTCTATCTTAGTGTCATACAACCATGGACTGAATCCTCTGATAACCATCAGCCCCAATAAATCTTTTTTCTTCTAAGTTGTTCTTACCAGGTATTTTGGGTCGCAGTGATTAAAAGTTGACTAACACTGGGGACTAAATTTTTAACACATGAATTTCAGGGAATACATTTAAACCATAGCAGAAAAGAAACAAGAAGAAAATTAAAATGGCACTCTAGGAAATATCTATCGAAAACCAAATAAGGAAGTAATGAAAAAATAGAAGAATTATATTTAAAAATATCAAAATAAAAGATGTAAATCTTACCTTATCAGTAACTACAATAAATGCAAATGGATTAAACACTCCAGGCAAAAGACAGAAATTGGGAGAATTAATTTTTTTAAGACAGAGAGAGAGAGAGAATTTTTCTTAATATTTATTTTTTAGTTCTTGGTGGACACAACATCTTTCTTTGTATGTGGTGCTGAGGATAGAACCCGGGCCGCATGCATTCCAGGCAAGCGCACTACCACTTGAGCCACATCCCCAGCCCCGAGAATTAATTTTTTAAAGTCATTATCTAACAATATGCTATATATGAGACACACATCTCATATTCAAATGCAAAAGTAGGTTGAAGCTAAATGAATTAAAAATATGTAACATGCAAAGGATAGTTGAAGGACTATATTGATATCAGAAAAGAAGACTTAAAAAACTTGTTTGTAGAGACAAACAAGGACATTTTATAATGACAAAATGGATTAATCCTCCCAAAACCAGAGATCACTTCACCAAGATTTAACAATTATAAATATGCAAATACCTAATAACAAAGCCAAAAATACATGAAGCAAAAATTGATAGAATTGAGGGAGAAATAAACAATTCAATAACAATAGTTGGAGACTTCAGGACTTGACGTTCAGTAGTAAATTGAACAATTAGATAGAAGATCAGAAAAAAGACAGCAGACTAGCACAAGACTATGAACCAACTAGACTCAACAGACCTCTCTCCAAATTAGTGGCATATAGGTTCTTCAAATGTCCCGTAAACATCATCTAAAATAGGCCATAAATACATGGTCAAAAACCTCCAAAAAAACCTCTTATTTAAAAAAATGAAAGCATAGAAACCATATGACATATGTTTTCTAACCACAACAGAATGAAATTAGAAATCAATAATAGAAGAAAATCTGGAAATTCACAAAAAAGTGAAAATTAAACAACATACTCATAAATAGAGAATATTTTGGGTTGAATGAAAATGAATAATACCCAAATTTGTAAGATGCAATAAAAGCATAGCTCAGAGGGATCTTTATAAATGTAAATGTCCACACAAAAAAAGAAAAAAGAACTCAAATACCTAATTTACACTGTATGGAACTAGAAAAACAAGAGGAAACTAAGCTCAAAACAAATGTAAAGAAGGAAATAATGCAAATTAGAGTATAAATAAACAAAATAGAGAATGCACAATAATAAAGAAAGCTGATACATCAAATGTTGGGTAATAGCAATAATACTGATGAAACTTTAGCTTTACTAATAAGAAAAACAGAGAGATCCAAATAGATGAAATTGGGAATTAAAGATAGGACAGTAGTCCTGGTTTAAAAGAAAGAAAAAGAATTATAAGAGAACAATACGACCAATTTTATAATAATTTAGACCACCTAGGTAAAATGGACTAATTCCTACAAAGATACAAACTACCAAAGCTTATAAAAAGAAATAAAAAATCTGACTAAAAGTATAAGTGAAGCAGTTGAATTAATGATCATGATATTCCACAAAGAAAAGCCCAGGCCCAACTGACCTCACTGGTGAGTTGTGCTGAACGTTTGAAGCCTTCATAAACTCTTCCCCAAAAACAGAAGAGGAGGGAACAATTCCTAAATCATTCCATGAGGCCAGTATTACCCTGAGAACAAAACCAAAGACATCACAGAACAATATTCCTATACGACAATAGACAAAAGTAACTTTAATACCTACGAACAAACTGAATGCAGTAGCATGTTGAAATTATAACATGACTGAATGTATTCATCCTGGAAATGCAAGGTTTGCTCAACAAATGAAAACCAATGCAATAGACCATACTATAGGATAAAGAATGAAAAACTACATGACCATCAAAATGGGTGCAAAAAAAAGGTTGTGACAAATACAAACACCCATTCATGATAAAAACTCTAAACAAACTAGAACTAGAAGGGAACTCCTTTAACCTGAAAAAGAACCTTTACAAAATCCCACAGCTAACATCACCTGCTCCTGGTGAATGACTGGACACTCTCCCTTAATTAAGAACAGGAATGAGACAAGAATGTTTCTTTTATTTCTCTTCATCTTCACATTGGAGTTCTGGTCAGAACAATTAAGAGAGAGAAGAAACAAAAACAAGCAATAACACTACCTGTATGTGAAAATGACAGCTTGTATATAAAAACTTCCAAGAAATACACACACACACACACACACACACACACCACATACACACACGCACACACACACACACACACAATTAAAACTAGTGAAAAACTTCAGCAAGGTTTCAGTCTACTAGATCAATACACAAAATCAATTATATTTTTGAGACCATGAATAATAAAAAAAATAAAATGAAGAAAATAATTCCTTCAACAGTTGCATCAAAAGTGATGAAATGCTTAGGGATTAATTTAACAAAAATAAACTCAAGACTGGTACACCAAAAATTACAAAATTGCCCAAATAATTAAAACAAAAATAAATAAACACAAAAATACTCTGTAATCATTAATTGAGTGACTTAAAATTATACAAATGACAATGAGTTCACAAATTGATCTGTAGAGGCAATATAATCGCTGTCAAAATCTCAAGTAAGGGGCTGGGGATGTGGCTCAAGCAGTAGCGCCCTCGCCTGGCATGCTTGCAGCCCGGGTTCGACCCTCAGCACCACATACAAACAAAGATGTTGTGTCCGCTGAGAACTAAAAAGTAAATATTAAAAAAAACTCTCCCTCTCTTTAAAAAACAAAATCTCAGGTAACATTTTGTTGAGCAGAAATTGATAAATGATCCTAAAATTCGGAGGGGAGGGGAAGTGGGGAAAGGAAGGACAGCAGAACAAAATAGACATTAGTATTGCTGTATGTATAAAAAATCATATAGAAATGCAATGAACTTAGAATAGCCAACACATTGGGGACAGGGGGACATATCTTCCCTACTTTACCTTTACAGATCTTTACAGATGATAAAATGGAGAAACTAAAGTTTAAAAGACTTACCATAAGTAATATAATATGGTAAAATTAGTATTCAAACCTAGACTCTGGTTTCAAAATCCAAACTTTAACCATCACATCATGCAGAATTCTTGCCAAGTTCTCCTTGCCACCAAAGTTTAACTAATAAGCTAAACGGACAACATTTTTTTTTTCCTTTTCAGTTCAAGACAATGATATAAAATAGAGGTATTTGTACCATTTTTGTAAATTAGATGATATGTCCAGATGTTCTGTAAGATTCCAACGATGAAATGAAACCTACAAGTACCTTTATAGAAATTGCCTCTCAGCAGATCATGTACAACCCTATTCCATCTTTACCATGTATAGAAGGTTTCCTATAATGACACAGCCATGAAACTTTTGCCGGCAGACACTTTACCAGTATGGACGTGTCATTTCTTGTTTCACAATATTACTTAACCCTTGAGTGCTCAGTTTCTTGTCTATAATATAGGGAAAATACCATACACCCATAAGGGATTCTGCACTTCAAATCGATGTTTTGTCAGTACCATGAATGTAGTGATCATGCAAACATGTTAGGTATTATAATTAATATTATTCTCACACTGACACCATGAACAAATTATCACTTTTCTCCATAATTCTTGTTCATAGAGAAAATCACAGGAAAAAACCCAGGTTTAATTAAATGAGAATATGGTAAAAGTTTACAAGCCAGTACAATTGATGCAAAAATGATTGATCACTCACAGGCCTGGTGGCGATGAACAGTGAACCAGCAGAATGAAGCAGGGAGACTAGAGGTCAAAACTCTTCTGGTCAATTAGCAGGCATTTTCCTCATGTGAAAGCTCTGGGGGGGGGGGTGGGAAGCAAACTTTGGAAATGAATGGAAATTATGGCCAGTTGAATTAGGACTGTCAGGTTGAATAAGCCATTTATCCATAATAAGAGTCATTAAGGCCTAAAATACAGAGCCTTGTCATTTAAAATACAGAGCCATTAAGGTACAACCAGTACAGATCCCCATACCAAATTGCTTAGTAGGACTGGGGGATTACCTTCACTTTCCTCCGTTTTTTCACCCCACAATCTTGACGTTTGTTTCTTGTCTCCTCTTAAATATCCAATCAAAATAGACCATTTTATGGCTAGACAAGAGTAAACCAAAAATGTGGTACCCCATGAGTGCCTGGAAAAATGTGGAACCAACCACAGATGATTTCCACCTTCGTTCACCTTGCATGACAATTGTCTTCTAACTCGCAATAAAGCACATCTCTCTCATGTTGTTAGGATTGATGTCTTCTTTCTTGCTTGCTTCTTTTTTAGCAAATTCGTAAAAAGAGTGGAAAGATATAGGTCAAACCTAAAATCCACATCTAATCCCTTAAAAGCTGGTCATTAACTTGGAGAAAAGGTTTTATACTATATAAAGACACAAGGAACCATGAATCAATATCTAATTTCTCTGCATTTCATCTGAACTCTATTTAAACCACTGCAGGAATGCAGGCTACCTTGACTTAAAATTGCTTCAGAAAAATTAAAAGAATTCCCAGCATTAAAAGTTCAGTGTCAAACTTCTTATAGTCTAAAAGTTATGTCTAATGGATTACCTAAGTTCCTTTTTCTGAAATCCAGAATTTAAATTCAAAAGAGAAGTTATTTCTAAAGTCACTAAGTTGAAGTTCTTAGTAGAAATAAAACCCAATGCACCTAAAAAGTTGGGTGACCTTTCCAAGGTCAGAGCTGATCAATGCAAGTATTTCTTCCACACTTTCAAAATTTTCATTTTGAAAGATATATATGCAACTTTTTATCTAAGTACATTGTTTAAAATAGAATTTTATATATTTGTTTCTGACTATAAGAAAGATAAACAATTTTCTTTAGAGAAAAGTGAAAATAAATACATCCTCTGAGAAGAAAATGCAAGAAATTCCATTTATACCCCTTCAACTTTCTCTAACTAAATAATCCTTCTTATCACTTAAAATATAAAATGATTTTTATTCTTCACTTCTTGACTTGTTCATTTTATTCTTCACAACAGAGTTCCATGTTATCACCTATGTCCATAGTGCCCTCAGACATAACCAAGGTGAGTCAGTAAAATTCCTATATTCTTGCAGCCTGTCAGGGAGTGCTATATTCAGCATTTGATGTATTGGCCATGGATCTTCTAAGATCTTTTTATCAATATGTTGCTGGGAGATTACTTTCTATGGGTGTCTCATGTTTCTGCATCAGTTACGCGCTCCTTGTTACAAACTATTTTTTCAAATATCTCTTTATAGTAAACAGCCTTGGAATAGAGAACATATCTTCCTTCAGGACAAAGGACAAGCATGCTTACTTCCCATTTCAAAAGTTTTGATTCCCTAAACTCAGGGGTCCTCTCCCAGAATATAAGCCATGTCATCTCCAAGTCCCACCTGGCCCTCTTCATGTTGATCTGTGAGGACAGAATTTACAGAAATGGCACAAAAACCATTCACACTGGGTCACAGTTAATGCCATCCCTGCTCTTGCTGGCCTCAGGGTCTTGGCTTTCTCCCAGCAGCCACGTACTCATAGCAGGCTGGTTTGAGACCTTGCAAATGGGCGAAATCTTAGACTCTTCCTATTTATTGACACATGTACTCAAGTTTTAGTATAAACCAGATTAAATGTCAGGAATAAATGATTATGGTTCAAATCTATTTATTGTTCAAGGTTTGTCGTAATCCCAAGCCTGCTTCATCCATCACGACCCTGTCATCCCTTTCCCTCGGCACTCATTGCTCCCCTTCTTTAGAGAAGCCTACATACTCCCACTCAGCACTGCTCAATGTTCTCAGATCCTTGTGGAAAACATTGCTTGCTGGATGCTTTACTCCAGCTTAGTATCTCTATGCAATGGAGCTAAAGCTCTTCATCTATAACAGAAAGTTTGGAAAGTCTCCAGTTCTCTGACCATATCTGACTAGGATACATTAGCCCTTTTTAATCTGATAAATTCCTACATGAATATTTTTTGGCTCTTTGGGTATGACTTCTAAAACCACACTGTTCTCCATTCTCCACCATTACCTCCACCAATGTCAATTAGAAAAGACAACTAGGACTTCATGTTACCACTCTGAATATGTAAATATCAATTAAGATAACTTGCCTCAATGTGTGAATTATTTGTGTATTCCAAAGTCATATAAAAGATACAGATGCTAAATATAATTCCATATTAGCATGTATTCAGAATACCAATTTCTAACAAATAAGGTTTATTTTGATGTCATAGTTACAAACCCACAATCCCATTTTGTTATTACAGCAGATCTAATAGAATCAATTTAATAGAAATCCCTCAAAAGATGTATCTTCAATTTCTTGTCCACTTAGCAGTCAGTCTAATAGAGATTTGGGGTTTATATTTAAATAAGATAGAATAAATGTGCTCATAGATTTTTTTTCAAGAATTCTATTTTATTCTCAAGTGGCATTTTAACTGGCCAATTGGCTTCATATTATGATACTTAGGAAATTCTTTCATACAGGTCCAAGACTACAAAGAAGTAAGTCTCAATTGGCAGATAAAACATCAATTCCACTCAGCAGACAGTCCCAGGCATTTATAAGAGGGAAATGAAATGTTTTGGTTTGATAAGGAGAAGTCAAGTCTCTATTACAAGAAGAAAGCAGACTGTCTTGAACTCATATTCAGAGGCAGATGAAGAAAACCTAACAAAATCAGGAGTGTTGCTTGCTTGTCCTGAGGTTTCTTTCATTCTACAAAGACCTGGGCTCAATAATCCTAAGGTCCTGGGGTCAGGTCCTCCTCTGCAGTGTAAAGGGTTTGGTCAATAGACTTCTGTATTTTTTCATTCTTCGAAGGTCCAAGAGAGGTATTTCAGAGTCCACAGATGGAACACTCTAGAAGGAAGATCTGATCTGTCTCAGCCCAAAGGCTGGCTGTTGGTAACAGTGATCTTCCACTTAAATAATGATGGGAATGATTTTGGGCTCCATGATTTAGCAACTGCAATTGCCTTCTCTTCATTTACAACCATCTGAAAAGCTGGGACAGAAGGCTGCTGTAGATCTGGGAATGTATCCTCCACCTACCCTCTTCCTTCCCTCTACATTGTCCACTTCCATCAGAAGTAAGAGTGTCAGGAATCACTCCCCCTTCAAGAATGGGGGCTAGACAACAAACAAAATCAGCCAGCAATCTTATTGTGTTGTTTGGATATTTTACTATAACACTCAAATTTGTGCTTGTATCTTTTACTATGTTAACTGTTTGGGGCTGAATTGTGCTTCTTAAATTCAGATGCTGAAAGCCCAAGCCCCAGTAGGTAACTGTATTTGAAGACAGGGCCTTAAACTAGGTTATTCAGTTAAGATGAGGACCATGAGGATGTGCCCTAATCCAGTCTGACTGATGTTTCTCTAAGAGGAGAGGATGTGAACGGAGGAAAGGCCACGTGAGGACATGAAGAGAAGGTGACCGTGAACAAGGCAAGGAGAGAGGCCTCAGGAGAAACTAACTCTGCCACCAACTGGATCTTGGGCTTCCAGCTTCCAGAGCCATGAGAAAATAAGTTTCTGTTGTTTAAGTCACATGGTCTGTGATATTTTGTTGTGTCAGCCCAAGTGAAGAATACGGGAACTCAAAATGGTAAAAACCTCTGCTGAGGGGAAAGGATGAAATGGAGACAGAAAAATCAGAGCTGAGTCTCTCTGCCTGACTTTGATATCCCCTGTGTGTCCCCTCCTTCCCCAGTGCTGAAAGGAAAGAGGGCCTAACTCTAGTGGAAGTTGGGGGTCAGAGAAGCATTCTGGCGTGAGGAAATGACTCAAAGCCAGATCAAGCAGGGAGGGAGTCAAGTAATCACTCATCCATTCTATCTGTGAGCATATAGGATGTCTGGATAGACCAATCTAATTTAAAGTAAGATGAAAAGAAAAGCCATGATTGGGCTGGGGATGTGGCTCAAGTGGTAGCGCGCTTGCCTAGCATGCGTGAGGCACTGGGTTCGATTCTCAGCACTACATAAATGTAAGATAAAGGTATTGTGTCCACCTGAAACTAAAAAAAGAAATATTAAAAAAAGAAAAGGCATAATATACATGTTGATATGGCCTAATCATCTCTCTCTCTCACACATACACACACACACACACACACACATACACATACACAAGGAATAATGAAGAGCCTAAAACAGAAGACCATAAACTTCCTCTCAAATAGCACTGATTGAATAAAACAACATCCTGAAGAACCTATGAGAGAAAGATTGGAAATATAAAAACATGATGTCATTACATTCTTTTAAAAGTGATTAAAAAATAACAGAATAGACATCACTGAAAATCAAATTAAATTAATGACATTAAATAAATATTTCAATGAAGATTAAAAAGGCACTAATGAGAAGGAAACTCATGCATTGGGAACACATGAGTCGATAAGAATAGTGTTGGACCTACATTAGAAAATCTAACAAGTGAATAAATTCTGTATTCAGAGTTAGAAGGGAATGTGTCTGAAATGAAGAATTGAAATCACACATCACAAAAACACATTGTGCCTCAAAATTTTTGATACCAAAGATTTATCACCAAGACTTGTCTTTGTAAAGCTTTGAGTTTAAAAATAAAGAAATAATTCTTCAGGCACCAAGCAGAGAAAGCAAGTCACACAATAATGGATACATTCACACCTGGTTTTACAAATTTCTGTAATTCCATTCAATGGAGATGACATCGAATAATATCTACAAAGTTCTAAGAAAAGAAAGCATCGTCCGAGAACATATCAAGTTAAGATATCATGAAGGGGAGGGGCTGAGAATAGAAAAGACAGTGGAATGTATTCAACATAACTTTCCTATGTTCATATATGAATACATGATCAGTGTAATTTCACATCATGTACAACATCAAGAATGGGAAGTTATACTCCATGTATGTATAATATATCAAAATACATTCTACTGTCATGTATATTTAAAAAGAACAAATAAAAAAATGTAAAAAAGATGTCAGGAAGACATAGCTTCTTAAACAAGGAATAACTAAAGAAATGTCATGTCTATGAGCCTTTTTTAAACATAAAAATGTTTGGCATTAAAAGCCAACAACTAAGGGATGATTTTAAGTAAACAACTCACAAAGATAGAAGCAATGTTAAAAGGACAGGTACCCAGCATTTAATTCATCTAAATATGAAGCTGATATTCAGTAACTGTCAGAATTATGGTCATAGAATCATAATGTGTGTGTTAACAAGCTTGTACAATGTAAAAATAATTGTATAACTAAAAAAAATAGGTGTGCAGTGAGGGGACATATCAAAGACTGAGAGAGGGCTGGTGATGTGGCTCAAGAAGTAGCATGCTCACCTGGCATGCACAGGGCGCTGGGTTCGATCCTCAGCACCACATAAAAATAAAAATAAAGATGTTGTGTCCACCAAAAACTAAAAATAATAAATATTAATTTTTTTTCTCTCTGTCTCTCAAAAAAAAAAAACAAAAAAAACTGGGTACACACACCTTCATCTTTCAGAACCTGAACCCAAAGCAAAAACAACAAAAGCAAACAAATGAAAACAGAGAAAAACAGAAAACTCTGCATAAGGAATGGAATTAAAAAACTGTCTTTTTTGTTTGTTTGTTTTTTGTACCAGGGACTGAACCCAGGGGCACTTAACTACTGAGCCACATTCCCAGCCCTTTCTTATATTTTATTTAGAGACGAGTTGCTTAGGGCCTTGCTAAGTTGCTGAGACTGGCTTTGAACTCCTAATCCTCCTGCCTCAGCTTCCCCAGCTGATGGGATTACAGGCATGTGCCATAGCTCCCGGACTCTGTGTCTTTCTTAACCTTAAAACGATCTTTAGGTAATAATAAGGAGTTTTTCTTTGGGTCCAGGATATATTTGAAAGTTAATACTACTTTCAGTATTTTTTTAAGTTCAATCCACAAGCAAACTGAATTTTAAAATAACATCTGGAGCATCATTCTATTTTCATATGTGCATTGTAAACATATAAGTGCCTTGCTATCCATCTTCCCATTTCTTTCTGAATAAAAATACAGAACATAAGCTGAAACAGTAACAACTTCACAATAACAATTGCTATTTCAGGATAGTAGCTTTGGGTGATCATTTGGTTTATATTTCTTTTCCATAAGCATGCATCATTAACTAACAAGACAATTGAGAAAAACACACTAAGATATGATCCATGGTTTAAACTGAGTGATTGGAATAATTGTTATTTTTCTTCTTTATGCTTTTGTGTCACTTATTTCTAAATGTAATTTTTTTAAAAAAAGAAAAAAAGTATTGAAGTTGGAAAGGATTCCAAAAAATCTTCTGACCCAGATGTCTTGATTTATAGATTTAAATGAATTGAACATGCATTTACTAAATGCCTACTTTATGCAAGTCGATTCAAAGATTAGTAAAACGCAACTCTCCCCTTAAGCCAGGGTGTGCTGGAGCTGGCTCGTATTGGCTCATAAGAGGTGATTTTTAACTTGTCAGGAATTTAAGGTGCCAGCTGCTATACACAGCTATTATTTAAAATCAAATAATATATGCAACTGTAATATTTTTTATGCTGGTGACTATTTTTAATTTTATTTTTATATATCACATTATAAATAAAAATGAGCAACCAAAAAAGCTTTCTTTAAGAAACTAAGTCATACAAAGTTACAATAAATAAATATTTAAACCCAAGAGTTATTATTACTCATTACTTCCTATTTATTTTGTTACATTTCACTGCTACCTGTGCTCTTGAGGTCTTTATACTTGCTGTGTCCATCCAGTAGGAACACAAGGCAATGGTGGGCAGCTGCACATCTCCCTGAAGCTCTGCTTCAGTGACATCATATTCACAGACCAAATTGTGCCTTCACGGGAGGGAGGATTTCCATCATGGAAAGCACCAACTGCTACAAATCTGAGCTTGATTGACTATTTTGAGGAACTGATGGGGAAAACAATGATAGAGATTATTCTTCCACACATGCCACATCTGTGACCATGACACCGCAATAGCCCACATTTAAGGTTGTATCTTCTTAGAATTGGGAACTGTCATTTCATTCAGCCAAAGAATCACTCATGTCACTGCTAGATGACGTTCCAACTATTTCTTCATTGTTTCAATTTTGTCTAGCAAATGGAAACGGAAATATCAATCAGCAGTTGTATCAGGACTACTCTCATTCTTAATTGCAACTGCAAGTTGGCTGCAAATATGAGTTCAATAAATGGCAATGAAAGCATTTCGTGAGACTCCATTGCCTAAATGGAATTGACAGCAAAGTGTTCCGTATGTTTTATTATATGTCACTTGTGGGTCACACATCTTTTCTATTAGTGATATTTGCAATGAACTGAGGTACATATATATGCATACAGTGAACCAAGAACCAGAGAATTGGTTATTAAGCATTTACCAATACAAAACTGTTCAGAATGTAGTGTGAAGGGAAAACTGTGAAACATGATCAGTAACAAAAAGCAAAATGAAAGAATCAAAATCTTAGCCTGAAAGGGAACAATGTGATCATCTGCCTGGCGAAAGGAGGCTGCAAAAGAAATCTAAGGCTCAAAGGGATTAAGAGAATGGTTCAGCTGATCCAGTTAGCTAGCAAAATCAATCAGAGCCAGGGCTCAGGAACCATTTTCCCAGCAGCCCGCAGGCACCACAGACTGTTTTTCTTATTCTGCTTGGTTGCTGAACACACACTGTCAAGTTCATGGTAGACCAGGTTCGTTGAGGTGTGGAGATATCCAGAAGCCTGAATGACATGGTCAATGAACCAAGCACCACGAAGAGGCTTCTCCTCTTCCAATCACTATTCCACTCTGATTTCTCTTTGGTTCTTCCCATGAGAATCCTTTCATTACTGCAAACCTGAGAGGCAAGGAGAGGGCTCTGGCACATTTCAGCATGTGACAGGGGAGCTCTCTGAAGATGCACACATCCATGGCACACATGTTTCATTCAAGACTATGGAAGGTAGAATACATCATCGCTGTTCCTCCTACCCCAAAATGGAATCAGTCATTTGGGTGAAATGGGGGAGAATAATTATAAAACTGGAGAGATACAAAAATTATCTCTAAGATAAACCTGTCCAATGACTGATTGCCAGATAGAGTGACAGAGTGGAAAAGAATTGTTGAGATGGTTAAGTCTAAGCTATGACTTTACCTTAGGCAGGTGAGATGAGGGCTCCATTTTTATCACCTATAAAATGAAAATATTGAATAGGATGGTCATAGATCTCCTTTTAGCTCTAACACTTCCTGATTCTAAAGAACAACAGAATGGAGATCTATCTTTAAGGAAATATTAGACTCAAATAGAGTGCTACGATGCATGCTTCTGTAATTCAAATTAATTCACCAAAGACTGATAATTTGGGAATATCTGAAAGACAGAAGTGGCATGTTGATTGACACATAGTCTTCCCCGGCTTGTTAGGCTTTGTCCCTATAACTAAACAATGTCTTCATGCAAAGCCTACCAGCCCCATTGAACAGGTAGTCACGGAGAACTCCTTACAACTCTGCATTCTCTGGCCACTGCAGTGCACTAGCTCAGGGAAACTAGCCGAAATATAGAATCCCTGGCTCTACCTGGCTTACAGAATCAGAATCTGCATTTGAATGCCCCTTGATTCCTTGTACCTGCACTTTAGACCTTGAGAAACATTGGTGCCTTCAGTATCCATTCATTCCACTTTTTAACCTCTCAGTTTTAGCTCCTGTTCTTTCTGGGACTTCCATTTACCCACCTATAGTTTTTGCTTTGTTTTATTTTCAAGGGTTTGACCCTCATTTTTAACCAGGATTGCTAATGTTTTCATCAGTATTTTAGCTAAAAATTTGGTCAAGTCTTGAGTCATCCACCTGCCTCAACTTTATTTTTTCCATTACCCTTGTTATGGGTTCACAGATGATTTTGCAAAAAGCAAGGATTTCCATGAACTTATATTCACATCACGGCAGAAATCCCAACATATTGATTCTGTTTTATATTTAATAAAATAAATTGTTGAAAACTAAATTCATCCTTTGAAAAAAGGTTGGTGTGTGTTATTCAAGGGGAAAAAGTAGTCCCCCCACTTTTTTTTCAGTAGCCCAACTACAGAAAATTGACTTTTCCTCTCCCCTCTCCTCAAAGGTACTCCCACTACTGGAAGCACTCTCTAAGCTCAAGGTTCCTTCCTCTCTCTTGGCTCCAATACTGAGACCAAAGTGAATAAGAATTATTGAAGATGCCCAGGTGAGGTGAAGCACACCTGCAATCACAACTACTCAGGAAGCCAAGGCAGGAGGATGGGAAATTCAAGGCCAGCCTTCACAACTTAGTGTCATCCCTTCTCAAATTTTGGGCTGAGGATGTAGCTTAGTGGTAAAGTGCCTGGGGTTCAATTCCTAGGACTGAAAAAAAAAACTGAAGTTGAAAAT
The DNA here is from genome assembly GCF_048772815.1 of Callospermophilus lateralis. NCBI lineage: Eukaryota > Metazoa > Chordata > Mammalia > Rodentia > Sciuridae > Callospermophilus > Callospermophilus lateralis. The sequence goes on along the minus strand of NC_135317.1, from coordinate 24,264,376 downwards.
ATTTGGTCTGATATTGAAAAATCCATTACATCCTAACTCCAGTAAACTTTTGTGAGGCTGTAAAAGATATCCTGACCTCTAGCTTGGTGTCTGTTTCACAGTGGTTCTGGGTGTAGTTTGTAGCTCTACCACCAGGGGCCACTCTGCAGGCTTAGGGAACTGTAGTGTCTCCTACCTGGACTCAGAGCTCAACAACTAGGGCGATAAAACTTCAGGAAGGGATAAATTTACTTCCATTTTCTAACAGTGGGGATGTAGGTGAGCCATCTTTCCTGCTTACAGACTCAGAAGGTATGACCTGACTCAATCTCCCACGAGGACTTCCTCTTCCAGTCTGTGCACGGGTAAAACCTGATAGGAAAATGGTGCCCACCAGTGAAGCTCCAGATCCAGCTCATTGAGACCTCTCTTACTAGCTCTTCTTCTAAACCATCGTCTCTCAAAACAGGACCCCAGCCCACTAGTCATTGTACATGTATGTATGTCATGTGCTGTCCAACTTGACACTCATATATTATCACTTAAATAGTTTCTCAAGTATTTTAAATAAGGTCCTATTATAATTTTTTTATCACCAGAATCTGACACTAGCATAAATATAATAGTTGCTGAATAATTATCTGCTAACCAACTGACTTGCCAAATACTTACACTATGTTCAGTTTGGGTCTATGACATAGCTAACTGATGAGGGACAGAAGATCACTGATATATCCAATAGTCTCAAACGTGAGTAGTAATCCAGAATAATTTTCATATGTATTATTAGAGAAGAAGCATCCTGAGGCAGCAGATCTGGGCAACTTTGGTTCCTGTTGGAATTGCTTTCAGAGCAATTTATAGGCCCCTTGGACATCAGGTGCCAATCAAGCTGCCTCAAGACACTATCAGTTCCTCCGTTGCCTAGAAATCATTGGAGTGGATGGTTAATGGTAACTGAGATAACCAGCTGCACATTAGCACATAAGGATGGCTGCATGTAAGAGAGACCCAGTAACACTGGCTTATATGTGATAGAATGGTTTATCTGTTTGCATCCCTCTTACAAATCCACAGATTGAAATATAATCCAAGCTGATGGTATTAGGAGGTGGAGCTTTGCGGAGGTGGTTAGATACTGAAGGTGGGGCCCTTATGAAAGAAATTAGTACCCTCAAAAGTAGGTTGAAAAGACTGAAGCTCTTCCCTCCCTCCATTGAAGACATTGCAAGAAGGGGCCTTTTGTGAATCAGGATAGGGATTTTCATTAGATACAGAGTCTCCTGAAACATTGATCTGGGACTTCCAGTCTCCAGAACCATAGGAATCAAATTTCTGTTCCTTATAAGCCAGCTGGTCTTTGGCATATTGTTATAGCACAGCAAAAAATTATGACATAGATATTATTTCTCTTTCTTGCAAAATTCTGACTGATACAGTAGCTCTACTCCAAGAAGTCCTCCAAATCCCTGACCTCTTCCCTCTAGTCACCCCATCACCCTGCTAAACTCCTGCTACCACCTTTCTATTCCAGCCCCAGCCAAGGAGAAAGGAGAGAAGGTGAGAGGCACTTTCTCCTCCTTAACCCAGACATGCCATGGACCACTTCTAAGTTTCTGCCAGAGCTTAATGCATGGTCTCTTCAGCAGAAAGGAAGATTGGGGTTCTAATAGGTTATTCTGGCAGCCACATACCCATCTGAAATTCCTATTACCAAGGAAGATGAGTGAAAGTCTACTGAAGGTCGACCAGTAATCTCTCCCACCCTGAACAGAGACCAAAACACCTGAGGACTCCCAACAAGCACTTGCAGGAACTTGAAGATGGATTCATTTTCAGAAAATATTGTTTTGTGATACTTATTTCTCACCCAGACTAAGTCTAGGCTATAGATAATTCAAAACAAGTACAAAGAAGACATGTGACATTACTAAATTGGCTTATTTTCTGGAAATATAAGACCTTTCCAGAACTTCTTTATTGATTGATATGAGTAAAATTTTCCCCCTTTTCTATCCATCAGACAGAAACAGTCTCACCTCAAATGACTAAGTGTTTTTGTAGCAAACTTCAGAAGATGATGACTTCAAAGAAATAATCAGGCCCTTCTCGTTGTACCACCAATGCCCAAAGCAGATGTGGAATCTTTAAATATCTATTCAGTGTTTCATTTAGGTCTCTGTAAGTTTCTCAGAGGTAAAAGGCAAGAATCAAGTCATCAGTCAAATGGGAACTGGAATTTGTGCTTAGCCTTCTGCTTGGCACATTGTTTTTTCAAATGTCCTGATATCACACTGAGAAGCCAGCTGCCAAAGAGTCACACAGGAAGGTGGTTAAAAGCATCCATACCTGGACCCCTTTCTCCAAAGACTTAGATACTATGAATCTGGGTAAGTTTCTAGGAACCTGTATTTTTCTAATCTTTAAAAATGATTTTAATGCATGCAAGATTTGAAGTCCACAAGCTAGCCAAGGAGACATTAACTCATGTTGTAAATAAGTATATTAATAATTCAATATGTTATTAACAACTACAATACTTAGAAATATGATTGCCAATGCTATTAAAAGTATTTTTACTATGCATGCTATTAATGTTAATCATCCCACTTATTAAATTACTAGTAAATAGCTCTTATTGGATATAATAATGAACCTATGGAATTGCATTTCATTTCATGTAAGAACTAAAAGAAAACCTTGCATTTTTTATTGGCCCCTGGCCCACCACTGAGAATCATGATTGTAGGTTATCAGTTATAGACAATCAGAGAATAAGGCAGTTTGTAAGGGATTACATCTGCTAGCATTTAACCAGGAAAATTAAAAGCTCTTCCAGTGTTCATAATGAAGGGAATTCAAGCTGGGAAGTGGTTCCATGGCTGATGGAGGAACTGAGAAGCCTCGGAGGAAGCAGATGACTCGGAGACAAGCTAAAGCCCCTTAGACTGGTATAAGAGCAACAGCAATGCCACCTGCAATCCAGGGTCAGCTCCACCTAAAGAAGTTGGAACCACCTCAGGTGTGTCTGATAGGAGCCAGGGGCACAAGGAGGTGCAGCAACTACCTGACATGTCCTCCCCACCCCTAAGCCCCATCCCTCCACTCCCTCATCAGTCAAGATCAGTGGATGTGGGAGTCTAGGAAAGAAACACTCCTGCAAAAGTCAACCCTCTGTGACAGAGAGCAGAGCAAAGGAGGGATGAGGAATGGATCTGAGACCAGCACAGACTTCCAAAGTCTGCAAAGATAAGGCTAGGATCTTAAAGGGAAAGATGGTCAAAAACGAAGAAGATTGCCAAAGTTTAGTTACAGACCAAGAGAAAATACTCCATTACAAAGTCAAATGGAACAACAAGCAGAAATTAGTTTTTTTGTGGTTTTTGTTTGTTTGTTTGTTTTTTGCTTTGGCTATAAATTAGACTCACGAATCTAAAAATATGTACTGAGAAAATGCAATACATTAGGTAAGGACATAGTATTTATCTAAGTTGTACTGATCTATAAATAAGATCCCAGTTAAATGTGAATAATTTTGCTTCAATATAATGAACTCTTCTCTTATCAATATTAATATTTATCTTCTTTTTTTCTGTTACAGTGAATTTGAATGAATAGTGCTCCTGACTCAAAAAGTTTTACTTTCTTATTCTTCAAGGATTTTTAATATTAGAAGGACTACTCCAATAAATTCTATATTTTAGGAGACTCAATTTAAAGTTAATATATATTAGCTTTAATTCCTAAGCTTAATTTAAATATTTAGTCTTAGATTTTGAGTATTTGGTCTAGTTTCAAAATTAATACCTATGGTATATTAGAAATTCTGGATGATCTGTAGAAAAGGAAAAAAGAAATAGAAGAGGAAAGAAGAGAACAAAAAAGGGAAGAGAGGAAAGAAACAGTGTGAAAGCTAGGTTCTAAAAGATCTTACCATCAGTTGAGTAAATGCTTGTAAGTAACCATTGACAATTCCTATATCTAAAAACAAAGTAGTATCCAGAATATACAAAGCATTCCCTCGATTCATTAATTAAAAAAAACAATTCATTACAAATATGAACAAAGCAACTCAAATGAAACCTTTACAGAGAAATTTCTATTAATAGTCAATAAGCATAGAAAAATGTCCAATACTTTGTCATTGGGGAAGATGCAAATTAAAATTATGAAGAGATATTACTACATGCCCACTAAAATGGCTAAAATTTAAAATACTGAGCAATCAGAAATTATATGCATCGCTGGTAGGAGTGTAAAATAATACAACCCCTTTGGGAAACTAGTTTCTTGTAATGTCTTTTTCCTATATCCAACAAGTACACTCCTAAGTATTTATCCAAGAGAAATGAAAATGCACACCCTAACAAAGACTTCTAAACATTTTTTCTAGAAGCATTATTTATAGTAGCCTAAAAGTAGAAACAACCTAAGTGTCCATTAACTGAAGAATGGATAAACCTCAGAAAGATTAAGAAGTTGGTATATTCAGTTATACAAAGCATGCTTTTAAGAGAATGAAGACTTCATCAATCAAACCCAAGGGCCTCTTGGAAGCTTTAAGGTGTCTTTCATCCATCTCAACAGAAACCAATGATAGTGAAATGATTATGTTGAAAAGATATGTGGGTATAGCCCTTATCCCATGAAGTAACATCCAGTGAAATTTACTAAAGACTCAAACTGCTTAAGAAAATTTGTTGTAGCCGGAACACTGCCAGTTTGGACAAAAGAAATGGAGTTGGAACGAAAATGAGGCTGAGTGGGCTCCCCAAAAGTTTCTGATAAGAAGCAGGCTGGTATCACTTCTCCACTGCAAATATGAGCTGCCTTTCATGAAAATAAAGGAAAAATCAGAGGATGGAATCAAGAGCCTGGGGGTGGATTGCAGTCTCAAAATTTAATCAAGAAATTTCCATTTTCTCTGTTGCATTTCCGAATTTCCTTCAGCAGATAGATATTATCTCCTATTTCCCCATTTTTTAAAAACCCAGTGTCTGCAATTATTAATCTACACCTGTCCTACCACTGTTTATTTAGAGCAAATAATCTCTATTTAAGCTTCATATATCCACAAATGAAGAGAAATCATACTGCAGCAGCTATGTTGAATGCATTCCATCTAGTCGCCTCATTCCCACGTGGCACTGATTTAGATTTTGAACTTGAGCTGATAAAATTTAGATGAGATTTTGGATTTTGAGATGCTGCTGCTGTAGGAAGAGACTCTTGGGAACCTTGGAAAAGTAGATGTATTTTGCATTTGGGAGAGACATAAATCTTTGAGATCTAGGGGATGGACTGTGGTAGATAGAATTCTAACGTGGTCCTCAAGCTTCCCACCATCTGGGGTCCGTACCTTGTATAAATTCCTTCCCTGGAGAAGATGAGTGAGCCGTGAATATATGGGCAGATAAACTGCTGTGACTGGGTTATAAATCAGTTGAGTTCATCATGATAAGATCTTCCTAGTGGGTCTGATCTAATCAGAGAAGCCCTTAGAGAGAAAACAAGCAACAGAAGACTTGCTCCTGGGAGTCTGGAAAGAAAACAATTATGGCCATATGTGAACTACCTGTGGGGACCACATGACCAGGAGCTTCTGGTGACCTCTGGGAGCTGAGAGGCAGTGAGAAACTGGGACATCAGCCATACAACTTCAAAGAAATACATTTTTCCAAGAACACTGTAGCTCAGATAAGAGCAGCAGCCCTGTCCCACCTCCACTTCAGCCTGGTAGAACCTTAAGTAGAGAATTCAGCTGAGCCATATCCAGACTCTGAACCCACCAACACTGTTTTAAGATTCTATATTTGTAATAATTTGTTATGGAGCATTGACAATAAATGTGGATCAGTTTCTTTCCTCTTCCTCAAAATAATGCAAAATGTGCAGCTGAGATTCAGACTGAGTCAGAGATGAACAAAATTATTCACTCAGCTCTTTCTCGAGACTGAGAACGATAAGCATGCATGGGTGGTGCACATAGTAGCCTCTTCACAAAATTTAAAATTATAATGATGGAAATTAAAATGCAGTCAATATTTTTCATTGATATGTGGAAATTTATTTGGTCAATATTTTCAATGAACCATTTGGTCGAAAGAACAGATACTTTTTTTTTTAACCATAAAAAGCATACCTGTTAAGATCCCAGAAGAATAAGAGAACTACCTCTTTTTTTTTTTCTTGCAGTACCAGAAATTGAACTCAGAGGCACTTAGCCACAGCCTTTTTAATATTTTATTTTGGTGCAGGGTCTTCTTAAGTTGCTTAGGGCCTCACTAAGTTGCTGAGGCTGGCTTTGAATTCCCAATCCTCTTGCCTCAGCCTCCCCAAGTTGCTGGGATTATAGGCATGTACCACTGCATCCAGGCTTCAAGAAACTAAGAGAAGGAGGATTGTAGAAGGGAGATGGCGGAGGAGAACAGTTTGAAAGTTGCCCCAGATGCATTCTCAGACAAGACATCATTTATTTTCTAGGGAAAAGGACACATGGAAGTCAAGTTAAGAACATGGAAACTGACTCTTTAAATACTACCTGTTCTTGTACTGTCTGAAGTCTCCCTCCAGTCCACATTCCCACTCTTGATATTAAAAATCAAGATATTCTTGAATAAAATGTCTAGAAATATGACTGCTAAAAATAGGACCAGGGCAAAACAAGTCTTCCTCAGTTTTCTTGACTTGAAAGAGAGGTTTAAAAACAATTACTGGAACTTAGTACCATAGAATTCAACTCAAAATAACCAAGGTCTTTAGTTTCATTTTAACTACACTCCAGAAAGCCTTACATGATGTGTGTCTGTGTGTGTGCATGTGTGTGTATATTCTTCAGGGTGTCTCCATGTAAATATTCTGAATAACAAAGGAAACTGCAACTTGAGCTGAGCTGATATTACAACTTTGAATAATCTTGCATCATGAAGTCTGGTCTAATATGGCAAACTCTGCTGGTGCATTCAGATCAAAGATGGTATTCCGTCAAAATATCCCATTGCCCTATAGGGAAAACCTGAGCAAAAGACTTAACATTGTTTTATTGCTCAAAAGTATAATAATCTAAAAAGACAAACCAAGAAAACGACTTCTATTTTGGTAAGATCTTTTAAAAGTATCAATTAACAACTTTGCCAATTCCATCATGTTCTTCGGTATGGTTTAAAATAAGTTTCGGTGAATGGCAGAAGAAAGTAAAATGTTTTTAGGATTCAGAGTGAAGTTATAAATCTACACTTTGCAGTGATATAGACAGGAAGAAGTGTTGTAGAGTTTTACTACCCCAAAACTCTGTGAGCAGTTCATTAACCTTCAAGGAACCTTTGTTACATCCAAAGACAAAGAAAACAAAACTTAATCCATCTCAGGGGTAACCAAGGTAATGAAGACAGGTCAATAATACTTTCTAGATTCTAAACTTAAAGTGTCAGCTCTTTGATAGCACTAGAGTAAAATGCATCACAGAATAACCTTCATATTTTATTTTATGTCTTCCCCAGCTTTCTTGCTTGCACTGAGATGACCCAGCTTCTAATAAGCAACTAGAAATTCTGTGTAATTCAGAAAGATTCATGACCAGGAATTCACAGAGCAAATTTCAAAAGTCACATTAGGGACTACACTTGGGAGATACTTAGTGCAAAGTTTTATTTTATCCCATTTAAGTGTACAAGCAGCTACCAAGCATCAATTATATACTTCACACCAGAAATAACAATTATCACTGTCATAATATAATTTCTTCTTTTTTTGGAGGGGGAGGTACTGGAGATTTTCCCAGGCTGACATTGAACTTGCAATCCTCCTGCCTCAGCCTTCCAAGTCACTGGAATTCCAGGTGTGCACCACCACGTCCAACTAATATCTTCCTTTTTATTTTTTTTACACTATTCTCTACTGTTTAGCATACAGAAATTCTGTGGAATTATCAAACTGATCCTATAAGATGATAATAAATTTTGCATTCTCATTTCATATACAGAAAAAGCGGTAGGAAAGCTGGGTTACACCCCAGGTATATGTGTATGCTGCAATGTGGTGTTATCACCACATTGACATCAACTCCATTTCAACAAAACATTTAATTTGTTGTGTTACACTAATATTTGTAATTTTATCAGTTTTAAACTTTCTCTTATTTTAAATTTTCAGTTTCATGTTTTTGGATATATAAGCCTGAAGACTTTATATTCCATCTATAGGTACATAGGCTTAAATAATAAAAAAAAAATTTAAGTCATTATAAGGCCTACATAGTGTATCATATTTTCTTTAGAGGGACTTACATTTTACTGAAATTTGTGGAGCATTGAAGTATAAATTTGTTTTGGTTTGAATGCTTGGCCCATTCAAAATTCACGTTGAAATTTAATTGCCAGCATCACAATATTAAGACGTAATGCTTTTAAGAAGTCCTTGACCAAGGGGTTCCACCATAATGAATGGAACTGGTGCCATTATAAAAGGGTAGGTTCCAGCCCACACTCTTTCTCTCCTCACTTTCTCACTCTCCTTCTCACCTTTGCCATGTTGAAATGCAGCAAGAAGTCCCTGACCAGAAGCCACCACCTTGGAGTACAGATGGAATAAGATAATCTTATAGCTCAAAGGAGAGAAAAGCAAGATGATGCTAACCCCAGAGGAGACAGAACTGAAGGTAAAGAAATAAACATGTCGAAAGAGTCTTCAGTCCTCTAAAAGGCTCCTGCCCACTCAGCACGTTTTCCTTCATCTCCCCAAGTGCTAGAATTGTACCCAGGTGTGCTGAAGCCATCTACACGTGTGCACACAGGCACACACAGAGAACCAGGGTTGTGGCAAGATGAAATGAGCTACCTTAGGTGGAAATGACTTTGACACAGAATTCCATGACAAGTTGGGGCCCAGGGCCTGGGCAGGAAGGGTAGTCTAGAAGACCATGAAGTCCCTTTCTGCTCTGAGATTCTCTAACTCTTCAGGGAAGGGTACTGAAGTTAGGAAGACAGAAGAGAGACATCATGCATGTCACCGTTTCACCAGTTCTGGATCTTTTTGAGCTGAAACCTCAAAACTAGGCAGTATCTTGAAGTATCAACCAGCAGTTGATAACCAGCAGTTATGAAACCCAAGAAAGCTTCTGAGTAACTGAAATGAGAACAGGGAGGAGAAGAGTCAGGCTGATGGCATGGCGGATGAATGTGTGGCAGTCTCGCCTCTTGGGGAAGCCGATTCCCCCGGTCACCTCTTCTCTTTGCAACGCTTTTTGGATTGAGAATCTAGTTCCCCAGACTTCCCTTCCATGATCCACCTGCCTGAAAAACAAACAAACCTCTTAAATTAGTTCCTTTCTCACCCCAGAGAAACCTGGATAGAAGAAAAGGAATTTTTATTGGTCAAATGGAGCCACCACACAAACAGTAGATGAACTAAAAAGGAAAAAGCACCTCACTCTCTAACAGAGCTGGCAGAAGGTGCAGAATGAGCATCTTCAATAAGTGAACATCCCAGGGCACTGAAGCTGACAGATACCCAGACAATTGTGGGGATGGTGAAAATGGGCACATTCATTCTATAGTACAACATCAGCAGCTGGGAAAAAAAAAAAAAAAGGTCCACTGAAGTTACAGTAAATAAATATATATACAACAATTTCCCCCTTTTTTTACAATACAAAAGGCAGAAATTCCAGTGTCAAAAACTTGTGAAGTGTTGATTAATGAAAAAACATATTCAAAACTATTTTCTATTTCCATGGAGAATATAGGGAACATTCTATAAAACCACATTGATTCAACATATCTAAATGCAACTTATAGTATAAAATAAATAAAACAATCCAGAACTTTTTTTCCCCTGGTTCATGGACTGTCAGAGAAAATTGGAGAAAATATCCCCAAATTATGCCTGATGGTCACGTATTTCCCTCACCCAGTGACTCCAGGTACGTCTATCACTGCACACTCTCTCGGCCACCCAATTAATAATACAGTCCACCTCTCCCTCTTCCAAGCCAAATCCCTCTAACTCTGTCCACTTTTTCTTTTTTCCATAATTATCTTCAAACCCAAAAGATTCTTTATTTCTTTATTTTGTTTATGGCCTCTTTGCTAGAGTGAGGACAGAGGATCAGATCTCCAGATATGCGTTTATTAATATATTCCATGCTGTTTCCTAGAGGCACTCAGTCCGTATTGGTGATGGAGTGAATGCCATTTTTCTATCCTTTTTCTGGTTCCCACCCCCCTACCCCCACTTAACTGTAGATTCCTCAGACCCAGGAATCACCTCTGCTGTGTGAGAGCTCAGCACTGAGCACCTGACCCACATTCAGAAGCTGGCCTGACTTCACAGCCAGGCTCTGTTGTTTTCTTTTAGACATAAACCATCTCAGAGAGTACCAGCCTGGAATACGGGTACTCTGAGACCATGGTAAAGGGGGATGAAGCAGGCCCACTTCATCGTTTCATTGAAGCACAGACAAAAATATGGTCACTCCCTCAGCCAAAATGAGTGGATACTACTTCTTTACCAATGGTGGCTTTCTCCTTGTTTAGTCTCCCCTCCCTAAATTTTTAAGATTTACTGAGATCATAGTCACCTTCTCCTCAAGAACAAATCTCGGCCTCCTGAGACCCTTTCCCCACTGACTCCCTCAAAGCCCACATCCTGAAATTGGTGCTTTGTAAATCCTCTTACGGAACCCTTCCATTCTCCCCATGGCACACATCTACCTTGGCGTAATAAGTAAAAAACCCAGGGGTGTCTTTGGCAGCCGCTGGATGAAAATCAATGACAAAATAAATATATTAATTAGTGCAAGCATTTCATAAATTACCTGCCTAGGAATTCCTTAACTGTCTTCAATAGCACAATTCCCCAAAGCCATTACAAGGAAAGCACTCTCACCTTCCCACTACTCTATCAAAAGCGACAGATCCTCCCAAATCCAGGAAAACCTCAGGAGACTTTCGCCAACAGAATTTAGTCATCTGAAAGTAAACCCATCGATCAGGGATGAGAGATGTGGAAAAAAACCTATGGGAAACTATTACTTTATATAATCAGCCACATTGTACATATACTTGTGTATGTCACGACCACAGAGTCATCACTTAGAAAAACAAGTTCAAATTACATCTCTCATCCACAGCCAGCTCCTTTCCTAAGACATTGATATAGAGGGGATCTCAGCAGTTCATCTAAGAACAAAGTCATGACTTTAAAGTCCATGTTATACAGATGCAGAGCAATGAAAATAAAGGCACGGAAGGAGTAGGGGTTTGAAAGTTGATTCTTACAAACATGGTACAAAACACAGAGAGTACCAGACACTCATCAAAGGGGATGAAAACTTTATTCAGTCTGTTGCTGTATAAAAGAGTCCAGCATAAACACTTTATCTCCAATCTGCACACAGGTGATGGGGTGTTTGAAAGGACAAGTGGGGAAGGGATATGGGCAAAGAGCAGGGGCTCAGGAGGAAGAGGCTGACAAGTAGAAATTTACAAGAAGCAGGACAAGGGGTGGATCCCCGGGTTTAGATGACATGGCCCAAGTTAGGCTTCTACCTCCCACAGAGGCCCGACTTTCAGGTGTTGACTGGAACAGAGAAATTGTCTTGGCAACCTTGAGCTTTGGCATGTAAGAACTTAAGGGGACCAGACTCCTAAGGGCAGGCCTTGAGCTTAGAAACCATTTGCTGTTTGTTTGAGTCTTTCAGTGTAATAGGGAGCGGACACAATTGATTATGCTGAATCTGCAATCTTCATAGACCAAGGCCAAGGTGTCGCTGAGAAGAGGGCCTGAAGGAACCTGCATTTGATCTTTGTTAATAGTAAGACTGACCACAGGATGTGAAGGCACACACCTGTAAACCCAGCAACTCAGCAGTCTGAGACAGGAGGATTGCAAGTTCAAGCCAACCTCATCAATTTAGCAAGGCCCTAAGCAAGTTAGACCCTATCTCAAACAAAACAAAACAAATGCTGGAGATGTGGCTCAGCAATAAAGGGACCCTGGGTTAAATCCCCAGTATCAAAATAAAAATAAGATTGACCAAACTATCCAGCTTGCCAGGCTGGAGACCGATGCTGGGTTCACAAAATCTGGCTACATCAATCAATAACTGAGAAAGCTGCAAAGAAAGCACACAAGCACACAAAAATACCTTTTCAAAATCCAGGATGGCTGTTGACCTTAGGGGTTCATTGGAAGAAGAGAGAGCTTGCACTGGATTCTTTATTTTTTAGGAGGGCACACAAAAGGAGGTTCAATGGAATGTTCTTTCCAAATGAGTCAAGGGATCAGATTTCAGGGGTTGCATCTAGCTTCTTGATGTCTTGTGGTTAGCAGATTGACTGATACCTTGGAAGGCCACACCCATCTCAGATGCCGTGTGGGATCATAGGCAGAGCAAGTGAAAAGGACACATACGTCGCACAGCCCAGTCAGGGAAGCAATGTCAGTCCAGTCCCCTCATGCTCTCAAATGCTCATAGCTCACCCACACAGCCCAGGGCTGGCTCATAACACCAAACCATTCTGGATCTGTTTCCCCAAACAACCATCACATATGGCTTCTCTCAACACCCTGAATACTGGTATAGACTATAATAGATACCAAAGCTATCTCCACAAACTTCCCCCTCTCCTTCCCAGTTTGAGTGCATCTGTCCCCATCTCAGCCTGTGTGTATGTAGGGGAGAAGGGACAATAGAGGGAGGTTGGTGGGTCTTTTTTTTTTTTTTAATTGTCTTTTTTGGAACTGGGGGTAGAAACCAGGGCTTTGTGAACACAAGGCAGATGCTTTGCCACTGAGCTACATCCCAGTCCTTGATGAGTATTGAGCCAATCAGGGTGGTCACCCTTCTTGGCTTAGGCACATCAGCACATCCCATTTCCCCAGCCACATGAATTCAAAGGTCTAGACCACCCAACTTGAGAAGCTCACTGCTACTGTGAGGTGGCTGTGGGAGGTGACCCACTCTCTTTTCAGGAAGTGTGTTGTACAGTCATCTATCTCCCTTTATAAGAGAAATCAACCCGAGGAAGAAGCTCAACTACAGAGGAAGGCAGAGTAGAGGGAACTTTGGGGACTAGAACCACAGCTCCAGTTACCCAGAGCTCTAAGCGAAGCCTACTCTGCCTCCAGCCATTAAGTCCCCCTTTCTGTTTAAAACGGGCTGACTTTGCTTTTCTGTTCCTTGCAATTAAAAGCATCCAAACTGAAACATAAATCTTCATCTGATCTTCTGGAGGGGGATAGTGCAAACCGAGGATAAAGTCTTCATCTGTTTTCAAGGGAAGTACAGCTATAAATGATACACACTGAATTGCTTTGCAATTTAATGATTTGATGTTTCACATATACAAGGAGATAAATTTCCAAACTTACAGCTCCATCTGGAAAGATGGTAGGTAATGGGGGCCAAAGAGGGTTTACAGGCACCATCCTTTGTACTGAGTACATTGCTTCATCTGAACACCTTTTATTATTCCCAGCAGTAATTGGTTGCTCTTAAGTGTATGTTAAAATAAAATTAGTTAGTGAATAATGAATCCGTTTCAATTCATGTACCATAACGATGTCAATTTATTTGAATGGTTGGCTTTAAAAGCCATTGTATTGAACTGGGCATGAGTACATAGACATGCAAGTGCCTTTTCTAACCCTGTGTTCTCAACATTCTCATCCATTATCTCCTAATTAAACAACAAAGCTTCCTTGAAATACCCCAGTTAGACATCATTACCAAGCATTTTGTATCATTTGCTAGATTAATGTGACTAATTATACAACCTGCAGCAATGAGTCAAGACCTTGGTGAAACAGTAGAAATGAGGTGTACAAATCCCTTCATGAATTTTTTTTTTTTAAATCAAAGCAAGTTCATTCTGAAAGACCCCAGCCCAGAAACCCCAGGCCCCATTGTGAAACCATCAGGGCATGTTGCTAACCCACGTAAAGAGAGGTCTCTCTGTTAATCAGTTAAGGGTAGTCTATTGTGAGGGGACAGGATGGTTGAGGAAGAACAGAAAAGCAGATCCCAAGGCATGCCTGAACAAACAGGAACTGATAATGATAAGCAGGAGCAGAAAAACCAGAGTGTTAATATGTAACTGTCATGAGGTTTATCCAGGAACATAAAGTGAAAAACAACTTTGCCCTTTAGGTAATCTATATGTTGGGTTCAAAATAACCAATAAGAAACCTGTCACTTCCCGCGCGCGCGAAACCTGCCCCATTATCCTATAAAAGACCTGTACCCCAAAGCCCGGTGTGCCAGTTCACCAAAGCTCCGGCTGAGGTTTTGCTGAGCACCCACAGGCGTCTGTGTCTGAATAAACCTCTTGCGTTTGCAGCCAGTGCCTCGTGCGTCTTTCTTGGACAGGGAATCGGTGGGTCTTTCAATTCCTAATTGATAGACTGGGTTTCTTTAAACGTCAGTAGCTCTCTTTCCCTCTTGGGTCACTGGAAGCTCTAAAAGGAGAAGGGATGACTCATAACTCTTGGGAATTAGTTCTCTGAGACACGTTGGATCCATTTTCAGCTTTAGAGCAGTGAGCCCTGGGCTGGGTCAGGATACAAGATACTCTATTAGGTCTTCTCCTAGAATAGATTAGAAAAGCGCATACGAAGAAAAGTCTGAGTTATACTGTGTGTGGTGGAGAACCATTCATGTTGGAAAGGAAGAAAGACGAATTTCGTGGCTTGAATACTGATCTCTGAGAATAAACCACCAGGGTTCACATCCCAGGCCCCTCCCTTCCTTTGTAACCTTTGGGAAATCATTTGACCTTTTTGCGTCTCATTTTTTTCATCCTGTAATATAGAAATAGTAGTAGTATCCCTTATATAATGACTTGGGAACTCAATGCTAACAAAGTACTCAGCCCTAATACTTATTACCAACGCTCCATAAACATGGGGATGTTGTTCTGCAGAAAGGATAATAACTATGTTATTAAAAAATTAATATTAATGTAAATAAATTTATGCTTCCATTTATCCTTACTGCCATCTTAGTGATGTTAAAAGACAAAATTACAAAAAATTCAGCCAAAGATCTGATTGGCTTCTACCTGCAATTCATGAAGCAGAGCAGCCTCCATTCTGTGAAATAGAATGAGAGCTCCTACGGTCAATGGATGGTTTTGCAACATGGGAACAAAAAGATAGAACAATGAAGGAAGAAAAGATAATTGGTTACTATCTGGTTACTTCATGTTAGGTTTTTGAATGGGTTAAAGCAGAGGGTGTTACTGGTGGTCTGACTCTGGAGACCCAAAAAATCAGGTCCAGCCACTTGTCTCAGATACTAAACAGAAAAGGTAATGGTGGAAAGTATGAAGGGAACTTTACTGAGCATCTACACTGGGAGATACAGGGCACCCTTGTCCTTAGCCCTGTCTTCCAGGGGCTGACCATGACTTTGAGGGGAATGAGGGCAAGAGTGCACCACCAAAGGCTTCTCAAAGCTGCCAAAGCAGGTGAACTTGATCAGGTGTCGTCTGATCTTTCAGAATCTCACAGGGCCTTGAAAGCAATAGGAACATTATTGTTGCCTAGGAGGTAGCTTTCACTCATCACAAGATACATCGATCAGATCTACTGTTCCTGGAACCCAACATGACTCAGAACAAAGGAGACAGATGCAAAACAGAGGCAGAAATGCCAAATCCTGCTTCTAGCCATCCATTGGATATTTGCAGGTTTTATTTCTTGAACAAGAGTTTCCTGAAATAGAAAGATTATGTTGATGAATATGGTGGAATAAAAAAATCACCTTAATGTGGACAAAAAGCTGTGTGGGTTTTCATCTTCAATATAAAATAAAGTAGAAGTTAACTCAAAACTCATTTCCATAGAAAACTTTCTATAATTAATTTTGACAGAAAACTTCTATTTCAAATGTTATTTTGTGTAAAGTACTCCTGAAAATCTTTGTATTCATTTAGTATGTACTATCTATGCATAAAAGAAAATGAACCATGAAGGATAAAAGTTGTCCTTAGATTAAAATTTCTCTTCAGAGAATCCTTATTTGCAAAATCAAGAAACAAGTTACCGTAGTGAATAATAAAGGATTTCATCAAGGTTTCGTCTCTTGTTTAGGATGTTCTTGAGTTTTATTTGAGGGTGCACAGCTGAAATCTTTTTTTTTTTTAACAGGGGAAGGGAAAAGGCATTAACAAGAAAATTGCAATGATTCTTCCTCCTTACCAATCATTTGATTCCATCATCTTTTCTCGTCACTTAACTATTCTCGTGGCTTCACATCCCTCCTAATTCATTTTATATTCTATAGATCAATAGTGCAACTGCTACCATTGCTAAAACTTCAAATCTCTAGCCCCTCTTCCTGGGTCTCACTTTGCAAAACACCATCCTTCAGCATATACCTCACAGTTGTAAGCTGGGAGCTGTCTCAACTTGTATTTGCCTACACAAAATTCTTGGTTATTTTTGATAGATAACCTAATAGTGAAAGTTTGAAGTGGATGAGGTTGGTTACACCTCCACACAAGTCCTCCTTTAGGTTCTAATAATAAAATCAAGTGGAAGATCAAATATTACCACAATGTAGACATTTTACATATAATCAAGCATCAGCAAGCAGAGGGGAAGGCTAAGTTCAGTGAAGTCTCAGCTTTCTGACCTTTTAGAAATCCATCCACACTGGCGTGAGACACTGGAGACAGCAGATACAACATTTCCAAAACAGGATTCTGTTCCCCTCACACTTGCCTCTGAGCAACCAGAAAACCTCAGACCCCTGTCTAGACACAGAGACCCACAGGGACGCCCTTAGCTCCTGTAAGTGTAGGCAAGGTCTCCTTGAACCACTGATCTCAACACTGAAAGTGCATTACCAACAAGGGGTTAATTTATGAGCCTCCAATTGCGCAAATAGGAAGTCATTTTCTTGTTTTCACAAACGTCTGTCCTTCACCTGGCACAGGCTTTGGCCCAGCCTAGGAGAGCACAAAGTCACCACATGGACACTCAAAAGAATGCATTCTTAACAGTGATATTGCCAATTGGAAAAAAAGTCTGGTGTTGATCAGGGACAAAGGAAGCTACATTGCTTTCGATAAATGACCACGGAGCATGGCCTTTCCAACCTCCCTAAAGGGTGAATTTCTAACAAGGCAACTGAAGGCTCCCAAGAGCAGGCTTTTTCCATCTTTTCAGCCTGGTGGAACACTTGAAGTGATTTTCAGGTCACAGCTTAAACATGTACGACATGTGTGGCGTGTGCTATATGTACAGGGAAATTTGTTTTTCTAATTGGAAACTAGCAATCCATTTTTAAGCAATCTTTCCTGGAAAAAAAAAAGAATATATAAGTAAATCTAGTTTATCTTTTTAAAATGAAGCTCTTCCTTTCCCTTTCAAACAATGTTTAAAATTCAAAAAACAAATATAATGAATTTTTATTATATAACTTGGCTTAAGCCAAAACAGAATTTAACCTTTCTAAATTTGGCTCAATAGATTGAATTGAAAGGAAGATAACAAATTTTCTTTAATTAATGTTATTCACAGGATTAAAATTAATCAACTACCAAAGACAAAACTTCTAGAATCTCAAGTCAAGGGAATGTGAATAAAAATATGGCTTCGGACATGATTTTAATGCTTGGAAAAGAAGAGTTTCTTACTGGCTGATAGAATCAGGCTTACATACAGGCTTACTAATAACAAAATGATAAGTATTGATGTATTCAACTCTGATAAATTTAAATATGAAGTGTTATTTTTGAAACTGAAAAAGATATAATGAAATATACCCGTACTTGTTTGATACAATCCTGTGTTGAGCTAGAGGGAAGAACACATGGATTTCATTTACAACTGAAATGTAACTTTTGCAGTTGTTGTTGGTGTTTATGAAATAACAGAAAACTTGTTCATATGTGTGAGAGGTTGAGAGTGCAACAAAATGTCCCTTGGTACCCTGAAACCCAGGACAGTTATCTCAGGAAAGATCCTATGGCCCCATCTACAGAGTAGGATCCGTCTGCAGCTATAGTTCTTCCCCATCTCTACAAACTGTTTAGGCACAGCCAAAAATTCAGAAGACATCTCCCTCATCTGCTCATGCAATTGCATTTAAATATGGTTCAATTTTATTCTGGGTTCTTTCAGATTCTTCTCAATATGAATTAAGACTTACTACTACCCTCAGGCACAAGCAGCAATGGAAGCATCTCAATGATCTTTTGCAACATAATTTTTTTTCCAAAAAATTCAGTTTCCTTTTATGTACAAAAATTTTTGACATTTTTAGTGAAAATATTTTCTCCAGGGCTTTACAGAGACTTATTCAACATTCAACCGGCTCATGTCATGAAAAACATCTGCTAATTTGTCTAGCGTTGGCAAACTGTTCTTCATCTTCAAAGTGCCCTGGAAAACTGGCTCTTATATGATTTTGAAAGCAATTCTCAAGCACACCAATGATATTTCTATTTGGAAGAGAAGATTATGTCTGTGAGCTTCCACACAATTCTCTAAAATATTTTTCAGTGGAACTGATCTCTGTTTAGTAAAGCTAACCGTATCTGCAACCACACCCAAAACTTTCATTATTCCTTCGCCAATGGTGTTTTATCCCAGCACCAATTTATGGACAAATTAGTGCATTGTGGCGATGTCAAGTTTTTTTTTATTCCTCAAAAGAAGCAAAGAAGTTTATGAAACCAACTATAGAAGAGGCATTATCAGTACATATGCCAATAAGTTCCTCACAAGGATGCTTTGTGTCAAAGGACAGAAAGATAAAATATAAACCTCATCTTGACCTTTGCTTCTTTTGAGCAGTTTTTACAGCTAGAAATATGTCTTGAGTCTCATCATTATTTAAAAACCTTACAAATGACATAATTAGTGTCAAACTAGATGAGAGGGCTGCTTTTATCAGTTTGTTATACAAAACCTTTTCATCATGAAGTGATTTATCATCATTATGTCAATTTTTTCAAACTGTTAGAACATGGAAACTTCTCAACTTCATACATGACAAATTGTCCCAACATCTAGCTCAGTATAATTTTAAGAGTGAAGAATTATTAGGTTCCCACTAAACGTGTGACCTTTCCTTTGAGGGGCAGTAAGTCTCCTACTAAATACTAAGTTGTTTCCTGGACCATTTCTCTGAAAATGACTCTTTTTAACAAGTGCTTTACACCATTTTGAGATTTCCAATGACTTTAAAAATCAGTGTCTTCACTTTTTAGAGTTGAGGGACAATCTGGACTCGTGGCTGCCTTTATAAGTTGTAACACTTTCCTACCATTCACTGCCATACAAGGCAGCTAAACAACATCTCACCGAATTCCTACAGGACTGCCAGGTCGCTAGCAGTACCAGAATGTGTGGTATGGGAAGTTCAAAAAATGGTATTCACTTCTTACCCAAGATCTCTCACAGTAGCACTGGCATCATCTCACAAGATCCCATATGATAAGCTCTGTCCTAAAATGTAGCTCCAAAGAATGCAGACATCTCACTGCTCAAGCCAGAGTTCTAGACGTAAAGAGCAGATAGCAGCACACTTAGTCTTCCCTGTGCATCTGAGTGTTTCTGAAGAAATTTATCTGACCAGGCTGAAGCAGGGACTCCTCTGATGCCATGAAACCTTGAGAAGACTCAAAGATAAGGCCAGAAATACAAATGGGAGGACTAGCTGAGGTCCAGTAACTAAGATACAAACTCAGAACCCACACACCAGGTCCCCTGATGCCATTATCTCCACTTTTCTGCAAACCCAGAGGAGGAATACAGCTTTCTCTTGACTGAAGCATCCTTTTGTGCTAAACGGGTCCTGAAACAGGTACCATTCAGTCTTGGATTCCTCCCCATGCAGAACTGGTAAAGGAGCAGCCAGCAAAGATCACTTGCCTCATTTCAAAATGTTTACTTTTTAAAATCTCCTTTTCCCTGCCTTCTTGCTGAGAAACAGTAACACACAGTGAAAGTAACCTTGGGGAAATCCAACCCATCCTTTGTTCAAGATTTTGACCCAGACCAGGGTTTGAGGTTTGGCCTCATTCACAGATTGGCTTCCTTTTGAACTTCTGATCATCAACTCCCCTGATGCTCACCCGGGCCTGACTCTGAGGCTTGTCTGGTTGGCTATTCTATCTGCCCTGCTGAGGGCGGTTTCCACCTTTCTCTCTCCTCCAGCGGGATGCAGAGACCCCCAGCATGTCTTTTCCGGAAGGTCCTCGTTTCCAGGTGGCTTACTTCATGTGTCAGGAAGGCCCCCTGTCCCTTCCACCAAATCTGTCACTCTGTCTGGAATGATGCTCAGCTTCCCTTTATTCCTCCTACCTGGAGCTGTCAATGTGTGTGGTCCATTTCCCGCTTCCTCTTCTCTTCTTAGAGACTTTGATCTCAATGTAATTCCTTCTCTCTGACACCATCAATCTCTCTCAACACGGTCATTTTCATTGATGTAAAAACACACTTTAATATCTTTAATATATTCATCTTAAAAACAAAATGAAAAAATAATCTCTTGACCTACAGTCCCCTTCCATGTATCATCTGCCCCCCTTTCTTTTACCTTTCCTACAGCAAGATCACTTGAAATAGTCCTGTCCATAGCTGTTTCCACTTCCCCACTCTCTCTCCATTCTGATTTCCATCTGGTCCCTTCATTGAATCTGTTCTTACCAAAGCAACCACTATCTTCCACCTGATCAAATACGTGGACATTTTCTATCCTCCCTTATAACTCTCCTTAGTAGAACTTTGTGCATTTCACCAAACCATCTTTCGGTTTTTGTTACAAAATATTATTTATTTACTGTAACCACTTTACTGAGCTATGATTTAATACTATGCAAATAATTCAATGAAAATGTACGATTCAATGTTTGCTAGGATATTCACAGAGTTGTACAACCATCACTGGGATCAGTTTTAGAACATTTTTGTCACTCAAAAATGAAACAGTGCCCTTTAGCCATTACTCTCTGCCTTCCAGCATTCAGCAGCCCATAATCTACTTTCTCTATGTATAGATTTATCTGTTCTGGACATTTCATATAAATGAAATTATATGAAATTATCAGTGGGAATTATCAGTGCATTGTTACGGATGCTAGTTTTCTTTTTAAAGGTTTTTATTATAAAATTGTGAGACTTTACCTATGCAAGGTTTTCTAGTTCTCCAAGTGTTTCACATACTGGGTGTCATTTGATTGTCACTACTCTGACATAGGCAGGATGGATCTCATAACCCTGTGTAGTACAGTGTCAGGGCCAGATGATGGGAGACAGGCAAATCAGGACCAAGTCTTGTCTAGACCATTTCCTTGGCTGTAAAATGGAACTTTAAAGAGATGAAATGTGATAATGTGTGTAAAACCCCAACCACAGTGCCTGGCAGTCTGTACTAGATGCCCACTACAGGGGAGCTTTGGTGGCTGTGTGCATGCTCCCCTAGGGCGGTTGAGGATAAGCATGATTCTGATTAGAACCTCGCCTGCTCACCACCATCATCATGATGCATCTGACTCAGTTCCCAGAATGTGTCATGCTCTCTAATCCCTTCAACTGTCCACCTACTGCTCTGTCCAAAATTGCTATTGCCCCTTTTCCATCTTAAATTCCATGTTCCCTTTAAGAGTTATCCCATGTGGCTCTTGTACTGTACAATGCTAGCTGTAGCTGTCTGTCCCTGTTGCCTATACTTAACCTTGTTAAAGGCTTGTGCAATTAATCTCTGCTTCTGTAGCCCCTGAGAAGGTGCTTAAGAAGTATTTTCTCCTTAAATGAGTGGATAGAGGAAGATAAGAAGGAATCAATGGAGTTGCTGTTCTGTGTGTGCTCTCTGGTTTCAGAACGGAGGTGCAGACCAGTTTTCTGACACCCCAGAGATAAGCCAGCACTCCCTTTTAAGCTGAAAGCAGTAGGATGGTACTTCTCTAAAGAAAAAGGTTCCTTAAATTTCTAGAAGTCTGGCCAGTGGCCACAGGTATAAAATCGTAGGTTGCTCAATCTGGTGGGGGAGAAGCATCACAATTGCAAAGATCCGCTTTCCTGGCACCAGTCAAAGAGGAGAACGGAGACATCTGCATGCCCCAATGACATCATGTGGCCCTGCCTTGCACAATAGAGGGGAAAAAAACTGTCAGGGCAAACTTCCAGTTTATCAAGACATGGCTCAGCCACGGCCAAGTGTTTCCACCCCTTTCCCCATCGTTACTGGTCCCAATATGGAAAATGGCTCTTAGAGCATTGAATGAAACAGACTGGAAAGAGCCAGATGCTTGCTTAATTGGATTTTCAGCCAGGGAACCAAAGTGTCCTTATTGTAGGCTTCTCATCCTTTAGGGTTCCACTGCTTCACCTTCCACCCCACAAAGTCACTCCCCTCAACTTGAGGGTTAACATGCCAACTCGTTTCTTGACCCTTAAACTGTATATACATAGAGTCCTAAAACTGTATAGCTCTGTTTTACCTTTTTAAACTTCATGGAAGTTTATACGCACTCATTTTTAACTTACATGCATCTTCTCAACACTATATCGTGGAATTGGTCCACATGGGTTATCTGTAGCTCGGCTTCACTCACGTACTGAGTGGCACATAAATGGGCAGGTGTCAGACACTGCTTAGAGGTGTGCTCTGTGTGCACTGCTGGGCAGAAGGGGCACGTTCCACATAGCTCTTAGCTTCTGCCCACGTAAGGAAATGTCCCTCTAGGGGTACAGATCTGTGGTCTGTTTTATGACATGGACATCTCATTCCCTGAGTTTTGTTCCCCTCTTGGGTGATTCTTTAATCAGACAGTATGTCTCCTATGAACACTGGGCTAGAAGTCAGGAACCTAACTTCTCATCCTGGTTCTGTGTTAGAACCCACGTGACCTCTGGTAAGAGATCTCACTTGGCAAACCTCGGTTTACATATCGAGAGTAACTTAGTTTTCACAAACCGTACAGATGTCAGAGGAGGCTACAGGACACACTTTTCAGGGTGTCCCTTCCTGTGGTGAAGACTGGGAACCCGTGGACATTTGTATGCCTAAAGAGGTTTTGAAGATACGGTTACGATGATAATCTTGAACTGGGGGTTATCCTGGATCACTGGGGTGGGTCCACCGTACCCAGGGTCAGTGGTGGAGAAGATGTGAATAGGTGAGCAGAGAGGGAAGAGAGCGATTTGAAGATGCTATGCTGCTGGCTTTGAAGATGGAGGGAGGGGACAGGAGTCAAAGATAGCAGGTGGCCTCTAGGAAAGGCCAGAAGTGGATTCTCCCCCGAGCATACAGAAGGAGTGCTGTCCTGCTAGTAACTCTACTTAAGGACTGTTGGCTCCTGGAACTATAACATAATGATGTGTTTTAAGCCCCTAAGTTTGTGGTGACTTATTAGAGAGGCAGTACGACCCCAGTACAAAGCTGAGTAAGTCTGACATGATGAACCCACTCCAGCATTTGACTCTTCTGAGGTCTTTAGATTTTTCTATCTTAAGCCATGGCACTTTTGGTCTCTCAAGTTTCTGTAGTGTGGACTGGTCAACTTCCCAAGTCCAAGTTCCAGTTGACCCTTTGAGCAAATGTTTAAAACCATTCTCCATGATTCCAGCTAATGCATTGAATCCCAAATCTTGGGAAAGTGCTCCAATTTTGATCAGTTTAGCCTAACCTAAAGTTATGTTCCTTTCTACCTGGTCTGTGACCTTTTGAATCCACTCTTACCCATACTTCCCCCATCTCTGCTGGTACTTAGAGGCAAAACCTTGTAATTCATTGAACTCATGGGCCTTCCCCTCTCTGATGCAGTTTTCTATTTACCCCCTGAGCCTTGCCAGGGTATGACTCTGGAGTAAGCAGGAATCAAGAAACCAGGAGTCTGGAGACCATAAAAGAATGGTCCTCTGAGGACAACTCTGACCCCTATCAGTTATCGCCCAGATGAGATCTTTACACCAAGCCACAGGGCAGGAGGGTCTGCTTCCCCTGCTGAGGTAGCTTCGGTGGCACTTGCATATACCTAACATCCTCTTCCCAGTTCTTCTATCTCTGAATTGTCCTATTTTATCACAAAAGAGAGCATGAGGCTGGAAATGCACAATCTGCTATAATTCTTCAACCTACAAGTGCAGACCACATCTGAGTTTGAGTTGCCTCAATCCTGTGTTTACAAGACACAGAGATGTTTTTCAGGGAATCCACAGAAATTTCTTGGTCCTCTGATGGTTTTGTAAGAGAAAGATTATCATTTTTTCCCCCATTAAATTTTCTGGTAGAGCTAAAAATGGGTAAGCCGAGTTATAAAGGTAAGGTGCCTTGTTGTTTTCAAACCCAATCAGATAAAATCCTATTCCTGGATTGCTCATTTTCTAGGGATTAATCTTTATCATCACTATTAGGATAAAAGTCCAGTCGTACAGAAAGAACTCCACTCTAGCTCATTTAAGCACAGGAGGATTCTTATCACAGGCTATTAAACACCTTCTAGAATTAAGAAGTCTGCAGAAACAAATGAGGGGCTGAACTTCTAGGAACTTTCAAATTGCACTGCAGTACTGGAAGCTAAGAGAACAATACCTTCTGCTGCAGGAGGACATCAGGGAGCTGTTGATGGAGGGACAAACTACGCCCTCTGGTTCCAGAACCTCACTGGCTCCGCTAGGATTCACTGGAACAGACAGAAAGGAGGTTCCTTGTTCACCTGAAATTCATATCCCAGGCACACATTTCTGCTCAGCAGAACCTACATCACATCCAAATATCTGTAAGGAAGTTTAGGAGATGCCATTTTTTAGCGTCCCAGTCTCTGCACAAGAAGAAAACAGCCCACGGTGTTGGCTCACCTCCCCTGAGCATTCCTAAATGAAATGCCATCAAGGAACCATCTGGAAAACTATGCAGCGAGAGGAGTCAGAGCCAAACAGCTGCATTGGCAAGCTCGGGTCATGCCAGGAATCTCTTCTTGGTAAATGAGCCAGAGCCCTGGGAGGAACGCAGTGCCAGAAAGCAACTCAGCTCACTGCAAACATCATTCGGATCAGAAATTAGAGGGGCAGGGGGTGCAACTTATCAGTAGAGCATGTGCTTAGCATGCACAAGGAAAAATTTCAAAAAAAAATTATTTTTGAAGAACAATTTGTGTTCCATTGCTATCTTTTTGTATTTGGAATGTCTTCATAGTTACTTTTAGTTTTTGAAGTTCTCCACTAGTATTTCAGGGGCGGGGGGCAGAAAGACTTGTAGGCTATGCTGAAGATATACAGTGTAAGCACTAAAGGGAGAGAAATGCTTCCTGCCAGAGGGGAATTCCCATGACAAGCTTCTCAATTTAAGAAGTCTCAGCTTCTGCTGAGTCTGAGAAATGGGAGCTACATATGCATTGTTTTTATTTTGGAATTTGAGTGTATACAATTAACTAAGTGAAAGCTAGCATGAATGCTAATTATTTACTCCTCATTTAAATAACAACAATTAAGACATTGTTCAAGCTGTAGGGGTTGCATATGCAAATCGTGTTTGTTTCAGCTACTGGGAACTCACTGATCACAGCTGCATGAAAAAAAAGATGTCTAGTTTATGAAATTTCCATCAATCTTCACATGATAATGCTTTGTTATGCAAAATTAATTAGCATGTACCGATTGAGAGATTTGACTTTTATTTATGTCCACCTTTAACACCTAAGATTGTATGATCAATCCCTAAGAGAACTTGTGAAAAATAATAATTTAATATTAAGCCAAATAATAATGAAACATTTAAACCTGGATGCCCATACGTGAATAAGTTTGGGTATGAGAGAGCTTCTGACAAATTGAGCATATGGAGACTTGATTGGTGTGAGAGCGGTGATCTCCGGGAAGCCCCAAGCACTGCATGTTGGCACACATCCTCCCATGACTAAGCCTGTTCCTGTTTGTTTATACCATTTTCCACTTTCCCATAAGCATTTTGAAATGATGTACTGTTTTTCTACATTCTTATCATCAAATTGCCTCTGAATTTTAAAATAAAGCGGAGAAAAGCCATTCTTCACTCACAACAATAAGCAGGTACCTGAGCTGTTTGGACATCTCCCCAGCCCGTGCAGCCAGAACCATTCATTCACTCCTTCCCTCTATCCTTGAGTTTTTTCTCTGCTCACATTGAGAAAGTCTGGTTTGGTCTCATTGATGTGGCTGTATCTTAGAAGTTTGTGTATCTTTAAAAGAGAAGGCATCTCTAAGCTCCAAAACCTAAACTGTGGTTTGAAAACAAAATACCCCTTTTTCTCTAATTACATGGTCCAGAAGCCAAATGCTCTCCAGAATAAACTTGGGAATTTGTGGAAATCCAAAATGGATAATTCAACAAATGACAAATATCCAACTTTTCTCTCAGTTATACAGATCTAGGCACAAATCACATCATTCCTCTGGATCTTAAACCCTGGGAGATTGTACAGGCCTTTCCCTAGAGTTATAAGATCAGCATTAGTGGCTAAATATGTCATTGTCTCCCCTCTTCACTGCTGTGCTATTAATTTGTGATCTATTAGTAGATCTTCTTATGCTTTATATTGGTACACAGTTCCAGAGATGAATTCTTTGTAAACTATGTCATCGATGATCATTTAAAGTACAATCAATACGTCTTTAACTATTTCTTGAGAACAAAAGTTATTTGGATAATCAGTCCTATATTCTTCTGCTTTTTTATATTACTGGCAGATAATGTTTATCACCTGAACAATTTTTCTGAATAATGGAGAAACTATAAGCATATGCCTGTTATGTTTGTTAACTAGGAAAAAAAATTCCCAAGAATAAGAAGAGTTGATATTAATTATACTTGACTAGATAAACAGATTAAATATTTTATCAGTTCTCATAAACTATTCAAACTCATTCACTGCTTTACATTCTCAGAGGGTTATCATCTAGTGCCTGCTTGAAAATGTAAAGGGACTCCTGAGGTTCCAGTAGCTTCCATGGCAAATAGCATCCATCTCCACAGCAAGAGTGCCTTCCCTACCTTGTCTTCCTTACTTGATCTTTTAAAGGGTCAAAAAGTTTCTCTGCCTTTCCAGAATAAATGCTGATTTGCATACAAACCCAAATAGGAAAACTACAAGTTTCCAAGTTTTAGATTAATCAATCATTTTTGGTAATTTTTGCATATAGGCACATGAAAGAACCTGCTCCAACGCTGTTTTTGATAATCTTGTTCTGGAGATGGCAAATCAGTTTACTTCATATACCAGCTTGGATGAACTAATGATATCTCCCTGGGGGCACTGCAGTGAAAAGGATTCTGAGATCCTTTGTGAGCTCAAGGAGAAAGAACATTGTGTTGGATATTATTTTTGTTTCAGCTCCCATCTTTTGATGTGGCTGTTGATCTAGCATCTGCCTGTGCTCAGGTGAGCCTGACAGCACTTCATTGTAGCTACACTGTGTATTTGTTCCTCCTTTTGTCCAGTTGATGCAGACTGGGTACCAACTTAGTTATCCTTCCAGTGGGCAAATTGTTAGGGTGACCCTTGACCAATGGTCTGAGTGTCAATAAATCAACACTGTATTTATGTTTTATGATTTGACAACTCTGAGAAACATTTACACTATTTCTCAGATGATCCCCATAGCAGTTACCAACTCAATAATGCATGTAAGAATTTATTCCTCATTGTTCTCACCTTTCCATTTCTGTATTCTGGGATCATGTCATAGTAAATTTTTTCTTTTTATTCTTTTTCTCCTCTCTCTTTCCATTCCCCTCCCTCCCTCTTTCTCTCCCTTCCTCCCTTTCCCCTTCCTCTTTCTTTCTTTCTCTCTCTCTCTCTTTCTTTCTTTCATTCTTTCTTTCCTTTTTCTATACTGAGGATGAAACCCAAGGCACCCTACTTCTGAACTACATTCCCAGTCCTTTTTTGTTTCTTTATTTTGAGACATGACTCAAGTTGCCAACCCCTTGATCTTGTGGTCATCCTGCCTCAGCCTCCAAGTCACTGGGATTACAGGTGAGCACAACTGTACCTGCTTGATAAATGATCTCTATAAGTCTCATCCAAGTTATTTTTCTGGGGAGAGTGGTGGATCCAAGCTAAGAAAAATGTTGTTGTGAATTTTGGGGGTTATCCGTGAGTGAAGGTTTCATAGGAAGTCACACCCATTAAACCACATAGTTACCCCTCCTAGTTTCTTTCATCCTTGACAATAGTTTAAACACCAATCATAACAGAGTGGTAATATACCAGTCCCACTGAGTCAGTGGGGTGGCTGAAAGCTCTTATCACCAAGCAAAGCTTAGAACCAACAATGTATTTGTTTTAGCAACAAGTTTCATCTTTGGTTCATTATCTTCAAAAATTAAGGCAATGTTTTCATCCTGTCCTCATCAACATCCACCACCTTATCTGGGTATATTTTCTGAGTACATATTTTTTTCAAAATACCATTTAAATATTAGATAGGACCAAGCAGAAAAAAAATTAAAACCTGCCTGCAACCCTAAAATATAGATGACAAATAAGAGATCCAAAGTCACAAATAAAAAGAAGAAATGGCATATTCTAAAAACTGAATAAATATTACAAAGAAAAGATTATTATCTTTAACTCTTCAGGGAAAAGGTGAAACTTGCTTTGGGTGTTTAAAAAAGGATTGGTGGAGGAGTAGAAAGGGACTGAGAATGGGATTGAGCAAAAATATACTATAGAACTGCCCGTGGCAAGGTCAAAACTAGGCAATCAGTTCAAGAGAGAGAACATGTATGGAGATGGAGGGAGAGACTTGTAGAAAGAGACTGAGGCTAAACTGTGAGAGAAGAAAAATCAGACTAAGAAGTCTGAATATTTCTTCTGCAAGCCCTGGGGTCTTATTGGCTATGCGTTGACTCAAACAGTTGTCGTTTTGAACCTTGTGGACAAAGAGGAGTAAGAAACTATCTCAGACAATATAAGCGAACATTAAGAAAGAGACCACAGGCTGCTCTTGAGCCACAAAACTACTGCCAAAATATATTAGGAAGAATTTTTTAAATGTGGGGACTTAAATGCTTGAAAGGAGGGGGAATTAAATAAAATGAGTATGTCAAAGCAATATCTACATGCCATGTTCTTTATAGCATTATTCACGATGACCATGGACGGAATCAGCCTAAGGATCCATCCACTGAAGCATGGATAAAGAAAGCCTGGAATACGAAGGGCTCCGACTAACCATGTCTTGACTTACAATGTTTCTACTTCATGATCTTGTGAAAGTGACATTCTGTAGAAACTGTACCTTGGGTTTTAGATTTAGGTCATTTCCTGATCTAGTGATAGGCATATGATTTTTCTCATGATTCTGGGCAGTGGCACTTCTCAGCTCCATGGTCACACAGTCAACTGTGTGCCATGCTACTGAGCTATGACATTTGGTGGGTGACATGCATTGAATATATTTCAGTTCAACTTGGGCTGGGTTTAGCAGATGTAACCTTATCCAAGGTTGAGGAGCTTCCATATATACATGATGTGTAAGGGTCCAGCGAAGCGTCGGAGGAAGAGACCAACAAGAGACTGACTTTATGCAATAAGCAAGAGGGAGTTTATTGAGGATCCAATTCAGCGCGCTGAGGCTCCAGGCAGGCTTGCTCAAAAAGGGAGAGCAGCCCAGAGCCCCAAGCAGAGGTCAAGCAGTGCTTAAGTACACTTTTTGGGGAGGGTGGGGGCTTTGCATACATCAGAACAAATCATCATGAGGAGCGGGAGAATTGAACAACAACTCTGAGACATGATTAGTACATTCATTGGCGGGAACAGATTGGGCAGGGGTGATTGGTCACCCCTAAGCGGGGTACACATTCAAACTGATTGGTTTAGGTCCTGCAATGCCTACGTGACATACTACACAGAGTCCCAAGTTATTAGGCAACCCGGGAGTCAGTGGAAATATTTACTGGGCAATTCGGGTATTGTCCTAACAGCGACAGGGATTTCAAGTTTTGGGGGTAGCAGAGGAATTTAACAATACTTGGTCTTTTACTCTTTAACCCAGGCCTTGAAGCTTTACAATGCCCGGTCTTTTACACTTTAACTCAGGCTTTGCAGTTTAGAAGCAGCTTAGAAATTTTACCCTTACAGATGGAGTACAGAGCAACCTTGCAAGAGAAGGGGATGCTTGGTGACAGCATGAAGGACGTTGTGCCAAGTACAACAACCACGCCCAGAGGGACAAAGGCCACGAGATCTCCCATGCATGCAGAATGTTAAAAGCGGAACTCATAAAGACACAGGGTAGAATGGCACTGTCTTGAGGCTGCTGGGATGGTGGGAAGGTATTAGTCAAAGGACATTGAATTTCAATGAGGCTGGAAGAGTAAGTTCAAGAGAACCATCACATAGCATGGTGACTCCACTTAATAACCATGTGTTGTATATTTGAAAATTGCTCGGAGAGTAGACTTTATGTGGTCTTCCCACAAATAAATGATGAGAATATGAGGTAATGCGTATAGTAATTAACTTGATGTAGCCATCCCATGATGCACAGATTTCTATATTTATCACAGTGTACAAGATAAACATACACAACTTTTCTTTTCATCTTCTTTTGTGGGGTTCATAATAGTTATGCATAACATTAAGATTCACTTTTGGCATAACTATAAATGCATGGAATATAATCCACTCCAATTCAGTCCACCATACTAACCCTTCCTCTCCCCCCACCCACCTCCACCCCTGTTCCCATTCCTCTACTAATCTCTCTATTTATTTACATTTTTTTTGTATCAGTGTCATGTGGCTACACATAGTGGTGAAATTCACTGTAGTACATTCATATGTGCGCATTAGAAAATTAGTGCAGATTCATTCCATTTATCCCATTCCTCCACCTTCTCCCTCCATCTATTCTACTTTATTTTGATGAAATGTGCCCCCCAAATATTCCCTCTATCTCCTTTTCTCTCTGTCTCTCTGTCTCTTCCCCTTATTTTAGATGAGCTTCCACATATCAGAGAAAACATCCTTTAAAGGAAAAGAAAGAAAAAACTAAAGACAAGATTTCCAGGTGTGGTGATGTTCACCTATAATCCCAGCAGCTCAGGAGGCCAAGGCAGAAGGTTCAAAGACAGCCCCAGCTACTTAGTGATGCCCTAAGCAACTCAGCAAGACTCTGTCTCCAAATAAAATATTTTCTTAAAAAGTGGCTGGGAATGTTGCTTCGTGGTCAAGCACCCCTGGGTTCAAACCTTTTAAAAAAAGAGGAAGACAAGACTTTAGTTTGAGCCTAAAAACTCTGGCTTGGAGAGCAGTAGATTTGCTTCTTCACACTTCTTTCTTGTTATCATACATCTTTAATCATGCATACAATTTTATTTACTCGACATATTCTCTGAATCTTGACAATGCACCATGAGGTGGTTACCAGAAGCACAGGCTTGAAATCAAAAGTGCATCTATCTGAATCCACACTATCACTTACTGGCCATGTAATTTTGTATAGTTTCTTGCCCTCAATTTCCATCATAAAATGAGAGAAATAATACCCCTCTAATGGCCTATTGTAAGAATCACACCTAGGACTGGGAGTATGGCTCAGAGGCAGAGCGCATGCCTAGCATGTGAAAGGCCTTGGGCTCACTCCTCAGTACCACAAAAAACAAACAAAAAAGGATCCTGCTTATGAAATTTCTATAATAAATGGCCAATTAAAGGAAGCTTAAAAGTTAAAAGGTTTCATTTTCCA
Organism: Callospermophilus lateralis; assembly: GCF_048772815.1. Lineage (NCBI taxonomy): Eukaryota > Metazoa > Chordata > Mammalia > Rodentia > Sciuridae > Callospermophilus > Callospermophilus lateralis. Next base: position 24,232,711 of record NC_135317.1, on the reverse strand, counting down.
TATCAATAAAAACTAGTGATAAATCATCTACCATTTGATAGGCCATTAGCTAATTGCCTAGCAATAATCTCAGCAATTATCTGGTAGGCTCCAACTGTAGGGAAAAAAAAATGGCTAGAATTTAAATGTCTCCATTCATTCTTTAAAGTTCTTTAGAAAACTCAAATTCTGACTTATCATTTAGAGTTAGTCTGTTCAATTCCTAAGGACTGGGTTTCACACTGTTCTCCCTCTGACATGCAAAGAAAATGGCAAAAGTTATTTGTTTTACATGATTCCACTCAAATCGCTTAGAGTATCTGCTTTCTATCTTCTCAGTAATTTAAAAGTTCTCTCAAGCAATCTTGAAACACACAGTATCCTTTATCTTGATTTTCCATTCTGCTTGGAGTTTAATTCTTTAAGACCCAGTGATTTAAGCTTTTGGTAAATGATTCCATTATGATTCCATTTTGTCACCAGCTCCAGGATCACATTACTGAGACAAAAATAAATGATGAACACACAAATTTATAGATTTTCTACAATGAATCATTGAAAAAAATCTAAATTGGAAAAAAATCTAAATACTCAATTAGGGTTTCTTGGGAAGATATAAATTGATAAAAATTCCCCAAATCAGCAAAATTCCTAATACCCATTAATAAGCCTGTTACTTTCGATAGTATTGTGGTGACATTTCTAATGAATGAAGAGCTTTGTGCCAGTTGAAAAAATATTTAAGAATGACATTATCAGATGCCTTTTTTGTTGAAAAACAACCACAAAGAAAGCACATCAGAAATGTAATAGCCCTAGTTTTAAGAAATGTTTTTGTCTGAAGATAGAAGAAAATCGAACATATTTCTCCATAGTTGACACACCTTTATCAGTTGGAAAGGAGGGCACAGGTAGGTGGTGAGATGCAATTCCAAACAGTAGCTTGAGGCATCTAACAAAAATACTTTGACCTTACAGTGTCTCCTTCAAAGGCTGCTGTGCAAGCAAGTGTTTTCCTCACAAAAGGCAAAAACCAGTCACTGTTCAAAACCAACATGGCTAGGGTGAAAATATCAGCAACATCTGTGAATTTCTCTGCAAACCCATCAGCGGGAACAGGCGGTAATTTAACAACCAAATAAGCAAAGTAAATGACTCTACAGAGAACTCCTTTGGATAAGAAGGGAGAGGGTTGATAACAATCAAATTATTCAGGCTATCCCATGGAGGTTGCAGTTTTCTTCTCCAAATATGCTTCCAACTCTCACCACTGCTGCTGTAACCACCCAGGTCTCCCGCCACCCATCTGCTACTCCTCTCAAAGAGGAGGCCTCTGCAATTCCCAAATACATTATGAACTTTCACAGCTTCTCATTTTTGCTCATGCTGTTACCTCTTCCTGAAATGACTTGCTCCTATTTCTCCCCTTGGAGAAAGGCTCCTTATTCTTTCAGATCCTGTTTGCAACATTACCTCCCTCCAAAGGCTTTCTAGACACCCACCCTGCCTCCCAGAGGCACAGAACAGCATATAATTAGTCTCTTTCCTTTGGTTATGTGCTAAAGTATGTACCAAAAAAAATCCTGCATTGAAGTCTTAATGCCCAATCCCTCAGACTATGATTGCATTTGGAGATAGAGTCTTTAAAGAGGTAATTAGGGTTCAATTAGGTCATTGAATAGGTCTTTATCTAATATGACTGCTGTCCTTCTTGGACACAGGCATAGCGGGAAGACATCCTGAAGACATGGAGAGAGGACTGCCATCTACAAGCCAAGGAGAGGGTCCTCAGAGGAAAGCTGTTCTGCTGCCACCTTGATTGTGGGAGTCTAGCCTCCAGAATAGGGAGAAAGGTGGTTTGGGTTGTTTAAGTCACAGCCACTGGGTCTGCTTTGCTTCATTTTGGCAGTCGAGCTGGCTGATGCACCATCTTACTATTGAGACCCCTAAGGTCAAGGGCCATCATCCGTTTCATGGTATGTACCCACTAATTCCTTGTCCAATGAGTAAGGTAGAAGCTGAAGGAAGAACAGGGAAATAGAGTTAAGAAAGTGGCACAGATGTTAAAAAGCACTGACAAAAATGTTGGCCTTTATCTTAATCAAAAAAGCTTAGAAAGAGTCACCACATAAAAATAAAATAAAGATGTTGTGCCCACCAAAAACTGAAAAATAAATATTAAAAATTCTCTCTCTCTCTCTTAAAAAAAAAAAAAAGAAAGAGTCACATACTTTTATTAATTACAAACCTTATTTTTTTAATGCAAGGATTTCAAAACAAGAAAAGAGATGGCTACCAGCATGGTTGCCCTCGTTCTGCTCTTCAATATTCAGGGTACAGACCAAAGAAGAGATCCATGGGCACAGAGTGACAGATTTCAGCAAGCAGTCTTGCCAGACTAAAAGGTGTATTGTAATTAATTTTATGTATATTTTTAAATATTTCCATCTTACACTCTGAAAATGCTAGTCCTCTGGTTGTTTTAAGGAAACCCTAACTGAAATGCCTAACTCCTCTACATCCTTTATAAGATTATTCTGACTTCACAAAATCTTGACTTATGTGCTGATTGGTGATAATTGATTATCCCCATGGCAGAATTCTAGAAATCACAAGATCCTGCAAGTACCTATAAGAGGAGTAACCAGAAGTATTGGGGGAAAATCACTAATAAGTACCTTGGTTCTTAGAATACAACAGGCATGTGGTAAGAACCATGTATGTATTGGTTAAATGAAATGATTTTGTCTCATATATATTTTAGGGATAATAAATCTGTATGTGGCTTTCCAAGTCCTTAGTTGCCCATGGCTTTCCCAGTCACAGGTGAATAGAACTCACTACCTCGAGAGAAAAGCAGATCCTGTCTCAGCCATGAGTCATTGCCCATCTTTAGTCCTTAAACTGACTTCTTTGTGCAGGTAGTAAAGGAATCATTTTGAAAGCTGATTTTGTTGAAAGGGGTTTTTTAAAAGCCATCACTTGTGGATCTGGATCATAGCTGTTCACTATCGTAGAGGCAATTGCACAGGATTTCTTGTGTAAGTGCAAAGACGGAATGCAACCAATAAAATGTGTTTTGTTACAGCAAAAGTATGATATTTACAAAATAGAGAAGAAAGAGCAACTGCTTCTGTCTCCATGAGGTCAGTGGGCATATTGGACGGGAAAGATGACATTTGAGATATGCTTGCTCATGTGCCTTCCTCTCTAGAATGTTCCTTCTCTATGTGGACGCTGAAGGAAGAAGGATGCTGTGGAAGAACAGATGGAAGGGGTTGTGATAAAGAGCATTGCCAACAGAAGAAAAGGCATAAGCCAAAGTCATGAAAATGCAGGTACCTTTTTGTAAAGCCCTGGTAATTTTAGTGCAAAGTTCGTGATAGACAAAGAGACAGGTGATGTAGCTGGAAGAGGAGCCAGGCTGCACTGTAAACACCATTCATTGCTAAAGGAATCACAGGAGGCTTTCTTTAGCTGAGACATAACTGGATTTTTATTTTAGATCAATAAGTTACTTAAGTGCAAAGGCCAGCATGGGGAGAGTTAGGAGGCTTCTGCAATAACTCGATCAAGAAGTAAAGACAGCTGGAACCAGAGTGCAGCGCAAGAGGAATGAAAACGGGGCATGTGTTTAAAAAGAGGCGCCATCCCCTGATCTACACTATTGACCCCTTGAATAGGAGGAGAAGAGAGAAAAGGAACTGAAAAGCACCTGAGGGCTCCATTTTGGAAGCCAGATGCCAGGGTGGATGGTGACCTTGCTAAGCCAGGTAGAGACCCAGGAGGAGAATAGCTGGTGGCTAGAACAGGTAAATAGTGAGTAGTGGGCTGGGGATGTGGCTCAAGTGGTAGCGCGCTCGCCTGGCATGTGTGTGGCCCGGGTTCGATTCTCAGCACCACGTACAAACAAACAAAGATGTTGTGTCCGCCGATAACTGAAAAATCAATATTAAAAAATTCTCTCTCTCTCTCTCTCTCTCTCTCTCTCTCTCTCTCTCTCTCTCTCTCTCCTCTCTCACTCTCTCTTTAAAAAAAAATAGTGAGTAGTCTTGATTCCAAAAAAGAGTATGGAGGAGTTTCAGGGGGAAAGATAGAACTGAGGAGTAGTGAAAAATTGTGTCTTAGAGAGAGAGAGAGCCTTTGTCTCAAGGAATGTCTTTCTCTTTCAAAGATTATTTTAAAACTTCCTGCCTCGAGTGCATACCATGCAACCTCTACCCCGATCAAAAGGTAGGTTATTGGGGAGTGGGGGTGATGTCAGCAAAGGAGGCAAAACTTCTGTCAGGAGGAATAAATTCAAGAGATCTATTACACAGCATGGGGACTCAGTAACAATATATACTTGAAAATTGCTGAGAAAGTAGATTTTCATTGATCTCCTCAGGTATAAATGAGTATGTGAGATAATACATATGTAAATTGGCTTGGTTTGACCATTTCACAAGGCATATATATATTTTGAAGCATCGCCTTGTACACCATAAACATATGCAATTTTTATTTGTCAGTTAAAATAAATAATAAATGCAAACTGCCTTTTAAAGGTACAGAACATTTTCATCTCACCCAAAAGGTTACCTGTGTCTCTATGTAGTCTACCTCCACCCCTAGCCCCTGCCCAGGAAAGCGTTAATCTGATTTCCACCACCATGCATGGTTTTGCCTCAAGCAGCGGTGCGCCTTCTTTTCTGTGTCAAGCTCCTTTCACTCGGCATCATATTGAAGTGGTTCTTTCTTTGACCAGTTATTTGCAAGAGGCTCTTGTGGGCTGGGCAGAACCAAAGTGAAGCCCCAGGTTAGTAGGAAAGTCATTGCTGAGAAGCTGGTGTTCAGGCCATGACCTTAAGGAGATCTTGTGCAAATGCCCTGAGCTGAAGCTTGCCTGGCATGGAAGGGAGTGGTGAGGAAGCCCATGTGGCTGAGTGCGGAAGAGGAGTGACAGGTTTGGAAGATGAGTTGGTGTCAGATCTGGGGATCAGGAGCTGGGCAGGTTGCAGAGGGATAAGGGAGTGGCCCAACTGACTCATGCTTTCATGAGATAGTTCTCCTTGGTGTGCTGAGGACAGCAGCAGCAGAACAAGAGCAGAAGAAATGGCATGGGTCAGAGTCCTCCCCGTGCTGTTGTTTGGATAGAAACACATTTTTTTACCATCCACATTTGTGCTTGTGTATAAACACATCCACGCTGATAAGATCTTCCTCGATGCAGATAAGAACTTGAGAGAAGCAGCAGCAAGCTGCTCACTCCAGCTTTCTCCTTCTATGCATGCTGCAACCAGATCCCTCAGAAACTGAACTCACACATGAAATTCACTGACAGCTGCTCCTCCTGCTACACTCCATTCTTATCTCATTGTGATCAGGAAGGCAACTGAAAGAAAAAACTTACAACCCCAGTATTCATGATCCCATCCACACGTTCTCTTCCTCCAGGTTGAGCAGATGGCGTAAGCCAGTGCATGCGATTTAGTCAAGAGTGTTTTGCCCTCACTGTTAGGTACCCCAACAACCCATTTCCAAAGTTATAATGACAGGGTCTTGTGAAAAGAAATTTACATGAAACATAATCCATATCATTAATAGTTTTTTGGGTTTTGTTTGGTTTGGGCTTTGGTACAGGGGTTGAACCCCGGGATGCTTAATCACTGAGCCACATCCCCATCCTTTTTATTTTTAATATTAAGACAGAGTCTCACTAAGTTGCTTAAAGCCCCCGCTAAATTGCTGAGACTGGCCTTGAACTCAGGATCCTACTGCCTCAGGTTCCCTCATGGTTGGGATTTCAGGAGTGCACAACCACGCTCCACTCACTAATAATTTTTGATGACTACACTTTAGAACATTCAAAAGATACTTTTTTTTTTAATCATCAGAAAATATTTTATTTACCTTTTAAAAATGATCACTGTAGTAATATAATTAAGAAACTGAAATCTCTCCTTTCTACTTACAAAGACCAATTTAGAACAAAATGTAAGTGGACAGGTGGTTAAGAGAAATTATATTACTGAAGTTGTATGTTTATATAAATAAATTTATGGTAAACAACTAAATACTTTTGTGATACTTTTTTATTTATGTCTTGAGTTTCTTTTCTGATTAATCGTGAATTTAGACATGCAGCCCTATCACAAACTTAGTGGATGCTCCATAAATATGTATTGAAGAATTAACTAAATTTAGACACAGAGTGAACTCAACTGATCACAGGGGAGGCAGAACCAGTTGTTGAAAATAGTTATGGAGGTTAGATGCTTCCCCGGAAAAGCTATTTCTACATGCCAGCTTGCCTCAAGATGGGGACCTAAAAAGACGCACTAGGTAAGAAGTGGCAAGGGTCACCAGAGTTATCGTCTAGTCTTCCGATTTCCCAGAATTTGAAATGCAAGAGCAAAGAGTAGCCATCTGAAGACATAGTAGAGAACCAAAAAACAAGCCACAGCCCTGTGGTCTTCCCAGTTGTTCAGCCACAACTCGACTGCAGCTGCGACCTCAGATGCCATAAGGCCTCGTTCTCCAACAACCTTTGAAAATCGCACCACCTAACAGCCTTCTTCTCAAGAGAAAGGTTTTCTCACATGGGTTTTCGTGTTTAAAGCAGAAAGGAACTCCCCACCAGCACTCTTTCTGAGCTACTCGTTTTCTATTTTCTAGTGGAAATTATAACCACAGGTTACCATGTTTTCTTTCCTGTGTTTGAAAACCACATGTGTTTTAGTGAAAACATAAAGGTGAATAATGAAATGGAAGACTTTAAAATATAAGGTGCCTGTCGCTGGCGTGGAAGTGTCTTACTGCTTCTTCTGCAGCACTAAGTGCTAGTGAAGTGAACGTATGATGTTTGGCCAGTCAATCTCAGCTGAATACAAATTTCATTATTCAGAGTAAGAAAAAAAAAAAAGGAAAAAACATTTGTCAGAGTTCAGTTATTTTGGACTTTATGGATTTTTCCAATGGAAAGAAACATGATCTAGTCTATCACTTTGTTTTATAGCTGAGGAAACTGAGACCCATAGAGGTGATGTGACTCCCGAAATCCACAGCTGCCTCTGGTAGAGCCCAGGTATGTCGGTAGTTATGTTTGGGGGTTCTGGGACCCTGAAGCTCTTTAGCTAAAGCTCTTTAGCTAACCAAAGCATAACAGGTTGCATCAGAAATGGGGGAGGGGAGCGTAACATTGAGTACTTATTTGGAAACATTTACCTATTTTATTGAAACTAATTCTCATCCCTAGGTAGGCAAATGGTGGCAAAGAAGTGTTGTATAATGTGGGGAGCCCAACAGGTGAGCAGGCACTGTAAATGTCAGTGGGAGACATTGATTATAAGACCTGCTGCTGTGGAAGGTGGTGAAGAAGGTACTAGTGTTTCTTCCGGGCTGAATCAGAAGCCAAACAGATTCACATTTACGCTTCCCTAGAAGCACGGCCTTCTTCTTGGGTCTCTGACTTCCTGCTCACTCCACACCCGTTCCCTGGTGTAGGCTGCAGCCGAGATGTGGGCACTCACAGGCAGACGGGAGTGAGAAGGCTGAGGCACAGCCAGACGAAGACATCAGCCAGGGGCTTGGGGTCCATGATGAGCTGGCAACTGTCCCGTGCTGGGCTCCCCTCTGCTCTGGGCACTAATGGTTATTGTGGGATGAGTCCTTTGGGTGTGGCTGCTTCTTGAAAACTTCTTATTACAGTCCCTGATCCTGGGTTTGGCAGTTTTAGAAATTCATTTTCATCTGGGTGGTCAGTATGTGATGAAAAACATGTGCTGATCTAATCTGTCCCATCACAGATGGCCAGAAAACTCAACCACAGATTGAAACAGTTCTTGATGACTCAAAAAAAAAAAAATTTAAAAAAATGAAACAAAGTACATTAATATTATAGTCCATTTGCAAATAATCTTGCATATGATCCAAATGATATTTATATCAAGCTAAAGAGACTTCCTCTCCTGCAGTTTAGCAACAGTTTTATCTCCTTAACTAAAGAAGTATGATTAAGTGCAATTCAGCAATTCTGAGGACAAGCTGGCAAATCTTTATCATCCAATTTTTTTAAATAGCTTTTATCAGTCCCCAAGACCTCAATCATTAAAACCTTATCTTTAATTGCCCCAAATTAATATTCTCTGAATAAGCTTTCTTGTAACTTTATTTAGACTTGATGCTATTTACTCATATGAATGTGCCACCTCCAAATAACCATATTGAGGGAGCCATCACTGCTACCATTGGGTTTGGGGGCATGTTTGTTATTGGATTCTGTTTAAAAATTGGCATGAACTTCCTCTTGCCCAAGTTAGGATAAATTCTATTTTTGAATTTTTTGAGGCATTTAAATATCACAGAATTCAAACTTTACTGAACTTTTGCCTCTATGGAACAGATGAATTATTATTTGCTAAGTATGTATAAGACACAGTACTGGGAAGCCAGGGGAGCCACAGAAAGAGAAGACAAAGAGAAGGACACAGGCACACACCTGGGAGGAGAGGAGGGAAGGGAGAGGGGACAGGAAGAGGTGGGGGAAACCTTGAAGAAGAAGAAGGGTACAGAACCATAGCAGTGAGGGTCAGAAAGACTGGAGACCGTGCGTTATCTAGCTTCTGCACTTCTCAAATGAAGGAAAAGACCCAGAAAATATCAATGACTTCTTTGAGGCCACACTGTCATTAAGCTCAGATTGTTGGCCTCGTAAATAACAGAAAGGAGAAATTAGCACACTTGCCACCTAATCCCTACTCACTGAACCCCTGGTGAACTCCACATCACCTGGGAAACCAATCCTGTTTCTGGCTACACAGAAAGGGCTTTATAAATACAATACTATTAGAGACCATTTTCAAATAATCCTTTTTTATTGGAATTGACACATTCAGAAAAGTAAACAACTCACCAGTGGTGGACAGCTAGATGAACTCTTACAAAGAGGGCATACCTATGTGACCATCCTCCATATCCAGTAATAAAAGTCACCACAGGCAGCCGGATGTCAGACACGCCACCACCCACCTCCCTGCTGGAATAACTACCGTCCTAACTCCACATCACACCAATTAATTCTACTGACTTTTTAACTTTATGTAAATGAAAACATACAGTAAGTCCCGTTGGGGGAAACTGGCTTCTTTCACTCAACATTATGTTGGCAAGATGTGCTCAGAGAGTGGCATATGGCAATCATGTGTTAATTCTTCTGTGCATGGATTCAATTGATTGAAGAACCACAATTGCATGATGCACTTGGGTTGCTTCCAGTTTGAGGTGATTATGAACAATACTAGGATGGATGAACTGTACATGTCTTTTAGTGTATCTGGACACATTTCTGTAGCTTGTGGACATATGATCTGCCTGGGTCACTGGTGGTGCTATGTTCAGCTGTAGCAGATATTGTGAGACAATTTTCCAAAGTTGTACTAATTTGCATGAGAATTCCACTTTCTCCACACCCTCTGTATAATGTACATAATGGATCCACTATGTTCAAGGAATTACAAAGTACGGCTTGGAATTTTTGGAATTTTCTCTCATAGCTGGGAAATAAAAGGAAGAATTTAAGTTGAGAACCATGGAAGAGATCTGCATTCTATCAAAATACAATTGCAAGGAAAAGAAAAAGTATGATTCTGCAAAAAAAAAAAAAAAAATACATAGAAGTTTTGGAGAAATATTCATGTACAAGAATTTTCTGAAAACTCTTTTAGTGCTTTGCTACTCTGTTGAGCAGACAAAAGATCATAAACTTGAGAATGTAAGTTTTAAAACTTTCAGTTTATTTATCATTTCGTTTCCTTAGCTCAGGTTCCTACTATATCCCTGGGAAAAGACAAGTCTTCTTAGCACAGTTGTGGCAGCCAGACTTGGTGCACCTTGCTGAGCCTTAGCCTGGACACTTTTTGAGTTCTTAAGTTCTTTAAGTGCCCTTGGCAGGTCAAATCACAGGATGTAAAGATTCTCAAAGAATAGCATTCTGGCTTTGGGAGCCGTAAAAAACTTTCTTAGTGTGATTAAAATTTAATTCACATTTCTGCAGCCCTCCCTAAGTCATGTAACCCCAGATTTATTTACTTGATCTGGCAGTTCAGTGTCAATTGTTTTAGTCTTGATGAAAAGTTGCTTAAAACCAGTTGCAGTTGAAAAAAAGCATAAAAGTCGAAGTGTTTCTGTGGTGTTATCAGGGCAGATTGAAACAGTATCATAATTCCTTCTTTGAGGTGTTTTTTCTTTTTTCTTTTGTATGTGGGAGTAATTTTTGTTCTTCAGTGAAAAGTAGAGAGTTCTATTTAGAGCAACCACGTCATTCTAACCATCTGTCTGAAAATCAAATTTGTAATTTCAGGAAAAATAAAACAACAAATCAAGTAAAAACCAAACAACCTAAAAAAATGATGTTGTAAACTAAACTATAAACTGTATGATGCAGATCATTTTAAATCACTAATAAGTAAATAAAGTTTCAAGATATGTGCCGTTGGTTTCAGTCATGAAAAGAATAAAAGGCCAAAGTTTTAACAGTTATTTTTACATTTTGAGATTATGAGTGATTTAATTTTTTTCTTATATACATTGTTGTATTTTTCAAAATTTCTATGGTGAATATTCATTACCTTATAATCAGGCAGCCAATAGGAGTTATTTTTAAAATAATACAATTCCAAATACTATGCATGGATATAAGAATATAAAGTAATAAACCAGAAGATTAACTGTCTTTGGGTTGTGAAATTATGGTTAACCTTTTTTTCTTCTTTTACTTTTTTTCTAATTTTAATTTGTGTTTGTGTGTGTGTGTGTGTGTGTGCGTGAGCGCACACTGGCGTGCCCAAATGCATTACTTTATCATAGGAAAAATAATAAACATTGTCTTTCAAAATCAGCATGTGGAATACATCCCCAATTTGTGGCCTTTGTAGCTGGTGGCCAGAATTCTCTAGACAATGCTCAGGATAGGCTCTGAATAGAGCCGCCCCAGGTTCTGATGTTGGCTCTGCCAAAACCTTGTTTTGTGACCTTGAGTCCAGTTATTCAGCTTCTCTGAGCCTCAATGTTCTCATCTCTAAAGTGTAAATGTCACCCAAATTATAGGATTGATATGAGTGTTAAATAAGCTTATATCTGTAAAATAGTAGGTTGCAAATGCCTATAAAGAGTAGATATTCATTCCAAAGTCTGCATTTTCTTTTTGAGGTTTATAGGGGATCAAAGCATTTTAGAGGTTTTTATCTACTCAGTCTTCCTTATGAAATTGGCAGTATGTATTATGAACCTCCCCCTTTTATTAACTTTAAAACAATTATGTGGGAGAAAGGGATTGTAAAATAACACATGCCATTTGCAGTCTAGTTTTAAAAATAAACATATCTTCTGATTTCAAATACCTTTAATCTTCAAGACTCATATCTCCATTAAGTTCTTGTATGATATATAAAAAGATTAGCTCATTCATTTCCCATTATTTTAATGTTGCACAGACGTACAAACATAAGTTATTGTTCTTTCTGAATTAGAGCCTGAATCTCAAAACACAGAAATTTCCCACTTTTATGGGCTATTCCTGTCTAGTGAGAGGCAGGGGTAAGGAAAGAAAGAAAGAAAGAGAGAGAGAGAGAGAAAGAGAGAAAGAAAGAAAGAGAGAGAGAAAGAAAGAGAGAGAGAGAAAGAGAGAGAAAGAAAGAAAGAGAGAAAGAAAGAAAGAAAGAGGGAGGGAGAGAAAGAGAGAAAGAGAAAGAAAGAGAGAAAGAAAGAAAGAAAGAGGGAGGGAGAGAAAGAGAGAAAGAGAAAGAAAGAGAGAAAGAAAGAAAGAAAGAAAGAAAGAAAGAAAGAAAGAAAGAAAGAAAGAAAGAAAGAAAGAAAAAGAGAGAGAAGAAGGAGGAGGAGGAGGAGGAGGGGGAAGAGGAGGAGGAGAAGGAGAAGGAGAAGGAGGAGAAGGAGAAGAAATAGAAATACCATCACAGACCTATTTACAACGTATCAGCCAATTCACACTGAAAGAAATAACCAGTCCTGGGTTGCCATTTGAGGCCCCAAAACAAACATTTTCAGGGTGAGATGCTTGCAGTGGAGGAATAAACCATGACCATACTCAGAGCACATCTAACTCAGTTGCCCCCAAATGAACTATGGTCCATTTAGTCTCCTTAGGTCATTGTCCCAACCACTGAGGGGAGAAAAAAATGTTGTATATTTTTGTTCTACAACTTTTTCCTTTGAAGTGAATGGTTGAAGGTAGGGTATTACCAAGAAGGCTGTACACAAAGAAGAGACTAATGATTTTCATTGCTTTCCTGATGCCATAATTATAGGACTTCTTCAAGGGCATTTGGAATTTTTTTATACCAGTGAGTATATTATACTAAATCAACAGTGAGTCCATTAGAAGTATATTGCTGTACAACCCCCCTTGCTGAGAGTTAGTGCTTTCTTCAATTTGACACTTATTTTCAGAATTTGGGAGTTGGAAGAAACCTGATGGAATATCCTATGTAGTCCAATATACTTTTCATAAAATGAAAAATTCTTTCCAGACAGTGTTTGTGTATGCATGCATGTGTGTAAAGGGGGTATTGATGGCAGAATAAAATCATCTACTAAATGTGTTAGTATGGATGGAATAAAATGGAGTAAGGAGAGGACTGCCTTTTTGTTTTCAAAAAGATTAAGATTTATTCTAAAGTAACACATTAGCCTTTTCAAATCCTAGAGCAATCGCACTAGGTCAAATTGTAGAATTGCAATTATCAAATTTATAAACACGACAGAAGATTTCATCCTGACTTTCATCCTCCTAGATTCACAGATTAATTCTCAGATATATACACCCTCCCTGGGGAAGGTTTCTCATCAGGAGTATTGTCTTTCCAAAGGCATTTTTCTCCTGGTAGAGGAGAATCACTAAAAAGTGGTCTCTGTAAATCTCTTTAATTTCAGACAAAATTTTATGACTATTTGGGCCATACTTACTATGGCTGGTATGTGTCCCTAGACTTCCAGAAACCAAGAGAACCATATCTGTTTGGCCTTAGAAATACTGGACTAGCCATTTGCTGATTCTGCCCTTAGAACTTAGAAATACACCTGGAGTTTATTATGTTAACTTGTATCAATGCTAAAAATATTGAAAATGTAATCATTCACTGTTTGAATCAGAACTTTTGCTACAATTAGTTTCTTTATTACAGTAGTGACTACAAAGTCAATGCCCATAGAATAGTGAAACAAAGACTGAAATAAGGCACAAATATTAGGTTTTTAGAATTACTCCATCTTAAAAACATTTAAAAAAGGGAAAACTTTCATTCTTAATTTCATCCTCTCATAATATAATAAAATTGATGCTCAGTAAAAACTTTTTTTTGCTCTATTTTTCATCATTAAGAATTACACTTGGCTTCATTTTCTGTGATTTTATTATTAATATTGCAATACATTATAATGTATACAAAGGTTATCTATACATGTGTGAACATCTATACATGTGAGAACTCTTTTTCCCTCTGAATATTTTATTAATTGAAATTAAATAATACATGATTCTTTTACTATTTTAAGAGTCAAGCTACAATTTCAATTCTTGCCTTATTTTCTGTCTATAATTTAAAATTCATGGATTTGAGGATCAGTTGAACCAGGCTTACCACTTATTGGCTAGATAAAGCTGGGGAGTTGTTTGTTTAGCCTCCCAAACTCAACTGTCTTATCTGTAAAATGAAGAGTTATATTGCCCATATCATAGAATTTGGCATAATAATCAAATAAAATAATTAAAATAAATTCAACTCCATGCCCTGACACACAGAGTAAATGCACAACAAGCATTAATAAATATTTTAGCATCCCCTAATCACTATGTTAAATGAAGAAATTTAACTACCACCCCTACATGGTCTAAAGGTATAAAGTATCTTAACATTACTAACCATGTCTAATAAATACTTTCAGGAAGATTTTCAGAAGTACACCATGACCATATTCACTTTGGTACCTTGGGGTGAGTTTTGCATTTATCTTTCACTGTTCATTCCATGATTTGCAAGAGTTGATATTAGCATTATTATCAACCGTAACTGTGGTTTATTTATTCCCCTATGGGAGGGGTAATTTTTGCTTTGGGGTTTAGAGCTATCCTCTGAAAAATAACATGTTTTAAATTTCAATTATCTTTTTTTGCCCACTTAAAACTCTAAAGTTGGGCTGAAGAAGAAAAAATAAACCTCCCTTTCCCTGTCCAAGCTATGAGTTTAAAATACCTGTTTTTGTTTGCATCTCTGTTGCTCATTTGAATCAATATCTTCTAAAATAATTTTTACATTTTCCAAATAAATGTATGCCAAACTTCAGATGTTACTGAAATCTTTGGTTACAGCAGATCACCATCCTTGAATTCCATGTGGATTCTTCAGGGGACTCGGGTGTGACATTTTTAAAACAATTTCTGGCAGGCTTTGGGGAAATGGATAGCTGGGTGATCAAATTCCTCATAAAATGTCCAAATTGGCTTCCTCCAAATGGTGACTTGTGCAGAGGCAGAGAAGTTCTTGTTAAATAGCACTGTCTTCCATTTGTCAGTCATATCCTACTTCTCCCCAAATACCATCCTTCTCCACATTGAGGCTCAAACAAGAACAACTCCTTTGCAATTTCTATCCTAAGTCCCTTATGAAAGGTTAATCCCACAGAAGGGTATAAGAAGTGGTTTCCATGGAAATCACAGCATAGTCACCCACTAGATCCAAAAGTACATCAAGTGATGTCTAAGGCTCTCTTCCAGATTCCAAGTTGGAGGAAAGTGGTTTGTGACAGCTGCAGGGACAAGACGCCTGGGAATCTTGAGCCACTGAATCCAAAGCAGGAATCGCATCTTTCTCAGCTGAAGAGAACCTAATGAAGCAGCTGCACTCAGCATGATTCCAGGAAACTTTAGGGCAAAGACCTAAGGAGGAAAAGAAGTGCACAACTGAAAGTTGGGGTGTGTTTAAGGCAGGGAGTGGAACCTTAGCACCCACGCATCATCCCCTCCCGGAAATGCCATTTCCTCTTCCAGGAAACCAAGGTGTGAACTTCTGATTATCTGCTGTGTGTGAAACAGTGAGAAAAAGCTGAAAAGCCTTGCAACCTGGAGAGAGGAAGGATGGTCCTGCAGGATGCTGGGGTCCAAAAGTCCAGGGTTCCCATTCCACCAATGTGTCCCAGAAAAAGATTTGGATTTTTGTTTGTTTTAGATAACATTCTAAGACCAAAAAAAAAAAAAACAAAAAACATTTTTTTTCTAGGACATATGATGATTATTATATAAGATCCAATCTTCATATTAAAGAGTTTCCAATTGTAGGACTATATGGTCAGAGAATAGTAGAGCATCATGAGTCTTGAGACCATATGTCCAAAAAGAAGTGAAGCAGAAAACTGAGAGCAATGTTAGGATGGAGGCATTATTCCACAGCACCTGAGAGGGGGCCTTGAGGCTCAGAGTTTGGATCCTAATCCTGGAACTTTGATAATTGTGAGATTCTGGACACAAAACATAATCTTTGAAACCTCATTAATTTTATCTGTTAAAAAGAGATGATGACAATGGCTCCATGTCAACAATACCTACTTTAAAAGATTGTTATAAAGATCAGATGAACGGTGCATCAAACGTGCCTGTCACAATACCTGGTAGGTAGGTACTTACTTTATGGCCAACAGCATCATCATCTAAAATTTGATTTTTAAACTAATGGCAACTGATTAAAGTAGCAGGGCATTAAAATTTTTCCTTACACCCCTGTCTGTATTTAGCCTCCTTTTGAAATTGTCAGTGGAAAACTCAGTTTCAGTTCCCAAGGTAAATCTTAACTCTCACAAAAGATAACTGCCTTAAGGTATAAAAAGAGCACAGAGTAAGCAAGTGCAATCAGTGTACCCACTGGAGGCATTAGCATAGGACCACACATCCCATCCAGACTAGAGGACAGAAGAGAACTGCAAAGGGCCTGCTGTCAGAGTGTGCTTGAAGGAAACCCAGAGAATTCCCAACAAGCAGGTTCAGGTGGCTCTGAGAAGGATGAGGAATCTTCCTAGGCACAAGGACCTTGGGCTTCTTGCCACTTTTTGTGACGGGCTCCATTGAAAGAGGGCTGGAGAAGGAGCCAGGGATCATTCCTCAATGTTGTCACCTTGTTTCCAGACAGATACATTTTTCTATTAGCAATTTTTGAATAGCCAATATATAATGGGGACCTATTATATGCCAAACTCTGGTGAAGTCATGATGAGCCAGCACCTTCCTACCTCTAGGCTAGAATCTTTCAAGAAGTATAACTTCTGTGTTGTGAGATCCTGTCCTTTGGGTCAGTTTAAAGCTGCTAGACATTAACAAATGGGAGGGATGGCTAATTTTAATGGAATACGTTTTTGTACTTAAAAGGTATGTGTTGGCTTTGCTGAGTTCACATAGATTAGAGCAAAGAGTCACCAGTGCAGCCTTGAGTGATTTAATCAAGTCACAGAACACTTCTGGACCTCAGGTTTTCATTTGTAAATTAAAAGTCTGGAACTGAAAGTACTCCGAGGTCCTTTTAAGATGACATTCTATATTTCCATCATCAAAAGCCTGCTAATCCATTGGTTTGGCTCTTTTGTACATTTTTAATCTCTTAAAAAGAAGGAGGGAAAAGAAGGAAAAGAAGAAGGGAGTGAAGGAGAGCAGAAGGAAGGAAGAGAGGGAGGGAATGAGAGGAAAGAAGGAAAGAAAAAAAGAAAAAGAAAGAAAGGAAAGCAGGAAGCAAAGAAAGAAAGAAAATAAATTAGTTAATTAGTTGCCTTGCATTCAAGTGGCTCAGGGTTCAATTCCCAGTAGCAAGAAAGAATAAAAGAAACTGAGGGAGGGAGGGAAAGAGGAAGGAAAGGGGGAGAAAAAGAAAAGAAAAAAATGCCTCTTAATTTATCAGACTAATCTGGTTTTCGTGTATTGTAACAACAAAAGACTTAACAAAGTATACTTAATCATTTTGTGTTGTCATTGAAAGAAAACTGCTCTGTAATCGTTTTGGAAACAAGACATAATTTTCTAACCTAAATGAAAAGTTAATTCTATGAAATATAGGGAAAACTGCCCCAATTATCCTTATTATGCTAATCATTATATTACCAACCAAGCACAAAAAGTCCTGAAGTGACAAGTGCGTTGTACTGAGGATGCTGCAGCTTCAAAGACTGTAAAGTTTAAAGCAGTTCAACTTTGGAACTTGTGTGTAAAACGACCATGTGCAAGATAACAGATAAGGAGCAATCAGAAACCCACTATCCCCGGTAGGTTATTTTTAAAAGAACAACGTTTACAAGTCCTTTCTGGTGTAAAACACGACTGACAGACACCTATGACCCTTCCCTCTGGAGGTTCTTTTTCGATTTTCAGCTGGGTGTCCCGCGCCCCTTCCCCAGCATTCAATGTGACCAAGGCTGAGCCGCCCCAGCTCAGCGCTGCTTTAGCATCGTCACCCGCGGGGGTTGTCCCACCCTAGCCTACCACGGTCTTCTGGTCCAGGTCGCAGCAGAGCGACAAGTGGCCAGTGAGGAGTGAGGATGGAGGGTGGGGACAGGATGAGCAGGGGAAAGGCAGAAGGCGCTGGGCTGGCGAGGATAGTGCGCGGCTGAGCGCGCGTCCCTGAGCAGGGTGCCGAGTCCCACTCGGGCTGCCGGGCGGCGCGGGAGAGAGGACGACGAGCGCCCCCTGGCCGGCGCCACCCGCGGGGCGCACCCGCCGTGCGCCAAACCCGTGCCAGTGCCCGCGCCACCCCAGCAGCAGCGACGCGGCGTTCAGACCCGGGCTGCGCCACCAGGTAGGACCCCTGCGCCCCGCGATGCGGGCGGGGAGGGAGGGTGCCAGGTGCCAGGACCCGGGAGGGAAGGGCCACCCGGGTGTCCCTCGGAACTACTCCAGGAAGGGGGCTAAGGCTGCCGCGGGAAGCAGGGCTGAGAACGAGAAAAAAAAAACTATAGAGCGAAAGCCAACTTTGGGGCTCCCCCACCCCATCTTGTGTGCTGGTGACCGTGACAGTGGCTGTGGCCGGTGCTGGGCGCCTCCTTCCTACTCTCTTTTCACCTGAACTAACCGGGCTGAAGCCCAGGGAGAGAGGTGAAAGTTTTTAATGCTGATCGCAAAAAATGTGTAAGAAAGGGTGTTTTCTGGGGTTGACCACCTGGTTTTCTGGGAAATTGCTGGAGCAGCAAACGGGGCTGCGGACATTCACTTTTCTAAACAAACCCAAGTTTCTTTCCAAGGGCCTGGGGTGGGTGAGAAGCAGCTTTGTTAAAGGGTGGGGGGAAGTCTGGGTGCTGAAGCCTGTGACCTTGAGCTACATTGTTTTCCAGCTTTGGGGGCCACAGGTTATCAAGGTGTAGTTTGTGAGATTAAATCTTTATTTTACTGAATTTTTAAGAGCCAGCAGTTATCAATGTGAGAGTGACTTTAATGCTAAGGCCTGAGCACTTGCCACCAGAGTGAAAGGAGATTCTGGTCATTTCTGCAAGGAGACTGCCACAGAGCTGCCTTGTCCTCCGGTTGTCCTGACACTATGTGGGCTGGAAGTGGTGCTAATAAGAGATTATTCAGCAATGGCAAAAGCTGAGGAGCGGCCAGTGAGGTGGAGAGAATGCTACTCTATGGGCTGTGCCTGTCAGTGGGGAAAATGGCCCATCTGTGCCCAATACAAAATGGTCCTTCAAGTCATAGGTGCCCTTTGAGAGCACAGACCAGTTTGCAAAATTATTTAATGAAGTGCCTGCAAGACCCGGGGAGTCTGCCTGCATACTCTGTCTGCTTCCTCTTCATTGCCCCTTTCATTTGGTAAAGAGAAGTTTAAAGCAGCAAGATTCAGAAAGCTCCGGGAGGCTTCATCAGTTGTTCTGGCCCCTGCTTTGTTTCTCTAGAAGGGATGGTCACCTCTGGTCCTTTCCTGACTGGAGCTGCTTTATAGAGAAGTCCTATGAACAGGGACCTGGATCCTTTGACCCTTTCCACATCCCAACCTGTGAATGAACATCTTCATTCTTTTTTCCCCCCTTACCGATCTTTGGTAACTGGTAAAATGGCAGACTTACTGCGGATGCTTCATCTCTTGAAAGTGCTGTGTCTAGTGGGAAGAAGGGTGACATTTACTAATTTGGTTGCAAATTACTTTTGAAGTTTATGCACAGCTGTTTAAAATCTTTCAGAGATCAGGGCCATTGTCTGATGCAGGTGTCTACCACAGAAAGATCTCGTTAGTCCCTTTCTTTTGCTGATTGAATGAACATATATTTAAAGAGAGGGTATAGGAAGATCTGAAACCCACAGAGTCCCACAAGTTAGCAATTCAATCTAAATTAAGATTTTTGTTTTCTTTTCTCTTAGCAGCTTTTATTTTTCGTTTCAAGTGTAACCTGTTTGGCATCACTGGCTTTTGTTAGTGTCTCATGATTGTCTTCTACACTTTTAAAGTGTCAACTTCCAGGGAAGGTTTCTGTTACTATCCGCTTCTTCATGTTCACTTCCGCTACTGTCTTGTCTTGTGTTATGGTGGCTCAAGATGACTCTTAAGCAGACTTCTACACCTGCTCTCCCACCAGCTCCACCTCCTACAACAGAGACTTTGCTCTGAGTCAGTACATGGCAGACACTACCACTACTGACACTTGGATTCCTCCTGCTGTCTCACTTCTCCTTCAGGGATAACAGGGACTTTCAGTTGTTCACATCTGGGCTCCTCCTGTAATTTCATGATCCTTTCCAACACTGATGTTCAATTTTCTCTTGTCTGCAGCAGGTATTGGAATCCCCTGAAATTTCTATAAGGGCCCCTCATTCTGTTGTAACACATTCTCTCTCCTTGTCTGTGGCAAAGATCAAATTCCCTATATAATGAATTCCCTGAGTCCAGGATTTTCTTTCAAGAATGTGGGTTTATGGTATAAGTCTATAACTTCAGGGATTCCAGAGTAAACCTCCACAGACAAATCTTTCCCTCTAATGCAATATTTAATTATAGTATAGTTGCCTTTCTTTAAAGTAGGAATTTGAATGAGTGCTTCCTGTTTTTAATGTGTTTAATGTTTTAGAGTTAGTGACTATGTTGTTTTCCCCTGAAGATATTGCTGATATATTAATGTCATATGACAGTTTGTTAACAAGTTTGTATTTGATTTCAGGAGATTTCAATTTTCAAAGTAATTTCCCCCAAAACTGTTGAAAATAACATTGTTATATAATGAAAAATCCCAATGACACAGATGAGTATGAGAATTTTATATATATATATATATATATATATATATATATATATATGTGTGTGTGTGTGTGTATATGTATACATATTCTCACAATTAACTCTATAATGAAAGTAGAGGCATTAGTCTTTCAAACTTTAAGCATCCCACTTATTATTTCCATTATCCTAGCTGTTAAACCAGAAACTTACAGAAAAGCATGATGTTTGGCAGAAAAGTGAATTAAAAGGTTTTCCCTGGCAATGATAAAAATGTCTTCTACCTTATTGTAACTTGTCATTTACACAAAAACTCCAGTTACTCTATTTAGTCATCTAACTATATTCTCAAGGGAAAATGAGAATCTGACATTTCAGAAATTAGGAATAGCTTCCTAAGCCTAGAAGCATACACTTCTGCCCTGGAAAATTAGCAGATATTTAAATTTCTTCACTTTGGCAGCATGTCTTTCTATGAGTTGCTGTAGGTTGATATTAGCTTTTGAATTAAGCTCATAATATGGATGATAAGAAGCAGAGCAAATTGAAGGCGTAAAGTGTGGTTTTATTAAGTCATTATTATTTACTATCTACATGATAGCAATTATGCTCAGAATTTTGTTGATATTTGACAAACATTACCACCGTATTTTATCTTCATAAAGCCTTTACAAATTACATATTTTTACTTTTATTTTTCAAATGAAGAAACAGGGTGGGGTGGGTATTAAGTCACTTGCTGGGGCTTTGTAATTTGTAGGAGGTAGTTTCAAGCTTGAGTGTCCACCACTGACCTGCTGTCAACCACAGTGGTAAATGACCTGCCAATTCACTTCTTATAAATTGTGATAAAATGTGCTTAACATCAAATTCGCTGTCTACATTTTAAGTGTGCAGGCATTCCATACAACAGAAATATTAGGTGCTTCTCCCTCTGAAGGTCTGACCTTCCTTTAAATTTTTCAGTAAGAGAAAAATGTTTAAAAATTAAAAAAAAAAAATAAGTGAAGGGGGGACGTAACTCACCATATCAGTCCTCTGTGTGCCTTTTCCAAATGAAGTGACTCTGTGTCACAGCTACTTCCCAGATTACTTTGGTGAGTTGCATTGTTGTTGTTATTGTTGTTGTTGTTGTTAAGTGTATTGTGGCTTTAACCAGCACTCTTTATTTGAAAGTTCGAAGAGCAGACCCTCGTCTGCCTTGCCCTTTTCCACCCTCAGCCTTCTGAGTTGCTTCCACTGAGTGGATGCTGCAGGGAGTGCTGAGAAAGTAGCCTGCAGCCCAAGTAGGGTGGTTTCCAATGCAAACTGAGAGCTGTGAGTTCTTGGCCAGGAAAAACTACTCCATACAGCCCAGCTGTGCAAGATGTTGAGTCTCCCATGAAAGTAAACTGAAATATCGTCTCCCTTGCTGTTTGGGGAGAGGTTCCTCTAACTATGTGTTCAGCATTTTTCAAGGTAGTAGTCTTCAGCGTTTTCCATTGTACACCCATTTAGATGCTTTCAACTGTACAAAAACAGCCTTCTTACAAACATTACTTTAACCTGTAAGATTCAGGCCATTGGTGGCTTCTGACATTCATTTACTGGATGGTGGCAAGCATGTCTTTTAAAAATGAAATGGCATACGAAAGAAAATACTTGAATTCATTCCATGTAATAAGTGTCATTATTTCATGGTGTTTTTGTATTGTTTGGTTTGAAGCATAATAAACCTGTTTCTTACCTAAAAGTTCGAACATTATGGACATAAAACATTTAGTTTTCTATACTGTTCCTTTAAGTTATAGAAACATTCAAATTTGGGGTTAGGAGAAGAAGGCAAAATGGAAAAGAAAGTGGCATTTGTTGACTGTGCTCAGTGACACAGGCCTGCACACAGGGAATCAATTACTCACAGGTCCCTCCCTGATGGTTTACAAAAGACACATGAAGTTGGTAGAGACTAAGAAACTTGATCAAGGGTCACACAACAAATTGGTAGCATTGAACCCCAAGTTCTTGGATCCTCATTTATTATTCTATTTATTCTTGGGTTGTATTCCTGAAGTCTGTTCATTACTGGACTGGACTGGACTGTTTGGAGAAGAAGATATTTTCTTAGGGAGCATCATAACCATGTTTCTTGTTTGTTAGAAACAATATAAACTTTGAGGTATATCCCTTCAGCTTCATAAAGAACTAGGCCAATTAGGAAGAAATAATATCTCTTCTACAGACCAGAGATCTTTCAATGTGAGATTGACAAAGACAAAATGTAGCAGCTTGTCCCTCCGTGGAAGCGTCCCCAATACTAATGGGAAAGACAAGTCCAGTGGCGGGACCTCACAGGGCTGTGACGTGATGTGCTTTCCTTTCCTAATCTGAGGTCACTATTGCACCCAATTGTCTATTTTTTCCAGCACCTAGACATAGGCTGATAGGTGTACTGGAAAAAAATTATATAACTATGCAAATTCATGATTCTATGAGTCCATGATTCCCAACTTGGGCTAGACTCTTTAGCTTCCTCAGCCCTCAGGCCTTCCCTGGGCCACCCATCTTGCTCTCTGTACCAGCTATTGCAGACTTCCCTTGGTCACTACCGTTCTTCCCCTCACCATCATCAGGCTGCCTTGCTTCCTGCTTCACATGGAAAATATTTTCCCCACAAGGACTCCCCAACCCTGTGACCACAGGACTGCACACCTAACTGCCTCTGGATCCACCCTCTCATCCCTTCCTCCCCTCACAACAACAGCAAAGGATAGGCCTCCCTTCCAGAGGTGTCCCATGTTCACCTCCACTATGCCCAGAGACCCCTGCTTCCTGATTCTTGGGGATCTCAATCTTGGGACTCTCTCCTCTCTCCCTGCATCTTCCTCCCCGGCTCCTGACAGGCCACATTCTCCCTGCATTAGACATGCTTCAGCCCCTTCCTTCTGTGCTTAAAAGGCCATCCTTTTCTGCCTTCCTCCAGCTGCTTCCTCCTCTCCTCCTCTTCAGAATTCCTCAAATTGTTCTCTGCATCGCTTCCTCTGTTCTCTCGGGCCCCATATCTGGGCCCCCAAACACCTGGCCTTGCCTCTGCCACCCTTCAGAGACTATCATGCTCCCATTCCTCATTGCTGCCTGAATGGGCTTTCTGCATCCATGCTACTGAGCACTCCTGTGTCCCTGGAACATTCTCTTCCTTTGACTCCCATGCTCCCCTCCATTCCTCTGCCTTCAGGTCCCTTTCTTTGCAAGCTCCTCCTCTCCTCTCCTCTCCTCCTGGAATCTCTGATGCTCTTCAGTTGCCTCACTCACTCACCCCAACAGCTGTCTCCCTGCTGACCAGGACCTAATCACTGCTGACCCAAATTCCTACTGATCCTCCCGCTAGGTAGTGATGGGCTCATCTAATGCCATGTATCTCAAACCAAAAGCACCATTTTCCCTTTTCTGCTCCAAGTTTTCCCCTCCTGCTTCCTGCAGTGGCTGGCTCTACCATCACCTGTTGGAAATCTGAGATCAGGGTGTTCTTCCTGTTCATGATTCCTTAAGTCCATGATTTCCACCTGGGGCCAGAATCTTTGGCTTCCTCAGCCCTCAGATGTTCCCCTGGCCACCTCTCTTGCTCTTTTTCCTCCTCCACAGCTTAGCCAAAACCATGCACATTCTGTTCGTTCCCCCTGTTTTGCCTGTTGCCTCCATACTTTCCACCCCTACTACCTCTCTGTTTACAGGGCACTCCATTTCTCTCGGGGTTAATGCCTGAAGCTCCTCACTAGTCATGCTTACTCAGGATGGTTCCCCATGCTTCTGCTGGAAGGACCCTTTTGGAACCCCAATTTGAGTGTATTGCTCTCTTGCTTTAAGTTCTCCATGGCTGCCCCATGTTCTTGGGGTGAAGCCCAGACTCCTTCGCAGGGATCAGAAGGTCCTAATTCTCTTCTTCTCAAGCCTCTCCTGTCCTGCCCCATATGTCATATTTCTCCAAATATAACTTCAATATGTTCCTCAGAGATGTCAAATCATCCATTTAAAGTGCTTAGCACAGTAACCATCAATAAACATTAGCCACAGGACACTTAGAATAGCTGTGGCAGGTACCATTGTTTACTTTTAGATTTCCTTACAGAGGGCACACCAGGGTCACACCTCTGTTATTCCTTGGGGCACCCCCAGCACTGCCCCTGACACAGAGTAGGTGTTCAGTAAGTATTAGTGGAATAAATAAAATGTGCCGTAAATCTCAGCATCTGCAATGTCTGTGGAACTGCATGCTGTGTTAGAAGAAAGGAATCCCAACCTAGTGATTTTTTAAAATTTATTTATTTATTTGTTCTATTTTTTTATACATGACAAAAGAAGGCATTTCAGTTCATAGTACACAAAGGGAGCACAGTTTTTCATGTCTCTAGTTGTACACAAAGTAAGTCACACCATTCGTGTCTTCATACATGTACTTAGGGTAATGATGTTCATCTCATTCCACCGTCTTTCCTACCCCCACGCCCTCTCCTTTCCCTTCCCTCCCCTTTGCCCTATTCAAAGTTCCTCTATTCCTCACATGCTTCCCCCTTCATGTACCCCTATTATGGATCAGCATCCACTTATCAGAGAAAACATTCAGCCTTTGGTTTTTTGGGGATTGGCTTACTTCACTTAGCATGATATTCTCCAACTCCATCCATTTACCTGCAAATGCCATGATTTTATTCTTTTTTATTGCTGAATAATAGTCCATTGCATATATATGCCACATTTTTTAGTCCATTCATCTACTGAAGGGCATCTAGGTTGGTTCCACAGTTTAGCTATTGTGAATTGTGCTGCTATAAACATTAATGTGGCTGCGTCACTGTAGTATGCTGTTTTTAAATCCTTTGGATATAAACCAAGGAATGGGACAGCTGGGTCAAATGGTGGTTCCAGTCCAAGTTTTCTAAGGAATCTCCATACTGCTTTCCAGATCGGTTGCACCAATTTGCAGTCCAATCAGCAATGTACGAGTGTGCCTTTTCCCCCACATCCTCGCCAACACATATTGTTGCTTGTATTCTTAATAACTGCCATTCTGACTGAAGTGAGATGAAATCTTAGTGTAGTTTTGATTTGCATTTCTCTAATTGCTAGAGATTTTGAACCTTTTTTATATATTTGCTGATCAATTGTATATCTTCTTCTAAGAAGTGTGTGTTCAGTTCCTGAGCCCATTTATTAGTTGGGTTATTTGGTTTTTTAGTGTTAAGTTTTTTGACTTCTTTATATACCCTAGAGATTAGTTCTCTATCTAATGTGGGTATGGTAAAAATTTTCTCCCATTCTGTAGGCTCTCTGTTCACCTCACTGATTGTTTCTTTTGCTGAGAAGAAGCTTTTCAGTTTGAATCCATCCCATTTATTGATTCTTGATTTTATTTCTTGTGCTTTAGGGATCTTATTAAGGAAGTAGGGGCCTAATCCAACATGAGAAAGATTCGGTATCTGCACAGCACAATCATTATGGCCCCAGAAACTTTCATCTATGGCCATCTAAAATTATCTAGATAAATTCTACTAGAAATCGTGAAGTGAAGTGAAGTGAAGTGAAGGTGATGGGAGACATTTGCTGCCCCCAACTGCACTAATCTCAGCTACTGTGGATTTATACTTTCAAAAATTGGGGAAGTGGCACTCACCTGTAATCCCAGTGGCTCAGGAGGCTGAGGCAGGAGGATCTCAAGTTTAAAGCCAGTCTCAGCAATGGCAAGGCACTACACAACTCACTGAGACCCTGTCTCTAAATAATGTATAAAATAGGGTTGGGGATGTGGCTTAGTAGTTGAATGCCCCGGAATTCAGTTCCCTTTTCACCAGCTAAAAAATTGGGGGAGTTGACTTTTTCTTTTTTTTTTTTTTTTTTTTTGCACAAATTACCTTTTTATTTTTTTTTCTTTTTGCTTATTTTTTTTATTGTTGGTTGTTCAAAACATTACATAGTTCTTGATATATCATATTTCACACTTTGATTCAAGTGGGTTATGAACTCCCATTTTTACCCCATATACAAATTGCAGAATCACATCATTTACACTTCCATTGATTTATATATTGCCATACTAGTGTCTGTTGTATTCTGCTGCCTTTCCTATCCTTTACTATCCCCCTCCCCTCCCCTCCCCTCCCCTCTTCTCTCTCTACCCCCTCTACTGCAGTTCATATCTCCCGGGAGTTGACTTTTTCAAGAAAAAGACCATCCCCTCCTGTCTCTGGTGTGATTTTCTTCCTCTGTCCTCCTCATGGCATCTCACTTCGCCTTTTCTAATGTCAATTATTAGAGGAAAAAAGGATGAAGAATGAAATAAAAGCTCATATTAAAATATTCCAAAATCTGCTACAAGCAAAAGAATGAGTCAATTAAATAAAGAGAAAATATTAAAGGATCAAAAGGAAGAAACAGTTTTTTAATTAAATAATAAAATATCTTAGGGATTCTTTAGAGTAAAATCACAATTATTTTTAAAATTCATTAAAGCAGTGAAGCGTAAGGAAGTCAAAAAGTAAAAGAATAAATTCCAGAATTGGGATGATAGACACATGGCAAAGATAAAATAAGTAAGAGGATTCACAAAGACAAAGAAAACTAAAGGTAAGAGCAATAAACTATTTAGAGGACTCCCTTAAAGGCAGAAAATAATAAATAAATAAAAATTAAAAAATAAAATAAAACCAAAGGAAAAAAAATCTTTGTTAAAAAAAGATTAAAAACAAATCCTGATAATAGTAAAATAAAGTCGTCACTATGTTGACTATGATAGCAGTTTCAGGATATACCTGTGTCAAAACTTAGCAAATTATATACTTGAGGTTTGTACATCTTATTATATGTCAATCATATCTCATCAGATCTTTAGAAAAAACACAAAAGGGTTATGCTGAAAAAAATTAAAAAGTAAAAATAATAATAAAATGAAATGATCCTTAGTATGGGTTCCTAACAACTAAGCTAGAACTTAAGCAATGTAGAAACCTGTACGTAGGTTTCTGTCTCCTGCCACAAAAGACCATGGGGACCTCTGCGGGATGCTGCAGCCACAGTGCTCAAACACACTGTGTCTCCACTGTGACATTTTCCTTCTGGAATTGTGGGCACAGGGTCAAGTGAGAGCAAGCAAAAGTTACACTCATCTTTGCCTGCAGAGCAGGAGTGACACTTCCTACCAGGTAAGACTAAGCATCCTATGCATTCTGGTCCCTATGACATCACCATGGAAAGTATCCTTTCTTTTGGAAATAGTGACCTATGGTAGCCCCTAAGTGTCAAGTGTGTTGATATCCTCTTTTCAAAAGAGAAAGCTACTTGCAATTCTTATGGCAATTCTTTTTAAATTATCTTTACCTGTTACATCTTTCCTGAGTCCCCTGTAATTCATTTTACTCTCCCTCTTCTGCTTCCTATGTCTCTGGAGACTTGTAGTTTCTATCTAGCTTATTACTGGAGCTGGATAATGGTATTTTAATTCAATTATTGCCTCCTGAGTATGCTTGCCTAAGGCACATACCAAGTCTCCTAATTCTTTTTCTCACTTTACTTCTTGGCACAGAGTTCAGGCTACAGTGTTTGCTGAGGAAGCTTGTGAAGTCCTCAGCCAGGGAAGATATTTTGTTTTCCTCTAGTCACCAATGCGGAGGTTTCCAAGCATGAACATCATGTTTTCAGAGCCTAATCATTAAGAATTGGACCAATAAACGGAATGCACTGTTGACTTCTGTCCAGATTCTCAAGGTGAATTTTAGGGAAATCTGCCTGCAAAGTGGTTTTTGGAGCCAGGTCCGAGGCAGCCCTGGGTGTGTGGATTTCTGTTTGCCCAGGGTCTGCTCTCTTTCTCTCCAGATCTCCCCTCCTCGCTGCTCTTCAGTTTCCTTGCAGTGATCTGGGACATTTGGCACATGAGGGTATTATGAATGCAAATTAGATTGTCTCTTTTAGAAGAGTCCCAAGAGAGGACTTGAGGCTGCTGTCGCATCACTGGTCCTGCTCCACCGTGATCACGCCAGTCTTTTCAGAGCCAGCCAACAGCAAAGGCAGATAGGAAATCACAGAAGTAGGAGAAGACAATGTTGCTTCCAATTTCACCATATTGACCATAGAGTGAATGAGTGCATTAGGGGTCTATAGGATTCTCCCTCATATTCTGTAGCTGGGTTTCGGGTGTCCATTTGGTGTTCACCCAGTCCAATCAGGCCAGGATTTCACCTGGGCAGCTGGGATGGTGGAGAAGTAGTTAATCTGTCACCTTGTAACTCTCAATAGGTAGGTGTAAATTAGAGAATGTGACCATTAATGACAGGTGTATCCCTTCCCTAAGAAACTGAAATCCATTCATCCAGACATGGATATCATTTAATTGCAACTTATTTTGATTTTAGAAATTAAAATTTAATACTGAAACAAACAAACAAACAAAGAAACGTGAACACTACCATCTGGTGGTGACGGTAATGATGAATGGAATGATGATGGAATCGTCTCTATGAATGGGAACTCTTTAAATTCTTCTGCATTAGTCATTCAAAAAATGCTAGTATATATTTTATTTGGAAATAGGCTTTACAGAAGGGTAATAGTAACAGTAGCCATAAAAAAATCTCCTTTAAACTGAGAATGATGGCATAGGCCTATAATCCTAGCAGCTGGAGAGGCTAAGGCAGAAGAATCACAAGTTCAAAGCCAGCCCCAGTGACTTAGTAAGACCCTGTATCAAGATAAAATATAAAAAGGGCTGGGGATGTAGCTCAGTGTTAAACACCCCTGGGTTCAATCCCTAGTAACAACAACAACAACAACAACAAAAAAGAATCTCCTTCATAAGAAGAACTTGAGTTTCTCAACCCCTTTAAATACAATTGAATTACTCATGTGCAACTTTATTAAAAACCTTTTTAATGTTGATGAAAATTATTCATTGGGAAATAACTTGTGCAATCCTCAGTAGAGTCAGCTGAGGTATTTGCAGCAGGCACAGCACAAGACTCTTGGCCTTCTTGCCTCTGCTCTAGTAGGAAGCAAGGATCTCACTGCTGAGTGTCTGTCCTGGTTTCTGGGCGTTGAAGTTTGTTAATATTTATAGTACACTTGAGTTCTGTGAGTAAAGGTGCTTCAGGAAAGTACAGCATCTCAACAGGAGAAAAAAGCTTCTTACTTATTTAAATGAAATAAATGGACTTCATTGACCCAAAAAGGCAAGTATCACTAAGCATAAATTAGTGGTCATTTTAGAAATTAGTGAAATGCAACTCATTCATTAACAATGGCTCATAGTTGGAGCTGGCAAAGAGAAATGTGGGCACAGAGCATCGTATGTGAATTCTGTTAGCTCGATAGAAATGAAAGGCAGACACAAACTTTCTCATTGGAGAACAAACTGGAAAAATTCAGAACAGAGAGATTATGTGTTTATGAAAATGAATAAAATCAATTTTCCCCTGGAAAAAGATTGTAGATATCTCCTTGCAGAAAAATAGCATAGATGTCTCAGTCGAAATCTATAGACCTAGAGAGAAATTCAAACATTCTACAGATTCAAAGAGTGAAATACACTTGTTTGGATACTTGTCTTAAAATTACCAGTAGGAAAATCCAATCCAAATTCCAGAAGATTTTAATCCACACGCCGTGCACATTTTCTTAGTTTTTTTGCAAGACACAATCAGAGGATTACATTTTCTAAGAACCCATTTTTAAAAAGCTTAAACCCTAATCAGTTAAGTGTGACATCGGCTTGAAATGGGATTTGGTATCAAGTAATTAAGAATGAAGTAAAAGTTGATATACTAACAGTGAATGGGGTGGTTGGCCTGGAATTGTCAAGGGTGCAGTTTGTTATTTATTTGACATGTATGTATTTGACCCCAGAGTATTGCTTTGGATATCAATCACCGTGGAACAAACTGTGCCCAAATTTAGTGGCCTAAGACAACACCATTTTATTTGTTCGTGATTCCCTGGGTCAGGAATTGGGCCAGCTTTGCCTGGGTGGTTCTGCTCCCCCTGGCATCCCTGGGGGTCTTCCTGAGGTTGCAGCCATATCTGAGATTGGACCACTCTCATAGCTGGCCCCTTGGTGGGCACTGCTGGAAGGCAGGCATCACCCCACTCCTGAGGGTTACAAGCACACAAACGCAAAAGCTCAAGCCTCTTAGGGCCCAAACTAGGCAGTTTCGCCGCAGCATCACTTTTGCTGAGGTCACTTGGGAAAACAGGTCAGAAGGATCCAGGGAAGGGGGATGCAGAGTGGCACTGCAGGAGAGTTGGGGGCATAGGACAGGCTGTGGCAGCCCTGTTTGGAAACATGTGGCACAAATATTTAGTCTATAAATATTTAGTCTTCATAAAGATGATGTCACTTATTTTCTGACATTGAGACTGGTTTTACTCTTCGGGTAACTGACAGCAGGATCCTACTTAAAAAAAAAAAAAAAATCTGATCACCACTCTCTACTTTAAAATTATTTGCTTGCCCTGTGTCACCTGCAAAATAGAATCCAGACCTTTCACAAGGATTGCCAAGTCCTTTGTGATCTTTCCTCTGCCTGCTGGATCTTCATTCCTGTGGCCAGCACCCTGTAGCTCTCCAGACATCCTCCGTGTCAGTATAGCTACCCCCTGATCACAGACTTTACTGCCCCCATTCTCACAGTCACTTGGCTAGCCACTGAGATGTCACCTCCTCTGTGAAGGCTTCTCACAAGCTATGCCGATGTGTCCCCCTCTACATGCCAAGGCATCCTGGGTACAGAGACGGCAGCAATGATGGCTCTCTTACACAACCGTGGTTCCTGGGGACAGTCTCTGCGTCTCTCCAGTCCTAGTCTCTGCCCTTAGCAGAGAGTCTCACACGCAAGGAAAGTCCTGAGCAAATGTGTATTACATGTCAGTAGACAAATGACAGCATGGCAGAGTGCCTAGGGGAAAGGCCAGGAAACCCCAAACAGGAAGAAGGCGGAGTGACACAGCAGAGTCAGGGCCACGGGGGGCTAGCTGTAGCGGGCTGAAACCAAAGCTGGGCTCAGGACGGCCGGGTGGCAAAGGAGGATGCTCCAGAAAAATGAAAGACATGAATCAAAGATAGGAAGTAAAACAGAAAATCCAATTCAGTGTAAGACGACAAGGCTTCTGTCATGGTTGAAGGTGTAGAGAAGCAGTGACAAGAGAGGGTGGCCCATCATCAGCCATGGGCATCTGCGGACGTGTGGGAGGCAGCACCCAGTAGGGCACTTCTGACCTGGAATCAAAAGGAGGGATTCCTAGCATCCAAACAAACACAGCCTCACCTCAGTCACCAGGCCGTGCTCCATGGGTGGCCTCCCCAGGACCCAGTGGAGCAGGGAGAAGGTGGGCAAAGGGAAGTTGCTGCTGATCTGGGAAGAACGGGGGGCTCCCACTTCACAGTCCAATCTGTCACTTATGCCATTCCAGAAACTGTGTGTGCATGTGTGTGCGTGTGTGTCCATGTGTGTGCGTGCATGCACATGCTTGATTGTGAGTGACAAGACACAGTGTGACTGAGGTTAAAGGGCTTGTTCAAAGTTATAGGGTTTAAACACAGGCAGTTTGATGTCATAGTCTGTGTTCTTATCACTCCACTGAGCTAAGCCTGAATTTGGTGATATGCTGTATCTACAAATTCCCTTTTAAAATATACTGCCTCACTTTGGTATTAATTCTAAGAAGTGAACTTTGAGACTTCCTTTCCTCTGTAAATCTCAGTCACTGTTTGGGGCAGAGTTCCTTGTTTTGCTACTCGATGTTACTCATTTTAGTAGCAGAGAAAACACTCAATCTAGTGAAGCATCCAGCCAGCCAGGAGCTCTGCTTAGACCTAGACTAATTTTCTGGGTCTTTCTCTAGCACTTTCCACCAAAACTCAAACAGCAGAAAATGCCTTCAGGTATTCAGAGAGGCTCATAAAAGGCTGAAAAAATGCACAGAACTCCCCAAGTTTTTTCTCATCCAAGAAAACTTGTGAGGGAGAGAGGAGATTGCCACAGTGGTTTGCTTTGGGTTTCTTCACTGACCAGATCATCTAGAAGTTTCCATGGAGGTGGAATCACACAGTTGTGGCCCCTAGACAAGGGAGAGCTTGCTTCTTTTTCCTTCTTTCTTTCTTGAACATCTATCCCATTTCTTTCCTGCCCTGCCTTTTTCCTTTCCAGTATATTCCAATATCGGGTTTATTGTTCCACATGTTTTCTTTCAAAGCCACAATGTTGTAAATTTAAAAGATGTTTTTTCAGTAAACCTGAAAATACTTTTTAGAATCCTTAATCCATTCTTCTGGACTTTCATTCATCTAAATTCTCAAACTCTCATTACTCACTCCTTGAACTTTCCTCCTTTTCCTTTCATCTTCTTTCTTCCCACTCTCTCCTGTCTTTAATGCCATATTAATAATACACTAAACAGATTAAGGTGGCAGATTCTGCCTAGAGGTACAGCTCAGTGGCAGAGCACGGAATGAGCACACACAAGGCTGTGGTTCAACCCCCAGCACCACACACTCATACACACACACACACACACATACACACTCACACACTTGCACACACAAGTAAAATTCTATCAGAACACACACAGAGACTGCTATAACTTGCAAACAGCTATTGAGAAGAAGGTTTAATTTTAAAATGAGGAGAAATGCTGCCAGATTAACATTCTTCAGTAATAACTTTGAAGTTTAAACCTCCACTTTATGGAGTTATTCTGAGAATTAGAAAAATAATATATTGTGCTATATTATGAGATATACTTAAATTACTTTTAGCATATGTTCAATGTAACCTTTTAATGTTTTTTAGTCAGTATGTTTCCATATAAATAAATCAATAAGTTCACATCAGGTTTCTGATCCTTTTTATGCTGATGGTTTATTATTTAACTATTTATTATTCTTGAATCACTGGGTACCAAAATTTCCTACAAGATGCCCTAATTCAAGAAAACATTTTTCCTATTCCTAATTTTTAAAATCTCAAGAAATCTATGCTGATTTTTGGTTGATTTCTAAAATATAATCAGAAATACAACAGATCCTACATATTTTAGCAAATACATAATTTTTAAGAGACTTGACCAACTAAAATTAAATATTAGCCCTGAATGTGAATACATGTAAAAATTAGAATAACCACCAAAATACAAGACTCCTATCTCAGGACCAGAAACAAATTCTCCCCGTTTAATATATCTTCCATGTTGACCTTGTTCTATGGTGTGAGTCTCTCTACTGCCAGCAGTTTTAGAGGATTTGTATACTCAGTCATAGAGGAAGGGAAGAAACTGTAAAAACAACAGAAAAGAAAGAAGTAGATTTCCCAACAGATGGCGGGGGAGGGGGGCTTTAGAATGCTGCTCCCCACCTGACCTCACAATCTTCTAGAAAGTTCTTGCTACACTTCATTCCAGGACCTGAACTTTTGCCAACTAGGATTTTATGGGAAGTGAATCCTCTTAATAATACAAGTGCTGCTAAGATTACCTTTGCATGCTGGAGTGGCTAATTGGACTCAGCAAGGGGAATTTTTATAGAGAGGGGGAAGGCTGGGTTTTATTCAATCTATAAATTAATCAAGCACCTAACACATCAGGCATTGTTCAGTGTGTGGCAAATCACAAGGGCAAAAAGAAGAACAAGGTACTAGCCCTCATGAAGCCTACTTTCTTTTAGGGGAGAAAGACAATGACAGAATAAATAGCACATGAGTAAGATAATATTAGGTGAGGACACACACGTGCTATGGAATAAAAAGAAAGAGGGTGAAGAGGTCTGGAGAATTTCTGGAGCCCTCCCTACTTTTAGATTACGCTTTCTTTTTATGGAGAGTGAGAGAGAGAAAAATATCAGGTAGGTGCCCATTGCAACAAAATAATGATTAAGAATTTTTAAAAGAGGGTATAGACGAGTCACTGATACAGAAAGGCACCTTCTTCTAGCACTGGACCCAGATGACACAGATTGCTTGTCTTCCTTCCTCCAGGAGGGCTGGGGCCATTACCTGGCTCTTTTCCTTCGCTAGCATATGCCTGGCATGTAGTAGGTGGTCAGTGAATGTTTGCCCCCAAGTGAATATTTCTGAAAGGAACCTGAGTGTTGTGATCCTTACTCACCAAGAGGATCCATCATTTTTACGTTTAGTCCTTCATCTTGCATTGCCTGTGGCTGAAGTTTTAGGAGCTAGACAAATGAGCAGAAGGAAGCTCAAGAGCTGCCTGCAGACCAGGACAGGCAGAAAGCTTTCACTTCCTGCCCTCCTTCGACCTTCTGCATGTGTCACCTCTGGAGGGACACGCCTCACTGTGCATGGTCATTCTCTTCCTCCTCTGCTCTCTCAACGTTTCCCTGGAAAAGCAATAGCCCCAGTTAATTTCCAAGAGGAAGTTTTTCATGACCCCTTTTCGGATACCCTCAGGATAAAAACCATCTCTGAGAGTTTTTCTGAAATCCTCAGACATAGAAATAAAAACAGGAAAATATGGGATTAGACCCTTCAACTTCAACTTTAAAATCTTCTTTCTTTTCCTGTGTCAAGGTAGCCACCCTCTCCCAAGTATAAGGAACATAGCCTAGCAGATAACATTCCAGCAGTGGTTTCCCTCCATGCCTGGTGCTCCCGAGGCCTGTGAAGTCAATATGCGGCTTCCTAGACTGAGGTAGTTTCTCAGACCTCTGTATTATACCCATGATGTTTGCTTGCTAAACCATCAGCTGAAGTTATTTACCCTATATCTTTTATCTCAGTTTTCTGGTTGTATTTTATCTAAGTCATCTTTACTTTAGTTGAGCTAAGGCTGTGGTTTTGCAAATTAAATCATTTGTGGGTTTCTGCATATGTCAACTCTGTGTGTTTACTAAGCTTTTTTTTTTTTTTAAATATTGTATGTCTGTTTTTATCTTTACAGTTGTGCGAGGGAAGATTTGTTATGCTTAAGGTTCTTTTAAACAAATCCAAGTCTGTTTGGAAGGACACAGTTTAAGAAACCAAAACATTTTTTAAAGGCCTTGTTTAAAGTATATCTTTAGCCACAATTGAATCCCCTTTAAAGATTCAGAGTTTTGATGTTGGTGCATAATGAAGAGATCATGTGATTCATGGGTCTGGACTTTATACTTCAGGCAAAGGGGATCTGTTTCATGTTTTTAAACAAGGAAATGATTCTTAAGAAAGACAGCTTGTATGGCTGATGTGGGGGAGGAACCGGCAGTTTGGAAAGGCAATGGGTGGGAACCAGCTAAAACTCTATTGTGATAATCTGGAGAAAATATCTAAAGTTCTCAAGCTCAAAGGCCAAAGAGAAGTAATTGAATACAACAGAAATAACCTCATAAAATCCACAGAACTCATTCATAAATGGATGTTGTAGATGAGGACAAAGGAGGACTGACTCACAGTTGGTTCCAATATTTCCATCTTGGAAGATGCAGTAGATAGTAATTCCACTGATGGAGACAGGAGGGAGAGGAGAGGCCACACTGTGTATGAGGGGCTGGTGGAGCATTGGGAAAATTCCAATGTGTAGTTGAAGGTAAAGATGAAGATAAAGTGTACTTCTCCAGGTCACCACGAGGTAGGGTATCCCTGAAGACATCAAAAGGGATGAGAGCGGCCGGAATTGACAAGAAGAAGGGAATCAAGTCAGGACCTGGGTGATTTCCCATAACGTTTCAATGAAGGAAACAGAAGCGACCGAGAAAACAGAAGAGTCATCCAACACACAGAAGGAGAGCAGGAGAGAAGAAGGGAACCCAGAACCAGGACTGTTTCATGTGACAGTGAGAAAGACGACCAAGAAGGAGCCAATGGCACTGGGGGTTAGCAAGTGTGTCCTTCCAAAGAGCAGGATCAGCAGTGGTGGCAGTGGAAGCCAAATGGCAAGGCAGAGGAGCGAGCGGAAGGTGAAGGAGTAGAGATGGCCCAGGAAGCTTGCTGGTGAAGAAGGGGAGGCAAGGCCATATCTATAGGGAACCAGCACCAGAAGCTGAGAGGCTGGTAAATGGGAGCAGAAGAGGCTGAGCTACCAGGAAAATGGCCAGGGATCAAAGGAAAGAAGGATTTCCAGAGTGTGAACAGGGGTCAGAGCAGAAGCAGGAAGACTCAGAGAAGATGAAGCACAGAGAAGGACACCGAGCTAATTTATGTCTTGTGACATAAATGGGATGGAATCTGTTCACATCTTTTTTTCTTTTTTTTTCCAAAAAAGATATGCTCATCTACCTGGGGTGGCGAAGACAGAGTTATGACTTTGGAGACTGAAGGAAAACAAGTGTGGAACAGCCTGATTAGGAAACAGGGAAGGAAATAGGCCAGGACTTAGATTAAAAGTAAAGTGAAGACAGTGGGCAACTCCAGTAATGAATCAAATACTTACATTATGTATTGGTAAAATATTATTATATTTTATATCAAAATTATATTTTATATTATAAATATTCATAGTCACATGAGGTTATATATATATTAAAACTATTTTATTTATATTTTAGACATAAATTACATAAAATATAAAATTATAAATGTGAATATTTTATAAAATACAAAATTATAATTATATTAGAATTCTATTTTATATTAAAATTGGCATATTGTAGTAAAATAATGAAATTTTCCATTTTAAGTGTGCAATTCAGTGGCATTAATTGGATTCACTAGTGTCGATTTCTCAACTGCTTCCTCACCCCAAGCTGGAGCTCCAAGCACTAAGCAGAAGCTCCCCCGTAGCCAGCTGCCACCCTCTGGTAATCCCATTCTATTTTCTGTCTCTATGAATTCGTCTGGTCTATATAGCTGGTATTATTTACGACTTATAAAGCATGATTCACAGAGTGAGAAGAATGGAGGGATATGGAGAAGGTAATCAGTCTTGTAAAGATGTTCTATGGATGAAATGGTCATTCCTAAGCCGAGCTCTCTTCTTTAATCCATCATGGGGCATCCACTTCCAAAACCTTTCTGCAACGTTACAAAATTAGTAATAATGCATTAGCCTCAAGGTGATTCAGATCAGCTATTGAACTCCTCTAAACTCTACTCAGAACTTAGCATTTTATTTATCATGCACATGTATGCAGAAGTGAATGTCTTTTTTCCCCACCCAAATGATCACACAGATTTTTAGTTGAGTAAATATTTTTCTTTTAGTGATCTGTTTTCGATGATGTTATTCATCTGAATCTATGCTGTCTGAAATAGAAGTTCCTAACAATAGTTAGTACCTGTATCACTTAGAAAGACGAGAGGTTTTGCTATGAAGATATAAACAAATAACCACTCTGCTTTATGTCAGTGGTAGGTGATGTGAACAGATCCCAGGGGGTGATCCGATGAGTCTCTGTAGCATTAAACTCGTTTATTTTTAATGGAAATAGTTTTTCTTCCCAGTGAAAGTAGATTCTAGTAAGAGACTCACTGGAAGAAATGTCCAATATTGCAATTGTCTTCCCAACCCAACTTCCATTTTTACTTTCTGTGAAACCCCAGCAAGAATGGACAGAATTCCTGGGCAAGAGTGAGTTGTGCATCTTCCTGTAGCTGGGGGCAGGGGGCGTGGCTTACCAGAGACTCTGAACTGAGCTGTAGAGAAGAAAGTCTGCAGCCACAGCATTAACCAGGCCTGGCACTAGCTGCCACCCTCTAAATATGCTGAACCAAGCTATCAAAAGGGGAACTGCTTTCATGCTATCTCACTTCCCTAACTTACCACCTCCAATCCAATTGCCTTTAATGGCCACCTTTGACCTCCCTTTCTCTCCTAAAACTAGAGGACTACAATTCCTTCAGTGATCTGTGTGAGCTTTGGTACTGACTGGGCCTTGTTGCTCTGTGTGTGACTCCTTGTTTGTGACTGAGTCTCCCAAAGAGACTATAATCTTCTTAAATAGTGTGTTTTAATTCATTGACCTCATGAAATAGTACCATTTTGAAGATGAGGAAATTGGACTCAGAGAGGTAAAGTAACTTGCCAAAGGTCACAGAGCTGAATTTAACCAATGGTTGAATTAGTCTTTCTTCCCTAGAGCTACCTGAATGGACTTTTCAGGAGTTTGTCTTTGTGTTCTCTGCCCTTTGCTGTTTCATTGTTAATCAGCACATCTTTGTTTTAGGGACCCTTCTCCCTACCAGACACTATTAGTTATATTTTAATTTTTAAAATTGTAAACACATTTCAGGCCCTGCCTGCCAGAGATAATCTGTAGGTGCATGGAAACCATTTAGTGAGACATTTTTAGATTTTCAACTTCAGAGAGCTATTTACAATAACAAAGCCAATGATGTGAGCACATCAGAGTTTTGAGTTCTAGTACTTTGCATTGTATGGGAACTTGCAAACATGTGATTAAGGAAACAGCTGCAAGAATGCTCATGGCAGTAGGGTCTATAAAATGAGGAGGTTTGAGCATTAGTAGAACAGATAGTTTGCAATACGTTTGTTTTCAAGGATTACTGTGAAACAGTGGTTCCCAAAGTGTGGCCTGGGGAACCCTGGAGGTCCCTGAGACCCTTTCAGGGAGTTTTCAAAGTTAACTGACTTCACTGTGCTACCAAGGTCTGCCCCCCACTTCTCAGTCTTACCTCGTTCAGTGAAGTACTCCAGAGGCTGCGTGTTCTCATACTGACAAGAATACAGAGTCCACTATAAGAAGACAACTGTCTTCTGTTAAGCCAGACTTTCAAGAGAGTTGCAAAAAATATTCAACACCACCACTTTTATCAACATTTCTAATGCTTTGGAAAATGATTACATAGCATATGTGTTGTTTATTCTTAATGTGTTATGTAATGGTTTTTATTAAAAATTATTCTAACTTTCGCTCCGTTTTATTTTCCAATATGACAAATATCAATAGACATATTCTACATACACCAAAGCTCTTTGGCATCCTCAATAATTTTTAAGAGAATAAAGGAATCCTAAGACCAAAAATCTTGAGCTTAAAGTGAATAAAATGAGACTATGTGTTCCAGCACAATGTATCTTGCAAACATGATAAATGGAGTTGCAGAAGAATATACATAGTGATTCATATTGAGTTTTAAAGCCATAAAGCATGCTACTTGCAGAATATATATTTTAGGAATACATAGATATGGGTTATCTATGTATTACATATAAAATGGCAGGGAAAATAAACTCCAAATTCTGTGTAGTAATTGGTGATTAGTATGGATGCAAAGGGATACAACCAGGTGGTAGACATCAGAGACTTCAAATATATTCATTTGGGGTTTTTATAAAAGTTGAATTATAGGTGTAAGAATGTTCATTAAGTTTTTTTATATATTTTTGTATGCCTAAAATGATTTACTATATGATGGTAAAACTAACAGCTACATGCAACTTGACGAGAGAAAAAACACTTGATTAAAATATGGGCAAGGGACTAGAAGAGACATTTCTTCAAAGAAAATGAAAAAGTAACCAAAACACACACACACACACACACATATGCACACACACACACACATGCACACACACACACACACACACACACACATATGAAAAAATTCTGAGCATCACTAATCATTAGAAAAATGCAAATTGTAACCACGGTAAGACCTTGCCTCCCACCCATTCAGATGCTTACTATCCCAAAACCAGGAAATAACAAGCATTGGCAAAGATGTGGGGAAATTGGAGACTTTTGGGGACTCTTTGGGAAAGTGTAAATTGATATAGCTGCTATGCTAAGCAGTATGGCAGTTCCTCAAAAAATTAAAAATAGAACCACTGTATGATCCAGCAACTCTACTTCTGGTAATATATTCAAAGGAATTGAAAGCAGGGCCTTGACCAGGTATTTGCACACCCATCTTCATTAACAGCAATATTCAAATAGCCAAGAGGTGCAAACAATCCAAATATCTATTGACAGGTGAATGAATGAATGAAGTCTATACATGCAATGAAATATTACTCAGTCTTGAAAAGGTAGGAAATCCTTCCACGTGCTGTGACATAGATGAACCTTGGGAACATGATGCTATGTGAAATAAACCAGTCACAAAAGCACATATACTATATGATTCTACTTATTTAATATATGGAAGGTAATCAAATTCATAGAAACACCAAGTTACCAGGGTCTGAAAAAGGGGAGAATGGGAAGTTCCTTTTTAATGGGTGCAGAGTTTCAGATTTGCAAGATGAAAACATTTTGGAGATGAGTTCATAACAACATGACGTCAGTAACACTGCTGAACTATACACTTGAGATGATTAAGATGGTGAATGTTATATTAGGTGTTTTTTAACCACAATAAAAAAAGAGAGTAGCTATAACAAGAATTTTGTAGGATCTAGACATTTCCAGATTCCTTATTGTCATTCCATTTCTGAATTAATCTTGAATACCTTGCCCAGAGCCCTTGCCTCAGTCCAGTCCTGAACATTGGCTCATGGTGAGCATTCTACCCTCCCAGGATGTCAACCCTTCCTTTCCCCCTCATAAGTCCTGTAGAGAGGGACTCCAGTGAATCCCACTGTGGGATGCACAACCACATACTGCTTTCTCCACTAGGCATCAGGAACCCACCTAGGCCACTTGGACGCCCTCTGCTTTGAGAACCTAGTGAACTGACTGTTGTACAACTTCTTGTGTGACTCATTTATCATCCAGGACTCACGTATTGCTTTTGTCAAAGACCTATAATCAGTCTCATTAGAATCAAAGTCATTGGAAGATAGAGACTATAATAACATATTGCTGTTTATACATGGTTGTTCCAGTGCTTTGCACGTAGCTGGCACAGTAGGACTGGTGGATGAAGTGGGTGAATGGGTGGATGGGCAGTGGGATCAATAGCTGAACTGAATGCACCAAGAATTAAGTGTGGCATCTTCTCTGAGCCCCTTAATTCCGGCTCCCCTAGACTGTACTTACATTCCTTGCACCACACAAAAACTTCTTTTGGTCAGCAGCCTGAGCTTGCTCTACCCCGCAAGACACTTCTTTCTCCCTGAGCCTGTATGGAGAGTGGGGTGAGGCAGTCCCTCCTCTTTCCGTTATCCCACGGCCACCCCATTTTTATTGTTTTTTTTTTTTGAAGGGGCAGGAGTTTGCTATTAATTGATACACAAAGACAGACAGCAGGTAACAAAAATAATAAACCCCAGGGCCTGCACAACAATGTGCGTAATGGCTGGCATTAGACGTTAGCCACTCAGTAGCTTGGAGTCCTTGGACAATCAATTTTAACCATTTTTCTGTTGTGGTAAAATATACATAACATGAAGCTGACCATGTCTGCCATTTTTAAGGGCACAGTTGAGCGACAGGAACATTTCCGTTGCTATGTACCCCACACCTCCAACCACCTCCAGAACTGTTTCATTGTCCTGAGCAGAAATCTGCACCCACTGAACAGCAGCTCCTGATTTCCCCCCTTTCCAAGCCCTTGGTAGCCCCCACTTTGCTCCCTGTCTCTATGAATCCTCTAGGGACTCATTTATGTGAAATCATAGGATATATGTCCTTTTGTGACTGGCTCATTTCACTTAACATGGTATCCTCAGGTTCATCCATGTGGGAACCTGGTTAGAATATCCTTCCTTCTTAGACCTGCTGACCTTCCTTTAAGACTCAGTTGCCTCTTCTATAAAATAGGATCTGAGCCCATTAGTGAGATCATGAACAGTGAGTTTAGTATGGCACACCCAGTATGGCGGATACCAACTCACTTCCTCCCGTCTCGTTTCTCAGGTCCCTGCTTCTAAAATAACTCAGTAGCCAGTGCTCCGTCATGAATATTCATTAGTAAATTATGGAGCGGTTCCCAGAGTGCCAGTGTTATCAAAATAAATGACCACTTTTTTCACACTTCTCTGCCACTCCCTCCCCTGTGGATCAATAACAAGGCAAACCATAGTAGGCCCTGTCACTCAGGAGAAGTGACATTGGAAGATGGGAGTCAGATCCCTCCTGTGAAGTGAAAGAGAAGGTCGGGCACTCACCAGATAAATTCTAATATTGAGGCCAAGCTGAATGGATCAAATCAACAAGTAAAGACCCATTTTCCATGATCTTAATTTGCTACTAGGCTTGGTCTGAGTCAGTCAGAGTTCATCCTCATGAAGTTAATTATAGTATCATCCTGTACTGTCACCCACATATTCTGTATTCATTGCTCATTAGAAAGGACAAATCGTGACTTTGATTGACAGGGTGGCTAAGTTGTTTAAGAGGCAAATTGGTCCCATGAAAACCCTTGAGTTGAATTTGATGGAAACAAGGCCATCCATGAGTTTTCCACAATGAACATCAAGTGGCAGGAGTTGAACTCAGAATGGGAGCTCTGTGACCAACAGCACAACTTCTCCCAGATTGATTTTCCCCATCGGTAACATATCCAGGGAAAAATGTACTGCACATCATCTTTTGATTAAACAGTGTTTTTTCCCCAAATCTATCTCCTGAGAGCTCCCCCAAAGATGGGAATTTTACTGTACTATGATCAATAACACAACCACTCCGACATACCTGAGAGGACGACGGCAGCTGTAGCCAGTTCTGAAAAATCTACATTTTCCTAACATTATGGGTTAGAGACCACTCACCTCCCTCCCACCACGGGGACGGTGGCATGCACCCTCTGTTCAGTCCTAACCACTGCCCACACAGAGCCTGCCTAAAATAAGTCCACTGTCATCTCCACCAGAAAAGATGCTCTTTAAGAATGAGTGACAGGAGCTGGGTACGATGATGCATGCCTATAATCCCAGCCTCTTGGGAGGCTGAGGCAGGAGGGTCGAAAGATCAAAGCCAGCCTCAGCAATTTAGCAAGGCCCTTCAAAACTCAGTGAGACCCTGACTCTAAACAAAATATTTTTTAAAATGAGTAAGCACCTCTGGATTCACTTCCTGGTACTAAGAATGAGTGACAGGACAACAGTGGAGAAGAGTGAGGGGACTCCCAGTTCTCCTCCAGCCCCGGTGACTCAGCCTGGCTGGCTGGGTGTCTCTGGCAGACACTCCTTGGTGTATGTGGCCTTGTCAGAGAAGCTACAATTAAGAGCGAATTTATTTGATCATCAGTGATCATGTTTTGAGTGCCTGGAGGTGTGTGTGTGTGTGAGTGCTTTTCTTAGGTAACCACAAAGTAGTGGTTAGTTTCTAATAGATGAGAGTGACAGCTGCTGGTGTTGGCTGAATGTGAGGTCTGGGTGCTCATTCTGGTTACGTCCCTGGCGAGTTTAGTCATAACTTTCTTTATCCTCTCTCACCTTTTTTCCAACTTCACTCCTCACCTTTCCATTGTCAGTCTATGTGTTTCCTACGTTTGGAGACAGAAAGCAACCAGACGGGGCTGAGCCGCAGTGACAGAAGGTGAAGCCTATGTCACTGCTGCCAGGGATGGTCTTTTCAGATGCCTCTGCTCCACCTGTGTGACTTTTTCTTCCTTTCTTTTTAAAAGTAAGCTCAGCAGGATGTGAGCTCACCAGCTACGGAGCAGACAGGAACTGATGGGCCAACTAACAAACAAGACTTCAAAGGACAGCAGAGAGGAGCCCTGCCTGCCACTAGACATTTAAGGACTATGCTCTCCCTGGGGGGGCCACTAACGGGAGGGCTCCCTGGAGGCAGGGCCCTCCAGGCCCTCATTTGAGTCTTGGAGAAGGTACTCAGTGTACATAAAGGACTTCATGACAGTGAGGCTTCCTTCTAGCTTTGGGGACTTTGGAACTCAAGTAGAAACAGAAATTATTATATGTTTCATTTTATTTGGCAGAAACAGTCCAGAATGTAACCTGGACTTTGTGTTATCTTACGCCTTACAGATTATATATTTCTCCAGCACATTCCTAGGAATCCCTAAGGAAGATGGAGAGAGCAGCATGACCTCTATACATTTTAAATAAGGATTTTTGAAGAACAGGACAGGCGAGTGATTTTGTGACATCTGATTCAGTGTTCCGCTGATGATCTGACATCCTAGTGTGCCCCTGCCCCCGTACTAGAAGCTAACTTTGGCAAAGAAATGGTGAAATGCAGGTGGCAAAGTAGGCACTGTATTATGCTCAAATTCTGCTCTTGTCTCAGAGGGAAACCTCCCAACTCTAGGAATTTGTGATCCCAGGAGTTTCTATCAATTTTTTATCAATACTGTATATTTCTGTTTTGTTATTTTGAAATGCAAGGGATTTTGTTTGTTTGTTTGTTTACTTTGGGTACTGGGGATTGAACCCAGGGGCACTTAAACTCTGAGCCACATCCCCAGCCCTTTTATTTTTTATTTTATTTAGAAACAAGTTACTCACTGAGTTGCTTAGGGCCTCACTGAGTTGCCAAGGCTGGCTTTGAACTCAAAATCCTCCTGCCTCCACCTCCCAAAACCACTGGGATTACAGGTGTGCACCACCATTCCCCACTGAAATACAAATATTTTGAGGATGAAATTCGTATTTCCCACCAGCATATATCTATAATCCATGAGTTGTTGCTCATGATGAATATTTCTGGTATGATTGTTGTCACTGAATAGATCACTTGTAAATTGCTCCTCAGTATGAGGACTCCAGGAGATTTCTCCACGATGATCATTTTCTGTCTGTAAATGCATTCGCCTCAGCAAAGTAGTGGACCAAGCTGTGTGGTGAGTCCTCAGGCTCCACAGGGTGC
This sequence comes from Callospermophilus lateralis, assembly GCF_048772815.1. Taxonomy (NCBI): domain Eukaryota; kingdom Metazoa; phylum Chordata; class Mammalia; order Rodentia; family Sciuridae; genus Callospermophilus; species Callospermophilus lateralis. The sequence continues at coordinate 24,187,891 of NC_135317.1, read as the reverse complement.
TAGGACTGGGACAGACCGGAAAGATTCATCTCCACTCCTTCATCCTATGGCAAGAAGCTGACACTCCCAGAGGTCAAGTGATTTTTCACAGGCTCACCCAGTTTCTCATGGGGCTTTGTATGGACTTCCTCGATGTTAGAGAACATACTAGAACTGGCCACAGTTAGAACTGTACACTCTCTCTTCAGCCCAGGTTCCTGCCTCTGACAGTCAGTAACATGTTGGGAAAAGTGTGTGGTTGCCTCCCTTGACCTTAAATGTAAGGGTACAGAATTGCTTTGGGCTCAGCATTTTAATAAGTTCATGTCAAAGCCAGATACTATTCAGAGAGTAGGAAAAAAATCATTTGAAATTTGAATATGAATATATTTGGTAGAAAGAGCAAAAAGTAAATATTACTTGGTATGGAAAATAGAAGATTCAGAGGTGGTTTTACTACATAGCACTGATATAAAAGAATAATTGAAAAGAGAATGCTAGCTAGCAATTTTAAAATTCTCACTCAAAAAGAGGAATAGGCTTGGATTATGGCAGGAGAATTTTTGTTTAGTTCTTCAAAAAATGATAAAAAGTAGTAATCAGCAGCACTTAATCTAGATTCACTATCATTCATCCCAACCTCACCTAATTTCCATCTTTATAGAATCATTAGACTAGCAAACCATTAGACTTAGGAGAAAGTATCTTGATTTCATTTAGATATTTACCAGAGTACCTCAAAACACTCTGTTGGAAACATAGAAATACCTAAGTAGTATCCAGGGAGCAACAGCTCATTTCAGATCCAGGAAAGAAGGGTCTGTGATGGCAGCTCACAGTGTTCTGTACTGAGTCTGCCCTAGTCATCAGCATTTGCACACCTAAATGTCTTTAATGAAAACTCAGAAGTCAGGTCAAAGTTACAGCTGGCTCTACAAAAGGAGGGACCAATAAAATGCAGAGTCAAGATGGTGATAGAGCCTAGAAAATTAGGCAAAGACCAAATGAGATCTAACTTTGGTTAAGGTGGGGAAATATCACTTTAAGTGTGACTTTAAAACATTATGATGAGCAGGATTCCAGAGTTTTAGTGAACTAATGCTTCTAATATTTCTAGATGAGTTAACAGCACAATGTCGCTTCTACAAAAGTCAATTCATTCACATTCTGCATGGACAAGCCTTCAGTGGCTCATCAAACTCTAACCCCTCTTGCTCAAATAATGTCTGAAGAATACTGATTATTCTGGATTTTTAAAATAAGTATACTGACACAAAGATGCCCAATAACATCAGTCATTAGGGATATGTAAATAAAGATAACAAGAAGCTACACTTCCCACCCATGGGGATGACTATTACCAAAAAAACAGAAAATAAATGCATTTGATGTAGTAGAGAGAATGGAAACTTCACACACTTCCAATGGAAATGCAAAATGGTACAGTCACTATGAAAAACGGTATGGTAGTTCTTCAAAAAGTTAAACAGAATTTCCATTTGATCCAGAAATTCCACTCCTGAAGTATACTCAAAAGAATTGAAGCGAGGACTCAGAAACCTGTGCACCATCATTCATAACCACAAAGTAGAAACAGCCAGCCCGTCAACAGGTGAACAGATGAACAAAATGTGGTGTTATCTTTACCATGGAATATTATTCAGCCTGAAAATGAAATTAAATTCTGATACATGCTACAGTGGGGATAAAGCTTAAAAAGATTGTTAAGTGAAATAAACCAGACCAAAAAAGGATAAATCTTGTAGGACGCCACTTCTCTGAGGTACCTAGAGTCATCAAATTCAGAGTGAGAAATTGGAGTAGGGGTGACCAGGGGAGGTGAAAGGGGGATGGGGTGTGTTCGTGTTCAGTGAGTAGAGTTTCAGTGCAGGATGATGTGAAAGTTCTGGAGATGGATGGTGGTGGAAATGGCCCGATGGCACTGAATTATGCACTTGCAAATAATAAGTGTGATGGGCTTTATGTGAATTCTACCAAAATAAAAACTTATTAAATGTGGATTAATTCTCTTGACGACAATGATTACAAAAGAGAATACTGAAAAACAAATGCTTAGATAGCCTAGAATCTGAATCTAGGAGGTTTAGTCTTATTCCAACCCCAACTTTCCACCAAGTCCATGACTAGAGGATTAGAGAAGTGCTCTGTCAGACCTGTGACTCCCTGGTGACATCAACAGGACACCACACCGAAGAAAGGAGAGTCTATGTTGTTTGATTCTATGTTCTGACAGTGGAAGGAACCAGAAGGGAGGTGTCTTGCTTTAAAAAACCATTCTCTAGCCCTTCAAACCGCGAGCTGGGCCAACCATGGATTTGAATGGCAGACATCAGTGTCCACCATGTTTCCTCTCCCTCGGCTAAGAGCTCATTCCTGGGCAGAACCCAATCCCAAACCATCGAGGAAACAGCAGCTTGGTTACACAGTTTTGGCCCAGTTTTTGAGCTGCTTCCTTCCTGCATTGCCCTCCACACTCAACCACTCCTGCCCGCTTCCTGCAGCCCCTGCCCCTGGTTGGATGGCCAGAGCACTACTCAGTGGACCTCCACTTGGGGCAGCTTTCTCTGCTTCAGAACCCAAGCAGCCACACAAGATCAGGGCAGCTAACCGGGGCCTGGAGGCAAATCTTGGTGAAGCCAGAGCCAGGGGCCCATTCTCCTCCTCCTGGAGGCAGTGAGCACATCCCTCCTGCATGTCCTCTTCTTTCCTCTTTTCTACCCCCTCTCCCTGTTTTGCCTGAGGCCAGATGTTCTGTTCATGCCACTGGCTTTTTATTCCCCGGGTTTCCCCAGCAAGGAAGCCCTCAAGTGCATGCAGAGGCCTCCAAGGAGGAAGTGTGGGAAGGGCAGAAGAGGAACTGGGGAAAGCAGGGTGTGTCCTGCTCTCCCTTGGAGACTCCCCAGTGCCCAATTACCAGAAGGCAAGGGGCATGGCTTCATAACTGGGAGCAACTGAGGTGAAAGTGTCTTGTGAGAGCCCTGGACAAACATGAGACAAATAATCACCACGAAAGATCGAAATGGCTTTTTAATCATAAGGACCAGCTACAGAGGTCGCAGTGCCAACTCAAAAGTTTCTTGACAAAGATCTCAATACAGCTCAGTCAGCTGTAGTTTAAAACAATAACTTACAGCCCAGCATTTAGCTGACAGGAGATCAAAAAAAAAAAAAAAAAATGAATGCACTTTCAGAACAGATTCAGAGGAAGCAACATCTGCATCACCGTGTTCTCAGGAGAACTTCCTTGGTTCTCGAGGACCGGTTCTCAGCAACTGTGACTAACTGTGCAGCATTGGGCTAATAGCTTCACCTCACCGAGCCTGTTCCCCACTGTGGAATAAGATGACGTATCACCTTGGATATCCCCAAGATCAAGACCTTAAAATGGGAGAAACACGTGAAAGCACTTTGAATATATGTCCGACTTTATTGGTCCTGGTTCTTATTCATTTTCCAAATAGGTAAACGGAGGTTCCAATGGATAAAATTACTTATTGGGTTTCAATTCTTGTAGAACAAGATGAAATTTTACTTAAAATATTTTTTAGAAGTAGAAAACCCATACCCATGGTGAAGAGGGGAGAGCAGTAGTCCTGCCTTCTCTTCCACTCCCCGCCAGTGTGCCCCCTTCCTCCTGCTGTGCTTTAGCGTCCCCCCCCCCCCCCCCCCCCCCCCGCGCACACCCATCTTTCTGTCCCTGGAGCATGTCACACGTGTTCCAGCCTCAGCACATCCAGAGCATCTGCGCCCCTGGGTTGGAGACTTTGAAGACTGGGACAGGGACAGGGTAGTTCCAAGACGTCCTGGGTTTTGCTCTTGCAAGGTGGAAAGGCTATGCCTTCAGGGATCAGCCCTTTTCTTTCCCACAGCCCAAGGGCACAAGGATGCAGTCGCCACTTCCTTCCGCCTTCTCTCCCAGGGTTCTTTTCTGGGAAAACAAATTTCAATTTTGGAATTTTAATCCTCAGGAAAACATTTGTACCAGAATGATGGTTCTGGATTATTCCATGCTATCATCTGTGGGGCTGGGAGAGGACAGGAGCCTGACTTTTGTCTATCATTATTCATCATTTCCCTGGTCCCACCAGACAGCTGGCTGGAGGAAGGAGAGGGAAGAAAGGCTTTGTAGAGGTTAATAATAATAATAAAACTGTCTTGTTTGTTTCTTACCACTGTGGAATTCTCATTTGCCTGAGAGTTTGGAGTCTGTCACAGGATAGTAACCATCACAGATAGCTGACTTTTTCCCCCCATCAGGGTCCAGGCTGAGGCAGTCAAGGGTACATTGCCAAGGTCATTGTCAAGACAACCACTTCTGTATTCCAGCCCGTGACAAATGGCAAGGTTCAACCTGCAGGCTGCACCTCAGCTAGGTGGGCACCACATTGGCCAGCTGGGAGGAATTTGAAGGGAATTGGCATCCAGGGATCACTCTGTTGGCGCAGCGTGGTGAGGGAGGTGTGCCACCTGACCTCAGATGCCCTTTGTGGGTGACCACCAGCTGCACGTAATCCTTCCCTTCTCCTCATTCTCCTTTTCCTCCTCTTCCTGGCTTACCTTCCTAATATCCCTCTGTTTTTTATTCCCCCTCCTGGAACCTCCACTGGCTGTCCATCATCTCCTACTTCTCTGCTGACTATATCCCAGGTAGGGAAGACAGGTAAGCAGCAAGGCAAGTGCCCCCTCCAGGCTCATTTCCAGGCACAGTTGCCCTCCTCTCAGCTCCTGCTGATTTCCCCCAGACTTCCCCAGGCCTCATTTCTCACTCCCGTTGGACTACTGAAGCTCCGCAGGTGGCCTGGAGCTGGGGGAAGGGAAGAAGGAATCAGATCTACTGCTGAGGCTGCCCCAGGGTATTGTTGCCAAACCCCAAATGGGATATTAGGAGGCATTTCCTAGTAAATCAATTGTAAATCCAATATAGTTGGTTTCATAGTTCCATTTAGTAACATCAAGAATCGTACATGTGTGGCTTCATCAGCAAAGGTAAATTTACTATGGGAAAAGCACACATTTGCTCTCAGAGCCAACCGCTTTTAATAAAGCTGTGAATGGTTATAGTTTTCTAAACTGGGAATTTCCCATTGTGAGCATTGGAGAATTTGTGGAGTCACAAGCCCTGACTCAGATGTCCAAGCACTGCCCAAAGTGCTTTCCACACACAAAACTCCTAATCCATTGGTGTTAGGTGGAATGGTAGCTTGCTAAACTGCCCAGTGTCATTTAAGCTGAAGAGGCTTGGCACCTGGCACTCAGTAAACCCTGAGTGAAGTTTTGGGGTCAGAGGACTTGGCCACGTAGCTCACATGTTGTATAGGCTCAGAGACCTCTTACCCTCTGCACTTCTCCGGTTATCCCTTCTTTGTAATGGGAACCACCGGTCACACTTCACAAAATTGTTGGGAATGAAAAAGGAGTAAATAGATGAAAATGTGTTCCCTTTTTGTGATACAGACTTATTTTTGAAATTAGAATTATAAACTCCAAAAATAACTAAAAAAAAAAAAAAAAAAATCACCTAAACTCCAAGGTAACATTTTGGTCCAAATGTTCTCCCACTAAAACTAAACATGGGAATTTTCACCTTTTAAAATGAGTTCCTCTAGTACATATTACAATTAGTATGTCTCTGTTTATTTAACTATTAGGTAAATATCTTTATTTCAACAAATCATAGTCTGCTCATAATAAAATATTCCATTATAGTGATAGGGTCATAATATATTAAAGCAATGTCTTATATTTGGAGATCAAGGCTGTTTCCAGTTGTAATGTTATTAAATAATGTTGCAATAGTTAATCTTATGTGGATATCTTCATATCCTTGCCTTATTATTTTAAGTTCAGTTAATGTGTATTTCCTCTTATAAATATTGTGCCAGTCCCTTATGGCCAGATCTGCTTCTGAATTCATATTTTATAAAGATAATAACTTTTCCTTTATGAATAGCCTGCTTCTACCTTTTTTATCCTTTTTGATTAGGGTCTTTGTGCTATTTTATTGATGTTTAAGAGCTTTTCACATGTTTGCCAAGTATTTTGCCACCTATTTGAAAATTATATATCTCAGTTTGTTATTTTTAATACCTTGTTAATGTTTATCACCTAAGTTTTTGGGTAAAATAGTGTGGAAATCTTTTTTTTGTAAAGCTTGTTTATGGTATCATAACTAAAACACCCTTCCAACTTCCATTAATTTACATTACCCAGTACTTTGGGTGGCTTAGCGGTTTTATTTCTGCATTATCTTTCATCTCTCTGAATTTTATTTTGATGTTAGCTTTAATGTAGGTGTCACTGGTCACTGTCCCATTTGTTAACCAACCCTTCCTTTTCTTACTGAGTTTAAATACCATCTGCATTAGACACAAAATTTTTATATATGTTTAGATCTGTTTCAAACATTTTGTTCTGGTGATCTGTCCATTTCTTCTGCTGCCAATACCACAACATTGCTTCATCTTTATGTTTAATAGGTGGAGCACCATGGATATTCAGGGCAGTGAAATATTCCATATGACACTATTATGGGAGATACATGTTATTATACATTTGTCCAAATTCATAGGATGGACAACGCTAAGAATGAACTTCCTGCAAACTACAGTCTCCTAGTGATAATCATGTGTCATTGTAGATTCATCCAAGGTAGCAAATGCACTGCTCTGTTGGAGACAAAGGGGGAAGCTACATGGGGGTAGGGGGACAGGGCATATGGGAGCCCTCTGTGTCTCTACTCAATTTTGCTATGAACCTATAATTTCTCTAAAAAGTAAAATCTATTACACAAAAGAAAAACTTGACAATGCTTCCTAAAATAACAGAGTTTTCATTCAAGGGGAAATATAAAGACAAATAGAAAATTAGAATAGATTGCAATTTAACAAGTATTGTGCTACAAATATTACAAGGTATCAGAACAGTGTTTCTCAAACTCTGCTGAAGGACCAATTTTTTTAAAAAAATCCACTATTAGATCTCCCAACCTCTTTATTATCCTCATCTTTGAAAAGCTATTTGTAAAGTATTCTGTGTGTGTGTTAGTCATTATTTGCCACTGATTTGTAATGGATTCTTTGTTAAAATGAAGATAGTTATTCATTCGACCTACCTTATACTCTGGAGAATAATGCAATTGCCATTATAAAATGCTGCAGTACTCTCTTAAGAGATTGTTGTTCTATAAGAATAGACAGAAGCATATTTCAAACAATGTCTCTGATCACAAAATAATCTTAATAGCTCCCTACAAATCCACCATGCAGAGTAGAAGCATGACATTTATAAGAGCTATATCCCATAACCACACACTTTTTTTAACCACTGTTGTCTTCAAAGAAGAAAATTTAAAAAAAAAAGTTTTTTCAAATTTCTTGAGTATAATGAACAGAGAAAGCCCTCTGTGGAATATGAATGATGAGCAGTTAGCTAGTCCCACTCACTCACTAAATGCCTGGCTACAGCATTTGAGGCTGATACACTGTTCAAAATTAACTAGTACAAGTCACAGTATCCAGTGTGAGTGGGCCACGTGACTGATTAAACCATCTTTCAGCATAAGTAGCATGAATACTGTGTGTGTAGCAAATCTAATCAGTCATTCAAATCCGACTACTGGCTGAGTGACCTCCAGAGCACCACCACACAGCCACAGTGGGAACATGGCTGGCACTTAGTTCCTGAGACCTCTTCTGCCGCAAATTAAACAAGGAACTTGGATCGGTGACAGTAATTTGTCTGAGCCTCCGTTCTCTCATCTGTTACCGGAGAGGCCTGACCATTTGATCACAAAGGGCCCTTCCAGATGTCAAAATAGAAAAAGAAAGAGACAGAGAGACAGACAGACAGAAGGGATCCCCCTATCTGATGAACTCAGTGCTGTATGATGGTTGATTCATCTATTTACTTATTTAAAAGACACTTGGAAGCATAAGTCGATCCTCATACTACTCATGGTCTCTAAATAAGAAGGGAAATGAGAAAAAACAGGCTCTTCCTATCCACCATGTTCCCTTCTCACTGTGGGTCTAGAATTCAGGAAACTTGAGGAAGTCACAGAAGACATGGAGGAGTGGACGGGGCAGGCTGGCATTGCCACACTTAATATATTTATTTAGAACTAGGTTCTCAGCCTCAGCAGTATTGGTTGTGCTCATTGTGGGGAGCTGGCCGGAACACTGTTAAGTTGTTTAGCACTCTCTCTGCCCATAACGAACTAAGTGCCAACAGTATCTTCTCCCAATCACTTGTGATAATCGAAAACATTTCCAGACTTGGCCAAACATCCTGTGGGGACAATCTCACTTTGGTTGAGAAGCCCTCACTTAGAATCACCAAAGAGCCAGGACTGTGCATGATATCTGAGCAAACAAAGAGGAGAAAGATGCAGGCCTGGCCTTGCGGAGTTTAGTGAGGCTTCTCTAACTAGAGTCTGCGACAGAGTCACTGCAGGCCTGGCTGAGGCTCAGTTCTTGAGCCCTCCTCACAGCTTCTCATTCAGCGGGTCTGGGAGCCCTGGAGGGCTTGCTTGCACCTCTGAGTTCTGGGGTTTTGCTGATGTGTCATCCCCCAGGACCACACTTTGAGAACCACTGAGCTATGACTCCATCTTATAGGGAGGTGGTGCCTGTTACAGCCCCTGCTGGAGATATGGTAAAACTCATCAGTTTTAGATTTAGAAATTAGGTCCTAAATGTGCCACTCAGCCTACAGACAACATGAGAAGTCATAGGAAGATAAATAAGCGAAAAATTCCATGAGTGAGAAGAATGCCTACAGATGCTTGGCTTTATAAATTAACTTTGGCTTCCTTCTGAATTAGCAGACTAATAGTGAATAATCTAGGAATCTAAGCATTACTTCATTTTTACAGTCTCCATGGATTCTAAGCTCCAAATCATTACAAACAAACTTTCACAACCTACTTACTTATAACAGGGACATTTCTGTGTAAAAGAAGACGAGGTGGGTGACTCACAGAGATCTCAAGGTTGCACATCTGCACAGATGGACTCCAGCTCCACTTTCTTTCCATTCAGGTCCCCTTCCCTTGGTCACCCTGTCCCTGTCTCTGCATCATCTTTCATGTGACGGCAATGTCACAGACCACCTTTGCCCTTTCTGGCTAGCTTTATGGAGGATTCCTCGTCTAGTACTCTGTACAAAATTTTCGTTTCATCAGAGGACTAAAGGCTGTAATATCCGCTTTCTGTGATGACACTACTAAATACTGTATTTTCTTTGAAAAGTCACACACCCTCAGGAGGAAGTGGGTGTGGTATTAAGGCAGCCCAGTGAGGACGGGAGTGTTGTGCTACTGGTGTAACCAGCAGGGACAGCTCATTTGGTCATTTCTTGTCCTGTTTCTGACACAGTAAACTTTATTAACTGGCCATATCACTTTGTTTGTAGGATAAAAGGGCAAGAAAGTGGAGCCCAGGGTCTTAAAACCTCTTTCCCTGACCCCCTCTAGCAGTAGATTGCTTCTCCATCCTGAGGTCCTGTGGCTTGGGTGGAGTAGGAACCACGTCTCACCTACGTATCCAATGTGGTTGGTGGGTTTAGCAAATGCTTATTGACTCATGGCAAGAAGTAAATGTGTATGTGACTTAATCTATTTGACCAGTAGTTGTGGTTTATTCTGAGCCATGTCTGATTATCCAGGGAGAAAGGTACCCTTATATTTTTATTAGGGAAAAACTTCTAAGGATATTATGGGAAAGTCCTATGTGATCATAGTGGCTACCTTTCTCACCAAACACTGTTATAAGCATTTTCCATGGATTAATTCACTGAATCTTCACAATATAGACAAAGACCCAATTCTTCAGGGTCCCCTCTGAAGTGGATGTATCATATTCTTCATTTTACAGATATGGGAATATAGACACAAAGAGATTAAGTAGTTTGTCTGAGACTTTTTGGTTGGTAAATGATAGAGTTGGCTCTTATACCTTGGCAGTCTCATTTATAAACTGGAGTGTCTCCTTAACTCATTCCTGGGTTCCTATGCCCTTTCTCACACTGCCAAACAAAGGTCAGGGACATTGGCTTTAGCTTCCCAGTCAAGGTGACCTTTGACCAGAATGCCCTAGCCCAGGTCTGAATTTGACATTCCTGGTTCAGGGGAGTGCTTTTCCTCATGGGTCCCCACGGGGCAGGAAGCAGAGTTTCCCTAGTGCAGCAGGAAGACAACAAAGCACCCATGTCGTTTTTAGAGCTCCTGGTTTGATAAAACAGTGGGATCACAGAGAAGAGTGTCTTTTCAAAGGAAATTTTGACACAGAGAGCCACAAATTTAACTAGCTTCTTGTACAAGGCAGCATCTTTGTAACCACTAGTCCACTGACTGTGGAGATCCAAGTCTTCCCTGAGATTTCTTGAAATTTGAAGGGTGTTTTTATCCCCTGGCGAATCCATTTTCCATCTGCCACTGACACCCTCACCACAATACCAAATCAGCCCTTAGACATGAATCTCAGCATAGCGTCGTTTTCTATAGCAACAATTTGCTCACTCCTTCATCTTCCCTAATTCAGTCTAAAATAATTCTTTCAATAAGCAAAAAATAAAATTTCTAGGTGCGAGAGATGCATTGGGTTTCAGTTTAATTGACAGCACCTCATTTTTGTCTGTGAAATAACAATGTGTCTTGCAGCTAATGGAGACTTAGCTCAGAGCTGGTTAAGAAGTGGCAGAGGTGAGTTCAATAATACTTCTGAGAGTATTTATAGTGTGATGTACAGATTTTTCTAGCTTACAACGTTTTCTCATACTTCATCTCCTTAAATCCTCAATATAATACCAGTAAGTAAACATTATTGTCTTTATACTATAGATGCATAAATTTAAGATCAGTGATGTTGAGTGACATGCCTGTGGTCCTAAGAAGCAGGTGTGTAGGTACTTAAAATTTCACAAGGATTCCATCCCAGGGAAGCTGCTGTGGAAGAGCCTAGGTGTTGAAGAGTTGGGGGAGCAGAAGGTCCAAACCTCTGCCCCATGGGGGCAACATTAGGGCTGCCTCGAGGATACCAAACTGAGAAATGATCTTCTGCCTGCAAATCCAGGGGAAAAGAAGCCAGTGAGCATTTTCTTCTTCCTGCTCCTGGAGTTAAAGCAAGTGTATCTGGAGCCTCCAGCTCTACTTTATCCATTTTCACTTCTGACTCTTCTCAGATGATCAGGGAACCTGCTGAGTGACTCATTTCAAGATGAAACTGAGTTGCGACATAGTCACCTTGACCATTAGAGGTTCCATTACCTTACAACTCACCCAGGGCACAAAGGCAACATCAACGCGGAGGGATGAATGGCTCTATTGGGTTAGAGGTTTTCATGAGTTTTATTATAATAGTTATTATTGTTACTGCTTTTGCCATGTTTGGACAATCTCCACTCTTTACTGCAAACACACACACACACACACACACACACACACACACACACACACACACAGTCAGCTCTCAAGTTTCTTGAATCATTTTAAAGTCAATAGTATGGAAATATTGTTAGACATGATGGGCTTCCAAAGCAGGCAGCAATCACCTAGCATGTGTGTGGCAAATCAGCTGTAATGTAGAGGTAAAACTTAAAGGACAGCTTAGCCCTCTTTTAAATGCTGTTTCTGCCAGGCGCAGTGGCACACGCCTGCAATCCCAGTTACTCAGGAAGTTGAGGCAGAAGGATCTCAAGTTCACAGTCAGCCTAAGGTAACTTTACAAGACTCTGTCTCAAAATAAAAAGGACTAGAGATCCATAGCTCAGTGGTAGAAAGCCCCCGGCTTCAACTCCCTCTATTGCAAAAATAAAAATAAGAAAAAACAAACTCTGATTCTTTGAATTTATGAACTGTGTGGTATATATGATGAGGCTGTATCATGTATGCTTCAAGAGTCTGCCCACTGTAGCTGGCAGGCCCCTCACAGGAAGAGGAGGGGGCAGGTGGGCATATGAGATGCAGGGCCTTGGGGTCTGGTCTCTCTGTGAGACTCTCAGACCCTCCACCCACCCCTCACCCACTGCCCCTCTTCCTTCTTCTCCACATCAGTAGTAGTGGTACCATTCCCAATGGAAGGGGACAAAAGGTAACACCTGAGATAAAAAGACATATTATTCCTATATGGTTTTGCTGAGATCCCTGCCCCCAAAGAGGAGACCCTTCACATGTACAGGAGGTCTGTCCTTACCTTCCCCAAATGATCATTATAAACTTTGAAAGGAAACAAGTAAAGTGAATACTAGGTAAGAAAAGGGCATTGCAGACACTCAGAATATTCTTTTTTTTTTAAAGAGAGAGAGAGAGAGAGAGAGAGAGAATTTTAATATTTATTTTTTAGTTTTCGGCGGACACAACATCTTTGTTTGTATGTGGTGCTGAGGCTCGAACCCGGGCCGCACGCATGCCAGGCGAGCGCGCTACCGCTTGAGCCACATCCCCAGCCCCCACTCAGAATATTCTTGAGAATCCTAAATCCAGACAGCAGGCAGCAAGGTGCCTAACATTTATTGAGAGTTTACTATGTGAAGCCCCATTCTAAACATATTTTCTATATTTTGAGATTTATTTTACTTTGACACTATTTTTAAGGGCTCTTGTTCATGATTGCAGGCAGGAGGGCAGTGCCAGTTCTGTCACTGAGTCCCCTTCACACCTCATTCTAATAGATGAGGGAATGTTAGGCTTGGGTTTCTCTTGTCATTGTGGACTGACTAGAAGGGTTTTTTAAAAATATTATCTGAAATTCCTATACATTATTTTAATTCACTTATTTGTGATAAGAGGCTTATGTTTAACCTGACTCTTAATTATACTGCTTCATAAAAGTCTTAGCCACAGGATGAAACACTTCCCAATTATGTGGTTTTCCACTATGTACCATCTTCCTTATGTGCATATTGTGAGGACAGTTATTTTTTGCATATGTCACTTCTAACAACATTCGATCTTTTATACAGCACCCACTTTTGCCTAAGATGCCTTTCTATCTCATCAAGAAATGCACAGCTATGAGTGTAGCTTAATTTGACAAGTTTTTTTCTGAACTCATGTTTTGTTTGCTGCAGATGAAGAAAATTCTAGATTGTTTCAGCTGATGAGAGTATGTAGCACTTCTGTTTCTCTCTAGTTCTATGGAATTTGTCCCCATCAGGTTTAGGTATGTGGACAACTATAACGTCACTCTGAAAGTATCTGGGCATTTGACGAGTGTAGGGTGAGTCAGCCTAGGTAAGTAGGCAGATCAGTGCAGAATGAGACACAGACCCAAATCCTCGGTTCAGTTCAATCCGTGTGGCCTGAGGCGTGCTGCCAGGCAGTTATGCTCAATCATGTGCTTGCATCAAAGCAAAGACAAATGAGGCCACACTTAAAGGTGAAAACATTGAGCTCATAAGAGTAAAGATCTTTTGTAAATTGCAAGTTCATGTTATGATGTTATTTTGCAGCAAAAGCTTGGATGAGTGGATGGACAGACCTGATATCCATCATGATAAGTGCTGCATTGAGATGGCTATATTCGAGGGTAGTGAGCACTCCACAGGAGATATATGCAGGGGTTTATGGGACCTTGGTAGCAAAGCACAGAGGAGAGTCACATAATTCAGCCCAGATATGCCCCTAAAAGACTATCTCTCCTCTCCTCCTGCCCTATTTGTTACATGTCAATAAAAAGAGAGCCCATTAGAAAATAGATCAGAGTTATAATACTAATAACTAACATTTATTGAGAGTTTACTATGTGAAGCCCCATTCTAAACATCTTATATATGTTTGCCCATTTAATCCTCAGAGCCCTCTGAGGCCAGCAGTAGTAATAGAAGCACTTTCCAAATGAGAAAACAGCCTTGGTGAGGTTAAATAACTCCAGCAGTTGAGTTCATGAGAGCATCGATCTTCGGCTTTTAACAAGCACTGGGATCTTTCCTTTGCTGTTGACTTTCTCTACAACTATCTGTGGCTTAATTTGACCATTGCATATCCTTGCAAGAAAAACAAATGCATGAGATCAAAAGATGATTGCTTTTGAAAATGAACTCCCTTAACAAAAATACATTGAATGTCTACCATGTAATCAGACAGAGGAACCAGCTCCATAGGCACATAGATGATTAATTCATAGTCCCTGTTCTTGGAATCCATAGACTTGGGAACCAGTAAATCTAAGAAGGCGTTCTAGGGAGATTTGATAGTTTAGCCATTGGCATACTCTCTTTCCCCATCCCACAAACAACAGAATAAGTAAGGCACCCACTCGCACTCACTCAGGGGGGGGGGCGGTTTCCATGTACATTGTAGATGAGAACAGGTTTTTACCAAGTCCTCACATGGGACAGCTGAGAGCAGGAGTCACAGGGTCAGAGTAGGAGTCACAGGATTTATCCCATTCAGACTTTAGAAATGGCAACGGCAAGGCCAATAAATATGGTAGATGTTGTCTAGCCATGGGAGCCTGGAGCACCAAGTAAATCTCCCAAGATATGTTAATGGGAAGGAGATGGAGGAGGAGAAGGGAAGAAGGGGTTCAAAGAGAGATCAAGACTGAGCAGGAACTTGAAGAAAGAGGAAGGTGGGGCCAGGGGATGAAGGATGGAGTGAAATGGGAAGACATTCCGGCGGCGGGGGTGTGGGTGCAGTTGTACTAAAGGTCTAGAGCTACGGAAGACCAAAACTGAACACAGAGAGAGGTGGGGTGGAGGGCAGGTCAGCTGCTGCGATACATCAATCACAAGTTGATGCAGAGTTGGGAGATCAAGTAGTTGGTTGTGGAGCAGGAAGGAAAGGGTGAAGTCAAAACAGAGGGCTGGCCTGAGTCATGACACCAGTCATTGAGCTGGCAAAGTAAAAAAAGGAGGAGGTTGAAAGGGAAGATAATGGGTTCCACATAGGGCCAGATAGATATATATGCAGATATACGTGGAGACAACAGGAGAAAATTGGCCATGTCCAGGAAAGAACTGAATGTGTAGTGTACTTTTATTGCTCAGATGAGAGGTACACAGAGGGACTGGGGACCCAGCCCCTGCTTGGATAGAAACAGCCTGGTCAATTCATCATCTTAGGCACACATTTTTTTGTGAAGCAGGAGACTACCACAGATAGAAGGCAAAGATGAGATTAATGAAGTTTGCAGTCCATAAAGGACAGGTTCACAGCCTAATTCCTGAAGCAGGCTATTTCAGCACTTATATTTATGTATATGAGGAAGTTTCCTTTCTATTTTAACACCCAGGGAAATCCCCCCTGTCCTCTACCATCAGTTCTGAGTCTGGAGAAGCAACCCACAAAATTCTTTCATGCTAATTTCAAACTTGTATGTTTATGATACATCTTCCTGGCTCTTGGCATATATATCTACACAAATGTCAATCTGTCTACTAGACGTCAAAACTCATGTCAGACTGTCACTGTGAACAGACTTTTAGAAAGAGACTCCACTTGGCTATCAAATAGAAGCATGCATTTGGTAAATTGTCAAAATGCTTATGGTGAGGAAATAGTTCAGGTAGATTAGGTGAAACACAAGTGATTCCGCATTGCTGCTTAAATAAGAAATCATTGCTATCTAAGCAAGACCTTTGGGAGGAGAGAGTCTCACTACAACTCCATTCCATACTATAACAAAAACCCTGGAAACCTGAGAGAAAAAATATAGGGGTTCTAAACAGGCACTGTTAATTTCAGGGGTATTAATGCAGCCTTAATTTCCTGTAGAGGTTTCTTAGAATCCTGGAGAACTGAGACAGGGACTGGGGACCTGGCCCCTTCTTGTTTAGAAACAAGTTTCTAGTTGTTTAGTTCCATCTATTCCTGAGACAGAGAGTGTTGAGCTGCTATTGCCTGATTAGGAATCCAACCTGGAAATAGATGAGTAACAGGTCACCAGAGGTCAGACTGGTTGCAATTCAGGCTGAATCAACAGTCCCTGCAGACTCAAATCAGAATTAATTACTAACCTTTACTTGTACTAAGAAATCTTTGGAAGTCCGTGCGTGGTTTGTACTCCCATAACTGAGGAGAGTTCTCAGGGTTTTGTGGGGTTTTTTGTTTGTTTTTTTTTTCTGATTAGTAAAGAAACAGAGATTGATCTGGAAGACCCATGTGGCCCAGGGAAAATGAGAATCTCAAAGAAGTCATCTCATTGAACTTTCAGCTGAAAGCCTAGTTCCAAAGGGCATAAGGCCCCCTAAGGACAAGGCCAGAAGATGTCTAGCTGCAATTCAGCAGCATGGTCTAACAGAAAATGTTTCTGAGGTTAAGAACATCCAACAATGATGTTTGCACAAACACCTCCTTTGGCAGTTCTCCAGGATCCTAAGAAAACTCTGCAGGAAATTAAGGCTGCATTAATACCCCTGAAATTAACAGTGCCTGTCTAGAGCCCCTAGATTTGTCTATGAACTCAAAAATTATCCAAACATCAATGCTCCAGAGCGCTGGACATGGTTCGTGGTCTTGCTAGATGAGCTATCAGAGGCTCAGCTTCCAGTTCTGCCACTGACTCTCACTTTTAGGTTCTGATCACTCCATATAGTCTTTTCCTCCATACAAAGGCAGAAGAGGTAGCCAGCATGCCATGCTCACTTTGACTCACTTGGGAAAATTCATGAGGCTGGGATGGTTCAAGAAGAGAGAGGAAGCGAGGGACCAACTTTTTCACTGAATAGCAGGTGACAGTTTCAGGCTAATGGGACCTTGTGGAAAAGCAGGGTGAAAAGAAAAGTGATGAGTTGAAGCCTATGGTCGGAAAAGCAGATGAAGAGGCAAATGAGATTCCTGGAATCTGTAGCCAGCAGGGCAATGATGGTTTTCACCAGAATCTCTATGAGGGTTTTTGGTTTTGTTTTGTTTTTGTTTATTTTATGAAGCACTTTGTTTATCCTTAGACAATAAGACAACTATTTCACAGCGGTCAATGGCTCAGGGTTTAAGCAGTTTGTAATGTTCAAAGGCTTATTTCCTCTGTGTGTGTGTGTGTGTGTGTGTGTGTGTGTGTGTAAGTGAAGAAAGCAGACCTTTTTGAAAACAGAGTAAATAAAGATCAGCTGCTAACTGCCTTGAGCCAATTCCATTACACACAGAAATAGACCCTGTGAGAATTTTGCGGTGTCATATTTAGTGTGACTAAAATAGACTCCCTCTTTATATACTCATTTTCTGATTACTGTGTGTTGTTTCTTGGGCACTGACTTGAATAACGGAAGAAATAAAATGTGGGAGAGCCTTGACTTCAGTCCACAGCCACTAAGCATGACTCGCTAGATTGACTGGCATTCACTCTCTGGTTGTTCTCAGTAGAGGGGTTGGAAGCAGATGTCCAGAAAGCCTCTTCCTATGGCTTCCTATGGCGAGGCAGGCTGTGGTTTGAGGTGAGTCCAGCAACATACTTTGCAGAAAGGTAAATAAAAGCCATTGCTCAGATGGATAGTGGACCCATTTGAGGCTCTGGCTGTCTGTGATAAACTGCTTAAGTGGAAAGGAGACACCAAAAATAAATACATTGTACAGCCCCTGAACAGCATTGTTTTTTGTTTTTGTTTTTTTGTCACTTCCTAGGGAGCAACCATGTCACCATTTCTTCGAATCGGTTTGTCCAACTTCGACTGTGGGTCCTGCCAGTCTTGCCAGGGCGAGGCTGTGAACCCTTACTGTGCGGTGCTGGTCAAGGAGTACGTTGAATCAGGTAAGAGGGACAGGGTGGAGGGTGGAGGTGACTCTGGTGGGGAACCGGGTATGAAGCAAGGCTGTCCAGCACCTTCAGTCAACTGAATTGTACATCTCAGGATGTTATTGCCCAGAGAAGCCAAATGCTTTCACAAGGACACATGCTTAGAGATGGACTCTGAGCCAGAACTGGTGACCTACTGGTGGCTCTATTTCACCATACTATTTTTTTTTCCACATAAACATGGTTAAGGAGAAAGTTGGGTTGAGGAGACTCTTGGGAAAGAATCTAGTGAGAATCTAGTGAGAGCTGGAATAGATATGTATAACCTATATTGATCAGCTTTGATGATAATGCCTTAAATGATTTAAAATAGATTAAAACTCCCTAATCTAAGTTGATCTTGCAATCAACTCTAAAGACTGTTTGCTGCTTTTTTGCCTAAGCTTAGAGGAAGGTTAGGAGAATCATTAGTGCTTAGAATCCACATTATGGTATTTTGTACTTAATTAGTTCTTTATGTGAATTGAAGAATAGTCATGTTTTGTCAAAGGTGAATGTTTACAATCAGTTCATGGTGAGGGTGCAAAGCGTGCCAGCCACCCAAGATTCCTTCTTTGTGATTAGACCTTTGCTCAAACGATCCTGTTGTGTAGGGACCCCAGTGTTGTATATTGTGAACTGTATTTATTGTGTATCAATCCCTGCCTCTGCATTTTAGGCTTCCTATGGTCTTTACAAAGGAAAGAAGGGAGGAAGTTTATATATCTCAAGAGCATTCCAGGACCTCTACTTTATCCTGTCTCCCTGTATCTAGACTTTGAAAAGAAAGCACGCAGATTTGCAGTAACGATGGAAGGTAGACAAGAAACAAAAATATAACATGGAGTATTAATGATAGGTGCTCTGAAGAAAATTAAGCAGGGTCAAGGGGAGAGAGAGGGAAGGGGACAGAGAGAGGTGTGTTATTTTATGTAACAACATCCTAAAAAGGCCTGTTTGGATGGCATCTGCAGGTGCAAGGTCAACCTGACCCAGACTTTGGGCACCTGCAGCTGGACGCCACAGCTCAGAATTCTGGGGCTCCATATCTGACCATGCTGGCTCCCCTCCCCCACCACAGGCTTTCCCCTATCCAGCTCACTTGGTCCCTCCAGCCACTCTGAGTACATCAAAGCTGCAGAGATGGTCTGAATCATCTCGCTTTCCCTGCTGCCCAGAGTTCTCTCCTGTTTAGTTAAAAGCGAGAATGCCACTTGCTCCCAACCTAAAACCTTTCAAATGTCACAGACATCTTTGAAGTGTAAAATGTCTGAGTTTTTCAAAGGCGCTTTTGACTTAATGGGTCTCCTAGATCCAGTTCTCTTTACAACCTCAGGTCTCACTGACATTTGCCTCCTGGGAGCTGAATTCTTCCCCCCTCCTTCTTTTGGCTTTGCCTTTGAACTTGGTCTAATCAACCATGTGGATCAAAAGACCTTGTCAGAAAAAGAATATACAGTTGTCTTCCCGCCCCCAACCCCAAAAGATTAGCCTGTGGAGTTTGGAGAACTTTGGAGATTTTTGGTTTGGGTTTTGGTTGTGTTTTGAAGAGAAACTGCTCTGAATGTTATTAAAGTATTTCTCCCATAGAATTTAAACACGTTCCAATCTTTGGGGCCTGAGCCTGGGTTTTTGTGATGAGTCCATGGAATAGGGACAAACAGTCCACCACACAATGAGACTCTGAAAATGAAAATGGCAACACTCGCTTTGCATAGGCACAATCCTGGTTCTAGTCCTCTTTGTAGGACATCACAAACCCAGTAAATGAACACATTTTTAAAAATGGCTTGCCTTGGGGACGTTTGCCCTTCTTCTTTTTTTTTTTAAAGAGAGAGTGAGAGAGGGGGAGAGAGAGAGTTTTTTTTTTTTTAATATTTATTTTTTAGTTATCGGCGGACACAACATCTTTGTATGTGGTGCTGAGGACCGAACCTGGGCCGCACGCATGCCAGGCGAGCGCGCTACCGCTTGAGCCACATCCCCAGCCCGACGTTTGCCCTTCTTTTGGAATGGATAATGATTATAATTGAAAAGAATTCTTTGATGGGAAGGTTGTAAATCTGTGGAAGTCAATTGCTACTATGGTCATTAATATCTCTGCTCATTTCTAAACAACCCAACCTACAGTTAATTTTTTTTAACTAAGTCATAAATGTCTTCCCTTCCTATTCCTTCTTTAGCAGTGTCATAGTTTATATCTCTACTAATCAAGTTTATCTGAAATTTGAAGTTTCAGCTTATTCAGCTCCTAGAATACTCTCAAAAATAAATATTAATTTAACAAATGCTAAGTGTCTGTTCTGTTTAGCCTTGTGCCTGGTAGAGAAGAGGCCATTAGGAGTTAAATCTGCTTTGTGTCCTTGTAGAAATTTTTTTTTCACTTTATCAATATCTCTGAATTGCTAAATATGCCACTTAATGTATTTATTATCACAAGAAACTAACACTCTAATTCGGCTTCAGTTTTCTGCTTTGAAAATGATTAAGGAGTAAATATTAGAGGAGATCTTCTGTGAATGAAAGCTATGTCAAAACGGCTTCAGGGGAAGTTTCCTGGAAAGGGGTCGTCTGGACTGTGGCTCTTGCTCCTTACCGTGACGAGGACATCCTCCCATCTACCTTCCTCACTCACACATCCACAGTCTTCCTTGCAGACTCCATGGACCAAGTCTACCACCTCTCTGGGGTGCCTGTCAGGTTTTACTTAGGGTATATAGTGAATGAAAAATGCACTTTCATTCAAGAATTAGAGAAGGGGCCGCCAGGAACAGTGGCTCATGCCTGTAATCCCAGTGGCTTCAGAGGCTGAGACAGGAGGATCTCAAGTTCAAAACTGGCCTCAGCAACTTAACAAGGCCCTAAACAGTTTAGCAAGACCCTGTCTCTAAATAAAAAATAAAAAGGACTAGGGATGTGATTCAGTGGTTAAATACCCCTGGGTTCAATCCCTGGTACCAAAAAAAAAAAAAAAAACATAAAAAGAATTAGAGAAGGAAATAATGTCTCATTATGTCTCTAGGGCTATTGTCTTGGTGCATTTATATCAAATGGAAAATTTTAAATATTCTTTCCAAGGAGTGCTCATTAGAAACTTAAATTATGGCACTGTCTCTCTCAGATGGACATAGCAAATTTGTATTGACTATTTTTTATAAGAAGTCAGAGAAATTAATCAATCATATGATGAAGTCTTCATGGGTTAACAAAGGAGGGTCTCAAAAGGGATACAACTTTTTGAATACTTATTTTCTCAGATTTTCACTCACAAAGTGAAGCAACAAACTGCTGAAAGGAACATTTCCAGTCCAAGGCATGAACTACATTGGACTTTGAAGACTAATGTGTTGGTATAACCTTGCATCTAGACTATGGAACTTGTCTCATTCTGCCCTAGATTGTTCTGATTATGTGATGTTTTTGTCTTCACAACAGAATCACATATCCCAGGGAGTAGAGGGAAGGATGTCACTGTGGACTTGAATTATTCTCCTAAGCTGTTCAAAGGAACAATAAGAACATATCTTTTTTTTCCCCTAGAAAATGGGCAGATGTACATCCAGAAAAAGCCAACCATGTACCCCCCGTGGGACAGCACTTTTGATGCTCACATCAACAAGGGAAGAGTAATGCAGATCATTGTAAAAGGCAAAAATGTGGACCTTATATCTGAAACCACCGTAGAGCTATACTCCCTGGCCGAGAGATGCAGGAAGAACAATGGGAAGACGGAAATATGGGTAAATGTCGGAGCCATGAGCTTCATTTAAAGTATACACCCATCATGTTAGCTGATGACTAACTCAAAATTTCTCCGTCATCCTAAAGGTAGGATTACACTGGTCTTAGGTAAACAGATTCCCTACCACTTACTCATTGGTGATAATTCATGACAGACTATAGAACATATTGATGTATTCAAATCTTTGCATAAGATGAAGATGGTCTCTTAAGCTATGAAAAACTCTTATGGATTTGTAACTGTTAGGGCAAGCATGGGAATATCACAAAGTCCCCTTAATTTGGAAATCTAACTGTTGCTTGTCAAGATATCTGAATTTGAGTAGATAGAACAAAGTGTTTGGTCTCCTCTATCCATGTTTTGCAGATCTTGTAAAATTTTTTCAGCCATCATGAAGTCACTTAAACTTACTTTGTACAAAGAAGTGCATTATACACAATTCATATCAACACACCAAGTTTTGGAAAACCTAGGTTATAACTGGCTAGCAAATTTTTAGAATTGTTAAAAAGTAAAAGTAAAATATGTAAAAGTATAAAAAAATATGCACAAGCAGTGAACTGAAAAATTCTCCATCGTGTACAATGAATCAAAGAGCTTTCTACTGTCATGTATAACTGATTAGAACTAATGAATAAATAAATAAACAAACCTAATGCATAAACATTTCTAATGAAAATTTCTGGAGCACAAAATGAAATAAAATATATCATTTAAAAACTGCTTTTGGGTGATCCAAAACCCCAGAAAATGTTTTCAAACATATTTTTTTTATTTATGCCAAAGGAGAGACTCTTGCTTTTCTGCTTCTTGCTATTTCTAAGATTTTAGAAACCCACCCAAAAGGTTTTCAGGTCACAGGTTTCAAATGGGAATGATACAAGCCTAAAACTACATTTTTGTATCAGTTCTGTATTTTCTTTTTTTTTTTAATCTCGAACAAACAAACAAAAACATAACTTTTAAGGAAAGCATATAAATCTGTGCTTTTGCCACTAAAGTAATCAAGTTTATGCCAAGACTTTCTTTAAAGGTCCCGATGCTTAGACATATTTAGGTAATGTAGTTCAGCAGCATCTATTGAGTGTTTCTGCATTCAGCTTGGAGAAAGGGATCATGGAACAAAAAGCATCCTGGGGTACCTGCTTAGGCAAGCAAGAAAAGGTTGAATTCAGATGTTTGTCCTAGTGTTAAGGAGTTTACCCAAACCAGGTAAGTGAGATGTGGGTCTCCAGTTTGATCTGAAACACAGGAACTTTGACATGACCAGGAGAAAGAAGAGAGAAGCTACCAAACCCTCCCGTAGTCCCCTTCCATTTTCTACTTTCTACCTAATTATCTTTCAAGGTAAGAATTGCCAACTTTCAAATTCTTAAACATTCTATTCCAGAATCTTTCTCAATGAATGGAAGGATAAAGAGGGGTTTCCTTCCCCCTTTTATTAATTAGGCTGCACTTATATGAAGTTTGCCTTTCTATTTCTCTCCAAGTTATATTTTTTGTTGTTGTTGTTTTGGTTTTTTTTTTTTTTTTTTTTTTTTTTTTGCTGATTTTCTTCTTATTTATTTCCCTTATAGTCAAGGACTATTGGACACAAGCATATGGTGTCATTAAGGTCCTCATTTAACCAACTTGCAAACCTTTTCCTTTTTTAAGCTTTGCCCCCTCCGTCCCTCCCCCCTCCCCATTATTTCTTAGTCTTCTTTTATTTTTAAGGGCCAACAGATTGTTTTGAACTTACATTTTCCCTTGTTTCTCTTGTGAGCTGCTTTCTTAAAATTTCTCTACTGAAAAACATTTTTTTTTTTCAAATTTAGCCTTCATCTCCCTAGATGCTATTGTGTTTCTAAAAGCACAATGACAGTTGCCTTCTACTTTCCCAAGGCTGCAACCCTGTGCAAGGTCACTTCCCATTCCCTCCCCAAGACATGATAAAATATGGCTTTCTATATGTATTGCTTTTCCAGTAGCTGCCTGACTGGATTTCCTCCATCAATACTACTTCCTGAATGTTGATAATGCTGTGGTCACCTCATTCTGACTTTCACCACTTCCTTTGGGTGGGCTTCTCATTCCTTGCTCTTCTCCATTTAACTTCTTATTCCACAAACCACAGAGCAATGGTGTGTCTACTTGATGTCCAAAATACCTCTCTCTTTATTAATCTGTTTAAGCTTGCATGAGAATTTATAGTTAGCTGAGTAGTGCAAGCTTTGTCTTATCATAAAACTCTAATAGTAGTAATGCTGTGATACAGAAATTGTTGTTATGTCCATTTTCCAGAGATCTTTAAGGCATAGTGACTTATACAAGGTCATGCGGCCCAGAAATTATTTAGCAAAGATTCAGATTTGACCCTAGTTTCAACAGGACGTTTCTTGCTATTTCTCACTTATTCTAGTTAATCCATGGATGTGATGATCAATAACAACCTCTGATTCATCATCTTTCTTATTCTTTTTAGTCTACTAATGGCATAGTATGATGGTTTAATATGTTTGTAATAGTACTTATGTTGTCAGATTCATCCCTTTTTTCCTCCTGTATGTGCCCACATTACATAAGATCCTTTATAAAATGGTACATATATATTATATGTGTACATGTTGCATATATTGCATACATTAATTATATTGGTATGTACTTATGTGTATAAATTATATCTACATGTAATATATAAGAAATATTTTAACTAGATTGGTATAGGAAATGATCATTATATTATTATATACATATATTATACATATACTATATATAATTCAGTTTAAAATATATATACATCATATATGTACATATCCAGTATAATACATATATCCACTATGCAATACTTGATTCTGTACTAAAGGAAATACATATCTATGTATATATATATAATATATTATAATCCCTTCCCATAATAATCTGATTAAAATTTCCTTTAGTGCAGAATCCAAGGAAGCAGTTTCTACTCTGTCAAAGAGGAAAGCTGCTGCCACTGAATACACTGGTTAACCTAGATGTGCATCCCAGGTAAAGGGAAGGGGGTTTACAGGAATTAACTTTCCCCCAAAAGACCTACTTCCCCCCAAGAGAGCTAGAACTAGTATCTGAGGCGCTTTTGTCATGATTAAGACCCACATGTGCCCTCTTGCAGTTCTTTCAATGAACAACATCACAAGGCAAGAAAACCAAATAGAATCTGTTTTAGAATTTTGTTTCTTTTTTATGTAAATTTCTCTCTCTAATGAGCAATGATATCTAGTAAGTAATGCATCTCCAAGGGGAGGTGTTAGGATAAAGGCAAGAGCTATCCCCTCTTCTGATGATATCAAGAAGGAGTAATGTGAGAAAAACCATGTTTGCTTCTACACTGGGAATCTCCTGCCATCACCCAAGTAGCCAGTTATGATGTCATTGAGCTCAGGGCTGGCTTCACATTTCTGACTGATGTTTCTCTCCTTCTCTCAACCAGTTAGAGCTGAAACCTCAAGGACGAATGCTAATGAATGCAAGATACTTTCTGGAAATGAGTGGCAAGTGACATTTCTTCTTCCTGTGTGGGGGTGAGGAGGGCATGGCTTTCTTCAAGTATAACTTATTTTACTTTTGCAATGATCATAGAAAAGAATGAGGAGGAAAAGGAAGCATAAGGAATTTTAGTAAAATTTCCAGTGGTGCTCAGGCATGAACTGAAAACAACTATCCAGACCAGATAAACATAGAATAAATACAAAAATAAGTATCATATGAATATAAAACATTTACAGCATTTTTACATTATATGAATTCATATGCCTAGTGCTTTCATAATCTATCTTTATTTAAGTTTAGAGATTTAATGTAAGTATAAATGGCTGTCTTTATGTGTTGCTATGGGTGGATATAATGTTTGTATATGATAGTGTTCTACAAAAAGCTATTACAGTAGAATACAAAATAAGAAACCAATAATATTTTCCATAAAACTAGTGGTAAAATGCTAATGCTTAAAGTTAGTCACCTCGCATTCTTTTAGGAACAAGGAAGGGTAAAAAGGGAAAATAATGCATTGCAAAAGAGTTTCAGTTTCATGTCACACACAGTCTTTGATCACAGAGGTTAAATATACAAGCACAGACTGCTAGGTACCAGTAACAGCCTGTCTGTGCTACTTAAATGAATCAAATGCTATTCTTCATGAAATCCCAAACCTTGGAATGAACTGGGAACTTACTGATGATAAACTGATTTTGTATATTTCATTAATTAGTCTTAACTACAGATTGAGTATTCCTTATCCAAAATGATTGAGACCAGAAGTGTTTCAAGTTTGGGATTATTATGGATTTTGAGATATTTGCATATCTGAAATGAGATATCTCAAGGATGGAAACACAAGTCTAAACAGGAAATTCTTTTATGCCTCATATAAAATTTACACACATAGCCTGGAGGTTATTTTATATAATCTTTTTAATAATATTGTGCATGATACAGTTTCATAGAGTGGAATTTTCCACATGGTCCATCTTATCAACGATCAAAAAGTTTCAGGTTTTGAAATATTTTGGATTTTATATTTTTGGATTAGAAATTCTCAGCCTGTACCAATAAAAAATAAGTTTTAGTTCAAAGATTTATAGTACCTTTTCCTAATACATACAATTCTTTATATGTCCAGACTCAAAAAAAAAATACATTGGAAAGAACAATACTACAAGTCAATCGGGGTAAATTTGAATAGCCACTGGGTATTTGATGATATCGAGACATGGTTATTATGGTTTTATCTTCCTTTTTTATAGTTACATGCTGAAATGCTATAGATTTATTTCAAAATAACCCATTGCACAGGTAGGGAGATGGACAGGGATCTGTTGAAAGAGAGTGGCCCTGAATTGATCACTGTTGAAGCTGGAGAATTGAAAACCACCTATAGAAGTTATTGTGCATAATATGAAATTCTCTACAATAAAGTTTCTTTTAAAAAGAAATTTAAAAACTACTGAGGAGGAAAAACTTTTCTCCCCACCACCCACCCCAGCCCCTCGGACTCTAAAGATATAGAGTGAATGTAATGACACTGTTTTTGAGTTGGCTAAATGAGATAGAGTGATCATGGTGTACCTGAATGACTATTTGCATAATAAGTGAAAGTACAGAAATAAATACCAATAACATTTAATTCCTTGAATAGAAGAAAGTCTACACTTCCCCCTCAAAAAAAGAGCCCAGTGTAAAGTGGAAAAAAGTCTTCCATTGGACTGAAAGTAATTTTGGTAAATAATTTACAGATTCCTGCTTGGAGATGCAATTGCATGAACATTCCTCCTGTTATTACAGAACTTCAGTGTTCTATTAGAATGAAAGAAGCAAATTCAGGTGGGGCAAAAACAACAAAATATTTTATGAACAATAATCACACAAACCCAGGAACATTTTTTTAAGAATAAGATTTGATAATATTTAAATTTTTTTGTATCTAGGCTCAAATTGATACACTATCTCCAAATTTTTTGTTTACCAGAAAAGTATAATTTTTAACAACCAATATTATAGAATTACTAATTAGATAATCCCTTGTTAATAACAAGATAAAACATATACGATGTCATTCTCTTTTAAGAATGTTTGTTTTTATGTCTAAGAAATAGTTTCCTGCATTGGGATGTAGCTCGGAGGAGTGGGCTTGCCTAGCATGAGCAAGCCCTAGGTTCAATCCCCAGTACCAAAACTAAGATAAAATAAGTATAAAGAAAGAGTTTTCTAAAGAATTCAGATGTTACACTCAGGAAATGTAAACCCAGATTAGAAAAGTGGTGCAGATTAAGCCATTATATAATTATATCCCAAATTGTTTAAGTACAGATTAACCAAGAGATCAGTATGGTTGCCTTCTTTCCGGAAAGTTCTGAAGAATTAGGAAGAAGCAGAATTGAGATTTTTCAAAGAAGGAAGAAATCCTTCTATGAGGGAAAAAAAAGTGAAGATTTGAGCAAAATATGACATGGATAGGGAGGTTGGAAGAAACCAGCCTTGGTAGACAAGTTGGCCTTTCCAAAATCAGCAGGAAGTCTCAGCCCTGAGGTTGGTGGGTTTGAGAGAGCAGTGCATAGATTGAGCCATGCTCAATGGGAAGAGTATACTTTCTCTTTTTTAAAGAATTAAACATTTGGGGCCTATAAAATTTTCCTCATGCTTTGGAAAAGTGGTAAGCATCCAGTCTAGGGGTTTGGCTATAGATAGAAAATAAAAAAGTCGAAAAGAATAAAAGATAGCAGCAAGATTTCATGGCAGTGTCGATGAAAGGGACTATTGTAGGCACAGAATTTTGTTGCTTGATAATTATTTTAAAATGAAAGTTGAATGAAGAGAAAATGTTGAAGATATTTCTTAAAGTAGCTAGACTGGGAAAATGATGATAGGACTGGTGAAGACTGGGGTACAGGAGGAAAAGGCAAACAAGTTGGGGATAAAGAACTTAGACATTTAAGATAATGCTTCATCTCTCCACACAGACCATTCCAGTCTTGCGTTTTAAAAATCTCTCTTTTTTTAATTTCTAAACTAGAATCACTTTTTCTCTACTTTAACTCAGTGACCCTTAGTTTAATCTCTCATTCACTAAGCCTAACTTATTCTCATCCTAGTTTCAAATAAAATAACCCACATTACCTAGCCTTAAAGTATTAGGCAAAATATTATGACCCATCTGCAGAACTATTTAGAGGAGCATCTGGAATTCTCTGTGTCTAGGAATTGAGGGTTGCCATAAAACAGACCTGTGAACCACTGTAGGGAAGATGTGAGTCCTAAAATGTGTTTTGAGACTTGGCTGGATTCCTGGAGAAGGCCTCCACCTACATAGCCCTCCGTCTACCAAGAGTTTTCTGGCCCAAACACTGTTAGAATGGGACTTGGCAGGGATATTGAAGTGCATTGTCAGGTCTCTGTCACTGCTGAGCCAGAATGGAAGTACTTTAGTTTCCACATTGTTAACTCTGTATACTTTTGAAATATTATGAACCCCTTATTCTCACTAATTTTCAATTTGTGCACATATACAAATAGAATAAATAAAGTAAATGATCCCAAATCCTCAAGCTATTATAAAATTATGATTCTAGGCATTATAATCATTCATTTTGTGATGCTTATTTTAGTGATGGTATGTTTTTGCTATTTCTTTACTGCTAACCCTGTCATTCTCTCTCACCTGCTGGAGTGTTCCCTGTGCTCTTTAACCACCACTGCCATTTGGTGTTCTTTGGTCTCCTGAGCTTTCAGCAGGGACATACTGTATTCTCAGAATCCTACCATTTTAGAGCACTTCAGCCTTTGGGAAGATGTCACCTGGCAAGGGACACTGTAGACAGTGACTACACAAAGCAACTTCACCAATATCCATGAGCTCAGGATGAACTGAATATATAAGAATTTGATGGCTTGCTGTAGATAACCAGCTAATACACAGGATCACCAAAACATTTTTAAAAAATCACATTCATTAATTTTCTGGCCTTTGCCACATTGACCACTGTAGACATAACTAGCTTATCAGATCAGAGTGGCCATTAGGAACTAGAACATAAACACCCTCCAAAAGTTATTTTGTCCTCACACAAAAGGCTGAACAGCTCCCTTTGGTCTATTGTAACCTTGGTATTTGTCCGATATTTGTCAATCTCTGTGACCAGAATATGTGGCAAGAACAACTTAGGGAAAGAAAAGTGTATTTGGGCTCTCAATTTCAGGGGCTCAGTTCATGGCTGAACAGCTCCCTAGCTTTGGGCCCAAAGGAAGGCAAAACATCATGGCGGAAGGGTGTGGTAGAGGAAAGCTGTTCAACTAGTGGCAGCCAGCAAGTGGGGACAGGAGAGAGAGAGAGAGAGAGAGAGAGAGAGAGAGAGAGAGAGAATGAAGAGCCAAGGACAAGATATAGTTTGAGGACATACCTCAGTGACATACCTCCTCCAGCCACTCTGCGCCTGCCTAGTCCAT
This sequence comes from Callospermophilus lateralis, assembly GCF_048772815.1. Taxonomy (NCBI): domain Eukaryota; kingdom Metazoa; phylum Chordata; class Mammalia; order Rodentia; family Sciuridae; genus Callospermophilus; species Callospermophilus lateralis. The sequence continues at coordinate 24,158,485 of NC_135317.1, read as the reverse complement.
TCAAATGGATTAATCCACCGATTAGGTTCCAATTTTTATAATCTAATCCTTTCACCTCTGAACATTCCCTCACTAATACATGAGCTTTTCAGGGGACAATTAATATCCAAAGCATAACACCTTGTCTATAAACAGGTGTGATGTATCCTGGCCTTTCAGAAATGCTGCCCCCAAGTTCTGTCAGTAACCCCATAGTTCTTCAGAATTATAGACAGACTTGAAAGTTCCAGTTTCTTGTTTTAAAAAATGAAAGATAGCTCAACACAATCAAAGAGCAGTGAAGGACAGAGCCTGCTTTCCAACTTCACTGTGATCCTCCAATAACTCACGGGGTGATGTTTCTGTATTATAGAAAGCGGGAAGAAAGCCTAGTATCTAACCTGCCTTAATAAGTACCTGGGGTTTTATTAGTAAAGGTGTCCATGTTTGTCCACTTCTGTTCCTCACCCAGTTCCCGCCCTCCCCACCTACCTATGCCCTTCATAGAGCAAAAATTTCACTTTGTCCCCTCTTCTCTCTCTACAGACACAAAAGACATGAGTGAATTTGAGGCCGAAGGCTTCTTTGCTCTGCATCACCGCCGAGGAGCCATCAAACAGGCCAAAGTCCACCATGTCAAGTGCCACGAATTCATTGCCACCTTTTTCCCACAACCCACGTTTTGCTCTGTCTGCCACGAATTTGTCTGGTAGCGTAACCCCACATTTAATTCCAAGCTTTACATTCTGTTGCATCCTCTGAATCCACCAGGCTTGTTGTGCCTGCTTTGCTATAGGGGCATGAGTGGGAGCAAGTCCTGAATGAGAGCCGCTGGGGATCCTGCCGAGCAAGGGCCACTCGGGCAAAAGTCCCTAGTTTCTGACTGAATGGGAGGCTTCTGGGGGAAAGAAAGAAGGAACCGAAGAGGGTGGTATCTTTGTTGTGAGCAGTTTTCCAGCTTGACAAACCTCTGCTACTTCAACAGCCCAGAGCCACTGGTGCTGTCTGCAACAGGCAGTTCTTTCCCATGGCAACGAATGCCGTGACTGCTTATGTGGCTCTTGGGTGTCTTAACAGCCTCAGAGAACAGTTTAAGCCCCAGTAACCACATGGGAAAGGCTACGGTAGAGTGGAAACTTGACTCCTATCTGTGTTCTCAGCATCTGTGCCTATTAAGGGATGCTCTTCCCTTCGGGCTACTGCAGAATCTGTTAATGCACAAGTCCTGCTTAACTGGGGCACCCAAAGGTCAAACAGATTGGGGCAGATTTTCAGGAGCCTGTTTTCCTCTAATCACTTGAACTTCCTTCCTTGCTGATAATGAGTGCTACTCAGGAACCAGCCTTAATGTCAAGTTTTGTTAGCTGCCTATATTCTCAGACACTCAGAAAGAGGAAATAAAATGTGTTACAGCTGTCTTTGTTCATCTACATACAAACAAAAACAGCAGATGAGTGAAGCAATAAGTAAGGTGAGATAATGACTTTAAGTATAAGACATAGAAATTGGCTACTAGGATCCTGTGATGCATTTTGATCAAGCATAGTAATCTCCACATTTGCTTGTAAGATACAAAAATGAAGGAAATTACCTGTTCCTTTTTTTTCATTGAATTATCAAACTTTTAACAAAGCAACTTAAAATTAAAAAAAAAAAAAAAATCACTCTTGGCAAATGGTTCACCAGGGCTACAAATCAGAGAAAATGCTCTATGACCTTGGGAAACCATGTACTCTCATTGGCCTCTGAAATGTTTCTGATGCTGATATTGATGAGAACATCCAAATAAGTCAGTCGTGTGCTTTATTACAGGGGTCTGAACAAACAGGGCTACCAGTGTCGACGTAAGTAAGAAAGATTTCTCTTGTATTGTCGCTGTTCATTTTATTGAATTGCTCTTTAACATTTGAAAATATTATGCTGTGATTATTTATTTTCAGAATGTAATGCAGCAATTCACAAGAAGTGCATCGATAAAGTAATAGCTAAGTGCACAGGATCAGCTATCAATAGCCGAGAAACCATGGTATGTACGTCTGACACATCATGATTTTATCCTGACACTAAATTTTACAGCCTGCTAATTCTTTTTGATAATTCCTAAACTTGAATCCTTAAGCCTAGCAATGAACATCAATCTCTCTAAAACATTTTCCTCTTCAATAATGAGATTTTTTACGGAGTTACCAAAACTAGGAAAGAACAGGAAAAACATAATAAGAATTTTAATTTCCAGAAAAAAAATTAATAAAATGTGTGCCCCAAAGCATAGTTTTAATTATGAAAAAACAACCCTTCTGGCATCTATAGCTAGAAGTGACAGTTTAAATAAAGACAAATGATTATAAAATATAGACATATGCTTAGCAAGAGATAGTAAGAGAAGGACAGTTATGATGAGAAATAAATATTTCTTTCAGAATAAACTTTGAGGTATGGTCTGAAGACAAGTTAGATATTTATATCATGGAGAAGGAAACCTGAGTTAGAAAGTTAAATAGCCTATTTTTATGAAATATGCTGACTTTCTTCATCTACTCCATTCTTCTTCATTCATTGCTTATTGAATATCTCATATGTGGAAGGTATTACGCTATGTATGATGTACAGCATAGCCATGGTGCTGCCCTTAGGGACTTCCTGCAAAATTGGAGAAACAAATAATAAATGAGCTATCCTAGTTTCCATTTATGTTAAGTGCTATGGAGATAGCAAACAAGATACATGGATGGAAAGCAACTAGGAGGCCCGCTTGGACTGAGTGCTCAGTAAACTCCCCCAGAGAGGGAATATCTAAACTGAGAGCTGATAGGAGCCCACTGTATGAACAGCAGGAGGAAAGCTCCAGACAGACTGGTTGATCCTGCAGAGGAAGGGTCCAGCATATTCTAGAAACTGAAATGAAATCAGTCAGTACGGCTAGAGTTGCAGAGAGAATGGAATACAAAGTTGGGGGACTTGGAAGGACCTAGCATGTGGGGCTTCTTTGGACTCTGGACAAGTGATTGACTGTCATGTGACATGCCCTAGGAGTCCATGTTGTGAAGCACAGGAGAGATATGTGTTGGGATATGAAGGTCAGACCAGAGGAGATTGGATGAGTCACACTGTGTGGAGGTGGGAAGTTGCACCAGCATGGTGACCACAAAGATAGAGGAAAAGTGAGAAGAGTATTAGGTGATTATATGGAGATAATAGAAATGCTGTATTTGCCCAAGGAGTGGGTGAAGGATACAAGCATGGTGCCCGAGGTCTGGCTTCTGCCTTGAGGTGGAGCAATAGAACCATGGCCGTGTGGATAAGAACCAAAGGAGCAATAGAGAAGAGTAATGAATATTTCCATTTTGGACACAGTGCATCAGAGGTTCCTGTGGACATCTAGGTGGAAATATCAGATGGGCTTTTTTTATTATCTTGGGATTCACATGAGTCCAACTCCCTAAGTCTGTGAGTGACTATCACATCAGCAGGATGTAAAGCTGCCTAAGAGATCACCTAGTGAGGGAATAGAGAGAAGAGGGCTCTGCAAAGGAATTTAGGTATTGATAGAGATATTTAGATAGACAGAGAGAGAGAGAGAGAGAGAGAGAGAGAGAGAGAGAACGAACCCAGGTTCAGAGAGAATTTCTCTTACCTTCCGAGTGTATGAAATTACAGAGCCCAAAAGAAAAGGGGGCAGCTGTGTTGTATGCAGTTAAGATGTTGAAAAAATTAAGGGTCATGTGGTAATCCACATCTGGTCACGTGGATCAGAGAAATGTCGAGGTGTTGTGGAGGTATTCACCCAACTGTCTGTGTTGGGGGTGACTGGAAGATGATGACGTGGAAACAATCACGCTAGAATATTATCATTATCAAGATTGCTAACCATCCAGTAGCTGAGAGGAAGTGAGACGGAAGATAACTCCATGGCTAGGGAGAGATGGATGAAGCTGGAGAGAGATGGACAAGTCTGCTTGAGAGAAGAAAAGGGGTCCCAGCCCATGTGGAGACGGGTCTCTGATGGACAGAGGGAAACGTCACCAATTTGAACAGAAAGGGAGTTGGACAAGGTTTCTGCCAATGAGGGTAGATTTGCAGAGTAGTTGGTGGATAGACAGGGAGCCCCCCATAAGCCCCTTGTGTCCTCAGTGGAGTCTGAGGGTGGAGGGAGGAAGAGGAGGAGGCAACATGTGGATTTAAAGAAACTAATCATCCCAGAGGCGAGAAAGCAAGACGATTAGACCAAAGCAGGGTTGGAGAGCAGAGCTGAGAGTCGACGAGTTTGACAGGGTCAACCTTCCCTGATGTCTCATTTTCTCCAGCAGAGCAGCAAGCACAGAGAAGACAAATTGAATTTTTCCAGAAAGAATTTCCTCTAAAATTTAGAGCTAGAAAGGAATGATCCCATATGAGCAAATAATTCTGCTAAGGCTCAAAAGATTCATTGGTCCATGTTCATCTGTAAGTGGCAGAGCAGGGACTAAAATTTACATCTCAATCTCCCAGAATGTGTTTTTGTGTGATCCAATCAGTTTGCTACTACCCGCCCCCTCTCCCCCGCCCCCCCCAACACCCCAATTCCCTTTACTTCATGTCTTCGGTTTCTCTAGAAAGTCTCAAATCATGAGCATCACTGTTAACCCCAATGACTCACGAATCCCTGGGGCAACATAAACTATTCAGCATATGAAGAACAGGTGTGAAAACGCTGTGCCCAGCAGGCCCTCACGCTGTCAGCCCCTACTACCGCCAGAGGAGCGTTTGTAACAACCCTCCAAGGGAAGCACTAGTTCTGGACTGAAAAAGCAAAGTCAATATTTATATTAAAACAGGAAGGGCAGGTTCCTTTGTTTAAATGGAAGCATCATTTCCTTACTTCCATTCAGATAAATAACCTCCCTCCCCTCTTACTGAAATGATCCCGTCTGTGCTGATGCTTCAGATGTCATCTGTGGGTACCCACAAGAGCAGATGCAAGCTTGCCCCTGGCCTGAAAAAGCCACCGCTCTCTGCCTTCTTCCAACAGGACTGGAAGGTTTGACTTGGTGGCTAAAAGGCACATGGGGCCTGTGGTATCTTTACAGTCACTGTTAGTTATGCTAAAGGGCCCAAGGACACATGTGTGGTCTCACCTTCTGCCTTTCTTTCAGTTTCACAAGGAGAGATTCAAGATTGACATGCCACACAGATTTAAAGTCTACAACTACAAGAGCCCTACCTTCTGTGAGCACTGTGGGACTCTGCTCTGGGGACTTGCAAGGCAAGGCCTCAAGTGTGATGGTGAGTCCCAGCAGGAGGGAGCTGAGGCCAATGACTGACTTCCGCACAGGGCCTGCCAGGGCTGTGATCTGAGCGCCATCTTCCTGGAACAACAGGCCCCTGCTGCTCTTTTCATTCCACCTTGCCACACTCTCATCTTTACATTCCAAGAAACACACACAACAGCTCAGGTTCAAGGTCAAGGCTTCTGGCCCTATGGATTTATTTTATACCACAGCCCTGGGGGAAAATGAAGATGGCATTTCTCCTCTGACTGATCCTTCTACCAAAAACTCTACTTCACCCCAACTGATCCCCTGCTGTCTCCTTGTGGGTCCGGGACTGAGCCAGGCTAATTCCAGCAGGTCTAGTGAGAGTCCATCTGTCATGCCACCAAGGCACAAACCCAGGCATCCATTTGGCTAATGCATGGTCCTGCACAGAGGAACTCCTCTTGAGTTACCCCTAAGCCACTTCTGTGAACTCCAAATGCCCAGCCAGAGGTAGTCACAGGTAGTCAAACCCCTTCATAGCTCCAAAATGCAACTTAGGTGCTTTTCTCTATACAGATTTTCAAGACTACATGGATATGCAAAATATTATATAGTAAATCATGGAAGAGTCCATAGGTGAAAAGCAATGTCCCATTATCCCAACTGTTTAAACAGAAACCTGAATTATCTCATGCTTACTGGCCCATCTCAAGGTCAGGTTTCATCTCGAGGGAACTTGAGCGCCCACTTGCTGGGGCACAGCTGGTCTGGCACGCTGACCACAGAGTTTAGAACCTCCCCAGAGATTCCTTGGCATTATTTCACACTGACACCCTCTGCTCTGTTCTGTTCTTTTTCTCTTACATTCTTTCCTTTCCATTCTATTCCTTCCCCACTCTCTCCTCCCACCTTCATTTCAAGTAGCTCCCCTCCCTCATTTCTTATACCCCCTCTCCTCTCCCCTTTCCTCCCCTCCCCTTTCCTTCCCCATTTCTTTTCCATTCTTGCTTTTAGTGGCCCCTGAACTGTTTCTTCCTCTCTGTTCACCTCCACAGGCCCTCATCTTCATCCCTTTACCCTGTTCCTTCTCCAGTTCTTTGTTCCTCCTCCTTTACCTCATCCTTCTCTTGCTTCTTTAGAGTACATCTTCTTAAGCAGGACTCCCTTTAGCCTTTATCCTGTCTTCTCCCCCTCCACATTAACTCCCATGAAAATAGTCATCAAAAGGAACTATTTGCGTCCACAGAGATCCAGTAACCACCTGCTAGGTTAGTAACAAAGATTTATGACGTTACAGAGGGAGCAATGGCCTTTCTTCATGGCCGTGCCCATCTGGGACAAGCACGGACCTAAGCTACAATTTTAAGGAGCCAAGTACCAATCTCAGTTTTACCATCTCACCTTGCATTGCATTGATGAGTAAGAAGATGGTGGCTGGGGCCACCCAAGTCAAACCCTGACACCTCCAAAAGAGGTCCAATGCAGACACGCTCACAATGCAGAATTTGGAGCACCACCATAAAAGCTATCTTAATCAAATTAAAGATTTTAATATTTTTATAAAAGATTTTGCTTCAGATGGATTTCTGTGGCTATATCTATGCATATGCCCTGGGACTAATAATAGTTTGTAGTTTTTTTTAAATGTTTTATTTGTTTTATGGTACACTATCAGAGGAAGTGTGAGCTAGTTAAAACTCAAGGTGAGGAAGGTCACAATGTTACCTACATTTTTAGAGTAGATATCCATGGAATGGAATAATAGTAAAGATGAAAGAGAAGTTGTATTTGTTGAACACCCACTCGATAGCAATCACTGTGCTAAGCTTTTGGCGTGAGAATGTTCCAAAAAGCAGATATGATTAACATTTGCATGATTTTATAGGTCCCATTGCCTAATTCTGTTGTAAAAACCTCCTACTTAGACACTTTTGCAAAACCAAATAGTATGTGAGACTAGAGTTCTATCAGCTGGAGTTTGTAAATAAATAAATATACATATATATGTGATTTTTTCAAAAGCAAAATCTGAGTTTTCTAAAACCAATAACATCATGCAATATTTATCTTTACACATACTCAAAAGTGCTCCTGTGCAGGCACACACAGGCATGCAGGCACACACTCACACACACACATACACACACACACTCCAAGAAGGATCGCATGGTCAGAAAGTGGAAGTTGGTCCTTTATGGTACTGCTTTTAGGACTCATGATTCAGAATACTCGTGAGGTCTCAGAGCTGGACATCTATATAGAACCTTAGGTCTGTGCCTTGTACCTACTAGAAGCCTTTGCAGAGCAGGTGATTTGTGTAGAGTCAGGTCACACAGTGTCCACTCCTGCAGCTGCAACCAACACATGCTGTCCTCCCCACCAGAAATCATATATTTCCCACTTCTTTCCTTTTCTATGGGACTTACAAAGATGAAGCAAAACACTGGTCCCTCTTCTCTGAGCTACCTCCGGTAACTATCATAGACTTAAATATAAGCCATTAACTCATGTGTGTAAGAAATACAACATTGACCTTGAAATCCACTTAAGTGGGACTCAATAATTATTGGGGTCCTATGCCCTTCCTGTCATGGCACAAGACTTGGGGATTCATGTACATAGGAACCTGAAAACCAGGTAATGGCCTCTAACACCTAGATATTACAGTTGATATCCCCATAGCACTGGAGACCTCGTCTGTGGGTTGATTTCTTCTAACCAGGTCGGGTTAGCTTTGGACATCCTTAAAACTCAGCCTTTCTTCACCTTGGCTCTGGCCATAGGGTGGAATTTTCTGAGCTTTCAGAAGGGCTTTTGATCAAAGTTTAGAAGCTCCTGGACCCTAGAAAAATGACATCCTGAGGACAGGATCATAAGGAGAATACTGTGCAGGGCCTGGCAGAGGTGGACAGGGGACATGAACAGGAGATGGGAAGAGGCACTTTGACTTAAGTCCTTTTGCCAGGCTCTAGGGATGTCAAACAGTGTGGCTTCCTGGAGTCCCTGTGTTTCTATAGAAAACTGCTTTCTAGTATCCCCAGGGAATAAGATGACAAGTAAAAGGACCTTAAGACTTAAATGTTCCAACCTTTTTGGTTATTCTTTGTTTCAAGGAAAGGACTTCACTTTAGTAGCCTCAAGTGAATTTTAGAGAGAAATAAAATGCCCATGTTTTCCTGTGAGGGACCTGAAGTCCATTGGGCCCCTGCCCAACCATGCCCTCAGTTCTGTTTACAGGAGATGCAGTCATCCTGGCTGTGCCCCACCAGCCAGGACTCAGAGCTGTGTCCCTGACCCATCAGCTCCTTGTCACCAAGTTTCATAGTTCATTAACCACACCTCTCCCTGATGGGAGCACATGGTCTCCGGCATTTTTCCTCTTCCCACTCCCACCGTTAATCCACACACACCCCTTCTCTCAGTTTCCATTGTACAGGCTGAGGCTGCCTAGAGGCCAGAGAAACTCCACACAGTCCACTAGGAAAAGGGTTGCACCAGCTCAGACTGGACCTGGTGCAGGGCAGACAGTTCTCCTTCAGCATTTCAAATGAATGTCAGGGAGAACCAATGTCAGTTTGCACCTGGAGCTGTGTTCCTGACCACTCACCTTGTTCCCCAGTGACTGACACATTCCCCGGTCAGTTCTTTCCCTCCTGCTCACTGTCCACTTTCTTCCTTTCAGCATGTGGCATGAATGTCCATCACCGATGCCAGACAAAGGTCGCCAACCTCTGTGGTATCAATCAGAAGCTAATGGCTGAAGCACTGGCAATGATTGAGAGCACCCAACAGGTGTGGAGTTGATAATCTCCCCCACATCAGCTCCCATCCTCTGCTTTCTGACCTATAGCCACTCTGCAGGACTTTGTGGAATGTATTTCTTTATTATTATTATTATTATTTGTTCTTTTTAGATATTCATGACCATATAATGTATTTTGACATTATCTACATACATGGAGTCTAATTTCCCATTCTCATGGTTGTACCTGTTGTGGAGTTCCATTAGTCATGTATTCATACATGAACATAAGAAAGTTATGTCCAATTCATTCTACTGTCTTTTGTGAAATGTATTTCTGAAAATTGCTTTACCCCTAACTTCCATCTCCATGACCATATCGCCCCCTTTAGATACTTCATGCATTTATATTGTGTGGATCTTTATAAGATCTTAATTTTTTTTCTACAAAAAAGCAGGAACAGAAACAAATTCATTAAAATTATTGAGCATTGATCATCAGCTTTATACCTACATATTAGGATTATGTAATAGCCTGAAAGAAAATACTTATTTCCTAGAATCATCTGTAGAATTCTCTCAGAGCACCGAGTCCAGGACAATTTCTGCCTTGTCACCTACTCCTTGGCTTCACTGAATTTCCTTGTCTTAGAACAAACTCTGCAAAGCAAAGCATTGACTCTGTATGCTCTTTTTCCATTGACCTCTTCTTATGTGTCATGGAGTGATGTAGAGAGCATGGGTGATTCCAGTTAGATCCCAGAGTGAAGAAGCTATGTACATTCTGCTGGTGTGTTAAATAAGCTCTCACACAATAAGCAATCCTAAAAGACCACTGAAGGGAGGAAGACTTTTGGCTGTCCTGTGCATTAAGAAATCTCACGAGACTTTGGTCTTCATAGACAGCGTCCCATCAACTGTGGGTGAGTGGGTGGCCTGACTCTGTTTGTAATCTAGGCTCGCTGCTTAAGAGATTCAGAACACATCTTCAGAGAAGGTCCAGTTGAAATTGGTCTCCCATCTTCCATCAAAAATGAAGCAAAGCCTCCATATTTACCAACACCAGGAAAAAGAGGTAGTTGTTCTGGTGATCTTCTATCCCACATTGATAACTTATCTTAACCTTAACCTGCACTCTCGGATTGAAGTTTTCAGTTTACCAGGTCTGATAGGGGATCCCTTTCTTTGTAAAGATTACAGACCTATCCACGAATGTTCCTGCTTCTTAGAAATGAAACCAAAATTCACCTCACCAGGATACCTTTGTGAGGAGGTGAGAGTTAGGGGGAAAAAATGGGATAGATCTAGAAGAAACAACTATAAATATTTCCTTAGGATTCTAGAATGTTCCTTTCAGTCAGTGTCAAGTGGTTGTACAGAAATAAAATAGACAGTGAAGCATAATGGTGAAAATATCACAGATGTTTTTATTTTGTGTCCAGAAGATTCTTCTGTGATGTGTAAGGGTAGAAAAGAAAAGAAGTCCAGGCCCAAAGCCCTTAACATTTATGTTATTTTGAAAGTTTATGCAACCTGCCTTCAAAGGTAGCTCATGGGAGGATACCACCACATGACCTAAATAGTTTCAGCATACATTATAAAAGATTTTCCTTGGACTTGAGGGATAATATGAAAGAATACTTTAAAGTAATGTTATGGGGGAAAGTTTCCAAAGGAGTTCTTCTACACTTCTTCTGTTATGGAGTAGGGACTAAATAGATATCAAAAAAAATTAAAGAAAAGTTTGAATTTGATTTAGGAAGGATCTACAAGCAGTCAACTAGACCATATCCCAGGGATGATCAATGTAAGCACCATCTTGACTTGAAGACTGCGAGAAATGGTGCAGATCAGGTCTTCACTAATCTGCTAAATTCCATTCTCTCTTCCTTCACTTTGATATACAGAACTTGATGCCACTGTGCCTGGGCGCCACCTAAACAATTAAGAATCATTGTTCCTCAAATTCCATTAAAATCCCTATTTGTCCATGATTTGACACTATTAACAGCTTGCTAATTTTGCATATGTGGTATTCTGCTGGAATATTTAAGTCGAACCATTTTCCGGTCCATTGTCTGGGTAAAGAGACAGTCCAAGTCCCAATTGCCAGCCTCACTGTCACACAGAGAGTTACTAAAACTGCCTGAATTGTAGAAGCCCCCCTTCTGCTCCCCACCCAGTAATTGTGGACGGAGCCTCAGAATGGGGAGTGGAAGAGAAAGCAGGTGCCCTAAATAAACTGCAGGGACCCCCCATGACTCCGTGTTCACCCTATCCACTGGCTTGCCATTTTCAGAGCCTCAGGGAATCTCCTGGGAGTCTCCATTGGATGGGACGGAGAAAATATGCCATCATCCAGAACCTGAACTGAACACAGAAAGACCATCTCTGCATATAAAACTAAAAATTGAGGATTTTATCTTGCACAAAATGTTGGGGAAAGGAAGTTTTGGCAAGGTATGCTACCCTACTGTGGAATTCCATACAACAGATTCCAGGGACCAAGGGACAGTGTTCCTGGTGGGTGGAACTAAACTCTTAGGACCCAGCAGTGTGTGGATGTGTGGAGAGAACGTTCCAGTATGTTGTGAGAGGAAATCTGTGAGTCAGTGGGGACCTGGGAGCACTAGGGCAATGACAACTGCTTCCCAGGGGTCTGTGTCCCAAAGACCACTTTGCTTTGAGGTTGCACACCCCAGATGCTTGTGAGTTTGAGGTCTTTGAGCACCAAAGAAATACAAAGGCTCTTTGACCACTTCTTGTGTTATGTGGCTTTTTTATTTGTTTTGTTTTTTTCTCTGTTGCTGCTTCTTCCAGCCTGGAGTGTTGCTTTGCTTAGTATGTGATTTTTTTCTCTCTCCCAAATGTCTTCAGGGCTTGTATTATTTTACTCAAGTTGATGTAATAAAATAGCACAGACCAGGCAACTTAAACAATAGAAACGTATTCTCTCAGAGTTCTGGAGGCTGATAATCTAAGATCAAGGTATTGGCAGGGTTGTTTCTTCCAAGACCTCCCTTTGACTTGTAGTGACTGTTTTTTTTCCCTGAGTCTTCACATCATTTTCCCTCTGTGCCTTTGGTGTCCACGTTTCCTCTTCTCAAATGAAAGTCAGTTATATCGGAGTACAGTTTACCTAATGACCTCATTTAACCTTAATTTCCTCCTTAACTGTCCTATCTCAAAATAAGATTAAATTCTGATATCTAGTAGGGGTCAAGAATTTGTAACAGGAATGGGAAGAAGAGAAAGGAACCATTGAGCCCATAACTAGGCTGAAGTCCCTCTTCATGTCCTTCCTAGGGTTATGGATTATCTCTCACAGAGCATAAGTAGAGGAGGAGGAGGAAAAGAGAAGGAGGAAAAATGGAAGAGGAGGAGGAGGAACAAGACGTAATTTGAAACTTTTAATTTGACTATCAGTAACAATTAAGAATTTTCAAGCTAGCAATTGTAAGGAGGGATGGTCACAGGACACAGAATTTTGGGTAATTTTAGATATTCAGGATATGTCATGTATTAATAAGACTCCTGGTTGCTTAATATTCTTGGATGCAACTCCTAGGAAAATTTTAACCAAGGACTAGTGTTTCGTGAATTTGTGTAGCCAAAGTCAGCACCTGCTCACCAGACTTTGGCAGGAAAATGTACCCAGTTTATTTAAAAATAAACAAACTAAAATGCATGGGAGCATTCACCATAGCTGAATAATATTGTACTCTGCTAGGTTTGGGTTTAAACATAAAATGCATTGTCTTTCAACAAAATCTACTCTGTTCTGCAAACTGTAGCTGGTATCCATGAGTTCTTTTAGTTCATTTCTGAAGTCATATGAACCACAACAGACTCATTTGGTGTTAATCTGGGTATAATAGGCAATTTTACAGCCAGTCTTTATTATAATTTAGCAGCAATTAATGTGCAATTATATCCTGTTACCAAAAATTGAAAGCACATTGTATAGATGAAAATTACCTTTTCAGCTTCCTAGTTTATGGTTGGTTTTAGGATGTTTTACTAAAAGAAGCAATTACCAAAAGAGTACTTGAAATTGTTAATGAAATGTTTATCTTTCTTTGTTCCCTTGTGGATTGGTACATTTGAACAAGGTTAATAAGAAAGACATTAAGTTAAAATGCACGTCTTAGAAAGTATCCCAAGGGATACCCTGCAAATCTGGGTATCCTTTCTCTACCTCCAAAGCTGGGTGCCTGATTTTCCAGTGGGACCCTGGGGCTCTGCACCCTAAGAGGACAGAAAGAGGAAACACTTATGCAAAATAAGACAGCCATCTTTCCCTTTCTTGCAACCCTGAGACTACTCCGAAACTTGTGTTTCCTCTGATTTTGTTTCTGTATGGAAAGTATGGTTCCTCACCAAAAAGTCAATCTCTGACCTCCATATTCATGTTCTTATTTTCTTTAAGCCCTGGAGAACAAACAGCTGGTGTTCTGGGGCTGTAAACATCATTCATTTTCCTGAATTCTCAGCTAAGCCCACCCCCTCTATCAAGCCTGCTACCACAAAGTCATGGGTCTGCACCATGTTATTTTAATATTCCAGACACTCGTTTTATCAGTTCTGGCTTAGCATCATTGACTTCAGCATTCCATAAAAGTCAGCAAAAGAGACAAATGACAAGTGCTATTAATAACTCTCATTTAGAGAGAGTGTTTTTGTAGTTCACAAATTACTTTCCTGTGTGGTATCTTATTTGTATTCCACGGTAGTCCTGTACAATGGGGAATGCCACATTTGTTATGTCTTTCACAGGTTAGAATACTGAAGCCCCAGAGAGGTGAATTGCTTTGCCCATATTTCCACAACCAGCAAATGTCTGTGAAACAAAACCAGAGCCGGAGGTTTTTTAACCCAAATGCCGTGTTCTTACGACTGCCAATAATTCTTTGCTTATTCGTGTGTAAATCTAAAGTTGTCGCAACTCTCCATTGCATGCCATCTGGTGTCCATTGACATAAAACATGTGAAATCAGGTGGAAAAAGCAGACTCTGGAGTTATATCTTTCTCTGAGTAGTTCCACGAATTTGAGCAAGTTTAAGCGATTCTTTGAACTCAGTGTTTTTCAATTATCAATACCTGTCTTGCAATGTTAAAAGCTAAAAATTAAATTGGATAAGAAAATTAGATAGCACAC